>NC_082672.1:92222500-93422500 GCF_025265405.1 Mesoplodon densirostris
ATTAGCTGACCTGGGCAGCCTGACCCTGCCGGCAAGCCCTCCCCAGGTGTGCCTGGGTTGAGGTCAATATAAACTGCACTCCAGGCAGCAATAGCCCCTGCAGCTGTGCCTGACTCCATATTCTCTGCCCCGTCAGCAGTCTCGGGGCTGTGCTGGTGGGAGGGTGTGAGGGTCCACGGCTTTGTTGGTGGCCCGGTGTGAGTGGGGCTCTGCTGGACTTTCTGCAGGAGTTGCCAGGCTGCCACCTGTAAAGAAGAGGATGTGTCACCCATAACTTCCACTGGAATTTCTCTCCGGGCTGAGGAAGGAAAAAAAGGAGTGGGGGCCGGGACAGGAGGGGTATCTCAGGCAGGGTAATGGAAAGCTTCCAGAAGAGCGCCCGGGGCCAGGACCATCCTGGCTGGCCTGCAGGCAGCAAGTTGGCCTGCGTGCTGTCGCTGGTGTGGCTCCACGGCCCTTCCTCTAGGCTTTCAAGCCCTTGTACATATTCAGGTGTTTTACCTGGGAAGGGTGGGAACAGTTCAGTAGCAGCTGGCCTGGGGCTTAGCTCACGTTTACTCACAGAGGCCTCAGCATGGTCCCCCAGCTTTGCAGTGAGGACGCTCCTTGCATGGGGGGACGGGGCTGTTGGTTGTATGGAAGATGATTCCCCACCACTGACCAATTTCAGAATTGTTTACTGCTGGAACAAGTGCCTTGGTAGTGTTTTCCTCTGTATAACTGTTTGGTTTAGGTTTTTTTTTTCTTTCTTGGTTCAAGTTAGATTTCATTCCTCGTTTATGTATTTATAGATATAAGCATGGGAATAATTCATTCATATAAATATATCTGTGTGAATGGAAGAACTTTCTACTGTTTTATTTTTAAAAATTTTGAAATTTAATTTTATTTATTTCTTTATACAGCAGGTTACTATTAGTTATATATTTTATGCATATACATGTATACAGGTCCATCCCAATCTCCCAACTCATCCCACCACCACCACCCCATGGCTTCCCCCACTTGGTGTCCATACGTTTGTTCTCTACCTCTGTGTCTCTATTTCTGTCCTGCATACCAGTTCATCTGTACCATTTTTCTAGGTTCCACATATATGCATTAGTATACAATATTTGTTTTTCTCTTTCTGACTTACTTCACTCTGTATGACAGTCTCTAGATCCATCGACTTCTCTACAAATGACCCAGTTTCATTCCTTTTTATGGCTGAGCAATATTCCATTTTATATATGTACCACATCTTTATCCATTCGTCTTTCTGTGGGCATTTAGGTTGCTTCCATTACCTGGCTATTGTAAATTGTGCTGCAATGAACATTGTGGTGAATGTGTCTTTTTGATTTATGGTTTTCTCTGGGTATATGCCCAAAAGTTGGATTGCAGGCTCCTATGGTAATTCTCTTTTTAGTTATTTAAAGGAACATCCATACTGCTCTCCATAGTGAGTGTATCAATTTACCTTCCAACCAGTAGTGGAAGAGGGTTCCTTTTGTCCACACCATCCCCGGAATTTGTTGTTTGTAGATTTGCTGATGATGCCGATTCTAACAGGTGTGAGGTCATACCTCATTGTCGTTTGGATTTGCATTTCTCTAATAATTAGTGATGTTGAGCAGCTTTTCATGTGCGTCTTGGCCATCTCTGTGACTTCTTTAAAGAAACGTCTATATAGATCTTCTGCCCATTTTTGTACTGGGTTGTTTGTTTTATTAATATTAAGCTGCATGAGCTGTTTATATATATTGGAGATTAAACCTTTGTCCATTGATTCGTTTGCGAACGTTTTCGCCCATTCTGAGGCTTGCCTTTTTCCATTCCCGTTTTTTTAACCAAAAAAGAAAGAAAGCAAAAGAAGCAGAACACTAATGTGCGTGAAATATGCCTCTTGAAACAGTCGTTTTGAAATATGGACGTCTTTTGAATTTTTTGGTCGGTATATGACCCCAGGATTTGTTTTCAGGGCAGGTGTCATTTACAGGCCTGCAACGATTTTGAATATCCACTGACCATTAGCTCTGGGATTAAAGCTGCTGTTGTGTGAAACGGCTACAAGGTGGCAGCAGTTCTCGCTTACCAAATCTGGTTACTAGGGCCACAGAGCCTCAATGGAAGTCCTGTTCTAGATTGGAATTTAGAATGGAATGTGCCAGGAGAAAGCCCCTCAAGTTTGTCTCACTACTTCTTGTTCGTGTTTTTAATTTAATTTTTTATTTTTTATTACAGCAAGTTTGATGACAACGTTTGGCTTGTTGTAGGTGTGCAAGATGTGGTTCTTTTACACATATACATAGGTCTGTTCTTCCTGGGACCCTTTTCCCATGTACGTTATGACAGAATGTTGAGTAGTCTTCTCTTGGTATTCCGTAGGTCTTTGGTGATTATATATTTCACCTGTGTTTGTATATGTCTGTTAACCCCGATATCCTAATGAATCCAATCCTCACACCTTTCCATTGGTGAACCATAAGTTTGTTTAATGAATCTGTGACTGCCCTTCTCCGTGGAAATATCTGCCCTGGTATCGATTTTTAGGTAACACCTATAAGTGATATCCTACGATATGTGTCTTTCACTTTCTGACTTACTACAAGTCACGTGATTACCTCTAGACTCATCTACGGTGCTGCAAATGGCATTGTGTCCTTTTTTCCCTTGGCTAATATTCTGTCTTAGCGAGGTCCATTTTCCGCAGTGTGATTCCCTGAGGGCTGAGGATTAGCTGACCTGGGCAGCCTGACCCTGCCGGCAAGCCCTCCCCAGGTGTGCCTGGGTTGAGGTCAATATAAACTGCACTCCAGGCAGCAATAGCCCCTGCAGCTGTGCCTGACTCCATATTCTCTGCCCCGTCAGCAGTCTCGGGGCTGTGCTGGTGGGAGGGTGTGAGGGTCCACGGCTTTGTTGGTGGCCCGGTGTGAGTGGGGCTCTGCTGGACTTTCTGCAGGAGTTGCCAGGCTGCCACCTGTAAAGAAGAGGATGTGTCACCCATAACTTCCACTGGAATTTCTCTCCGGGCTGAGGAAGGAAAAAAAGGAGTGGGGGCCGGGACAGGAGGGGTATCTCAGGCAGGGAAATGGAAAGCTTCCAGAAGAGCGCCCGGGGCCAGGAGCATCCTGGCTGGCCTGCAGGCAGCAAGTTGGCCTGCGTGCTGTCGCTGGTGTGGCTCCACGGCCCTTCCTCTAGGCTTTCAAGCCCTTGTACATATTCAGGTGTTTTACCTGGGAAGGGTGGGACCAGTTCAGTAGCAGCTGGCCTGGGGCTTAGCTCACGATTACTCACAGAGGCCTCGGCATGGTCCCCCAGCTTTGCAGTGAGGACGCTCCTTGCATGGGGGGACGGGGCTGTTGGTTGTATGGAAGATGATTCCCCACCACTGACCAATTTCAGAATTGTTTACTGCTGGAACAAGTGCCTTGGTAGTGTTTTCCTCTGTATAACTGTTTGGTTTAGGTTTTTTTTCTTTCTTGGTTTAAGTTAGATTTTATTCCTCGTTTATGTATTTATAGATATAAGCATGGGAATAATTCATTCATATAAATACATCTGTGTGAATGGAAGAACTTTCTTCTGTTTTATTTTTAAAAATTTTGAAATTTAATTTTATTTATTTCTTTATACAGCAGGTTACTATTAGTTATATATTTTATGCATATACATGTATACAGGTCCATCCCAATCTCCCAACTCATCCCACCACCACCACCCCATGGCTTCCCCCACTTGGTGTCCATACGTTTGTTCTCTACCTCTGTGTCTCTATTTCTGTCCTGCATACCAGTTCATCTGTACCATTTTTCTAGGTTCCACATATATGCATTAATATACAATATTTGTTTTTCTCTTTCTGACTTACTTCACTCTGTATGACAGTCTCTAGATCCATCGACTTCTCTACAAATGACCCAGTTTCATTCCTTTTTATGGCTGAGCAATATTCCATTTTATATATGTACCACATCTTTATCCATTCGTCTTTCTGTGGGCATTTAGGTTGCTTCCATTACCTGGCTATTGTAAATAGTGCTGCAATGAACATTGTGGTGAATGTGTCTTTTTGATTTATGGTTTTCTCTGGGTATATGCCCAAAAGTTGGATTGCAGGCTCCTATGGTAATTCTCTTTTTAGTTATTTAAAGGAACATCCATACTGCTCTCCATAGTGAGTGTATCAATTTACCTTCCTACCAATAGTGGAAGAGGGTTCCTTTTGTCCACACCATCCCCGGAATTTGTTGTTTGTAGATTTGCTGATGATGCCGATTCTAACAGGTGTGAGGTCATACCTCATTGTCGTTTGGATTTGCATTTCTCTAATAATTAGTGATGTTGAGCAGCTTTTCATGTGCGTCTTGGACATCTCTGTGACTTCTTTAAAGAAACGTCTATATAGATCTTCTGCCCATTTTTGTACTGGGTTGTTTGTTTTATTAATATTAAGCTGCGTGAGCTGTTTATATATATTGGAGATTAAACCTTTGTCCATTGATTCGTTTGCGAACGTTTTCGCCCATTCTGAGGCTTGCCTTTTTCCATTCCCGTTTTTTTAACCAAAAAAGAAAGAAAGCAAAAGAAGCAGAACACTAATGTGCGTGAAATATGCCTCTTGAAACAGTCGTTTTGAAATATGGACGTCTTTTGAATTTTTTGGTCCGTATATGACCCCAGGATTTGTTTTCAGGGCAGGTGTCATTTACAGGCCTGCAACGATTTTGAATATCCCCTGACCATTAGCGCTGGGATTAAAGCTGCTGTTGTGTGAAACGGCCACAAGGTGGCAGCAGTTCTCGCTTACCAAATCTGGTTACTAGGGCCACAGAGCCTCAATGGAAGTCCTGTTCTAGATTGGAATTTAGAATGGAATGTGCCAGGAGAAAGCCCCTCAAGTTTGTCTCACTACTTCTTGTTCGTGTTTTTAATTTAATTTTTTATTTTTTATTACAGCAAGTTTGATGACAACGTTTGGCTTGTTGTAGGTGTGCAAGATGTGGTTCTTTTACACATATACATAGGTCTGTTCTTCCTGGGACCCTTTTCCCATGTACGTTATGACAGAATGTTGAGTAGTCTTCTCTTGGTATTCCGTAGGTCTTTGGTGATTATATATTTCACCTGTGTTTGTATATGTCTGTTAACCCCGATATCCTAATGAATCCAATCCTCACACCTTTCCATTGGTGAACCATAAGTTTGTTTAATGAATCTGTGACTGCCCTTCTCCATGGAAATATCTGCCCTGGTATCAATTTTTAGGTAACACCTATAAGTGATATCCTACGATATGTGTCTTTCACTTTCTGACTTACTACAAGTCACGTGATTACCTCTAGACACATCTACGGTGCTGCAAATGGCATTGTGTCCTTTTTTCCCTTGGCTAATATTCTGTCTTAGCGAGGTCCATTTTCCGCAGTGTGATTCCCTTAGGGCTGAGGATTAGCTGACCTGGGCAGCCTGACCCTGCCGGCAAGCCCTCCCCAGGTGTGCCTGGGTTGAGGTCAATATAAACTGCACTCCAGGCAGCAATAGCCCCTGCAGCTGTGCCTGACTCCATATTCTCTGCCCCGTCAGCAGTCTCGGGGCTGTGCTGGTGGGAGGGTGTGAGGGTCCACGGCTTTGTTGGTGGCCCGGTGTGAGTGGGGCTCTGCTGGACTTTCTGCAGGAGTTGCCAGGCTGCCACCTGTAAAGAAGAGGATGTGTCACCCATAACTTCCACTGGAATTTCTCTCCGGGCTGAGGAAGGAAAAAAAGGAGTGGGGGCCGGGACAGGAGGGGTATCTCAGGCAGGGAAATGGAAAGCTTCCAGAAGAGCGCCCGGGGCCAGGACCATCCTGGCTGGCCTGCAGGCAGCAAGTTGGCCTGCGTGCTGTCGCTGGTGTGGCTCCACGGCCCTTCCTCTAGGCTTTCAAGCCCTTGTACATATTCAGGTGTTTTACCTGGGAAGGGTGGGAACAGTTCAGTAGCAGCTGGCCTGGGGCTTAGCTCACGTTTACTCACAGAGACCTCGGCATGGTCCCCCAGCTTTGCAGTGAGGACGCTCCTTGCATGGGGGGACGGGGCTGTTGGTTGTATGGAAGATGATTCCCCACCACTGACCAATTTAAGAATTGTTTACTGCTGGAACAAGTGCCTTGGTAGTGTTTTCCTCTGTATAACTGTTTGGTTTAGGTTTTTTTTTCTTTCTTGGTTTAAGTTAGATTTTATTCCTCGTTTATGTATTTATAGATATAAGCATGGGAATAATTCATTCATATAAATACATCTGTGTGAATGGAAGAACTTTCTTCTGTTTTATTTTTAAAAATTTTGAAATTTAATTTTATTTATTTCTTTATACAGCAGGTTACTATTAGTTATATATTTTATGCATATACATGTATACAGGTCCATCCCAATCTCCCAACTCATCCCACCACCACCACCCCATGGCTTCCCCCACTTGGTGTCCATACGTTTGTTCTCTACCTCTGTGTCTCTATTTCTGTCCTGCATACCAGTTCATCTGTACCATTTTTCTAGATTCCACATATATGCATTAATATACAATATTTGTTTTTCTCTTTCTGACTTACTTCACTCTGTATGACAGTCTCTAGATCCATCGACTTCTCTACAAATGACCCAGTTTCATTCCTTTTTATGGCTGAGCAATATTCCATTTGATATATGTACCACATCTTTATCCATTCGTCTTTCTGTGGGCATTTAGGTTGCTTCCATTACCTGGCTATTGTAAATTGTGCTGCAATGAACATTGTGGTGAATGTGTCTTTTTGATTTATGGTTTTCTCTGGGTATATGCCCAAAAGTTGGATTGCAGGCTCCTATGGTAATTCTCTTTTTAGTTATTTAAAGGAACATCCATACTGCTCTCCATAGTGAGTGTATCAATTTACCTTCCCACCAATAGTGGAAGAGGGTTCCTTTTGTCCACACCATCCCCGGAATTTGTTGTTTGTAGATTTGCTGATGATGCCGATTCTAACAGGTGTGAGGTCATACCTCATTGTCGTTTGGATTTGCATTTCTCTAATAATTAGTGATGTTGAGCAGCTTTTCATGTGCGTCTTGGACATCTCTGTGACTTCTTTAAAGAAACGTCTATATAGATCTTCTGCCCATTTTTGTACTGGGTTGTTTGTTTTATTAATATTAAGCTGCGTGAGCTGTTTATATATATTGGAGATTAAACCTTTGTCCATTGATTCGTTTGCGAACGTTTTCGCCCATTCTGAGGGTTGCCTTTTTCCATTCCCGTTTCTTTAACCAAAAAAGAAAGAAAGCAAAAGAAGCAGAACACTAATGTGCGTGAAATATGCCTCTTGAAACAGTCGTTTTGAAATATGGACGTCTTTTGAATTTTTTGGTCCATATATGACCCCAGGATTTGTTTTCAGGTCAGGTGTCATTTACAGGCCTGCAACGATTTTGAATATCCACTGACCATTAGCGCTGGGATTAAAGCTGCTGTTGTGTGAAACGGCCACAAGGTGGCAGCAGTTCTCGCTTACCAAATCTGGTTACTAGGGCCACAGAGCCTCAATGGAAGTCCTGTTCTAGATTGGAATTTAGAATGGAATGTGCCAGGAGAAAGCCCCTCAAGTTTGTCTCACTACTTCTTGTTCGTGTTTTTAATTTAATTTTTTATTTTTTATTACAGCAAGTTTGATGACAACGTTTGGCTTGTTGTAGGTGTGCAAGATGTGGTTCTTTTACACATATACATAGGTCTGTTCTTCCTGGGACCCTTTTCCCATGTACGTTATGACAGAATGTTGAGTAGTCTTCTCTTGGTATTCCGTAGGTCTTTGGTGATTATATATTTCACCTGTGTTTGTATATGTCTGTTAACCCCGATATCCTAATGAATCCAATCCTCACACCTTTCCATTGGTGAACCATAAGTTTGTTTAATGAATCTGTGACTGCCCTTCTCCGTGGAAATATCTGCCCTGGTATCAATTTTTAGGTAACACCTATAAGTGATATCCTACGATATGTGTCTTTCACTTTCTGACTTACTACAAGTCACGTGATTACCTCTAGACTCATCTACGGTGCTGCAAATGGCATTGTGTCCTTTTTTCCCTTGGCTAATATTCTGTCTTAGCGAGGTCCATTTTCCGCAGTGTGATTCCCTGAGGGCTGAGGATTAGCTGACCTGGGCAGCCTGACCCTGCCGGCAAGCCCTCCCCAGGTGTGCCTGGGTTGAGGTCAATATAAACTGCACTCCAGGCAGCAATAGCCCCTGCAGCTGTGCCTGACTCCATATTCTCTGCCCCGTCAGCAGTCTCGGGGCTGTGCTGGTGGGAGGGTGTGAGGGTCCACGGCTTTGTTGGTGGCCCGGTGTGAGTGGGGCTCTGCTGGACTTTCTGCAGGAGTTGCCAGGCTGTCAGCTGTAAAGAAGAGGATGTGTCACCCATAACTTCCACTGGAATTTCTCTCCGGGCTGAGGAAGGAAAAAAAGGAGTGGGGGCCGGGACAGGAGGGGTATCTCAGGCAGGGAAATGGAAAGCTTCCAGAAGAGCGCCCGGGGCCAGGACCATCCTGGCTGGCCTGCAGGCAGCAAGTTGGCCTGCGTGCTGTCGCTGGTGTGGCTCCACGGCCCTTCCTCTAGGCTTTCAAGCCCTTGTACATATTCAGGTGTTTTACCTGGGAAGGGTGGGAACAGTTCAGTAGCAGCTGGCCTGGGGCTTAGCTCACGTTTACTCACAGAGGCCTCGGCATGGTCCCCCAGCTTTGCAGTGAGGACGCTCCTTGCATGGGGGGACGGGGCTGTTGGTTGTATGGAAGATGATTCCCCACCACTGACCAATTTCAGAATTGTTTACTGCTGGAACAAGTGCCTTGGTAGTGTTTTCCTCTGTATAACTGTTTGGTTTAGGTTTTTTTTTTCTTTCTTGGTTCAAGTTAGATTTCATTCCTCGTTTATGTATTTATAGATATAAGCATGGGAATAATTCATTCATATAAATATATCTGTGTGAATGGAAGAACTTTCTTCTGTTTTATTTTTAAAAATTTTGAAATTTAATTTTATTTATTTCTTTATACAGCAGGTTACTATTAGTTATATATTTTATGCATATACATGTATACAGGTCCATCCCAATCTCCCAACTCATCCCACCACCACCACCCCATGGCTTCCCCCACTTGGTGTCCATACGTTTGTTCTCTACCTCTGTGTCTCTATTTCTGTCCTGCATACCAGTTCATCTGTACCATTTTTCTAGGTTCCACATATATGCATTAGTATACAATATTTGTTTTTCTCTTTCTGACTTACTTCACTCTGTATGACAGTCTCTAGATCCATCGACTTCTCTACAAATGACCCAGTTTCATTCCTTTTTATGGCTGAGCAATATTCCATTTTATATATGTACCACATCTTTATCCATTCGTCTTTCTGTGGGCATTTAGGTTGCTTCCATTACCTGGCTATTGTAAATAGTGCTGCAATGAACATTGTGGTGAATGTGTCTTTTTGATTTATGGTTTTCTCTGGGTATATGCCCAAAAGTTGGATTGCAGGCTCCTATGGTAATTCTCTTTTTAGTTATTTAAAGGAACATCCATACTGCTCTCCATAGTGAGTGTATCAATTTACCTTCCCACCAGTAGTGGAAGAGGGTTCCTTTTGTCCACACCATCCCCGGAATTTGTTGTTTGTAGATTTGCTGATGATGCCGATTCTAACAGGTGTGAGGTCATACCTCATTGTCGTTTGGATTTGCATTTCTCTAATAATTAGTGATGTTGAGCAGCTTTTCATGTGCGTCTTGGCCATCTCTGTGACTTCTTTAAAGAAACGTCTATATAGATCTTCTGCCCATTTTTGTACTGGGTTGTTTGTTTTATTAATATTAAGCTGCATGAGCTGTTTATATATATTGGAGATTAAACCTTTGTCCATTGATTCGTTTGCGAACGTTTTCGCCCATTCTGAGGCTTGCCTTTTTCCATTCCCGTTTTTTTTAACCAAAAAAGAAAGAAAGCAAAAGAAGCAGAACACTAATGTGCGTGAAATATGCCTCTTGAAACAGTCGTTTTGAAATATGGACGTCTTTTGAATTTTTTGGTCGGTATATGACCCCAGGATTTGTTTTCAGGGCAGGTGTCATTTACAGGCCTGCAACGATTTTGAATATCCACTGACCATTAGCGCTGGGATTAAAGCTGCTGTTGTGTGAAACGGCCACAAGGTGGCAGCAGTTCTCGCTTACCAAATCTGGTTACTAGGGCCACAGAGCCTCAATGGAAGTCCTGTTCTAGATTGGAATTTAGAATGGAATGTGCCAGGAGAAAGCCCCTCAAGTTTGTCTCACTACTTCTTGTTCGTGTTTTTAATTTAATTTTTTATTTTTTATTACAGCAAGTTTGATGACAACGTTTGGCTTGTTGTAGGTGTGCAAGATGTGGTTCTTTTACACATATACATAGGTCTGTTCTTCCTGGGACCCTTTTCCCATGTACGTTATGACAGAATGTTGAGTAGTCTTCTCTTGGTATTCCGTAGGTCTTTGGTGATTATATATTTCACCTGGGTTTGTATATGTCTGTTAACCCCGATATCCTAATGAATCCAATCCTCACACCTTTCCATTGGTGAACCATAAGTTTGTTTAATGAATCTGTGACTGCCCTTCTCCGTGGAAATATCTGCCCTGGTATCAATTTTTAGGTAACACCTATAAGTGATATCCTACGATATGTGTCTTTCACTTTCTGACTTACTACAAGTCACGTGATTACCTCTAGACTCATCTACGGTGCTGCAAATGGCATTGTGTCCTTTTTTCCCTTGGCTAATATTCTGTCTTAGCGAGGTCCTTTTTCTGCAATGTGATTCCCTGAGGGCTGAGGATTAGCTGACCTGGGCAGCCTGACCCTGCCGGCAAGCCCTCCCCAGGTGTGCCTGGTTTGAGGTCAATATAAACAGCACTCCAGGCAGCAATAGCCCCTGCAGCTGTGCCTGGCTCCATATTCTCTGCCCCGTCAGCAGTCTCGGGGCTGTGCTGGTGGGAGGGTGTGAGGGTCGACGGCTTTGTTGGTGGCCCGGTGTGAGTGGGGCTCTGCTGGACTTTCTGCAGGAGTTGCCAGGCTGCCACCTGTAAAGAAGAGGATGTGTCACCCATAACTTCCACTGGAATTTCTCTCCGGGCTGAGGAAGGAAAAAAAGGAGTGGGGGCCGGGACAGGAGGGGTATCTCAGGCAGGGAAATGGAAAGCTTCCAGAAGAGCGCCCGGGGCCAGGAGCATCCTGGCTGGCCTGCAGGCAGCAAGTTGGCCTGCGTGCTGTCGCTGGTGTGGCTCCACGGCCCTTCCTCTAGGCTTTCAAGCCCTTGTACATATTCAGGTGTTTTACCTGGGAAGGGTGGGAACAGTTCAGTAGCAGCTGGCCTGGGGCTTAGCTCACGTTTACTCACAGAGGCCTCGGCATGGTCCCCCAGCTTTGCAGTGAGGACGCTCCTTGCATGGGGGGACGGGGCTGTTGGTTGTATGGAAGATGATTCCCCACCACTGACCAATTTCAGAATTGTTTACTGCTGGAACAAGTGCCTTGGTAGTGTTTTCCTCTGTATAATTGTTTGGTTTAGGTTTTTTTTTTCTTTCTTGGTTCAAGTTAGATTTTATTCCTCGTTTATGTATTTATAGATATAAGCATGGGAATAATTCATTCATATAAATATATCTGTGTGAATGGAAGAACTTTCTTCTGTTTTATTTTTAAAAATTTTGAAATTTAATTTTATTTATTTCTTTATACAGCAGGTTACTATTAGTTATATATTTTATGCATATACATGTATACAGGTCCATCCCAATCTCCCAACTCATCCCACCACCACCACCCCATGGCTTCCCCCACTTGGTGTCCATACGTTTGTTCTCTACCTCTGTGTCTCTATTTCTGTCCTGCATACCAGTTCATCTGTACCATTTTTCTAGGTTCCACATATATGCATTAGTATACAATATTTGTTTTTCTCTTTCTGACTTACTTCACTCTGTATGACAGTCTCTAGATCCATCGACTTCTCTACAAATGACCCAGTTTCATTCCTTTTTATGGCTGAGCAATATTCCATTTTATATATGTACCACATCTTTATCCATTCGTCTTTCTGTGGGCATTTAGGTTGCTTCCATTACCTGGCTATTGTAAATTGTGCTGCAATGAACATTGTGGTGAATGTGTCTTTTTGATTTATGGTTTTCTCTGGGTATATGCCCAAAAGTTGGATTGCAGGCTCCTATGGTAATTCTCTTTTTAGTTATTTAAAGGAACATCCATACTGCTCTCCATAGTGAGTGTATCAATTTACCTTCCCACCAATAGTGGAAGAGGGTTCCTTTTGTCCACACCATCCCCGGAATTTGTTGTTTGTAGATTTGCTGATGATGCCGATTCTAACATGTGTATGGTCATACCTCATTGTCGTTTGGATTTGCATTTCTCTAATAATTAGTGATGTTGAGCAGCTTTTCATGTGCGTCTTGGCCATCTCTGTGACTTCTTTAAAGAAACGTCTATATAGATCTTCTGCCCATTTTTGTACTGGGTTGTTTGTTTTATTAATATTAAGCTGCGTGAGCTGTTTATATATATTGGAGATTAAACCTTTGTCCATTGATTCGTTTGCGAACGTTTTCGCCCATTCTGAGGCTTGCCTTTTTCCATTCCCGTTTCTTTAACCAAAAAAGAAAGAAAGCAAAAGAAGCAGAACACTAATGTGCGTGAAATATGCCTCTTGAAACAGTCGTTTTGAAATATGGACGTCTTTTGAATTTTTTGGTCCATATATGACCCCAGGATTTGTTTTCAGGGCAGGTGTCATTTACAGGCCTGCAACGATTTTGAATATCCACTGACCATTAGCGCTGGGATTAAAGCTGCTGTTGTGTGAAACGGCCACAAGGTGGCAGCAGTTCTCGCTTACCAAATCTGGTTACTAGGGCCACAGAGCCTCAATGGAAGTCCTGTTCTAGATTGGAATTTAGAATGGAATGTGCCAGGAGAAAGCCCCTCAAGTTTGTCTCACTACTTCTTGTTCGTGTTTTTAATTTAATTTTTTATTTTTTATTACAGCAAGTTTGATGACAACGTTTGGCTTGTTGTAGGTGTGCAAGATGTGGTTCTTTTGCACATATACATAGGTCTGTTCTTCCTGGGACCCTTTTCCCATGTACGTTATGACAGAATGTTGAGTAGTCTTCTCTTGGTATTCCGTAGGTCTTTGGTGATTATATATTTCACCTGTGTTTGTATATGTCTGTTAACCCCGATATCCTAATGAATCCAATCCTCACACCTTTCCATTGGTGAACCATAAGTTTGTTTAATGAATCTGTGACTGCCCTTCTCCGTGGAAATATCTGCCCTGGTATCAATTTTTAGGTAACACCTATAAGTGATATCCTACGATATGTGTCTTTCACTTTCTGACTTACTACAAGTCACGTGATTACCTCTAGACTCATCTACGGTGCTGCAAATGGCATTGTGTCCTTTTTTCCCTTGGCTAATATTCTGTCTTAGCGAGGTCCATTTTCTGCAGTGTGATTCCCTGAGGGCTGAGGATTAGCTGACCTGGGCAGCCTGACCCTGCCGGCAAGCCCTCCCCAGGTGTGCCTGGGTTGAGGTCAATATAAACTGCACTCCAGGCAGCAATAGCCCCTGCAGCTGTGCCTGACTCCATATTCTCTGCCCCGTCAGCAGTCTCGGGGCTGTGCTGGTGGGAGGGTGTGAGGGTCCACGGCTTTGTTGGTGGCCCGGTGTGAGTGGGGCTCTGCTGGACTTTCTGCAGGAGTTGCCAGGCTGCCACCTGTAAAGAAGAGGATGTGTCACCCATAACTTCCACTGGAATTTCTCTCCGGGCTGAGGAAGGAAAAAAAGGAGTGGGGGCCGGGACAGGAGGGGTATCTCAGGCAGGGAAATGGAAAGCTTCCAGAAGAGCGCCCGGGGCCAGGACCATCCTGGCTGGCCTGCAGGCAGCAAGTTGGCCTGCGTGCTGTCGCTGGTGTGGCTCCACGGCCCTTCCTCTAGGCTTTCAAGCCCTTGTACATATTCAGGTGTTTTACCTGGGAAGGGTGGGAACAGTTCAGTAGCAGCTGGCCTGGGGCTTAGCTCACGTTTACTCACAGAGGCCTCGGCATGGTCCCCCAGCTTTGCAGTGAGGACGCTCCTTGCATGGGGGGACGGGGCTGTTGGTTGTATGGAAGATGATTCCCCACCACTGACCAATTTCAGAATTGTTTACTGCTGGAACAAGTGCCTTGGTAGTGTTTTCCTCTGTATAACTGTTTGGTTTAGGTTTTTTTTTCTTTCTTGGTTCAAGTTAGATTTTATTCCTCGTTTATGTATTTATAGATATAAGCATGGGAATAATTCATTCATATAAATATATCTGTGTGAATGGAAGAACTTTCTTCTGTTTTATTTTTTAAAATTTTGAAATTTAATTTTATTTATTTCTTTATACAGCAGGTTACTATTAGTTATATATTTTATGCATATACATGTATACAGGTCCATCCCAATCTCCCAACTCATCCCACCACCACCACCCCATGGCTTCCCCCACTTGGTGTCCATACGTTTGTTCTCTACCTCTGTGTCTCTATTTCTGTCCTGCATACCAGTTCATCTGTACCATTTTTCTAGGTTCCACCTATATGCATTAGTATACAATATTTGTTTTTCTCTTTCTGACTTACTTCACTCTGTATGACAGTCTCTAGATCCATCGACTTCTCTACAAATGACCCAGTTTCATTCCTTTTTATGGCTGAGCAATATTCCATTTTATATATGTACCACATCTTTATCCATTCGTCTTTCTGTGGGCATTTAGGTTGCTTCCATTACCTGGCTATTGTAAATAGTGCTGCAATGAACATTGTGGTGAATGTGTCTTTTTGATTTATGGTTTTCTCTGGGTATATGCCCAAAAGTTGGATTGCAGGCTCCTATGGTAATTCTCTTTTTAGTTATTTAAAGGAACATCCATACTGCTCTCCATAGTGAGTGTATCAATTTACCTTCCTACCAATAGTGGAAGAGGGTTCCTTTTGTCCACACCATCCCCGGAATTTGTTGTTTGTAGATTTGCTGATGATGCCGATTCTAACAGGTGTGAGGTCATACCTCATTGTCGTTTGGATTTGCATTTCTCTAATAATTAGTGATGTTGAGCAGCTTTTCATGTGCGTCTTGGACATCTCTGTGACTTCTTTAAAGAAACGTCTATATAGATCTTCTGCCCATTTTTGTACTGGGTTGTTTGTTTTATTAATATTAAGCTGCGTGAGCTGTTTATATATATTGGAGATTAAACCTTTGTCCATTGATTCGTTTGCGAACGTTTTCGCCCATTCTGAGGCTTGCCTTTTTCCATTCCCGTTTTTTTAACCAAAAAAGAAAGAAAGCAAAAGAAGCAGAACACTAATGTGCGTGAAATATGCCTCTTGAAACAGTCGTTTTGAAATATGGACGTCTTTTGAATTTTTTGGTCCGTATATGACCCCAGGATTTGTTTTCAGGGCAGGTGTCATTTACAGGCCTGCAACGATTTTGAATATCCCCTGACCATTAGCGCTGGGATTAAAGCTGCTGTTGTGTGAAACGGCCACAAGGTGGCAGCAGTTCTCGCTTACCAAATCTGGTTACTAGGGCCACAGAGCCTCAATGGAAGTCCTGTTCTAGATTGGAATTTAGAATGGAATGTGCCAGGAGAAAGCCCCTCAAGTTTGTCTCACTACTTCTTGTTCGTGTTTTTAATTTAATTTTTTATTTTTTATTACAGCAAGTTTGATGACAACGTTTGGCTTGTTGTAGGTGTGCAAGATGTGGTTCTTTTACACATATACATAGGTCTGTTCTTCCTGGGACCCTTTTCCCATGTACGTTATGACAGAATGTTGAGTAGTCTTCTCTTGGTATTCCGTAGGTCTTTGGTGATTATATATTTCACCTGTGTTTGTATATGTCTGTTAACCCCGATATCCTAATGAATCCAATCCTCACACCTTTCCATTGGTGAACCATAAGTTTGTTTAATGAATCTGTGACTGCCCTTCTCCGTGGAAATATCTGCCCTGGTATCAATTTTTAGGTAACACCTATAAGTGATATCCTACGATATGTGTCTTTCACTTTCTGACTTACTACAAGTCACGTGATTACCTCTAGACACATCTACGGTGCTGCAAATGGCATTGTGTCCTTTTTTCCCTTGGCTAATATTCTGTCTTAGCGAGGTCCATTTTCCGCAGTGTGATTCCCTTAGGGCTGAGGATTAGCTGACCTGGGCAGCCTGACCCTGCCGGCAAGCCCTCCCCAGGTGTGCCTGGGTTGAGGTCAATATAAACTGCACTCCAGGCAGCAATAGCCCCTGCAGCTGTGCCTGACTCCATAATCTCTGCCCCGTCAGCAGTCTCGGGGCTGTGCTGGTGGGAGGGTGTGAGGGTCCACGGCTTTGTTGGTGGCCCGGTGTGAGTGGGGCTCTGCTGGACTTTCTGCAGGAGTTGCCAGGCTGCCACCTGTAAAGAAGAGGATGTGTCACCCATAACTTCCACTGGAATTTCTCTCCGGGCTGAGGAAGGAAAAAAAGGAGTGGGGGCCGGGACAGGAGGGGTATCTCAGGCAGGGAAATGGAAAGCTTCCAGAAGAGCGCCCGGGGCCAGGACCATCCTGGCTGGCCTGCAGGCAGCAAGTTGGCCTGCGTGCTGTCGCTGGTGTGGCTCCACGGCCCTTCCTCTAGGCTTTCAAGCCCTTGTACATATTCAGGTGTTTTACCTGGGAAGGGTGGGAACAGTTCAGTAGCAGCTGGCCTGGGGCTTAGCTCACGTTTACTCACAGAGGCCTCGGCATGGTCCCCCAGCTTTGCAGTGAGGACGCTCCTTGCATGGGGGGACGGGGCTGTTGGTTGTATGGAAGATGATTCCCCACCACTGACCAATTTCAGAATTGTTTACTGCTGGAACAAGTGCCTTGGTAGTGTTTTCCTCTGTATAACTGTTTGGTTTAGGTTTTTTTTTTCTTTCTTGGTTCAAGTTAGATTTCATTCCTCGTTTATGTATTTATAGATATAAGCATGGGAATAATTCATTCATATAAATATAACTGTGTGAATGGAAGAACTTTCTTCTGTTTTATTTTTAAAAATTTTGAAATTTAATTTTATTTATTTCTTTATACAGCAGGTTACTATTAGTTATATATTTTATGCATATACATGTATACAGGTCCATCCCAATCTCCCAACTCATCCCACCACCACCACCCCATGGCTTCCCCCACTTGGTGTCCATACGTTTGTTCTCTACCTCTGTGTCTCTATTTCTGTCCTGCATACCAGTTCATCTGTACCATTTTTCTAGGTTCCACATATATGCATTAGTATACAATATTTGTTTTTCTCTTTCTGACTTACTTCACTCTGTATGACAGTCTCTAGATCCATCGACTTCTCTACAAATGACCCAGTTTCATTCCTTTTTATGGCTGAGCAATATTCCATTTTATATATGTACCACATCTTTATCCATTCGTCTTTCTGTGGGCATTTAGGTTGCTTCCATTACCTGGCTATTGTAAATTGTGCTGCAATGAACATTGTGGTGAATGTGTCTTTTTGATTTATGGTTTTCTCTGGGTATATGCCCAAAAGTTGGATTGCAGGCTCCTATGGTAATTCTCTTTTTAGTTATTTAAAGGAACATCCATACTGCTCTCCATAGTGAGTGTATCAATTTACCTTCCCACCAGTAGTGGAAGAGGGTTCCTTTTGTCTACACCATCCCCGGAATTTGTTGTTTGTAGATTTGCTGATGATGCCGATTCTAACAGGTGTGAGGTCATACCTCATTGTCGTTTGGATTTGCATTTCTCTAATTATTAGTGATGTTGAGCAGCTTTTCATGTGCGTCTTGGCCATCTCTGTGACTTCTTTAAAGAAACGTCTATATAGATCTTCTGCCCATTTTTGTACTGGGTTGTTTGTTTTATTAATATTAAGCTGCATGAGCTGTTTATATATATTGGAGATTAAACCTTTGTCCATTGATTCGTTTGCGAACGTTTTCGCCCATTCTGAGGCTTGCCTTTTTCCATTCCCGTTTTTTTTAACCAAAAAAGAAAGAAAGCAAAAGAAGCAGAACACTAATGTGCGTGAAATATGCCTCTTGAAACAGTCGTTTTGAAATATGGACGTCTTTTGAATTTTTTGGTCGGTATATGACCCCAGGATTTGTTTTCAGGGCAGGTGTCATTTACAGGCCTGCAACGATTTTGAATATCCACTGACCATTAGCGCTGGGATTAAAGCTGCTGTTGTGTGAAACGGCCACAAGGTGGCAGCAGTTCTCGCTTACCAAATCTGGTTACTAGGGCCACAGAGCCTCAATGGAAGTCCTGTTCTAGATTGGAATTTAGAATGGAATGTGCCAGGAGAAAGCCCCTCAAGTTTGTCTCACTACTTCTTGTTCGTGTTTTTAATTTAATTTTTTATTTTTTATTACAGCAAGTTTGATGACAACGTTTGGCTTGTTGTAGGTGTGCAAGATGTGGTTCTTTTACACATATACATAGGTCTGTTCTTCCTGGGACCCTTTTCCCATGTACGTTATGACAGAATGTTGAGTAGTCTTCTCTTGGTATTCCATAGGTCTTTGGTGATTATATATTTCACCTGGGTTTGTATATGTCTGTTAACCCCGATATCCTAATGAATCCAATCCTCACACCTTTCCATTGGTGAACCATAAGTTTGTTTAATGAATCTGTGACTGCCCTTCTCCGTGGAAATATCTGCCCTGGTATCAATTTTTAGGTAACACCTATAAGTGATATCCTACGATATGTGTCTTTCACTTTCTGACTTACTACAAGTCACGTGATTACCTCTAGACTCATCTACGGTGCTGCAAATGGCATTGTGTCCTTTTTTCCCTTGGCTAATATTCTGTCTTAGCGAGGTCCTTTTTCTGCAATGTGATTCCCTGAGGGCTGAGGATTAGCTGACCTGGGCAGCCTGACCCTGCCGGCAAGCCCTCCCCAGGTGTGCCTGGTTTGAGGTCAATATAAACAGCACTCCAGGCAGCAATAGCCCCTGCAGCTGTGCCTGGCTCCATATTCTCTGCCCCGTCAGCAGTCTCGGGGCTGTGCTGGTGGGAGGGTGTGAGGGTCGACGGCTTTGTTGGTGGCCCGGTGTGAGTGGGGCTCTGCTGGACTTTCTGCAGGAGTTGCCAGGCTGCCACCTGTAAAGAAGAGGATGTGTCACCCATAACTTCCACTGGAATTTCTCTCCGGGCTGAGGAAGGAAAAAAAGGAGTGGGGGCCGGGACAGGAGGGGTATCTCAGGCAGGGAAATGGAAAGCTTCCAGAAGAGCGCCCGGGGCCAGGAGCATCCTGGCTGGCCTGCAGGCAGCAAGTTGGCCTGCGTGCTGTCGCTGGTGTGGCTCCACGGCCCTTCCTCTAGGCTTTCAAGCCCTTGTACATATTCAGGTGTTTTACCTGGGAAGGGTGGGAACAGTTCAGTAGCAGCTGGCCTGGGGCTTAGCTCACGTTTACTCACAGAGGCCTCGGCATGGTCCCCCAGCTTTGCAGTGAGGACGCTCCTTGCATGGGGGGACGGGGCTGTTGGTTGTATGGAAGATGATTCCCCACCACTGACCAATTTCAGAATTGTTTACTGCTGGAACAAGTGCCTTGGTAGTGTTTTCCTCTGTATAACTGTTTGGTTTAGGTTTTTTTTTTCTTTCTTGGTTCAAGTTAGATTTTATTCCTCGTTTATGTATTTATAGATATAAGCATGGGAATAATTCATTCATATAAATATATCTGTGTGAATGGAAGAACTTTCTTCTGTTTTATTTTTAAAAATTTTGAAATTTAATTTTATTTATTTCTTTATACAGCAGGTTACTATTAGTTATATATTTTATGCATATACATGTATACAGGTCCATCCCAATCTCCCAACTCATCCCACCACCACCACCCCATGGCTTCCCCCACTTGGTGTCCATACGTTTGTTCTCTACCTCTGTGTCTCTATTTCTGTCCTGCATACCAGTTCATCTGTACCATTTTTCTAGGTTCCACCTATATGCATTAGTATACAATATTTGTTTTTCTCTTTCTGACTTACTTCACTCTGTATGACAGTCTCTAGATCCATCGACTTCTCTACAAATGACCCAGTTTCATTCCTTTTTATGGCTGAGCAATATTCCATTTTATATATGTACCACATCTTTATCCATTCGTCTTTCTGTGGGCATTTAGGTTGCTTCCATTACCTGGCTATTGTAAATTGTGCTGCAATGAACATTGTGGTGAATGTGTCTTTTTGATTTATGGTTTTCTCTGGGTATATGCCCAAAAGTTGGATTGCAGGCTCCTATGGTAATTCTCTTTTTAGTTATTTAAAGGAACATCCATACTGCTCTCCATAGTGAGTGTATCAATTTACCTTCCCACCAATAGTGGAAGAGGGTTCCTTTTGTCCACACCATCCCCGGAATTTGTTGTTTGTAGATTTGCTGATGATGCCGATTCTAACATGTGTATGGTCATACCTCATTGTCGTTTGGATTTGCATTTCTCTAATAATTAGTGATGTTGAGCAGCTTTTCATGTGCGTCTTGGCCATCTCTGTGACTTCTTTAAAGAAACGTCTATATAGATCTTCTGCCCATTTTTGTACTGGGTTGTTTGTTTTATTAATATTAAGCTGCGTGAGCTGTTTATATATATTGGAGATTAAACCTTTGTCCATTGATTCGTTTGCGAACGTTTTCGCCCATTCTGAGGCTTGCCTTTTTCCATTCCCGTTTCTTTAACCAAAAAAGAAAGAAAGCAAAAGAAGCAGAACACTAATGTGCGTGAAATATGCCTCTTGAAACAGTCGTTTTGAAATATGGACGTCTTTTGAATTTTTTGGTCCATATATGACCCCAGGATTTGTTTTCAGGGCAGGTGTCATTTACAGGCCTGCAACGATTTTGAATATCCACTGACCATTAGCGCTGGGATTAAAGCTGCTGTTGTGTGAAACGGCCACAAGGTGGCAGCAGTTCTCGCTTACCAAATCTGGTTACTAGGGCCACAGAGCCTCAATGGAAGTCCTGTTCTAGATTGGAATTTAGAATGGAATGTGCCAGGAGAAAGCCCCTCAAGTTTGTCTCACTACTTCTTGTTCGTGTTTTTAATTTAATTTTTTATTTTTTATTACAGCAAGTTTGATGACAACGTTTGGCTTGTTGTAGGTGTGCAAGATGTGGTTCTTTTACACATATACATAGGTCTGTTCTTCCTGGGACCCTTTTCCCATGTACGTTATGACAGAATGTTGAGTAGTCTTCTCTTGGTATTCCGTAGGTCTTTGGTGATTATATATTTCACCTGTGTTTGTATATGTCTGTTAACCCCGATATCCTAATGAATCCAATCCTCACACCTTTCCATTGGTGAACCATAAGTTTGTTTAATGAATCTGTGACTGCCCTTCTCCGTGGAAATATCTGCCCTGGTATCAATTTTTAGGTAACACCTATAAGTGATATCCTACGATATGTGTCTTTCACTTTCTGACTTACTACAAGTCACGTGATTACCTCTAGACTCATCTACGGTGCTGCAAATGGCATTGTGTCCTTTTTTCCCTTGGCTAATATTCTGTCTTAGCGAGGTCCATTTTCCGCAGTGTGATTCCCTGAGGGCTGAGGATTAGCTGACCTGGGCAGCCTGACCCTGCCGGCAAGCCCTCCCCAGGTGTGCCTGGGTTGAGGTCAATATAAACTGCACTCCAGGCAGCAATAGCCCCTGCAGCTGTGCCTGACTCCATATTCTCTGCCCCGTCAGCAGTCTCGGGGCTGTGCTGGTGGGAGGGTGTGAGGGTCCACGGCTTTGTTGGTGGCCCGGTGTGAGTGGGGCTCTGCTGGACTTTCTGCAGGAGTTGCCAGGCTGCCACCTGTAAAGAAGAGGATGTGTCACCCATAACTTCCACTGGAATTTCTCTCCGGGCTGAGGAAGGAAAAAAAGGAGTGGGGGCCGGGACAGGAGGGGTATCTCAGGCAGGGAAATGGAAAGCTTCCAGAAGAGCGCCCGGGGCCAGGACCATCCTGGCTGGCCTGCAGGCAGCAAGTTGGCCTGCGTGCTGTCGCTGGTGTGGCTCCACGGCCCTTCCTCTAGGCTTTCAAGCCCTTGTACATATTCAGGTGTTTTACCTGGGAAGGGTGGGAACAGTTCAGTAGCAGCTGGCCTGGGGCTTAGCTCACGTTTACTCACAGAGGCCTCGGCATGGTCCCCCAGCTTTGCAGTGAGGACACTCCTTGCATGGGGGGACGGGGCTGTTGGTTGTATGGAAGATGATTCCCCACCACTGACCAATTTCAGAATTGTTTACTGCTGGAACAAGTGCCTTGGTAGTGTTTTCCTCTGTATAACTGTTTGGTTTAGGTTTTTTTTTCTTTCTTGGTTCAAGTTAGATTTTATTCCTCGTTTATGTATTTATAGATATAAGCATGGGAATAATTCATTCATATAAATATATCTGTGTGAATGGAAGAACTTTCTTCTGTTTTATTTTTTAAAATTTTGAAATTTAATTTTATTTATTTCTTTATACAGCAGGTTACTATTAGTTATATATTTTATGCATATACATGTATACAGGTCCATCCCAATCTCCCAACTCATCCCACCACCACCACCCCATGGCTTCCCCCACTTGGTGTCCATACGTTTGTTCTCTACCTCTGTGTCTCTATTTCTGTCCTGCATACCAGTTCATCTGTACCATTTTTCTAGGTTCCACCTATATGCATTAGTATACAATATTTGTTTTTCTCTTTCTGACTTACTTCACTCTGTATGACAGTCTCTAGATCCATCGACTTCTCTACAAATGACCCAGTTTCATTCCTTTTTATGGCTGAGCAATATTCCATTTTATATATGTACCACATCTTTATCCATTCGTCTTTCTGTGGGCATTTAGGTTGCTTCCATTACCTGGCTATTGTAAATAGTGCTGCAATGAACATTGTGGTGAATGTGTCTTTTTGATTTATGGTTTTCTCTGGGTATATGCCCAAAAGTTGGATTGCAGGCTCCTATGGTAATTCTCTTTTTAGTTATTTAAAGGAACATCCATACTGCTCTCCATAGTGAGTGTATCAATTTACCTTCCTACCAATAGTGGAAGAGGGTTCCTTTTGTCCACACCATCCCCGGAATTTGTTGTTTGTAGATTTGCTGATGATGCCGATTCTAACAGGTGTGAGGTCATACCTCATTGTCGTTTGGATTTGCATTTCTCTAATAATTAGTGATGTTGAGCAGCTTTTCATGTGCGTCTTGGACATCTCTGTGACTTCTTTAAAGAAACGTCTATATAGATCTTCTGCCCATTTTTGTACTGGGTTGTTTGTTTTATTAATATTAAGCTGCGTGAGCTGTTTATATATATTGGAGATTAAACCTTTGTCCATTGATTCGTTTGCGAACGTTTTCGCCCATTCTGAGGCTTGCCTTTTTCCATTCCCGTTTTTTTAACCAAAAAAGAAAGAAAGCAAAAGAAGCAGAACACTAATGTGCGTGAAATATGCCTCTTGAAACAGTCGTTTTGAAATATGGACGTCTTTTGAATTTTTTGGTCCGTATATGACCCCAGGATTTGTTTTCAGGGCAGGTGTCATTTACAGGCCTGCAACGATTTTGAATATCCCCTGACCATTAGCGCTGGGATTAAAGCTGCTGTTGTGTGAAACGGCCACAAGGTGGCAGCAGTTCTCGCTTACCAAATCTGGTTACTAGGGCCACAGAGCCTCAATGGAAGTCCTGTTCTAGATTGGAATTTAGAATGGAATGTGCCAGGAGAAAGCCCCTCAAGTTTGTCTCACTACTTCTTGTTCGTGTTTTTAATTTAATTTTTTATTTTTTATTACAGCAAGTTTGATGACAACGTTTGGCTTGTTGTAGGTGTGCAAGATGTGGTTCTTTTACACATATACATAGGTCTGTTCTTCCTGGGACCCTTTTCCCATGTACGTTATGACAGAATGTTGAGTAGTCTTCTCTTGGTATTCCGTAGGTCTTTGGTGATTATATATTTCACCTGTGTTTGTATATGTCTGTTAACCCCGATATCCTAATGAATCCAATCCTCACACCTTTCCATTGGTGAACCATAAGTTTGTTTAATGAATCTGTGACTGCCCTTCTCCGTGGAAATATCTGCCCTGGTATCAATTTTTAGGTAACACCTATAAGTGATATCCTACGATATGTGTCTTTCACTTTCTGACTTACTACAAGTCACGTGATTACCTCTAGACACATCTACGGTGCTGCAAATGGCATTGTGTCCTTTTTTCCCTTGGCTAATATTCTGTCTTAGCGAGGTCCATTTTCCGCAGTGTGATTCCCTTAGGGCTGAGGATTAGCTGACCTGGGCAGCCTGACCCTGCCGGCAAGCCCTCCCCAGGTGTGCCTGGGTTGAGGTCAATATAAACTGCACTCCAGGCAGCAATAGCCCCTGCAGCTGTGCCTGACTCCATAATCTCTGCCCCGTCAGCAGTCTCGGGGCTGTGCTGGTGGGAGGGTGTGAGGGTCCACGGCTTTGTTGGTGGCCCGGTGTGAGTGGGGCTCTGCTGGACTTTCTGCAGGAGTTGCCAGGCTGCCACCTGTAAAGAAGAGGATGTGTCACCCATAACTTCCACTGGAATTTCTCTCCGGGCTGAGGAAGGAAAAAAAGGAGTGGGGGCCGGGACAGGAGGGGTATCTCAGGCAGGGAAATGGAAAGCTTCCAGAAGAGCGCCCGGGGCCAGGACCATCCTGGCTGGCCTGCAGGCAGCAAGTTGGCCTGCGTGCTGTCGCTGGTGTGGCTCCACGGCCCTTCCTCTAGGCTTTCAAGCCCTTGTACATATTCAGGTGTTTTACCTGGGAAGGGTGGGAACAGTTCAGTAGCAGCTGGCCTGGGGCTTAGCTCACGTTTACTCACAGAGGCCTCGGCATGGTCCCCCAGCTTTGCAGTGAGGACGCTCCTTGCATGGGGGGACGGGGCTGTTGGTTGTATGGAAGATGATTCCCCACCACTGACCAATTTAAGAATTGTTTACTGCTGGAACAAGTGCCTTGGTAGTGTTTTCCTCTGTATAACTGTTTGGTTTAGGTTTTTTTTTCTTTCTTGGTTTAAGTTAGATTTTATTCCTCGTTTATGTATTTATAGATATAAGCATGGGAATAATTCATTCATATAAATACATCTGTGTGAATGGAAGAACTTTCTTCTGTTTTATTTTTAAAAATTTTGAAATTTAATTTTATTTATTTCTTTATACAGCAGGTTACTATTAGTTATATATTTTATGCATATACATGTATACAGGTCCATCCCAATCTCCCAACTCATCCCACCACCACCACCCCATGGCTTCCCCCACTTGGTGTCCATACGTTTGTTCTCTACCTCTGTGTCTCTATTTCTGTCCTGCATACCAGTTCATCTGTACCATTTTTCTAGGTTCCACATATATGCATTAATATACAATATTTGTTTTTCTCTTTCTGACTTACTTCACTCTGTATGACAGTCTCTAGATCCATCGACTTCTCTACAAATGACCCAGTTTCATTCCTTTTTATGGCTGAGCAATATTCCATTTTATATATGTACCACATCTTTATCCATTCGTCTTTCTGTGGGCATTTAGGTTGCTTCCATTACCTGGCTATTGTAAATAGTGCTGCAATGAACATTGTGGTGAATGTGTCTTTTTGATTTATGGTTTTCTCTGGGTATATGCCCAAAAGTTGGATTGCAGGCTCCTATGGTAATTCTCTTTTTAGTTATTTAAAGGAACATCCATACTGCTCTCCATAGTGAGTGTATCAATTTACCTTCCCACCAATAGTGGAAGAGGGTTCCTTTTGTCCACACCATCCCCGGAATTTGTTGTTTGTAGATTTGCTGATGATGCCGATTCTAACAGGTGTGAGGTCATACCTCATTGTCGTTTGGATTTGCATTTCTCTAATAATTAGTGATGTTGAGCAGCTTTTCATGTGCGTCTTGGACATCTCTGTGACTTCTTTAAAGAAACGTCTATATAGATCTTCTGCCCATTTTTGTACTGGGTTGTTTGTTTTATTAATATTAAGCTGCGTGAGCTGTTTATATATATTGGAGATTAAACCTTTGTCCATTGATTCGTTTGCGAACGTTTTCGCCCATTCTGAGGGTTGCCTTTTTCCATTCCCGTTTCTTTAACCAAAAAAGAAAGAAAGCAAAAGAAGCAGAACACTAATGTGCGTGAAATATGCCTCTTGAAACAGTCGTTTTGAAATATGGACGTCTTTTGAATTTTTTGGTCCATATATGACCCCAGGATTTGTTTTCAGGTCAGGTGTCATTTACAGGCCTGCAACGATTTTGAATATCCACTGACCATTAGCGCTGGGATTAAAGCTGCTGTTGTGTGAAACGGCCACAAGGTGGCAGCAGTTCTCGCTTACCAAATCTGGTTACTAGGGCCACAGAGCCTCAATGGAAGTCCTGTTCTAGATTGGAATTTAGAATGGAATGTGCCAGGAGAAAGCCCCTCAAGTTTGTCTCACTACTTCTTGTTCGTGTTTTTAATTTAATTTTTTATTTTTTATTACAGCAAGTTTGATGACAACGTTTGGCTTCTTGTAGGTGTGCAAGATGTGGTTCTTTTACACATATACATAGGTCTGTTCTTCCTGGGACCCTTTTCCCATGTACGTTATGACAGAATGTTGAGTAGTCTTCTCTTGGTATTCCGTAGGTCTTTGGTGATTATATATTTCACCTGTGTTTGTATATGTCTGTTAACCCCGATATCCTAATGAATCCAATCCTCACACCTTTCCATTGGTGAACCATAAGTTTGTTTAATGAATCTGTGACTGCCCTTCTCCGTGGAAATATCTGCCCTGGTATCAATTTTTAGGTAACACCTATAAGTGATATCCTACGATATGTGTCTTTCACTTTCTGACTTACTACAAGTCACGTGATTACCTCTAGACTCATCTACGGTGCTGCAAATGGCATTGTGTCCTTTTTTCCCTTGGCTAATATTCTGTCTTAGCGAGGTCCATTTTCCGCAGTGTGATTCCCTGAGGGCTGAGGATTAGCTGACCTGGGCAGCCTGACCCTGCCGGCAAGCCCTCCCCAGGTGTGCCTGGGTTGAGGTCAATATAAACTGCACTCCAGGCAGCAATAGCCCCTGCAGCTGTGCCTGACTCCATATTCTCTGCCCCGTCAGCAGTCTCGGGGCTGTGCTGGTGGGAGGGTGTGAGGGTCCACGGCTTTGTTGGTGGCCCGGTGTGAGTGGGGCTCTGCTGGACTTTCTGCAGGAGTTGCCAGGCTGCCACCTGTAAAGAAGAGGATGTGTCACCCATAACTTCCACTGGAATTTCTCTCCGGGCTGAGGAAGGAAAAAAAGGAGTGGGGGCCGGGACAGGAGGGGTATCTCAGGCAGGGAAATGGAAAGCTTCCAGAAGAGCGCCCGGGGCCAGGACCATCCTGGCTGGCCTGCAGGCAGCAAGTTGGCCTGCGTGCTGTCGCTGGTGTGGCTCCACGGCCCTTCCTCTAGGCTTTCAAGCCCTTGTACATATTCAGGTGTTTTACCTGGGAAGGGTGGGAACAGTTCAGTAGCAGCTGGCCTGGGGCTTAGCTCACGTTTACTCACAGAGGCCTCGGCATGGTCCCCCAGCTTTGCAGTGAGGACGCTCCTTGCATGGGGGGACGGGGCTGTTGGTTGTATGGAAGATGATTCCCCACCACTGACCAATTTCAGAATTGTTTACTGCTGGAACAAGTGCCTTGGTAGTGTTTTCCTCTGTATAACTGTTTGGTTTAGGTTTTTTTTTTCTTTCTTGGTTCAAGTTAGATTTCATTCCTCGTTTATGTATTTATAGATATAAGCATGGGAATAATTCATTCATATAAATATAACTGTGTGAATGGAAGAACTTTCTTCTGTTTTATTTTTAAAAATTTTGAAATTTAATTTTATTTATTTCTTTATACAGCAGGTTACTATTAGTTATATATTTTATGCATATACATGTATACAGGTCCATCCCAATCTCCCAACTCATCCCACCACCACCACCCCATGGCTTCCCCCACTTGGTGTCCATACGTTTGTTCTCTACCTCTGTGTCTCTATTTCTGTCCTGCATACCAGTTCATCTGTACCATTTTTCTAGGTTCCACATATATGCATTAGTATACAATATTTGTTTTTCTCTTTCTGACTTACTTCACTCTGTATGACAGTCTCTAGATCCATCGACTTCTCTACAAATGACCCAGTTTCATTCCTTTTTATGGCTGAGCAATATTCCATTTTATATATGTACCACATCTTTATCCATTCGTCTTTCTGTGGGCATTTAGGTTGCTTCCATTACCTGGCTATTGTAAATTGTGCTGCAATGAACATTGTGGTGAATGTGTCTTTTTGATTTATGGTTTTCTCTGGGTATATGCCCAAAAGTTGGATTGCAGGCTCCTATGGTAATTCTCTTTTTAGTTATTTAAAGGAACATCCATACTGCTCTCCATAGTGAGTGTATCAATTTACCTTCCCACCAGTAGTGGAAGAGGGTTCCTTTTGTCTACACCATCCCCGGAATTTGTTGTTTGTAGATTTGCTGATGATGCCGATTCTAACAGGTGTGAGGTCATACCTCATTGTCGTTTGGATTTGCATTTCTCTAATAATTAGTGATGTTGAGCAGCTTTTCATGTGCGTCTTGGCCATCTCTGTGACTTCTTTAAAGAAACGTCTATATAGATCTTCTGCCCATTTTTGTACTGGGTTGTTTGTTTTATTAATATTAAGCTGCATGAGCTGTTTATATATATTGGAGATTAAACCTTTGTCCATTGATTCGTTTGCGAACGTTTTCGCCCATTCTGAGGCTTGCCTTTTTCCATTCCCGTTTTTTTTAACCAAAAAAGAAAGAAAGCAAAAGAAGCAGAACACTAATGTGCGTGAAATATGCCTCTTGAAACAGTCGTTTTGAAATATGGACGTCTTTTGAATTTTTTGGTCGGTATATGACCCCAGGATTTGTTTTCAGGGCAGGTGTCATTTACAGGCCTGCAACGATTTTGAATATCCACTGACCATTAGCGCTGGGATTAAAGCTGCTGTTGTGTGAAACGGCCACAAGGTGGCAGCAGTTCTCGCTTACCAAATCTGGTTACTAGGGCCACAGAGCCTCAATGGAAGTCCTGTTCTAGATTGGAATTTAGAATGGAATGTGCCAGGAGAAAGCCCCTCAAGTTTGTCTCACTACTTCTTGTTCGTGTTTTTAATTTAATTTTTTATTTTTTATTACAGCAAGTTTGATGACAACGTTTGGCTTGTTGTAGGTGTGCAAGATGTGGTTCTTTTACACATATACATAGGTCTGTTCTTCCTGGGACCCTTTTCCCATGTACGTTATGACAGAATGTTGAGTAGTCTTCTCTTGGTATTCCATAGGTCTTTGGTGATTATATATTTCACCTGGGTTTGTATATGTCTGTTAACCCCGATATCCTAATGAATCCAATCCTCACACCTTTCCATTGGTGAACCATAAGTTTGTTTAATGAATCTGTGACTGCCCTTCTCCGTGGAAATATCTGCCCTGGTATCAATTTTTAGGTAACACCTATAAGTGATATCCTACGATATGTGTCTTTCACTTTCTGACTTACTACAAGTCACGTGATTACCTCTAGACTCATCTACGGTGCTGCAAATGGCATTGTGTCCTTTTTTCCCTTGGCTAATATTCTGTCTTAGCGAGGTCCTTTTTCTGCAATGTGATTCCCTGAGGGCTGAGGATTAGCTGACCTGGGCAGCCTGACCCTGCCGGCAAGCCCTCCCCAGGTGTGCCTGGTTTGAGGTCAATATAAACAGCACTCCAGGCAGCAATAGCCCCTGCAGCTGTGCCTGGCTCCATATTCTCTGCCCCGTCAGCAGTCTCGGGGCTGTGCTGGTGGGAGGGTGTGAGGGTCGACGGCTTTGTTGGTGGCCCGGTGTGAGTGGGGCTCTGCTGGACTTTCTGCAGGAGTTGCCAGGCTGCCACCTGTAAAGAAGAGGATGTGTCACCCATAACTTCCACTGGAATTTCTCTCCGGGCTGAGGAAGGAAAAAAAGGAGTGGGGGCCGGGACAGGAGGGGTATCTCAGGCAGGGAAATGGAAAGCTTCCAGAAGAGCGCCCGGGGCCAGGAGCATCCTGGCTGGCCTGCAGGCAGCAAGTTGGCCTGCGTGCTGTCGCTGGTGTGGCTCCACGGCCCTTCCTCTAGGCTTTCAAGCCCTTGTACATATTCAGGTGTTTTACCTGGGAAGGGTGGGAACAGTTCAGTAGCAGCTGGCCTGGGGCTTAGCTCACGTTTACTCACAGAGGCCTCGGCATGGTCCCCCAGCTTTGCAGTGAGGACGCTCCTTGCATGGGGGGACGGGGCTGTTGGTTGTATGGAAGATGATTCCCCACCACTGACCAATTTCAGAATTGTTTACTGCTGGAACAAGTGCCTTGGTAGTGTTTTCCTCTGTATAACTGTTTGGTTTAGGTTTTTTTTTTCTTTCTTGGTTCAAGTTAGATTTTATTCCTCGTTTATGTATTTATAGATATAAGCATGGGAATAATTCATTCATATAAATATATCTGTGTGAATGGAAGAACTTTCTTCTGTTTTATTTTTAAAAATTTTGAAATTTAATTTTATTTATTTCTTTATACAGCAGGTTACTATTAGTTATATATTTTATGCATATACATGTATACAGGTCCATCCCAATCTCCCAACTCATCCCACCACCACCACCCCATGGCTTCCCCCACTTGGTGTCCATACGTTTGTTCTCTACCTCTGTGTCTCTATTTCTGTCCTGCATACCAGTTCATCTGTACCATTTTTCTAGGTTCCACCTATATGCATTAGTATACAATATTTGTTTTTCTCTTTCTGACTTACTTCACTCTGTATGACAGTCTCTAGATCCATCGACTTCTCTACAAATGACCCAGTTTCATTCCTTTTTATGGCTGAGCAATATTCCATTTTATATATGTACCACATCTTTATCCATTCGTCTTTCTGTGGGCATTTAGGTTGCTTCCATTACCTGGCTATTGTAAATTGTGCTGCAATGAACATTGTGGTGAATGTGTCTTTTTGATTTATGGTTTTCTCTGGGTATATGCCCAAAAGTTGGATTGCAGGCTCCTATGGTAATTCTCTTTTTAGTTATTTAAAGGAACATCCATACTGCTCTCCATAGTGAGTGTATCAATTTACCTTCCCACCAATAGTGGAAGAGGGTTCCTTTTGTCCACACCATCCCCGGAATTTGTTGTTTGTAGATTTGCTGATGATGCCGATTCTAACATGTGTATGGTCATACCTCATTGTCGTTTGGATTTGCATTTCTCTAATAATTAGTGATGTTGAGCAGCTTTTCATGTGCGTCTTGGCCATCTCTGTGACTTCTTTAAAGAAACGTCTATATAGATCTTCTGCCCATTTTTGTACTGGGTTGTTTGTTTTATTAATATTAAGCTGCGTGAGCTGTTTATATATATTGGAGATTAAACCTTTGTCCATTGATTCGTTTGCGAACGTTTTCGCCCATTCTGAGGCTTGCCTTTTTCCATTCCCGTTTCTTTAACCAAAAAAGAAAGAAAGCAAAAGAAGCAGAACACTAATGTGCGTGAAATATGCCTCTTGAAACAGTCGTTTTGAAATATGGACGTCTTTTGAATTTTTTGGTCCATATATGACCCCAGGATTTGTTTTCAGGGCAGGTGTCATTTACAGGCCTGCAACGATTTTGAATATCCACTGACCATTAGCGCTGGGATTAAAGCTGCTGTTGTGTGAAACGGCCACAAGGTGGCAGCAGTTCTCGCTTACCAAATCTGGTTACTAGGGCCACAGAGCCTCAATGGAAGTCCTGTTCTAGATTGGAATTTAGAATGGAATGTGCCAGGAGAAAGCCCCTCAAGTTTGTCTCACTACTTCTTGTTCGTGTTTTTAATTTAATTTTTTATTTTTTATTACAGCAAGTTTGATGACAACGTTTGGCTTGTTGTAGGTGTGCAAGATGTGGTTCTTTTACACATATACATAGGTCTGTTCTTCCTGGGACCCTTTTCCCATGTACGTTATGACAGAATGTTGAGTAGTCTTCTCTTGGTATTCCGTAGGTCTTTGGTGATTATATATTTCACCTGTGTTTGTATATGTCTGTTAACCCCGATATCCTAATGAATCCAATCCTCACACCTTTCCATTGGTGAACCATAAGTTTGTTTAATGAATCTGTGACTGCCCTTCTCCGTGGAAATATCTGCCCTGGTATCAATTTTTAGGTAACACCTATAAGTGATATCCTACGATATGTGTCTTTCACTTTCTGACTTACTACAAGTCACGTGATTACCTCTAGACTCATCTACGGTGCTGCAAATGGCATTGTGTCCTTTTTTCCCTTGGCTAATATTCTGTCTTAGCGAGGTCCATTTTCCGCAGTGTGATTCCCTGAGGGCTGAGGATTAGCTGACCTGGGCAGCCTGACCCTGCCGGCAAGCCCTCCCCAGGTGTGCCTGGGTTGAGGTCAATATAAACTGCACTCCAGGCAGCAATAGCCCCTGCAGCTGTGCCTGACTCCATATTCTCTGCCCCGTCAGCAGTCTCGGGGCTGTGCTGGTGGGAGGGTGTGAGGGTCCACGGCTTTGTTGGTGGCCCGGTGTGAGTGGGGCTCTGCTGGACTTTCTGCAGGAGTTGCCAGGCTGCCACCTGTAAAGAAGAGGATGTGTCACCCATAACTTCCACTGGAATTTCTCTCCGGGCTGAGGAAGGAAAAAAAGGAGTGGGGGCCGGGACAGGAGGGGTATCTCAGGCAGGGAAATGGAAAGCTTCCAGAAGAGCGCCCGGGGCCAGGACCATCCTGGCTGGCCTGCAGGCAGCAAGTTGGCCTGCGTGCTGTCGCTGGTGTGGCTCCACGGCCCTTCCTCTAGGCTTTCAAGCCCTTGTACATATTCAGGTGTTTTACCTGGGAAGGGTGGGAACAGTTCAGTAGCAGCTGGCCTGGGGCTTAGCTCACGTTTACTCACAGAGGCCTCGGCATGGTCCCCCAGCTTTGCAGTGAGGACACTCCTTGCATGGGGGGACGGGGCTGTTGGTTGTATGGAAGATGATTCCCCACCACTGACCAATTTCAGAATTGTTTACTGCTGGAACAAGTGCCTTGGTAGTGTTTTCCTCTGTATAACTGTTTGGTTTAGGTTTTTTTTTCTTTCTTGGTTCAAGTTAGATTTTATTCCTCGTTTATGTATTTATAGATATAAGCATGGGAATAATTCATTCATATAAATATATCTGTGTGAATGGAAGAACTTTCTTCTGTTTTATTTTTAAAAATTTTGAAATTTAATTTTATTTATTTCTTTATACAGCAGGTTACTATTAGTTATATATTTTATGCATATACATGTATACAGGTCCATCCCAATCTCCCAACTCATCCCACCACCACCACCCCATGGCTTCCCCCACTTGGTGTCCATACGTTTGTTCTCTACCTCTGTGTCTCTATTTCTGTCCTGCATACCAGTTCATCTGTACCATTTTTCTAGGTTCCACCTATATGCATTAGTATACAATATTTGTTTTTCTCTTTCTGACTTACTTCACTCTGTATGACAGTCTCTAGATCCATCGACTTCTCTACAAATGACCCAGTTTCATTCCTTTTTATGGCTGAGCAATATTCCATTTTATATATGTACCACATCTTTATCCATTCGTCTTTCTGTGGGCATTTAGGTTGCTTCCATTACCTGGCTATTGTAAATTGTGCTGCAATGAACATTGTGGTGAATGTGTCTTTTTGATTTATGGTTTTCTCTGGGTATATGCCCAAAAGTTGGATTGCAGGCTCCTATGGTAATTCTCTTTTTAGTTATCTAAAGGAACATCCATACTGCTCTCCATAGTGAGTGTATCAATTTACCTTCCCACCAATAGTGGAAGAGGGTTCCTTTTGTCCACACCATCCCCGGAATTTGTTGTTTGTAGATTTGCTGATGATGCCGATTCTAACAGGTGTGAGGTCATACCTCATTGTCGTTTGGATTTGCATTTCTCTAATAATTAGTTATGTTGAGCAGCTTGTCATGTGCGTCTTGGCCATCTCTGTGACTTCTTTAAAGAAACGTCTATATAGATCTTCTGCCCATTTTTGTACTGGGTTGTTTGTTTTATTAATATTAAGCTGCGTGAGCTGTTTATATATATTGGAGATTAAACCTTTGTCCATTGATTCGTTTGCGAACGTTTTCGCCCATTCTGAGGCTTGCCTTTTTCCATTCCCATTTTTTTAACCAAAAAAGAAAGAAAGCAAAAGAAGCAGAACACTAATGTGCGTGAAATATGCCTCTTGAAACAGTCGTTTTGAAATATGGACGTCTTTTGAATTTTTTGGTCGGTATATGACCCCAGGATTTGTTTTCAGGGCAGGTGTCATTTACAGGCCTGCAACGATTTTGAATATCCACTGACCATTAGCGCTGGGATTAAAGCTGCTGTTGTGTGAAACGGCCACAAGGTGGCAGCAGTTCTCGCTTACCAAATCTGGTTACTAGGGCCACAGAGCCTCAATGGAAGTCCTGTTCTAGATTGGAATTTAGAATGGAATGTGCCTGGAGAAAGCCCCTCAAGTTTCTCTCACTAATTCTTGTTCGTGTTTTTAATTTAATTTTTTAATTTTATTACAGCAAGTTTGATGACAACGTTTGGCTTGTTGTAGGTGTGCAATATGTGGTTCTTTTACACATATACATAGGTCTGTTCTTCCTGGGACCCTTTTCCCATGTACGTTATGACAGAATGTTGAGTAGTCTTCTCTTGGTATTCCGTAGGTCTTTGGTGATTATATATTTCACCTGTGTTTGTATATGTCTGTTAACCCCGATATCCTAATGAATCCAATCCTCACACCTTTCCATTGGTGAACCATAAGTTTGTTTAATGAATCTGTGACTGCCCTTCTCCGTGGAAATATCTGCCCTGGTATCAATTTTTAGGTAACACCTATAAGTGATATCCTACGATATGTGTCTTTCACTTTCTGACTTACTACAAGTCACGTGATTACCTCTAGACTCATCTACGGTGCTGCAAATGGCATTGTGTCCTTTTTTCCCTTGGCTAATATTCTGTCTTAGCGAGGTCCATTTTCTGCAGTGTGATTCCCTGAGGGCTGAGGATTAGCTGACCTGGGCAGCCTGACCCTGCCGGCAAGCCTTCCCCAGGTGTGCCTGGGTTGAGTTCAATATAAACTGCACTCCAGGCAGCAATAGCCCCTGCAGCTGTGCCTGACTCCATATTCTCTGCCCCGTCAGCAGTCTCGGGGCTGTGCTGGTGGGAGGGTGTGAGGGTCCACGGCTTTGTTGGTGGCCCGGTGTGAGTGGGGCTCTGCTGGACTTTCTGCAGGAGTTGCCAGGCTGCCACCTGTAAAGAAGAGGATGTGTCACCCATAACTTCCACTGGAATTTCTCTCCGGGCTGAGGAAGGAAAAAAAGGAGTGGGGGCCGGGACAGGAGGGGTATCTCAGGCAGGGAAATGGAAAGCTTCCAGAAGAGCGCCCGGGGCCAGGACCATCCTGGCTGGCCTGCAGGCAGCAAGTTGGCCTGCGTGCTGTCGCTGGTGTGGCTCCACGGCCCTTCCTCTAGGCTTTCAAGCCCTTGTACATATTCAGGTGTTTTACCTGGGAAGGGTGGGAACAGTTCAGTAGCAGCTGGCCTGGGGCTCAGCTCACGTTTACTCACAGAGGCCTCGGCATGGTCCCCCAGCTTTGCAGTGAGGACGCTCCTTGCATGGGGGGACGGGGCTGTTGGTTGTATGGAAGATGATTCCCCACCACTGACCAATTTCAGAATTGTTTACTGCTGGAACAAGTGCCTTGGTAGTGTTTTCCTCTGTATAACTGTTTGGTTTAGGTTTTTTTTTTCCTTTCTTGGTTCAAGTTAGATTTTATTCCTCGTTTATGTATTTATAGATATAAGCATGGGAATAATTCATTCATATAAATACATCTGTGTGAATGGAAGAACTTTCTTCTGTTTTATTTTTAAAAATTTTGAAATTTAATTTTATTTATTTCTTTATACAGCAGGTTACTATTAGTTATATATTTTATGCATATACATGTATACAGGTCCATCCCAATCTCCCAACTCATCCCACCACCACCACCCCATGGCTTCCCCCACTTGGTGTCCATACGTTTGTTCTCTACCTCTGTGTCTCTATTTCTGTCCTGCATACCAGTTCATCTGTACCATTTTTCTAGGTTCCACATATATGCATTAGTATACAATATTTGTTTTTCTCTTTCTGACTTACTTCACTCTGTATGACAGTCTCTAGATCCATCGACTTCTCTACAAATGACCCAGTTTCATTCCTTTTTATGGCTGAGCAATATTCCATTTTATATATGTACCACATCTTTATCCATTCGTCTTTCTGTGGGCATTTAGGTTGCTTCCATTACCTGGCTATTGTAAATTGTGCTGCAATGAACATTGTGGTGAATGTGTCTTTTTGATTTATGGTTTTCTCTGGGTATATGCCCAAAAGTTGGATTGCAGGCTCCTATGGTAATTCTCTTTTTAGTTATTTAAAGGAACATCCATACTGCTCTCCATAGTGAGTGTATCAATTTACCTTCCAACCAGTAGTGGAAGAGGGTTCCTTTTGTCCACACCATCCCCGGAATTTGTTGTTTGTAGATTTGCTGATGATGCCGATTCTAACAGGTGTGAGGTCATACCTCATTGTCGTTTGGATTTGCATTTCTCTAATAATTAGTGATGTTGAGCAGCTTTTCATGTGCGTCTTGGCCATCTCTGTGACTTCTTTAAAGAAACGTCTATATAGATCTTCTGCCCATTTTTGTACTGGGTTGTTTGTTTTATTAATATTAAGCTGCATGAGCTGTTTATATATATTGGAGATTAAACCTTTGTCCATTGATTCGTTTGCGAACGTTTTCGCCCATTCTGAGGCTTGCCTTTTTCCATTCCCGTTTTTTTAACCAAAAAAGAAAGAAAGCAAAAGAAGCAGAACACTAATGTGCGTGAAATATGCCTCTTGAAACAGTCGTTTTGAAATATGGACGTCTTTTGAATTTTTTGGTCGGTATATGACCCCAGGATTTGTTTTCAGGGCAGGTGTCATTTACAGGCCTGCAACGATTTTGAATATCCACTGACCATTAGCTCTGGGATTAAAGCTGCTGTTGTGTGAAACGGCCACAAGGTGGCAGCAGTTCTCGCTTACCAAATCTGGTTACTAGGGCCACAGAGCCTCAATGGAAGTCCTGTTCTAGATTGGAATTTAGAATGGAATGTGCCAGGAGAAAGCCCCTCAAGTTTGTCTCACTACTTCTTGTTCGTGTTTTTAATTTAATTTTTTATTTTTTATTACAGCAAGTTTGATGACAACGTTTGGCTTGTTGTAGGTGTGCAAGATGTGGTTCTTTTGCACATATACATAGGTCTGTTCTTCCTGGGACCCTTTTCCCATGTACGTTATGACAGAATGTTGAGTAGTCTTCTCTTGGTATTCCGTAGGTCTTTGGTGATTATATATTTCACCTGTGTTTGTATATGTCTGTTAACCCCGATATCCTAATGAATCCAATCCTCACACCTTTCCATTGGTGAACCATAAGTTTGTTTAATGAATCTGTGACTGCCCTTCTCCGTGGAAATATCTGCCCTGGTATCAATTTTTAGGTAACACCTATAAGTGATATCCTACGATATGTGTCTTTCACTTTCTGACTTACTACAAGTCACGTGATTACCTCTAGACTCATCTACGGTGCTGCAAATGGCATTGTGTCCTTTTTTCCCTTGGCTAATATTCTGTCTTAGCGAGGTCCATTTTCTGCAGTGTGATTCCCTGAGGGCTGAGGATTAGCTGACCTGGGCAGCCTGACCCTGCCGGCAAGCCCTCCCCAGGTGTGCCTGGGTTGAGGTCAATATAAACTGCACTCCAGGCAGCAATAGCCCCTGCAGCTGTGCCTGACTCCATATTCTCTGCCCCGTCAGCAGTCTCGGGGCTGTGCTGGTGGGAGGGTGTGAGGGTCCACGGCTTTGTTGGTGGCCCGGTGTGAGTGGGGCTCTGCTGGACTTTCTGCAGGAGTTGCCAGGCTGCCACCTGTAAAGAAGAGGATGTGTCACCCATAACTTCCACTGGAATTTCTCTCCGGGCTGAGGAAGGAAAAAAAGGAGTGGGGGCCGGGACAGGAGGGGTATCTCAGGCAGGGTAATGGAAAGCTTCCAGAAGAGCGCCCGGGGCCAGGACCATCCTGGCTGGCCTGCAGGCAGCAAGTTGGCCTGCGTGCTGTCGCTGGTGTGGCTCCACGGCCCTTCCTCTAGGCTTTCAAGCCCTTGTACATATTCAGGTGTTTTACCTGGGAAGGGTGGGAACAGTTCAGTAGCAGCTGGCCTGGGGCTTAGCTCACGTTTACTCACAGAGGCCTCGGCATGGTCCCCCAGCTTTGCAGTGAGGACGCTCCTTGCATGGGGGGACGGGGCTGTTGGTTGTATGGAAGATGATTCCCCACCACTGACCAATTTCAGAATTGTTTACTGCTGGAACAAGTGCCTTGGTAGTGTTTTCCTCTGTATAACTGTTTGGTTTAGGTTTTTTTTTTCTTTCTTGGTTCAAGTTAGATTTCATTCCTCGTTTATGTATTTATAGATATAAGCATGGGAATAATTCATTCATATAAATATATCTGTTTGAATGGAAGAACTTTCTTCTGTTTTATTTTTAAAAATTTTGAAATTTAATTTTATTTATTTCTTTATACAGCAGGTTACTATTAGTTATATATTTTATGCATATACATGTATACAGGTCCATCCCAATCTCCCAACTCATCCCACCACCACCACCCCATGGCTTCCCCCACTTGGTGTCCATACGTTTGTTCTCTACCTCTGTGTCTCTATTTCTGTCCTGCATACCAGTTCATCTGTACCATTTTTCTAGGTTCCACATATATGCATTAGTATACAATATTTGTTTTTCTCTTTCTGACTTACTTCACTCTGTATGACAGTCTCTAGATCCATCGACTTCTCTACAAATGACCCAGTTTCATTCCTTTTTATGGCTGAGCAATATTCCATTTTATATATGTACCACATCTTTATCCATTCGTCTTTCTGTGGGCATTTAGGTTGCTTCCATTACCTGGCTATTGTAAATTGTGCTGCAATGAACATTGTGGTGAATGTGTCTTTTTGATTTATGGTTTTCTCTGGGTATATGCCCAAAAGTTGGATTGCAGGCTCCTATGGTAATTCTCTTTTTAGTTATTTAAAGGAACATCCATACTGCTCTCCATAGTGAGTGTATCAATTTACCTTCCCACCAATAGTGGAAGAGGGTTCCTTTTGTCCACACCATCCCCGGAATTTGTTGTTTGTAGATTTGCTGATGATGCCGATTCTAACAGGTGTGAGGTCATACCTCATTGTCGTTTGGATTTGCATTTCTCTAATAATTAGTGATGTTGAGCAGCTTTTCATGTGCGTCTTGGCCATCTCTGTGACTTCTTTAAAGAAACGTCTATATAGATCTTCTGCCCATTTTTGTACTGGGTTGTTTGTTTTATTAATATTAAGCTGCATGAGCTGTTTATATATATTGGAGATTAAACCTTTGTCCATTGATTCGTTTGCGAACGTTTTCGCCCATTCTGAGGCTTGCCTTTTTCCATTCCCGTTTTTTTAACCAAAAAAGAAAGAAAGCAAAAGAAGCAGAACACTAATGTGCGTGAAATATGCCTCTTGAAACAGTCGTTTTGAAATATGGACGTCTTTTGAATTTTTTGGTCGGTATATGACCCCAGGATTTGTTTTCAGGGCAGGTGTCATTTACAGGCCTGCAACGATTTTGAATATCCACTGACCATTAGCTCTGGGATTAAAGCTGCTGTTGTGTGAAACGGCCACAAGGTGGCAGCAGTTCTCGCTTACCAAATCTGGTTACTAGGGCCACAGAGCCTCAATGGAAGTCCTGTTCTAGATTGGAATTTAGAATGGAATGTGCCAGGAGAAAGCCCCTCAAGTTTGTCTCACTACTTCTTGTTCGTGTTTTTAATTTAATTTTTTATTTTTTATTACAGCAAGTTTGATGACAACGTTTGGCTTGTTGTAGGTGTGCAAGATGTGGTTCTTTTACACATATACATAGGTCTGTTCTTCCTGGGACCCTTTTCCCATGTACGTTATGACAGAATGTTGAGTAGTCTTCTCTTGGTATTCCGTAGGTCTTTGGTGATTATATATTTCACCTGTGTTTGTATATGTCTGTTAACCCCGATATCCTAATGAATCCAATCCTCACACCTTTCCATTGGTGAACCATAAGTTTGTTTAATGAATCTGTGACTGCCCTTCTCCGTGGAAATATCTGCCCTGGTATCGATTTTTAGGTAACACCTATAAGTGATATCCTACGATATGTGTCTTTCACTTTCTGACTTACTACAAGTCACGTGATTACCTCTAGACTCATCTACGGTGCTGCAAATGGCATTGTGTCCTTTTTTCCCTTGGCTAATATTCTGTCTTAGCGAGGTCCATTTTCCGCAGTGTGATTCCCTGAGGGCTGAGGATTAGCTGACCTGGGCAGCCTGACCCTGCCGGCAAGCCCTCCCCAGGTGTGCCTGGGTTGAGGTCAATATAAACTGCACTCCAGGCAGCAATAGCCCCTGCAGCTGTGCCTGACTCCATATTCTCTGCCCCGTCAGCAGTCTCGGGGCTGTGCTGGTGGGAGGGTGTGAGGGTCCACGGCTTTGTTGGTGGCCCGGTGTGAGTGGGGCTCTGCTGGACTTTCTGCAGGAGTTGCCAGGCTGCCACCTGTAAAGAAGAGGATGTGTCACCCATAACTTCCACTGGAATTTCTCTCCGGGCTGAGGAAGGAAAAAAAGGAGTGGGGGCCGGGACAGGAGGGGTATCTCAGGCAGGGAAATGGAAAGCTTCCAGAAGAGCGCCCGGGGCCAGGAGCATCCTGGCTGGCCTGCAGGCAGCAAGTTGGCCTGCGTGCTGTCGCTGGTGTGGCTCCACGGCCCTTCCTCTAGGCTTTCAAGCCCTTGTACATATTCAGGTGTTTTACCTGGGAAGGGTGGGAACAGTTCAGTAGCAGCTGGCCTGGGGCTCAGCTCACGTTTACTCACAGAGGCCTCGGCATGGTCCCCCAGCTTTGCAGTGAGGACGCTCCTTGCATGGGGGGACGGGGCTGTTGGTTGTATGGAAGATGATTCCCCACCACTGACCAATTTCAGAATTGTTTACTGCTGGAACAAGTGCCTTGGTAGTGTTTTCCTCTGTATAACTGTTTGGTTTAGGTTTATTTTTTCTTTCTTGGTTCAAGTTAGATTTTATTCCTCGTTTATGTATTTATAGATATAAACATGGGAATAATTCATTCATATAAATATATCTGTGTGAATGGAAGAACTTTCTTCTGTTTTATTTTTAAAAATTTTGAAATTTAATTTTATTTATTTCTTTATACAGCAGGTTACTATTAGTTATATATTTTATGCATATACATGTATACAGGTCCATCCCAATCTCCCAACTCATCCCACCACCACCACCCCATGGCTTCCCCCACTTGGTGTCCATACGTTTGTTCTCTACCTCTGTGTCTCTATTTCTGTCCTGCATACCAGTTCATCTGTACCATTTTTCTAGGTTCCACATATATGCATTAGTATACAATATTTGTTTTTCTCTTTCTGACTTACTTCACTCTGTATGACAGTCTCTAGATCCATCGACTTCTCTACAAATGACCCAGTTTCATTCCTTTTTATGGCTGAGCAATATTCCATTTTATATATGTACCACATCTTTATCCATTCGTCTTTCTGTGGGCATTTAGGTTGCTTCCATTACCTGGCTATTGTAAATTGTGCTGCAATGAACATTGTGGTGAATGTGTCTTTTTGATTTATGGTTTTCTCTGGGTATATGCCCAAAAGTTGGATTGCAGGCTCCTATGGTAATTCTCTTTTTAGTTATTTAAAGGAACATCCATACTGCTCTCCATAGTGAGTGTATCAATTTACCTTCCCACCAATAGTGGAAGAGGGTTCCTTTTGTCCACACCATCCCCGGAATTTGTTGTTTGTAGATTTGCTGATGATGCCGATTCTAACAGGTGTGAGGTCATACCTCATTGTCGTTTGGATTTGCATTTCTCTAATAATTAGTGATGTTGAGCAGCTTTTCATGTGCGTCTTGGCCATCTCTGTGACTTCTTTAAAGAAACGTCTATATAGATCTTCTGCCCATTTTTGTACTGGGTTGTTTGTTTAATTAATATTAAGCTGCGTGAGCTGTTTATATATATTGGAGATTAAACCTTTGTCCATTGATTCGTTTGCGAACGTTTTCGCCCATTCTGAGGCTTGCCTTTTTCCATTCCCGTTTCTTTAACCAAAAAAGAAAGAAAGCAAAAGAAGCAGAACACTAATGTGCGTGAAATATGCCTCTTGAAACAGTCGTTTTGAAATATGGACGTCTTTTGAATTTTTTGGTCGGTATATGACCCCAGGATTTGTTTTCAGGGCAGGTGTCATTTACAGGCCTGCAACGATTTTGAATATCCACTGACCATTAGCGCTGGGATTAAAGCTGCTGTTGTGTGAAACGGCCACAAGGTGGCAGCAGTTCTCGCTTACCAAATCTGGTTACTAGGGCCACAGAGCCTCAATGGAAGTCCTGTTCTAGATTGGAATTTAGAATGGAATGTGCCAGGAGAAAGCCCCTCAAGTTTGTCTCACTACTTCTTGTTCGTGTTTTTAATTTAATTTTTTATTTTTTATTACAGCAAGTTTGATGACAACGTTTGGCTTGTTGTAGGTGTGCAAGATGTGGTTCTTTTACACATATACATAGGTCTGTTCTTCCTGGGACCCTTTTCCCATGTACGTTATGACAGAATGTTGAGTAGTCTTCTCTTGGTATTCCGTAGGTCTTTGGTGATTATATATTTCACCTGTGTTTGTATATGTCTGTTAACCCCGATATCCTAATGAATCCAATCCTCACACCTTTCCATTGGTGAACCATAAGTTTGTTTAATGAATCTGTGACTGCCCTTCTCCGTGGAAATATCTGCCCTGGTATCAATTTTTAGGTAACACCTATAAGTGATATCCTACGATATGTGTCTTTCACTTTCTGACTTACTACAAGTCACGTGATTACCTCTAGACTCATCTACGGTGCTGCAAATGGCATTGTGTCCTTTTTTCCCTTGGCTAATATTCTGTCTTAGCGAGGTCCATTTTCCGCAGTGTGATTCCCTGAGGGCTGAGGATTAGCTGACCTGGGCAGCCTGACCCTGCCGGCAAGCCCTCCCCAGGTGTGCCTGGGTTGAGGTCAATATAAACTGCACTCCAGGCAGCAATAGCCCCTGCAGCTGTGCCTGACTCCATATTCTCTGCCCCGTCAGCAGTCTCGGGGCTGTGCTGGTGGGAGGGTGTGAGGGTCCACGGCTTTGTTGGTGGCCCGGTGTGAGTGGGGCTCTGCTGGACTTTCTGCAGGAGTTGCCAGGCTGCCACCTGTAAAGAAGAGGATGTGTCACCCATAACTTCCACTGGAATTTCTCTCCGGGCTGAGGAAGGAAAAAAAGGAGTGGGGGCCGGGACAGGAGGGGTATCTCAGGCAGGGAAATGGAAAGCTTCCAGAAGAGCGCCCGGGGCCAGGACCATCCTGGCTGGCCTGCAGGCAGCAAGTTGGCCTGCGTGCTGTCGCTGGTGTGGCTCCACGGCCCTTCCTCTAGGCTTTCAAGCCCTTGTACATATTCAGGTGTTTTACCTGGGAAGGGTGGGAACAGTTCAGTAGCAGCTGGCCTGGGGCTTAGCTCACGTTTACTCACAGAGGCCTCGGCATGGTCCCCCAGCTTTGCAGTGGGGACGCTCCTTGCATGGGGGGACGGGGCTGTGGTTGTATGGAAGATGATTCCCCACCACTGACCAATTTCAGAATTGTTTACTGCTGGAACAAGTGCCTTGGTAGTGTTTTCCTCTGTATAACTGTTTGGTTTAGGTTTTTTTTTCTTTCTTGGTTCAAGTTAGCTTTTATTCCTCGTTTATGTATTTATAGATATAAGCATGGGAATAATTCATTCATATAAATATATCTGTGTGAATGGAAGAACTTTCTTCTGTTTTATTTTTAAAAATTTTGAAATTTAATTTTATTTATTTCTTTATACAGCAGGTTACTATTAGTTATATATTTTATGCATATACATGTATACAGGTCCATCCCAATCTCCCAACTCATCCCACCACCACCACCCCATGGCTTCCCCCACTTGGTGTCCATACGTTTGTTCTCTACCTCTGTGTCTCTATTTCTGTCCTGCATACCAGTTCATCTGTACCATTTTTCTAGGTTCCACCTATATGCATTAGTATACAATATTTGTTTTTCTCTTTCTGACTTACTTCACTCTGTATGACAGTCTCTAGATCCATCGACTTCTCTACAAATGACCCAGTTTCATTCCTTTTTATGGCTGAGCAATATTCCATTTTATATATGTACCACATCTTTATCCATTCGTCTTTCTGTGGGCATTTAGGTTGCTTCCATTACCTGGCTATTGTAAATTGTGCTGCAATGAACATTGTGGTGAATGTGTCTTTTTGATTTATGGTTTTCTCTGGGTATATGCCCAAAAGTTGGATTGCAGGCTCCTATGGTAATTCTCTTTTTAGTTATCTAAAGGAACATCCATACTGCTCTCCATAGTGAGTGTATCAATTTACCTTCCCACCAATAGTGGAAGAGGGTTCCTTTTGTCCACACCATCCCCGGAATTTGTTGTTTGTAGATTTGCTGATGATGCCGATTCTAACAGGTGTGAGGTCATACCTCATTGTCGTTTGGATTTGCATTTCTCTAATAATTAGTGATGTTGAGCAGCTTGTCATGTGCGTCTTGGCCATCTCTGTGACTTCTTTAAAGAAACGTCTATATAGATCTCCTGCCCATTTTTGTACTGGGTTGTTTGTTTTATTAATATTAAGCTGCGTGAGCTGTTTATATATATTGGAGATTAAACCTTTGTCCATTGATTCGTTTGCGAACGTTTTCGCCCATTCTGAGGCTTGCCTTTTTCCATTCCCATTTTTTTAACCAAAAAAGAAAGAAAGCAAAAGAAGCAGAACACTAATGTGCGTGAAATATGCCTCTTGAAACAGTCGTTTTGAAATATGGACGTCTTTTGCATTTTTTGGTCGGTATATGACCCCAGGATTTGTTTTCAGGGCAGGTGTCATTTACAGGCCTGCAACGATTTTGAATATCCACTGACCATTAGCTCTGGGATTAAAGCTGCTGTTGTGTGAAACGGCCACAAGGTGGCAGCAGTTCTCGCTTACCAAATCTGGTTACTAGGGCCACAGAGCCTCAATGGAAGTCCTGTTCTAGATTGGAATTTAGAATGGAATGTGCCTGGAGAAAGCCCCTCAAGTTTGTCTCACTACTTCTTGTTCGTGTTTTTAATTTAATTTTTTAATTTTATTACAGCAAGTTTGATGACAACGTTTGGCTTGTTGTAGGTGTGCAAGATGTGGTTCTTTTACACATATACATAGGTCTGTTCTTCCTGGGACCCTTTTCCCATGTACGTTATGACAGAATGTTGAGTAGTCTTCTCTTGGTATTCCGTAGGTCTTTGGTGATTATATATTTCACCTGTGTTTGTATATGTCTGTTAACCCCGATATCCTAATGAATCCAATCCTCACACCTTTCCATTGGTGAACCATAAGTTTGTTTAATGAATCTGTGACTGCCCTTCTCCGTGGAAATATCTGCCCTGGTATCAATTTTTAGGTAACACCTATAAGTGATATCCTACGATATGTGTCTTTCACTTTCTGACTTACTACAAGTCACGTGATTACCTCTAGACTCATCTACGGTGCTGCAAATGGCATTGTGTCCTTTTTTCCCTTGGCTAATATTCTGTCTTAGCGAGGTCCATTTTCTGCAGTGTGATTCCCTGAGGGCTGAGGATTAGCTGACCTGGGCAGCCTGACCCTGCCGGCAAGCCCTCCCCAGGTGTGCCTGGGTTGAGGTCAATATAAACTGCACTCCAGGCAGCAATAGCCCCTGCAGCTGTGCCTGACTCCATATTCTCTGCCCCGTCAGCAGTCTCGGGGCTGTGCTGGTGGGAGGGTGTGAGGGTCCACGGCTTTGTTGGTGGCCCGGTGTGAGTGGGGCTCTGCTGGACTTTCTGCAGGAGTTGCCAGGCTGCCACCTGTAAAGAAGAGGATGTGTCACCCATAACTTCCACTGGAATTTCTCTCCGGGCTGAGGAAGGAAAAAAAGGAGTGGGGGCCGGGACAGGAGGGGTATCTCAGGCAGGGTAATGGAAAGCTTCCAGAAGAGCGCCCGGGGCCAGGACCATCCTGGCTGGCCTGCAGGCAGCAAGTTGGCCTGCGTGCTGTCGCTGGTGTGGCTCCACGGCCCTTCCTCTAGGCTTTCAAGCCCTTGTACATATTCAGGTGTTTTACCTGGGAAGGGTGGGAACAGTTCAGTAGCAGCTGGCCTGGGGCTCAGCTCACGTTTACTCACAGAGGCCTCGGCATGGTCCCCCAGCTTTGCAGTGAGGACGCTCCTTGCATGGGGGGACGGGGCTGTTGGTTGTATGGAAGATGATTCCCCACCACTGACCAATTTCAGAATTGTTTACTGCTGGAACAAGTGCCTTGGTAGTGTTTTCCTCTGTATAACTGTTTGGTTTAGGTTTTTTTTTCTTTCTTGGTTCAAGTTAGATTTTATTCCTCGTTTATGTATTTATAGATATAAGCATGGGAATAATTCATTCATATAAATATATCTGTGTGAATGGAAGAACTTTCTTCTGTTTTATTTTTAAAAATTTTGAAATTTAATTTTATTTATTTCTTTATACAGCAGGTTACTATTAGTTATATATTTTATGCATATACATGTATACAGGTCCATCCCAATCTCCCAACTCATCCCACCACCACCACCCCATGGCTTCCCCCACTTGGTGTCCATACGTTTGTTCTCTACCTCTGTGTCTCTATTTCTGTCCTGCATACCAGTTCATCTGTACCATTTTTCTAGGTTCCACATATATGCATTAGTATACAATATTTGTTTTTCTCTTTCTGACTTACTTCACTCTGTATGACAGTCTCTAGATCCATCGACTTCTCTACAAATGACCCAGTTTCATTCCTTTTTATGGCTGAGCAATATTCCATTTTATATATGTACCACATCTTTATCCATTCGTCTTTCTGTGGGCATTTAGGTTGCTTCCATTACCTGGCTATTGTAAATTGTGCTGCAATGAACATTGTGGTGAATGTGTCTTTTTGATTTATGGTTTTCTCTGGGTATATGCCCAAAAGTTGGATTGCAGGCTCCTATGGTAATTCTCTTTTTAGTTATTTAAAGGAACATCCATACTGCTCTCCATAGTGAGTGTATCAATTTACCTTCCCACCAATAGTGGAAGAGGGTTCCTTTTGTCCACACCATCCCCGGAATTTGTTGTTTGTAGATTTGCTGATGATGCCGATTCTAACAGGTGTGAGGTCATACCTCATTGTCGTTTGGATTTGCATTTGTCTAATAATTAGTGATGTTGAGCAGCTTTTCATGTGCGTCTTGGCCATCTCTGTGACTTCTTTAAAGAAACGTCTATATAGATCTTCTGCCCATTTTTGTACTGGGTTGTTTGTTTTATTAATATTAAGCTGCGTGAGCTGTTTATATATATTGGAGATTAAACCTTTGTCCATTGATTCGTTTGCGAACGTTTTCGCCCATTCTGAGGCTTGCCTTTTTCCATTCCCGTTTCTTTAACCAAAAAAGAAAGAAAGCAAAAGAAGCAGAACACTAATGTGCGTGAAATATGCCTCTTGAAACAGTCGTTTTGAAATATGGACGTCTTTTGAATTTTTTGGTCGGTATATGACCCCAGGATTTGTTTTCAGGGCAGGTGTCATTTACAGGCCTGCAACGATTTTGAATATCCACTGACCATTAGCGCTGGGATTAAAGCTGCTGTTGTGTGAAACGGCCACAAGGTGGCAGCAGTTCTCGCTTACCAAATCTGGTTACTAGGGCCACAGAGCCTCAATGGAAGTCCTGTTCTAGATTGGAATTTAGAATGGAATGTGCCAGGAGAAAGCCCCTCAAGTTTGTCTCACTACTTCTTGTTCGTGTTTTTAATTTAATTTTTTATTATTTATTACAGCAAGTTTGATGACAACGTTTGGCTTGTTGTAGGTGTGCAAGATGTGGTTCTTTTACACATATACATAGGTCTGTTCTTCCTGGGACCCTTTTCCCATGTACGTTATGACAGAATGTTGAGTAGTCTTCTCTTGGTATTCCGTAGGTCTTTGGTGATTATATATTTCACCTGTGTTTGTATATGTCTGTTAACCCCGATATCCTAATGAATCCAATCCTCACACCTTTCCATTGGTGAACCATAAGTTTGTTTAATGAATCTGTGACTGCCCTTCTCCGTGGAAATATCTGCCCTGGTATCAATTTTTAGGTAACACCTATAAGTGATATCCTACGATATGTGTCTTTCACTTTCTGACTTACTACAAGTCACGTGATTACCTCTAGACTCATCTACGGTGCTGCAAATGGCATTGTGTCCTTTTTTCCCTTGGCTAATATTCTGTCTTAGCGAGGTCCATTTTCTGCAGTGTGATTCCCTGAGGGCTGAGGATTAGCTGACCTGGGCAGCCTGACCCTGCAGGCAAGCCTTCCCCAGGTGTCCCTGCGTTGAGTTCAATATAAACTGCACTCCAGGCAGCAATAGCCCCTGCAGCTGTGCCTGACTCCATATTCTCTGCCCCGTCAGCAGTCTCGGGGCTGTGCTGGTGGGAGGGTGTGAGGGTCCACGGCTTTGTTGGTGGCCCGGTGTGAGTGGGGCTCTGCTGGACTTTCTGCAGGAGTTGCCAGGCTGCCACCTGTAAAGAAGAGGATGTGTCACCCATAACTTCCACTGGAATTTCTCTCCGGGCTGAGGAAGGAAAAAAAGGAGTGGGGGCCGGGACAGGATGGGTATCTCAGGCAGGGAAATGGAAAGCTTCCAGAAGAGCGCCCGGGGCCAGGACCATCCTGGCTGGCCTGCAGGAAGCAAGTTGGCCTGCGTGCTGTCGCTGGTGTGGCTCCACGGCCCTTCCTCTAGGCTTTCAAGCCCTTGTACATATTCAGGTGTTTTACCTGGGAAGGGTGGGAACAGTTCAGTAGCAGCTGGCCTGGGGCTCAGCTCACGTTTACTCACAGAGGCCTCGGCATGGTCCCCCAGCTTTGCAGTGAGGACGCTCCTTGCATGGGGGGACGGGGCTGTTGGTTGTATGGAAGATGATTCCCCACCACTGACCAATTTCAGAATTGTTTACTGCTGGAACAAGTGCCTTGGTAGTGTTTTCCTCTGTATAACTGTTTGGTTTAGGTTTTTTTTTCTTTCTTGGTTCAAGTTAGATTTTATTCCTCGTTTATGTATTTATAGATATAAGCATGGGAATAATTCATTCATATAAATATATCTGTGTGAATGGAAGAACTTTCTTCTGTTTTATTTTTAAAAATTTTGAAATTTAATTTTATTTATTTCTTTATACAGCAGGTTACTATTAGTTATATATTTTATGCATATACATGTATACAGGTCCATCCCAATCTCCCAACTCATCCCACCACCACCACCCCATGGCTTCCCCCACTTGGTGTCCATATGTTTGTTCTCTACCTCTATGTCTCTATTTCTGTCCTGCATACCAGTTCATCTGTACCATTTTTCTAGGTTCCACATATATGCATTAGTATACAATATTTGTTTTTCTCTTTCTGACTTACTTCACTCTGTATGACAGTCTCTAGATCCATCGACTTCTCTACAAATGACCCAGTTTCATTCCTTTTTATGGCTGAGCAATATTCCATTTTATATATGTACCACATCTTTATCCATTCGTCTTTCTGTGGGCATTTAGGTTGCTTCCATTACCTGGCTATTGTAAATTGTGCTGCAATGAACATTGTGGTGAATGTGTCTTTTTGATTTATGGTTTTCTCTGGGTATATGCCCAAAAGTTGGATTGCAGGCTCCTATGGTAATTCTCTTTTTAGTTATTTAAAGGAACATCCATACTGCTCTCCATAGTGAGTGTATCAATTTACCTTCCCACCAATAGTGGAAGAGGGTTCCTTTTGTCCACACCATCCCCGGAATTTGTTGTTTGTAGATTTGCTGATGATGCCGATTCTAACAGGTGTGAGGTCATACCTCATTGTCGTTTGGATTTGCATTTCTCTAATAATTAGTGATGTTGAGCAGCTTTTCATGTGCGTCTTGGCCATCTCTGTGACTTCTTTAAAGAAACGTCTATATAGATCTTCTGCCCATTTTTGTATTGGGTTGTTTGTTTTATTAATATTAAGCTGCGTGAGCTGTTTATATATATTGGAGATTAAACCTTTGTCCATTGATTCGTTTGCGAATGTTTTCGCCCATTCTGAGGGTTGCCTTTTTCCATCCCCGTTTTTTTAACCAAAAAAGAAAGAAAGCAAAAGAAGCAGAACACTAATGTGCGTGAAATATGCCTCTTTAAACTGTCGTTTTGAAATATGGACGTCTTTTGAATTTTTTGGTCGATATATGACCCTAGGATTTGTTTTCAGGGCAGGTGTCATTTACAGGCCTGCAATGATTTTGAATATCCACTGACCATTGGCGCTGGGATTAAACCTGCTGTTGTGTGAAACGGCCACAAGGTGGCAGCAGTTCTCGCTTACCAAATCTGGTTACTAGGGCCACAGAGCCTCAATGGAAGTCCTGTTCTAGATTGGAATTTAGAATGGAATGTGCCAGGAGAAAGCCCCTCAAGTTTGTCTCACTACTTCTTGTTCGTGTTTTTAATTTAATTTTTTATTTTTTATTACAGCAAGTTTGATGACAACGTTTGGCTTGTTGTAGGTGTGCAAGATGTGGTTCTTTTACACATATACATAGGTCTGTTCTTCCTGGGACCCTTTTCCCATGTACGTTATGACAGAATGTTGAGTAGTCTTCTCTTGGTATTCCGTAGGTCTTTGGTGATTATATATTTCACCTGTGTTTGTATATGTCTGTTAACCCCGATATCCTAATGAATCCAATCCTCACACCTTTCCATTGGTGAACCATAAGTTTGTTTAATGAATCTGTGATTGCCCTTCTCCGTGGAAATATCTGCCCTGGTATCAATTTTTAGGTAACACCTATAAGTGATATCCTACGATATGTGTCTTTCACTTTCTGACTTACTACAAGTCACGTGATTACCTCTAGACTCATCTACGGTGCTGCAAATGGCATTGTGTCCTTTTTTCCCTTGGCTAATATTCTGTCTTAGCGAGGTCCTTTTTCTGCAATGTGATTCCCTGAGGGCTGAGGATTAGCTGACCTGGGCAGCCTGACCCTGCCGGCAAGCCCTCCCCAGGTGTGCCTGGGTTGAGGTCAATATAAACTGCACTCCAGGCAGCAATAGCCCCTGCAGCTGTGCCTGACTCCATATTCTCTGCCCCGTCAGCAGTCTCGGGGCTGTGCTGGTGGGAGGGTGTGAGGGTCCACGGCTTTGTTGGTGGCCCGGTGTGAGTGGGGCTCTGCTGGACTTTCTGCAGGAGTTGCCAGGCTGCCACCTGTAAAGAAGAGGATGTGTCACCCATAACTTCCACTGGAATTTCTCTCCGGGCTGAGGAAGGAAAAAAAGGAGTGGGGGCCGGGACAGGAGGGGTATCTCAGGCAGGGTAATGGAAAGCTTCCAGAAGAGCGCCCGGGGCCAGGACCATCCTGGCTGGCCTGCAGGCAGCAAGTTGGCCTGCGTGCTGTCGCTGGTGTGGCTCCACGGCCCTTCCTCTAGGCTTTCAAGCCCTTGTACATATTCAGGTGTTTTACCTGGGAAGGGTGGGAACAGTTCAGTAGCAGCTGGCCTGGGGCTCAGCTCACGTTTACTCACAGAGGCCTCGGCATGGTCCCCCAGCTTTGCAGTGAGGACGCTCCTTGCATGGGGGGACGGGGCTGTTGGTTGTATGGAAGATGATTCCCCACCACTGACCAATTTCAGAATTGTTTACTGCTGGAACAAGTGCCTTGGTAGTGTTTTCCTCTGTATAACTGTTTGGTTTAGGTTTTTTTTTCTTTCTTGGTTCAAGTTAGATTTTATTCCTCGTTTATGTATTTATAGATATAAGCATGGGAATAATTCATTCATATAAATATATCTGTGTGAATGGAAGAACTTTCTTCTGTTTTATTTTTAAAAATTTTGAAATTTAATTTTATTTATTTCTTTATACAGCAGGTTACTATTAGTTATATATTTTATGCATATACATGTATACAGGTCCATCCCAATCTCCCAACTCATCCCACCACCACCACCCCATGGCTTCCCCCACTTGGTGTCCATACGTTTGTTCTCTACCTCTGTGTCTCTATTTCTGTCCTGCATACCAGTTCATCTGTACCATTTTTCTAGGTTCCACATATATGCATTAGTATACAATATTTGTTTTTCTCTTTCTGACTTACTTCACTCTGTATGACAGTCTCTAGATCCATCGACTTCTCTACAAATGACCCAGTTTCATTCCTTTTTATGGCTGAGCAATATTCCATTTTATATATGTACCACATCTTTATCCATTCGTCTTTCTGTGGGCATTTAGGTTGCTTCCATTACCTGGCTATTGTAAATTGTGCTGCAATGAACATTGTGGTGAATGTGTCTTTTTGATTTATGGTTTTCTCTGGGTATATGCCCAAAAGTGGGATTGCAGGCTCCTATGGTAATTCTCTTTTTAGTTATTTAAAGGAACATCCATACTGCTCTCCATAGTGAGTGTATCAATTTACCTTCCCACCAATAGTGGAAGAGGGTTCCTTTTGTCCACACCATCCCCGGAATTTGTTGTTTGTAGATTTGCTGATGATGCCGATTCTAACAGGTGTGAGGTCATACCTCATTGTCGTTTGGATTTGCATTTCTCTAAAAATTAGTGAGGTTGAGCAGCTTTTCATGTGCGTCTTGGCCATCTCTGTGACTTCTTTAAAGAAACGTCTATATAGATCTTCTGCCCATTTTTGTACTGGGTTGTTTGTTTTATTAATATTAAGCTGCGTGAGCTGTTTATATATATTGGAGATTAAACCTTTGTCCATTGATTCGTTTGCGAACGTTTTCGCCCATTCTGAGGCTTGCCTTTTTCCATTCCCTTTTTTTTAACCAAAAAAGAAAGAAAGCAAAAGAAGCAGAACACTAATGTGCGTGAAATATGCCTCTTGAAACAGTCGTTTTGAAATATGGACGTCTTTTGAATTTTTTGGTCGGTATATGACCCCAGGATTTGTTTTCAGGGCAGGTGTCATTTACAGGCCTGCAACGATTTTGAATATCCACTGACCATTATCGCTGGGATTAAAGCTGCTGTTGTGTGAAACGGCCACAAGGTGGCAGCAGTTCTCGCTTACCAAATCTGGTTACTAGGGCCACAGAGCCTCAATGGAAGTCCTGTTCTAGATTGGAATTTAGAATGGAATGTGCCAGGAGAAAGCCCCTCAAGTTTGTCTCACTACTTCTTGTTCGTGTTTTTAATTTAATTTTTTATTATTTATTACAGCAAGTTTGATGACAACGTTTGGCTTGTTGTAGGTGTGCAAGATGTGGTTCTTTTACACATATACATAGGTCTGTTCTTCCTGGGACCCTTTTCCCATGTACGTTATGACAGAATGTTGAGTAGTCTTCTCTTGGTATTCCGTAGGTCTTTGGTGATTATATATTTCACCTGTGTTTGTATATGTCTGTTAACCCCGATATCCTAATGAATCCAATCCTCACACCTTTCCATTGGTGAACCATAAGTTTGTTTAATGAATCTGTGACTGCCCTTCTCCGTGGAAATATCTGCCCTGGTATCAATTTTTAGGTAACACCTATAAGTGATATCCTACGATATGTGTCTTTCACTTTCTGACTTACTACAAGTCACGTGATTACCTCTAGACTCATCTACGGTGCTGCAAATGGCATTGTGTCCTTTTTTCCCTTGGCTAATATTCTGTCTTAGCGAGGTCCATTTTCTGCAGTGTGATTCCCTGAGGGCTGAGGATTAGCTGACCTGGGCAGCCTGACCCTGCCGGCAAGCCTTCCCCAGGTGTGCCTGGGTTGAGTTCAATATAAACTGCACTCCAGGCAGCAATAGCCCCTGCAGCTGTGCCTGACTCCATATTCTCTGCCCCGTCAGCAGTCTCGGGGCTGTGCTGGTGGGAGGGTGTGAGGGTCCACGGCTTTGTTGGTGGCCCGGTGTGAGTGGGGCTCTGCTGGACTTTCTGCAGGAGTTGCCAGGCTGCCACCTGTAAAGAAGAGGATGTGTCACCCATAACTTCCACTGGAATTTCTCTCCGGGCTGAGGAAGGAAAAAAAGGAGTGGGGGCCGGGACAGGATGGGTATCTCAGGCAGGGAAATGGAAAGCTTCCAGAAGAGCGCCCGGGGCCAGGACCATCCTGGCTGGCCTGCAGGAAGCAAGTTGGCCTGCGTGCTGTCGCTGGTGTGGCTCCACGGCCCTTCCTCTAGGCTTTCAAGCCCTTGTACATATTCAGGTGTTTTACCTGGGAAGGGTGGGAACAGTTCAGTAGCAGCTGGCCTGGGGCTCAGCTCACGTTTACTCACAGAGGCCTCGGCATGGTCCCCCAGCTTTGCAGTGAGGACGCTCCTTGCATGGGGGGACGGGGCTGTTGGTTGTATGGAAGATGATTCCCCACCACTGACCAATTTCAGAATTGTTTACTGCTGGAACAAGTGCCTTGGTAGTGTTTTCCTCTGTATAACTGTTTGGTTTAGGTTTTTTTTTCTTTCTTGGTTCAAGTTAGATTTTATTCCTCGTTTATGTATTTATAGATATAAGCATGGGAATAATTCATTCATATAAATATATCTGTGTGAATGGAAGAACTTTCTTCTGTTTTATTTTTAAAAATTTTGAAATTTAATTTTATTTATTTCTTTATACAGCAGGTTACTATTAGTTATATATTTTATGCATATACATGTATACAGGTCCATCCCAATCTCCCAACTCATCCCACCACCACCACCCCATGGCTTCCCCCACTTGGTGTCCATATGTTTGTTCTCTACCTCTATGTCTCTATTTCTGTCCTGCATACCAGTTCATCTGTACCATTTTTCTAGGTTCCACATATATGCATTAGTATACAATATTTGTTTTTCTCTTTCTGACTTACTTCACTCTGTATGACAGTCTCTAGATCCATCGACTTCTCTACAAATGACCCAGTTTCATTCCTTTTTATGGCTGAGCAATATTCCATTTTATATATGTACCACATCTTTATCCATTCGTCTTTCTGTGGGCATTTAGGTTGCTTCCATTACCTGGCTATTGTAAATTGTGCTGCAATGAACATTGTGGTGAATGTGTCTTTTTGATTTATGGTTTTCTCTGGGTATATGCCCAAAAGTTGGATTGCAGGCTCCTATGGTAATTCTCTTTTTAGTTATTTAAAGGAACATCCATACTGCTCTCCATAGTGAGTGTATCAATTTACCTTCCCACCAATAGTGGAAGAGGGTTCCTTTTGTCCACACCATCCCCGGAATTTGTTGTTTGTAGATTTGCTGATGATGCCGATTCTAACAGGTGTGAGGTCATACCTCATTGTCGTTTGGATTTGCATTTCTCTAATAATTAGTGATGTTGAGCAGCTTTTCATGTGCGTCTTGGCCATCTCTGTGACTTCTTTAAAGAAACGTCTATATAGATCTTCTGCCCATTTTTGTATTGGGTTGTTTGTTTTATTAATATTAAGCTGCGTGAGCTGTTTATATATATTGGAGATTAAACCTTTGTCCATTGATTCGTTTGCGAAAGTTTTCGCCCATTCTGAGGGTTGCCTTTTTCCATCCCCGTTTTTTTAAACAAAAAAGAAAGAAAGCAAAAGAAGCAGAACACTAATGTGCGTGAAATTTGCCTCTTTAAACTGTCGTTTTGAAATATGGACGTCTTTTGAATTTTTTGGTCGATATATGACCCTAGGATTTGTTTTCAGGGCAGGTGTCATTTACAGGCCTGCAATGATTTTGAATATCCACTGACCATTGGCGCTGGGATTAAACCTGCTGTTGTGTGAAACGGCCACAAGGTGGCAGCAGTTCTCGCTTACCAAATCTGGTTACTAGGGCCACAGAGCCTCAATGGAAGTCCTGTTCTAGATTGGAATTTAGAATGGAATGTGCCAGGAGAAAGCCCCTCAAGTTTGTCTCACTACTTCTTGTTCGTGTTTTTAATTTAATTTTTTATTTTTTATTACAGCAAGTTTGATGACAACGTTTGGCTTCTTGTAGGTGTGCAAGATGTGGTTCTTTTACACATATACATAGGTCTGTTCTTCCTGGGACCCTTTTCCCATGTACGTTATGACAGAATGTTGAGTAGTCTTCTCTTGGTATTCCGTAGGTCTTTGGTGATTATATATTTCACCTGTGTTTGTATATGTCTGTTAACCCCGATATCCTAATGAATCCAATCCTCACACCTTTCCATTGGTGAACCATAAGTTTGTTTAATGAATCTGTGACTGCCCTTCTCCGTGGAAATATCTGCCCTGGTATCAATTTTTAGGTAACACCTATAAGTGATATCCTACGATATGTGTCTTTCACTTTCTGACTTACTACAAGTCACGTGATTACCTCTAGACTCATCTACGGTGCTGCAAATGGCATTGTGTCCTTTTTTCCCTTGGCTAATATTCTGTCTTAGCGAGGTCCATTTTCTGCAGTGTGATTCCCTGAGGGCTGAGGATTAGCTGACCTGGGCAGCCTGACCCTGCCGGCAAGCCTTCCCCAGGTGTGCCTGGGTTGAGTTCAATATAAACTGCACTCCAGGCAGCAATAGCCCCTGCAGCTGTGCCTGACTCCATATTCTCTGCCCCGTCAGCAGTCTCGGGGCTGTGCTGGTGGGAGGGTGTGAGGGTCCACGGCTTTGTTGGTGGCCCGGTGTGAGTGGGGCTCTGCTGGACTTTCTGCAGGAGTTGCCAGGCTGCCACCTGTAAAGAAGAGGATGTGTCACCCATAACTTCCACTGGAATTTCTCTCCGGGCTGAGGAAGGAAAAAAAGGAGTGGGGGCCGGGACAGGATGGGTATCTCAGGCAGGGAAATGGAAAGCTTCCAGAAGAGCGCCCGGGGCCAGGACCATCCTGGCTGGCCTGCAGGAAGCAAGTTGGCCTGCGTGCTGTCGCTGGTGTGGCTCCACGGCCCTTCCTCTGGGCTTTCAAGCCCTTGTACATATTCAGGTGTTTTACCTGGGAAGGGTGGGAACAGTTCAGTAGCAGCTGGCCTGGGGCTCAGCTCACGTTTACTCACAGAGGCCTCGGCATGGTCCCCCAGCTTTGCAGTGAGGACGCTCCTTGCATGGGGGGACGGGGCTGTTGGTTGTATGGAAGATGATTCCCCACCACTGACCAATTTCAGAATTGTTTACTGCTGGAACAAGTGCCTTGGTAGTGTTTTCCTCTGTATAACTGTTTGGTTTAGGTTTTTTTTTCTTTCTTGGTTCAAGTTAGATTTTATTCCTCGTTTATGTATTTATAGATATAAGCATGGGAATAATTCATTCATATAAATATATCTGTGTGAATGGAAGAACTTTCTTCTGTTTTATTTTTAAAAATTTTGAAATTTAATTTTATTTATTTCTTTATACAGCAGGTTACTATTAGTTATATATTTTATGCATATACATGTATACAGGTCCATCCCAATCTCCCAACTCATCCCACCACCACCACCCCATGGCTTCCCCCACTTGGTGTCCATATGTTTGTTCTCTACCTCTATGTCTCTATTTCTGTCCTGCATACCAGTTCATCTGTACCATTTTTCTAGGTTCCACATATATGCATTTGTATACAATATTTGTTTTTCTCTTTCTGACTTACTTCACTCTGTATGACAGTCTCTAGATCCATCGACTTCTCTACAAATGACCCAGTTTCATTCCTTTTTATGGCTGAGCAATATTCCATTTTATATATGTACCACATCTTTATCCATTCGTCTTTCTGTGGGCATTTAGGTTGCTTCCATTACCTGGCTATTGTAAATTGTGCTGCAATGAACATTGTGGTGAATGTGTCTTTTTGATTTATGGTTTTCTCTGGGTATATGCCCAAAAGTTGGATTGCAGGCTCCTATGGTAATTCTCTTTTTAGTTATTTAAAGGAACATCCATACTGCTCTCCATAGTGAGTGTATCAATTTACCTTCCCACCAATAGTGGAAGAGGGTTCCTTTTGTCCACACCATCCCCGGAATTTGTTGTTTGTAGATTTGCTGATGATGCCGATTCTAACAGGTGTGAGGTCATACCTCATTGTCGTTTGGATTTGCATTTCTCTAATAATTAGTGATGTTGAGCAGCTTTTCATGTGCGTCTTGGCCATCTCTGTGACTTCTTTAAAGAAACGTCTATATAGATCTTCTGCCCATTTTTGTATTGGGTTGTTTGTTTTATTAATATTAAGCTGCGTGAGCTGTTTATATATATTGGAGATTAAACCTTTGTCCATTGATTCGTTTGCGAATGTTTTCGCCCATTCTGAGGGTTGCCTTTTTCCATCCCCGTTTTTTTAACCAAAAAAGAAAGAAAGCAAAAGAAGCAGAACACTAATGTGCGTGAAATATGCCTCTTTAAACTGTCGTTTTGAAATATGGACGTCTTTTGAATTTTTTGGTCGATATATGACCCTAGGATTTGTTTTCAGGGCAGGTGTCATTTACAGGCCTGCAATGATTTTGAATATCCACTGACCATTGGCGCTGGGATTAAACCTGCTGTTGTGTGAAACGGCCACAAGGTGGCAGCAGTTCTCGCTTACCAAATCTGGTTACTAGGGCCACAGAGCCTCAATGGAAGTCCTGTTCTAGATTGGAATTTAGAATGGAATGTGCCAGGAGAAAGCCCCTCAAGTTTGTCTCACTACTTCTTGTTCGTGTTTTTAATTTAATTTTTTATTTTTTATTACAGCAAGTTTGATGACAATGTTTGGCTTGTTGTAGGTGTGCAAGATGTGGTTCTTTTACACATATACATAGGTCTGTTCTTCCTGGGACCCTTTTCCCATGTACGTTATGACAGAATGTTGAGTAGTCTTCTCTTGGTATTCCGTAGGTCTTTGGTGATTATATATTTCACCTGTGTTTGTATATGTCTGTTAACCCCGATATCCTAATGAATCGAATCCTCACACCTTTCCATTGGTGAACCATAAGTTTGTTTAATGAATCTGTGATTGCCCTTCTCCGTGGAAATATCTGCCCTGGTATCAATTTTTAGGTAACACCTATAAGTGATATCCTACGATATGTGTCTTTCACTTTCTGACTTACTACAAGTCACGTGATTACCTCTAGACTCATCTACGGTGCTGCAAATGGCATTGTGTCCTTTTTTCCCTTGGCTAATATTCTGTCTTAGCGAGGTCCTTTTTCTGCAATGTGATTCCCTGAGGGCTGAGGATTAGCTGACCTGGGCAGCCTGACCCTGCAGGCAAGCCCTCCCCAGGTGTGCCTGGGTTGAGGTCAATATAAACAGCACTCCAGGCAGCAATAGCCCCTGCAGTTGTGCCTGACTCCATATTCTCTGCCCCGTCAGCAGTCTTGGGGCTGTGCTGGTGGGAGGGTGTGAGGGTCCACGGCTTTGTTGGTGGCCCGGTGTGAGTGGGGCTCTGCTGGACTTTCTGCAGGAGTTGCCAGGCTGCCACCTGTAAAGAAGAGGATGTGTCACCCATAACTTCCACTGGAATTTCTCTCCGGGCTGAGGAAGGAAAAAAAGGAGTGGGGGCTGGGACAGGAGGGGTATCTCAGGCAGGGAAATGGAAAGCTTCCAGAAGAGCGCCCAGAGCCAGGACCATCCTGGCTGGCCTACAGGCAGCAAGTTGGCCTGCGTGCTGTCGCTGGTGTGGCTCCACGGCCCTTCCTCCAGGTTTTCAAGCCCTTGTACATATTCAGGTGTTTTACCTGGGAAGGGTGGGAACAGTTCACTAGCAGCTGGCCTGGGGCTCAGCTCACGTTTACTCACAGAGGCCTCGGCATGGTCCCCCAGCTTTGCAGTGAGGACGCTCCTTGCATGGGGGGACGGGGCTGTTGGTTGTATGGAAGATGATTCCCCACCACTGACCAATTTCAGAATTGTTTACTGCTGGAACAAGTGCCTTGGTAGTGTTTTCCTCTGTATAACTGTTTGGTTTAGGTTTTTTTTTCTTTCTTGGTTCAAGTTAGATTTTATTCCTCGTTTATGTATTTATAGATATAAGCATGGGAATAATCCATTCATATAAATACATCTGTGTGAATGGAAGAACTTTCTTCTGTTTTATTTTTAAAAATTTTGAAATTTAATTTTATTTATTTCTTTATACAGCAGGTTACTATTAGTTATATATTTTATGCATATACATGTATACAGGTCCATCCCAATCTCCCAACTCATCCCACCACCACCACCCCATGGCTTCCCCCACTTGGTGTCCATACGTTTGTTCTCTACCTCTGTGTCTCTATTTCTGTCCTGCATACCAGTTCATCTGTACCATTTTTCTAGGTTCCACCTATATGCATTAATATACAATATTTGTTTTTCTCTTTCTGACTTACTTCACTCTATGACAGTCTCTAGATCCATCGACTTCTCTACAAATGACCCAGTTTCATTCCTTTTTATGGCTGAGAAATATTCCATTTTATATATGTACCACATCTTTATCCATTCGTCTTTCTGTGGGCATTTAGGTTGCTTCCATTACCTGGCTATTGTAAATTGTGCTGCAATGAACATTGTGGTGAATGTGTCTTTTTGATTTATGGTTTTCTCTGGGTATATGCCCAAAAGTGGGATTGCAGGCTCCTATGGTAATTCTCTTTTTAGTTATTTAAAGGAACATCCATACTGTTCTCCATAGTGAGTGTATCAATTTACCTTCCCACCAATAGTGGAAGAGGGTTCCTTTTGTCCACACCATCCCCAGAATTTGTTGTTTGTAGATTTGCTGATGATGCCGATTCTAACAGGTGTGAGGTCATACCTCATTGTCGTTTGGATTTGCATTTCTCTAATAATTAGTGATGTTGAGCAGCTTTTCATGTGAGTCGTGGCCATCTCTGTGACTTCTTTAAAGAAACATCTATATAGATCTTCTGCCCATTTTTGTACTGGGTTGTTTGTTTTATTAATATTAAGCTGCGTGAGCTGTTTATATATATATTGGAGATTAAACCTTTGTCCATTGATTCGTTTGCGAACGTTTTCACCCATTCTGAGGCTTGCCTTTTTCCATTCCCGTTTTTTTAACCAAAAAAGAAAGAAAGCAAAAGAAGCAGAACACTAATGTGCGTGAAATATGCCTCTTGAAACAGTCGTTTTGAAATATGGACGTCTTTTGCATTTTTTGGTCGGTATATGACCCCAGGATTTGTTTTCAGGGCAGGTGTCATTTACAGGCCTGCAACGATTTTGAATATCCACTGACCATTGGCGCTGGGATTAAAGCTGCTGTTGTGTGAAACGGCCACAAGGTGGCAGCAGTTCTCGCTTACCAAATCTGGTTACTAGGGCCACAGAGCCTCAATGGAAGTCCTGTTCTAGATTGGAATTTAGAATGGAATGTGCCAGGAGAAAGCCCCTCAAGTTTGTCTCACTACTTCTTGTTCGTGTTTTTAATTTAATTTTTTATTTTTTATTACAGCAAGTTTGATGACAACGTTTGGCTTCTTGTAGGTGTGCAAGATGTGGTTCTTTTACACATATACATAGGTCTGTTCTTCCTGGGACCCTTTTCCCATGTACGTTATGACAGAATGTTGAGTAGTCTTCTCTTGGTATTCCGTAGGTCTTTGGTGATTATATATTTCACCTGTGTTTGTATATGTCTGTTAACCCCGATATCCTAATGAATCCAATCCTCACACCTTTCCATTGGTGAACCATAAGTTTGTTTAATGAATCTGTGACTGCCCTTCTCCGTGGAAATATCTGCCCTGGTATCAATTTTTAGGTAACACCTATAAGTGATATCCTACGATATGTGTCTTTCACTTTCTGACTTACTACAAGTCACGTGATTACCTCTAGACTCATCTACGGTGCTGCAAATGGCATTGTGTCCTTTTTTCCCTTGGCTAATATTCTGTCTTAGCGAGGTCCATTTTCCGCAGTGTGATTCCCTGAGGGCTGAGGATTAGCTGACCTGGGCAGCCTGACCCTGCCGGCAAGCCCTCCCCAGGTGTGCCTGGGTTGAGGTCAATATAAACTGCACTCCAGGCAGCAATAGCCCCTGCAGCTGTGCCTGACTCCATATTCTCTGCCCCGTCAGCAGTCTCGGGGCTGTGCTGGTGGGAGGGTGTGAGGGTCCACGGCTTTGTTGGTGGCCCGGTGTGAGTGGGGCTCTGCTGGACTTTCTGCAGGAGTTGCCAGGCTGCCACCTGTAAAGAAGAGGATGTGTCACCCATAACTTCCACTGGAATTTCTCTCCGGGCTGAGGAAGGAAAAAAAGGAGTGGGGGCCGGGACAGGATGGGTATCTCAGGCAGGGAAATGGAAAGCTTCCAGAAGAGCGCCCGGGGCCAGGACCATCCTGGCTGGCCTGCAGGAAGCAAGTTGGCCTGCGTGCTGTCGCTGGTGTGGCTCCACGGCCCTTCCTCTAGGCTTTCAAGCCCTTGTACATATTCAGGTGTTTTACCTGGGAAGGGTGGGAACAGTTCAGTAGCAGCTGGCCTGGGGCTCAGCTCACGTTTACTCACAGAGGCCTCGGCATGGTCCCCCAGCTTTGCAGTGAGGACGCTCCTTGCATGGGGGGACGGGGCTGTTGGTTGTATGGAAGATGATTCCCCACCACTGACCAATTTCAGAATTGTTTACTGCTGGAACAAGTGCCTTGGTAGTGTTTTCCTCTGTATAACTGTTTGGTTTAGGTTTTTTTTTCTTTCTTGGTTCAAGTTAGATTTTATTCCTCGTTTATGTATTTATAGATATAAGCATGGGAATAATTCATTCATATAAATATATCTGTGTGAATGGAAGAACTTTCTTCTGTTTTATTTTTAAAAATTTTGAAATTTAATTTTATTTATTTCTTTATACAGCAGGTTACTATTAGTTATATATTTTATGCATATACATGTATACAGGTCCATCCCAATCTCCCAACTCATCCCACCACCACCACCCCATGGCTTCCCCCACTTGGTGTCCATACGTTTGTTCTCTACCTCTGTGTCTCTATTTCTGTCCTGCATACCAGTTCATCTGTACCATTTTTCTAGGTTCCACCTATATGCATTAATATACAATATTTGTTTTTCTCTTTCTGACTTACTTCACTCTATGACAGTCTCTAGATCCATCGACTTCTCTACAAATGACCCAGTTTCATTCCTTTTTATGGCTGAGAAATATTCCATTTTATATATGTACCACATCTTTATCCATTCGTCTTTCTGTGGGCATTTAGGTTGCTTCCATTACCTGGCTATTGTAAATTGTGCTGCAATGAACATTGTGGTGAATGTGTCTTTTTGATTTATGGTTTTCTCTGGGTATATGCCCAAAAGTGGGATTGCAGGCTCCTATGGTAATTCTCTTTTTAGTTATCTAAAGGAACATCCATACTGTTCTCCATAGTGAGTGTATCAATTTACCTTCCCACCAATAGTGGAAGAGGGTTCCTTTTGTCCACACCATCCCCGGAATTTGTTGTTTGTAGATTTGCTAATGATGCCGATTCTAACAGGTGTGAGGTCATACCTCATTGTCGTTTGGATTTGCATTTCTCTAATAATTAGTGATGTTGAGCAGCTTTTCATGTGCGTCTTGGCCATCTCTGTGACTTCTTTAAAGAAACGTCTATATAGATCTTCTGCCCATTTTTGTACTGGGTTTTTTGTTTTATTAATATTCAGCTGCGTGAGCTGTTTATATATATTGGAGATTAAACCTTTGTCCATTGATTCGTTTGCGAACGTTTTCGCCCATTCTGAGGCTTGCCTTTTTCCATTCCCGTTTTTTTAACCAAAAAAGAAAGAAAGCAAAAGAAGCAGAACACTAATGTGCGTGAAATATGCCTCTTGAAACAGTCGTTTTGAAATATGGACGTCTTTTGCATTTTTTGGTCGGTATATGACCCTAGGATTTGTTTTCAGGGCAGGTGTCATTTACAGGCCTGCAACGATTTTGAATATCCACTGACCATTAGCGCTGGGATTAAACCTGCTGTTGTGTGAAACGGCCACAAGGTGGCAGCAGTTCTCGCTTACCAAATCTGGTTACTAGGGCCACAGAGCCTCAATGGAAGTCCTGTTCTAGATTGGAATTTAGAATGGAATGTGCCAGGAGAAAGCCCCTCAAGTTTGTCTCACTACTTCTTGTTCGTGTTTTTAATTTAATTTTTTATTTTTTATTACAGCAAGTTTGATGACAACGTTTGGCTTCTTGTAGGTGTGCAAGATGTGGTTCTTTTACACATATACATAGGTCTGTTCTTCCTGGGACCCTTTTCCCATGTACGTTATGACAGAATGTTGAGTAGTCTTCTCTTGGTATTCCGTAGGTCTCTGGTGATTATATATTTCACCTGTGTTTCTTTATGTCTGTTAACCCCGATATCCTAATGAATCCAATCCTCACACCTTTCCATTGGTGAACCATAAGTTTGTTTAATGAATCTGTGATTGCCCTTCTCCGTGAAAATATCTGCCCTGGTATCAATTTTTAGGTAACTCCTATAAGTGATATCCTACGATATGTGTCTTTCACTTTCTGACTTACTACAAGTCACGTGATTACCTCTAGACTCATCTACGGTGCTGCAAATGGCATTGTGTCCTTTTTTCCCTTGGCTAATATTCTGTCTTAGCGAGGTCCATTTTCTGCAATGTGATTCCCTGAGGGCTGAGGATTAGCTGACCTGGGCAGCCTGACCCTGCCGGCAAGCCCTCCCCAGGTGTGCCTGGGTTGAGGTCAATATAAACTGCACTCCAGGCAGCAATAGCCCCTGCAGCTGTGCCTGACTCCATATTCTCTGCCCCGTCAGCAGTCTCGGGGCTGTGCTGGTGGGAGGGTGTGAGGGTCCACGGCTTTGTTGGTGGCCCGGTGTGAGTGGGGCTCTGCTGGACTTTCTGCAGGAGTTGCCAGGCTGCCACCTGTAAAGAAGAGGATGTGTCACCCATAACTTCCACTGGAATTTCTCTCCGGGCTGAGGAAGGAAAAAAAGGAGTGGGGGCCGGGACAGGAGGGGTATCTCAGGCAGGGTAATGGAAAGCTTCCAGAAGAGCGCCCGGGGCCAGGACCATCCTGGCTGGCCTGCAGGCAGCAAGTTGGCCTGCGTGCTGTCGCTGGTGTGGCTCCACGGCCCTTCCTCTAGGCTTTCAAGCCCTTGTACATATTCAGGTGTTTTACCTGGGAAGGGTGGGAACAGTTCAGTAGCAGCTGGCCTGGGGCTCAGCTCACGTTTACTCACAGAGGCCTCGGCATGGTCCCCCAGCTTTGCAGTGAGGACGCTCCTTGCATGGGGGGACGGGGCTGTTGGTTGTATGGAAGATGATTCCCCACCACTGACCAATTTCAGAATTGTTTACTGCTGGAACAAGTGCCTTGGTAGTGTTTTCCTCTGTATAACTGTTTGGTTTAGGTTTTTTTTTCTTTCTTGGTTCAAGTTAGATTTTATTCCTCGTTTATGTATTTATAGATATAAGCATGGGAATAATTCATTCATATAAATACATCTGTGTGAATGGAAGAACTTTCTCCTGTTTTATTTTTAAAAATTTTGAAATTTAATTTTATTTATTTCTTTATACAGCAGGTTACTATTAGTTATATATTTTATGCATATACATGTATACAGGTCCATCCCAATCTCCCAACTCATCCCACCACCACCACCCCATGGCTTCCCCCACTTGGTGTCCATACGTTTGTTCTCTACCTCTGTGTCTCTATTTCTGTCCTGCATACCAGTTCATCTGTACCATTTTTCTAGGTTCCACCTATATGCATTAATATACAATATTTGTTTTTCTCTTTCTGACTTACTTCACTCTGTATGACAGTCTCTAGATCCATCGACTTCTCTACAAATGACCCAGTTTCATTCCTTTTTATGGCTGAGAAATATTCCATTTTATATATGTACCACATCTTTATCCATTCGTCTTTCTGTGGGCATTTAGGTTGCTTCCATTACCTGGCTATTGTAAATTGTGCTGCAATGAACATTGTGGTGAATGTGTCTTTTTGATTTATGGTTTTCTCTGGTTATATGCCCAAAAGTGGGATTGCAGGCTCCTATGGTAATTCTCTTTTTAGTTATTTAAAGGAACATCCATACTGTTCTCCATAGTGAGTGTGTCAATTTACCTTCCCACCAATAGTGGAAGAGGGTTCCTTTTGTCCACACCATCCCCGGAATTTGTTGTTTGTAGATTTGCTGATGATGCCGATTCTAACAGGTGTGAGGTCATACCTCATTGTCGTTTGGATTTGCATTTCTCTAATAATTAGTGATGTTGAGCAGCTTGTCATGTGCGTCTTGGCCATCTCTGTGACTTCTTTAAAGAAACGTCTATATAGATCTTCTGCCCATTTTTGTACTGGGTTGTTTGTTTTATTAATATTAAGCTGCGTGAGCTGTTTATACATATTGGAGATTAAACCTTTGTCCATTGATTCGTTTGCGAACGTTTTCGCCCATTCTGAGGCTTGCCTTTTTCCATTCCCGTTTTTTTAACCAAAAAAGAAAGAAAGCAAAAGAAGCAGAACACTAATGTGCGTGAAATATGCCTCTTGAAACAGTCGTTTTGAAATATGGACGTCTTTTGCATTTTTTGGTCGGTATATGACCCCAGGATTTGTTTTCAGGGCAGGTGTCATTTACAGGCCTGCAACGATTTTGAATATCCACTGACCATTAGCGCTGGGATTAAAGCTGCTGTTGTGTGAAACGGCCACAAGGTGGCAGCAGTTCTCGCTTACCAAATCTGGTTACTAGGGCCACAGAGCCTCAATGGAAGTCCTGTTCTAGATTGGAATTTAGAATGGAATGTGCCAGGAGAAAGCCCCTCAAGTTTGTCTCACTACTTCTTGTTCGTGTTTTTAATTTAATTTTTTATTTTTTATTACAGCAAGTTTGATGACAACGTTTGGCTTCTTGTAGGTGTGCAAGATGTGGTTCTTTTACACATATACATAGGTCTGTTCTTCCTGGGACCCTTTTCCCATGTACGTTATGACAGAATGTTGAGTAGTCTTCTCTTGGTATTCCGTAGGTCTTTGGTGATTATATATTTCACCTGTGTTTGTATATGTCTGTTAACCCCGATATCCTAATGAATCCAATCCTCACACCTTTCCATTGGTGAACCATAAGTTTGTTTAATGAATCTGTGATTGCCCTTCTCCTTGGAAATATCTGCCCTGGTATCAATTTTTAGGTAACACCTATAAGTGATATCCTACGATATGTGTCTTTCACTTTCTGACTTACTACAAGTCACGTGATTACCTCTAGACTCATCTACGGTGCTGCAAATGGCATTGTGTCCTTTTTTCCCTTGGCTAATATTCTGTCTTAGCGAGGTCCTTTTTCTGCAATGTGATTCCCTGAGGGCTGAGGATTAGCTGACCTGGGCAGCCTGACCCTGCCGGCAAGCCTTCCCCAGGTGTGCCTGGGTTGAGGTCAATATAAACTGCACTCCAGGCAGCAATAGCCCCTGCAGTTGTGCCTGAATCCATATTCTCTGCCCCGTCAGCAGTCTCGGGGCTGTGCTGGTGGGAGGGTGTGAGGGTCCACGGCTTTGTTGGTGGCCCGGTGTGAGTGGGGCTCTGCTGGACTTTCTGCAGGAGTTGCCAGGCTGCCACCTGTAAAGAAGAGGATGTGTCACCCATAACTTCCACTGGAATTTCTCTCCGGGCTGAGGAAGGAAAAAAAGGAGTGGGGGCCGGGACAGGAGGGGTATCTCAGGCAGGGAAATGGAAAGCTTCCAGAAGAGCGCCCGGGGCCAGGACCATCCTGGCTGGCCTGCAGGCAGCAAGTTGGCCTGCGTGCTGTCGCTGGTGTGGCTCCACGGCCCTTCCTCCAGGCTTTCAAGCCCTTGTACATATTCAGGTGTTTTACCTGGGAAGGGTGGGAACAGTTCAGTAGCAGCTGGCCTGGGGCTCAGCTCACGTTTACTCACAGAGGCCTCGGCATGGTCCCCCAGCTTTGCAGTGAGGACGCTCCTTGCATGGGGGGACGGGGCTGTTGGTTGTATGGAAGATGATTCCCCACCACTGACCAATTTCAGAATTGTTTACTGCTGGAACAAGTGCCTTGGTAGTGTTTTCCTCTGTATAACTGTTTGGTTTAGGATTTATTTTTTTGTTTTTTGGTTCAAGTTAGATTTTATTCCTCTTTTATATATTTATAGATATAAGCATGGGAATAATTCATTCATATAAATACATCTGTGTGAATGGAAGAACTTTCTTCTGTTTTATTTTTAAAAATTTTGAAATTTAATTTCGTTTATTTCTTTATGCAGCAGGTTACTATTAGTTATATATTTTATGCATATACATGTATACAGGTCCATCCCAATCTCCCAACTCATCCCACCACCACCACCCCATGGCTTCCCCCACTTGGTGTCCATACGTTTGTTCTCTACCTCTGTGTCTCTATTTCTGTCCTGCATACCAGTTCATCTGTACCATTTTTCTAGGTTCCACCTATATGCATTAATATACAATATTTGTTTTTCTCTTTCTGACTTACTTCACTCTGTATGACAGTCTCTAGATCCATCGACTTCTCTACAAATGACCCAGTTTCATTCCTTTTTATGGCTGAGAAATATTCCATTTTATATATGTACCACATCTTTATCCATTCGTCTTTCTGTGGGCATTTAGGTTGCTTCCATTACCTGGCTATTGTAAATGGTGCTGCAATGAACATTGTGGTGAATGTGTCTTTTTGATTTATGGTTTTCTCTGGGTATATGCCCAAAAGTGGGATTGCAGGCTCCTATGATAATTCTCTTTTTAGTTATTTAAAGGAACATCCATACTGTTCTCCATAGTGAGTGTATCAATTTACCTTCCCACCAATAGTGGAAGAGGGTTCCTTTTGTCCACACCATCCCCGGAATTTGTTGTTTGTAGATTTGCTGATGATGCCGATTCTAACAGGTGTGAGGTCATACCTCATTGTCGTTTGGATTTGCATTTCTCTAATAATTAGTGATGTTGAGCAGCTTTTCATGTGCGTCTTGGCCATCTCTGTGACTTCTTTAAAGAAACGTCTATATAGATCTTCTGCCCATTTTTGTACTGGGTTGTTTGTTTTATTAATATTAAGCTGCGTGAGCTGTTTATATATATTGGAGATTAAACCTTTGTCCATTGATTCGTTTGCGAACGTTTTCGCCCATTCTGAGGCTTGCCTTTTTCCATTCCCGTTTTTTTAACCAAAAAAGAAAGAAAGCAAAAGAAGCAGAACACTAATGTGCGTGAAATATGCCTCTTGAAACAGTCGTTTTGAAATATGGACGTCTTTTGCATTTTTTGGTCGGTATATGACCCCAGGATTTGTTTTCAGGGCAGGTGTCATTTACAGGCCTGCAACGATTTTGAATATCCACTGACCATTAGCGCTGGGATTAAAGCTGCTGTTGTGTGAAACGGCCACAAGGTGGCAGCAGTTCTCGCTTACCAAATCTGGTTACTAGGGCCACAGAGCCTCAATGGAAGTCCTGTTCTAGATTTGAATTTAGAATGGAATGTGCCAGGAGAAAGCCCCTCAAGTTTGTCTCACTACTTCTTGTTCGTGTTTTTAATTTAATTTTTTATTTTTTATTACAGCAAGTTTGATGACAACGTTTGGCTTCTTGTAGGTGTGCAAGATGTGGTTCTTTTACACATATACATAGGTCTGTTCTTCCTTGGACCCTTTTCCCATGTACGTTATGACAGAATGTTGAGTAGTCTTCTCTTGGTATTCCGTAGGTCTTTGGTGATTATATATTTCACCTGTGTTTGTATATGTCTGTTAACCCCGATATCCTAATGAATCCAATCCTCACACCTTTCCATTGGTGAACCATAAGTTTGTTTAATGAATCTGTGATTGCCCTTCTCCGTGGAAATATCTGCCCTGGTATCAATTTTTAGGTAACACCTATAAGTGATATCCTACGATATGTGTCTTTCACTTTCTGACTTACTACAAGTCACGTGATTACCTCTAGACTCATCTACGGTGCTGCAAATGGCATTGTGTCCTTTTTTCCCTTGGCTAATATTCTGTCTTAGCGAGGTCCTTTTTCTGCAATGTGATTCCCTGAGGGCTGAGGATTAGCTGACCTGGGCAGCCTGACCCTGCCGGCAAGCCCTCCCCAGGTGTGCCTGGTTTGAGGTCAATATAAACAGCACTCCAGGCAGCAATAGCCCCTGCAGTTGTGCCTGACTCCATATTCTCTGCCCCGTCAGCAGTCTTGGGGCTGTGCTGGTGGGAGGGTGTGAGGGTCCACGGCTTTGTTGGTGGCCCGGTGTGAGTGGGGCTCTGCTGGACTTTCTGCAGGAGTTGCCAGGCTGCCACCTGTAAAGAAGAGGATGTGTCACCCATAACTTCCACTGGAATTTCTCTCCGGGCTGAGGAAGGAAAAAAAGGAGTGGGGGCCGGGACAGGAGGGGTATCTCAGGCAGGGAAATGGAAAGCTTCCAGAAGAGCGCCCGGGGCCAGGACCATCCTGGCTGGCCTGCAGGCAGCAAGTTGGCCTGCGTGCTGCCGCTGGTGTGGCTCCACGGCCCTTCCTCCAGGCTTTCAAGCCCTTGTACATATTCAGGTGTTTTACCTGGGAAGGGTGGGAACAGTTCAGTAGCAGCTGGCCTGGGGCTCAGCTCACGTTTACTCACAGAGGCCTCGGCATGGTCCCCCAGCTTTGCAATGAGGATGCTCCTTGCATGGGGGTGCGGGGCTGCTGACTGTATGGGAGATGATTCCCCACGTCTGCCCAATTTCAGAATAGTTTACCGCTGGAGCAAGTGCCTTGGTAGGGTTTTCCTCTGTATAACTGTTTGGTTTAGGTTTTTTTTTTTTTTTTGGTTCAAGTTAGATTTAATTCCTCTTTTATATATTTATAGATATAAGCATGGGAATAATTCATTCATATCAATACATCTGTGTGAATGGAAGAACTTTTTCCTGTTTTATTTTTAAAAATTTTGAAATTTAATTTTATTTATTTCTTTATACAGCAGGTTACTATTAGTTATATATTTTATGCATATACATGTATATAGGTCCATCCCAATCTCCCAACTCATCCCACCACCACCACCCCATGGCTTCCCCCACTTGGTGTCCATACGTTTGGTCTCTACCTCTGTGTCTCTATTTCTGCCCTGCAAACCAGTTCATCTGTACCATTTTTCTAGGTTCCACCTATATGCATTAATATACAATATTTGTTTTTCTCTTTCTGACTTACTTCACTCTGTATGACAGTCTCTAGATCCATCGACTTCTACAAATGAACCAGTTTCATTCCTTTTTATGGCTGAGTAATATTCCATTTTATATATGTACCACATCTTTATCCATTCGTCTGTCTGTGGGCATTTAGGTTGCTTCCTTTACCTGGCTATTGTAAATAGTGCTGCAATGAACATTGTGGTGAATGTGTCTTTTTGATTTAAGGTTTTCTCTGGGTATATGCCCAGAAGTGGGATTGCTGGATCCTATGGTAATTCTCTTTTGGTTTTTTAAAGGAACTTCCATACTGTTCTCCATAGTGACTGTATCAATTTACCTTCCCACCAATAGTGGAAGAGGGTTCCTTTTGTCCACACCCTCCCCAGAATTTGTTGTTTGTAGATTTTCTGATGATGCCGATTCTAAGAGGTGTGAGGTCTTACCTCATTGTCGTTTGGATTTGCATTTCTCTAATAATTAGTGATGTTGAGCAGCTTTTCATGTGCGTCTTGGCCATCTCTGTGACATCTTTGAAGAAACGTCTATTTAGATCTTCTGCCCATTTTTGTATTGGGTTGTTTGTTTTATTAATATTAAGCTGCGTGAGCTGTTTATATATATTGGAGATTAAACCTTTGTCCATTGATTCGTTTGCGAATGTTTTCGCCCATTCTGAGGGTTGCCTTTTTCCATCCCCGTTTTTTTAAACAAAAAAGAAAGAAAGCAAAAGAAGCAGAACACTAATGTGCGTGAAATATGCCTCTTGAAACTGTCGTTTTGAAATATGGACGTCTTTTGCATTTTTTGGTCGATATATGACCCTAGGATTTGTTTTCAGGGCAGGTGTCATTTACAGGCCTGCAACGATTTTGAATATCCACTGACCATTAGCGCTGGGATTAAAGCTGCTGTTGTGTGAAACGGCCACAAGGTGGCAGCAGTTCTCGCTTACCAAATCTGGTTACTAGGGCCACAGAGCCTCAATGGAAGTCCTGTTCTAGATTGGAATTTAGAATGGAATGTGCCAGGAGAAAGCCCCTCAAGTTTGTCTCACTACTTCTTGTTCGTGTTTTTAATTTAATTTTTTATTTTTTATTACAGCAAGTTTGATGACAACGTTTGGCTTCTTGTAGGTGTGCAAGATGTGGTTCTTTTACACATATACATAGGTCTGTTCTTCCTGGGACCCTTTTCCCATGTACGTTATGACAGAATGTTGAGTAGTCTTCTCTTGGTATTCCGTAGGTCTTTGGTGATTATATATTTCACCTGTGTTTGTATATGTCTGTTAACCCCGACATCCTAATGAATCCAATCCTCACACCTTTCCATTGGTGAACCATAAGTTTGTTTAATGAATCTGTGATTGCCCTTCTCCGTGGAAATATCGGCCCTGGTATCAATTTTTAGGTAACACCTATAAGTGATATCCTACGATATGTGTCTTTCACTTTCTGACTTACTACAAGTCACGTGATTACCTCTAGACTCATCTACAGTGCTGCAAATGGCATTGTGTCCTTTTTTCCCTTGGCTAATATTCTGTCTTAGCGAGGTCCATTTTTTGCAGTTTGATTCCCTGAGGGCTGAGGATTAGCTGACCTGGGCAGCCTGACCCTGCCGGCAAGCCCTCCCCAGGTGTGCCTGGTTTGAGGTCAATATAAACAGCACTCCAGGCAGCAATAGCCCCTGCAGCTGTGCCTGACTCCATATTCTCTGCCCCGTCAGCAGTCTCGGGGCTGTGCTGGTGGGAGGGTGTGAGGGTCCACGGCTTTGTTGGTGGCCCGGTGTGAGTGGGGCTCTGCTGGACTTTCTGCAGGAGTTGCCAGGCTGCCACCTGTAAAGAAGAGGATGTGTCACCCATAACTTCCACTGGAATTTCTCTCCGGGCCGAGGAAGGAAACAAAGGAGTGGGGGCCGGGACAGGAGGGGTATCTCAGGCAGGGAAATGGAAAGCTTCCAGAAGAGCGCCCGGGGCCAGGAGCATCCTGGCTGGCCTGCAGGCAGCAAGTTGGCCTGCGTGCTGTCGCTGGTGTGGCTCCACGGCCCTTCCTCTAGGCTTTCAAGCCCTTGTACATATTCAGGTGTTTTACCTGGGAAGGGTGGGAACAGTTCAGTAGCAGCTGGCCTGGGGCTCAGCTCACGTTTATTCACAGAGGCCTCGGCATGGTCCCCCAGCTTTGCAGTGAGGACGCTCCTTGCATGGGGGGACGGGGCTGTTTGTTGTATGGAAGATGATTCCCCACCACTGACCAATTTCAGAATTGTTTACTGCTGGAACAAGTGCCTTGGTAGTGTTTTCCTCTGTATAACTGTTTGGTTTAGGTTTTTTTTTCTTTCTTGGTTCAAGTTAGATTTTATTCCTCGTTTATGTATTTATAGATATAAGCATGGGAATAATTCATTCATATAAATACATCTGTGTGAATGGAAGAACTTTCTTCTGTTTTATTTTTAAAAATTTTGAAACTTAATTTTATTTATTTCTTTATACAGCAGGTTACTATTAGTTATATATTTTATGCATATACATGTATACAGGTCCATCCCAATCTCCCAACTCATCCCACCACCACCACCCCATGGCTTCCCCCACTTGGTGTCCATACGTTTGTTCTCTACCTCTGTGTCTCTATTTCTGTCCTGCATACCAGTTCATCTGTACCATTTTTCTAGGTTCCACGTATAAGCATTAATATACAATATTTGTTTTTCTCTTTCTGACTTACTTCACTCTGTATGACAGTCTCTAGATCCATCGACTTCTCTACAAATGACCCAGTTTCATTCCTTTTTATGGCTGAGCAATATTCCATTTTATATATGTACCACATCTTTATCCATTCGTCTTTCTGTGGGCATTTAGGTTGCTTCCATTACCTGGCTATTGTAAATTGTGCTGCAATGAACATTGTGGTGAATGTGTCTTTTTGATTTATGGTTTTCTCTGGGTATATGCCCAAAAGTGGGATTGCAGGCTCCTATGGTAATTCTCTTTTTAGTTATTTAAAGGAACATCCATACTGTTCTCCATAGTGAGTGTATCAATTTACCTTCCCACCAATAGTGGAAGAGGGTTCCTTTTGTCCACACCATCCCCGGAATTTGTTGTTTGTAGATTTGCTGATGATGCCGATTCTAACAGGTGTGAGGTCATACCTCATTGTCGTTTGGATTTGCATTTCTCTAATAATTAGTGATGTTGAGCAGCTTTTCATGTGCGTCTTGGCCATCTCTGTGACTTCTTTAAAGAAACGTCTATATAGATCTTCTGCCCATTTTTGTACTGGGTTTTTTGTTTTATTCATATTAAGCTGCATGAGCTGTTTATATATATTGAAGATTAAACCTTTGTCCATTGATTCGTTTGCGAACGTTTTCGCCCATTCTGAGGCTTGCATTTTTCCATTCCCGTTTTTTTAACCAAAAAAGAAAGAAAGCAAAAGAAGCAGAACACTAATGTGCGTGAAATATGCCTCTTGAAACAGTCGTTTTGAAATATGGACGTCTTTTGCATTTTTTGGTCGGTATATGACCCCAGGATTTGTTTTCAGGGCAGGTGTCATTTACAGGCCTGCAACGATTTTGAATATCCACTGACCATTAGCGCTGGGATTAAAGCTGCTGTTGTGTGAAACGGCCACAAGGTGGCAGCAGTTCTCGCTTACCAAATCTGGTTACTAGGGCCACAGAGCCTCAATGGAAGTCCTGTTCTAGATTGGAATTTAGAATGGAATGTGCCAGGAGAAAGCCCCTCAAGTTTGTCTCACTACTTCTTGTTCGTGTTTTTAATTTAATTTTTTATTTTTTATTACAGCAAGTTTGATGACAACGTTTGGCTTGTTGTAGGTGTGCAAGATGTGGTTCTTTTACACATATACATAGGTCTGTTCTTCCTGGGACCCTTTTCCCATGTACGTTATGACAGAATGTTGAGTAGTCTTCTCTTGGTATTCCGTAGGTCTTTGGTGATTATATATTTCACCTGTGTTTGTATATGTCTGTTAACCCCGATATCCTAATGAAACCAATCCTCACACCTTTCCATTGGTGAACCATAAGTTTGTTTAATGAATCTGTGACTGCCCTTCTCCGTGGAAATATCTGCCCTGGTATCAATTTTTAGGTAACACCTATAAGTGATATCCTACGATATGTCTTTCACTTTCTGACTTACTACAAGTCACGTGATTACCTCTAGACTCATCTACGGTGCTGCAAGTGGCATTGTGTCCTTTTTTCCCTTGGCTAATATTCTGTCTTAGCGAGGTCCATTTTCTGCAGTGTGATTCCCTGAGGGCTGAGGATTAGCTGACCTGGGCAGCCTGACCCTGCCAGCAAGCCCTCCCCAGGTGTGCCTGGGTTGAGGTCAATATAAACTGCACTCCAGGCAGCAATAGCCCCTGCAGCTGTGCCTGACTCCATATTCTCTGCCCCGTCAGCAGTCTCGGGGCTGTGCTGGTGGGAGGGTGTGAGGGTCCACGGCTTTGTTGGTGGCCCGGTGTGAGTGGGGCTCTGCTGGACTTTCTGCAGGAGTTGCCAGGCTGCCACCTGTAAAGAAGAGGATGTGTCACCCATAACTTCCACTGGAATTTCTCTCCGGGCTGAGGAAGGAAACAAAGGAGTGGGGGCCGGGACAGGAGGGGTATCTCAGGCAGGGAAATGGAAAGCTTCCAGAAGAGCGCCCGGGGCCAGGACCATCCTGGCTGGCCTGCAGGCAGCAAGTTGGCCTGCGTGCTGTCGCTGGTGTGGCACCACGGCCCTTCCTCTAGGCTTTCAAGCCCTTGTACATATTCAGGTGTTTTACCTGGGAAGGGTGGGAACAGTTCAGTAGCAGCTGGCCTGGGGCTCAGCTCACATTTACTCACAGAGGCCTCGGCATGGTCCCCCAACTTTGCAGTGAGAACGCTCCTTGCATGGGGGGACCGGGCTGTTGGTTGTATGGAAGATGATTCCCCACCACTGACCAATTTCAGAATTGTTTACTGCTGGAACAAGTGCCTTGGTAGTGTTTTCCTCTGTATAACTGTTTGGTTTAGCTTTTTTTTCTTTCTTGGTTCAAGTTAGATTTTATTCCTCGTTTATGTATTTATAGATATAAGCATGGGAATAATTCATTCATATAATTACATCTGTGTGAATTGAAGAACTTTCTTCTGTTTTATTTTTAAAAATTTTGAAATTTAATTTTATTTATTTCTTTATACAGCAGGTTACTATTAGTTATATATTTTATGCATATACATGTATACAGGTCCATCCCAATCTCCCAACTCATCCCACCACCACCACCCCATGGCTTCCCCCACTTGGTGTCCATACGTTTGTTCTCTACCTCTGTGTCTCAATTTCTGTCCTGCATACCAGTTCATCTGTACCATTTTTCTAGGTTCCACCTATATGCATTAATATACAATATTTGTTTTTCTCTTTCTGACTTACTTCACTCTGTATGACAGTCTCTAGATCCATCGACTTCTCTACAAATGACCCAGTTTCATTCCTTTTTATGGCTGAGCAATATTCCATTTTATATATGTACCACATCTTTATCCATTCGTCTTTCTGTGGGCATTTAGGTTGCTTCCATTACCTGGCTATTGTAAATTGTGCTGCAATGAACATTGTGGTGAATGTGTCTTTTTGATTTATGGTTTTCTCTGGGTATATGCCCAAAAGTGGGATTGCAGGCTCCTATGGTAATTCTCTTTTTAGTTATTTAAAGGAACATCCATACTGCTCTCCATAGTGAGTGTATCAATTTTCCTTCCCACCAATAGTGGAAGAGGGTTCCTTTTGTCCACACCATCCACGGAATTTGTTGTTTGTAGATTTGCTGATGATGCCGATTCTAACAGGTGTGAGGTCATACCTCATTGTCGTTTGGATTTGCATTTCTCTAATAATTAGTGATGTTGAGCAGCTTTTCATGTGCGTCTTGGCCATCTCTGTGACTTCTTTAAAGAAACGTCTATATAGATCTTCTGCCCATTTTTGTACTGGGTTGTTTGTTTTATTAATATTAAGCTGCGTGAGCTGTTTATATATATTGGAGATTAAACCCTTGTCCATTGATTCGTTTGCAAATGTTTTCGCCCATTCTGAGGCTTGCCTTTTTCCATTCCCGTTTTTTTAACCAAAAAAGAAAGAAAGCAAAAGAAGCAGAACACTAATGTGCGTGAAATATGCCTCTTGAAACAGTCGTTTTGAAATATGGACATCTTTTGAATTTTTTGGTCGGTATATGACCCCAGGATTTGTTTTCAGGGCAGGTGTCACTTACAGGCCTGCAACGATTTTGAATATCCACTGACCATTAGCGCTGGGATTAAAGCTGCTGTTGTGTGAAACGGCCACAAGGTGGCAGCAGTTCTCGCTTACCAAATCTGGTTACTAGGGCCACAGAGCCTCAATGGAAGTCCTGTTCTAGATTGGAATTTAGAATGGAATGTGCCAGGAGAAAGCCCCTCAAGTTTGTCTCACTACTTCTTGTTCGTGTTTTTAATTTAATTTTTTATTTTTTATTACAGCAAGTTTGATGACAACGTTTGGCTTGTTGTAGGTGTGCAAGATGTGGTTCTTTTACACATATACATAGGTCTGTTCTTCCTGGGACCCTTTTCCCATGTACGTTATGACAGAATGTTGAGTAGTCTTCTCTTGGTATTCCGTAGGTCTTTGGTGATTATATATTTCACCTGTGTTTGTATATGTCTGTTAACCCCGATATCCTAATGAAACCAATCCTCACACCTTTCCATTGGTGAACCATAAGTTTGTTTAATGAATCTGTGACTGCCCTTCTCCGTGGAAATATCTGCCCTGGTATCAATTTTTAGGTAACACCTATAAGTGATATCCTACGATATGTCTTTCACTTTCTGACTTACTACAAGTCACGTGATTACCTCTAGACTCATCTACGGTGCTGCAAGTGGCATTGTGTCCTTTTTTCCCTTGGCTAATATTCTGTCTTAGCGAGGTCCATTTTCTGCAGTGTGATTCCCTGAGGGCTGAGGATTAGCTGACCTGGGCAGCCTGACCCTGCCAGCAAGCCCTCCCCAGGTGTGCCTGGGTTGAGGTCAATATAAACTGCACTCCAGGCAGCAATAGCCCCTGCAGCTGTGCCTGACTCCATATTCTCTGCCCCGTCAGCAGTCTCGGGGCTGTGCTGGTGGGAGGGTGTGAGGGTCCACGGCTTTGTTGGTGGCCCGGTGTGAGTGGGGCTCTGCTGGACTTTCTGCAGGAGTTGCCAGGCTGCCACCTGTAAAGAAGAGGATGTGTCACCCATAACTTCCACTGGAATTTCTCTCCGGGCTGAGGAAGGAAACAAAGGAGTGGGGGCCGGGACAGGAGGGGTATCTCAGGCAGGGAAATGGAAAGCTTCCAGAAGAGCGCCCGGGGCCAGGACCATCCTGGCTGGCCTGCAGGCAGCAAGTTGGCCTGCGTGCTGTCGCTGGTGTGGCACCACGGCCCTTCCTCTAGGCTTTCAAGCCCTTGTACATATTCAGGTGTTTTACCTGGGAAGGGTGGGAACAGTTCAGTAGCAGCTGGCCTGGGGCTCAGCTCACATTTACTCACAGAGGCCTCGGCATGGTCCCCCAACTTTGCAGTGAGAACGCTCCTTGCATGGGGGGACCGGGCTGTTGGTTGTATGGAAGATGATTCCCCACCACTGACCAATTTCAGAATTGTTTACTGCTGGAACAAGTGCCTTGGTAGTGTTTTCCTCTGTATAACTGTTTGGTTTAGCTTTTTTTTCTTTCTTGGTTCAAGTTAGATTTTATTCCTCGTTTATGTATTTATAGATATAAGCATGGGAATAATTCATTCATATAATTACATCTGTGTGAATGGAAGAACTTTCTTCTGTTTTATTTTTAAAAATTTTGAAATTTAATTTTATTTATTTCTTTATACAGCAGGTTACTATTAGTTATATATTTTATGCATATACATGTATACAGGTCCATCCCAATCTCCCAACTCATCCCACCACCACCACCCCATGGCTTCCCCCACTTGGTGTCCATACGTTTGTTCTCTACCTCTGTGTCTCAATTTCTGTCCTGCATACCAGTTCATCTGTACCATTTTTCTAGGTTCCACCTATATGCATTAATATACAATATTTGTTTTTCTCTTTCTGACTTACTTCACTCTGTATGACAGTCTCTAGATCCATCGACTTCTCTACAAATGACCCAGTTTCATTCCTTTTTATGGCTGAGCAATATTCCATTTTATATATGTACCACATCTTTATCCATTCGTCTTTCTGTGGGCATTTAGGTTGCTTCCATTACCTGGCTATTGTAAATTGTGCTGCAATGAACATTGTGGTGAATGTGTCTTTTTGATTTATGGTTTTCTCTGGGTATATGCCCAAAAGTGGGATTGCAGGCTCCTATGGTAATTCTCTTTTTAGTTATTTAAAGGAACATCCATACTGCTCTCCATACTGAGTGTATCAATTTACCTTCCCACCAATAGTGGAAGAGGGTTCCTTTTGTCCACACCATCCACGGAATTTGTTGTTTGTAGATTTGCTGATGATGCCGATTCTAACAGGTGTGAGGTCATACCTCATTGTCGTTTGGATTTGCATTTCTCTAATAATTAGTGATGTTGAGCAGCTTTTCATGTGCGTCTTGGCCATCTCTGTGACTTCTTTAAAGAAACGTCTATATAGATCTTCTGCCCATTTTTGTACTGGGTTGTTTGTTTTATTAATATTAAGCTGCGTGAGCTGTTTATATATATTGGAGATTAAACCCTTGTCCATTGATTCGTTTGCAAATGTTTTCGCCCATTCTGAGGCTTGCCTTTTTCCATTCCCGTTTTTTTAACCAAAAAAGAAAGAAAGCAAAAGAAGCAGAACACTAATGTGCGTGAAATATGCCTCTTGAAACAGTCGTTTTGAAATATGGACATCTTTTGAATTTTTTGGTCGGTATATGACCCCAGGATTTGTTTTCAGGGCAGGTGTCACTTACAGGCCTGCAACGATTTTGAATATCCACTGACCATTAGCGCTGGGATTAAAGCTGCTGTTGTGTGAAACGGCCACAAGGTGGCAGCAGTTCTCGCTTACCAAATCTGGTTACTAGGGCCACAGAGCCTCAATGGAAGTCCTGTTCTAGATTGGAATTTAGAATGGAATGTGCCAGGAGAAAGCCCCTCAAGTTTGTCTCACTACTTCTTGTTCGTGTTTTTAATTTAATTTTTTATTTTTTATTACAGCAAGTTTGATGACAACGTTTGGCTTCTTGTAGGTGTGCAAGATGTGGTTCTTTTACACATATACATAGGTCTGTTCTTCCTTGGACCCTTTTCCCATGTACGTTATGACAGAATGTTGAGTAGACTTCTCTTGGTATTCCGTAGGTCTTTGGTGATTATATATTTCACCTGTGTTTGTATATGTCTGTTAACCCCGATATCCTAATGAATCCAATCCTCACACCTTTCCATTGGTGAACCATAAGTTTGTTTAATGAATCTGTGATTGCCCTTCTCCGTGGAAATATCTGCCCTGGTATCAATTTTTAGGTAACACCTATAAGTGATATCCTACGATATGTGTCTTTCACTTTCTGACTTACTACAAGTCACGTGATTACCTCTAGACTCATCTACGGTGCTGCAAATGGCATTGTGTCCTTTTTTCCCTTGGCTAATATTCTGTCTTAGCGAGGTCCTTTTTCTGCAATGTGATTCCCTGAGGGCTGAGGATTAGCTGACCTGGGCAGCCTGACCCTGCCGGCAAGCCCTCCCCAGGTGTGCCTGGTTTGAGGTCAATATAAACAGCACTCCAGGCAGCAATAGCCCCTGCAGTTGTGCCTGACTCCATATTCTCTGCCCCGTCAGCAGTCTTGGGGCTGTGCTGGTGGGAGGGTGTGAGGGTCCACGGCTTTGTTGGTGGCCCGGTGTGAGTGGGGCTCTGCTGGACTTTCTGCAGGAGTTGCCAGGCTGCCACCTGTAAAGAAGAGGATGTGTCACCCATAACTTCCACTGGAATTTCTCTCCGGGCTGAGGAAGGAAAAAAAGGAGTGGGGGCCGGGACAGGAGGGGTATCTCAGGCAGGGAAATGGAAAGCTTCCAGAAGAGCGCCCGGGGCCAGGACCATCCTGGCTGGCCTGCAGGCAGCAAGTTGGCCTGCGTGCTGCAGCTGGTGTGGCTCCACGGCCCTTCCTCCAGGCTTTCAAGCCCTTGTACATATTCAGGTGTTTTACCTGGGAAGGGTGGGAACAGTTCAGTAGCAGCTGGCCTGGGGCTCAGCTCACGTTTACTCACAGAGGCCTCGGCATGGTCCCCCAGCTTTGCAATGAGGATGCTCCTTGCATGGGGGTGCGGGGCTGCTGACTGTATGGGAGATGATTCCCCACGTCTGCCCAATTTCAGAATAGTTTACCGCTGGAGCAAGTGCCTTGGTAGGGTTTTCCTCTGTATAACTGTTTGGTTTAGGTTTTTTTTTTTTTTTTGGTTCAAGTTAGATTTAATTCCTCTTTTATATATTTATAGATATAAGCATGGGAATAATTCATTCATATCAATACATCTGTGTGAATGGAAGAACTTTTTCCTGTTTTATTTTTAAAAATTTTGAAATTTAATTTTATTTATTTCTTTATACAGCAGGTTACTATTAGTTATATATTTTATGCATATACATGTATATAGGTCCATCCCAATCTCCCAACTCATCCCACCACCACCACCCCATGGCTTCCCCCACTTGGTGTCCATACGTTTGGTCTCTACCTCTGTGTCTCTATTTCTGCCCTGCAAACCAGTTCATCTGTACCATTTTTCTAGGTTCCACCTATATGCATTAATATACAATATTTGTTTTTCTCTTTCTGACTTACTTCACTCTGTATGACAGTCTCTAGATCCATCGACTTCTACAAATGAACCAGTTTCATTCCTTTTTATGGCTGAGTAATATTCCATTTTATATATGTACCACATCTTTATCCATTCGTCTGTCTGTGGGCATTTAGGTTGCTTCCTTTACCTGGCTATTGTAAATAGTGCTGCAATGAACATTGTGGTGAATGTGTCTTTTTGATTTAAGGTTTTCTCTGGGTATATGCCCAGAAGTGGGATTGCTGGATCCTATGGTAATTCTCTTTTGGTTTTTTAAAGGAACTTCCATACTGTTCTCCATAGTGACTGTATCAATTTACCTTCCCACCAATAGTGGAAGAGGGTTCCTTTTGTCCACACCCTCCCCAGAATTTGTTGTTTGTAGATTTTCTGATGATGCCGATTCTAAGAGGTGTGAGGTCTTACCTCATTGTCGTTTGGATTTGCATTTCTCTAATAATTAGTGATGTTGAGCAGCTTTTCATGTGCGTCTTGGCCATCTCTGTGACATCTTTGAAGAAACGTCTATTTAGATCTTCTGCCCATTTTTGTATTGGGTTGTTTGTTTTATTAATATTAAGCTGCGTGAGCTGTTTATATATATTGGAGATTAAACCTTTGTCCATTGATTCGTTTGCGAATGTTTTCGCCCATTCTGAGGGTTGCCTTTTTCCATCCCCGTTTTTTTAAACAAAAAAGAAAGAAAGCAAAAGAAGCAGAACACTAATGTGCGTGAAATATGCCTCTTGAAACTGTCGTTTTGAAATATGGACGTCTTTTGCATTTTTTGGTCGATATATGACCCTAGGATTTGTTTTCAGGGCAGGTGTCATTTACAGGCCTGCAACGATTTTGAATATCCACTGACCATTAGCGCTGGGATTAAAGCTGCTGTTGTGTGAAACGGCCACAAGGTGGCAGCAGTTCTCGCTTACCAAATCTGGTTACTAGGGCCACAGAGCCTCAATGGAAGTCCTGTTCTAGATTGGAATTTAGAATGGAATGTGCCAGGAGAAAGCCCCTCAAGTTTGTCTCACTACTTCTTGTTCGTGTTTTTAATTTAATTTTTTATTTTTTATTACAGCAAGTTTGATGACAACGTTTGGCTTCTTGTAGGTGTGCAAGATGTGGTTCTTTTACACATATACATAGGTCTGTTCTTCCTGGGACCCTTTTCCCATGTACGTTATGACAGAATGTTGAGTAGTCTTCTCTTGGTATTCCGTAGGTCTTTGGTGATTATATATTTCACCTGTGTTTGTATATGTCTGTTAACCCCGACATCCTAATGAATCCAATCCTCACACCTTTCCATTGGTGAACCATAAGTTTGTTTAATGAATCTGTGATTGCCCTTCTCCGTGGAAATATCGGCCCTGGTATCAATTTTTAGGTAACACCTATAAGTGATATCCTACGATATGTGTCTTTCACTTTCTGACTTACTACAAGTCACGTGATTACCTCTAGACTCATCTACAGTGCTGCAAATGGCATTGTGTCCTTTTTTCCCTTGGCTAATATTCTGTCTTAGCGAGGTCCATTTTTTGCAGTTTGATTCCCTGAGGGCTGAGGATTAGCTGACCTGGGCAGCCTGACCCTGCCGGCAAGCCCTCCCCAGGTGTGCCTGGTTTGAGGTCAATATAAACAGCACTCCAGGCAGCAATAGCCCCTGCAGCTGTGCCTGACTCCATATTCTCTGCCCCGTCAGCAGTCTCGGGGCTGTGCTGGTGGGAGGGTGTGAGGGTCCACGGCTTTGTTGGTGGCCCGGTGTGAGTGGGGCTCTGCTGGACTTTCTGCAGGAGTTGCCAGGCTGCCACCTGTAAAGAAGAGGATGTGTCACCCATAACTTCCACTGGAATTTCTCTCCGGGCCGAGGAAGGAAACAAAGGAGTGGGGGCCGGGACAGGAGGGGTATCTCAGGCAGGGAAATGGAAAGCTTCCAGAAGAGCGCCCGGGGCCAGGAGCATCCTGGCTGGCCTGCAGGCAGCAAGTTGGCCTGCGTGCTGTCGCTGGTGTGGCTCCACGGCCCTTCCTCTAGGCTTTCAAGCCCTTGTACATATTCAGGTGTTTTACCTGGGAAGGGTGGGAACAGTTCAGTAGCAGCTGGCCTGGGGCTCAGCTCACGTTTATTCACAGAGGCCTCGGCATGGTCCCCCAGCTTTGCAGTGAGGACGCTCCTTGCATGGGGGGACGGGGCTGTTTGTTGTATGGAAGATGATTCCCCACCACTGACCAATTTCAGAATTGTTTACTGCTGGAACAAGTGCCTTGGTAGTGTTTTCCTCTGTATAACTGTTTGGTTTAGGTTTTTTTTTCTTTCTTGGTTCAAGTTAGATTTTATTCCTCGTTTATGTATTTATAGATATAAGCATGGGAATAATTCATTCATATAAATACATCTGTGTGAATGGAAGAACTTTCTTCTGTTTTATTTTTAAAAATTTTGAAACTTAATTTTATTTATTTCTTTATACAGCAGGTTACTATTAGTTATATATTTTATGCATATACATGTATACAGGTCCATCCCAATCTCCCAACTCATCCCACCACCACCACCCCATGGCTTCCCCCACTTGGTGTCCATACGTTTGTTCTCTACCTCTGTGTCTCTATTTCTGTCCTGCATACCAGTTCATCTGTACCATTTTTCTAGGTTCCACGTATAAGCATTAATATACAATATTTGTTTTTCTCTTTCTGACTTACTTCACTCTGTATGACAGTCTCTAGATCCATCGACTTCTCTACAAATGACCCAGTTTCATTCCTTTTTATGGCTGAGCAATATTCCATTTTATATATGTACCACATCTTTATCCATTCGTCTTTCTGTGGGCATTTAGGTTGCTTCCATTACCTGGCTATTGTAAATTGTGCTGCAATGAACATTGTGGTGAATGTGTCTTTTTGATTTATGGTTTTCTCTGGGTATATGCCCAAAAGTGGGATTGCAGGCTCCTATGGTAATTCTCTTTTTAGTTATTTAAAGGAACATCCATACTGTTCTCCATAGTGAGTGTATCAATTTACCTTCCCACCAATAGTGGAAGAGGGTTCCTTTTGTCCACACCATCCCCGGAATTTGTTGTTTGTAGATTTGCTGATGATGCCGATTCTAACAGGTGTGAGGTCATACCTCATTGTCGTTTGGATTTGCATTTCTCTAATAATTAGTGATGTTGAGCAGCTTTTCATGTGCGTCTTGGCCATCTCTGTGACTTCTTTAAAGAAACGTCTATATAGATCTTCTGCCCATTTTTGTACTGGGTTTTTTGTTTTATTCATATTAAGCTGCATGAGCTGTTTATATATATTGAAGATTAAACCTTTGTCCATTGATTCGTTTGCGAACGTTTTCGCCCATTCTGAGGCTTGCCTTTTTCCATTTCCGTTTTTTTAACCAAAAAAGAAAGAAAGCAAAAGAAGCAGAACACTAATGTGCGTGAAATATGCCTCTTGAAACAGTCGTTTTGAAATATGGACGTCTTTTGCATTTTTTGGTCGGTATATGACCCCAGGATTTGTTTTCAGGGCAGGTGTCATTTACAGGCCTGCAACGATTTTGAATATCCACTGACCATTAGCGCTGGGATTAAAGCTGCTGTTGTGTGAAACGGCCACAAGGTGGCAGCAGTTCTCGCTTACCAAATCTGGTTACTAGGGCCACAGAGCCTCAATGGAAGTCCTGTTCTAGATTGGAATTTAGAATGGAATGTGCCAGGAGAAAGCCCCTCAAGTTTGTCTCACTACTTCTTGTTCGTGTTTTTAATTTAATTTTTTATTTTTTATTACAGCAAGTTTGATGACAACGTTTGGCTTCTTGTAGGTGTGCAAGATGTGGTTCTTTTACACATATACATAGGTCTGTTCTTCCTGGGACCCTTTTCCCATGTACGTTATGACAGAATGTTGAGTAGTCTTCTCTTGGTATTCCGTAGGTCTTTGGTGATTATATATTTCACCTGTGTTTGTATATGTCTGTTAACCCCGATATCCTAATGAAACCAATCCTCACACCTTTCCATTGGTGAACCATAAGTTTGTTTAATGAATCTGTGACTGCCCTTCTCCGTGGAAATATCTGCCCTGGTATCAATTTTTAGGTAACACCTATAAGTGATATCCTACGATATGTCTTTCACTTTCTGACTTACTACAAGTCACGTGATTACCTCTAGACTCATCTACGGTGCTGCAAGTGGCATTGTGTCCTTTTTTCCCTTGGCTAATATTCTGTCTTAGCGAGGTCCATTTTCTGCAGTGTGATTCCCTGAGGGCTGAGGATTAGCTGACCTGGGCAGCCTGACCCTGCCAGCAAGCCCTCCCCAGGTGTGCCTGGGTTGAGGTCAATATAAACTGCACTCCAGGCAGCAATAGCCCCTGCAGCTGTGCCTGACTCCATATTCTCTGCCCCGTCAGCAGTCTCGGGGCTGTGCTGGTGGGAGGGTGTGAGGGTCCACGGCTTTGTTGGTGGCCCGGTGTGAGTGGGGCTCTGCTGGACTTTCTGCAGGAGTTGCCAGGCTGCCACCTGTAAAGAAGAGGATGTGTCACCCATAACTTCCACTGGAATTTCTCTCCGGGCTGAGGAAGGAAACAAAGGAGTGGGGGCCGGGACAGGAGGGGTATCTCAGGCAGGGAAATGGAAAGCTTCCAGAAGAGCGCCCGGGGCCAGGACCATCCTGGCTGGCCTGCAGGCAGCAAGTTGGCCTGCGTGCTGTCGCTGGTGTGGCACCACGGCCCTTCCTCTAGGCTTTCAAGCCCTTGTACATATTCAGGTGTTTTACCTGGGAAGGGTGGGAACAGTTCAGTAGCAGCTGGCCTGGGGCTCAGCTCACATTTACTCACAGAGGCCTCGGCATGGTCCCCCAACTTTGCAGTGAGAACGCTCCTTGCATGGGGGGACCGGGCTGTTGGTTGTATGGAAGATGATTCCCCACCACTGACCAATTTCAGAATTGTTTACTGCTGGAACAAGTGCCTTGGTAGTGTTTTCCTCTGTATAACTGTTTGGTTTAGCTTTTTTTTCTTTCTTGGTTCAAGTTAGATTTTATTCCTCGTTTATGTATTTATAGATATAAGCATGGGAATAATTCATTCATATAATTACATCTGTGTGAATGGAAGAACTTTCTTCTGTTTTATTTTTAAAAATTTTGAAATTTAATTTTATTTATTTCTTTATACAGCAGGTTACTATTAGTTATATATTTTATGCATATACATGTATACAGGTCCATCCCAATCTCCCAACTCATCCCACCACCACCACCCCATGGCTTCCCCCACTTGGTGTCCATACGTTTGTTCTCTACCTCTGTGTCTCAATTTCTGTCCTGCATACCAGTTCATCTGTACCATTTTTCTAGGTTCCACCTATATGCATTAATATACAATATTTGTTTTTCTCTTTCTGACTTACTTCACTCTGTATGACAGTCTCTAGATCCATCGACTTCTCTACAAATGACCCAGTTTCATTCCTTTTTATGGCTGAGCAATATTCCATTTTATATATGTACCACATCTTTATCCATTCGTCTTTCTGTGGGCATTTAGGTTGCTTCCATTACCTGGCTATTGTAAATTGTGCTGCAATGAACATTGTGGTGAATGTGTCTTTTTGATTTATGGTTTTCTCTGGGTATATGCCCAAAAGTGGGATTGCAGGCTCCTATGGTAATTCTCTTTTTAGTTATTTAAAGGAACATCCATACTGCTCTCCATAGTGAGTGTATCAATTTTCCTTCCCACCAATAGTGGAAGAGGGTTCCTTTTGTCCACACCATCCACGGAATTTGTTGTTTGTAGATTTGCTGATGATGCCGATTCTAACAGGTGTGAGGTCATACCTCATTGTCGTTTGGATTTGCATTTCTCTAATAATTAGTGATGTTGAGCAGCTTTTCATGTGCGTCTTGGCCATCTCTGTGACTTCTTTAAAGAAACGTCTATATAGATCTTCTGCCCATTTTTGTACTGGGTTGTTTGTTTTATTAATATTAAGCTGCGTGAGCTGTTTATATATATTGGAGATTAAACCTTTGTCCATTGATTCGTTTGCAAATGTTTTCGCCCATTCTGAGGCTTGCCTTTTTCCATTCCCGTTTTTTTAACCAAAAAAGAAAGAAAGCAAAAGAAGCAGAACACTAATGTGCGTGAAATATGCCTCTTGAAACAGTCGTTTTGAAATATGGACATCTTTTGAATTTTTTGGTCGGTATATGACCCCAGGATTTGTTTTCAGGGCAGGTGTCACTTACAGGCCTGCAACGATTTTGAATATCCACTGACCATTAGCGCAGGGATTAAAGCTGCTGTTGTGTGAAACGGCCACAAGGTGGCAGCAGTTCTCGCTTACCAAATCTGGTTACTAGGGCCACAGAGCCTCAATGGAAGTCCTGTTCTAGATTGGAATTTAGAATGGAATGTGCCAGGAGAAAGCCCCTCAAGTTTGTCTCACTACTTCTTGTTCGTGTTTTTAATTTAATTTTTTATTTTTTATTACAGCAAGTTTGATGACAACGTTTGGCTTGTTGTAGGTGTGCAAGATGTGGTTCTTTTACACATATACATAGGTCTGTTCTTCCTGGGACCCTTTTCCCATGTACGTTATGACAGAATGTTGAGTAGTCTTCCCTTGGTATTCCGTAGGTCTTTGGTGATTATATATTTCACCTGTGTTTGTATATGTCTGTTAACCCCGATATCCTAATGAATCCAATCCTCACACCTTTCCATTGGTGAACCATAAGTTTGTTTAATGAATCTGTGACTGCCCTTCTCCATGGAAATATCTGCCCTGGTATCAATTTTTAGGTAACACCTATAAGTGATATCCTACGATATGTGTCTTTCACTTTCTGACTTACTACAAGTCACGTGATTACCTCTAGACTCATCTACGGTGCTGCAAATGGCATTGTGTCCTTTTTTCCCTTGGCTAATATTCTGTCTTAGCGAGGTCCATTGTCTGCAGTGTGATTCCCTGAGGGCTGAGGATTAGCTGACCTGGGCAGCCTGACCCTGCCGGCAAGCCCTCCCCAGGTGTGCCTGGGTTGAGGTCAATATAAACTGCACTCCAGGCAGCAATAGCCCCTGCAGCTGTGCCTGACTCCATATTCTCTGCCCCGTCAGCAGTCTCGGGGCTGTGCTGGTGGGAGGGTGTGAGGGTCCACGGCTTTGTTGGTGGCCCGGTGTGAGTGGGGCTCTGCTGGACTTTCTGCAGGAGTTGCCAGGCTGCCACCTGTAAAGAAGAGGATGTGTCACCCATAACTTCCACTGGAATTTCTCTCCGGGCTGAGGAAGGAAACAAAGGAGTGGGGGCCGGGACAGGAGGGGTATCTCAGGCAGGGAAATGGAAAGCTTCCAGAAGAGCGCCCGGGGCCAGGACCATCCTGGCTGGCCTGCAGGCAGCAAGTTGGCCTGCGTGCTGTCGCTGGTGTGGCTCCACGGCCCTTCCTCTAGGCTTTCAAGCCCTTGTACATATTCAGGTGTTTTACCTGGGAAGGGTGGGAACAGTTCAGTAGCAGCTGGCCTGGGGCTCAGCTCACGTTTACTCACAGAGGCCTCGGCATGGTCCCCCAACTTTGCAGTGAGGACGCTCCTTGCATGGGGGGACCGGGCTGTTGGTTGTATGGAAGATGATTCCCCACCACTGACCAATTTCAGAATTGTTTACTGCTGGAACAAGTGCCTTGGTAGTGTTTTCCTCTGTATAACTGTTTGGTTTAGCTTTTTTTTTCTTTCTTGGTTCAAGTTAGATTTTATTCCTCGTTTATGTATTTATAGATATAAGCATGGGAATAATTCATTCATATAAATACATCTGTGTGAATGGAAGAACTTTCTTCTGTTTTATTTTAAAAAATTTTGAAACTTAATTTTATTTATTTCTTTATACAGCAGGTTACTATTAGTTATATATTTTATGCATATACATGTATACAGGTCCATCCCAATCTCCCAACTCATCCCACCACCACCACCCCATGGCTTCCCCCACTTGGTGTCCATACATTTGTTCTCTACCTCTGTGTCTCTATTTCTGTCCTGCATACCAGTTCATCTGTACCATTTTTCTAGGTTCCACCTATATGCATTAATATACAATATTTGTTTTTCTCTTTCTGACTTACTTCACTCTGTATGACAGTCTCTAGATCCATCGACTTCTCTACAAATGACCCAGTTTCATTCCTTTTTATGGCTGAGCAATATTCCATTTTATATATGTACCACATCTTTATCCATTCGTCTTTCTGTGGGCATTTAGGTTGCTTCCATTACCTGGCTATTGTAAATTGTGCTGCAATGAACATTGTGGTGAATGTGTCTTTTTGATTTATGGTTTTCTCTGGGTATATGCCCAAAAGTGGGATTGCAGGCTCCTATGGTAATTCTCTTTTTAGTTATTTAAAGGAACCTCCATACTGCTCTCCATAGTGAGTGTATCAATTTACCTTCCCACCAATAGTGGAAGAGGGTTCCTTTTGTCCACACCATCCCCGGAATTTGTTGTTTGTAGATTTGCTGATGATGCCGATTCTAACAGGTGTGAGGTCATACCTCATTGTCGTTTGGATTTGCATTTGTCTAATAATTAGTGATGTTGAGCAGCTTTTCATGTGCGTCTTGGCCATCTCTGTGACTTCTTTAAAGAAACGTCTATATAGATCTTCTGCCCATTTTTGTACTGGGTTGTTTGTTTTATTAATATTAAGCTGCGTGAGCTGTTTATATATATTGGAGATTAAACCTTTGTCCATTGATTCGTTTGCAAATGTTTTCGCCCATTCTGAGGCTTGCCTTTTTCCATTCCCGTTTTTTTAACCAAAAAAGAAAGAAAGCAAAAGAAGCAGAACACTAATGTGCGTGAAATATGCCTCTTGAAACAGTCGTTTTGAAATATGGACGTCTTTTGAATTTTTTGGTCGGTATATGACCCCAGGATTTGTTTTCAGGGCAGGTGTCACTTACAGGCCTGCAACGATTTTGAATATCCACTGACCATTAGCGCTGGGATTAAAGCTGCTGTTGTGTGAAACGGCCACAAGGTGGCAGCAGTTCTCGCTTACCAAATCTGGTTACTAGGGCCACAGAGCCTCAATGGAAGTCCTGTTCTAGATTGGAATTTAGAATGGAATGTGCCAGGAGAAAGCCCCTCAAGTTTGTCTCACTACTTCTTGTTCGTGTTTTTAATTTAATTTTTTATTTTTTATTACAGCAAGTTTGATGACAACGTTTGGCTTGTTGTAGGTGTGCAAGATGTGGTTCTTTTACACATATACATAGGTCTGTTCTTCCTGGGACCCTTTTCCCATGTACGTTATGACAGAATGTTGAGTAGTCTTCCCTTGGTATTCCGTAGGTCTTTGGTGATTATATATTTCACCTGTGTTTGTATATGTCTGTTAACCCCGATATCCTAATGAATCCAATCCTCACACCTTTCCATTGGTGAACCATAAGTTTGTTTAATGAATCTGTGACTGCCCTTCTCCGTGGAAATATCTGCCCTGGTATCAATTTTTAGGTAACACCTATAAGTGATATCCTACGATATGTGTCTTTCACTTTCTGACTTACTACAAGTCACGTGATTACCTCTAGACTCATCTACGGTGCTGCAAATGGCATTGTGTCCTTTTTTCCCTTGGCTAATATTCTGTCTTAGCGAGGTCCATTGTCTGCAGTGTGATTCCCTGAGGGCTGAGGATTAGCTGACCTGGGCAGCCTGACCCTGCCAGCAAGCCCTCCCCAGGTGTGCCTGGGTTGAGGTCAATATAAACTGCACTCCAGGCAGCAATAGCCCCTGCAGCTGTGCCTGACTCCATATTCTCTGCCCCGTCAGCAGTCTCGGGGCTGTGCTGGTGGGAGGGTGTGAGGGTCCACGGCTTTGTTGGTGGCCCGGTGTGAGTGGGGCTCTGCTGGACTTTCTGCAGGAGTTGCCAGGCTGCCACCTGTAAAGAAGAGGATGTGTCACCCATAACTTCCACTGGAATTTCTCTCCGGGCTGAGGAAGGAAACAAAGGAGTGGGGGCCGGGACAGGAGGGGTATCTCAGGCAGGGAAATGGAAAGCTTCCAGAAGAGCGCCCGGGGCCAGGACCATCCTGGCTGGCCTGCAGGCAGCAAGTTGGCCTGCGTGCTGTCGCTGGTGTGGCTCCACGGCCCTTCCTCTAGGCTTTCAAGCCCTTGTACATATTCAGGTGTTTTACCTGGGAAGGGTGGGAACAGTTCAGTAGCAGCTGGCCTGGGGCTCAGCTCACGTTTACTCACAGAGGCCTCGGCATGGTCCCCCAACTTTGCAGTGAGGACGCTCCTTGCATGGGGGGACCGGGCTGTTGGTTGTATGGAAGATGATTCCCCACCACTGACCAATTTCAGAATTGTTTACTGCTGGAACAAGTGCCTTGGTAGTGTTTTCCTCTATAACTGTTTGGTTTAGCTTTTTTTTTCTTTCTTGGTTCAAGTTAGATTTTATTCCTCGTTTATGTATTTATAGATATAAGCATGGGAATAATTCATTCATATAAATACATCTGTGTGAATGGAAGAACTTTCTTCTGTTTTATTTTTAAAAATTTTGAAACTTAATTTTATTTATTTATTTATACAGCAGGTTACTATTAGTTATATATTTTATGCATATACATGTATACAGGTCCATCCCAATCTCACAACTCATCCCACCACCACCACCCCATGGCTTCCCCCACTTGGTGTCCATACGTTTGTTCTCTACCTCTGTGTCTCTATTTCTGTCCTGCATACCAGTTCATCTGTACCATTTTTCTAGGTTCCACCTATATGCATTAATATACAATATTTGTTTTTCTCTTTCTGACTTACTTCACTCTGTATGACAGTCTCTAGATCCATCGACTTCTCTACAAATGACCCAGTTTCATTCCTTTTTATGGCTGAGCAATATTCCATTTTATATATGTACCACATCTTTATCCATTCGTCTTTCTGTGGGCATTTAGGTTGCTTCCATTACCTGGCTATTGTAAATTGTGCTGCAATGAACATTGTGGTGAATGTGTCTTTTTGATTTATGGTTTTCTCTGGGTATATGCCCAAAAGTTGGATTGCAGGCTCCTATGGTAATTCTCTTTTTAGTTATTTAAAGGAACCTCCATACTGCTCTCCATAGTGAGTGTATCAATTTACCTTCCCACCAATAGTGGAAGAGGGTTCCTTTTGTCCACACCATCCCCGGAATTTGTTGTTTGTAGATTTGCTGATGATGCCGATTCTAACAGGTGTGAGGTCATACCTCATTGTCGTTTGGATTTGCATTTGTCTAATAATTAGTGATGTTGAGCAGCTTTTCATGTGCGTCTTGGCCATCTCTGTGACTTCTTTAAAGAAACGTCTATATAGATCTTCTGCCCATTTTTGTACTGGGTTGTTTGTTTTATTAATATTAAGCTGCGTGAGCTGTTTATATATATTGGAGATTAAACCTTTGTCCATTGATTCGTTTGCAAATGTTTTCGCCCATTCTGAGGCTTGCCTTTTTCCATTCCCGTTTTTTTAACCAAAAAAGAAAGAAAGCAAAAGAAGCAGAACACTAATGTGCGTGAAATATGCCTCTTGAAACAGTCGTTTTGAAATATGGACGTCTTTTGAATTTTTTGGTCGGTATATGACCCCAGGATTTGTTTTCAGGGCAGGTGTCACTTACAGGCCTGCAACGATTTTGAATATCCACTGACCATTAGCGCTGGGATTAAAGCTGCTGTTGTGTGAAACGGCCACAAGGTGGCAGCAGTTCTCGCTTACCAAATCTGGTTACTAGGGCCACAGAGCCTCAATGGAAGTCCTGTTCTAGATTGGAATTTAGAATGGAATGTGCCAGGAGAAAGCCCCTCAAGTTTGTCTCACTACTTCTTGTTCGTGTTTTTAATTTAATTTTTTATTTTTTATTATAGCAAGTTTGATGACAACGTTTGGCTTGTTGTAGGTGTGCAAGATGTGGTTCTTTTACACATATACATAGGTCTGTTCTTCCTGGGACCCTTTTCCCATGTACGTTATGACAGAATGTTGAGTAGTCTTCCCTTGGTATTCCGTAGGTCTTTGGTGATTATATATTTCACCTGTGTTTGTATATGTCTGTTAACCCCGATATCCTAATGAATCCAATCCTCACACCTTTCCATTGGTGAACCATAAGTTTGTTTAATGAATCTGTGACTGCCCTTCTCCGTGGAAATATCTGCCCTGGTATCAATTTTTAGGTAACACCTATAAGTGATATCCTACGATATGTGTCTTTCACTTTCTGACTTACTACAAGTCACGTGATTACCTCTAGACTCATCTACAGTGCTGCAAATGGCATTGTGTCCTTTTTTCCCTTGGCTAATATTCTGTCTTAGCGAGGTCCATTGTCTGCAGTGTGATTCCCTGAGGGCTGAGGATTAGCTGACCTGGGCAGCCTGACCCTGCCAGCAAGCCCTCCCCAGGTGTGCCTGGGTTGAGGTCAATATAAACTGCACTCCAGGCAGCAATAGCCCCTGCAGCTGTGCCTGACTCCATATTCTCTGCCCCGTCAGCAGTCTCGGGGCTGTGCTGGTGGGAGGGTGTGAGGGTCCACGGCTTTGTTGGTGGCCCGGTGTGAGTGGGGCTCTGCTGGACTTTCTGCAGGAGTTGCCAGGCTGCCACCTGTAAAGAAGAGGATGTGTCACCCATAACTTCCACTGGAATTTCTCTCCGGGCTGAGGAAGGAAACAAAGGAGTGGGGGCCGGGACAGGAGGGGTATCTCAGGCAGGGAAATGGAAAGCTTCCAGAAGAGCGCCCGGGGCCAGGAGCATCCTGGCTGGCCTGCAGGCAGCAAGTTGGCCTGCGTGCTGTCGCTGGTGTGGCTCCACGGCCCTTCCTCTAGGCTTTCAAGCCCTTGTACATATTCAGGTGTTTTACCTGGGAAGGGTGGGAACAGTTCAGTAGCAGCTGGCCTGGGGCTCAGCTCACGTTTACTCACAGAGGCCTCGGCATGGTCCCCCAACTTTGCAGTGAGGACGCTCCTTGCATGGGGGGACCGGGCTGTTGGTTGTATGGAAGATGATTCCCCACCACTGACCAATTTCAGAATTGTTTACTGCTGGAACAAGTGCCTTGGTAGTGTTTTCCTCTGTATAACTGTTTGGTTTAGCTTTTTTATTCTTTCTTGGTTCAAGTTAGATTTTATTCCTCGTTTATGTATTTATAGATATAAGCATGGGAATAATTCATTCATATAAATACATCTGTGTGAATGGAAGAACTTTCTTCTGTTTTATTTTTAAAAATTTTGAAACTTAATTTTATTTATTTCTTTATACAGCAGGTTACTATTAGTTATATATTTTATGCATATACATGTATACAGGTCCATCCCAATCTCACAACTCATCCCACCACCACCACCCCATGGATTCCCCCACTTGGTGTCCATACGTTTGTTCTCTACCTCTGTGTCTCTATTTCTGTCCTGCATACCAGTTCATCTGTACCATTTTTCTAGGTTCCACCTATATGCATTAATATACAATATTTGTTTTTCTCTTTCTGACTTACTTCACTCTGTATGACAGTCTCTAGATCCATCGACTTCTCTACAAATGACCCAGTTTCATTCCTTTTTATGGCTGAGCAATATTCCATTTTATATATGTACCACATCTTTATCCATTCGTCTTTCTGTGGGCATTTAGGTTGCTTCCATTACCTGGCTATTGTAAATTGTGCTGCAATGAACATTGTGGTGAATGTGTCTTTTTGATTTATGGTTTTCTCTGGGTATATGCCCAAAAGTTGGATTGCAGGCTCCTATGGTAATTCTCTTTTTAGTTATTTAAAGGAACCTCCATACTGCTCTCCATAGTGAGTGTATCAATTTACCTTCCCACCAATAGTGGAAGAGGGTTCCTTTTGTCCACACCATCCCCGGAATTTGTTGTTTGTAGATTTGCTGATGATGCCGATTCTAACAGGTGTGAGGTCATACCTCATTGTCGTTTGGATTTGCATTTCTCTAATAATTAGTGATGTTGAGCAGCTTTTCATGTGCGTCTTGGCCATCTCTGTGACTTCTTTAAAGAAACGTCTATATAGATCTTCTGCCCATTTTTGTACTGGGTTGTTTGTTTTATTAATATTAAGCTGCGTGAGCTGTTTATATATATTGGAGATTAAACCTTTGTCCATTGATTCGTTTGCGAACGTTTTCGCCCATTCTGAGGCTTGCCTTTTTCCATTCCCGTTTTTTTAACCAAAAAAGAAAGAAAGCAAAAGAAGCAGAACACTAATGTGCGTGAAATATGCCTCTTGAAACAGTCGTTTTGAAATATGGACGTCTTTTGAATTTTTTGGTCGGTATATGACCCCAGGATTTGTTTTCAGGGCAGGTGTCACTTACAGGCCTGCAACGATTTTGAATATCCACTGACCATTAGCGCTGGGATTAAAGCTGCTGTTGTGTGAAACGGCCACAAGGTGGCAGCAGTTCTCGCTTACCAAATCTGGTTACTAGGGCCACAGAGCCTCAATGGAAGTCCTGTTCTAGATTGGAATTTAGAATGGAATGTGCCAGGAGAAAGCCCCTCAAGTTTGTCTCACTACTTCTTGTTCGTGTTTTTAATTTAATTTTTTATTTTTTATTACAGCAAGTTTGATGACAACGTTTGGCTTGTTGTAGGTGTGCAAGATGTGGTTCTTTTACACATATACATAGGTCTGTTCTTCCTGGGACCCTTTTCCCATGTACGTTATGACAGAATGTTGAGTAGTCTTCCCTTGGTATTCCGTAGGTCTTTGGTGATTATATATTTCACCTGTGTTTGTATATGTCTGTTAACCCCGATATCCTAATGAATCCAATCCTCACACCTTTCCATTGGTGAACCATAAGTTTGTTTAATGAATCTGTGACTGCCCTTCTCCGTGGAAATATCTGCCCTGGTATCAATTTTTAGGTAACACCTATAAGTGATATCCTACGATATGTGTCTTTCACTTTCTGACTTACTACAAGTCACGTGATTACCTCTAGACTCATCTACGGTGCTGCAAATGGCATTGTGTCCTTTTTTCCCTTGGCTAATATTCTGTCTTAGCGAGGTCCATTGTCTGCAGTGTGATTCCCTGAGGGCTGAGGATTAGCTGACCTGGGCAGCCTGACCCTGCCAGCAAGCCCTCCCCAGGTGTGCCTGGGTTGAGGTCAATATAAACTGCACTCCAGGCAGCAATAGCCCCTGCAGCTGTGCCTGACTCCATATTCTCTGCCCCGTCAGCAGTCTCGGGGCTGTGCTGGTGGGAGGGTGTGAGGGTCCACGGCTTTGTTGGTGGCCCGGTGTGAGTGGGGCTCTGCTGGACTTTCTGCAGGAGTTGCCAGGCTGCCACCTGTAAAGAAGAGGATGTGTCACCCATAACTTCCACTGGAATTTCTCTCCGGGCTGAGGAAGGAAACAAAGGAGTGGGGGCCGGGACAGGAGGGGTATCTCAGGCAGGGAAATGGAAAGCTTCCAGAAGAGCGCCCGGGGCCAGGACCATCCTGGCTGGCCTGCAGGCAGCAAGTTGGCCTGCGTGCTGTCGCTGGTGTGGCTCCACGGCCCTTCCTCTAGGCTTTCAAGCCCTTGTACATATTCAGGTGTTTTACCTGGGAAGGGTGGGAACAGTTCAGTAGCAGCTGGCCTGGGGCTCAGCTCACGTTTACTCACAGAGGCCTCGGCATGGTCCCCCAACTTTGCAGTGAGGACGCTCCTTGCATGGGGGGACCGGGCTGTTGGTTGTATGGAAGATGATTCCCCACCACTGACCAATTTCAGAATTGTTTACTGCTGGAACAAGTGCCTTGGTAGTGTTTTCCTCTATAACTGTTTGGTTTAGCTTTTTTTTTCTTTCTTGGTTCAAGTTAGATTTTATTCCTCGTTTATGTATTTATAGATATAAGCATGGGAATAATTCATTCATATAAATACATCTGTGTGAATGGAAGAACTTTCTTCTGTTTTATTTTTAAAAATTTTGAAACTTAATTTTATTTATTTATTTATACAGCAGGTTACTATTAGTTATATATTTTATGCATATACATGTATACAGGTCCATCCCAATCTCACAACTCATCCCACCACCACCACCCCATGGCTTCCCCCACTTGGTGTCCATACGTTTGTTCTCTACCTCTGTGTCTCTATTTCTGTCCTGCATACCAGTTCATCTGTACCATTTTTCTAGGTTCCACCTATATGCATTAATATACAATATTTGTTTTTCTCTTTCTGACTTACTTCACTCTGTATGACAGTCTCTAGATCCATCGACTTCTCTACAAATGACCCAGTTTCATTCCTTTTTATGGCTGAGCAATATTCCATTTTATATATGTACCACATCTTTATCCATTCGTCTTTCTGTGGGCATTTAGGTTGCTTCCATTACCTGGCTATTGTAAATTGTGCTGCAATGAACATTGTGGTGAATGTGTCTTTTTGATTTATGGTTTTCTCTGGGTATATGCCCAAAAGTTGGATTGCAGGCTCCTATGGTAATTCTCTTTTTAGTTATTTAAAGGAACCTCCATACTGCTCTCCATAGTGAGTGTATCAATTTACCTTCCCACCAATAGTGGAAGAGGGTTCCTTTTGTCCACACCATCCCCGGAATTTGTTGTTTGTAGATTTGCTGATGATGCCGATTCTAACAGGTGTGAGGTCATACCTCATTGTCGTTTGGATTTGCATTTGTCTAATAATTAGTGATGTTGAGCAGCTTTTCATGTGCGTCTTGGCCATCTCTGTGACTTCTTTAAAGAAACGTCTATATAGATCTTCTGCCCATTTTTGTACTGGGTTGTTTGTTTTATTAATATTAAGCTGCGTGAGCTGTTTATATATATTGGAGATTAAACCTTTGTCCATTGATTCGTTTGCAAATGTTTTCGCCCATTCTGAGGCTTGCCTTTTTCCATTCCCGTTTTTTTAACCAAAAAAGAAAGAAAGCAAAAGAAGCAGAACACTAATGTGCGTGAAATATGCCTCTTGAAACAGTCGTTTTGAAATATGGACGTCTTTTGAATTTTTTGGTCGGTATATGACCCCAGGATTTATTTTCAGGGCAGGTGTCACTTACAGGCCTGCAACGATTTTGAATATCCACTGACCATTAGCGCTGGGATTAAAGCTGCTGTTGTGTGAAACGGCCACAAGGTGGCAGCAGTTCTCGCTTACCAAATCTGGTTACTAGGGCCACAGAGCCTCAATGGAAGTCCTGTTCTAGATTGGAATTTAGAATGGAATGTGCCAGGAGAAAGCCCCTCAAGTTTGTCTCACTACTTCTTGTTCGTGTTTTTAATTTAATTTTTTATTTTTTATTATAGCAAGTTTGATGACAACGTTTGGCTTGTTGTAGGTGTGCAAGATGTGGTTCTTTTACACATATACATAGGTCTGTTCTTCCTGGGACCCTTTTCCCATGTACGTTATGACAGAATGTTGAGTAGTCTTCCCTTGGTATTCCGTAGGTCTTTGGTGATTATATATTTCACCTGTGTTTGTATATGTCTGTTAACCCCGATATCCTAATGAATCCAATCCTCACACCTTTCCATTGGTGAACCATAAGTTTGTTTAATGAATCTGTGACTGCCCTTCTCCGTGGAAATATCTGCCCTGGTATCAATTTTTAGGTAACACCTATAAGTGATATCCTACGATATGTGTCTTTCACTTTCTGACTTACTACAAGTCACGTGATTACCTCTAGACTCATCTACAGTGCTGCAAATGGCATTGTGTCCTTTTTTCCCTTGGCTAATATTCTGTCTTAGCGAGGTCCATTGTCTGCAGTGTGATTCCCTGAGGGCTGAGGATTAGCTGACCTGGGCAGCCTGACCCTGCCAGCAAGCCCTCCCCAGGTGTGCCTGGGTTGAGGTCAATATAAACTGCACTCCAGGCAGCAATAGCCCCTGCAGCTGTGCCTGACTCCATATTCTCTGCCCCGTCAGCAGTCTCGGGGCTGTGCTGGTGGGAGGGTGTGAGGGTCCACGGCTTTGTTGGTGGCCCGGTGTGAGTGGGGCTCTGCTGGACTTTCTGCAGGAGTTGCCAGGCTGCCACCTGTAAAGAAGAGGATGTGTCACCCATAACTTCCACTGGAATTTCTCTCCGGGCTGAGGAAGGAAACAAAGGAGTGGGGGCCGGGACAGGAGGGGTATCTCAGGCAGGGAAATGGAAAGCTTCCAGAAGAGCGCCCGGGGCCAGGAGCATCCTGGCTGGCCTGCAGGCAGCAAGTTGGCCTGCGTGCTGTCGCTGGTGTGGCTCCACGGCCCTTCCTCTAGGCTTTCAAGCCCTTGTACATATTCAGGTGTTTTACCTGGGAAGGGTGGGAACAGTTCAGTAGCAGCTGGCCTGGGGCTCAGCTCACGTTTACTCACAGAGGCCTCGGCATGGTCCCCCAACTTTGCAGTGAGGACGCTCCTTGCATGGGGGGACCGGGCTGTTGGTTGTATGGAAGATGATTCCCCACCACTGACCAATTTCAGAATTGTTTACTGCTGGAACAAGTGCCTTGGTAGTGTTTTCCTCTGTATAACTGTTTGGTTTAGCTTTTTTATTCTTTCTTGGTTCAAGTTAGATTTTATTCCTCGTTTATGTATTTATAGATATAAGCATGGGAATAATTCATTCATATAAATACATCTGTGTGAATGGAAGAACTTTCTTCTGTTTTATTTTTAAAAATTTTGAAACTTAATTTTATTTATTTCTTTATACAGCAGGTTACTATTAGTTATATATTTTATGCATATACATGTATACAGGTCCATCCCAATCTCACAACTCATCCCACCACCACCACCCCATGGATTCCCCCACTTGGTGTCCATACGTTTGTTCTCTACCTCTGTGTCTCTATTTCTGTCCTGCATACCAGTTCATCTGTACCATTTTTCTAGGTTCCACCTATATGCATTAATATACAATATTTGTTTTTCTCTTTCTGACTTACTTCACTCTGTATGACAGTCTCTAGATCCATCGACTTCTCTACAAATGACCCAGTTTCATTCCTTTTTATGGCTGAGCAATATTCCATTTTATATATGTACCACATCTTTATCCATTCGTCTTTCTGTGGGCATTTAGGTTGCTTCCATTACCTGGCTATTGTAAATTGTGCTGCAATGAACATTGTGGTGAATGTGTCTTTTTGATTTATGGTTTTCTCTGGGTATATGCCCAAAAGTTGGATTGCAGGCTCCTATGGTAATTCTCTTTTTAGTTATTTAAAGGAACCTCCATACTGCTCTCCATAGTGAGTGTATCAATTTACCTTCCCACCAATAGTGGAAGAGGGTTCCTTTTGTCCACACCATCCCCGGAATTTGTTGTTTGTAGATTTGCTGATGATGCCGATTCTAACAGGTGTGAGGTCATACCTCATTGTCGTTTGGATTTGCATTTCTCTAATAATTAGTGATGTTGAGCAGCTTTTCATGTGCGTCTTGGCCATCTCTGTGACTTCTTTAAAGAAACGTCTATATAGATCTTCTGCCCATTTTTGTACTGGGTTGTTTGTTTTATTAATATTAAGCTGCGTGAGCTGTTTATATATATTGGAGATTAAACCTTTGTCCATTGATTCGTTTGCGAACGTTTTCGCCCATTCTGAGGCTTGCCTTTTTCCATTCCCGTTTTTTTAACCAAAAAAGAAAGAAAGCAAAAGAAGCAGAACACTAATGTGCGTGAAATATGCCTCTTGAAACAGTCGTTTTGAAATATGGACGTCTTTTGCATTTTTTGGTCGGTATATGACCCCAGGATTTGTTTTCAGGGCAGGTGTCATTTACAGGCCTGCAACGATTTTGAATATCCACTGACCATTATCGCTGGGATTAAAGCTGCTGTTGTGTGAAACGGCCACAAGGTGGCAGCAGTTCTCGCTTACCAAATCTGGTTACTAGGGCCACAGAGCCTCAATGGAAGTCCTGTTCTAGATTGGAATTTAGAATGGAATGTGCCAGGAGAAAGCCCCTCAAGTTTGTCTCACTACTTCTTGTTCGTGTTTTTAATTTAATTTTTTATTTTTTATTACAGCAAGTTTGATGACAATGTTTGGCTTCTTGTAGGTGTGCAAGATGTGGTTCTTTTACACATATACATAGGTCTGTTCTTCCTGGGACCCTTTTCCCATGTACGTTATGACAGAATGTTGAGTAGTCTTCTCTTGGTATTCCGTAGGTCTTTGGTGATTATATATTTCACCTGTGTTTGTATATGTCTGTTAACCCCGATATCCTAATGAATCCAATCCTCACACCTTTCCATTGGTGAACCATAAGTTTGTTTAATGAATCTGTGACTGCCCTTCTCCGTGGAAATATCTGCCCTGGTATCAATTTTTAGGTAACACCTATAAGTGATATCCTACGATATGTGTCTTTCACTTTCTGACTTACTACAAGTCACGTGATTACCTCTAGACTCATCTACGGTGCTGCAAATGGCATTGTGTCCTTTTTTCCCTTGGCTAATATTCTGTCTTAGCGAGGTCCATTGTCTGCAGTGTGATTCCCTGAGGGCTGAGGATTAGCTGACCTGGGCAGCCTGACCCTGCCGGCAAGCCCTCCCCAGGTGTGCCTGGGTTGAGGTCAATATAAACTGCACTCCAGGCAGCAATAGCCCCTGCAGCTGTGCCTGACTCCATATTCTCTGCCCCGTCAGCAGTCTCGGGGCTGTGCTGGTGGGAGGGTGTGAGGGTCCACGGCTTTGTTGGTGGCCCGGTGTGAGTGGGGCTCTGCTGGACTTTCTGCAGGAGTTGCCAGGCTGCCACCTGTAAAGAAGAGGATGTGTCACCCATAACTTCCACTGGAATTTCTCTCCGGGCTGAGGAAGGAAACAAAGGAGTGGGGGCCGGGACAGGAGGGGTATCTCAGGCAGGGAAATGGAAAGCTTCCAGAAGAGCGCCCGGGGCCAGGACCATCCTGGCTGGCCTGCAGGCAGCAAGTTGGCCTGCGTGCTGTCGCTGGTGTTGCTCCACGGCCCTTCCTCCAGGCTTTCAAGCCCTTGTAGATATTCAGGTGTTTTACCTGGGAAGGGTGGGAACAGTTCAGTAGCAGCTGGCCTGGGGCTCAGCTCACGTTTACTCACAGAGGCCTCGGCATGGTCCCCCAACTTTGCAGTGAGGACGCTCCTTGCATGGGGGGACCGGGCTGTTGGTTGTATGGAAGATGATTCCCCACCACTGACCAATTTCAGAATTGTTTACTGCTGGAACAAGTGCCTTGGTAGTGTTTTCCTCTGTATAACTGTTTGGTTTAGCTTTTTTTTTCTTTCTTGGTTCAAGTTAGATTTTATTCCTCGTTTATGTATTTATAGATATAAGCATGGGAATAATTCATTCATATAAATACATCTGTGTGAATGGAAGAACTTTCTTCTGTTTTATTTTTAAAAATTTTGAAATTTAATTTTATTTATTTCTTTATACAGCAGGTTACTATTAGTTATATATTTTATGCATATACATGTATACAGGTCCATCCCAATCTCCCAACTCATCCCACCACCACCACCCCATGGCTTCCCCCACTTGGTGTCCATACGTTTGTTCTCTACCTCTGTGTCTCTATTTCTGTCCTGCATACCAGTTCATCTGTACCATTTTTCTAGGTTCCACCTATATGCATTAATATACAATATTTGTTTTTCTCTTTCTGACTTAGTTCACTCTGTATGACACTCTCTAGATCCATCGACTTCTCTACAAATGACCCAGTTTCATTCCTTTTTATGGCTGAGCAATATTCCATTTTATATATGTACCACATCTTTATCCATTCGTCTTTCTGTGGGCATTTAGGTTGCTTCCATTACCTGGCTATTGTAAATTGTGCTGCAATGAACATTGTGGTGAATGTGTCTTTTTGATTTATGGTTTTCTCTGGGTATATGCCCAAAAGTGGGATTGCAGGCTCCTATGGTAATTCTCTTTTTAGTTATTTAAAGGAACCTCCATACTGTTCTCCATAGTGAGTGTATCAATTTACCTTCCCACCAATAGTGGAAGAGGGTTCCTTTTGTCCACACCATCCCCGGAATTTGTTGTTTGTAGATTTGCTGATGATGCCGATTCTAACAGGTGTGAGGTCATACCTCATTGTCGTTTGGATTTGCATTTCTCTAATAATTAGTGATGTTGAGCAGCTTTTCATGTGCGTCTTGGCCATCTCTGTGACTTCTTTAAAGAAACGTCTATATAGATCTTCTGCCCATTTTTGTACTGGGTTGTTTGTTTTATTAATATTAAGCTGCATGAGCTGTTTATATATATTGGAGATTAAACCTTTGTCCATTGATTCGTTTGCAAAAGTTTTCGCCCATTCTGAGGCTTGCCTTTTTCCATTCCCGTTTTTTTAACCAAAAAAGAAAGAAAGCAAAAGAAGCAGAACACTAATGTGCGTGAAATATGCCTCTTGAAACAGTCGTTTTGAAATATGGACGTCTTTTGCATTTTTTGGTCGGTATATGACCCCAGGATTTGTTTTCAGGGCAGGTGTCACTTACAGGCCTGCAACGATTTTGAATATCCACTGACCATTAGCGCTGGGATTAAAGCTGCTGTTGTGTGAAACGGCCACAAGGTGGCAGCAGTTCTCGCTTACCAAATCTGGTTACTAGGGCCACAGAGCCTCAATGGAAGTCCTGTTCTAGATTGGAATTTAGAATGGAATGTGCCAGGAGAAAGCCCCTCAAGTTTGTCTCACTACTTCTTGTTCGTGTTTTTAATTTAATTTTTTATTTTTTATTACAGCAAGTTTGATGACAACGTTTGGCTTGTTGTAGGTGTGCAAGATGTGGTTCTTTTACACATATACATAGGTCTGTTCTTCCTGGGACCCTTTTCCCATGTACGTTATGACAGAATGTTGAGTAGACTTCTCTTGGTATTCCGTAGGTCTTTGGTGATTATATATTTCACCTGTGTTTGTATATGTCTGTTAACCCCGATATCCTAATGAATCCAATCCTCACACCTTTCCATTGGTGAACCATAAGTTTGTTTAATGAATCTGTGACTGCCCTTCTCCGTGGAAATATCTGCCCTGGTATCAATTTTTAGGTAACACCTATAAGTGATATCCTACGATATGTGTCTTTCACTTTCTGACTTACTACAAGTCACGTGATTACCTCTAGACTCATCTACGGTGCTGCAAATGGCATTGTGTCCTTTTTTCCCTTGGCTAATATTCTGTCTTAGCGAGGTCCATTTTCTGCAGTGTGATTCCCTGAGGGCTGAGGATTAGCTGACCTGGGCAGCCTGACCCTGCCGGCAAGCCCTCCCCAGGTGTGCCTGGGTTGAGGTCAATATAAACTGCACTCCAGGCAGCAATAGCCCCTGCAGCTGTGCCTGACTCCATATTCTCTGCCCCGTCAGCAGTCTCGGGGCTGTGCTGGTGGGAGGGTGTGAGGGTCCACGGCTTTGTTGGTGGCCCGGTGTGAGTGGGGCTCTGCTGGACTTTCTGCAGGAGTTGCCAGGCTGCCACCTGTAAAGAAGAGGATGTGTCACCCATAACTTCCACTGGAATTTCTCTCCGGGCTGAGGAAGGAAACAAAGGAGTGGGGGCCGGGACAGGAGGGGTATCTCAGGCAGGGAAATGGAAAGCTTCCAGAAGAGCGCCCGTGGCCAGGACCATCCTTGCTGGCCTGCAAGCAGCAAGTTGACCTGCGTGCTGTCGCTGGTGTGGCTCCACGGCCCTTCCTCTAGGCTTTCAAGCCCTTGTACATATTCAGGTGATTTACCTGGGAAGGGTGGGAACAGTTCAGTAGCAGCTGGCCTGGGGCTCAGCTCACGTTTACTCACAGAGGCCTCGGCGTGGTCCCCCAGCTTTGCAGTGAGGACGCTCCTTGCATGGGGGGACGGGGCTGTTGGTTGTATGAAAGATGATTCCCCACCACTTACCAATTTCAGAATTGTTTACTGCTGGAACAAGTGCCTTGGTAGTGTTTTCCTCTGTATAACTGTTTGGTTTAGGTTTTTTTTCTTTCTTGGTTCAAGTTTGATTTTATTCCTCGTTTATGTATTTATAGATATAAGCATGGGAATAATTCATTCATATAAATACATCTGTGTGAATGGAAGAACTTTCTTCTGTTTTATTTTCAAAAATCTTGAAATTTAATTTTATTTATTTATTTATACAGCAGGTTACTATTAGTTATATATTTTATGCATATACATGTATACAGGTCCATCCCAATCTCCCAACTCATCCCACCACCACCACCCCATGGCTTCCCCCACTTGGTGTCCATACGTTTGTTCTCTACCTCTGTGTCTCTATTTCTGTCCTGCATACCAGTTCATCTGTACCATTTTTCTAGGTTCCACCTATATGCATTAATATACAATATTTGTTTTTCTCTTTCTGACTTAGTTCACTCTGTATGACACTCTCTAGATCCATCGACTTCTCTACAAATGACCCAGTTTCATTCCTTTTTATGGCTGAGCAATATTCCATTTTATATATGTACCACATCTTTATCCATTCGTCTTTCTGTGGGCATTTAGGTTGCTTCCATTACCTGGCTATTGTAAATTGTGCTGCAATGAACATTGTGGTGAATGTGTCTTTTTGATTTATGGTTTTCTCTGGGTATATGCCCAAAAGTGGGATTGCAGGCTCCTATGGTAATTCTCTTTTTAGTTACTTAAAGGAACCTCCATACTGCTCTCCATAGTGAGTGTATCAATTTACCTTCCCATCAATAGTGGAAGAGGGTTCCTTTTGTCCACACCATCCCCGGAATTTGTTGTTTGTAGATTTGCTGATGATGCCGATTCTAACAGGTGTGAGGTCATACCTCATTGTCGTTTGGATTTGCATTTCTCTAATAATTAGTGATGTTGAGCAGCTTTTCATGTGCGTCTTGGCCATCTCTGTGACTTCTTTAAAGAAACGTCTATATAGATCTTCTGCCCATTTTTGTACTGGGTTGTTTGTTTTATTAATATTAAGCTGCGTGAGCTGTTTATATATATATTGGAGATTAAACCTTTGTCCATTGATTCGTTTGCGAACGTTTTCGCCCATTCTGAGGCTTGCCTTTTTCCATTCCCGTTTTTTTAACCAAAAAAGAAAGAAAGCAAAAGAAGCAGAACACTAATGTGCGTGAAATATGCCTCTTGAAACAGTCGTTTTGAAATATGGACGTCTTTTGCATTTTTTGGTCGGTATATGACCCCAGGATTTGTTTTCAGGGCAGGTGTCATTTACAGGCCTGCAACGATTTTGAATATCCACTGACCATTAGCGCTGGGATTAAAGCTGCTGTTGTGTGAAACGGCCACAAGGTGGCAGCAGTTCTCGCTTACCAAATCTGGTTACTAGGGCCACAGAGCCTCAATGGAAGTCCTGTTCTAGATTGGAATTTAGAATGGAATGTGCCAGGAGAAAGCCCCTCAAGTTTGTCTCACTACTTCTTGTTCGTGTTTTTAATTTAATTTTTTATTTTTTATTACAGCAAGTTTGATGACAACGTTTGGCTTCTTGTAGGTGTGCAAGATGTGGTTCTTTTACACATATACATAGGTCTGTTCTTCCTGGGACCCTTTTCCCATGTGCGTTATGACAGAATGTTGAGTAGTCTTCTCTTGGTATTCCGTAGGTCTTTGGTGATTATATATTTCACCTGTGTTTGTATATGTCTGTTAACCCCGATATCCTAATGAATCCAATCCTCACACCTTTCCATTGGTGAACCATAAGTTTGTTTAATGAATCTGTGACTGCCCTTCTCCGTCGAAATATCTGCCCTGGTATCAATTTTTAGGTAACACCTATAAGTGATATCCTATGATATGTGTCTTTCACTTTCTGACTTACTACAAGTCACGTGATTACCTCTAGACTCATCTACGGTGCTGCAAATGGCATTGTGTCCTTTTTTCCCTTGGCTAATATTCTGTCTTAGCGAGGTCCATTTTCTGCAGTGTGATTCCCTGAGGGCTGAGGATTAGCTGACCTGGGCAGCCTGACCCTGCCGGCAAGCCCTCCCCAGGTGTGCCTGGGTTGAGGTCAATATAAACTGCACTCCAGGCAGCAATAGCCCCTGCAGCTGTGCCTGACTCCATATTCTCTGCCCCGTCAGCAGTCTCGGGGCTGTGCTGGTGGGAGGGTGTGAGGGTCCACGGCTTTGTTGGTGGCCCGGTGTGAGTGGGGCTCTGCTGGACTTTCTGCAGGAGTTGCCAGGCTGCCACCTGTAAAGAAGAGGATGTGTCACCCATAACTTCCACTGGAATTTCTCTCCAGGCTGAGGAAGGAAAAAAAGGAGTGGGGGCCGGGACAGGAGGGGTATCTCAGGCAGGGAAATGGAAAGCTTCCAGAAGAGCGCCCGTGGCCAGGACCATCCTTGCTGGCCTGCAAGCAGCAAGTTGACCTGCGTGCTGTCGCTGGTGTGGCTCCACGGCCCTTCCTCTAGGCTTTCAAGCCCTTGTACATATTCAGGTGTTTTACCTGGGAAGGGTGGGAACAGTTCAGTAGCAGCTGGCCTGGGGCTCAGCTCACGTTTACTCACAGAGGCCTCGGCGTGGTCCCCCAGCTTTGCAGTGAGGACGCTCCTTGCATGGGGGGACGGGGCTGTTGGTTGTATGAAAGTTGATTCCCCACCACTGACCAATTTCAGAATTGTTTACTGCTGGAACAAGTGCCTTGGTAGTGTTTTCCTCTGTATAACTGTTTGGTTTAGGTTTTTTTTCTTTCTTGGTTCAAGTTTGATTTTATTCCTCGTTTATGTATTTATAGATATAAGCATGGGAATAATTCATTCATATAAATACATCTGTGTGAAAGGAAGAACTTTCTTCTGTTTTATTTTCAAAAATCTTGAAATTTAATTTTATTTATTTATTTATACAGCAGGTTACTATTAGTTATATATTTTATGCATATACATGTATACAGGTCCATCCCAATCTCCCAACTCATCCCACCACCACCACCCCATGGCTTCCCCCACTTGGTGTCCATACGTTTGTTCTCTACCTCTGTGTCTCTATTTCTGTCCTGCATACCAGTTCATCTGTACCATTTTTCTAGGTTCCACCTATATGCATTAATATACAATATTTGTTTTTCTCTTTCTGACTTAGTTCACTCTGTATGACACTCTCTAGATCCATCGACTTCTCTACAAATGACCCAGTTTCATTCCTTTTTATGGCTGAGCAATATTCCATTTTATATATGTACCACATCTTTATCCATTCGTCTTTCTGTGGGCATTTAGGTTGCTTCCATTACCTGGCTATTGTAAATTGTGCTGCAATGAACATTGTGGTGAATGTGTCTTTTTGATTTATGGTTTTCTCTGGGTATATGCCCAAAAGTGGGATTGCAGGCTCCTATGGTAATTCTCTTTTTAGTTATTTAAAGGAACCTCCATACTGCTCTCCATAGTGAGTGTATCAATTTACCTTCCCACCAATAGTGGAAGAGGGTTCCTTTTGTCCACACCATCCCCGGAATTTGTTGTTTGTAGATTTGCTGATGATGCCGATTCTAACAGGTGTGAGGTCATACCTCATTGTCGTTTGGATTTGCATTTCTCTAATAATTAGTGATGTTGAGCAGCTTTTCATGTGCGTCTTGGCCATCTCTGTGACTTCTTTAAAGAAACGTCTATATAGATCTTCTGCCCATTTTTGTACTGGGTTGTTTGTTTTATTAATATTAAGCTGCGTGAGCTGTTTATATATATATTGGAGATTAAACCTTTGTCCATTGATTCGTTTGCGAACGTTTTCGCCCATTCTGAGGCTTGCCTTTTTCCATTCCCGTTTTTTTAACCAAAAAAGAAAGAAAGCAAAAGAAGCAGAACACTAATGTGCGTGAAATATGCCTCTTGAAACAGTCGTTTTGAAATATGGACGTCTTTTGAATTTTTTGGTCGGTATATGACCCCAGGATTTGTTTTCAGGGCAGGTGTCATTTACAGGCCTGCAACGATTTTGAATATCCACTGACCATTAGCGCTGGGATTAAAGCTGCTGTTGTGTGAAACGGCCACAAGGTGGCAGCAGTTCTCGCTTACCAAATCTGGTTACTAGGGCCACAGAGCCTCAATGGAAGTCCTGTTCTAGATTGGAATTTAGAATGGAATGTGCCAGGAGAAAGCCCCTCAAGTTTGTCTCACTACTTCTTGTTCGTGTTTTTAATTTAATTTTTTATTTTTTATTACAGCAAGTTTGATGACAACGTTTGGCTTGTTGTAGGTGTGCAAGATGTGGTTCTTTTACACATATACATAGGTCTGTTCTTCCTGGGACCCTTTTCCCATGTACGTTATGACAGAATGTTGAGTAGTCTTCTCTTGGTATTCCGTAGGTCTTTGGTGATTATATATTTCACCTGTGTTTGTATATGTCTGTTAACCCCGATATCCTAATGAATCCAATCCTCACACCTTTCCATTGGTGAACCATAAGTTTGTTTAATGAATCTGTGACTGCCCTTCTCCGTGGAAATATCTGCCCTGGTATCAATTTTTAGGTAACACCTATAAGTGATATCCTACGATATGTGTCTTTCACTTTCTGACTTACTACAAGTCACGTGATTACCTCTAGACTCATCTACGGTGCTGCAAATGGCATTGTGTCCTTTTTTCCCTTGGCTAATATTCTGTCTTAGCGAGGTCCATTTTCTGCAGTGTGATTCCCTGAGGGCTGAGGATTAGCTGACCTGGGCAGCCTGACCCTGCCGGCAAGCCCTCCCCAGGTGTGCCTGGGTTGAGGTCAATATAAACTGCACTCCAGGCAGCAATAGCCCCTGCAGCTGTGCCTGACTCCATATTCTCTGCCCCGTCAGCAGTCTCGGGGCTGTGCTGGTGGGAGGGTGTGAGGGTCCACGGCTTTGTTGGTGGCCCGGTGTGAGTGGGGCTCTGCTGGACTTTCTGAAGGAGTTGCCAGGCTGCCACCCGTAAAGAAGAGGATGTGTCACCCATAACTTCCACTGGAATTTCTCTCCGGGCTGAGGAAGGAAAAAAAGGAGTGGGGGCTGGGACAGGAGGGGTATCTCAGGCAGGGAAATGGAAAGCTTCCAGAAGAGCGCCCGTGCCCAAGACCATCCTTGCTGGCCTGCAAGCAGCAAGTTGACCTGCGTGCTGTCGCTGCTGTGGCTCCACGGCCCTTCCTCTAGGCTTTCAAGCCCTTGTACATATTCAGGTGTTTTACCTGGGAAGGGTGGGAACAGTTCAGTAGCAGCTGGCCTGGGGCTCAGCTCACGTTTACTCACAGAGGCCTCGGCGTGGTCCCCCAGCTTTGCAGAGAGGACGCTCCTTGCATGGGGGGACGGGGCTGTTGGTTGTATGAAAGTTGATTCCCCACCACTGACCAATTTCAGAATTGTTTACTGCTGGAACAAGTGCCTTGGTAGTGTTTTCCTCTGTATAACTGTTTGGTTTAGGTTTTTTTTCTTTCTTGGTTCAAGTTAGATTTTATTCCTCGTTTATGTATTTATAGATATAAGCATGGGAATAATTCATTCATATAAATACATCTGTGTGAATGGAAGAACTTTCTTCTGTTTTATTTTCAAAAATTTTGAAATTTAATTTTATTTATTTCTTTATACAGCAGGTTACTATTAGTTATATATTTTATGCATATACATGTATACAGGTCCATCCCAATCTCCCAACTCATCCCACCACCACCACCCCATGGATTCCCCCACTTGGTGTCCATACGTTTGTTCTCTACCTCTGTGTCTCTATTTCTGTCCTGCATACCAGTTCATCTGTACCATTTTTCTAGGTTCCACATATATGCATTAATATACAATATTTGTTTTTCTCTTTCTGACTTAGTTCACTCTGTATGACACTCTCTAGATCCATCGACTTCTCTACAAATGACCCAGTTTCATTCCTTTTAGTGGCTGAGCAATATTCCATTTTATATATGTACCACATCTTTATCCATTCGTCTTTCTGTCGGCATTTAGGTTGCTTCCATTACCTGGCTATTGTAAATTGTGCTGCAATGAACATTGTGGTGAATGTGTCTTTTTGATTTATGGTTTTCTCTGGGTATATGCCCAAAAGTTGGATTGCAGGCTCCTATGGTAATTCTCTTTTTAGTTATTTAAAGGAACCCCCATACTGCTCTCCATAGTGAGTGTATCAATTTACCTTCCCACCAATAGTGGAAGAGGGTTCCTTTTGTCTACACCATCCGCGGAATTTGTTGTTTGTTGATTTGCTGATGATGCCGATTCTAACAGGTGTGAGGTCATACCTCATTGTCGTTTGGATTTGCATTTCTCTAATAATTAGTGATGTTGAGCAGCTTTTCATGTGCGTCTTGGCCATCTCTGTGACTTCTTTAAAGAAACGTCTATATAGATCTTCTGCCCATTTTTGTACTGGGTTGTTTGTTTTATTAATATTAAGCTGCATGAGCTGTTTATATATATTGGAGATTAAACCTTTGTCCATTGATTCGTTTGCGAACGTTTTCGCCCATTCTGAGGCTTGCCTTTTTCCATTCCCGTTTTTTTAACCAAAAAAGAAAGAAAGCAAAAGAAGCAGAACACTAATGTGCGTGAAATATGCCTCTTGAAACAGTCGTTTTGAAATATGGACGTCTTTTGAATTTTTTGGTCGGTATATGACCCCAGGATTTGTTTTCAGGGCAGGTGTCATTTACAGGCCTGCAACGATTTTGAATATCCACTGACCATTAGCGCTGGGATTAAAGCTGCTGTTGTGTGAAACGGCCACAAGGTGGCAGCAGTTCTCGCTTACCAAATCTGGTTACTAGGGCCACAGAGCCTCAATGGAAGTCCTGTTCTAGATTGGAATTTAGAATGGAATGTGCCAGGAGAAAGCCCCTCATGTTTGTCTCACTACTTCTTGTTCGTGTTTTTAATTTAATTTTTTATTTTTTATTACAGCAAGTTTGATGACAACGTTTGGCTTCTTGTAGGTGTGCAAGATGTGGTTCTTTTACACATATACATAGGTCTGTTCTTCCTGGGACCCTTTTCCCATGTACGTTATGACAGAATGTTGAGTAGACTTCTCTTGGTATTCCGTAGGTCTTTGGTGATTATATATTTCACCTGTGTTTGTATATGTCTGTTAACCCCGATATCCTAATGAATCCAATCCTCACACCTTTCCATTGGTGAACCATAAGTTTGTTTAATGAATCTGTGACTGCCCTTCTCCGTGGAAATATCTGCCCTGGTATCAATTTTTAGGTAACACCTATAAGTGATATCCTACGATATGTGTCTTTCACTTTCTGACTTACTACAAGTCACGTGATTACCTCTAGACTCATCTACGGTGCTGCAAATGGCATTGTGTCCTTTTTTCCCTTGGCTAATATTCTGTCTTAGCGAGGTCCATTTTCTGCAGTGTGATTCCCTGAGGGCTGAGGATTAGCTGACCTGGGCAGCCTGACCCTGCCGGCAAGCCCTCCCCAGGTGTGCCTGGGTTGAGGTCAATATAAACTGCACTCCAGGCAGCAATAGCCCCTGCAGCTGTGCCTGACTCCATATTCTCTGCCCCGTCAGCAGTCTCGGGGCTGTGCTGGTGGGAGGGTGTGAGGGTCCACGGCTTTGTTGGTGGCCCGGTGTGAGTGGGGCTCTGCTGGACTTTCTGCAGGAGTTGCCAGGCTGCCACCTGTAAAGAAGAGGATGTGTCACCCATAACTTCCACTGGAATTTCTCTCCGGGCTGAGGAAGGAAAAAAAGGAGTGGGGGCCGGGACAGGAGGGGTATCTCAGGCAGGGAAATGGAAAGCTTCCAGAAGAGCGCCCGTGGCCAGGACCATCCTGGCTGGCCTGCAGGCAGCAAGTTGACCTCCGTGCTGTCGCTGGTGTGGATCCACGGCCCTTCCTCTAGGCTTTCAAGCCCTTGTACATATTCAGGTGTTTTACCTGGGAAGGGTGGGAACAGTTCAGTAGCAGCTGGCCTGGGGCTCAGCTCACGTTTACTCACAGAGGCCTCGGCATGGTCCCCCAGCTTTGCAGTGAGGATGCTCCTTGCATGGGGGGACGGGGCTGTTGGTTGTATGGAAGATGATTCCCCACCACTGACCAATTTCAGAATTGTTTACTGCTGGAACAAGTGCCTTGGTAGTGTTTTCCTCTGTATAACTGTTTGGTTTAGGTTTTTTTTTTTCTTTCTTGGTTCAAGTTAGATTTTATTCCTCGTTTATGTATTTATAGATATAAGCATGGGAATAATTCATTCATATAAATACATCTGTGTGAATGGAAGAACTTTCTTCTGTTTTATTTTTAAAAATTTTGAAACTTAATTTTATTTATTTCTTTATACAGCAGGTTACTATTAGTTATATATTTTATGCATATACATGTATACAGGTCCATCCCAATCTCCCAACTCATCCCACCACCACCACCCCATGGCTTCCCCCACTTGGTGTCCATACGTTTGTTCTCTACCTCTGTGTCTCTATTTCTGTCCTGCATACCAGTTCATCTGTACCATTTTTCTAGGTTCCACGTATAAGCATTAATATACAATATTTGTTTTTCTCTTTCTGACTTACTTCACTCTGTATGACAGTCTCTAGATCCATCGACTTCTCTACAAATGACCCAGTTTCATTCCTTTTTATGGCTGAGCAATATTCCATTTTATATATGTACCACATCTTTATCCATTCGTCTTTCTGTGGGCATTTAGGTTGCTTCCATTACCTGGCTATTGTAAATTGTGCTGCAATGAACATTGTGGTGAATGTGTCTTTTTGATTTATGGTTTTCTCTGGGTATATGCCCAAAAGTGGGATTGCAGGCTCCTATGGTAATTCTCTTTTTAGTTATTTAAAGGAACATCCATACTGTTCTCCATAGTGAGTGTATCAATTTTCCTTCCCACCAATAGTGGAAGAGGGTTCCTTTTGTCCACACCATCCACGGAATTTGTTGTTTGTAGATTTGCTGATGATGCCGATTCTAACAGGTGTGAGGTCATACCTCATTGTCGTTTGGATTTGCATTTCTCTAATAATTAGTGATGTTGAGCAGCTTTTCATGTGCGTCTTGGCCATCTCTGTGACTTCTTTAAAGAAACGTCTATATAGATCTTCTGCCCATTTTTGTACTGGGTTGTTTGTTTTATTAATATTAAGCTGCGTGAGCTGTTTATATATATTGGAGATTAAACCTTTGTCCATTGATTCGTTTGCAAATGTTTTCGCCCATTCTGAGGCTTGCCTTTTTCCATTCCCGTTTTTTTAACCAAAAAAGAAAGAAAGCAAAAGAAGCAGAACACTAATGTGCGTGAAATATGCCTCTTGAAACAGTCGTTTTGAAATATGGACATCTTTTGAATTTTTTGGTCGGTATATGACCCCAGGATTTGTTTTCAGGGCAGGTGTCACTTACAGGCCTGCAACGATTTTGAATATCCACTGACCATTAGCGCAGGGATTAAAGCTGCTGTTGTGTGAAACGGCCACAAGGTGGCAGCAGTTCTCGCTTACCAAATCTGGTTACTAGGGCCACAGAGCCTCAATGGAAGTCCTGTTCTAGATTGGAATTTAGAATGGAATGTGCCAGGAGAAAGCCCCTCAAGTTTGTCTCACTACTTCTTGTTCGTGTTTTTAATTTAATTTTTTATTTTTTATTACAGCAAGTTTGATGACAACGTTTGGCTTGTTGTAGGTGTGCAAGATGTGGTTCTTTTACACATATACATAGGTCTGTTCTTCCTGGGACCCTTTTCCCATGTGCGTTATGACAGAATGTTGAGTAGTCTTCTCTTGGTATTCCGTAGGTCTTTGGTGATTATATATTTCACCTGTGTTTGTATATGTCTGTTAACCCCGATATCCTAATGAATCCAATCCTCACACCTTTCCATTGGTGAACCATAAGTTTGTTTAATGAATCTGTGACTGCCCTTCTCCGTGGAAATATCTGCCCTGGTATCAATTTTTAGGTAACACCTATAAGTGATATCCTACGATATGTGTCTTTCACTTTCTGACTTACTACAAGTCACGTGATTACCTCTAGACTCATCTACGGTGCTGCAAATGGCATTGTGTCCTTTTTTCCCTTGGCTAATATTCTGTCTTAGCGAGGTCCATTTTCTGCAGTGTGATTCCCTGAGGGCTGAGGATTAGCTGACCTGGGCAGCCTGACCCTGCCGGCAAGCCCTCCCCAGGTGTGCCTGGGTTGAGGTCAATATAAACTGCACTCCAGGCAGCAATAGCCCCTGCAGCTGTGCCTGACTCCATATTCTCTGCCCCGTCAGCAGTCTCGGGGCTGTGCTGGTGGGAGGGTGTGAGGGTCCACGGCTTTGTTGGTGGCCCGGTGTGAGTGGGGCTCTGCTGGACTTTCTGCAGGAGTTGCCAGGCTGCCACCTGTAAAGAAGAGGATGTGTCACCCATAACTTCCACTGGAATTTCTCTCCGGGCTGAGGAAGGAAAAAAAGGAGTGGGGGCCGGGACAGGAGGGGTATCTCAGGCAGGGAAATGGAAAGCTTCCAGAAGAGCGCCCGTGGCCAGGACCATCCTGGCTGGCCTGCAGGCAGCAAGTTGACCTCCGTGCTGTCGCTGGTGTGGATCCACGGCCCTTCCTCTAGGCTTTCAAGCCCTTGTACATATTCAGGTGTTTTACCTGGGAAGGGTGGGAACAGTTCAGTAGCAGCTGGCCTGGGGCTCAGCTCACGTTTACTCACAGAGGCCTCGGCATGGTCCCCCAGCTTTGCAGTGAGGATGCTCCTTGCATGGGGGGACGGGGCTGTTGGTTGTATGGAAGATGATTCCCCACCACTGACCAATTTCAGAATTGTTTACTGCTGGAACAAGTGCCTTGGTAGTGTTTTCCTCTGTATAACTGTTTGGTTTAGGTTTTTTTTTTTCTTTCTTGGTTCAAGTTAGATTTTATTCCTCGTTTATGTATTTATAGATATAAGCATGGGAATAATTCATTCATATAAATACATCTGTGTGAATGGAAGAACTTTCTTCTGTTTTATTTTTAAAAATTTTGAAACTTAATTTTATTTATTTCTTTATACAGCAGGTTACTATTAGTTATATATTTTATGCATATACATGTATACAGGTCCATCCCAATCTCCCAACTCATCCCACCACCACCACCCCATGGCTTCCCCCACTTGGTGTCCATACGTTTGTTCTCTACCTCTGTGTCTCTATTTCTGTCCTGCATACCAGTTCATCTGTACCATTTTTCTAGGTTCCACGTATAAGCATTAATATACAATATTTGTTTTTCTCTTTCTGACTTACTTCACTCTGTATGACAGTCTCTAGATCCATCGACTTCTCTACAAATGACCCAGTTTCATTCCTTTTTATGGCTGAGCAATATTCCATTTTATATATGTACCACATCTTTATCCATTCGTCTTTCTGTGGGCATTTAGGTTGCTTCCATTACCTGGCTATTGTAAATTGTGCTGCAATGAACATTGTGGTGAATGTGTCTTTTTGATTTATGGTTTTCTCTGGGTATATGCCCAAAAGTGGGATTGCAGGCTCCTATGGTAATTCTCTTTTTAGTTATTTAAAGGAACATCCATACTGTTCTCCATAGTGAGTGTATCAATTTTCCTTCCCACCAATAGTGGAAGAGGGTTCCTTTTGTCCACACCATCCACGGAATTTGTTGTTTGTAGATTTGCTGATGATGCCGATTCTAACAGGTGTGAGGTCATACCTCATTGTCGTTTGGATTTGCATTTCTCTAATAATTAGTGATGTTGAGCAGCTTTTCATGTGCGTCTTGGCCATCTCTGTGACTTCTTTAAAGAAACGTCTATATAGATCTTCTGCCCATTTTTGTACTGGGTTGTTTGTTTTATTAATATTAAGCTGCGTGAGCTGTTTATATATATTGGAGATTAAACCTTTGTCCATTGATTCGTTTGCAAATGTTTTCGCCCATTCTGAGGCTTGCCTTTTTCCATTCCCGTTTTTTTAACCAAAAAAGAAAGAAAGCAAAAGAAGCAGAACACTAATGTGCGTGAAATATGCCTCTTGAAACAGTCGTTTTGAAATATGGACATCTTTTGAATTTTTTGGTCGGTATATGACCCCAGGATTTGTTTTCAGGGCAGGTGTCACTTACAGGCCTGCAACGATTTTGAATATCCACTGACCATTAGCGCAGGGATTAAAGCTGCTGTTGTGTGAAACGGCCACAAGGTGGCAGCAGTTCTCGCTTACCAAATCTGGTTACTAGGGCCACAGAGCCTCAATGGAAGTCCTGTTCTAGATTGGAATTTAGAATGGAATGTGCCAGGAGAAAGCCCCTCAAGTTTGTCTCACTACTTCTTGTTCGTGTTTTTAATTTAATTTTTTATTTTTTATTACAGCAAGTTTGATGACAACGTTTGGCTTCTTGTAGGTGTGCAAGATGTGGTTCTTTTACACATATACATAGGTCTGTTCTTCCTGGGACCCTTTTCCCATGTACGTTATGACAGAATGTTGAGTAGTCTTCCCTTGGTATTCCGTAGGTCTTTGGTGATTATATATTTCACCTGTGTTTGTATATGTCTGTTAACCCCGATATCCTAATGAATCCAATCCTCACACCTTTCCATTGGTGAACCATAAGTTTGTTTAATGAATCTGTGACTGCCCTTCTCCGTGGAAATATCTGCCCTGGTATCAATTTTTAGGTAACACCTATAAGTGATATCCTACGATATGTGTCTTTCACTTTCTGACTTACTACAAGTCACGTGATTACCTCTAGACTCATCTACGGTGCTGCAAATGGCATTGTGTCCTTTTTTCCCTTGGCTAATATTCTGTCTTAGCGAGGTCCATTGTCTGCAGTGTGATTCCCTGAGGGCTGAGGATTAGCTGACCTGGGCAGCCTGACCCTGCCGGCAAGCCCTCCCCAGGTGTGCCTGGGTTGAGGTCAATATAAACTGCACTCCAGGCAGCAATAGCCCCTGCAGCTGTGCCTGACTCCATATTCTCTGCCCCGTCAGCAGTCTCGGGGCTGTGCTGGTGGGAGGGTGTGAGGGTCCACGGCTTTGTTGGTGGCCCGGTGTGAGTGGGGCTCTGCTGGACTTTCTGCAGGAGTTGCCAGGCTGCCACCTGTAAAGAAGAGGATGTGTCACCCATAACTTCCACTGGAATTTCTCTCCGGGCTGAGGAAGGAAACAAAGGAGTGGGGGCCGGGACAGGAGGGGTATCTCAGGCAGGGAAATGGAAAGCTTCCAGAAGAGCGCCCGGGGCCAGGACCATCCTGGCTGGCCTGCAGGCAGCAAGTTGGCCTGCGTGCTGTCGCTGGTGTGGCTCCACGGCCCTTCCTCTAGGCTTTCAAGCCCTTGTACATATTCAGGTGTTTTACCTGGGAAGGGTGGGAACAGTTCAGTAGCAGCTGGCCTGGGGCTCAGCTCACGTTTACTCACAGAGGCCTCGGCATGGTCCCCCAACTTTGCAGTGAGGACGCTCCTTGCATGGGGGGACCGGGCTGTTGGTTGTATGGAAGATGATTCCCCACCACTGACCAATTTCAGAATTGTTTACTGCTGGAACAAGTGCCTTGGTAGTGTTTTCCTCTGTATAACTGTTTGGTTTAGCTTTTTTTTTCTTTCTTGGTTCAAGTTAGATTTTATTCCTCGTTTATGTATTTATAGATATAAGCATGGGAATAATTCATTCATATAAATACATCTGTGTGAATGGAAGAACTTTCTTCTGTTTTATTTTAAAAAATTTTGAAACTTAATTTTATTTATTTCTTTATACAGCAGGTTACTATTAGTTATATATTTTATGCATATACATGTATACAGGTCCATCCCAATCTCCCAACTCATCCCACCACCACCACCCCATGGCTTCCCCCACTTGGTGTCCATACGTTTGTTCTCTACCTCTGTGTCTCTATTTCTGTCCTGCATACCAGTTCATCTGTACCATTTTTCTAGGTTCCACCTATATGCATTAATATACAATATTTGTTTTTCTCTTTCTGACTTACTTCACTCTGTATGACAGTCTCTAGATCCATCGACTTCTCTACAAATGACCCAGTTTCATTCCTTTTTATGGCTGAGCAATATTCCATTTTATATATGTACCACATCTTTATCCATTCGTCTTTCTGTGGGCATTTAGGTTGCTTCCATTACCTGGCTATTGTAAATTGTGCTGCAATGAACATTGTGGTGAATGTGTCTTTTTGATTTATGGTTTTCTCTGGGTATATGCCCAAAAGTGGGATTGCAGGCTCCTATGGTAATTCTCTTTTTAGTTATTTAAAGGAACCTCCATACTGCTCTCCATAGTGAGTGTATCAATTTACCTTCCCACCAATAGTGGAAGAGGGTTCCTTTTGTCCACACCATCCCCGGAATTTGTTGTTTGTAGATTTGCTGATGATGCCGATTCTAACAGGTGTGAGGTCATACCTCATTGTCGTTTGGATTTGCATTTGTCTAATAATTAGTGATGTTGAGCAGCTTTTCATGTGCGTCTTGGCCATCTCTGTGACTTCTTTAAAGAAACGTCTATATAGATCTTCTGCCCATTTTTGTACTGGGTTGTTTGTTTTATTAATATTAAGCTGCGTGAGCTGTTTATATATATTGGAGATTAAACCTTTGTCCATTGATTCGTTTGCAAATGTTTTCGCCCATTCTGAGGCTTGCCTTTTTCCATTCCCGTTTTTTTAACCAAAAAAGAAAGAAAGCAAAAGAAGCAGAACACTAATGTGCGTGAAATATGCCTCTTGAAACAGTCGTTTTGAAATATGGACGTCTTTTGAATTTTTTGGTCGGTATATGACCCCAGGATTTGTTTTCAGGGCAGGTGTCACTTACAGGCCTGCAACGATTTTGAATATCCACTGACCATTAGCGCTGGGATTAAAGCTGCTGTTGTGTGAAACGGCCACAAGGTGGCAGCAGTTCTCGCTTACCAAATCTGGTTACTAGGGCCACAGAGCCTCAATGGAAGTCCTGTTCTAGATTGGAATTTAGAATGGAATGTGCCAGGAGAAAGCCCCTCAAGTTTGTCTCACTACTTCTTGTTCGTGTTTTTAATTTAATTTTTTATTTTTTATTACAGCAAGTTTGATGACAACGTTTGGCTTGTTGTAGGTGTGCAAGATGTGGTTCTTTTACACATATACATAGGTCTGTTCTTCCTGGGACCCTTTTCCCATGTACGTTATGACAGAATGTTGAGTAGTCTTCCCTTGGTATTCCGTAGGTCTTTGGTGATTATATATTTCACCTGTGTTTGTATATGTCTGTTAACCCCGATATCCTAATGAATCCAATCCTCACACCTTTCCATTGGTGAACCATAAGTTTGTTTAATGAATCTGTGACTGCCCTTCTCCGTCGAAATATCTGCCCTGGTATCAATTTTTAGGTAACACCTATAAGTGATATCCTACGATATGTGTCTTTCACTTTCTGACTTACTACAAGTCACGTGATTACCTCTAGACTCATCTACGGTGCTGCAAATGGCATTGTGTCCTTTTTTCCCTTGGCTAATATTCTGTCTTAGCGAGGTCCATTGTCTGCAGTGTGATTCCCTGAGGGCTGAGGATTAGCTGACCTGGGCAGCCTGACCCTGCCAGCAAGCCCTCCCCAGGTGTGCCTGGGTTGAGGTCAATATAAACTGCACTCCAGGCAGCAATAGCCCCTGCAGCTGTGCCTGACTCCATATTCTCTGCCCCGTCAGCAGTCTCGGGGCTGTGCTGGTGGGAGGGTGTGAGGGTCCACGGCTTTGTTGGTGGCCCGGTGTGAGTGGGGCTCTGCTGGACTTTCTGCAGGAGTTGCCAGGCTGCCACCTGTAAAGAAGAGGATGTGTCACCCATAACTTCCACTGGAATTTCTCTCCGGGCTGAGGAAGGAAACAAAGGAGTGGGGGCCGGGACAGGAGGGGTATCTCAGGCAGGGAAATGGAAAGCTTCCAGAAGAGCGCCCGGGGCCAGGAGCATCCTGGCTGGCCTGCAGGCAGCAAGTTGGCCTGCGTGCTGTCGCTGGTGTGGCTCCACGGCCCTTCCTCTAGGCTTTCAAGCCCTTGTACATATTCAGGTGTTTTACCTGGGAAGGGTGGGAACAGTTCAGTAGCAGCTGGCCTGGGGCTCAGCTCACGTTTACTCACAGAGGCCTCGGCATGGTCCCCCAACTTTGCAGTGAGGACGCTCCTTGCATGGGGGGACCGGGCTGTTGGTTGTATGGAAGATGATTCCCCACCACTGACCAATTTCAGAATTGTTTACTGCTGGAACAAGTGCCTTGGTAGTGTTTTCCTCTGTATAACTGTTTGGTTTAGCTTTTTTTTTCTTTCTTGGTTCAAGTTAGATTTTATTCCTCGTTTATGTATTTATAGATATAAGCATGGGAATAATTCATTCATATAAATACATCTGTGTGAATGGAAGAACTTTCTTCTGTTTTATTTTTAAAAATTTTGAAACTTAATTTTATTTATTTATTTATACAGCAGGTTACTATTAGTTATATATTTTATGCATATACATGTATACAGGTCCATCCCAATCTCACAACTCATCCCACCACCACCACCCCATGGCTTCCCCCACTTGGTGTCCATACGTTTGTTCTCTACCTCTGTGTCTCTATTTCTGTCCTGCATACCAGTTCATCTGTACCATTTTTCTAGGTTCCACCTATATGCATTAATATACAATATTTGTTTTTCTCTTTCTGACTTACTTCACTCTGTATGACAGTCTCTAGATCCATCGACTTCTCTACAAATGACCCAGTTTCATTCCTTTTTATGGCTGAGCAATATTCCATTTTATATATGTACCACATCTTTATCCATTCGTCTTTCTGTGGGCATTTAGGTTGCTTCCATTACCTGGCTATTGTAAATTGTGCTGCAATGAACATTGTGGTGAATGTGTCTTTTTGATTTATGGTTTTCTCTGGGTATATGCCCAAAAGTTGGATTGCAGGCTCCTATGGTAATTCTCTTTTTAGTTATTTAAAGGAACCTCCATACTGCTCTCCATAGTGAGTGTATCAATTTACCTTCCCACCAATAGTGGAAGAGGGTTCCTTTTGTCCACACCATCCCCGGAATTTGTTGTTTGTAGATTTGCTGATGATGCCGATTCTAACAGGTGTGAGGTCATACCTCATTGTCGTTTGGATTTGCATTTGTCTAATAATTAGTGATGTTGAGCAGCTTTTCATGTGCGTCTTGGCCATCTCTGTGACTTCTTTAAAGAAACGTCTATATAGATCTTCTGCCCATTTTTGTACTGGGTTGTTTGTTTTATTAATATTAAGCTGCGTGAGCTGTTTATATATATTGGAGATTAAACCTTTGTCCATTGATTCGTTTGCAAATGTTTTCGCCCATTCTGAGGCTTGCCTTTTTCCATTCCCGTTTTTTTAACCAAAAAAGAAAGAAAGCAAAAGAAGCAGAACACTAATGTGCGTGAAATATGCCTCTTGAAACAGTCGTTTTGAAATATGGACGTCTTTTGAATTTTTTGGTCGGTATATGACCCCAGGATTTGTTTTCAGGGCAGGTGTCACTTACAGGCCTGCAACGATTTTGAATATCCACTGACCATTAGCGCTGGGATTAAAGCTGCTGTTGTGTGAAACGGCCACAAGGTGGCAGCAGTTCTCGCTTACCAAATCTGGTTACTAGGGCCACAGAGCCTCAATGGAAGTCCTGTTCTAGATTGGAATTTAGAATGGAATGTGCCAGGAGAAAGCCCCTCAAGTTTGTCTCACTACTTCTTGTTCGTGTTTTTAATTTAATTTTTTATTTTTTATTACAGCAAGTTTGATGACAACGTTTGGCTTGTTGTAGGTGTGCAAGATGTGGTTCTTTTACACATATACATAGGTCTGTTCTTCCTGGGACCCTTTTCCCATGTACGTTATGACAGAATGTTGAGTAGTCTTCCCTTGGTATTCCGTAGGTCTTTGGTGATTATATATTTCACCTGTGTTTGTATATGTCTGTTAACCCCGATATCCTAATGAATCCAATCCTCACACCTTTCCATTGGTGAACCATAAGTTTGTTTAATGAATCTGTGACTGCCCTTCTCCGTGGAAATATCTGCCCTGGTATCAATTTTTAGGTAACACCTATAAGTGATATCCTACGATATGTGTCTTTCACTTTCTGACTTACTACAAGTCACGTGATTACCTCTAGACTCATCTACAGTGCTGCAAATGGCATTGTGTCCTTTTTTCCCTTGGCTAATATTCTGTCTTAGCGAGGTCCATTGTCTGCAGTGTGATTCCCTGAGGGCTGAGGATTAGCTGACCTGGGCAGCCTGACCCTGCCAGCAAGCCCTCCCCAGGTGTGCCTGGGTTGAGGTCAATATAAACTGCACTCCAGGCAGCAATAGCCCCTGCAGCTGTGCCTGACTCCATATTCTCTGCCCCGTCAGCAGTCTCGGGGCTGTGCTGGTGGGAGGGTGTGAGGGTCCACGGCTTTGTTGGTGGCCCGGTGTGAGTGGGGCTCTGCTGGACTTTCTGCAGGAGTTGCCAGGCTGCCACCTGTAAAGAAGAGGATGTGTCACCCATAACTTCCACTGGAATTTCTCTCCGGGCTGAGGAAGGAAACAAAGGAGTGGGGGCCGGGACAGGAGGGGTATCTCAGGCAGGGAAATGGAAAGCTTCCAGAAGAGCGCCCGGGGCCAGGAGCATCCTGGCTGGCCTGCAGGCAGCAAGTTGGCCTGCGTGCTGTCGCTGGTGTGGCTCCACGGCCCTTCCTCTAGGCTTTCAAGCCCTTGTACATATTCAGGTGTTTTACCTGGGAAGGGTGGGAACAGTTCAGTAGCAGCTGGCCTGGGGCTCAGCTCACGTTTACTCACAGAGGCCTCGGCATGGTCCCCCAACTTTGCAGTGAGGACGCTCCTTGCATGGGGGGACCGGGCTGTTGGTTGTATGGAAGATGATTCCCCACCACTGACCAATTTCAGAATTGTTTACTGCTGGAACAAGTGCCTTGGTAGTGTTTTCCTCTGTATAACTGTTTGGTTTAGCTTTTTTATTCTTTCTTGGTTCAAGTTAGATTTTATTCCTCGTTTATGTATTTATAGATATAAGCATGGGAATAATTCATTCATATAAATACATCTGTGTGAATGGAAGAACTTTCTTCTGTTTTATTTTTAAAAATTTTGAAACTTAATTTTATTTATTTCTTTATACAGCAGGTTACTATTAGTTATATATTTTATGCATATACATGTATACAGGTCCATCCCAATCTCACAACTCATCCCACCACCACCACCCCATGGATTCCCCCACTTGGTGTCCATACGTTTGTTCTCTACCTCTGTGTCTCTATTTCTGTCCTGCATACCAGTTCATCTGTACCATTTTTCTAGGTTCCACCTATATGCATTAATATACAATATTTGTTTTTCTCTTTCTGACTTACTTCACTCTGTATGACAGTCTCTAGATCCATCGACTTCTCTACAAATGACCCAGTTTCATTCCTTTTTATGGCTGAGCAATATTCCATTTTATATATGTACCACATCTTTATCCATTCGTCTTTCTGTGGGCATTTAGGTTGCTTCCATTACCTGGCTATTGTAAATTGTGCTGCAATGAACATTGTGGTGAATGTGTCTTTTTGATTTATGGTTTTCTCTGGGTATATGCCCAAAAGTTGGATTGCAGGCTCCTATGGTAATTCTCTTTTTAGTTATTTAAAGGAACCTCCATACTGCTCTCCATAGTGAGTGTATCAATTTACCTTCCCACCAATAGTGGAAGAGGGTTCCTTTTGTCCACACCATCCCCGGAATTTGTTGTTTGTAGATTTGCTGATGATGCCGATTCTAACAGGTGTGAGGTCATACCTCATTGTCGTTTGGATTTGCATTTGTCTAATAATTAGTGATGTTGAGCAGCTTTTCATGTGCGTCTTGGCCATCTCTGTGACTTCTTTAAAGAAACGTCTATATAGATCTTCTGCCCATTTTTGTACTGGGTTGTTTGTTTTATTAATATTAAGCTGCGTGAGCTGTTTATATATATTGGAGATTAAACCTTTGTCCATTAATTCGTTTGCAAATGTTTTCGCCCATTCTGAGGCTTGCCTTTTTCCATTCCCGTTTTTTTAACCAAAAAAGAAAGAAAGCAAAAGAAGCAGAACACTAATGTGCGTGAAATATGCCTCTTGAAACAGTCGTTTTGAAATATGGACGTCTTTTGAATTTTTTGGTCGGTATATGACCCCAGGATTTGTTTTCAGGGCAGGTGTCACTTACAGGCCTGCAACGATTTTGAATATCCACTGACCATTAGCGCTGGGATTAAAGCTGCTGTTGTGTGAAACGGCCACAAGGTGGCAGCAGTTCTCGCTTACCAAATCTGGTTACTAGGGCCACAGAGCCTCAATGGAAGTCCTGTTCTAGATTGGAATTTAGAATGGAATGTGCCAGGAGAAAGCCCCTCATGTTTGTCTCACTACTTCTTGTTCGTGTTTTTAATTTAATTTTTTATTTTTTATTACAGCAAGTTTGATGACAACGTTTGGCTTGTTGTAGGTGTGCAAGATGTGGTTCTTTTACACATATACATAGGTCTGTTCTTCCTGGGACCCTTTTCCCATGTACGTTATGACAGAATGTTGAGTAGTCTTCCCTTGGTATTCCGTAGGTCTTTGGTGATTATATATTTCACCTGTGTTTGTATATGTCTGTTAACCCCGATATCCTAATGAATCCAATCCTCACACCTTTCCATTGGTGAACCATAAGTTTGTTTAATGAATCTGTGACTGCCCTTCTCCGTGGAAATATCTGCCCTGGTATCAATTTTTAGGTAACACCTATAAGTGATATCCTACGATATGTGTCTTTCACTTTCTGACTTACTACAAGTCACGTGATTACCTCTAGACTCATCTACAGTGCTGCAAATGGCATTGTGTCCTTTTTTCCCTTGGCTAATATTCTGTCTTAGCGAGGTCCATTGTCTGCAGTGTGATTCCCTGAGGGCTGAGGATTAGCTGACCTGGGCAGCCTGACCCTGCCAGCAAGCCCTCCCCAGGTGTGCCTGGGTTGAGGTCAATATAAACTGCACTCCAGGCAGCAATAGCCCCTGCAGCTGTGCCTGACTCCATATTCTCTGCCCCGTCAGCAGTCTCGGGGCTGTGCTGGTGGGAGGGTGTGAGGGTCCACGGCTTTGTTGGTGGCCCGGTGTGAGTGGGGCTCTGCTGGACTTTCTGCAGGAGTTGCCAGGCTGCCACCTGTAAAGAAGAGGATGTGTCACCCATAACTTCCACTGGAATTTCTCTCCGGGCTGAGGAAGGAAACAAAGGAGTGGGGGCCGGGACAGGAGGGGTATCTCAGGCAGGGAAATGGAAAGCTTCCAGAAGAGCGCCCGGGGCCAGGAGCATCCTGGCTGGCCTGCAGGCAGCAAGTTGGCCTGCGTGCTGTCGCTGGTGTGGCTCCACGGCCCTTCCTCTAGGCTTTCAAGCCCTTGTACATATTCAGGTGTTTTACCTGGGAAGGGTGGGAACAGTTCAGTAGCAGCTGGCCTGGGGCTCAGCTCACGTTTACTCACAGAGGCCTCGGCATGGTCCCCCAACTTTGCAGTGAGGACGCTCCTTGCATGGGGGGACCGGGCTGTTGGTTGTATGGAAGATGATTCCCCACCACTGACCAATTTCAGAATTGTTTACTGCTGGAACAAGTGCCTTGGTAGTGTTTTCCTCTGTATAACTGTTTGGTTTAGCTTTTTTATTCTTTCTTGGTTCAAGTTAGATTTTATTCCTCGTTTATGTATTTATAGATATAAGCATGGGAATAATTCATTCATATAAATACATCTGTGTGAATGGAAGAACTTTCTTCTGTTTTATTTTTAAAAATTTTGAAACTTAATTTTATTTATTTCTTTATACAGCAGGTTACTATTAGTTATATATTTTATGCATATACATGTATACAGGTCCATCCCAATCTCACAACTCATCCCACCACCACCACCCCATGGATTCCCCCACTTGGTGTCCATACGTTTGTTCTCTACCTCTGTGTCTCTATTTCTGTCCTGCATACCAGTTCATCTGTACCATTTTTCTAGGTTCCACCTATATGCATTAATATACAATATTTGTTTTTCTCTTTCTGACTTACTTCACTCTGTATGACAGTCTCTAGATCCATCGACTTCTCTACAAATGACCCAGTTTCATTCCTTTTTATGGCTGAGCAATATTCCATTTTATATATGTACCACATCTTTATCCATTCGTCTTTCTGTGGGCATTTAGGTTGCTTCCATTACCTGGCTATTGTAAATTGTGCTGCAATGAACATTGTGGTGAATGTGTCTTTTTGATTTATGGTTTTCTCTGGGTATATGCCCAAAAGTTGGATTGCAGGCTCCTATGGTAATTCTCTTTTTAGTTATTTAAAGGAACCTCCATACTGCTCTCCATAGTGAGTGTATCAATTTACCTTCCCACCAATAGTGGAAGAGGGTTCCTTTTGTCCACACCATCCCCGGAATTTGTTGTTTGTAGATTTGCTGATGATGCCGATTCTAACAGGTGTGAGGTCATACCTCATTGTCGTTTGGATTTGCATTTGTCTAATAATTAGTGATGTTGAGCAGCTTTTCATGTGCGTCTTGGCCATCTCTGTGACTTCTTTAAAGAAACGTCTATATAGATCTTCTGCCCATTTTTGTACTGGGTTGTTTGTTTTATTAATATTAAGCTGCGTGAGCTGTTTATATATATTGGAGATTAAACCTTTGTCCATTGATTCGTTTGCAAATGTTTTCGCCCATTCTGAGGCTTGCCTTTTTCCATTCCCGTTTTTTTAACCGAAAAAGAAAGAAAGCAAAAGAAGCAGAACACTAATGTGCGTGAAATATGCCTCTTGAAACAGTCGTTTTGAAATATGGACGTCTTTTGAATTTTTTGGTCGGTATATGACCCCAGGATTTGTTTTCAGGGCAGGTGTCACTTACAGGCCTGCAACGATTTTGAATATCCACTGACCATTAGCGCTGGGATTAAAGCTGCTGTTGTGTGAAACGGCCACAAGGTGGCAGCAGTTCTCGCTTACCAAATCTGGTTACTAGGGCCACAGAGCCTCAATGGAAGTCCTGTTCTAGATTGGAATTTAGAATGGAATGTGCCAGGAGAAAGCCCCTCATGTTTGTCTCACTACTTCTTGTTCGTGTTTTTAATTTAATTTTTTATTTTTTATTACAGCAAGTTTGATGACAACGTTTGGCTTGTTGTAGGTGTGCAAGATGTGGTTCTTTTACACATATACATAGGTCTGTTCTTCCTGGGACCCTTTTCCCATGTACGTTATGACAGAATGTTGAGTAGTCTTCTCTTGGTATTCCGTAGGTCTTTGGTGATTATATATTTCACCTGTGTTTGTATATGTCTGTTAACCCCGATATCCTAATGAATCCAATCCTCACACCTTTCCATTGGTGAACCATAAGTTTGTTTAATGAATCTGTGACTGCCCTTCTCCGTGGAAATATCTGCCCTGGTATCAATTTTTAGGTAACACCTATAAGTGATATCCTACGATATGTGTCTTTCACTTTCTGACTTACTACAAGTCACGTGATTACCTCTAGACTCATCTACGGTGCTGCAAATGGCATTGTGTCCTTTTTTCCCTTGGCTAATATTCTGTCTTAGCGAGGTCCATTGTCTGCAGTGTGATTCCCTGAGGGCTGAGGATTAGCTGACCTGGGCAGCCTGACCCTGCCGGCAAGCCCTCCCCAGGTGTGCCTGGGTTGAGGTCAATATAAACTGCACTCCAGGCAGCAATAGCCCCTGCAGCTGTGCCTGACTCCATATTCTCTGCCCCGTCAGCAGTCTCGGGGCTGTGCTGGTGGGAGGGTGTGAGGGTCCACGGCTTTGTTGGTGGCCCGGTGTGAGTGGGGCTCTGCTGGACTTTCTGCAGGAGTTGCCAGGCTGCCACCTGTAAAGAAGAGGATGTGTCACCCATAACTTCCACTGGAATTTCTCTCCGGGCTGAGGAAGGAAACAAAGGAGTGGGGGCCGGGACAGGAGGGGTATCTCAGGCAGGGAAATGGAAAGCTTCCAGAAGAGCGCCCGGGGCCAGGACCATCCTGGCTGGCCTGCAGGCAGCAAGTTGGCCTGCGTGCTGTCGCTGGTGTGGCTCCACGGCCCTTCCTCTAGGCTTTCAAGCCCTTGTACATATTCAGGTGTTTTACCTGGGAAGGGTGGGAACAGTTCAGTAGCAGCTGGCCTGGGGCTCAGCTCACGTTTACTCACAGAGGCCTCGGCATGGTCCCCCAACTTTGCAGTGAGGACGCTCCTTGCATGGGGGGACCGGGCTGTTGGTTGTATGGAAGATGATTCCCCACCACTGACCAATTTCAGAATTGTTTACTGCTGGAACAAGTGCCTTGGTAGTGTTTTCCTCTGTATAACTGTTTGGTTTAGCTTTTTTTTTCTTTCTTGGTTCAAGTTAGATTTTATTCCTCGTTTATGTATTTATAGATATAAGCATGGGAATAATTCATTCATATAAATACATCTGTGTGAATGGAAGAACTTTCTTCTGTTTTATTTTTAAAAATTTTGAAATTTAATTTTATTTATTTCTTTATACAGCAGGTTACTATTAGTTATATATTTTATGCATATACATGTATACAGGTCCATCCCAATCTCCCAACTCATCCCACCACCACCACCCCATGGCTTCCCCCACTTGGTGTCCATACGTTTGTTCTCTACCTCTGTGTCTCTATTTCTGTCCTGCATACCAGTTCATCTGTACCATTTTTCTAGGTTCCACATATATGCATTAATATACAATATTTGTTTTTCTCTTTCTGACTTAGTTCACTCTGTATGACAGTCTCTAGATCCATCGACTTCTCTACAAATGACCCAGTTTCATTCCTTTTTATGGCTGAGCAATATTCCATTTTATATATGTACCACATCTTTATCCAATCGTCTTTCTGTGGGCATTTAGGTTGCTTCCATTACCTGGCTATTGTAAATTGTGCTGCAATGAACATTGTGGTGAATGTGTCTTTTTGATTTATGGTTTTCTCTGGGTATATGCCCAAAAGTGGGATTGCAGGCTCCTATGGTAATTCTCTTTTTAGTTATTTAAAGGAACCTCCATACTGTTCTCCATAGTGAGTGTATCAATTTACCTTCCCACCAATAGTGGAAGAGGGTTCCTTTTGTCCACACCATCCCCGGAATTTGTTGTTTGTAGATTTGCTGATGATGCCGATTCTAACAGGTGTGAGGTCATACCTCATTGTCGTTTGGATTTGCATTTCTCTAATAATTAGTGATGTTGAGCAGCTTTTCATGTGCGTCTTGGCCATCTCTGTGACTTCTTTAAAGAAACGTCTATATAGATCTTCTGCCCATTTTTGTACTGGCTTGTTTGTTTTATTAATATTAAGCTGCATGAGCTGTTTATATATATTGGAGATTAAACCTTTGTCCATTGATTCGTTTGCAAAAGTTTTCGCCCATTCTGAGGCTTGCCTTTTTCCATTCCCGTTTTTTTAACCAAAAAAGAAAGAAAGCAAAAGAAGCAGAACACTAATGTGCGTGAAATATGCCTCTTGAAACAGTCGTTTTGAAATATGGACGTCTTTTGCATTTTTTGGTCGGTATATGACCCCAGGATTTGTTTTCAGGGCAGGTGTCACTTACAGGCCTGCAACGATTTTGAATATCCACTGACCATTAGCGCTGGGATTAAAGCTGCTGTTGTGTGAAACGGCCACAAGGTGGCAGCAGTTCTCGCTTACCAAATCTGGTTACTAGGGCCACAGAGCCTCAATGGAAGTCCTGTTCTAGATTGGAATTTAGAATGGAATGTGCCAGGAGAAAGCCCCTCAAGTTTGTCTCACTACTTCTTGTTCGTGTTTTTAATTTAATTTTTTATTTTTTATTACAGCAAGTTTGATGACAACGTTTGGCTTGTTGTAGGTGTGCAAGATGTGGTTCTTTTACACATATACATAGGTCTGTTCTTCCTGGGACCCTTTTCCCATGTACGTTATGACAGAATGTTGAGTAGACTTCTCTTGGTATTCCGTAGGTCTTTGGTGATTATATATTTCACCTGTGTTTGTATATGTCTGTTAACCCCGATATCCTAATGAATCCAATCCTCACACCTTTCCATTGGTGAACCATAAGTTTGTTTAATGAATCTGTGACTGCCCTTCTCCGTGGAAATATCTGCCCTGGTATCAATTTTTAGGTAACACCTATAAGTGATATCCTACGATATGTGTCTTTCACTTTCTGACTTACTACAAGTCACGTGATTACCTCTAGACTCATCTACGGTGCTGCAAATGGCATTGTGTCCTTTTTTCCCTTGGCTAATATTCTGTCTTAGCGAGGTCCATTTTCTGCAGTGTGATTCCCTGAGGGCTGAGGATTAGCTGACCTGGGCAGCCTGACCCTGCCGGCAAGCCCTCCCCAGGTGTGCCTGGGTTGAGGTCAATATAAACTGCACTCCAGGCAGCAATAGCCCCTGCAGCTGTGCCTGACTCCATATTCTCTGCCCCGTCAGCAGTCTCGGGGCTGTGCTGGTGGGAGGGTGTGAGGGTCCACGGCTTTGTTGGTGGCCCGGTGTGAGTGGGGCTCTGCTGGACTTTCTGCAGGAGTTGCCAGGCTGCCACCTGTAAAGAAGAGGATGTGTCACCCATAATTTCCACTGGAATTTCTCTCCGGGCTGAGGAAGGAAACAAAGGAGTGGGGGCCGGGACAGGAGGGGTATCTCAGGCAGGGAAATGGAAAGCTTCCAGAAGAGCGCCCGGGGCCAGGAGCATCCTGGCTGGCCTGCAGGCAGCAAGTTGGCCTGCGTGCTGTCGCTGGTGTGGCTCCACGGCCCTTCCTCTAGGCTTTCAAGCCCTTGTACATATTCAGGTGTTTTACCTGGGAAGGGTGGGAACAGTTCAGTAGCAGCTGGCCTGGGGCTCAGCTCACGTTTACTCACAGAGGCCTCGGCATGGTCCCCCAACTTTGCAGTGAGGACGCTCCTTGCATGGGGGGACAGGGCTGTTGGTTGTATGGAAGATGATTCCCCACCACTGACCAATTTCAGAATTGTTTACTGCTGGAACAAGTGCCTTGGTAGTGTTTTCCTCTGTATAACTGTTTGGTTTAGGTTTTTTTTCTTTCTTGGTTCAAGTTTGATTTTATTCCTCGTTTATGTATTTATAGATATAAGCATGGGAATAATTCATTCATATAAATACATCTGTGTGAATGGAAGAACTTTCTTCGGTTTTATTTTTAAAAATCTTGAAATTTAATTTTATTTATTTCTTTATACAGCAGGTTACTATTAGTTATATATTTTATGCATATACATGTATACAGGTCCATCCCAATCTCCCAACTCATCCCACCACCACCACCCCATGGCTTCCCCCACTTGGTGTCCATACGTTTGTTCTCTACCTCTGTGTCTCTATTTCTGTCCTGCATACCAGTTCATCTGTACCATTTTTCTAGGTTCCACCTATATGCATTAATATACAATATTTGTTTTTCTCTTTCTGACTTAGTTCACTCTGTATGACACTCTCTAGATCCATCGACTTCTCTACAAATGACCCAGTTTCATTCCTTTTTATGGCTGAGCAATATTCCATTTTATATATGTACCACATCTTTATCCATTCGTCTTTCTGTGGGCATTTAGGTTGCTTCCATTACCTGGCTATTGTAAATTGTGCTGCAATGAACATTGTGGTGAATGTGTCTTTTTGATTTATGGTTTTCTCTGGGTATATGCCCAAAAGTGGGATTGCAGGCTCCTATGGTAATTCTCTTTTTAGTTATTTAAAGGAACCTCCATACTGCTCTCCATAGTGAGTGTATCAATTTACCTTCCCACCAATAGTGGAAGAGGGTTCCTTTTGTCCACACCATCCCCGGAATTTGTTGTTTGTAGATTTGCTGATGATGCCGATTCTAACAGGTGTGAGGTCATACCTCATTGTCGTTTGGATTTGCATTTCTCTAATAATTAGTGATGTTGAGCAGCTTTTCATGTGCGTCTTGGCCATCTCTGTGACTTCTTTAAAGAAACGTCTATATAGATCTTCTGCCCATTTTTGTACTGGGTTGTTTGTTTTATTAATATTAAGCTGCGTGAGCTGTTTATATATATATTGGAGATTAAACCTTTGTCCATTGATTCGTTTGCGAACGTTTTCGCCCATTCTGAGGCTTGCCTTTTTCCATTCCCGTTTTTTTAACCAAAAAAGAAAGAAAGCAAAAGAAGCAGAACACTAATGTGCGTGAAATATGCCTCTTGAAACAGTCGTTTTGAAATATGGACGTCTTTTGAATTTTTTGGTCGGTATATGACCCCAGGATTTGTTTTCAGGGCAGGTGTCATTTACAGGCCTGCAACGATTTTGAATATCCACTGACCATTAGCGCTGGGATTAAAGCTGCTGTTGTGTGAAACGGCCACAAGGTGGCAGCAGTTCTCGCTTACCAAATCTGGTTACTAGGGCCACAGAGCCTCAATGGAAGTCCTGTTCTAGATTGGAATTTAGAATGGAATGTGCCAGGAGAAAGCCCCTCAAGTTTGTCTCACTACTTCTTGTTCGTGTTTTTAATTTAATTTTTTATTTTTTATTACAGCAAGTTTGATGACAACGTTTGGCTTCTTGTAGGTGTGCAAGATGTGGTTCTTTTACACATATACATAGGTCTGTTCTTCCTGGGACCCTTTTCCCATGTGCGTTATGACAGAATGTTGAGTAGTCTTCTCTTGGTATTCCGTAGGTCTTTGGTGATTATATATTTCACCTGTGTTTGTATATGTCTGTTAACCCCGATATCCTAATGAATCCAATCCTCACACCTTTCCATTGGTGAACCATAAGTTTGTTTAATGAATCTGTGACTGCCCTTCTCCGTCGAAATATCTGCCCTGGTATCAATTTTTAGGTAACACCTATAAGTGATATCCTACGATATGTGTCTTTCACTTTCTGACTTACTACAAGTCACGTGATTACCTCTAGACTCATCTACGGTGCTGCAAATGGCATTGTGTCCTTTTTTCCCTTGGCTAATATTCTGTCTTAGCGAGGTCCATTTTCTGCAGTGTGATTCCCTGAGGGCTGAGGATTAGCTGACCTGGGCAGCCTGACCCTGCCGGCAAGCCCTCCCCAGGTGTGCCTGGGTTGAGGTCAATATAAACTGCACTCCAGGCAGCAATAGCCCCTGCAGCTGTGCCTGACTCCATATTCTCTGCCCCGTCAGCAGTCTCGGGGCTGTGCTGGTGGGAGGGTGTGAGGGTCCACGGCTTTGTTGGTGGCCCGGTGTGAGTGGGGCTCTGCTGGACTTTCTGCAGGAGTTGCCAGGCTGCCACCTGTAAAGAAGAGGATGTGTCACCCATAACTTCCACTGGAATTTCTCTCCGGGCTGAGGAAGGAAACAAAGGAGTGGGGGCCGGGACAGGAGGGGTATCTCAGGCAGGGAAATGGAAAGCTTCCAGAAGAGCGCCCGTGGCCAGGACCATCCTTGCTGGCCTGCAAGCAGCAAGTTGACCTGCGTGCTGTCGCTGGTGTGGCTCCACGGCCCTTCCTCTAGGCTTTCAAGCCCTTGTACATATTCAGGTGATTTACCTGGGAAGGGTGGGAACAGTTCAGTAGCAGCTGGCCTGGGGCTCAGCTCACGTTTACTCACAGAGGCCTCGGCGTGGTCCCCCAGCTTTGCAGTGAGGACGCTCCTTGCATGGGGGGACGGGGCTGTTGGTTGTATGAAAGATGATTCCCCACCACTTACCAATTTCAGAATTGTTTACTGCTGGAACAAGTGCCTTGGTAGTGTTTTCCTCTGTATAACTGTTTGGTTTAGGTTTTTTTTCTTTCTTGGTTCAAGTTTGATTTTATTCCTCGTTTATGTATTTATAGATATAAGCATGGGAATAATTCATTCATATAAATACATCTGTGTGAATGGAAGAACTTTCTTCTGTTTTATTTTCAAAAATCTTGAAATTTAATTTTATTTATTTCTTTATACAGCAGGTTACTATTAGTTATATATTTTATGCATATACATGTATACAGGTCCATCCCAATCTCCCAACTCATCCCACCACCACCACCCCATGGCTTCCCCCACTTGGTGTCCATACGTTTGTTCTCTACCTCTGTGTCTCTATTTCTGTCCTGCATACCAGTTCATCTGTACCATTTTTCTAGGTTCCACCTATATGCATTAATATACAATATTTGTTTTTCTCTTTCTGACTTAGTTCACTCTGTATGACACTCTCTAGATCCATCGACTTCTCTACAAATGACCCAGTTTCATTCCTTTTTATGGCTGAGCAATATTCCATTTTATATATGTACCACATCTTTATCCATTCGTCTTTCTGTGGGCATTTAGGTTGCTTCCATTACCTGGCTATTGTAAATTGTGCTGCAATGAACATTGTGGTGAATGTGTCTTTTTGATTTATGGTTTTCTCTGGGTATATGCCCAAAAGTGGGATTGCAGGCTCCTATGGTAATTCTCTTTTTAGTTACTTAAAGGAACCTCCATACTGCTCTCCATAGTGAGTGTATCAATTTACCTTCCCATCAATAGTGGAAGAGGGTTCCTTTTGTCCACACCATCCCCGGAATTTGTTGTTTGTAGATTTGCTGATGATGCCGATTCTAACAGGTGTGAGATCATACCTCATTGTCGTTTGGATTTGCATTTCTCTAATAATTAGTGATGTTGAGCAGCTTTTCATGTGCGTCTTGGCCATCTCTGTGACTTCTTTAAAGAAACGTCTATATAGATCTTCTGCCCATTTTTGTACTGGGTTGTTTGTTTTATTAATATTAAGCTGCGTGAGCTGTTTATATATATATTGGAGATTAAACCTTTGTCCATTGATTCGTTTGCGAACGTTTTCGCCCATTCTGAGGCTTGCCTTTTTCCATTCCCGTTTTTTTAACCAAAAAAGAAAGAAAGCAAAAGAAGCAGAACACTAATGTGCGTGAAATATGCCTCTTGAAACAGTCGTTTTGAAATATGGACGTCTTTTGAATTTTTTGGTCGGTATATGACCCCAGGATTTGTTTTCAGGGCAGGTGTCATTTACAGGCCTGCAACGATTTTGAATATCCACTGACCATTAGCGCTGGGATTAAAGCTGCTGTTGTGTGAAACGGCCACAAGGTGGCAGCAGTTCTCGCTTACCAAATCTGGTTACTAGGGCCACAGAGCCTCAATGGAAGTCCTGTTCTAGATTGGAATTTAGAATGGAATGTGCCAGGAGAAAGCCCCTCAAGTTTGTCTCACTACTTCTTGTTCGTGTTTTTAATTTAATTTTTTATTTTTTATTACAGCAAGTTTGATGACAACGTTTGGCTTGTTGTAGGTGTGCAAGATGTGGTTCTTTTACACATATACATAGGTCTGTTCTTCCTGGGACCCTTTTCCCATGTACGTTATGACAGAATGTTGAGTAGACTTCTCTTGGTATTCCGTAGGTCTTTGGTGATTATATATTTCACCTGTGTTTGTATATGTCTGTTAACCCCGATATCCTAATGAATCCAATCCTCACACCTTTCCATTGGTGAACCATAAGTTTGTTTAATGAATCTGTGACTGCCCTTCTCCGTGGAAATATCTGCCCTGGTATCAATTTTTAGGTAACACCTATAAGTGATATCCTACGATATGTGTCTTTCACTTTCTGACTTACTACAAGTCACGTGATTACCTCTAGACTCATCTACGGTGCTGCAAATGGCATTGTGTCCTTTTTTCCCTTGGCTAATATTCTGTCTTAGCGAGGTCCATTTTCTGCAGTGTGATTCCCTGAGGGCTGAGGATTAGCTGACCTGGGCAGCCTGACCCTGCCGGCAAGCCCTCCCCAGGTGTGCCTGGGTTGAGGTCAATATAAACTGCACTCCAGGCAGCAATAGCCCCTGCAGCTGTGCCTGACTCCATATTCTCTGCCCCGTCAGCAGTCTCGGGGCTGTGCTGGTGGGAGGGTGTGAGGGTCCACGGCTTTGTTGGTGGCCCGGTGTGAGTGGGGCTCTGCTGGACTTTCTGCAGGAGTTGCCAGGCTGCCACCTGTAAAGAAGAGGATGTGTCACCCATAATTTCCACTGGAATTTCTCTCCGGGCTGAGGAAGGAAACAAAGGAGTGGGGGCCGGGACAGGAGGGGTATCTCAGGCAGGGAAATGGAAAGCTTCCAGAAGAGCGCCCGGGGCCAGGAGCATCCTGGCTGGCCTGCAGGCAGCAAGTTGGCCTGCGTGCTGTCGCTGGTGTGGCTCCACGGCCCTTCCTCTAGGCTTTCAAGCCCTTGTACATATTCAGGTGTTTTACCTGGGAAGGGTGGGAACAGTTCAGTAGCAGCTGGCCTGGGGCTCAGCTCACGTTTACTCACAGAGGCCTCGGCATGGTCCCCCAACTTTGCAGTGAGGACGCTCCTTGCATGGGGGGACAGGGCTGTTGGTTGTATGGAAGATGATTCCCCACCACTGACCAATTTCAGAATTGTTTACTGCTGGAACAAGTGCCTTGGTAGTGTTTTCCTCTGTATAACTGTTTGGTTTAGGTTTTTTTTCTTTCTTGGTTCAAGTTTGATTTTATTCCTCGTTTATGTATTTATAGATATAAGCATGGGAATAATTCATTCATATAAATACATCTGTGTGAATGGAAGAACTTTCTTCGGTTTTATTTTTAAAAATCTTGAAATTTAATTTTATTTATTTCTTTATACAGCAGGTTACTATTAGTTATATATTTTATGCATATACATGTATACAGGTCCATCCCAATCTCCCAACTCATCCCACCACCACCACCCCATGGCTTCCCCCACTTGGTGTCCATACGTTTGTTCTCTACCTCTGTGTCTCTATTTCTGTCCTGCATACCAGTTCATCTGTACCATTTTTCTAGATTCCACATATATGCATTAATATACAATATTTGTTTTTCTCTTTCTGACTTAGTTCACTCTGTATGACAGTCTCTAGATCCATCGACTTCTCTACAAATGACCCAGTTTCATTCCTTTTTATGGCTGAGCAATATTCCATTTTATATATGTACCACATCTTTATCCATTCGTCTTTCTGTGGGCATTTAGGTTGCTTCCATTACCTGGCTATTGTAAATTGTGCTGCAATGAACATTGTGGTGAATGTGTCTTTTTGATTTATGGTTTTCTCTGGGTATATGCCCAAAAGTGGGATTGCAGGCTCCTATGGTAATTCTCTTTTTAGTTACTTAAAGGAACCTCCATACTGCTCTCCATAGTGAGTGTATCAATTTACCTTCCCATCAATAGTGGAAGAGGGTTCCTTTTGTCCACACCATCCCCGGAATTTGTTGTTTGTAGATTTGCTGATGATGCCGATTCTAACAGGTGTGAGGTCATACCTCATTGTCGTTTGGATTTGCATTTCTCTAATAATTAGTGATGTTGAGCAGCTTTTCATGTGCGTCTTGGCCATCTCTGTGACTTCTTTAAAGAAACGTCTATATAGATCTTCTGCCCATTTTTGTACTGGGTTGTTTGTTTTATTAATATTAAGCTGCGTGAGCTGTTTATATATATATTGGAGATTAAACCTTTGTCCATTGATTCGTTTGCGAACGTTTTCGCCCATTCTGAGGCTTGCCTTTTTCCATTCCCGTTTTTTTAACCAAAAAAGAAAGAAAGCAAAAGAAGCAGAACACTAATGTGCGTGAAATATGCCTCTTGAAACAGTCGTTTTGAAATATGGACGTCTTTTGAATTTTTTGGTCGGTATATGACCCCAGGATTTGTTTTCAGGGCAGGTGTCATTTACAGGCCTGCAACGATTTTGAATATCCACTGACCATTAGCGCTGGGATTAAAGCTGCTGTTGTGTGAAACGGCCACAAGGTGGCAGCAGTTCTCGCTTACCAAATCTGGTTACTAGGGCCACAGAGCCTCAATGGAAGTCCTGTTCTAGATTGGAATTTAGAATGGAATGTGCCAGGAGAAAGCCCCTCAAGTTTGTCTCACTACTTCTTGTTCGTGTTTTTAATTTAATTTTTTATTTTTTATTACAGCAAGTTTGATGACAACGTTTGGCTTCTTGTAGGTGTGCAAGATGTGGTTCTTTTACACATATACATAGGTCTGTTCTTCCTGGGACCCTTTTCCCATGTGCGTTATGACAGAATGTTGAGTAGTCTTCTCTTGGTATTCCGTAGGTCTTTGGTGATTATATATTTCACCTGTGTTTGTATATGTCTGTTAACCCCGATATCCTAATGAATCCAATCCTCACACCTTTCCATTGGTGAACCATAAGTTTGTTTAATGAATCTGTGACTGCCCTTCTCCGTGGAAATATCTGCCCTGGTATCAATTTTTAGGTAACACCTATAAGTGATATCCTACGATATGTGTCTTTCACTTTCTGACTTACTACAAGTCACGTGATTACCTCTAGACTCATCTACGGTGCTGCAAATGGCATTGTGTCCTTTTTTCCCTTGGCTAATATTCTGTCTTAGCGAGGTCCATTTTCTGCAGTGTGATTCCCTGAGGGCTGAGGATTAGCTGACCTGGGCAGCCTGACCCTGCCGGCAAGCCCTCCCCAGGTGTGCCTGGGTTGAGGTCAATATAAACTGCACTCCAGGCAGCAATAGCCCCTGCAGCTGTGCCTGACTCCATATTCTCTGCCCCGTCAGCAGTCTCGGGGCTGTGCTGGTGGGAGGGTGTGAGGGTCCACGGCTTTGTTGGTGGCCCGGTGTGAGTGGGGCTCTGCTGGACTTTCTGAAGGAGTTGCCAGGCTGCCACCTGTAAAGAAGAGGATGTGTCACCCATAACTTCCACTGGAATTTCTCTCCGGGCTGAGGAAGGAAACAAAGGAGTGGGGGCCGGGACAGGAGGGGTATCTCAGGCAGGGAAATGGAAAGCTTCCAGAAGAGCGCCCGTGGCCAGGACCATCCTTGCTGGCCTGCAAGCAGCAAGTTGACCTGCGTGCTGTCGCTGGTGTGGCTCCACGGCCCTTCCTCTAGGCTTTCAAGCCCTTGTACATATTCAGGTGATTTACCTGGGAAGGGTGGGAACAGTTCAGTAGCAGCTGGCCTGGGGCTCAGCTCACGTTTACTCACAGAGGCCTCGGCGTGGTCCCCCAGCTTTGCAGTGAGGACGCTCCTTGCATGGGGGGACGGGGCTGTTGGTTGTATGAAAGATGATTCCCCACCACTTACCAATTTCAGAATTGTTTACTGCTGGAACAAGTGCCTTGGTAGTGTTTTCCTCTGTATAACTGTTTGGTTTAGGTTTTTTTTCTTTCTTGGTTCAAGTTTGATTTTATTCCTCGTTTATGTATTTATAGATATAAGCATGGGAATAATTCATTCATATAAATACATCTGTGTGAATGGAAGAACTTTCTTCTGTTTTATTTTCAAAAATCTTGAAATTTAATTTTATTTATTTATTTATACAGCAGGTTACTATTAGTTATATATTTTATGCATATACATGTATACAGGTCCATCCCAATCTCCCAACTCATCCCACCACCACCACCCCATGGCTTCCCCCACTTGGTGTCCATACGTTTGTTCTCTACCTCTGTGTCTCTATTTCTGTCCTGCATACCAGTTCATCTGTACCATTTTTCTAGGTTCCACCTATATGCATTAATATACAATATTTGTTTTTCTCTTTCTGACTTAGTTCACTCTGTATGACACTCTCTAGATCCATCGACTTCTCTACAAATGACCCAGTTTCATTCCTTTTTATGGCTGAGCAATATTCCATTTTATATATGTACCACATCTTTATCCATTCGTCTTTCTGTGGGCATTTAGGTTGCTTCCATTACCTGGCTATTGTAAATTGTGCTGCAATGAACATTGTGGTGAATGTGTCTTTTTGATTTATGGTTTTCTCTGGGTATATGCCCAAAAGTGGGATTGCAGGCTCCTATGGTAATTCTCTTTTTAGTTACTTAAAGGAACCTCCATACTGCTCTCCATAGTGAGTGTATCAATTTACCTTCCCATCAATAGTGGAAGAGGGTTCCTTTTGTCCACACCATCCCCGGAATTTGTTGTTTGTAGATTTGCTGATGATGCCGATTCTAACAGGTGTGAGGTCATACCTCATTGTCGTTTGGATTTGCATTTCTCTAATAATTAGTGATGTTGAGCAGCTTTTCATGTGCGTCTTGGCCATCTCTGTGACTTCTTTAAAGAAACGTCTATATAGATCTTCTGCCCATTTTTGTACTGGGTTGTTTGTTTTATTAATATTAAGCTGCGTGAGCTGTTTATATATATATTGGAGATTAAACCTTTGTCCATTGATTCGTTTGCGAACGTTTTCGCCCATTCTGAGGCTTGCCTTTTTCCATTCCCGTTTTTTTAACCAAAAAAGAAAGAAAGCAAAAGAAGCAGAACACTAATGTGCGTGAAATATGCCTCTTGAAACAGTCGTTTTGAAATATGGACGTCTTTTGAATTTTTTGGTCGGTATATGACCCCAGGATTTGTTTTCAGGGCAGGTGTCATTTACAGGCCTGCAACGATTTTGAATATCCACTGACCATTAGCGCTGGGATTAAAGCTGCTGTTGTGTGAAACGGCCACAAGGTGGCAGCAGTTCTCGCTTACCAAATCTGGTTACTAGGGCCACAGAGCCTCAATGGAAGTCCTGTTCTAGATTGGAATTTAGAATGGAATGTGCCAGGAGAAAGCCCCTCAAGTTTGTCTCACTACTTCTTGTTCGTGTTTTTAATTTAATTTTTTATTTTTTATTACAGCAAGTTTGATGACAACGTTTGGCTTCTTGTAGGTGTGCAAGATGTGGTTCTTTTACACATATACATAGGTCTGTTCTTCCTGGGACCCTTTTCCCATGTGCGTTATGACAGAATGTTGAGTAGTCTTCTCTTGGTATTCCGTAGGTCTTTGGTGATTATATATTTCACCTGTGTTTGTATATGTCTGTTAACCCCGATATCCTAATGAATCCAATCCTCACACCTTTCCATTGGTGAACCATAAGTTTGTTTAATGAATCTGTGACTGCCCTTCTCCGTGGAAATATCTGCCCTGGTATCAATTTTTAGGTAACACCTATAAGTGATATCCTACGATATGTGTCTTTCACTTTCTGACTTACTACAAGTCACGTGATTACCTCTAGACTCATCTACGGTGCTGCAAATGGCATTGTGTCCTTTTTTCCCTTGGCTAATATTCTGTCTTAGCGAGGTCCATTTTCTGCAGTGTGATTCCCTGAGGGCTGAGGATTAGCTGACCTGGGCAGCCTGACCCTGCCGGCAAGCCCTCCCCAGGTGTGCCTGGGTTGAGGTCAATATAAACTGCACTCCAGGCAGCAATAGCCCCTGCAGCTGTGCCTGACTCCATATTCTCTGCCCCGTCAGCAGTCTCGGGGCTGTGCTGGTGGGAGGGTGTGAGGGTCCACGGCTTTGTTGGTGGCCCGGTGTGAGTGGGGCTCTGCTGGACTTTCTGCAGGAGTTGCCAGGCTGCCACCTGTAAAGAAGAGGATGTGTCACCCATAACTTCCACTGGAATTTCTCTCCGGGCTGAGGAAGGAAACAAAGGAGTGGGGGCCGGGACAGGAGGGGTATCTCAGGCAGGGAAATGGAAAGCTTCCAGAAGAGCGCCCGTGGCCAGGACCATCCTTGCTGGCCTGCAAGCAGCAAGTTGACCTGCGTGCTGTCGCTGGTGTGGCTCCACGGCCCTTCCTCTAGGCTTTCAAGCCCTTGTACATATTCAGGTGATTTACCTGGGAAGGGTGGGAACAGTTCAGTAGCAGCTGGCCTGGGGCTCAGCTCACGTTTACTCACAGAGGCCTCGGCGTGGTCCCCCAGCTTTGCAGTGAGGACGCTCCTTGCATGGGGGGACGGGGCTGTTGGTTGTATGAAAGATGATTCCCCACCACTTACCAATTTCAGAATTGTTTACTGCTGGAACAAGTGCCTTGGTAGTGTTTTCCTCTGTATAACTGTTTGGTTTAGGTTTTTTTTCTTTCTTGGTTCAAGTTTGATTTTATTCCTCGTTTATGTATTTATAGATATAAGCATGGGAATAATTCATTCATATAAATACATCTGTGTGAATGGAAGAACTTTCTTCTGTTTTATTTTCAAAAATCTTGAAATTTAATTTTATTTATTTATTTATACAGCAGGTTACTATTAGTTATATATTTTATGCATATACATGTATACAGGTCCATCCCAATCTCCCAACTCATCCCACCACCACCACCCCATGGCTTCCCCCACTTGGTGTCCATACGTTTGTTCTCTACCTCTGTGTCTCTATTTCTGTCCTGCATACCAGTTCATCTGTACCATTTTTCTAGGTTCCACCTATATGCATTAATATACAATATTTGTTTTTCTCTTTCTGACTTAGTTCACTCTGTATGACACTCTCTAGATCCATCGACTTCTCTACAAATGACCCAGTTTCATTCCTTTTTATGGCTGAGCAATATTCCATTTTATATATGTACCACATCTTTATCCATTCGTCTTTCTGTGGGCATTTAGGTTGCTTCCATTACCTGGCTATTGTAAATTGTGCTGCAATGAACATTGTGGTGAATGTGTCTTTTTGATTTATGGTTTTCTCTGGGTATATGCCCAAAAGTGGGATTGCAGGCTCCTATGGTAATTCTCTTTTTAGTTACTTAAAGGAACCTCCATACTGCTCTCCATAGTGAGTGTATCAATTTACCTTCCCATCAATAGTGGAAGAGGGTTCCTTTTGTCCACACCATCCCCGGAATTTGTTGTTTGTAGATTTGCTGATGATGCCGATTCTAACAGGTGTGAGGTCATACCTCATTGTCGTTTGGATTTGCATTTCTCTAATAATTAGTGATGTTGAGCAGCTTTTCATGTGCGTCTTGGCCATCTCTGTGACTTCTTTAAAGAAACGTCTATATAGATCTTCTGCCCATTTTTGTACTGGGTTGTTTGTTTTATTAATATTAAGCTGCGTGAGCTGTTTATATATATATTGGAGATTAAACCTTTGTCCATTGATTCGTTTGCGAACGTTTTCGCCCATTCTGAGGCTTGCCTTTTTCCATTCCCGTTTTTTTAACCAAAAAAGAAAGAAAGCAAAAGAAGCAGAACACTAATGTGCGTGAAATATGCCTCTTGAAACAGTCGTTTTGAAATATGGACGTCTTTTGAATTTTTTGGTCGGTATATGACCCCAGGATTTGTTTTCAGGGCAGGTGTCATTTACAGGCCTGCAACGATTTTGAATATCCACTGACCATTAGCGCTGGGATTAAAGCTGCTGTTGTGTGAAACGGCCACAAGGTGGCAGCAGTTCTCGCTTACCAAATCTGGTTACTAGGGCCACAGAGCCTCAATGGAAGTCCTGTTCTAGATTGGAATTTAGAATGGAATGTGCCAGGAGAAAGCCCCTCAAGTTTGTCTCACTACTTCTTGTTCGTGTTTTTAATTTAATTTTTTATTTTTTATTACAGCAAGTTTGATGACAACGTTTGGCTTCTTGTAGGTGTGCAAGATGTGGTTCTTTTACACATATACATAGGTCTGTTCTTCCTGGGACCCTTTTCCCATGTGCGTTATGACAGAATGTTGAGTAGTCTTCTCTTGGTATTCCGTAGGTCTTTGGTGATTATATATTTCACCTGTGTTTGTATATGTCTGTTAACCCCGATATCCTAATGAATCCAATCCTCACACCTTTCCATTGGTGAACCATAAGTTTGTTTAATGAATCTGTGACTGCCCTTCTCCGTGGAAATATCTGCCCTGGTATCAATTTTTAGGTAACACCTATAAGTGATATCCTACGATATGTGTCTTTCACTTTCTGACTTACTACAAGTCACGTGATTACCTCTAGACTCATCTACGGTGCTGCAAATGGCATTGTGTCCTTTTTTCCCTTGGCTAATATTCTGTCTTAGCGAGGTCCATTTTCTGCAGTGTGATTCCCTGAGGGCTGAGGATTAGCTGACCTGGGCAGCCTGACCCTGCCGGCAAGCCCTCCCCAGGTGTGCCTGGGTTGAGGTCAATATAAACTGCACTCCAGGCAGCAATAGCCCCTGCAGCTGTGCCTGACTCCATATTCTCTGCCCCGTCAGCAGTCTCGGGGCTGTGCTGGTGGGAGGGTGTGAGGGTCCACGGCTTTGTTGGTGGCCCGGTGTGAGTGGGGCTCTGCTGGACTTTCTGCAGGAGTTGCCAGGCTGCCACCTGTAAAGAAGAGGATGTGTCACCCATAACTTCCACTGGAATTTCTCTCCAGGCTGAGGAAGGAAAAAAAGGAGTGGGGGCCGGGACAGGAGGGGTATCTCAGGCAGGGAAATGGAAAGCTTCCAGAAGAGCGCCCGTGGCCAGGACCATCCTTGCTGGCCTGCAAGCAGCAAGTTGACCTGCGTGCTGTCGCTGGTGTGGCTCCACGGCCCTTCCTCTAGGCTTTCAAGCCCTTGTACATATTCAGGTGTTTTACCTGGGAAGGGTGGGAACAGTTCAGTAGCAGCTGGCCTGGGGCTCAGCTCACGTTTACTCACAGAGGCCTCGGCGTGGTCCCCCAGCTTTGCAGTGAGGACGCTCCTTGCATGGGGGGACGGGGCTGTTGGTTGTATGAAAGATGATTCCCCACCACTTACCAATTTCAGAATTGTTTACTGCTGGAACAAGTGCCTTGGTAGTGTTTTCCTCTGTATAACTGTTTGGTTTAGGTTTCTTTTCTTTCTTGGTTCAAGTTTGATTTTATTCCTCGTTTATGTATTTATAGATATAAGCATGGGAATAATTCATTCATATAAATACATCTGTGTGAATGGAAGAACTTTCTTCTGTTTTATTTTCAAAAATCTTGAAATTTAATTTTATTTATTTATTTATACAGCAGGTTACTATTAGTTATATATTTTATGCATATACATGTATACAGGTCCATCCCAATCTCCCAACTCATCCCACCACCACCACCCCATGGCTTCCCCCACTTGGTGTCCATACGTTTGTTCTCTACCTCTGTGTCTCTATTTCTGTCCTGCATACCAGTTCATCTGTACCATTTTTCTAGGTTCCACCTATATGCATTAATATACAATATTTGTTTTTCTCTTTCTGACTTAGTTCACTCTGTATGACACTCTCTAGATCCATCGACTTCTCTACAAATGACCCAGTTTCATTCCTTTTTATGGCTGAGCAATATTCCATTTTATATATGTACCACATCTTTATCCATTCGTCTTTCTGTGGGCATTTAGGTTGCTTCCATTACCTGGCTATTGTAAATTGTGCTGCAATGAACATTGTGGTGAATGTGTCTTTTTGATTTATGGTTTTCTCTGGGTATATGCCCAAAAGTGGGATTGCAGGCTCCTATGGTAATTCTCTTTTTAGTTACTTAAAGGAACCTCCATACTGCTCTCCATAGTGAGTGTATCAATTTACCTTCCCATCAATAGTGGAAGAGGGTTCCTTTTGTCCACACCATCCCCAGAATTTGTTGTTTGTAGATTTGCTGATGATGCCGATTCTAACAGGTGTGAGGTCATACCTCATTGTCGTTTGGATTTGCATTTCTCTAATAATTAGTGATGTTGAGCAGCTTTTCATGTGCGTCTTGGCCATCTCTGTGACTTCTTTAAAGAAACGTCTATATAGATCTTCTGCCCATTTTTGTACTGGGTTGTTTGTTTTATTAATATTAAGCTGCGTGAGCTGTTTATATATATATTGGAGATTAAACCTTTGTCCATTGATTCGTTTGCGAACGTTTTCGCCCATTCTGAGGCTTGCCTTTTTCCATTCCCGTTTTTTTAACCAAAAAAGAAAGAAAGCAAAAGAAGCAGAACACTAATGTGCGTGAAATATGCCTCTTGAAACAGTCGTTTTGAAATATGGACGTCTTTTGAATTTTTTGGTCGGTATATGACCCCAGGATTTGTTTTCAGGGCAGGTGTCATTTACAGGCCTGCAACGATTTTGAATATCCACTGACCATTAGCGCTGGGATTAAAGCTGCTGTTGTGTGAAACGGCCACAAGGTGGCAGCAGTTCTCGCTTACCAAATCTGGTTACTAGGGCCACAGAGCCTCAATGGAAGTCCTGTTCTAGATTGGAATTTAGAATGGAATGTGCCAGGAGAAAGCCCCTCAAGTTTGTCTCACTACTTCTTGTTCGTGTTTTTAATTTAATTTTTTATTTTTTATTACAGCAAGTTTGATGACAACGTTTGGCTTCTTGTAGGTGTGCAAGATGTGGTTCTTTTACACATATACATAGGTCTGTTCTTCCTGGGACCCTTTTCCCATGTGCGTTATGACAGAATGTTGAGTAGTCTTCTCTTGGTATTCCGTAGGTCTTTGGTGATTATATATTTCACCTGTGTTTGTATATGTCTGTTAACCCCGATATCCTAATGAATCCAATCCTCACACCTTTCCATTGGTGAACCATAAGTTTGTTTAATGAATCTGTGACTGCCCTTCTCCGTGGAAATATCTGCCCTGGTATCAATTTTTAGGTAACACCTATAAGTGATATCCTACGATATGTGTCTTTCACTTTCTGACTTACTACAAGTCACGTGATTACCTCTAGACTCATCTACGGTGCTGCAAATGGCATTGTGTCCTTTTTTCCCTTGGCTAATATTCTGTCTTAGCGAGGTCCATTTTCTGCAGTGTGATTCCCTGAGGGCTGAGGATTAGCTGACCTGGGCAGCCTGACCCTGCCGGCAAGCCCTCCCCAGGTGTGCCTGGGTTGAGGTCAATATAAACTGCACTCCAGGCAGCAATAGCCCCTGCAGCTGTGCCTGACTCCATATTCTCTGCCCCGTCAGCAGTCTCGGGGCTGTGCTGGTGGGAGGGTGTGAGGGTCCACGGCTTTGTTGGTGGCCCGGTGTGAGTGGGGCTCTGCTGGACTTTCTGCAGGAGTTGCCAGGCTGCCACCTGTAAAGAAGAGGATGTGTCACCCATAACTTCCACTGGAATTTCTCTCCAGGCTGAGGAAGGAAAAAAAGGAGTGGGGGCCGGGACAGGAGGGGTATCTCAGGCAGGGAAATGGAAAGCTTCCAGAAGAGCGCCCGTGGCCAGGACCATCCTTGCTGGCCTGCAAGCAGCAAGTTGACCTGCGTGCTGTCGCTGGTGTGGCTCCACGGCCCTTCCTCTAGGCTTTCAAGCCCTTGTACATATTCAGGTGTTTTACCTGGGAAGGGTGGGAACAGTTCAGTAGCAGCTGGCCTGGGGCTCAGCTCACGTTTACTCACAGAGGCCTCGGCGTGGTCCCCCAGCTTTGCAGTGAGGACGCTCCTTGCATGGGGGGACGGGGCTGTTGGTTGTATGAAAGTTGATTCCCCACCACTGACCAATTTCAGAATTGTTTACTGCTGGAACAAGTGCCTTGGTAGTGTTTTCCTCTGTATAACTGTTTGGTTTAGGTTTTTTTTCTTTCTTGGTTCAAGTTTGATTTTATTCCTCGTTTATGTATTTATAGATATAAGCATGGGAATAATTCATTCATATAAATACATCTGTGTGAAAGGAAGAACTTTCTTCTGTTTTATTTTCAAAAATCTTGAAATTTAATTTTATTTATTTATTTATACAGCAGGTTACTATTAGTTATATATTTTATGCATATACATGTATACAGGTCCATCCCAATCTCCCAACTCATCCCACCACCACCACCCCATGGCTTCCCCCACTTGGTGTCCATACGTTTGTTCTCTACCTCTGTGTCTCTATTTCTGTCCTGCATACCAGTTCATCTGTACCATTTTTCTAGGTTCCACCTATATGCATTAATATACAATATTTGTTTTTCTCTTTCTGACTTAGTTCACTCTGTATGACACTCTCTAGATCCATCGACTTCTCTACAAATGACCCAGTTTCATTCCTTTTTATGGCTGAGCAATATTCCATTTTATATATGTACCACATCTTTATCCATTCGTCTTTCTGTGGGCATTTAGGTTGCTTCCATTACCTGGCTATTGTAAATTGTGCTGCAATGAACATTGTGGTGAATGTGTCTTTTTGATTTATGGTTTTCTCTGGGTATATGCCCAAAAGTGGGATTGCAGGCTCCTATGGTAATTCTCTTTTTAGTTATTTAAAGGAACCTCCATACTGCTCTCCATAGTGAGTGTATCAATTTACCTTCCCACCAATAGTGGAAGAGGGTTCCTTTTGTCCACACCATCCCCGGAATTTGTTGTTTGTAGATTTGCTGATGATGCCGATTCTAACAGGTGTGAGGTCATACCTCATTGTCGTTTGGATTTGCATTTCTCTAATAATTAGTGATGTTGAGCAGCTTTTCATGTGCGTCTTGGCCATCTCTGTGACTTCTTTAAAGAAACGTCTATATAGATCTTCTGCCCATTTTTGTACTGGGTTGTTTGTTTTATTAATATTAAGCTGCGTGAGCTGTTTATATATATATTGGAGATTAAACCTTTGTCCATTGATTCGTTTGCGAACGTTTTCGCCCATTCTGAGGCTTGCCTTTTTCCATTCCCGTTTTTTTAACCAAAAAAGAAAGAAAGCAAAAGAAGCAGAACACTAATGTGCGTGAAATATGCCTCTTGAAACAGTCGTTTTGAAATATGGACGTCTTTTGAATTTTTTGGTCGGTATATGACCCCAGGATTTGTTTTCAGGGCAGGTGTCATTTACAGGCCTGCAACGATTTTGAATATCCACTGACCATTAGCGCTGGGATTAAAGCTGCTGTTGTGTGAAACGGCCACAAGGTGGCAGCAGTTCTCGCTTACCAAATCTGGTTACTAGGGCCACAGAGCCTCAATGGAAGTCCTGTTCTAGATTGGAATTTAGAATGGAATGTGCCAGGAGAAAGCCCCTCAAGTTTGTCTCACTACTTCTTGTTCGTGTTTTTAATTTAATTTTTTATTTTTTATTACAGCAAGTTTGATGACAACGTTTGGCTTGTTGTAGGTGTGCAAGATGTGGTTCTTTTACACATATACATAGGTCTGTTCTTCCTGGGACCCTTTTCCCATGTACGTTATGACAGAATGTTGAGTAGTCTTCTCTTGGTATTCCGTAGGTCTTTGGTGATTATATATTTCACCTGTGTTTGTATATGTCTGTTAACCCCGATATCCTAATGAATCCAATCCTCACACCTTTCCATTGGTGAACCATAAGTTTGTTTAATGAATCTGTGACTGCCCTTCTCCGTGGAAATATCTGCCCTGGTATCAATTTTTAGGTAACACCTATAAGTGATATCCTACGATATGTGTCTTTCACTTTCTGACTTACTACAAGTCACGTGATTACCTCTAGACTCATCTACGGTGCTGCAAATGGCATTGTGTCCTTTTTTCCCTTGGCTAATATTCTGTCTTAGCGAGGTCCATTTTCTGCAGTGTGATTCCCTGAGGGCTGAGGATTAGCTGACCTGGGCAGCCTGACCCTGCCGGCAAGCCCTCCCCAGGTGTGCCTGGGTTGAGGTCAATATAAACTGCACTCCAGGCAGCAATAGCCCCTGCAGCTGTGCCTGACTCCATATTCTCTGCCCCGTCAGCAGTCTCGGGGCTGTGCTGGTGGGAGGGTGTGAGGGTCCACGGCTTTGTTGGTGGCCCGGTGTGAGTGGGGCTCTGCTGGACTTTCTGAAGGAGTTGCCAGGCTGCCACCCGTAAAGAAGAAGATGTGTCACCCATAACTTCCACTGGAATTTCTCTCCGGGCTGAGGAAGGAAAAAAAGGAGTGGGGGCCGGGACAGGAGGGGTATCTCAGGCAGGGAAATGGAAAGCTTCCAGAAGAGCGCCCGTGGCCAAGACCATCCTTGCTGGCCTGCAAGCAGCAAGTTGACCTGCGTGCTGTCGCTGCTGTGGCTCCACGGCCCTTCCTCTAGGCTTTCAAGCCCTTGTACATATTCAGGTGTTTTACCTGGGAAGGGTGGGAACAGTTCAGTAGCAGCTGGCCTGGGGCTCAGCTCACGTTTACTCACAGAGGCCTCGGCGTGGTCCCCCAGCTTTGCAGTGAGGACGCTCCTTGCATGGGGGGACGGGGCTGTTGGTTGTATGAAAGTTGATTCCCCACCACTGACCAATTTCAGAATTGTTTACTGCTGGAACAAGTGCCTTGGTAGTGTTTTCCTCTGTATAACTGTTTGGTTTAGGTTTTTTTTCTTTCTTGGTTCAAGTTAGATTTTATTCCTCGTTTATGTATTTATAGATATAAGCATGGGAATAATTCATTCATATAAATACATCTGTGTGAATGGAAGAACTTTCTTCTGTTTTACTTTCAAAAATTTTGAAATTTAATTTTATTTATTTCTTTATACAGCAGGTTACTATTAGTTATATATTTTATGCATATACATGTATACAGGTCCATCCCAATCTCCCAACTCATCCCACCACCACCACCCCATGGATTCCCCCACTTGGTGTCCATACGTTTGTTCTCTACCTCTGTGTCTCTATTTCTGTCCTGCATACCAGTTCATCTGTACCATTTTTCTAGGTTCCACATATATGCATTAATATACAATATTTGTTTTTCTCTTTCTGACTTAGTTCACTCTGTATGACACTCTCTAGATCCATCGACTTCTCTACAAATGACCCAGTTTCATTCCTTTTAGTGGCTGAGCAATATTCCATTTTATATATGTACCACATCTTTATCCATTCGTCTTTCTGTCGGCATTTAGGTTGCTTCCATTACCTGGCTATTGTAAATTGTGCTGCAATGAACATTGTGGTGAATGTGTCTTTTTGATTTATGGTTTTCTCTGGGTATATGCCCAAAAGTTGGATTGCAGGCTCCTATGGTAATTCTCTTTTTAGTTATTTAAAGGAACCCCCATACTGCTCTCCATAGTGAGTGTATCAATTTACCTTCCCACCAATAGTGGAAGAGGGTTCCTTTTGTCTACACCATCCGCGGAATTTGTTGTTTGTTGATTTGCTGATGATGCCGATTCTAACAGGTGTGATGTCATACCTCATTGTCGTTTGGATTTGCATTTCTCTAATAATTAGTGATGTTGAGCAGCTTTTCATGTGCGTCTTGGCCATCTCTGTGACTTCTTTAAAGAAACGTCTATATAGATCTTCTGCCCATTTTTGTACTGGGTTGTTTGTTTTATTAATATTAAGCTGCATGAGCTGTTTATATATATTGGAGATTAAACCTTTGTCCATTGATTCGTTTGCGAACGTTTTCGCCCATTCTGAGGCTTGCCTTTTTCCATTCCCGTTTTTTTAACCAAAAAAGAAAGAAAGCAAAAGAAGCAGAACACTAATGTGCGTGAAATATGCCTCTTGAAACAGTCGTTTTGAAATATGGACGTCTTTTGAATTTTTTGGTCGGTATATGACCCCAGGATTTGTTTTCAGGGCAGGTGTCATTTACAGGCCTGCAACGATTTTGAATATCCACTGACCATTAGCGCTGGGATTAAAGCTGCTGTTGTGTGAAACGGCCACAAGGTGGCAGCAGTTCTCGCTTACCAAATCTGGTTACTAGGGCCACAGAGCCTCAATGGAAGTCCTGTTCTAGATTGGAATTTAGAATGGAATGTGCCAGGAGAAAGCCCCTCAAGTTTGTCTCACTACTTCTTGTTCGTGTTTTTAATTTAATTTTTTATTTTTTATTACAGCAAGTTTGATGACAACGTTTGGCTTCTTGTAGGTGTGCAAGATGTGGTTCTTTTACACATATACATAGGTCTGTTCTTCCTGGGACCCTTTTCCCATGTGCGTTATGACAGAATGTTGAGTAGTCTTCTCTTGGTATTCCGTAGGTCTTTGGTGATTATATATTTCACCTGTGTTTGTATATGTCTGTTAACCCCGATATCCTAATGAATCCAATCCTCACACCTTTCCATTGGTGAACCATAAGTTTGTTTAATGAATCTGTGACTGCCCTTCTCCGTGGAAATATCTGCCCTGGTATCAATTTTTAGGTAACACCTATAAGTGATATCCTACGATATGTGTCTTTCACTTTCTGACTTACTACAAGTCACGTGATTACCTCTAGACTCATCTACGGTGCTGCAAATGGCATTGTGTCCTTTTTTCCCTTGGCTAATATTCTGTCTTAGCGAGGTCCATTTTCTGCAGTGTGATTCCCTGAGGGCTGAGGATTAGCTGACCTGGGCAGCCTGACCCTGCCGGCAAGCCCTCCCCAGGTGTGCCTGGGTTGAGGTCAATATAAACTGCACTCCAGGCAGCAATAGCCCCTGCAGCTGTGCCTGACTCCATATTCTCTGCCCCGTCAGCAGTCTCGGGGCTGTGCTGGTGGGAGGGTGTGAGGGTCCACGGCTTTGTTGGTGGCCCGGTGTGAGTGGGGCTCTGCTGGACTTTCTGCAGCAGTTGCCAGGCTGCCACCTGTAAAGAAGAGGATGTGTCACCCATAACTTCCACTGGAATTTCTCTCCAGGCTGAGGAAGGAAAAAAAGGAGTGGGGGCCGGGACAGGAGGGGTATCTCAGGCAGGGAAATGGAAAGCTTCCAGAAGAGCGCCCGTGGCCAGGACCATCCTTGCTGGCCTGCAAGCAGCAAGTTGACCTGCGTGCTGTCGCTGGTGTGGCTCCACGGCCCTTCCTCTAGGCTTTCAAGCCCTTGTACATATTCAGGTGTTTTACCTGGGAAGGGTGGGAACAGTTCAGTAGCAGCTGGCCTGGGGCTCAGCTCACGTTTACTCACAGAGGCCTCGGCGTGGTCCCCCAGCTTTGCAGTGAGGACGCTCCTTGCATGGGGGGACGGGGCTGTTGGTTGTATGAAAGATGATTCCCCACCACTTACCAATTTCAGAATTGTTTACTGCTGGAACAAGTGCCTTGGTAGTGTTTTCCTCTGTATAACTGTTTGGTTTAGGTTTCTTTTCTTTCTTGGTTCAAGTTTGATTTTATTCCTCGTTTATGTATTTATAGATATAAGCATGGGAATAATTCATTCATATAAATACATCTGTGTGAATGGAAGAACTTTCTTCTGTTTTATTTTCAAAAATCTTGAAATTTAATTTTATTTATTTATTTATACAGCAGGTTACTATTAGTTATATATTTTATGCATATACATGTATACAGGTCCATCCCAATCTCCCAACTCATCCCACCACCACCACCCCATGGCTTCCCCCACTTGGTGTCCATACGTTTGTTCTCTACCTCTGTGTCTCTATTTCTGTCCTGCATACCAGTTCATCTGTACCATTTTTCTAGGTTCCACCTATATGCATTAATATACAATATTTGTTTTTCTCTTTCTGACTTAGTTCACTCTGTATGACACTCTCTAGATCCATCGACTTCTCTACAAATGACCCAGTTTCATTCCTTTTTATGGCTGAGCAATATTCCATTTTATATATGTACCACATCTTTATCCATTCGTCTTTCTGTGGGCATTTAGGTTGCTTCCATTACCTGGCTATTGTAAATTGTGCTGCAATGAACATTGTGGTGAATGTGTCTTTTTGATTTATGGTTTTCTCTGGGTATATGCCCAAAAGTGGGATTGCAGGCTCCTATGGTAATTCTCTTTTTAGTTACTTAAAGGAACCTCCATACTGCTCTCCATAGTGAGTGTATCAATTTACCTTCCCATCAATAGTGGAAGAGGGTTCCTTTTGTCCACACCATCCCCAGAATTTGTTGTTTGTAGATTTGCTGATGATGCCGATTCTAACAGGTGTGAGGTCATACCTCATTGTCGTTTGGATTTGCATTTCTCTAATAATTAGTGATGTTGAGCAGCTTTTCATGTGCGTCTTGGCCATCTCTGTGACTTCTTTAAAGAAACGTCTATATAGATCTTCTGCCCATTTTTGTACTGGGTTGTTTGTTTTATTAATATTAAGCTGCGTGAGCTGTTTATATATATATTGGAGATTAAACCTTTGTCCATTGATTCGTTTGCGAACGTTTTCGCCCATTCTGAGGCTTGCCTTTTTCCATTCCCGTTTTTTTAACCAAAAAAGAAAGAAAGCAAAAGAAGCAGAACACTAATGTGCGTGAAATATGCCTCTTGAAACAGTCGTTTTGAAATATGGACGTCTTTTGAATTTTTTGGTCGGTATATGACCCCAGGATTTGTTTTCAGGGCAGGTGTCATTTACAGGCCTGCAACGATTTTGAATATCCACTGACCATTAGCGCTGGGATTAAAGCTGCTGTTGTGTGAAACGGCCACAAGGTGGCAGCAGTTCTCGCTTACCAAATCTGGTTACTAGGGCCACAGAGCCTCAATGGAAGTCCTGTTCTAGATTGGAATTTAGAATGGAATGTGCCAGGAGAAAGCCCCTCAAGTTTGTCTCACTACTTCTTGTTCGTGTTTTTAATTTAATTTTTTATTTTTTATTACAGCAAGTTTGATGACAACGTTTGGCTTCTTGTAGGTGTGCAAGATGTGGTTCTTTTACACATATACATAGGTCTGTTCTTCCTGGGACCCTTTTCCCATGTGCGTTATGACAGAATGTTGAGTAGTCTTCTCTTGGTATTCCGTAGGTCTTTGGTGATTATATATTTCACCTGTGTTTGTATATGTCTGTTAACCCCGATATCCTAATGAATCCAATCCTCACACCTTTCCATTGGTGAACCATAAGTTTGTTTAATGAATCTGTGACTGCCCTTCTCCGTGGAAATATCTGCCCTGGTATCAATTTTTAGGTAACACCTATAAGTGATATCCTACGATATGTGTCTTTCACTTTCTGACTTACTACAAGTCACGTGATTACCTCTAGACTCATCTACGGTGCTGCAAATGGCATTGTGTCCTTTTTTCCCTTGGCTAATATTCTGTCTTAGCGAGGTCCATTTTCTGCAGTGTGATTCCCTGAGGGCTGAGGATTAGCTGACCTGGGCAGCCTGACCCTGCCGGCAAGCCCTCCCCAGGTGTGCCTGGGTTGAGGTCAATATAAACTGCACTCCAGGCAGCAATAGCCCCTGCAGCTGTGCCTGACTCCATATTCTCTGCCCCGTCAGCAGTCTCGGGGCTGTGCTGGTGGGAGGGTGTGAGGGTCCACGGCTTTGTTGGTGGCCCGGTGTGAGTGGGGCTCTGCTGGACTTTCTGCAGGAGTTGCCAGGCTGCCACCTGTAAAGAAGAGGATGTGTCACCCATAACTTCCACTGGAATTTCTCTCCAGGCTGAGGAAGGAAAAAAAGGAGTGGGGGCCGGGACAGGAGGGGTATCTCAGGCAGGGAAATGGAAAGCTTCCAGAAGAGCGCCCGTGGCCAGGACCATCCTTGCTGGCCTGCAAGCAGCAAGTTGACCTGCGTGCTGTCGCTGGTGTGGCTCCACGGCCCTTCCTCTAGGCTTTCAAGCCCTTGTACATATTCAGGTGTTTTACCTGGGAAGGGTGGGAACAGTTCAGTAGCAGCTGGCCTGGGGCTCAGCTCACGTTTACTCACAGAGGCCTCGGCGTGGTCCCCCAGCTTTGCAGTGAGGACGCTCCTTGCATGGGGGGACGGGGCTGTTGGTTGTATGAAAGTTGATTCCCCACCACTGACCAATTTCAGAATTGTTTACTGCTGGAACAAGTGCCTTGGTAGTGTTTTCCTCTGTATAACTGTTTGGTTTAGGTTTTTTTTCTTTCTTGGTTCAAGTTTGATTTTATTCCTCGTTTATGTATTTATAGATATAAGCATGGGAATAATTCATTCATATAAATACATCTGTGTGAAAGGAAGAACTTTCTTCTGTTTTATTTTCAAAAATCTTGAAATTTAATTTTATTTATTTATTTATACAGCAGGTTACTATTAGTTATATATTTTATGCATATACATGTATACAGGTCCATCCCAATCTCCCAACTCATCCCACCACCACCACCCCATGGCTTCCCCCACTTGGTGTCCATACGTTTGTTCTCTACCTCTGTGTCTCTATTTCTGTCCTGCATACCAGTTCATCTGTACCATTTTTCTAGGTTCCACCTATATGCATTAATATACAATATTTGTTTTTCTCTTTCTGACTTAGTTCACTCTGTATGACACTCTCTAGATCCATCGACTTCTCTACAAATGACCCAGTTTCATTCCTTTTTATGGCTGAGCAATATTCCATTTTATATATGTACCACATCTTTATCCATTCGTCTTTCTGTGGGCATTTAGGTTGCTTCCATTACCTGGCTATTGTAAATTGTGCTGCAATGAACATTGTGGTGAATGTGTCTTTTTGATTTATGGTTTTCTCTGGGTATATGCCCAAAAGTGGGATTGCAGGCTCCTATGGTAATTCTCTTTTTAGTTATTTAAAGGAACCTCCATACTGCTCTCCATAGTGAGTGTATCAATTTACCTTCCCACCAATAGTGGAAGAGGGTTCCTTTTGTCCACACCATCCCCGGAATTTGTTGTTTGTAGATTTGCTGATGATGCCGATTCTAACAGGTGTGAGGTCATACCTCATTGTCGTTTGGATTTGCATTTCTCTAATAATTAGTGATGTTGAGCAGCTTTTCATGTGCGTCTTGGCCATCTCTGTGACTTCTTTAAAGAAACGTCTATATAGATCTTCTGCCCATTTTTGTACTGGGTTGTTTGTTTTATTAATATTAAGCTGCGTGAGCTGTTTATATATATATTGGAGATTAAACCTTTGTCCATTGATTCGTTTGCGAACGTTTTCGCCCATTCTGAGGCTTGCCTTTTTCCATTCCCGTTTTTTTAACCAAAAAAGAAAGAAAGCAAAAGAAGCAGAACACTAATGTGCGTGAAATATGCCTCTTGAAACAGTCGTTTTGAAATATGGACGTCTTTTGAATTTTTTGGTCGGTATATGACCCCAGGATTTGTTTTCAGGGCAGGTGTCATTTACAGGCCTGCAACGATTTTGAATATCCACTGACCATTAGCGCTGGGATTAAAGCTGCTGTTGTGTGAAACGGCCACAAGGTGGCAGCAGTTCTCGCTTACCAAATCTGGTTACTAGGGCCACAGAGCCTCAATGGAAGTCCTGTTCTAGATTGGAATTTAGAATGGAATGTGCCAGGAGAAAGCCCCTCAAGTTTGTCTCACTACTTCTTGTTCGTGTTTTTAATTTAATTTTTTATTTTTTATTACAGCAAGTTTGATGACAACGTTTGGCTTGTTGTAGGTGTGCAAGATGTGGTTCTTTTACACATATACATAGGTCTGTTCTTCCTGGGACCCTTTTCCCATGTACGTTATGACAGAATGTTGAGTAGTCTTCTCTTGGTATTCCGTAGGTCTTTGGTGATTATATATTTCACCTGTGTTTGTATATGTCTGTTAACCCCGATATCCTAATGAATCCAATCCTCACACCTTTCCATTGGTGAACCATAAGTTTGTTTAATGAATCTGTGACTGCCCTTCTCCGTGGAAATATCTGCCCTGGTATCAATTTTTAGGTAACACCTATAAGTGATATCCTACGATATGTGTCTTTCACTTTCTGACTTACTACAAGTCACGTGATTACCTCTAGACTCATCTACGGTGCTGCAAATGGCATTGTGTCCTTTTTTCCCTTGGCTAATATTCTGTCTTAGCGAGGTCCATTTTCTGCAGTGTGATTCCCTGAGGGCTGAGGATTAGCTGACCTGGGCAGCCTGACCCTGCCGGCAAGCCCTCCCCAGGTGTGCCTGGGTTGAGGTCAATATAAACTGCACTCCAGGCAGCAATAGCCCCTGCAGCTGTGCCTGACTCCATATTCTCTGCCCCGTCAGCAGTCTCGGGGCTGTGCTGGTGGGAGGGTGTGAGGGTCCACGGCTTTGTTGGTGGCCCGGTGTGAGTGGGGCTCTGCTGGACTTTCTGAAGGAGTTGCCAGGCTGCCACCCGTAAAGAAGAAGATGTGTCACCCATAACTTCCACTGGAATTTCTCTCCGGGCTGAGGAAGGAAAAAAAGGAGTGGGGGCCGGGACAGGAGGGGTATCTCAGGCAGGGAAATGGAAAGCTTCCAGAAGAGCGCCCGTGGCCAAGACCATCCTTGCTGGCCTGCAAGCAGCAAGTTGACCTGCGTGCTGTCGCTGCTGTGGCTCCAAGGCCCTTCCTCTAGGCTTTCAAGCCCTTGTACATATTCAGGTGTTTTACCTGGGAAGGGTGGGAACAGTTCAGTAGCAGCTGGCCTGGGGCTCAGCTCACGTTTACTCACAGAGGCCTCGGCGTGGTCCCCCAGCTTTGCAGTGAGGACGCTCCTTGCATGGGGGGACGGGGCTGTTGGTTGTATGAAAGTTGATTCCCCACCACTGACCAATTTCAGAATTGTTTACTGCTGGAACAAGTGCCTTGGTAGTGTTTTCCTCTGTATAACTGTTTGGTTTAGGTTTTTTTTCTTTCTTGGTTCAAGTTAGATTTTATTCCTCGTTTATGTATTTATAGATATAAGCATGGGAATAATTCATTCATATAAATACATCTGTGTGAATGGAAGAACTTTCTTCTGTTTTACTTTCAAAAATTTTGAAATTTAATTTTATTTATTTCTTTATACAGCAGGTTACTATTAGTTATATATTTTATGCATATACATGTATACAGGTCCATCCCAATCTCCCAACTCATCCCACCACCACCACCCCATGGATTCCCCCACTTGGTGTCCATACGTTTGTTCTCTACCTCTGTGTCTCTATTTCTGTCCTGCATACCAGTTCATCTGTACCATTTTTCTAGGTTCCACATATATGCATTAATATACAATATTTGTTTTTCTCTTTCTGACTTAGTTCACTCTGTATGACACTCTCTAGATCCATCGACTTCTCTACAAATGACCCAGTTTCATTCCTTTTAGTGGCTGAGCAATATTCCATTTTATATATGTACCACATCTTTATCCATTCGTCTTTCTGTCGGCATTTAGGTTGCTTCCATTACCTGGCTATTGTAAATTGTGCTGCAATGAACATTGTGGTGAATGTGTCTTTTTGATTTATGGTTTTCTCTGGGTATATGCCCAAAAGTTGGATTGCAGGCTCCTATGGTAATTCTCTTTTTAGTTATTTAAAGGAACCCCCATACTGCTCTCCATAGTGAGTGTATCAATTTACCTTCCCACCAATAGTGGAAGAGGGTTCCTTTTGTCTACACCATCCGCGGAATTTGTTGTTTGTTGATTTGCTGATGATGCCGATTCTAACAGGTGTGATGTCATACCTCATTGTCGTTTGGATTTGCATTTCTCTAATAATTAGTGATGTTGAGCAGCTTTTCATGTGCGTCTTGGCCATCTCTGTGACTTCTTTAAAGAAACGTCTATATAGATCTTCTGCCCATTTTTGTACTGGGTTGTTTGTTTTATTAATATTAAGCTGCATGAGCTGTTTATATATATTGGAGATTAAACCTTTGTCCATTGATTCGTTTGCGAACGTTTTCGCCCATTCTGAGGCTTGCCTTTTTCCATTCCCGTTTTTTTAACCAAAAAAGAAAGAAAGCAAAAGAAGCAGAACACTAATGTGCGTGAAATATGCCTCTTGAAACAGTCGTTTTGAAATATGGACGTCTTTTGAATTTTTTGGTCGGTATATGACCCCAGGATTTGTTTTCAGGGCAGGTGTCATTTACAGGCCTGCAACGATTTTGAATATCCACTGACCATTAGCGCTGGGATTAAAGCTGCTGTTGTGTGAAACGGCCACAAGGTGGCAGCAGTTCTCGCTTACCAAATCTGGTTACTAGGGCCACAGAGCCTCAATGGAAGTCCTGTTCTAGATTGGAATTTAGAATGGAATGTGCCAGGAGAAAGCCCCTCATGTTTGTCTCACTACTTCTTGTTCGTGTTTTTAATTTAATTTTTTATTTTTTATTACAGCAAGTTTGATGACAACGTTTGGCTTCTTGTAGGTGTGCAAGATGTGGTTCTTTTACACATATACATAGGTCTGTTCTTCCTGGGACCCTTTTCCCATGTACGTTATGACAGAATGTTGAGTAGACTTCTCTTGGTATTCCGTAGGTCTTTGGTGATTATATATTTCACCTGTGTTTGTATATGTCTGTTTACCCCGATATCCTAATGAATCCAATCCTCACACCTTTCCATTGGTGAACCATAAGTTTGTTTAATGAATCTGTGACTGCCCTTCTCCGTGGAAATATCTGCCCTGGTATCAATTTTTAGGTAACACCTATAAGTGATATCCTACGATATGTGTCTTTCACTTTCTGACTTACTACAAGTCACGTGATTACCTCTAGACTCATCTACGGTGCTGCAAATGGCATTGTGTCCTTTTTTCCCTTGGCTAATATTCTGTCTTAGCGAGGTCCATTTTCTGCAGTGTGATTCCCTGAGGGCTGAGGATTAGCTGACCTGGGCAGCCTGACCCTGCCGGCAAGCCCTCCCCAGGTGTGCCTGGGTTGAGGTCAATATAAACTGCACTCCAGGCAGCAATAGCCCCTGCAGCTGTGCCTGACTCCATATTCTCTGCCCCGTCAGCAGTCTCGGGGCTGTGCTGGTGGGAGGGTGTGAGGGTCCACGGCTTTGTTGGTGGCCCGGTGTGAGTGGGGCTCTGCTGGACTTTCTGCAGGAGTTGCCAGGCTGCCACCTGTAAAGAAGAGGATGTGTCACCCATAACTTCCACTGGAATTTCTCTCCGGGCTGAGGAAGGAAAAAAAGGAGTGGGGGCCGGGACAGGAGGGGTATCTCAGGCAGGGAAATGGAAAGCTTCCAGAAGAGCGCCCGTGGCCAGGACCATCCTGGCTGGCCTGCAGGCAGCAAGTTGACCTGCGTGCTGTCGCTGGTGTGGCTCCACGGCCCTTCCTCTAGGCTTTCAAGCCCTTGTACATATTCAGGTGTTTTACCTGGGAAGGGTGGGAACAGTTCAGTAGCAGCTGGCCTGGGGCTCAGCTCACGTTTACTCACAGAGGCCTCGGCATGGTCCCCCAGCTTTGCAGTGAGGATGCTCCTTGCATGGGGGGACGGGGCTGTTGGTTGTATGGAAGATGATTCCCCACCACTGACCAATTTCAGAATTGTTTACTGCTGGAACAAGTGCCTTGGTAGTGTTTTCCTCTGTATAACTGTTTGGTTTAGGTTTTTTTTTTTCTTTCTTGGTTCAAGTTAGATTTTATTCCTCGTTTATGTATTTATAGATATAAGCATGGGAATAATTCATTCATATAAATACATCTGTGTGAATGGAAGAACTTTCTTCTGTTTTATTTTTAAAAATTTTGAAATTTAATTTTATTTATTTCTTTATACAGCAGGTTACTATTAGTTATATATTTTATGCATATACATGAATACAGGTCCATCCCAATCTCCCAACTCATCCCACCACCACCACCCCATGGATTCCCCCACTTGGTGTCCATACGTTTGTTCTCTACCTCTGTGTCTCTATTTCTGTCCTGCATACCAGTTCATCTGTACCATTTTTCTAGGTTCCACATATATGCATTAATATACAATATTTGTTTTTCTCTTTCTGACTTAGTTCACTCTGTATGACACTCTCTAGATCCATCGACTTCTCTACAAATGACCCAGTTTCATTCCTTTTAGTGGCTGAGCAATATTCCATTTTATATATGTACCACATCTTTATCCATTCGTCTTTCTGTGGGCATTTAGGTTGCTTCCATTACCTGGCTATTGTAAATTGTGCTGCAATGAACATTGTGGTGAATGTGTCTTTTTGATTTATGGTTTTCTCTGGGTATATGCCCAAAAGTTGGATTGCAGGCTCCTATGGTAATTCTCTTTTTAGTTATTTAAAGGAACCCCCATAATGCTCTCCATAGTGAGTGTATCAATTTACCTTCCCACCAATAGTGGAAGAGGGTTCCTTTTGTCCACACCATCCGCGGAATTTGTTGTTTGTTGATTTGCTGATGATGCCGATTCTAACAGGTGTGAGGTCATACCTCATTGTCGTTTGGATTTGCATTTCTCTAATAATTAGTGATGTTGAGCAGCTTTTCATGTGCGTCTTGGCCATCTCTGTGACTTCTTTAAAGAAACGTCTATATAGATCTTCTGCCCATTTTTGTACTGGGTTGTTTGTTTTATTAATATTAAGCTGCATGAGCTGTTTATATATATTGGAGATTAAACCTTTGTCCATTGATTCGTTTGCGAACGTTTTCGCCCATTCTGAGGCTTGCCTTTTTCCATTCCCGTTTTTTTAACCAAAAAAGAAAGAAAGCAAAAGAAGCAGAACACTAATGTGCGTGAAATATGCCTCTTGAAACAGTCGTTTTGAAATATGGACGTCTTTTGAATTTTTTGGTCGGTATATGACCCCAGGATTTGTTTTCAGGGCAGGTGTCATTTACAGGCCTGCAACGATTTTGAATATCCACTGACCATTAGCGCTGGGATTAAAGCTGCTGTTGTGTGAAACGGCCACAAGGTGGCAGCAGTTCTCGCTTACCAAATCTGGTTACTAGGGCCACAGAGCCTCAATGGAAGTCCTGTTCTAGATTGGAATTTAGAATGGAATGTGCCAGGAGAAAGCCCCTCAAGTTTGTCTCACTACTTCTTGTTCGTGTTTTTAATTTAATTTTTTATTTTTTATTACAGCAAGTTTGATGACAACGTTTGGCTTCTTGTAGGTGTGCAAGATGTGGTTCTTTTACACATATACATAGGTCTGTTCTTCCTGGGACCCTTTTCCCATGTACGTTATGACAGAATGTTGAGTAGTCTTCTCTTGGTATTCCGTAGGTCTTTGGTGATTATATATTTCACCTGTGTTTGTATATGTCTGTTAACCCCGATATCCTAATGAATCCAATCCTCACACCTTTCCATTGGTGAACCATAAGTTTGTTTAATGAATCTGTGACTGCCCTTCTCCGTGGAAATATCTGCCCTGGTATCAATTTTTAGGTAACACCTATAAGTGATATCCTACGATATGTGTCTTTCACTTTCTGACTTACTACAAGTCACGTGATTACCTCTAGACTCATCTACGGTGCTGCAAATGGCATTGTGTCCTTTTTTCCCTTGGCTAATATTCTGTCTTAGCGAGGTCCATTGTCTGCAGTGTGATTCCCTGAGGGCTGAGGATTAGCTGACCTGGGCAGCCTGACCCTGCCGGCAAGCCCTCCCCAGGTGTGCCTGGGTTGAGGTCAATATAAACTGCACTCCAGGCAGCAATAGCCCCTGCAGCTGTGCCTGACTCCATATTCTCTGCCCCGTCAGCAGTCTCGGGGCTGTGCTGGTGGGAGGGTGTGAGGGTCCACGGCTTTGTTGGTGGCCCGGTGTGAGTGGGGCTCTGCTGGACTTTCTGCAGGAGTTGCCAGGCTGCCACCCGTAAAGAAGAGGATGTGTCACCCATAACTTCCACTGGAATTTCTCTCCGGGCTGAGGAAGGAAACAAAGGAGTGGGGGCCGGGACAGGAGGGGTATCTCAGGCAGGGAAATGGAAAGCTTCCAGAAGAGCGCCCGGGGCCAGGAGCATCCTGGCTGGCCTGCAGGCAGCAAGTTGGCCTGCGTGCTGTCGCTGGTGTGGCTCCACGGCCCTTCCTCTAGGCTTTCAAGCCCTTGTACATATTCAGGTGTTTTACCTGGGAAGGGTGGGAACAGTTCAGTAGCAGCTGGCCTGGGGCTCAGCTCACGTTTACTCACAGAGGCCTCGGCATGGTCCCCCAACTTTGCAGTGAGGACGCTCCTTGCATGGGGGGACCGGGCTGTTGGTTGTATGGAAGATGATTCCCCACCACTGACCAATTTCAGAATTGTTTACTGCTGGAACAAGTGCCTTGGTAGTGTTTTCCTCTGTATAACTGTTTGGTTTAGCTTTTTTTTTCTTTCTTGGTTCAAGTTAGATTTTATTCCTCGTTTATGTATTTATAGATATAAGCATGGGAATAATTCATTCATATAAATACATCTGTGTGAATGGAAGAACTTTCTTCTGTTTTATTTTTAAAAATTTTGAAATTTAATTTTATTTATTTCTTTATACAGCAGGTTACTATTAGTTATATATTTTATGCATATACATGTATACAGGTCCATCCCAATCTCCCAACTCATCCCACCACCACCACCCCATGGCTTCCCCCACTTGGTGTCCATACGTTTGTTCTCTACCTCTGTGTCTCTATTTCTGTCCTGCATACCAGTTCATCTGTACCATTTTTCTAGGTTCCACATATATGCATTAATATACAATATTTGTTTTTCTCTTTCTGACTTAGTTCACTCTGTATGACAGTCTCTAGATCCATCGACTTCTCTACAAATGACCCAGTTTCATTCCTTTTTATGGCTGAGCAATATTCCATTTTATATATGTACCACATCTTTATCCAATCGTCTTTCTGTGGGCATTTAGGTTGCTTCCATTACCTGGCTATTGTAAATTGTGCTGCAATGAACATTGTGGTGAATGTGTCTTTTTGATTTATGGTTTTCTCTGGGTATATGCCCAAAAGTGGGATTGCAGGCTCCTATGGTAATTCTCTTTTTAGTTATTTAAAGGAACATCCATACTGTTCTCCATAGTGAGTGTATCAATTTACCTTCCCACCAATAGTGGAAGAGGGTTCCTTTTGTCCACACCATCCCCGGAATTTGTTGTTTGTAGATTTGCTGATGATGCCGATTCTAACAGGTGTGAGGTCATACCTCATTGTCGTTTGGATTTGCATTTCTCTAATAATTAGTGATGTTGAGCAGCTTTTCATGTGCGTCTTGGCCATCTCTGTGACTTCTTTAAAGAAACGTCTATATAGATCTTCTGCCCATTTTTGTACTGGCTTGTTTGTTTTATTAATATTAAGCTGCGTGAGCTGTTTATATATATTGGAGATTAAACCTTTGTCCATTGATTCGTTTGCAAAAGTTTTCGCCCATTCTGAGGCTTGCCTTTTTCCATTCCCGTTTTTTTAACCAAAAAAGAAAGAAAGCAAAAGAAGCAGAACACTAATGTGCGTGAAATATGCCTCTTGAAACAGTCGTTTTGAAATATGGACGTCTTTTGCATTTTTTGGTCGGTATATGACCCCAGGATTTGTTTTCAGGGCAGGTGTCACTTACAGGCCTGCAACGATTTTGAATATCCACTGACCATTAGCGCTGGGATTAAAGCTGCTGTTGTGTGAAACGGCCACAAGGTGGCAGCAGTTCTCGCTTACCAAATCTGGTTACTAGGGCCACAGAGCCTCAATGGAAGTCCTGTTCTAGATTGGAATTTAGAATGGAATGTGCCAGGAGAAAGCCCCTCAAGTTTGTCTCACTACTTCTTGTTCGTGTTTTTAATTTAATTTTTTATTTTTTATTACAGCAAGTTTGATGACAACGTTTGGCTTGTTGTAGGTGTGCAAGATGTGGTTCTTTTACACATATACATAGGTCTGTTCTTCCTGGGACCCTTTTCCCATGTACGTTATGACAGAATGTTGAGTAGTCTTCCCTTGGTATTCCGTAGGTCTTTGGTGATTATATATTTCACCTGTGTTTGTATATGTCTGTTAACCCCGATATCCTAATGAATCCAATCCTCACACCTTTCCATTGGTGAACCATAAGTTTGTTTAATGAATCTGTGACTGCCCTTCTCCGTGGAAATATCTGCCCTGGTATCAATTTTTAGGTAACACCTATAAGTGATATCCTACGATATGTGTCTTTCACTTTCTGACTTACTACAAGTCACGTGATTACCTCTAGACTCATCTACGGTGCTGCAAATGGCATTGTGTCCTTTTTTCCCTTGGCTAATATTCTGTCTTAGCGAGGTCCATTTTCTGCAGTGTGATTCCCTGAGGGCTGAGGATTAGCTGACCTGGGCAGCCTGACCCTGCCGGCAAGCCCTCCCCAGGTGTGCCTGGGTTGAGGTCAATATAAACTGCACTCCAGGCAGCAATAGCCCCTGCAGCTGTGCCTGACTCCATATTCTCTGCCCCGTCAGCAGTCTCGGGGCTGTGCTGGTGGGAGGGTGTGAGGGTCCACGGCTTTGTTGGTGGCCCGGTGTGAGTGGGGCTCTGCTGGACTTTCTGCAGGAGTTGCCAGGCTGCCACCTGTAAAGAAGAGGATGTGTCACCCATAACTTCCACTGGAATTTCTCTCCGGGCTGAGGAAGGAAACAAAGGAGTGGGGGCCGGGACAGGAGGGGTATCTCAGGCAGGGAAATGGAAAGCTTCCAGAAGAGCGCCCGTGGCCAGGACCATCCTTGCTGGCCTGCAAGCAGCAAGTTGACCTGCGTGCTGTCGCTGGTGTGGCTCCACGGCCCTTCCTCTAGGCTTTCAAGCCCTTGTACATATTCAGGTGATTTACCTGGGAAGGGTGGGAACAGTTCAGTAGCAGCTGGCCTGGGGCTCAGCTCACGTTTACTCACAGAGGCCTCGGCGTGGTCCCCCAGCTTTGCAGTGAGGACGCTCCTTGCATGGGGGGACGGGGCTGTTGGTTGTATGAAAGATGATTCCCCACCACTGACCAATTTCAGAATTGTTTACTGCTGGAACAAGTGCCTTGGTAGTGTTTTCCTCTGTATAACTGTTTGGTTTAGGTTTTTTTTCTTTCTTGGTTCAAGTTTGATTTTATTCCTCGTTTATGTATTTATAGATATAAGCATGGGAATAATTCATTCATATAAATACATCTGTGTGAATGGAAGAACTTTCTTCTGTTTTATTTTCAAAAATCTTGAAATTTAATTTTATTTATTTATTTATACAGCAGGTTACTATTAGTTATATATTTTATGCATATACATGTATACAGGTCCATCCCAATCTCCCAACTCATCCCACCACCACCACCCCATGGCTTCCCCCACTTGGTGTCCATACGTTTGTTCTCTACCTCTGTGTCTCTATTTCTGTCCTGCATACCAGTTCATCTGTACCATTTTTCTAGGTTCCACCTATATGCATTAATATACAATATTTGTTTTTCTCTTTCTGACTTAGTTCACTCTGTATGACACTCTCTAGATCCATCGACTTCTCTACAAATGACCCAGTTTCATTCCTTTTTATGGCTGAGCAATATTCCATTTTATATATGTACCACATCTTTATCCATTCGTCTTTCTGTGGGCATTTAGGTTGCTTCCATTACCTGGCTATTGTAAATTGTGCTGCAATGAACATTGTGGTGAATGTGTCTTTTTGATTTATGGTTTTCTCTGGGTATATGCCCAAAAGTGGGATTGCAGGCTCCTATGGTAATTCTCTTTTTAGTTATTTAAAGGAACCTCCATACTGCTCTCCATAGTGAGTGTATCAATTTACCTTCCCACCAATAGTGGAAGAGGGTTCCTTTTGTCCACACCATCCCCGGAATTTGTTGTTTGTAGATTTGCTGATGATGCCGATTCTAACAGGTGTGAGGTCATACCTCATTGTCGTTTGGATTTGCATTTCTCTAATAATTAGTGATGTTGAGCAGCTTTTCATGTGCGTCTTGGCCATCTCTGTGACTTCTTTAAAGAAACGTCTATATAGATCTTCTGCCCATTTTTGTACTGGGTTGTTTGTTTTATTAATATTAAGCTGCGTGAGCTGTTTATATATATATTGGAGATTAAACCTTTGTCCATTGATTCGTTTGCGAACGTTTTCGCCCATTCTGAGGCTTGCCTTTTTCCATTCCCGTTTTTTTAACCAAAAAAGAAAGAAAGCAAAAGAAGCAGAACACTAATGTGCGTGAAATATGCCTCTTGAAACAGTCGTTTTGAAATATGGACGTCTTTTGAATTTTTTGGTCGGTATATGACCCCAGGATTTGTTTTCAGGGCAGGTGTCATTTACAGGCCTACAACGATTTTGAATATCCACTGACCATTAGCGCTGGGATTAAAGCTGCTGTTGTGTGAAACGGCCACAAGGTGGCAGCAGTTCTCGCTTACCAAATCTGGTTACTAGGGCCACAGAGCCTCAATGGAAGTCCTGTTCTAGATTGGAATTTAGAATGGAATGTGCCAGGAGAAAGCCCCTCAAGTTTGTCTCACTACTTCTTGTTCGTGTTTTTAATTTAATTTTTTATTTTTTATTACAGCAAGTTTGATGACAACGTTTGGCTTCTTGTAGGTGTGCAAGATGTGGTTCTTTTACACATATACATAGGTCTGTTCTTCCTGGGACCCTTTTCCCATGTACGTTATGACAGAATGTTGAGTAGTCTTCTCTTGGTATTCCGTAGGTCTTTGGTGATTATATATTTCACCTGTTTGTATATGTCTGTTAACCCCGATATCCTAATGAATCCAATCCTCACACCTTTCCATTGGTGAACCATAAGTTTGTTTAATGAATCTGTGACTGCCCTTCTCCGTGGAAATATCTGCCCTGGTATCAATTTTTAGGTAACACCTATAAGTGATATCCTACGATATGTGTCTTTCACTTTCTGACTTACTACAAGTCACGTGATTACCTCTAGACTCATCTACGGTGCTGCAAATGGCATTGTGTCCTTTTTTCCCTTGGCTAATATTCTGTCTTAGCGAGGTCCATTTTCTGCAGTGTGATTCCCTGAGGGCTGAGGATTAGCTGACCTGGGCAGCCTGACCCTGCCGGCAAGCCCTCCCCAGGTGTGCCTGGGTTGAGGTCAATATAAACTGCACTCCAGGCAGCAATAGCCCCTGCAGCTGTGCCTGACTCCATATTCTCTGCCCCGTCAGCAGTCTCGGGGCTGTGCTGGTGGGAGGGTGTGAGGGTCCACGGCTTTGTTGGTGGCCCGGTGTGAGTGGGGCTCTGCTGGACTTTCTGCAGGAGTTGCCAGGCTGCCACCTGTAAAGAAGAGGATGTGTCACCCATAACTTCCACTGGAATTTCTCTCCGGGCTGAGGAAGGAAAAAAAGGAGTGGGGGCCGGGACAGGAGGGGTATCTCAGGCAGGGAAATGGAAAGCTTCCAGAAGAGCGCCCGTGGCCAGGACCATCCTTGCTGGCCTGCAAGCAGCAAGTTGACCTGAGTGCTGTCGCTGCTGTGGCTCCACGGCCCTTCCTCTAGGCTTTCAAGCCCTTGTACATATTCAGGTGTTTTACCTGGGAAGGGTGGGAACAGTTCAGTAGCAGCTGGCCTGGGGCTCAGCTCACGTTTACTCACAGAGGCCTCGGCGTGGTCCCCCAGCTTTGCAGTGAGGACGCTCCTTGCATGGGGGGACGGGGCTGTTGGTTGTATGAAAGTTGATTCCCCACCACTGACCAATTTCAGAATTGTTTACTGCTGGAACAAGTGCCTTGGTAGTGTTTTCCTCTGTATAACTGTTTGGTTTAGGTTTTTTTTCTTTCTTGGTTCAAGTTTGATTTTATTCCTCGTTTATGTATTTATAGATATAAGCATGGGAATAATTCATTCATATAAATACATCTGTGTGAAAGGAAGAAGTTTCTTCTGTTTTATTTTCAAAAATCTTGAAATTTAATTTTATTTATTTATTTATACAGCAGGTTACTATTAGTTATATATTTTATGCATATACATGTATACAGGTCCATCCCAATCTCCCAACTCATCCCACCACCACCACCCCATGGCTTCCCCCACTTGGTGTCCATACCTTTGTTCTCTACCTCTGTGTCTCTATTTCTGTCCTGCATACCAGTTCATCTGTACCATTTTTCTAGGTTCCACCTATATGCATTAATATACAATATTTGTTTTTCTCTTTCTGACTTAGTTCACTCTGTATGACACTCTCTAGATCCATCGACTTCTCTACAAATGACCCAGTTTCATTCCTTTTTATGGCTGAGCAATATTCCATTTTATATATGTACCACATCTTTATCCATTCGTCTTTCTGTGGGCATTTAGGTTGCTTCCATTACCTGGCTATTGTAAATTGTGCTGCAATGAACATTGTGGTGAATGTGTCTTTTTGATTTATGGTTTTCTCTGGGTATATGCCCAAAAGTGGGATTGCAGGCTCCTATGGTAATTCTCTTTTTAGTTATTTAAAGGAACCTCCATACTGCTCTCCATAGTGAGTGTATCAATTTACCTTCCCACCAATAGTGGAAGAGGGTTCCTTTTGTCCACACCATCCCCGGAATTTGTTGTTTGTAGATTTGCTGATGATGCCGATTCTAACAGGTGTGAGGTCATACCTCATTGTCGTTTGGATTTGCATTTCTCTAATAATTAGTGATGTTGAGCAGCTTTTCATGTGCGTCTTGGCCATCTCTGTGACTTCTTTAAAGAAACGTCTATATAGATCTTCTGCCCATTTTTGTACTGGGTTGTTTGTTTTATTAATATTAAGCTGCATGAGCTGTTTATATATATTGGAGATTAAACCTTTGTCCATTGATTCGTTTGCGAAAGTTTTCGCCCATTCTGAGGCTTGCCTTTTTCCATTCCCGTTTTTTTAACCAAAAAAGAAAGAAAGCAAAAGAAGCAGAACACTAATGTGCGTGAAATATGCCTCTTGAAACAGTCGTTTTGAAATATGGACGTCTTTTGAATTTTTTGGTCGATATATGACCCCAGGATTTGTTTTCAGGGCAGGTGTCATTTACAGGCCTGCAACGATTTTGAATATCCACTGACCATTAGCGCTGGGATTAAAGCTGCTGTTGTGTGAAACGGCCACAAGGTGGCAGCAGTTCTCGCTTACCAAATCTGGTTACTAGGGCCACAGAGCCTCAATGGAAGTCCTGTTCTAGATTGGAATTTAGAATGGAATGTGCCAGGAGAAAGCCCCTCAAGTTTGTCTCACTACTTCTTGTTCGTGTTTTTAATTTAATTTTTTATTTTTTATTACAGCAAGTTTGATGACAACGTTTGGCTTGTTGTAGGTGTGCAAGATGTGGTTCTTTTACACATATACATAGGTCTGTTCTTCCTGGGACCCTTTTCCCATGTACGTTATGACAGAATGTTGAGTAGTCTTCTCTTGGTATTCCGTAGGTCTTTGGTGATTATATATTTCACCTGTGTTTGTATATGTCTGTTAACCCCGATATCCTAATGAATCCAATCCTCACACCTTTCCATTGGTGAACCATAAGTTTGTTTAATGAATCTGTAACTGCCCTTCTCCGTGGAAATATCTGCCCTGGTATCAATTTTTAGGTAACACCTATAAGTGATATCCTACGATATGTGTCTTTCACTTTCTGACTTACTACAAGTCACGTGATTACCTCTAGACTCATCTACGGTGCTGCAAATGGCATTGTGTCCTTTTTTCCCTTGGCTAATATTCTGTCTTAGCGAGGTCCATTTTCTGCAGTGTGATTCCCTGAGGGCTGAGGATTAGCTGACCTGGGCAGCCTGACCCTGCCGGCAAGCCCTCCCCAGGTGTGCCTGGGTTGAGGTCAATATAAACTGCACTCCAGGCAGCAATAGCCCCTGCAGCTGTGCCTGACTCCATATTCTCTGCCCCGTCAGCAGTCTCGGGGCTGTGCTGGTGGGAGGGTGTGAGGGTCCACGGCTTTGTTGGTGGCCCGGTGTGAGTGGGGCTCTGCTGGACTTTCTGCAGGAGTTGCCAGGCTGCCACCTGTAAAGAAGAGGATGTGTCACCCATAACTTCCACTGGAATTTCTCTCCGGGCTGAGGAAGGAAACAAAGGAGTGGGGGCCGGGACAGGAGGGGTATCTCAGGCAGGGAAATGGAAAGCTTCCAGAAGAGCGCCCGGGGCCAGGACCATCCTGGCTGGCCTGCAGGCAGCAAGTTGGCCTGCGTGCTGTCGCTGGTGTGGCTCCACGGCCCTTCCTCTAGGCTTTCAAGCCCTTGTACATATTCAGGTGTTTTACCTGGGAAGGGTGGGAACAGTTCAGTAGCAGCTGGCCTGGGGCTCAGCTCACGTTTACTCACAGAGGCCTCGGCATGGTCCCCCAACTTTGCAGTGAGGACGCTCCTTGCATGGGGGGACCGGGCTGTTGGTTGTATGGAAGATGATTCCCCACCACTGACCAATTTCAGAATTGTTTACTGCTGGAACAAGTGCCTTGGTAGTGTTTTCCTCTGTATAACTGTTTGGTTTAGCTTTTTTTTTCTTTCTTGGTTCAAGTTAGATTTTATTCCTCGTTTATGTATTTATAGATATAAGCATGGGAATAATTCATTCATATAAATACATCTGTGTGAATGGAAGAACTTTCTTCTGTTTTATTTTTAAAAATTTTGAAATTTAATTTTATTTATTTCTTTATACAGCAGGTTACTATTAGTTATATATTTTATGCATATACATGTATACAGGTCCATCCCAATCTCCCAACTCATCCCACCACCACCACCCCATGGCTTCCCCCACTTGGTGTCCATACGTTTGTTCTCTACCTCTGTGTCTCTATTTCTGTCCTGCATACCAGTTCATCTGTACCATTTTTCTAGGTTCCACATATATGCATTAATATACAATATTTGTTTTTCTCTTTCTGACTTAGTTCACTCTGTATGACAGTCTCTAGATCCATCGACTTCTCTACAAATGACCCAGTTTCATTCCTTTTTATGGCTGAGCAATATTCCATTTTATATATGTACCACATCTTTATCCAATCGTCTTTCTGTGGGCATTTAGGTTGCTTCCATTACCTGGCTATTGTAAATTGTGCTGCAATGAACATTGTGGTGAATGTGTCTTTTTGATTTATGGTTTTCTCTGGGTATATGCCCAAAAGTTGGATTGCAGGCTCCTATGGTAATTCTCTTTTTAGTTATTTAAAGGAACCTCCATACTGTTCTCCATAGTGAGTGTATCAATTTACCTTCCCACCAATAGTGGAAGAGGGTTCCTTTTGTCCACACCATCCCCGGAATTTGTTGTTTGTAGATTTGCTGATGATGCCGATTCTAACAGGTGTGAGGTCATACCTCATTGTCGGTTGGATTTGCATTTCTCTAATAATTAGTGATGTTGAGCAGCTTTTCATGTGCGTCTTGGCCATCTCTGTGACTTCTTTAAAGAAACGTCTATATAGATCTTCTGCCCATTTTTGTACTGGGTTGTTTGTTTTATTAATATTAAGCTGCGTGAGCTGTTTATATATATTGGAGATTAAACCTTTGTCCATTGATTCGTTTGCGAACGTTTTCGCCCATTCTGAGGCTTGCCTTTTTCCATTCCCGTTTTTTTAACCAAAAAAGAAAGAAAGCAAAAGAAGCAGAACACTAATGTGCGTGAAATATGCCTCTTGAAACAGTCGTTTTGAAATATGGACGTCTTTTGCATTTTTTGGTCGATATATGACCCCAGGATTTGTTTTCAGGGCAGGTGTCATTTACAGGCCTGCAACGATTTTGAATATCCACTGACCATTAGCGCTGGGATTAAAGCTGCTGTTGTGTGAAACGGCCACAAGGTGGCAGCAGTTCTCGCTTACCAAATCTGGTTACTAGGGCCACAGAGCCTCAATGGAAGTCCTGTTCTAGATTGGAATTTAGAATGGAATGTGCCAGGAGAAAGCCCCTCAAGTTTGTCTCACTACTTCTTGTTCGTGTTTTTAATTTAATTTTTTATTTTTTATTACAGCAAGTTTGATGACAACGTTTGGCTTGTTGTAGGTGTGCAAGATGTGGTTCTTTTACACATATACATAGGTCTGTTCTTCCTGGGACCCTTTTCCCATGTACGTTATGACAGAATGTTGAGTAGTCTTCTCTTGGTATTCCGTAGGTCTTTGGTGATTATATATTTCACCTGTGTTTGTATATGTCTGTTAACCCCGATATCCTAATGAATCCAATCCTCACACCTTTCCATTGGTGAACCATAAGTTTGTTTAATGAATCTGTAACTGCCCTTCTCCGTGGAAATATCTGCCCTGGTATCAATTTTTAGGTAACACCTATAAGTGATATCCTACGATATGTGTCTTTCACTTTCTGACTTACTACAAGTCACGTGATTACCTCTAGACTCATCTACGGTGCTGCAAATGGCATTGTGTCCTTTTTTCCCTTGGCTAATATTCTGTCTTAGCGAGGTCCATTTTCTGCAGTGTGATTCCCTGAGGGCTGAGGATTAGCTGACCTGGGCAGCCTGACCCTGCCGGCAAGCCCTCCCCAGGTGTGCCTGGGTTGAGGTCAATATAAACTGCACTCCAGGCAGCAATAGCCCCTGCAGCTGTGCCTGACTCCATATTCTCTGCCCCGTCAGCAGTCTCGGGGCTGTGCTGGTGGGAGGGTGTGAGGGTCCACGGCTTTGTTGGTGGCCCGGTGTGAGTGGGGCTCTGCTGGACTTTCTGCAGGAGTTGCCAGGCTGCCACCTGTAAAGAAGAGGATGTGTCACCCATAACTTCCACTGGAATTTCTCTCCGGGCTGAGGAAGGAAACAAAGGAGTGGGGGCCGGGACAGGAGGGGTATCTCAGGCAGGGAAATGGAAAGCTTCCAGAAGAGCGCCCGGGGCCAGGACCATCCTGGCTGGCCTGCAGGCAGCAAGTTGGCCTGCGTGCTGTCGCTGGTGTGGCTCCACGGCCCTTCCTCTAGGCTTTCAAGCCCTTGTACATATTCAGGTGTTTTACCTGGGAAGGGTGGGAACAGTTCAGTAGCAGCTGGCCTGGGGCTCAGCTCACGTTTACTCACAGAGGCCTCGGCATGGTCCCCCAACTTTGCAGTGAGGACGCTCCTTGCATGGGGGGACCGGGCTGTTGGTTGTATGGAAGATGATTCCCCACCACTGACCAATTTCAGAATTGTTTACTGCTGGAACAAGTGCCTTGGTAGTGTTTTCCTCTGTATAACTGTTTGGTTTAGCTTTTTTTTTCTTTCTTGGTTCAAGTTAGATTTTATTCCTCGTTTATGTATTTATAGATATAAGCATGGGAATAATTCATTCATATAAATACATCTGTGTGAATGGAAGAACTTTCTTCTGTTTTATTTTTAAAAATTTTGAAATTTAATTTTATTTATTTCTTTATACAGCAGGTTACTATTAGTTATATATTTTATGCATATACATGTATACAGGTCCATCCCAATCTCCCAACTCATCCCACCACCACCACCCCATGGCTTCCCCCACTTGGTGTCCATACGTTTGTTCTCTACCTCTGTGTCTCTATTTCTGTCCTGCATACCAGTTCATCTGTACCATTTTTCTAGGTTCCACATATATGCATTAATATACAATATTTGTTTTTCTCTTTCTGACTTAGTTCACTCTGTATGACAGTCTCTAGATCCATCGACTTCTCTACAAATGACCCAGTTTCATTCCTTTTTATGGCTGAGCAATATTCCATTTTATATATGTACCACATCTTTATCCAATCGTCTTTCTGTGGGCATTTAGGTTGCTTCCATTACCTGGCTATTGTAAATTGTGCTGCAATGAACATTGTGGTGAATGTGTCTTTTTGATTTATGGTTTTCTCTGGGTATATGCCCAAAAGTTGGATTGCAGGCTCCTATGGTAATTCTCTTTTTAGTTATTTAAAGGAACCTCCATACTGTTCTCCATAGTGAGTGTATCAATTTACCTTCCCACCAATAGTGGAAGAGGGTTCCTTTTGTCCACACCATCCCCGGAATTTGTTGTTTGTAGATTTGCTGATGATGCCGATTCTAACAGGTGTGAGGTCATACCTCATTGTCGGTTGGATTTGCATTTCTCTAATAATTAGTGATGTTGAGCAGCTTTTCATGTGCGTCTTGGCCATCTCTGTGACTTCTTTAAAGAAACGTCTATATAGATCTTCTGCCCATTTTTGTACTGGGTTGTTTGTTTTATTAATATTAAGCTGCGTGAGCTGTTTATATATATTGGAGATTAAACCTTTGTCCATTGATTCGTTTGCGAACGTTTTCGCCCATTCTGAGGCTTGCCTTTTTCCATTCCCGTTTTTTTAACCAAAAAAGAAAGAAAGCAAAAGAAGCAGAACACTAATGTGCGTGAAATATGCCTCTTGAAACAGTCGTTTTGAAATATGGACGTCTTTTGCATTTTTTGGTCGATATATGACCCCAGGATTTGTTTTCAGGGCAGGTGTCATTTACAGGCCTGCAACGATTTTGAATATCCACTGACCATTAGCGCTGGGATTAAAGCTGCTGTTGTGTGAAACGGCCACAAGGTGGCAGCAGTTCTCGCTTACCAAATCTGGTTACTAGGGCCACAGAGCCTCAATGGAAGTCCTGTTCTAGATTGGAATTTAGAATGGAATGTGCCAGGAGAAAGCCCCTCAAGTTTGTCTCACTACTTCTTGTTCGTGTTTTTAATTTAATTTTTTATTTTTTATTACAGCAAGTTTGATGACAACGTTTGGCTTCTTGTAGGTGTGCAAGATGTGGTTCTTTTACACATATACATAGGTCTGTTCTTCCTGGGACCCTTTTCCCATGTACGTTATGACAGAATGTTGAGTAGTCTTCTCTTGGTATTCCGTAGGTCTTTGGTGATTATATATTTCACCTGTGTTTGTATATGTCTGTTAACCCCGATATCCTAATGAATCCAATCCTCACACCTTTCCATTGGTGAACCATAAGTTTGTTTAATGAATCTGTGACTGCCCTTCTCCGTGGAAATATCTGCCCTGGTATCAATTTTTAGGTAACACCTATAAGTGATATCCTACGATATGTGTCTTTCACTTTCTGACTTACTACAAGTCACGTGATTACCTCTAGACTCATCTACGGTGCTGCAAATGGCATTGTGTCCTTTTTTCCCTTGGCTAATATTCTGTCTTAGCGAGGTCCATTTTCTGCAGTGTGATTCCCTGAGGGCTGAGGATTAGCTGACCTGGGCAGCCTGACCCTGCCGGCAAGCCCTCCCCAGTTGTGCCTGGGTTGAGGTCAATATAAACTGCACTCCAGGCAGCAATAGCCCCTGCAGCTGTGCCTGACTCCATATTCTCTGCCCCGTCAGCAGTCTCGGGGCTGTGCTGGTGGGAGGGTGTGAGGGTCCACGGCTTTGTTGGTGGCCCGGTGTGAGTGGGGCTCTGCTGGACTTTCTGCAGGAGTTGCCAGGCTGCCACCTGTAAAGAAGAGGATGTGTCACCCATAACTTCCACTGGAATATCTCTCCGGGCTGAGGAAGGAAACAAAGGAGTGGGGGCAGGGACAGGAGGGGTATCTCAGGCAGGGAAATGGAAAGCTTCCAGAAGAGCGCCCGGGGCCAGGAGCATCCTGGCTGGCCTTCAGGCAGCAAGTTGGCCTGCGTGCTGTCGCTGGTGTGGCTCCACGGCCCTTCCTCTAGGCTTTCAAGCCCTTGTACATATTCAGGTGTTTTACCTGGGAAGGGTGGGAACAGTTCAGTAGCAGCTGGCCTGGGGCTCAGCTCACGTTTACTCACAGAGGCCTCGGCATGGTCCCCCAACTTTGCAGTGAGGACGCTCCTTGCATGGGGGGACCGGGCTGTTGGTTGTATGGAAGATGATTCCCCACCACTGACCAATTTCAGAATTGTTTACTGCTGGAACAAGTGCCTTGGTAGTGTTTTCCTCTGTATAACTGTTTGGTTTAGCTTTTTTTTTCTTTCTTGGTTCAAGTTAGATTTTATTCCTCGTTTATGTATTTATAGATATAAGCATGGGAATAATTCATTCATATAAATACATCTGTGTGAATGGAAGAACTTTCTTCTGTTTTATTTTTAAAAATTTTGAAATTTAATTTTATTTATTTCTTTATACAGCAGGTTACTATTAGTTATATATTTTATGCATATACATGTATACAGGTCCATCCCAATCTCCCAACTCATCCCACCACCACCACCCCATGGCTTCCCCCACTTGGTGTCCATACGTTTGTTCTCTACCTCTGTGTCTCTATTTCTGTCCTGCATACCAGTTCATCTGTACCATTTTTCTAGGTTCCACATATATGCATTAATATACAATATTTGTTTTTCTCTTTCTGACTTAGTTCACTCTGTATGACAGTCTCTAGATCCATCGACTTCTCTACAAATGACCCAGTTTCATTCCTTTTTATGGCTGAGCAATATTCCATTTTATATATGTACCACATCTTTATCCAATCGTCTTTCTGTGGGCATTTAGGTTGCTTCCATTACCTGGCTATTGTAAATTGTGCTGCAATGAACATTGTGGTGAATGTGTCTTTTTGATTTATGGTTTTCTCTGAGTTTATGCCCAAAAGTGGGATTGCAGGCTCCTATGGTAATTCTCTTTTTAGTTATTTAAAGGAACCTCCATACTGTTCTCCATAGTGAGTGTATCAATTTACCTTCCCACCAATAGTGGAAGAGGGTTCCTTTTGTCCACACCATCCCCGGAATTTGTTGTTTGTAGATTTGCTGATGATGCCGATTCTAACAGGTGTGAGGTCATACCTCATTGTCGTTTGGATTTGCATTTCTCTAATAATTAGTGATGTTGAGCAGCTTTTCATGTGCGTCTTGGCCATCTCTGTGACTTCTTTAAAGAAACGTCTATATAGATCTTCTGCCCATTTTTGTACTGGCTTGTTTGTTTTATTAATATTAAGCTGCGTGAGCTGTTTATATATATTGGAGATTAAACCTTTGTCCATTGATTCGTTTGCAAAAGTTTTCGCCCATTCTGAGGCTTGCCTTTTTCCATTCCCGTTTTTTTAACCAAAAAAGAAAGAAAGCAAAAGAAGCAGAACACTAATGTGCGTGAAATATGCCTCTTGAAACAGTCGTTTTGAAATATGGACGTCTTTTGCATTTTTTGGTCGGTATATGACCCCAGGATTTGTTTTCAGGGCAGGTGTCACTTACAGGCCTGCAACGATTTTGAATATCCACTGACCATTAGCGCTGGGATTAAAGCTGCTGTTGTGTGAAACGGCCACAAGGTGGCAGCAGTTCTCGCTTACCAAATCTGGTTACTAGGGCCACAGAGCCTCAATGGAAGTCCTGTTCTAGATTGGAATTTAGAATGGAATGTGCCAGGAGAAAGCCCCTCAAGTTTGTCTCACTACTTCTTGTTCGTGTTTTTAATTTAATTTTTTATTTTTTATTACAGCAAGTTTGATGACAACGTTTGGCTTGTTGTAGGTGTGCAAGATGTGGTTCTTTTACACATATACATAGGTCTGTTCTTCCTGGGACCCTTTTCCCATGTACGTTATGACAGAATGTTGAGTAGTCTTCCCTTGGTATTCCGTAGGTCTTTGGTGATTATATATTTCACCTGTGTTTGTATATGTCTGTTAACCCCGATATCCTAATGAATCCAATCCTCACACCTTTCCATTGGTGAACCATAAGTTTGTTTAATGAATCTGTGACTGCCCTTCTCCGTGGAAATATCTGCCCTGGTATCAATTTTTAGGTAACACCTATAAGTGATATCCTACGATATGTGTCTTTCACTTTCTGACTTACTACAAGTCACGTGATTACCTCTAGACTCATCTACGGTGCTGCAAATGGCATTGTGTCCTTTTTTCCCTTGGCTAATATTCTGTCTTAGCGAGGTCCATTTTCTGCAGTGTGATTCCCTGAGGGCTGAGGATTAGCTGACCTGGGCAGCCTGACCCTGCCGGCAAGCCCTCCCCAGGTGTGCCTGGGTTGAGGTCAATATAAACTGCACTCCAGGCAGCAATAGCCCCTGCAGCTGTGCCTGACTCCATATTCTCTGCCCCGTCAGCAGTCTCGGGGCTGTGCTGGTGGGAGGGTGTGAGGGTCCACGGCTTTGTTGGTGGCCCGGTGTGAGTGGGGCTCTGCTGGACTTTCTGCAGGAGTTGCCAGGCTGCCACCTGTAAAGAAGAGGATGTGTCACCCATAACTTCCACTGGAATTTCTCTCCGGGCTGAGGAAGGAAACAAAGGAGTGGGGGCCGGGACAGGAGGGGTATCTCAGGCAGGGAAATGGAAAGCTTCCAGAAGAGCGCCCGTGGCCAGGACCATCCTTGCTGGCCTGCAAGCAGCAAGTTGACCTGCGTGCTGTCGCTGGTGTGGCTCCACGGCCCTTCCTCTAGGCTTTCAAGCCCTTGTACATATTCAGGTGATTTACCTGGGAAGGGTGGGAACAGTTCAGTAGCAGCTGGCCTGGGGCTCAGCTCACGTTTACTCACAGAGGCCTCGGCGTGGTCCCCCAGCTTTGCAGTGAGGACGCTCCTTGCATGGGGGGACGGGGCTGTTGGTTGTATGAAAGATGATTCCCCACCACTGACCAATTTCAGAATTGTTTACTGCTGGAACAAGTGCCTTGGTAGTGTTTTCCTCTGTATAACTGTTTGGTTTAGGTTTTTTTTCTTTCTTGGTTCAAGTTTGATTTTATTCCTCGTTTATGTATTTATAGATATAAGCATGGGAATAATTCATTCATATAAATACATCTGTGTGAATGGAAGAACTTTCTTCTGTTTTATTTTCAAAAATCTTGAAATTTAATTTTATTTATTTATTTATACAGCAGGTTACTATTAGTTATATATTTTATGCATATACATGTATACAGGTCCATCCCAATCTCCCAACTCATCCCACCACCACCACCCCATGGCTTCCCCCACTTGGTGTCCATACGTTTGTTCTCTACCTCTGTGTCTCTATTTCTGTCCTGCATACCAGTTCATCTGTACCATTTTTCTAGGTTCCACCTATATGCATTAATATACAATATTTGTTTTTCTCTTTCTGACTTAGTTCACTCTGTATGACACTCTCTAGATCCATCGACTTCTCTACAAATGACCCAGTTTCATTCCTTTTTATGGCTGAGCAATATTCCATTTTATATATGTACCACATCTTTATCCATTCGTCTTTCTGTGGGCATTTAGGTTGCTTCCATTACCTGGCTATTGTAAATTGTGCTGCAATGAACATTGTGGTGAATGTGTCTTTTTGATTTATGGTTTTCTCTGGGTATATGCCCAAAAGTGGGATTGCAGGCTCCTATGGTAATTCTCTTTTTAGTTATTTAAAGGAACCTCCATACTGCTCTCCATAGTGAGTGTATCAATTTACCTTCCCACCAATAGTGGAAGAGGGTTCCTTTTGTCCACACCATCCCCGGAATTTGTTGTTTGTAGATTTGCTGATGATGCCGATTCTAACAGGTGTGAGGTCATACCTCATTGTCGTTTGGATTTGCATTTCTCTAATAATTAGTGATGTTGAGCAGCTTTTCATGTGCGTCTTGGCCATCTCTGTGACTTCTTTAAAGAAACGTCTATATAGATCTTCTGCCCATTTTTGTACTGGGTTGTTTGTTTTATTAATATTAAGCTGCGTGAGCTGTTTATATATATATTGGAGATTAAACCTTTGTCCATTGATTCGTTTGCGAACGTTTTCGCCCATTCTGAGGCTTGCCTTTTTCCATTCCCGTTTTTTTAACCAAAAAAGAAAGAAAGCAAAAGAAGCAGAACACTAATGTGCGTGAAATATGCCTCTTGAAACAGTCGTTTTGAAATATGGACGTCTTTTGAATTTTTTGGTCGGTATATGACCCCAGGATTTGTTTTCAGGGCAGGTGTCATTTACAGGCCTGCAACGATTTTGAATATCCACTGACCATTAGCGCTGGGATTAAAGCTGCTGTTGTGTGAAACGGCCACAAGGTGGCAGCAGTTCTCGCTTACCAAATCTGGTTACTAGGGCCACAGAGCCTCAATGGAAGTCCTGTTCTAGATTGGAATTTAGAATGGAATGTGCCAGGAGAAAGCCCCTCAAGTTTGTCTCACTACATCTTGTTCGTGTTTTTAATTTAATTTTTTATTTTTTATTACAGCAAGTTTGATGACAACGTTTGGCTTCTTGTAGGTGTGCAAGATGTGGTTCTTTTACACATATACATAGGTCTGTTCTTCCTGGGACCCTTTTCCCATGTACGTTATGACAGAATGTTGAGTAGTCTTCTCTTGGTATTCCGTAGGTCTTTGGTGATTATATATTTCACCTGTGTTTGTATATGTCTGTTAACCCCGATATCCTAATGAATCCAATCCTCACACCTTTCCATTGGTGAACCATAAGTTTGTTTAATGAATCTGTGACTGCCCTTCTCCGTGGAAATATCTGCCCTGGTATCAATTTTTAGGTAACACCTATAAGTGATATCCTACGATATGTGTCTTTCACTTTCTGACTTACTACAAGTCACGTGATTACCTCTAGACTCATCTACGGTGCTGCAAATGGCATTGTGTCCTTTTTTCCCTTGGCTAATATTCTGTCTTAGCGAGGTCCATTTTCTGCAGTGTGATTCCCTGAGGGCTGAGGATTAGCTGACCTGGGCAGCCTGACCCTGCCGGCAAGCCCTCCCCAGGTGTGCCTGGGTTGAGGTCAATATAAACTGCACTCCAGGCAGCAATAGCCCCTGCAGCTGTGCCTGACTCCATATTCTCTGCCCCGTCAGCAGTCTCGGGGCTGTGCTGGTGGGAGGGTGTGAGGGTCCACGGCTTTGTTGGTGGCCCGGTGTGAGTGGGGCTCTGCTGGACTTTCTGCAGGAGTTGCCAGGCTGCCACCTGTAAAGAAGAGGATGTGTCACCCATAACTTCCACTGGAATTTCTCTCCGGGCTGAGGAAGGAAAAAAAGGAGTGGGGGCCGGGACAGGAGGGGTATCTCAGGCAGGGAAATGGAAAGCTTCCAGAAGAGCGCCCGTGGCCAAGACCATCCTTGCTGGCCTGCAAGCAGCAAGTTGACCTGCGTGCTGTCGCTGCTGTGGCTCCATGGCCCTTCCTCTAGGCTTTCAAGCCCTTGTACATATTCAGGTGTTTTACCTGGGAAGGGTGGGAACAGTTCAGTAGCAGCTGGCCTGGGGCTCAGCTCACGTTTACTCACAGAGGCCTCGGCGTGGTCCCCCAGCTTTGCCGTGAGGACGCTCCTTGCATGGGGGTACGGGGCTGTTGGTTGTATGAAAGTTGATTCCCCACCACTGACCAATTTCAGAATTGTTTACTGCTGGAACAAGTGCCTTGGTAGTGTTTTCCTCTGTATAACTGTTTGGTTTAGGTTTTTTTTCTTTCTTGGTTCAAGTTTGATTTTATTCCTCGTTTATGTATTTATAGATATAAGCATGGGAATAATTCATTCATATAAATACATCTGTGTGAAAGGAAGAACTTTCTTCTGTTTTATTTTCAAAAATCTTGAAATTTAATTTTATTTATTTATTTATACAGCAGGTTACTATTAGTTATATATTTTATGCATATACATGTATACAGGTCCATCCCAATCTCCCAACTCATCCCACCACCACCACCCCATGGCTTCCCCCACTTGGTGTCCATACGTTTGTTCTCTACCTCTGTGTCTCTATTTCTGTCCTGCATACCAGTTCATCTGTACCATTTTTCTAGGTTCCACCTATATGCATTAATATACAATATTTGTTTTTCTCTTTCTGACATAGTTCACTCTGTATGACACTCTCTAGATCCATCGACTTCTCTACAAATGACCCAGTTTCATTCCTTTTTATGGCATAGCAATATTCAGTTTTATATATGTACCACATCTTTATCCATTCGTCTTTCTGTGGGCATTTAGGTTGCTTCCATTACCTGGCTATTGTAAATTGTGCTGCAATGAACATTGTGGTGAATGTGTCTTTTTTTTTTTTTTTTTTTTTTTTTTTTTTTTTTTTTTTTTTTTTTTTTGCTGTACGCGGGCCTCTCACTGCTGTGGCCTCTCCCGCCGCGGAGCACAGGCTCCGGACACACAGGCCCCGCGGCCATGGCTCGCGGGCCCAGCCGCTCCGCGGCATGTGGGATCCTCCGGGATCGGGGCACGAACCCGTGTCCCCTGCATCGGCAGGCGGACTCTCAACCACTGCGCCACCAGGGAGGCCCGAATGTGTCTTTTTGATTTATGGTTTTCTCTGGGTATATGCCCAAAAGTGGGATTGCAGGCTCCTATGGTAATTCTCTTTTTAGTTATTTAAAGGAACCTCCATACTGCTCTCCATAGTGAGTGTATCAATTTACCTTCCCACCAATAGTGGAAGAGGGTTCCTTTTGTCCACACCATCCCCGGAATTTGTTGTTTGTAGATTTGCTGATGATGCCGATTCTAACAGGTGTGAGGTCATACCTCATTGTCGTTTGGATTTGCATTTCTCTAATAATTAGTGATGTTGAGCAGCTTTTCATGTGCGTCTTGGCCATCTCTGTGACTTCTTTAAAGAAACGTCTATATAGATCTTCTGCCCATTTTTGTACTGGGTTGTTTGTTTTATTAATATTAAGCTGCGTGAGCTGTTTATATATATATTGGAGATTAAACCTTTGTCCATTGATTCGTTTGCGAACGTTTTCGCCCATTCTGAGGCTTGCCTTTTTCCATTCCCGTTTTTTTAACCAAAAAAGAAAGAAAGCAAAAGAAGCAGAACACTAATGTGCGTGAAATATGCCTCTTGAAACAGTCGTTTTGAAATATGGACGTCTTTTGAATTTTTTGGTCGGTATATGACCCCAGGATTTGTTTTCAGGGCAGGTGTCATTTACAGGCCTGCAACGATTTTGAATATCCACTGACCATTAGCACTGGGATTAAAGCTGCTGTTGTGTGAAACGGCCACAAGGTGGCAGCAGTTCTCGCTTACCAAATCTGGTTACTAGGGCCACAGAGCCTCAATGGAAGTCCTGTTCTAGATTGGAATTTAGAATGGAATGTGCCAGGAGAAAGCCCCTCAAGTTTGTCTCACTACTTCTTGTTCGTGTTTTTAATTTAATTTTTTATTTTTTATTACAGCAAGTTTGATGACAACGTTTGGCTTCTTGTAGGTGTGCAAGATGTGGTTCTTTTACACATATACATAGGTCTGTTCTTCCTGGGACCCTTTTCCCATGTACGTTATGACAGAATGTTGAGTAGTCTTCTCTTGGTATTCCGTAGGTCTTTGGTGATTATATATTTCACCTGTGTTTGTATATGTCTGTTAACCCCGATATCCTAATGAATCCAATCCTCACACCTTTCCATTGGTGAACCATAAGTTTGTTTAATGAATCTGTGATTGCCCTTCTCCGTGGAAATATCCGCCCTGGTATCAATTTTTAGGTAACACCTATAAGTGATATCCTACGATATGTGTCTTTCACTTTCTGACTTACTACAAGTCACGTGATTACCTCTAGACTCATCTACGGTGCTGCAAATGGCATTGTGTCCTTTTTTCCCTTGGCTAATATTCTGTCTTAGCGAGGTCCATTTTCTGCAGTGTGATTCCCTGAGGGCTGAGGATTAGCTGACCTGGGCAGCCTGACCCTGCCGGCAAGCCCTCCCCAGGTGTGCCTGGGTTGAGGTCAATATAAACTGCACTCCAGGCAGCAATAGCCCCTGCAGCTGTGCCTGACTCCATATTCTCTGCCCCGTCAGCAGTCTCGGGGCTGTGCTGGTGGGAGGGTGTGAGGGTCCATGGCTTTGTTGGTGGCCCGGTGTGAGTGGGGCTCTGCTGGACTTTCTGCAGGAGTTGCCAGGCTGCCACCTGTAAAGAAGAGGATGTGTCACCCATAACTTCCACTGGAATTTCTCTCCGGGCTGAGGAAGGAAAAAAAGGAGTGGGGGCCGGGACAGGAGGGGTATCTCAGGCAGGGAAATGGAAAGCTTCCAGAAGAGCGCCCGTGGCCAGGACCATCCTGGCTGGCCTGCAGGCAGCAAGTTGACCTGCGTGCTGTCGCTGGTGTGGCTCCACGGCCCTTCCTCTAGGCTTTCAAGCCCTTGTACATATTCAGGTGTTTTACCTGGGAAGGGTGGGAACAGTTCAGTAGCAGCTGGCCTGGGGCTCAGCTCACGTTTACTCACAGAGGCCTCGGCATGGTCCCCCAGCTTTGCAGTGAGGACGCTCCTTGCATGGGGTGACGGGGCTATTGGTTGTATGGAAGATGATTCCCCACCACTGACCAATTTCAGAATTGTTTACTGCTGGAACAAGTGCCTTGGTAGTGTTTTCCTCTGTATAACTGTTTGGTTTAGGTTTTTTTTTTCTTTCTTGGTTCAAGTTAGATTTTATTCCTCGTTTATGTATTTATAGATATAAGCATGGGAATAATTCATTCATATAAATACATCTGTGTGAATGGAAGAACTTTCTTCTGTTTTATTTTTAAAAATTTTGAAATTTAATTTTATTTATTTCTTTATACAGCAGGTTTCTCTTAGTTATATCTTTTATGCATATACATGAATACAGGTCCATCCCAATCTCCCAACTCATCCCACCACCACCACCCCATGGATTCCCCCACTTGGTGTCCATACGTTTGTTCTCTACCTCTGTGTCTCTATTTCTGTCCTGCATACCAGTTCATCTGTACCATTTTTCTAGGTTCCACATATATGCATTAATATACAATATTTGTTTTTCTCTTTCTGACTTAGTTCACTCTGTATGACACTCTCTAGATCCATCGACTTCTCTACAAATGACCCAGTTTCATTCCTTTTTATGGCTGAGCAATATTCCATTTTATATATGTACCACATCTTTATCCATTCGTCTTTCTGTGGGCATTTAGGTTGCTTCCATTACCTGGCTATTGTAAATTGTGCTGCAATGAACATTGTGGTGAATGTGTCTTTTTGATTTATGGTTTTCTCTGGGTATATGCCCAAAAGTTGGATTGCAGGCTCCTATGGTAATTCTCTTTTTAGTTATTTAAAGGAACCCCCATACTGCTCTCCATAGTGAGTGTATCAATTTACCTTCCCACCAATAGTGGAAGAGGGTTCCTTTTGTCCACACCATCCGCGGAATTTGTTGTTTGTTGATTTGCTGATGATGCCGATTCTAACAGGTGTGAGGTCATACCTCATTGTCGTTTGGATTTGCATTTCTCTAATAATTAGTGATGTTGAGCAGCTTTTCATGTGCGTCTTGGCCATCTCTGTGACTTCTTTAAAGAAACGTCTATATAGATCTTCTGCCCATTTTTGTACTGGGTTGTTTGTTTTATTAATATTAAGCTGCATGAGCTGTTTATATATATTGGAGATTAAACCTTTGTCCATTGATTCGTTTGCGAACGTTTTCGCCCATTCTGAGGCTTGCCTTTTTCCATTCCCGTTTTTTTAACCAAAAAAGAAAGAAAGCAAAAGAAGCAGAACACTAATGTGCGTGAAATATGCCTCTTGAAACAGTCGTTTTGAAATATGGACGTCTTTTGAATTTTTTGGTCGGTATATGACCCCACGATTTGTTTTCAGGGCAGGTGTCATTTACAGGCCTGCAACGATTTTGAATATCCACTGACCATTAGCGCTGGGATTAAAGCTGCTGTTGTGTGAAACGGCCACAAGGTGGCAGCAGTTCTCGCTTACCAAATCTGGTTACTAGGGCCACAGAGCCTCAATGGAAGCCCTGTTCTAGATTGGAATTTAGAATGGAATGTGCCAGGAGAAAGCCCCTCAAGTTTGTCTCACTACTTCTTGTTCGTGTTTTTAATTTAATTTTTTATTTTTTATTACAGCAAGTTTGATGACAACGTTTGGCTTGTTGTAGGTGTGCAAGATGTGGTTCTTTTACACATATACATAGGTCTGTTCTTCCTGGGACCCTTTTCCCATGTACGTTATGACAGAATGTTGAGTAGTCTTCTCTTGGTATTCCGTAGGTCTTTGGGGATTATATATTTCACCTGTGTTTGTATATGTCTGTTAACCCCGATATCCTAATGAATCCAATCCTCACACCTTTCCATTGGTGAACCATAAGTTTGTTTAATGAATCTGTAACTGCCCTTCTCCGTGGAAATATCTGCCCTGGTATCAATTTTTAGGTAACACCTATAAGTGATATCCTACGATATGTGTCTTTCACTTTCTGACTTACTACAAGTCACGTGATTACCTCTAGACTCATCTACGGTGCTGCAAATGGCATTGTGTCCTTTTTTCCCTTGGCTAATATTCTGTCTTAGCGAGGTCCATTTTCTGCAGTGTGATTCCCTGAGGGCTGAGGATTAGCTGACCTGGGCAGCCTGACCCTGCCGGCAAGCCCTCCCCAGGTGTGCCTGGGTTGAGGTCAATATAAACTGCACTCCAGGCAGCAATAGCCCCTGCAGCTGTGCCTGACTCCATATTCTCTGCCCCGTCAGCAGTCTCGGGGCTGTGCTGGTGGGAGGGTGTGAGGGTCCACGGCTTTGTTGGTGGCCCGGTGTGAGTGGGGCTCTGCTGGACTTTCTGCAGGAGTTGCCAGGCTGCCACCTGTAAAGAAGAGGATGTGTCACCCATAACTTCCACTGGAATTTCTCTCCGGGCTGAGGAAGGAAACAAAGGAGTGGGGGCCGGGACAGGAGGGGTATCTCAGGCAGGGAAATGGAAAGCTTCCAGAAGAGCGCCCGGGGCCAGGACCATCCTGGCTGGCCTGCAGGCAGCAAGTTGGCCTGCGTGCTGTCGCTGGTGTGGCTCCACGGCCCTTCCTCTAGGCTTTCAAGCCCTTGTACATATTCAGGTGTTTTACCTGGGAAGGGTGGGAACAGTTCAGTAGCAGCTGGCCTGGGGCTCAGCTCACGTTTACTCACAGAGGCCTCGGCATGGTCCCCCAGCTTTGCAGTGAGGAAGCTCCTTGCATGGGGGGACCGGGCTGTTGGTTGTATGGAAGGTGATTCCCCACCACTGACCAATTTCAGAATTGTTTACTGCTGGAACAAGTGCCTTGGTAGTGTTTTCCTCTGTATAACTCTTTGGTTTAGGTTTTTTTTTCTTTCTTGGTTCAAGTTAGATTTTATTCCTCGTTTATGTATTTATAGATATAAGCATGGGAATAATTCATTCATATAAATACATCTGTGTGAATGGAAGAACTTTCTTCTGTTTTATTTTTAAAAATTTTGAAATTTAATTTTATTTATTTATTTATACAGCAGGTTACTATTAGTTATATATTTTATGCATATACATGAATACAGGTCCATCCCAATCTCCCAAATCATCCCACCACCACCACCCCATGGATTCCCCCACTTGGTGTCCATACGTTTGTTCTCTACCTCTGTGTCTCTATTTCTGTCCTGCATACCAGTTCATCTGTACCATTTTTCTAGGTTCCACATATATGCATTAATATACAATATTTGTTTTTCTCTTTCTGACTTAGTTCACTCTGTATGACAGTCTCTAGATCCATCGACTTCTCTACAAATGACCCAGTTTCATTCCTTTTTATGGCTGAGCAATATTCCATTTTATATATGTACCACATCTTTATCCATTCGTCTTTCTGTGGGCATTTAGGTTGCTTCCATTACCTGGCTATTGTAAATTGTGCTGCAATGAACATTGTGGTGAATGTGTCTTTTTGATTTATGGTTTTCTCTGGGTATATGCCCAAAAGTGGGATTGCAGGCTCCTATGGTAATTCTCTTTTTAGTTATTTAAAGGAACCTCCATTCTGCTCTCCATAGTGAGTGTATCAATTTACCTTCCCACCAATAGTGGAAGAGGGTTCCTTTTGTCCACACCATCCGCGGAATTTGTTGTTTGTTGATTTGCTGATGATGCCGATTCTAACAGGTGTGAGGTCATACCTCATTGTCGTTTGGATTTGCATTTCTCTAATAATTAGTGATGTTGAGCAGCTTTTCATGTGCGTCTTGGCCATTTCTGTGACTTCTTTAAAGAAACGTCTATATAGATCTTCTGCCCATTTTTGTACTGGGTTGTTTGTTTTATTAATATTAAGCTGCATGAGCTGTTTATATATATTGGAGATTAAACCTTTGTCCATTGATTCGTTTGCGAACGTTTTCGCCCATTCTGAGGCTTGCCTTTTTCCATTCCCGTTTTTTTAACCAAAAAAGAAAGAAAGCAAAAGAAGCAGAACACTAATGTGCGTGAAATATGCCTCTTGAAACAGTCGTTTTGAAATATGGACGTCTTTTGAATTTTTTGGTCGGTATATGACCCCAGGATTTGTTTTCAGGGCAGGTGTCATTTACAGGCCTGCAACGATTTTGAATATCCACTGACCATTAGCGCTGGGATTAAAGCTGCTGTTGTGTGAAACGGCCACAAGGTGGCAGCAGTTCTCGCTTACCAAATCTGGTTACTAGGGCCACAGAGCCTCAATGGAAGTCCTGTTCTAGATTGGAATTTAGAATGGAATGTGCCAGGAGAAAGCCCCTCAAGTTTGTCTCACTACTTCTTGTTCGTGTTTTTAATTTAATTTTTTATTTTTTATTACAGCAAGTTTGATGACAACGTTTGGCTTGTTGTAGGTGTGCAAGATGTGGTTCTTTTACACATATACATAGGTCTGTTCTTCCTGGGACCCTTTTCCCATGTACGTTATGACAGAATGTTGAGTAGTCTTCCCTTGGTATTCCGTAGGTCTTTGGTGATTATATATTTCACCTGTGTTTGTATATGTCTGTTAACCCCGATATCCTAATGAATCCAATCCTCACACCTTTCCATTGGTGAACCATAAGTTTGTTTAATGAATCTGTGACTGCCCTTCTCCGTGGAAATATCTGCCCTGGTATCAATTTTTAGGTAACACCTATAAGTGATATCCTACGATATGTGTCTTTCACTTTCTGACTTACTACAAGTCACGTGATTACCTCTAGACTCATCTACGGTGCTGCAAATGGCATTGTGTCCTTTTTTCCCTTGGCTAATATTCTGTCTTAGCGAGGTCCTTTTTCTGCAGTGTGATTCCCTGAGGGCTGAGGATTAGCTGACCTGGGCAGCCTGACCCTGCCGGCAAGCCCTCCCCAGGTGTGCCTGGGTTGAGGTCAATATAAACTGCACTCCAGGCAGCAATAGCCCCTGCAGCTGTGCCTGACTCCATATTCTCTGCCCCGTCAGCAGTCTCGGGGCTGTGCTGGTGGGAGGGTGTGAGGGTCCACGGCTTTGTTGGTGGCCCGGTGTGAGTGGGGCTCTGCTGGACTTTCTGCAGGAGTTGCCAGGCTGCCACCTGTAAAGAAGAGGATGTGTCACCCATAACTTCCACTGGAATTTCTCTCCGGGCTGAGGAAGGAAACAAAGGAGTGGGGGCCGGGACAGGAGGGGTATCTCAGGCAGGGAAATGGAAAGCTTCCAGAAGAGTGCCCGGGGCCAGGACCATCCTGGCTGGCCTGCAGGCAGCAAGTTGGCCTGCGTGCTGTCGCTGGTGTGGCTCCACGGCCCTTCCTCTAGGCTTTCAAGCCCTTGTACATATTCAGGTGTTTTACCTGGGAAGGGTGGGAACAGTTCAGTAGCAGCTGGCCTGGGGCTCACCTCACGTTTACTCACAGAGGCCTCGGCATGGTCCCCCAGCTTTGCAGTTAGGACGCTCCTTGCATGGGGGGACGGGGCTGTTGGTTGTATGGAAGATTATTCCCCACCACTGACCAATTTCAGAATTGTTTACTGCTGGAACAAGTGCCTTGGTAGTGTTTTCCTCTGTATAACTGTTTGGTTTAGGTTTTTTTTTCTTTCTTGGTTCAAGTTAGATTTTATTCCTCGTTTATGTATTTATAGATATAAGCATGGGAATAATTCATTCATATAAATACATCTGTGTGAATGGAAGAACTTTCTTCTGTTTTATTTTCAAAAATTTTGAAATTTAATTTTATTTATTTCTTTATACAGCAGGTTACTATTAGTTATATATTTTATGCATATACATGTATACAGGTCCATCCCAATCTCCCAACTCATCCCACCACCACCACCCCATGGCTTCCCCCACTTGGTGTCCATACGTTTGTTCTCTACCTCTGTGTCTCTATTTCTGTCCTGCATACCAGTTCATCTGTACCATTTTTCTAGGTTCCACCTATATGCATTAATATACAATATTTGTTTTTCTCTTTCTGACTTAGTTCACTCTGTATGACAGGCTCTAGATCCATCGACTTCTCTACAAATGACCCAGTTTCATTCCTTTTTATGGCTGAGCAATATTCCATTTTATATATGTACCACATCTTTATCCATTCGTCTTTCTGTGGGCATTTAGGTTGCTTCCATTACCTGGCTATTGTAAATTGTGCTGCAATGAACATTGTGGTGAATGTGTCTTTTTGATTTATGGTTTTCTCTGGGTATATGCCCAAAAGTGGGATTGCAGGCTCCTATGGTAATTCTCTTTTTAGTTATTTAAAGGAACCTCCATACTGCTCTCCATAGTGAGTGTATCAATTTACCTTCCCACCAATAGTGGAAGAGGGTTCCTTTTGTCCACACCATCCCCGGAATTTGTTGTTTGTAGATTTGCTGATGATGCCGATTCTAACAGGTGTGAGGTCATACCTCATTGTCGTTTGGATTTGCATTTCTCTAATAATTAGTGATGTTGAGCAGCTTTTCATGTGCGTCTTGGCCATCTCTGTGACTTCTTTAAAGAAACGTTTATATAGATCTTCTGCCCATTTTTGTACTGGGTTGTTTGTTTTATTAATATTAAGCTGCGTGAGCTGTTTATATATATATTGGAGATTAAACCTTTGTCCATTGATTCGTTTGCGAACGTTTTCGCCCATTCTGAGGCTTGCCTTTTTCCATTCCCGTTTTTTTAACCAAAAAAGAAAGAAAGCAAAAGAAGCAGAACACTAATGTGCGTGAAATATGCCTCTTGAAACAGTCGTTTTGAAATATGGACGTCTTTTGAATTTTTTGGTCGGTATATGACCCCAGGATTTGTTTTCAGGGCAGGTGTCATTTACAGGCCTGCAACGATTTTGAATATCCACTGACCATTAGCGCTGGGATTAAAGCTGCTGTTGTGTGAAACGGCCACAAGGTGGCAGCAGTTCTCGCTTACCAAATCTGGTTACTAGGGCCACAGAGCCTCAATGGAAGTCCTGTTCTAGATTGGAATTTAGAATGGAATGTGCCAGGAGAAAGCCCCTCAAGTTTGTCTCACTACTTCTTGTTCGTGTTTTTAATTTAATTTTTTATTTTTTATTACAGCAAGTTTGATGACAACGTTTGGCTTGTTGTAGGTGTGCAAGATGTGGTTCTTTTACACATATACATAGGTCTGTTCTTCCTGGGACCCTTTTCCCATGTACGTTATGACAGAATGTTGAGTAGTCTTCTCTTGGTATTCCGTAGGTCTTTGGTGATTATATATTTCACCTGTGTTTGTATATGTCTGTTAACCCCGATATCCTAATGAATCCAATCCTCACACCTTTCCATTGGTGAACCATAAGTTTGTTTAATGAATCTGTGACTGCCCTTCTCCGTGGAAATATCTGCCCTGGTATCAATTTTTAGGTAACACCTATAAGTGATATCCTACGATATGTGTCTTTCACTTTCTGACTTACTACAAGTCACGTGATTACCTCTAGACTCATCTACGGTGCTGCAAATGGCATTGTGTCCTTTTTTCCCTTGGCTAATATTCTGTCTTAGCGAGGTCCTTTTTCTGCAGTGTGATTCCCTGAGGGCTGAGGATTAGCTGACCTGGGCAGCCTGACCCTGCCGGCAAGCCCTCCCCAGGTGTGCCTGGGTTGAGGTCAATATAAACTGCACTCCAGGCAGCAATAGCCCCTGCAGCTGTGCCTGACTCCATATTCTCTGCCCCGTCAGCAGTCTCGGGGCTGTGCTGGTGGGAGGGTGTGAGGGTCCACGGCTTTGTTGGTGGCCCGGTGTGAGTGGGGCTCTGCTGGACTTTCTGCAGGAGTTGCCAGGCTGCCACCTGTAAAGAAGAGGATGTGTCACCCATAACTTCCACTGGAATTTCTCTCCGGGCTGAGGAAGGAAACAAAGGAGTGGGGGCCGGGACAGGAGGGGTATCTCAGGCAGGGAAATGGAAAGCTTCCAGAAGAGCGCCCGGGGCCAGGACCATCCTGGCTGGCCTGCAGGCAGCAAGTTGGCCTGCGTGCTGTCGCTGGTGTGGCTCCACGGCCCTTCCTCTAGGCTTTCAAGCCCTTGTACATATTCAGGTGTTTTACCTGGGAAGGGTGGGAACAGTTCAGTAGCAGCTGGCCTGGGGCTCAGCTCACGTTTACTCACAGAGGCCTCGGCATGGTCCCCCAGCTTTGCAGTGAGGACGCTCCTTGCATGGGGGGACGGGGCTGTTGGTTGTATGGAAGATGATTCCCCACCACTGACCAATTTCAGAATTGTTTACTGCTGGAACAAGTGCCTTGGTAGTGTTTTCCTCTGTATAACTGTTTGGTTTAGGTTTTTTTTTTTCTTTCTTCGTTCAAGTTAGATTTTATTCCTCGTTTATGTATTTATAGATATAAGCATGGGAATAATTCATTCATATAAATACATCTGTGTGAATGGAAGAACTTTCTTCTGTTTTATTTTCAAAAATTTTGAAATTTAATTTTATTTATTTCTTTATACAGCAGGTTACTATTAGTTATATATTTTATGCATATACATGTATACAGGTCCATCCCAATCTCCCAACTCATCCCACCACCACCACCACATGGCTTCCCCCACTTGGTGTCCATACGTTTGTTCTCTACCTCTGTGTCTCTATTTCTGTCCTGCATACCAGTTCATCTGTACCATTTTTCTAGGTTCCACCTATATGCATTAATATACAATATTTGTTTTTCTCTTTCTGACTTACTTCACTCTGTATGACAGGCTCTAGATCCATCGACTTCTCTACAAATGACCCAGTTTCATTCCTTTTTATGGCTGAGCAATATTCCATTTTATATATGTACCACATCTTTATCCATTCGTCTTTCTGTGGGCATTTAGGTTGCTTCCATTACCTGGCTATTGTAAATTGTGCTGCAATGAACATTGTGGTGAATGTGTCTTTTTGATTTATGGTTTTCTCTGGGTATATGCCCAAAAGTGGGATTGCAGGCTCCTATGGTAATTCTCTTTTTAGTTATTTAAAGGAACCTCCATACTGCTCTCCATAGTGAGTGTATCAATTTACCTTCCCACCAATAGTGGAAGAGGGTTCCTTTTGTCCACACCATCCCCGGAATTTGTTGTTTGTAGATTTGCTGATGATGCCGATTCTAACAGGTGTGAGGTCATACCTCATTGTCGTTTGGATTTGCATTTCTCTAATAATTAGTGATGTTGAGCAGCTTTTCATGTGCGTCTTGGCCATCTCTGTGACTTCTTTAAAGAAACGTTTATATAGATCTTCTGCCCATTTTTGTACTGGGTTGTTTGTTTTATTAATATTAAGCTGCGTGAGCTGTTTATATATATATTGGAGATTAAACCTTTGTCCATTGATTCGTTTGCGAACGTTTTCGCCCATTCTGAGGCTTGCCTTTTTCCATTCCCGTTTTTTTAACCAAAAAAGAAAGAAAGCAAAAGAAGCAGAACACTAATGTGCGTGAAATATGCCTCTTGAAACAGTCGTTTTGAAATATGGACGTCTTTTGAATTTTTTGGTCGGTATATGACCCCAGGATTTGTTTTCAGGGCAGGTGTCATTTACAGGCCTGCAACGATTTTGAATATCCACTGACCATTAGCGCTGGGATTAAAGCTGCTGTTGTGTGAAACGGCCACAAGGTGGCAGCAGTTCTCGCTTACCAAATCTGGTTACTAGGGCCACAGAGCCTCAATGGAAGTCCTGTTCTAGATTGGAATTTAGAATGGAATGTGCCAGGAGAAAGCCCCTCAAGTTTGTCTCACTACTTCTTGTTCGTGTTTTTAATTTAATTTTTTATTTTTTATTACAGCAAGTTTGATGACAACGTTTGGCTTCTTGTAGGTGTGCAAGATGTGGTTCTTTTACACATATACATAGGTCTGTTCTTCCTGGGACCCTTTTCCCATGTACGTTATGACAGAATGTTGAGTAGTCTTCTCTTGGTATTCCGTAGGTCTTTGGTGATTATATATTTCACCTGTGTTTGTATATGTCTGTTAACCCCGATATCCTAATGAATCCAATCCTCACACCTTTCCATTGGTGAACCATAAGTTTGTTTAATGAATCTGTGACTGCCCTTCTCCGTGGAAATATCTGCCCTGGTATCAATTTTTAGGTAACACCTATAAGTGATATCCTACGATATGTGTCTTTCACTTTCTGACTTACTACAAGTCACGTGATTACCTCTAGACTCATCTACGGTGCTGCAAATGGCATTGTGTCCTTTTTTCCCTTGGCTAATATTCTGTCTTAGCGAGGTCCTTTTTCTGCAGTGTGATTCCCTGAGGGCTGAGGATTAGCTGACCTGGGCAGCCTGACCCTGCCGGCAAGCCCTCCCCAGGTGTGCCTGGGTTGAGGTCAATATAAACTGCACTCCAGGCAGCAATAGCCCCTGCAGCTGTGCCTGACTCCATATTCTCTGCCCCGTCAGCAGTCTCGGGGCTGTGCTGGTGGGAGGGTGTGAGGGTCCACGGCTTTGTTGGTGGCCCGGTGTGAGTGGGGCTCTGCTGGACTTTCTGCAGGAGTTGCCAGGCTGCCACCTGTAAAGAAGAGGATGTGTCACCCATAACTTCCACTGGAATTTCTCTCCGGGCTGAGGAAGGAAACAAAGGAGTGGGGGCCGGGACAGGAGGGGTATCTCAGGCAGGGAAATGGAAAGCTTCCAGAAGAGCGCCCGGGGCCAGGACCATCCTGGCTGGCCTGCAGGCAGCAAGTTGGCCTGCGTGCTGCCGCTGGTGTGGCTCCACGGCCCTTCCTCTAGGCTTTCAAGCCCTTGTACATATTCAGGTGTTTTACCTGGGAAGGGTGGGAACAGTTCAGTAGCAGCTGGCCTGGGGCTCAGCTCACGTTTACTCACAGAGGCCTCGGCATGGTCCCCCAGCTTTGCAGTGAGGACGCTCCTTGCATGGGGGGACGGTGCTGTTGGTTGTATGGAAGATGATTCCCCACCACTGACCAATTTCAGAATTGTTTACTGCTGGAACAAGTGCCTTGGTAGTGTTTTCCTCTGTATAACTGTTTGGTTTAGGTTTTTTTTTTCTTTCTTGGTTCAAGTTAGATTTTATTCCTCGTTTATGTATTTATAGATATAAGCATGGGAATAATTCATTCATATAAATACATCTGTGTGAATGGAAGAACTTTCTTCTGTTTTATTTTCAAAAATTTTGAAATTTAATTTTATTTATTTCTTTATACAGCAGGTTACTATTAGTTATATATTTTATGCATATACATGTATACAGGTCCATCCCAATCTCCCAACTCATCCCACCACCACCACCACATGGCTTCCCCCACTTGGTGTCCATACGTTTGTTCTCTACCTCTGTGTCTCTATTTCTGTCCTGCATACCAGTTCATCTGTACCATTTTTCTAGGTTCCACCTATATGCATTAATATACAATATTTGTTTTTCTCTTTCTGACTTACTTCACTCTGTATGACAGGCTCTAGATCCATCGACTTCTCTACAAATGACCCAGTTTCATTCCTTTTTATGGCTGAGCAATATTCCATTTTATATATGTACCACATCTTTATCCTTTCGTCTTTCTGTGGGCATTTAGGTTGCTTCCATTACCTGGCTATTGTAAATTGTGCTGCAATGAACATTGTGGTGAATGTGTCTTTTTGATTTATGGTTTTCTCTGGGTATATGCCCAAAAGTGGGATTGCAGGCTCCTATGGTAATTCTCTTTTTAGTTATTTAAAGGAACCTCCATACTGCTCTCCATAGTGAGTGTATCAATTTACCTTCCCACCAATAGTGGAAGAGGGTTCCTTTTGTCCACACCATCCCCGGAATTTGTTGTTTGTAGATTTGCTGATGATGCCGATTCTAACAGGTGTGAGGTCATACCTCATTGTCGTTTGGATTTGCATTTCTCTAATAATTAGTGATGTTGAGCAGCTTTTCATGTGCGTCTTGGCCATCTCTGTGACTTCTTTAAAGAAACGTTTATATAGATCTTCTGCCCATTTTTGTACTGGGTTGTTTGTTTTATTAATATTAAGCTGCGTGAGCTGTTTATATATATATTGGAGATTAAACCTTTGTCCATTGATTCGTTTGCGAACGTTTTCGCCCATTCTGAGGCTTGCCTTTTTCCATTCCCGTTTTTTTAACCAAAAAAGAAAGAAAGCAAAAGAAGCAGAACACTAATGTGCGTGAAATATGCCTCTTGAAACAGTCGTTTTGAAATATGGACGTCTTTTGAATTTTTTGGTCGGTATATGACCCCAGGATTTGTTTTCAGGGCAGGTGTCATTTACAGGCCTGCAACGATTTTGAATATCCACTGACCATTAGCGCTGGGATTAAAGCTGCTGTTGTGTGAAACGGCCACAAGGTGGCAGCAGTTCTCGCTTACCAAATCTGGTTACTAGGGCCACAGAGCCTCAATGGAAGTCCTGTTCTAGATTGGAATTTAGAATGGAATGTGCCAGGAGAAAGCCCCTCAAGTTTGTCTCACTACTTCTTGTTCGTGTTTTTAATTTAATTTTTTATTTTTTATTACAGCAAGTTTGATGACAACGTTTGGCTTGTTGTAGGTGTGCAAGATGTGGTTCTTTTACACATATACATAGGTCTGTTCTTCCTGGGACCCTTTTCCCATGTACGTTATGACAGAATGTTGAGTAGTCTTCTCTTGGTATTCCGTAGGTCTTTGGTGATTATATATTTCACCTGTGTTTGTATATGTCTGTTAACCCCGATATCCTAATGAATCCAATCCTCACACCTTTCCATTGGTGAACCATAAGTTTGTTTAATGAATCTGTGACTGCCCTTCTCCGTGGAAATATCTGCCCTGGTATCAATTTTTAGGTAACACCTATAAGTGATATCCTACGATATGTGTCTTTCACTTTCTGACTTACTACAAGTCACGTGATTACCTCTAGACTCATCTACGGTGCTGCAAATGGCATTGTGTCCTTTTTTCCCTTGGCTAATATTCTGTCTTAGCGAGGTCCTTTTTCTGCAGTGTGATTCCCTGAGGGCTGAGGATTAGCTGACCTGGGCAGCCTGACCCTGCCGGCAAGCCCTCCCCAGGTGTGCCTGGGTTGAGGTCAATATAAACTGCACTCCAGGCAGCAATAGCCCCTGCAGCTGTGCCTGACTCCATATTCTCTGCCCCGTCAGCAGTCTCGGGGCTGTGCTGGTGGGAGGGTGTGAGGGTCCACGGCTTTGTTGGTGGCCCGGTGTGAGTGGGGCTCTGCTGGACTTTCTGCAGGAGTTGCCAGGCTGCCACCTGTAAAGAAGAGGATGTGTCACCCATAACTTCCACTGGAATTTCTCTCCGGGCTGAGGAAGGAAACAAAGGAGTGGGGGCCGGGACAGGAGGGGTATCTCAGGCAGGGAAATGGAAAGCTTCCAGAAGAGCGCCCGGGGCCAGGACCATCCTGGCTGGCCTGCAGGCAGCAAGTTGGCCTGCGTGCTGTCGCTGGTGTGGCTCCACGGCCCTTCCTCTAGGCTTTCAAGCCCTTGTACATATTCAGGTGTTTTACCTGGGAAGGGTGGGAACAGTTCAGTAGCAGCTGGCCTGGGGCTCAGCTCACGTTTACTCACAGAGGCCTCGGCATGGTCCCCCAGCTTTGCAGTGAGGACGCTCCTTGCATGGGGGGACGGGGCTGTTGGTTGTATGGAAGATGATTCCCCACCACTGACCAATTTCAGAATTGTTTACTGCTGGAACAAGTGCCTTGGTAGTGTTTTCCTCTGTATAACTGTTTGGTTTAGGTTTTTTTTTTCTTTCTTGGTTCAAGTTAGATTTTATTCCTCGTTTATGTATTTATAGATATAAGCATGGGAATAATTCATTCATATAAATACATCTGTGTGAATGGAAGAACTTTCTTCTGTTTTATTTTCAAAAATTTTGAAATTTAATTTTATTTATTTCTTTATACAGCAGGTTACTATTAGTTATATATTTTATGCATATACATGTATACAGGTCCATCCCAATCTCCCAACTCATCCCACCACCACCACCACATGGCTTCCCCCACTTGGTGTCCATACGTTTGTTCTCTACCTCTGTGTCTCTATTTCTGTCCTGCATACCAGTTCATCTGTACCATTTTTCTAGGTTCCACCTATATGCATTAATATACAATATTTGTTTTTCTCTTTCTGACTTACTTCACTCTGTATGACAGGCTCTAGATCCATCGACTTCTCTACAAATGACCCAGTTTCATTCCTTTTTATGGCTGAGCAATATTCCATTTTATATATGTACCACATCTTTATCCTTTCGTCTTTCTGTGGGCATTTAGGTTGCTTCCATTACCTGGCTATTGTAAATTGTGCTGCAATGAACATTGTGGTGAATGTGTCTTTTTGATTTATGGTTTTCTCTGGGTATATGCCCAAAAGTGGGATTGCAGGCTCCTATGGTAATTCTCTTTTTAGTTATTTAAAGGAACCTCCATACTGCTCTCCATAGTGAGTGTATCAATTTACCTTCCCACCAATAGTGGAAGAGGGTTCCTTTTGTCCACACCATCCCCGGAATTTGTTGTTTGTAGATTTGCTGATGATGCCGATTCTAACAGGTGTGAGGTCATACCTCATTGTCGTTTGGATTTGCATTTCTCTAATAATTAGTGATGTTGAGCAGCTTTTCATGTGCGTCTTGGCCATCTCTGTGACTTCTTTAAAGAAACGTTTATATAGATCTTCTGCCCATTTTTGTACTGGGTTGTTTGTTTTATTAATATTAAGCTGCGTGAGCTGTTTATATATATATTGGAGATTAAACCTTTGTCCATTGATTCGTTTGCGAACGTTTTCGCCCATTCTGAGGCTTGCCTTTTTCCATTCCCGTTTTTTTAACCAAAAAAGAAAGAAAGCAAAAGAAGCAGAACACTAATGTGCGTGAAATATGCCTCTTGAAACAGTCGTTTTGAAATATGGACGTCTTTTGAATTTTTTGGTCGGTATATGACCCCAGGATTTGTTTTCAGGGCAGGTGTCATTTACAGGCCTGCAACGATTTTGAATATCCACTGACCATTAGCGCTGGGATTAAAGCTGCTGTTGTGTGAAACGGCCACAAGGTGGCAGCAGTTCTCGCTTACCAAATCTGGTTACTAGGGCCACAGAGCCTCAATGGAAGTCCTGTTCTAGATTGGAATTTAGAATGGAATGTGCCAGGAGAAAGCCCCTCAAGTTTGTCTCACTACTTCTTGTTCGTGTTTTTAATTTAATTTTTTATTTTTTATTACAGCAAGTTTGATGACAACGTTTGGCTTGTTGTAGGTGTGCAAGATGTGGTTCTTTTACACATATACATAGGTCTGTTCTTCCTGGGACCCTTTTCCCATGTACGTTATGACAGAATGTTGAGTAGTCTTCTCTTGGTATTCCGTAGGTCTTTGGTGATTATATATTTCACCTGTGTTTGTATATGTCTGTTAACCCCGATATCCTAATGAATCCAATCCTCACACCTTTCCATTGGTGAACCATAAGTTTGTTTAATGAATCTGTGACTGCCCTTCTCCGTGGAAATATCTGCCCTGGTATCAATTTTTAGGTAACACCTATAAGTGATATCCTACGATATGTGTCTTTCACTTTCTGACTTACTACAAGTCACGTGATTACCTCTAGACTCATCTACGGTGCTGCAAATGGCATTGTGTCCTTTTTTCCCTTGGCTAATATTCTGTCTTAGCGAGGTCCTTTTTCTGCAGTGTGATTCCCTGAGGGCTGAGGATTAGCTGACCTGGGCAGCCTGACCCTGCCGGCAAGCCCTCCCCAGGTGTGCCTGGGTTGAGGTCAATATAAACTGCACTCCAGGCAGCAATAGCCCCTGCAGCTGTGCCTGACTCCATATTCTCTGCCCCGTCAGCAGTCTCGGGGCTGTGCTGGTGGGAGGGTGTGAGGGTCCACGGCTTTGTTGGTGGCCCGGTGTGAGTGGGGCTCTGCTGGACTTTCTGCAGGAGTTGCCAGGCTGCCACCTGTAAAGAAGAGGATGTGTCACCCATAACTTCCACTGGAATTTCTCTCCGGGCTGAGGAAGGAAACAAAGGAGTGGGGGCCGGGACAGGAGGGGTATCTCAGGCAGGGAAATGGAAAGCTTCCAGAAGAGCGCCCGGGGCCAGGACCATCCTGGCTGGCCTGCAGGCAGCAAGTTGGCCTGTGTGCTGCCGCTGGTGTGGCTCCACGGCCCTTCCTCTAGGCTTTCAAGCCCTTGTACATATTCAGGTGTTTTACCTGGGAAGGGTGGGAACAGTTCAGTAGCAGCTGGCCTGGGGCTCAGCTCACGTTTACTCACAGAGGCCTCGGCATGGTCCCCCAGCTTTGCAGTGAGGACGCTCCTTGCATGGGGGGACGGGGCTGTTGGTTGTATGGAAGATGATTCCCCACCACTGACCAATTTCAGAATTGTTTACTGCTGGAACAAGTGCCTTGGTAGTGTTTTCCTCTGTATAACTGTTTGGTTTAGGTTTTTTTTTTCTTTCTTGGTTCAAGTTAGATTTTATTCCTCGTTTATGTATTTATAGATATAAGCATGGGAATAATTCATTCATATAAATACATCTGTGTGAATGGAAGAACTTTCTTCTGTTTTATTTTCAAAAATTTTGAAATTTAATTTTATTTATTTCTTTATACAGCAGGTTACTATTAGTTATATATTTTATGCATATACATGTATACAGGTCCATCCCAATCTCCCAACTCATCCCACCACCACCACCACATGGCTTCCCCCACTTGGTGTCCATACGTTTGTTCTCTACCTCTGTGTCTCTATTTCTGTCCTGCATACCAGTTCATCTGTACCATTTTTCTAGGTTCCACCTATATGCATTAATATACAATATTTGTTTTTCTCTTTCTGACTTACTTCACTCTGTATGACAGGCTCTAGATCCATCGACTTCTCTACAAATGACCCAGTTTCATTCCTTTTTATGGCTGAGCAATATTCCATTTTATATATGTACCACATCTTTATCCTTTCGTCTTTCTGTGGGCATTTAGGTTGCTTCCATTACCTGGCTATTGTAAATTGTGCTGCAATGAACATTGTGGTGAATGTGTCTTTTTGATTTATGGTTTTCTCTGGGTATATGCCCAAAAGTGGGATTGCAGGCTCCTATGGTAATTCTCTTTTTAGTTATTTAAAGGAACCTCCATACTGCTCTCCATAGTGAGTGTATCAATTTACCTTCCCACCAATAGTGGAAGAGGGTTCCTTTTGTCCACACCATCCCCGGAATTTGTTGTTTGTAGATTTGCTGATGATGCCGATTCTAACAGGTGTGAGGTCATACCTCATTGTCGTTTGGATTTGCATTTCTCTAATAATTAGTGATGTTGAGCAGCTTTTCATGTGCGTCTTGGCCATCTCTGTGACTTCTTTAAAGAAACGTTTATATAGATCTTCTGCCCATTTTTGTACTGGGTTGTTTGTTTTATTAATATTAAGCTGCGTGAGCTGTTTATATATATATTGGAGATTAAACCTTTGTCCATTGATTCGTTTGCGAACGTTTTCGCCCATTCTGAGGCTTGCCTTTTTCCATTCCCGTTTTTTTAACCAAAAAAGAAAGAAAGCAAAAGAAGCAGAACACTAATGTGCGTGAAATATGCCTCTTGAAACAGTCGTTTTGAAATATGGACGTCTTTTGAATTTTTTGGTCGGTATATGACCCCAGGATTTGTTTTCAGGGCAGGTGTCATTTACAGGCCTGCAACGATTTTGAATATCCACTGACCATTAGCGCTGGGATTAAAGCTGCTGTTGTGTGAAACGGCCACAAGGTGGCAGCAGTTCTCGCTTACCAAATCTGGTTACTAGGGCCACAGAGCCTCAATGGAAGTCCTGTTCTAGATTGGAATTTAGAATGGAATGTGCCAGGAGAAAGCCCCTCAAGTTTGTCTCACTACTTCTTGTTCGTGTTTTTAATTTAATTTTTTATTTTTTATTACAGCAAGTTTGATGACAACGTTTGGCTTGTTGTAGGTGTGCAAGATGTGGTTCTTTTACACATATACATAGGTCTGTTCTTCCTGGGACCCTTTTCCCATGTACGTTATGACAGAATGTTGAGTAGTCTTCTCTTGGTATTCCGTAGGTCTTTGGTGATTATATATTTCACCTGTGTTTGTATATGTCTGTTAACCCCGATATCCTAATGAATCCAATCCTCACACCTTTCCATTGGTGAACCATAAGTTTGTTTAATGAATCTGTGACTGCCCTTCTCCGTGGAAATATCTGCCCTGGTATCAATTTTTAGGTAACACCTATAAGTGATATCCTACGATATGTGTCTTTCACTTTCTGACTTACTACAAGTCACGTGATTACCTCTAGACTCATCTACGGTGCTGCAAATGGCATTGTGTCCTTTTTTCCCTTGGCTAATATTCTGTCTTAGCGAGGTCCTTTTTCTGCAGTGTGATTCCCTGAGGGCTGAGGATTAGCTGACCTGGGCAGCCTGACCCTGCCGGCAAGCCCTCCCCAGGTGTGCCTGGGTTGAGGTCAATATAAACTGCACTCCAGGCAGCAATAGCCCCTGCAGCTGTGCCTGACTCCATATTCTCTGCCCCGTCAGCAGTCTCGGGGCTGTGCTGGTGGGAGGGTGTGAGGGTCCACGGCTTTGTTGGTGGCCCGGTGTGAGTGGGGCTCTGCTGGACTTTCTGCAGGAGTTGCCAGGCTGCCACCTGTAAAGAAGAGGATGTGTCACCCATAACTTCCACTGGAATTTCTCTCCGGGCTGAGGAAGGAAACAAAGGAGTGGGGGCCGGGACAGGAGGGGTATCTCAGGCAGGGAAATGGAAAGCTTCCAGAAGAGCGCCCGGGGCCAGGACCATCCTGGCTGGCCTGCAGGCAGCAAGTTGGCCTGCGTGCTGTCGCTGGTGTGGCTCCACGGCCCTTCCTCTAGGCTTTCAAGCCCTTGTACATATTCAGGTGTTTTACCTGGGAAGGGTGGGAACAGTTCAGTAGCAGCTGGCCTGGGGCTCAGCTCACGTTTACTCACAGAGGCCTCGGCATGGTCCCCCAGCTTTGCAGTGAGGACGCTCCTTGCATGGGGGGACGGGGCTGTTGGTTGTATGGAAGATGATTCCCCACCACTGACCAATTTCAGAATTGTTTACTGCTGGAACAAGTGCCTTGGTAGTGTTTTCCTCTGTATAACTGTTTGGTTTAGGTTTTTTTTTTCTTTCTTGGTTCAAGTTAGATTTTATTCCTCGTTTATGTATTTATAGATATAAGCATGGGAATAATTCATTCATATAAATACATCTGTGTGAATGGAAGAACTTTCTTCTGTTTTATTTTCAAAAATTTTGAAATTTAATTTTATTTATTTCTTTATACAGCAGGTTACTATTAGTTATATATTTTATGCATATACATGTATACAGGTCCATCCCAATCTCCCAACTCATCCCACCACCACCACCACATGGCTTCCCCCACTTGGTGTCCATACGTTTGTTCTCTACCTCTGTGTCTCTATTTCTGTCCTGCATACCAGTTCATCTGTACCATTTTTCTAGGTTCCACCTATATGCATTAATATACAATATTTGTTTTTCTCTTTCTGACTTACTTCACTCTGTATGACAGGCTCTAGATCCATCGACTTCTCTACAAATGACCCAGTTTCATTCCTTTTTATGGCTGAGCAATATTCCATTTTATATATGTACCACATCTTTATCCTTTCGTCTTTCTGTGGGCATTTAGGTTGCTTCCATTACCTGGCTATTGTAAATTGTGCTGCAATGAACATTGTGGTGAATGTGTCTTTTTGATTTATGGTTTTCTCTGGGTATATGCCCAAAAGTGGGATTGCAGGCTCCTATGGTAATTCTCTTTTTAGTTATTTAAAGGAACCTCCATACTGCTCTCCATAGTGAGTGTATCAATTTACCTTCCCACCAATAGTGGAAGAGGGTTCCTTTTGTCCACACCATCCCCGGAATTTGTTGTTTGTAGATTTGCTGATGATGCCGATTCTAACAGGTGTGAGGTCATACCTCATTGTCGTTTGGATTTGCATTTCTCTAATAATTAGTGATGTTGAGCAGCTTTTCATGTGCGTCTTGGCCATCTCTGTGACTTCTTTAAAGAAACGTTTATATAGATCTTCTGCCCATTTTTGTACTGGGTTGTTTGTTTTATTAATATTAAGCTGCGTGAGCTGTTTATATATATATTGGAGATTAAACCTTTGTCCATTGATTCGTTTGCGAACGTTTTCGCCCATTCTGAGGCTTGCCTTTTTCCATTCCCGTTTTTTTTAACCAAAAAAGAAAGAAAGCAAAAGAAGCAGAACACTAATGTGCGTGAAATATGCCTCTTGAAACAGTCGTTTTGAAATATGGACGTCTTTTGCATTTTTTGGTCGGTATATGACCCCAGGATTTGTTTTCAGGGCAGGTGTCATTTACAGGCCTGCAACGATTTTGAATATCCACTGACCATTAGCGCTGGGATTAAAGCTGCTGTTGTGTGAAACGGCCACAAGGTGGCAGCAGTTCTCGCTTACCAAATCTGGTTACTAGGGCCACAGAGCCTCAATGGAAGTCCTGTTCTAGATTGGAATTTAGAATGGAATGTGCCAGGAGAAAGCCCCTCAAGTTTGTCTCACTACTTCTTGTTCGTGTTTTTAATTTAATTTTTTATTTTTTATTACAGCAAGTTTGATGACAACGTTTGGCTTGTTGTAGGTGTGCAAGATGTGGTTCTTTTACACATATACATAGGTCTGTTCTTCCTGGGACCCTTTTCCCATGTACGTTATGACAGAATGTTGAGTAGTCTTCTCTTGGTATTCCGTAGGTCTTTGGTGATTATATATTTCACCTGTGTTTGTATATGTCTGTTAACCCCGATATCCTAATGAATCCAATCCTCACACCTTTCCATTGGTGAACCATAAGTTTGTTTAATGAATCTGTGACTGCCCTTCTCCGTGGAAATATCTGCCCTGGTATCAATTTTTAGGTAACACCTATAAGTGATATCCTACGATATGTGTCTTTCACTTTCTGACTTACTACAAGTCACGTGATTACCTCTAGACTCATCTACGGTGCTGCAAATGGCATTGTGTCCTTTTTTCCCTTGGCTAATATTCTGTCTTAGCGAGGTCCTTTTTCTGCAGTGTGATTCCCTGAGGGCTGAGGATTAGCTGACCTGGGCAGCCTGACCCTGCCGGCAAGCCCTCCCCAGGTGTGCCTGGGTTGAGGTCAATATAAACTGCACTCCAGGCAGCAATAGCCCCTGCAGCTGTGCCTGACTCCATATTCTCTGCCCCGTCAGCAGTCTCGGGGCTGTGCTGGTGGGAGGGTGTGAGGGTCCACGGCTTTGTTGGTGGCCCGGTGTGAGTGGGGCTCTGCTGGACTTTCTGCAGGAGTTGCCAGGCTGCCACCTGTAAAGAAGAGGATGTGTCACCCATAACTTCCACTGGAATTTCTCTCCGGGCTGAGGAAGGAAACAAAGGAGTGGGGGCCGGGACAGGAGGGGTATCTCAGGCAGGGAAATGGAAAGCTTCCAGAAGAGCGCCCGGGGCCAGGACCATCCTGGCTGGCCTGCAGGCAGCAAGTTGGCCTGCGTGCTGTCGCTGGTGTGGCTCCACGGCCCTTCCTCTAGGCTTTCAAGCCCTTGTACATATTCAGGTGTTTTACCTGGGAAGGGTGGGAACAGTTCAGTAGCAGCTGGCCTGGGGCTCAGCTCACGTTTACTCACAGAGGCCTCGGCATGGTCCCCCAGCTTTGCAGTGAGGACGCTCCTTGCATGGGGGGACGGGGCTGTTGGTTGTATGGAAGATGATTCCCCACCACTGACCAATTTCAGAATTGTTTACTGCTGGAACAAGTGCCTTGGTAGTGTTTTCCTCTGTATAACTGTTTGGTTTAGGTTTTTTTTTTCTTTCTTGGTTCAAGTTAGATTTTATTCCTCGTTTATGTATTTATAGATATAAGCATGGGAATAATTCATTCATATAAATACATCTGTGTGAATGGAAGAACTTTCTTCTGTTTTATTTTCAAAAATTTTGAAATTTAATTTTATTTATTTCTTTATACAGCAGGTTACTATTAGTTATATATTTTATGCATATACATGTATACAGGTCCATCCCAATCTCCCAACTCATCCCACCACCACCACCACATGGCTTCCCCCACTTGGTGTCCATACGTTTGTTCTCTACCTCTGTGTCTCTATTTCTGTCCTGCATACCAGTTCATCTGTACCATTTTTCTAGGTTCCACCTATATGCATTAATATACAATATTTGTTTTTCTCTTTCTGACTTACTTCACTCTGTATGACAGGCTCTAGATCCATCGACTTCTCTACAAATGACCCAGTTTCATTCCTTTTTATGGCTGAGCAATATTCCATTTTATATATGTACCACATCTTTATCCTTTCGTCTTTCTGTGGGCATTTAGGTTGCTTCCATTACCTGGCTATTGTAAATTGTGCTGCAATGAACATTGTGGTGAATGTGTCTTTTTGATTTATGGTTTTCTCTGGGTATATGCCCAAAAGTGGGATTGCAGGCTCCTATGGTAATTCTCTTTTTAGTTATTTAAAGGAACCTCCATACTGCTCTCCATAGTGAGTGTATCAATTTACCTTCCCACCAATAGTGGAAGAGGGTTCCTTTTGTCCACACCATCCCCGGAATTTGTTGTTTGTAGATTTGCTGATGATGCCGATTCTAACAGGTGTGAGGTCATACCTCATTGTCGTTTGGATTTGCATTTCTCTAATAATTAGTGATGTTGAGCAGCTTTTCATGTGCGTCTTGGCCATCTCTGTGACTTCTTTAAAGAAACGTCTATATAGATCTTCTGCCCATTTTTGTACTGGGTTGTTTGTTTTATTAATATTAAGCTGCGTGAGCTGTTTATATATATATTGGAGATTAAACCTTTGTCCATTGATTCGTTTGCGAACGTTTTCGCCCATTCTGAGGCTTGCCTTTTTCCATTCCCGTTTTTTTAACCAAAAAAGAAAGAAAGCAAAAGAAGCAGAACACTAATGTGCGTGAAATATGCCTCTTGAAACAGTCGTTTTGAAATATGGACGTCTTTTGAATTTTTTGGTCGGTATATGACCCCAGGATTTGTTTTCAGGGCAGGTGTCATTTACAGGCCTGCAACGATTTTGAATATCCACTGACCATTAGCGCTGGGATTAAAGCTGCTGTTGTGTGAAACGGCCACAAGGTGGCAGCAGTTCTCGCTTACCAAATCTGGTTACTAGGGCCACAGAGCCTCAATGGAAGTCCTGTTCTAGATTGGAATTTAGAATGGAATGTGCCAGGAGAAAGCCCCTCAAGTTTGTCTCACTACTTCTTGTTCGTGTTTTTAATTTAATTTTTTATTTTTTATTACAGCAAGTTTGATGACAACGTTTGGCTTCTTGTAGGTGTGCAAGATGTGGTTCTTTTACACATATACATAGGTCTGTTCTTCCTGGGACCCTTTTCCCATGTACGTTATGACAGAATGTTGAGTAGTCTTCTCTTGGTATTCCGTAGGTCTTTGGTGATTATATATTTCACCTGTGTTTGTATATGTCTGTTAACCCCGATATCCTAATGAATCCAATCCTCACACCTTTCCATTGGTGAACCATAAGTTTGTTTAATGAATCTGTGACTGCCCTTCTCCGTGGAAATATCTGCCCTGGTATCAATTTTTAGGTAACACCTATAAGTGATATCCTACGATATGTGTCTTTCACTTTCTGACTTACTACAAGTCACGTGATTACCTCTAGACTCATCTACGGTGCTGCAAATGGCATTGTGTCCTTTTTTCCCTTGGCTAATATTCTGTCTTAGCGAGGTCCTTTTTCTGCAGTGTGATTCCCTGAGGGCTGAGGATTAGCTGACCTGGGCAGCCTGACCCTGCCGGCAAGCCCTCCCCAGGTGTGCCTGGGTTGAGGTCAATATAAACTGCACTCCAGGCAGCAATAGCCCCTGCAGCTGTGCCTGACTCCATATTCTCTGCCCCGTCAGCAGTCTCGGGGCTGTGCTGGTGGGAGGGTGTGAGGGTCCACGGCTTTGTTGGTGGCCCGGTGTGAGTGGGGCTCTGCTGGACTTTCTGCAGGAGTTGCCAGGCTGCCACCTGTAAAGAAGAGGATGTGTCACCCATAACTTCCACTGGAATTTCTCTCCGGGCTGAGGAAGGAAACAAAGGAGTGGGGGCCGGGACAGGAGGGGTATCTCAGGCAGGGAAATGGAAAGCTTCCAGAAGAGCGCCCGGGGCCAGGACCATCCTGGCTGGCCTGCAGGCAGCAAGTTGGCCTGCGTGCTGTAGCTGGTGTGGCTCCACGGCCCTTCCTCTAGGCTTTCAAGCCCTTGTACATATTCAGGTGTTTTACCTGGGAAGGGTGGGAACAGTTCAGTAGCAGCTGGCCTGGGGCTCAGCTCACGTTTACTCACAGAGGCCTCGGCATGGTCCCCCAGCTTTGCAGTGAGGACGCTCCTTGCATGGGGGGACGGGGCTGTTGGTTGTATGGAAGATGATTCCCCACCACTGACCAATTTCAGAATTGTTTACTGCTGGAACAAGTGCCTTGGTAGTGTTTTCCTCTGTATAACTGTTTGGTTTAGGTTTTTTTTTTCTTTCTTGGTTCAAGTTAGATTTTATTCCTCGTTTATGTATTTATAGATATAAGCATGGGAATAATTCATTCATATAAATACATCTGTGTGAATGGAAGAACTTTCTTCTGTTTTATTTTCAAAAATTTTGAAATTTAATTTTATTTATTTCTTTATACAGCAGGTTACTATTAGTTATATATTTTATGCATATACATGTATACAGGTCCATCCCAATCTCCCAACTCATCCCACCACCACCACCACATGGCTTCCCCCACTTGGTGTCCATACGTTTGTTCTCTACCTCTGTGTCTCTATTTCTGTCCTGCATACCAGTTCATCTGTACCATTTTTCTAGGTTCCACCTATATGCATTAATATACAATATTTGTTTTTCTCTTTCTGACTTACTTCACTCTGTATGACAGGCTCTAGATCCATCGACTTCTCTACAAATGACCCAGTTTCATTCCTTTTTATGGCTGAGCAATATTCCATTTTATATATGTACCACATCTTTATCCTTTCGTCTTTCTGTGGGCATTTAGGTTGCTTCCATTACCTGGCTATTGTAAATTGTGCTGCAATGAACATTGTGGTGAATGTGTCTTTTTGATTTATGGTTTTCTCTGGGTATATGCCCAAAAGTGGGATTGCAGGCTCCTATGGTAATTCTCTTTTTAGTTATTTAAAGGAACCTCCATACTGCTCTCCATAGTGAGTGTATCAATTTACCTTCCCACCAATAGTGGAAGAGGGTTCCTTTTGTCCACACCATCCCCGGAATTTGTTGTTTGTAGATTTGCTGATGATGCCGATTCTAACAGGTGTGAGGTCATACCTCATTGTCGTTTGGATTTGCATTTCTCTAATAATTAGTGATGTTGAGCAGCTTTTCATGTGCGTCTTGGCCATCTCTGTGACTTCTTTAAAGAAACGTTTATATAGATCTTCTGCCCATTTTTGTACTGGGTTGTTTGTTTTATTAATATTAAGCTGCGTGAGCTGTTTATATATATATTGGAGATTAAACCTTTGTCCATTGATTCGTTTGCGAACGTTTTCGCCCATTCTGAGGCTTGCCTTTTTCCATTCCCGTTTTTTTAACCAAAAAAGAAAGAAAGCAAAAGAAGCAGAACACTAATGTGCGTGAAATATGCCTCTTGAAACAGTCGTTTTGAAATATGGACGTCTTTTGAATTTTTTGGTCGGTATATGACCCCAGGATTTGTTTTCAGGGCAGGTGTCATTTACAGGCCTGCAACGATTTTGAATATCCACTGACCATTAGCGCTGGGATTAAAGCTGCTGTTGTGTGAAACGGCCACAAGGTGGCAGCAGTTCTCGCTTACCAAATCTGGTTACTAGGGCCACAGAGCCTCAATGGAAGTCCTGTTCTAGATTGGAATTTAGAATGGAATGTGCCAGGAGAAAGCCCCTCAAGTTTGTCTCACTACTTCTTGTTCGTGTTTTTAATTTAATTTTTTATTTTTTATTACAGCAAGTTTGATGACAACGTTTGGCTTGTTGTAGGTGTGCAAGATGTGGTTCTTTTACACATATACATAGGTCTGTTCTTCCTGGGACCCTTTTCCCATGTACGTTATGACAGAATGTTGAGTAGTCTTCTCTTGGTATTCCATAGGTCTTTGGTGATTATATATTTCACCTGTGTTTGTATATGTCTGTTAACCCCGATATCCTAATGAATCCAATCCTCACACCTTTCCATTGGTGAACCATAAGTTTGTTTAATGAATCTGTGACTGCCCTTCTCCGTGGAAATATCTGCCCTGGTATCAATTTTTAGGTAACACCTATAAGTGATATCCTACGATATGTGTCTTTCACTTTCTGACTTACTACAAGTCACGTGATTACCTCTAGACTCATCTACGGTGCTGCAAATGGCATTGTGTCCTTTTTTCCCTTGGCTAATATTCTGTCTTAGCGAGGTCCATTTTCTGCAGTGTGATTCCCTGAGGGCTGAGGATTAGCTGACCTGGGCAGCCTGACCCTGCCGGCAAGCCCTCCCCAGGTGTGCCTGGGTTGAGGTCAATATAAACTGCACTCCAGGCAGCAATAGCCCCTGCAGCTGTGCCTGACTCCATATTCTCTGCCCCGTCAGCAGTCTCGGGGCTGTGCTGGTGGGAGGGTGTGAGGGTCCACGGCTTTGTTGGTGGCCCGGTGTGAGTGGGGCTCTGCTGGACTTTCTGCAGGAGTTGCCAGGCTGCCACCTGTAAAGAAGAGGATGTGTCACCCATAACTTCCACTGGAATTTCTCTCCGGGCTGAGGAAGGAAAAAAAGGAGTGGGGGCCGGGACAGGAGGGGTATCTCAGGCAGGGAAATGGAAAGCTTCCAGAAGAGCGCCCGGGGCCAGGACCATCCTGGCTGGCCTGCAGGCAGCAAGTTGGCCTGCGTGCTGTCGCTGGTGTGGCTCCACGGCCCTTCCTCTAGGCTTTCAAGCCCTTGTACATATTCAGGTGTTTTACCTGGGAAGGGTGGGAACAGTTCAGTAGCAGCTGGCCTGGGGCTCAGCTCACGTTTACTCACAGAGGCCTCGGCATGGTCCCCCAGCTTTGCAGTGAGGACGCTCCTTGCATGGGGGGACGGGGCTGTTGGTTGTATGGAAGATGATTCCCCACCACTGACCAATTTCAGAATTGTTTACTGCTGGAACAAGTGCCTTGGTAGTGTTTTCCTCTGTATAACTGTTTGGTTTAGGTTTTTTTTTTTCTTTCTTGGTTCAAGTTAGATTTTATTCCTCGTTTATGTATTTATAGATATAAGCATGGGAATAATTCATTCATATAAATACATCTGTGTGAATGGAAGAACTTTCTTCTGTTTTATTTTCAAAAATTTTGAAATTTAATTTTATTTATTTCTTTATACAGCAGGTTACTATTAGTTATATATTTTATGCATATACATGTATACAGGTCCATCCCAATCTCCCAACTTATCCCACCACCACCACCACATGGCTTCCCCCACTTGGTGTCCATACGTTTGTTCTCTACCTCTGTGTCTCTATTTCTGTCCTGCATACCAGTTCATCTGTACCATTTTTCTAGGTTCCACCTATATGCATTAATATACAATATTTGTTTTTCTCTTTCTGACTTACTTCACTCTGTATGACAGGCTCTAGATCCATCGACTTCTCTACAAATGACCCAGTTTCATTCCTTTTTATGGCTGAGCAATATTCCATTTTATATATGTACCACATCTTTATCCTTTCGTCTTTCTGTGGGCATTTAGGTTGCTTCCATTACCTGGCTATTGTAAATTGTGCTGCAATGAACATTGTGGTGAATGTGTCTTTTTGATTTATGGTTTTCTCTGGGTATATGCCCAAAAGTGGGATTGCAGGCTCCTATGGTAATTCTCTTTTTAGTTATTTAAAGGAACCTCCATACTGCTCTCCATAGTGAGTGTATCAATTTACCTTCCCACCAATAGTGGAAGAGGGTTCCTTTTGTCCACACCATCCCCGGAATTTGTTGTTTGTAGATTTGCTGATGATGCCGATTCTAACAGGTGTGAGGTCATACCTCATTGTCGTTTGGATTTGCATTTCTCTAATAATTAGTGATGTTGAGCAGCTTTTCATGTGCGTCTTGGCCATCTCTGTGACTTCTTTAAAGAAACGTTTATATAGATCTTCTGCCCATTTTTGTACTGGGTTGTTTGTTTTATTAATATTAAGCTGCGTGAGCTGTTTATATATATATATTGGAGATTAAACCTTTGTCCATTGATTCGTTTGCGAACGTTTTCGCCCATTCTGAGGCTTGCCTTTTTCCATTCCCGTTTTTTTAACCAAAAAAGAAAGAAAGCAAAAGAAGCAGAACACTAATGTGCGTGAAATATGCCTCTTGAAACAGTCGTTTTGAAATATGGACGTCTTTTGAATTTTTTGGTCGGTATATGACCCCAGGATTTGTTTTCAGGGCAGGTGTCATTTACAGGCCTGCAACGATTTTGAATATCCACTGACCATTAGCGCTGGGATTAAAGCTGCTGTTGTGTGAAACGGCCACAAGGTGGCAGCAGTTCTCGCTTACCAAATCTGGTTACTAGGGCCACAGAGCCTCAATGGAAGTCCTGTTCTAGATTGGAATTTAGAATGGAATGTGCCAGGAGAAAGCCCCTCAAGTTTGTCTCACTACTTCTTGTTCGTGTTTTTAATTTAATTTTTTATTTTTTATTACAGCAAGTTTGATGACAACGTTTGGCTTCTTGTAGGTGTGCAAGATGTGGTTCTTTTACACATATACATAGGTCTGTTCTTCCTGGGACCCTTTTCCCATGTACGTTATGACAGAATGTTGAGTAGTCTTCTCTTGGTATTCCGTAGGTCTTTGGTGATTATATATTTCACCTGTGTTTGTATATGTCTGTTAACCCCGATATCCTAATGAATCCAATCCTCACACCTTTCCATTGGTGAACCATAAGTTTGTTTAATGAATCTGTGACTGCCCTTCTCCGTGGAAATATCTGCCCTGGTATCAATTTTTAGGTAACACCTATAAGTGATATCCTACGATATGTGTCTTTCACTTTCTGACTTACTACAAGTCACGTGATTACCTCTAGACTCATCTACGGTGCTGCAAATGGCATTGTGTCCTTTTTTCCCTTGGCTAATATTCTGTCTTAGCGAGGTCCTTTTTCTGCAGTGTGATTCCCTGAGGGCTGAGGATTAGCTGACCTGGGCAGCCTGACCCTGCCGGCAAGCCCTCCCCAGGTGTGCCTGGGTTGAGGTCAATATAAACTGCACTCCAGGCAGCAATAGCCCCTGCAGCTGTGCCTGACTCCATATTCTCTGCCCCGTCAGCAGTCTCGGGGCTGTGCTGGTGGGAGGGTGTGAGGGTCCACGGCTTTGTTGGTGGCCCGGTGTGAGTGGGGCTCTGCTGGACTTTCTGCAGGAGTTGCCAGGCTGCCACCTGTAAAGAAGAGGATGTGTCACCCATAACTTCCACTGGAATTTCTCTCCGGGCTGAGGAAGGAAACAAAGGAGTGGGGGCCGGGACAGGAGGGGTATCTCAGGCAGGGAAATGGAAAGCTTCCAGAAGAGCGCCCGGGGCCAGGACCATCCTGGCTGGCCTGCAGGCAGCAAGTTGGCCTGCGTGCTGTCGCTGGTGTGGCTCCACGGCCCTTCCTCTAGGCTTTCAAGCCCTTGTACATATTCAGGTGTTTTACCTGGGAAGGGTGGGAACAGTTCAGTAGCAGCTGGCCTGGGGCTCAGCTCACGTTTACTCACAGAGGCCTCGGCATGGTCCCCCAGCTTTGCAGTGAGGACGCTCCTTGCATGGGGGGACGGGGCTGTTGGTTGTATGGAAGATGATTCCCCACCACTGACCAATTTCAGAATTGTTTACTGCTGGAACAAGTGCCTTGGTAGTGTTTTCCTCTGTATAACTGTTTGGTTTAGGTTTTTTTTTTTCTTTCTTGGTTCAAGTTAGATTTTATTCCTCGTTTATGTATTTATAGATATAAGCATGGGAATAATTCATTCATATAAATACATCTGTGTGAATGGAAGAACTTTCTTCTGTTTTATTTTCAAAAATTTTGAAATTTAATTTTATTTATTTCTTTATACAGCAGGTTACTATTAGTTATATATTTTATGCATATACATGTATACAGGTCCATCCCAATCTCCCAACTCATCCCACCACCACCACCACATGGCTTCCCCCACTTGGTGTCCATACGTTTGTTCTCTACCTCTGTGTCTCTATTTCTGTCCTGCATACCAGTTCATCTGTACCATTTTTCTAGGTTCCACCTATATGCATTAATATACAATATTTGTTTTTCTCTTTCTGACTTACTTCACTCTGTATGACAGGCTCTAGATCCATCGACTTCTCTACAAATGACCCAGTTTCATTCCTTTTTATGGCTGAGCAATATTCCATTTTATATATGTACCACATCTTTATCCTTTCGTCTTTCTGTGGGCATTTAGGTTGCTTCCATTACCTGGCTATTGTAAATTGTGCTGCAATGAACATTGTGGTGAATGTGTCTTTTTGATTTATGGTTTTCTCTGGGTATATGCCCAAAAGTGGGATTGCAGGCTCCTATGGTAATTCTCTTTTTAGTTATTTAAAGGAACCTCCATACTGTTCTCCATAGTGAGTGTATCAATTTACCTTCCCACCAATAGTGGAAGAGGGTTCCTTTTGTCCACACCATCCCCGGAATTTGTTGTTTGTAGATTTGCTGATGATGCCGATTCTAACAGGTGTGAGGTCATACCTCATTGTCGTTTGGATTTGCATTTCTCTAATAATTAGTGATGTTGAGCAGCTTTTCATGTGCGTCTTGGCCATCTCTGTGACTTCTTTAAAGAAACGTTTATATAGATCTTCTGCCCATTTTTGTACTGGGTTGTTTGTTTTATTAATATTAAGCTGCGTGAGCTGTTTATATATATATTGGAGATTAAACCTTTGTCCATTGATTCGTTTGCGAACGTTTTCGCCCATTCTGAGGCTTGCCTTTTTCCATTCCCGTTTTTTTAACCAAAAAAGAAAGAAAGCAAAAGAAGCAGAACACTAATGTGCGTGAAATATGCCTCTTGAAACAGTCGTTTTGAAATATGGACGTCTTTTGAATTTTTTGGTCGGTATATGACCCCAGGATTTGTTTTCAGGGCAGGTGTCATTTACAGGCCTGCAACGATTTTGAATATCCACTGACCATTAGCGCTGGGATTAAAGCTGCTCTTGTGTGAAATGGCCACAAGGTGGCAGCAGTTCTCGCTTACCAAATCTGGTTACTAGGGCCACAGAGCCTCAATGGAAGTCCTGTTCTAGATTGGAATTTAGAATGGAATGTGCCAGGAGAAAGCCCCTCAAGTTTGTCTCACTACTTCTTGTTCGTGTTTTTAATTTAATTTTTTATTTTTTATTACAGCAAGTTTGATGACAACGTTTGGCTTGTTGTAGGTGTGCAAGATGTGGTTCTTTTACACATATACATAGGTCTGTTCTTCCTGGGACCCTTTTCCCATGTACGTTATGACAGAATGTTGAGTAGTCTTCTCTTGGTATTCCGTAGGTCTTTGGTGATTATATATTTCACCTGTGTTTGTATATGTCTGTTAACCCCGATATCCTAATGAATCCAATCCTCACACCTTTCCATTGGTGAACCATAAGTTTGTTTAATGAATCTGTGACTGCCCTTCTCCGTGGAAATATCTGCCCTGGTATCAATTTTTAGGTAACACCTATAAGTGATATCCTACGATATGTGTCTTTCACTTTCTGACTTACTACAAGTCACGTGATTACCTCTAGACTCATCTACGGTGCTGCAAATGGCATTGTGTCCTTTTTTCCCTTGGCTAATATTCTGTCTTAGCGAGGTCCATTTTCTGCAGTGTGATTCCCTGAGGGCTGAGGATTAGCTGACCTGGGCAGCCTGACCCTGCCGGCAAGCCCTCCCCAGGTGTGCCTGGGTTGAGGTCAATATAAACTGCACTCCAGGCAGCAATAGCCCCTGCAGCTGTGCCTGACTCCATATTCTCTGCCCCGTCAGCAGTCTCGGGGCTGTGCTGGTGGGAGGGTGTGAGGGTCCACGGCTTTGTTGGTGGCCCGGTGTGAGTGGGGCTCTGCTGGACTTTCTGCAGGAGTTGCCAGGCTGCCACCTGTAAAGAAGAGGATGTGTCACCCATAACTTCCACTGGAATTTCTCTCCGGGCTGAGGAAGGAAACAAAGGAGTGGGGGCTGGGACAGGAGGGGTATCTCAGGCAGGGAAATGGAAAGCTTCCAGAAGAGCGCCCGGGGCCAGGACCATCCTGGCTGGCCTGCAGGCAGCAAGTTGGCCTGCGTGCTGTCGCTGGTGTGGCTCCACGGCCCTTCCTCTAGGCTTTCAAGCCCTTGTACATATTCAGGTGTTTTACCTGGGAAGGGTGGGAACAGTTCAGTAGCAGCTGGCCTGGGGCTCAGCTCACGTTTACTCACAGAGGCCTCGGCATGGTCCCCCAGCTTTGCAGTGAGGACGCTCCTTGCATGGGGGGACCGGGCTGTTGGTTGTATGGAAGATGATTCCCCACCACTGACCAATTTCAGAATTGTTTACTGCTGGAACAAGTGCCTTGGTAGTGTTTTCCTCTGTATAACTGTTTGGTTTAGGTTTTTTTTTTCTTTCTTGGTTCAAGTTAGATTTTATTCCTCGTTTATGTATTTATAGATATAAGCATGGGAATAATTCATTCATATAAATACATCTGTGTGAATGGAAGAACTTTCTTCTGTTTTATTTTCAAAAATTTTGAAATTTAATTTTATTTATTTCTTTATACAGCAGGTTACTATTAGTTATATATTTTATGCATATACATGTATACAGGTCCATCCCAATCTCCCAACTCATCCCACCACCACCACCACATGGCTTCCCCCACTTGGTGTCCATACGTTTGTTCTCTACCTCTGTGTCTCTATTTCTGTCCTGCATACCAGTTCATCTGTACCATTTTTCTAGGTTCCACCTATATGCATTAATATACAATATTTGTTTTTCTCTTTCTGACTTACTTCACTCTGTATGACAGGCTCTAGATCCATCGACTTCTCTACAAATGACCCAGTTTCATTCCTTTTTATGGCTGAGCAATATTCCATTTTATATATGTACCACATCTTTATCCATTCGTCTTTCTGTGGGCATTTAGGTTGCTTCCATTACCTGGCTATTGTAAATTGTGCTGCAATGAACATTGTGGTGAATGTGTCTTTTTGATTTATGGTTTTCTCTGGGTATATGCCCAAAAGTGGGATTGCAGGCTCCTATGGTAATTCTCTTTTTAGTTATTTAAAGGAACCTCCATACTGCTCTCCATAGTGAGTGTATCAATTTACCTTCCCACCAATAGTGGAAGAGGGTTCCTTTTGTCCACACCATCCCCGGAATTTGTTGTTTGTAGATTTGCTGATGATGCCGATTCTAACAGGTGTGAGGTCATACCTCATTGTCGTTTGGATTTGCATTTCTCTAATAATTAGTGATGTTGAGCAGCTTTTCATGTGCGTCTTGGCCATCTCTGTGACTTCTTTAAAGAAACGTTTATATAGATCTTCTGCCCATTTTTGTACTGGGTTGTTTGTTTTATTAATATTAAGCTGCGTGAGCTGTTTATATATATATTGGAGATTAAACCTTTGTCCATTGATTCGTTTGCGAACGTTTTCGCCCATTCTGAGGCTTGCCTTTTTCCATTCCCGTTTTTTTAACCAAAAAAGAAAGAAAGCAAAAGAAGCAGAACACTAATGTGCGTGAAATATGCCTCTTGAAACAGTCGTTTTGAAATATGGACGTCTTTTGAATTTTTTGGTCGGTATATGACCCCAGGATTTGTTTTCAGGGCAGGTGTCATTTACAGGCCTGCAACGATTTTGAATATCCACTGACCATTAGCGCTGGGATTAAAGCTGCTCTTGTGTGAAATGGCCACAAGGTGGCAGCAGTTCTCGCTTACCAAATCTGGTTACTAGGGCCACAGAGCCTCAATGGAAGTCCTGTTCTAGATTGGAATTTAGAATGGAATGTGCCAGGAGAAAGCCCCTCAAGTTTGTTTCACTACTTCTTGTTCGTGTTTTTAATTTAATTTTTTATTTTTTATTACAGCAAGTTTGATGACAACGTTTGGCTTCTTGTAGGTGTGCAAGATGTGGTTCTTTTACACATATACATAGGTCTGTTCTTCCTGGGACCCTTTTCCCATGTACGTTATGACAGAATGTTGAGTAGTCTTCTCTTGGTATTCCGTAGGTCTTTGGTGATTATATATTTCACCTGTGTTTGTATATGTCTGTTAACCCCGATATCCTAATGAATCCAATCCTCACACCTTTCCATTGGTGAACCATAAGTTTGTTTAATGAATCTGTGACTGCCCTTCTCCGTGGAAATATCTGCCCTGGTATCAATTTTTAGGTAACACCTATAAGTGATATCCTACGATATGTGTCTTTCACTTTCTGACTTACTACAAGTCACGTGATTACCTCTAGACTCATCTACGGTGCTGCAAATGGCATTGTGTCCTTTTTTCCCTTGGCTAATATTCTGTCTTAGCGAGGTCCATTTTCTGCAGTGTGATTCCCTGAGGGCTGAGGATTAGCTGACCTGGGCAGCCTGACCCTGCCGGCAAGCCCTCCCCAGGTGTGCCTGGGTTGAGGTCAATATAAACTGCACTCCAGGCAGCAATAGCCCCTGCAGCTGTGCCTGACTCCATATTCTCTGCCCCGTCAGCAGTCTCGGGGCTGTGCTGGTGGGAGGGTGTGAGGGTCCACGGCTTTGTTGGTGGCCCGGTGTGAGTGGGGCTCTGCTGGACTTTCTGCAGGAGTTGCCAGGCTGCCACCTGTAAAGAAGAGGATGTGTCACCCATAACTTCCACTGGAATTTCTCTCCGGGCTGAGGAAGGAAAAAAAGGAGTGGGGGCCGGGACAGGAGGGGTATCTCAGGCAGGGAAATGGAAAGCTTCCAGAAGAGCGCCCGGGGCCAGGAGCATCCTGGCTGGCCTGCAGGCAGCAAGTTGGCCTGCGTGCTGTCGCTGGTGTGGCTCCACGGCCCTTCCTCTAGGCTTTCAAGCCCTTGTACATATTCAGGTGTTTTACCTGGGAAGGGTGGGAACAGTTCAGTAGCAGCTGGCCTGGGGCTCAGCTCACGTTTACTCACAGAAGCCTCGGCATGGTCCCCCAACTTTGCAGTGAGGACGCTCCTTGCATGGGGGGACCGGGCTGTTGGTTGTATGGAAGATGATTCCCCACCACTGACCAATTTCAGAATTGTTTACTGCTGGAACAAGTGCCTTGGTAGTGTTTTCCTCTGTATAACTGTTTGGTTTAGCTTTTTTTTTCTTTCTTGGTTCAAGTTAGATTTTATTCCTCGTTTATGTATTTATAGATATAAGCATGGGAATAATTCATTCATATAAATACATCTGTGTGAATGGAAGAACTTTCTTCTGTTTTATTTTTAAAAATTTTGAAATTTAATTTTATTTATTTCTTTATACAGCAGGTTACTATTAGTTATATATTTTATGCATATACATGTATACAGGTCCATCCCAATCTCCCAACTCATCCCACCACCACCACCCCATGGCTTCCCCCACTTGGTGTCCATACGTTTGTTCTCTACCTCTGTGTCTCTATTTCTGTCCTGCATACCAGTTCATATGTACCATTTTTCTAGGTTCCACATATATGCATTAATATACAATATTTGTTTTTCTCTTTCTGACTTAGTTCACTCTGTATGACAGTCTCTAGATCCATCGACTTCTCTACAAATGACCCAGTTTCATTCCTTTTTATGGCTGAGCAATATTCCATTTTATATATGTACCACATCTTTATCCAATCGTCTTTCTGTGGGCATTTAGGTTGCTTCCATTACCTGGCTATTGTAAATTGTGCTGCAAAGAACATTGTGGTGAATGTGTCTTTTTGATTTATGGTTTTCTCTGGGTATATGCCCAAAAGTGGGATTGCAGGCTCCTATGGTAATTCTCTTTTTAGTTATTTAAAGGAACCTCCATACTGCTCTCCATAGTGAGTGTATCAATTTACCTTCCCACCAATAGTGGAAGAGGGTTCCTTTTGTCCACACCATCCCCGGAATTTGTTGTTTGTAGATTTGCTGATTTTGCCGATTCTAACAGGTGTGAGGTCATACCTCATTGTCGTTTGGATTTGCATTTCTCTAATAATTAGTGATGTTGAGCAGCTTTTCATGTGCGTCTTGGCCATCTCTGTGACTTCTTTAAAGAAACGTTTATATAGATCTTCTGCCCATTTTTGTACTGGGTTGTTTGTTTTATTAATATTAAGCTGCGTGAGCTGTTTATATATATATTGGAGATTAAACCTTTGTCCATTGATTCGTTTGCGAACGTTTTCGCCCATTCTGAGGCTTGCCTTTTTCCATTCCCGTTTTTTTAACCAAAAAAGAAAGAAAGCAAAAGAAGCAGAACACTAATGTGCGTGAAATATGCCTCTTGAAACAGTCGTTTTGAAATATGGACGTCTTTTGAATTTTTTGGTCGGTATATGACCCCAGGATTTGTTTTCAGGGCAGGTGTCATTTACAGGCCTGCAACGATTTTGAATATCCACTGACCATTAGCGCTGGGATTAAAGCTGCTGTTGTGTGAAACGGCCACAAGGTGGCAGCAGTTCTCGCTTACCAAATCTGGTTACTAGGGCCACAGAGCCTCAATGGAAGTCCTGTTCTAGATTGGAATTTAGAATGGAATGTGCCAGGAGAAAGCCCCTCAAGTTTGTCTCACTACTTCTTGTTCGTGTTTTTAATTTAATTTTTTATTTTTTATTACAGCAAGTTTGATGACAACGTTTGGCTTCTTGTAGGTGTGCAAGATGTGGTTCTTTTACACATATACATAGGTCTGTTCTTCCTGGGACCCTTTTCCCATGTACGTTATGACAGAATGTTGAGTAGTCTTCTCTTGGTATTCCGTAGGTCTTTGGTGATTATATATTTCACCTGTGTTTGTATATGTCTGTTAACCCCGATATCCTAATGAATCCAATCCTCACACCTTTCCATTGGTGAACCATAAGTTTGTTTAATGAATCTGTGACTGCCCTTCTCCGTGGAAATATCTGCCCTGGTATCAATTTTTAGGTAACACCTATAAGTGATATCCTACGATATGTGTCTTTCACTTTCTGACTTACTACAAGTCACGTGATTACCTCTAGACTCATCTACGGTGCTGCAAATGGCATTGTGTCCTTTTTTCCCTTGGCTAATATTCTGTCTTAGCGAGGTCCATTTTCTGCAGTGTGATTCCCTGAGGGCTGAGGATTAGCTGACCTGGGCAGCCTGACCCTGCCGGCAAGCCCTCCCCAGGTGTGCCTGGGTTGAGGTCAATATAAACTGCACTCCAGGCAGCAATAGCCCCTGCAGCTGTGCCTGACTCCATATTCTCTGCCCCGTCAGCAGTCTCGGGGCTGTGCTGGTGGGAGGGTGTGAGGGTCCACGGCTTTGTTGGTGGCCCGGTGTGAGTGGGGCTCTGCTGGACTTTCTGCAGGAGTTGCCAGGCTGCCACCTGTAAAGAAGAGGATGTGTCACCCATAACTTCCACTGGAATTTCTCTCCGGGCTGAGGAAGGAAAAAAAGGAGTGGGGGCCGGGACAGGAGGGGTATCTCAGGCAGGGAAATGGAAAGCTTCCAGAAGAGCGCCCGGGGCCAGGACCATCCTGGCTGGCCTGCAGGCAGCAAGTTGACCTGCGTGCTGTCGCTGGTGTGGCACCACGGCCCTTCCTCTAGGCTTTCAAGCCCTTGTACATATTCAGGTGTTTTACCTGGGAAGGGTGGGAACAGTTCAGTAGCAGCTGGCCTGGGGCTCAGCTGACGTTTACTCACAGAGGCCTCAGCATGGTCCCCCAGCTTTGCAGTGAGGACGCTCCTTGCATGGGGGGACGGGGCTGTTGGTTGTATGGAAGATGATTCCCCACCACTGACCAATTTCAGAATTGTTTACTGCTGGAACAACTGCCTTGGTAGTGTTTTCCTCTGTATAACTGTTTGGTTTAGGTTTTTTTTCTTTCTTGGTTCAAGTTAGATTTTATTCCTCGTTTATGTATTTATAGATATAAGCATGGGAATAATTCATTCATATAAATACATCTGTGTGAATGGAAGAACTTTCTTCTCTTTTATTTTTAAAAATTTTGAAATTTAATTTTATTTATTTCTTTATACAGCAGGTTACTATTAGTTATATATTTTATGCATATACATGTATACAGGTCCATCCCAATCTCCCAACTCATCCCACCACCACCACCCCATGGCTTCCCCCACTTGGTGTCCATACGTTTGTTCTCTACCTCTGTGTCTCTATTTCTGTCCTGCATACCAGTTCATCTGTACCATTTTTCTAGGTTCCACCTATATGCATTAATATACAATATTTGTTTTTCTCTTTCTGACTTACTTCACTCTGTATGACAGGCTCTAGATCCATCGACTTCTCTACAAATGACCCAGTTTCATTCCTTTTTATGGCTGAGCAATATTCCATTTTATATATGTACCACATCTTTATCCATTCGTCTTTCTGTGGGCATTTAGGTTGCTTCCATTACCTGGCTATTGTAAATTGTGCTGCAATGAACATTGTGGTGAATGTGTCTTTTTGATTTATGGTTTTCTCTGGGTATATGCCCAAAAGTGGGATTGCAGGCTCCTATGGTAATTCTCTTTTTAGTTATTTAAAGGAACCTCCATACTGCTCTCCATAGTGAGTGTATCAATTTACCTTCCCACCAATAGTGGAAGAGGGTTCCTTTTGTCCACACCATCCCCGGAATTTGTTGTTTGTAGATTTGCTGATTTTGCCGATTCTAACAGGTGTGAGGTCATACCTCATTGTCGTTTGGATTTGCATTTCTCTAATAATTAGTGATATTGAGCAGCTTTTCATGTGCGTCTTGGCCATCTCTGTGACTTCTTTAAAGAAACGTTTATATAGATCTTCTGCCCATTTTTGTACTGGGTTGTTTGTTTTATTAATATTAAGCTGCGTGAGCTGTTTATATATATATTGGAGATTAAAACTTTGTCCATTGATTCGTTTGCGAACGTTTTCGCCCATTCTGAGGCTTGCCTTTTTCCATTCCCGTTTTTTTAACCAAAAAAGAAAGAAAGCAAAAGAAGCAGAACACTAATGTGCGTGAAATATGCCTCTTGAAACAGTCGTTTTGAAATATGGACGTCTTTTGAATTTTTTGATCGGTATATGACCCCAGGATTTGTTTTCAGGGCAGGTGTCATTTACAGGCCTGCAACGATTTTGAATATCCACTGACCATTAGCGCTGGGATTAAAGCTGCTGTTGTGTGAAACGGCCACAAGGTGGCAGCAGTTCTCGCTTACCAAATCTGGTTACTAGGGCCACAGAGCCTCAATGGAAGTCCTGTTCTAGATTGGAATTTAGAATGGAATGTGCCAGGAGAAAGCCCCTCAAGTTTGTCTCACTACTTCTTGTTCGTGTTTTTAATTTAATTTTTTATTTTTTATTACAGCAAGTTTGATGACAACGTTTGGCTTGTTGTAGGTGTGCAAGATGTGGTTCTTTTACACATATACATAGGTCTGTTCTTCCTGGGACCCTTTTCCCATGTACGTTATGACAGAATGTTGAGTAGTCTTCTCTTGGTATTCCGTAGGTCTTTGGTGATTATATATTTCACCTGTGTTTGTATATGTCTGTTAACCCCGATATCCTAATGAATCCAATCCTCACACCTTTCCATTGGTGAACCATAAGTTTGTTTAATGAATCTGTGACTGCCCTTCTCCGTGGAAATATCTGCCCTGGTATCAATTTTTAGGTAACACCTATAAGTGATATCCTACGATATGTGTCTTTCACTTTCTGACTTACTACAAGTCACGTGATTACCTCTAGACTCATCTACGGTGCTGCAAATGGCATTGTGTCCTTTTTTCCCTTGGCTAATATTCTGTCTTAGCGAGGTCCATTTTCTGCAGTGTGATTCCCTGAGGGCTGAGGATTAGCTGACCTGGGCAGCCTGACCCTGCCGGCAAGCCCTCCCCAGGTGTGCCTGGGTTGAGGTCAATATAAACTGCACTCCAGGCAGCAATAGCCCCTGCAGCTGTGCCTGACTCCATATTCTCTGCCCCGTCAGCAGTCTCGGGGCTGTGCTGGTGGGAGGGTGTGAGGGTCCACGGCTTTGTTGGTGGCCCGGTGTGAGTGGGGCTCTGCTGGACTTTCTGCAGGAGTTGCCAGGCTGCCACCTGTAAAGAAGAGGATGTGTCACCCATAACTTCCACTGGAATTTCTCTCCGGGCTGAGGAAGGAAAAAAAGGAGTGGGGGCCGGGACAGGAGGGGTATCTCAGGCAGGGAAATGGAAAGCTTCCAGAAGAGCGCCCGGGGCCAGGACCATCCTGGCTGGCCTGCAGGCAGCAAGTTGGCCTGCGTGCTGTCGCTGGTGTGGCTCCACGGCCCTTCCTCTAGGCTTTCAAGCCCTTGTACATATTCAGGTGTTTTACCTGGGAAGGGTGGGAACAGTTCAGTAGCAGCTGGCCTGGGGCTCAGCTGATGTTTACTCACAGAGGCCTCGGCATGGTCCCCCAGCTTTGCAGTGAGGACGCTCCTTGCATGGGGGGACGGGGCTGTTGGTTGTATGGAAGATGATTCCCCACCACTGACCAATTTCAGAATTGTTTACTGCTGGAACAAGTGCCTTGGTAGTGTTTTCCTCTGTATAACTGTTTGGTTTAGGTTTTTTTTTTCTTTCTTGGTTCAAGTTAGACTTTATTCCTCGTTTATGTATTTATAGATATAAGCATGGGAATAATTCATTCATATAAATACATCTGTGTGAATGGAAGAACTTTCTTCTGTTTTATTTTTAAAAATTTTGAAATTTAATTTTATTTATTTCTTTATACAGCAGGTTACTATTAGTTATATATTTTATGCATATACATGTATACAGGTCCATCCCAATCTCCCAACTCATCCCACCACCACCACCACATGGCTTCCCCCACTTGGTGTCCATACGTTTGTTCTCTACCTCTGTGTCTCTATTTCTGTCCTGCATACCAGTTCATCTGTACCATTTTTCTAGGTTCCACCTATATGCATTAATATACAATATTTGTTTTTCTCTTTCTGACTTACTTCACTCTGTATGACAGGCTCTAGATCCATCGACTTCTCTACAAATGACCCAGTTTCATTCCTTTTTATGGCTGAGCAATATTCCATTTTATATATGTACCACATCTTTATCCATTCGTCTTTCTGTGGGCATTTAGGTTGCTTCCATTACCTGGCTATTGTAAATTGTGCTGCAATGAACATTGTGGTGAATGTGTCTTTTTGATTTATGGTTTTCTCTGGGTATATGCCCAAAAGTGGGATTGCAGGCTCCTATGGTAATTCTCTTTTTAGTTATTTAAAGGAACCTCCATACTGCTCTCCATAGTGAGTGTATCAATTTACCTTCCCACCAATAGTGGAAGAGGGTTCCTTTTGTCCACACCATCCCCGGAATTTGTTGTTTGTAGATTTGCTGATGATGCCGATTCTAACAGGTGTGAGGTCATACCTCATTGTCGTTTGGATTTGCATTTCTCTAATAATTAGTGATGTTGAGCAGCTTTTCATGTGCGTCTTGGCCATCTCTGTGACTTCTTTAAAGAAACGTCTATATAGATCTTCTGCCCATTTTTGTACTGGGTTGTTTGTTTTATTAATATTAAGCTGCATGAGCTGTTTATATATATTGGAGATTAAACCTTTGTCCATTGATTCGTTTGCGAACGTTTTCGCCCATTCTGAGGCTTGCCTTTTTCCATTCCCGTTTTTTTAACCAAAAAAGAAAGAAAGCAAAAGAAGCAGAACACTAATGTGCGTGAAATATGCCTCTTGAAACAGTCGTTTTGAAATATGGACGTCTTTTGAATATTTTGGTCCATATATGACCCCAGGATTTGTTTTCAGGGCAGGTGTCATTTACAGGCCTGCAACGATTTTGAATATCCACTGACCATTAGCGCTGGGATTAAAGCTGCTGTTGTGTGAAACGGCCACAAGGTGGCAGCAGTTCTCGCTTACCAAATCTGGTTACTAGGGCCACAGAGCCTCAATGGAAGTCCTGTTCTAGATTGGAATTTAGAATGGAATGTGCCAGGAGAAAGCCCCTCAAGTTTGTCTCACTACTTCTTGTTCGTGTTTTTAATTTAATTTTTTATTTTTTATTACAGCAAGTTTGATGACAACGTTTGGCTTGTTGTAGGTGTGCAAGGTGTGGTTCTTTTACACATATACATAGGTCTGTTCTTCCTGGGACCCTTTTCCCATGTACGTTATGACAGAATGTTGAGTAGTCTTCTCTTGGTATTCCGTAGGTCTTTGGTGATTATATATTTCACCTGTGTTTGTATATGTCTGTTAACCCCGATATCCTAATGAATCCAATCCTCACACCTTTCCATTGGTGAACCATAAGTTTGTTTAATGAATCTGTGACTGCCCTTCTCCGTGGAAATATCTGCCCTGGTATCAATTTTTAGGTAACACCTATAAGTGATATCCTACGATATGTGTCTTTCACTTTCTGACTTACTACAAGTCACGTGATTACCTCTAGACTCATCTACGGTGCTGCAAATGGCATTGTGTCCTTTTTTCCCTTGGCTAATATTCTGTCTTAGCGAGGTCCATTTTCTGCAGTGTGATTCCCTGAGGGCTGAGGATTAGCTGACCTGGGCAGCCTGACCCTGCCGGCAAGCCCTCCCCAGGTGTGCCTGGGTTGAGGTCAATATAAACTGCACTCCAGGCAGCAATAGCCCCTGCAGCTGTGCCTGACTCCATATTCTCTGCCCCGTCAGCAGTCTCGGGGCTGTGCTGGTGGGAGGGTGTGAGGGTCCACGGCTTTGTTGGTGGCCCGGTGTGAGTGGGGCTCTGCTGGACTTTCTGCAGGAGTTGCCAGGCTGCCACCTGTAAAGAAGAGGATGTGTCACCCATAACTTCCACTGGAATTTCTCTCCGGGCTGAGGAAGGAAACAAAGGAGTGGGGGCCGGGACAGGAGGGGTATCTCAGGCAGGGAAATGGAAAGCTTCCAGAAGAGCGCCCGGGGCCAGGACCATCCTGGCTGGCCTGCAGACAGCAAGTTGGCCTGTGTGCTGTCGCTGGTGTGGCTCCACGGCCCTTCCTCTAGGCTTTCAAGCCCTTGTACATATTCAGGTGTTTTACCTGGGAAGGGTGGGAACAGTTCAGTAGCAGCTGGCCTGGGGCTCAGCTCACGTTTACTCACAGAGGCCTCGGCATGGTCCCCCAGCTTTGCAGTGAGGACGCTCCTTGCATGGGGGGACGGGGCTGTTGGTTGTATGGAAGATGATTCCCCACCACTGACCAATTTCAGAATTGTTTACTGCTGGAACAAGTGCCTTGGTAGTGTTTTCCTCTGTATAACTGTTTGGTTTAGGTTTTTTTTTTTCTTTCTTGGTTCAAGTTAGATTTTATTCCTCGTTTATGTATTTATAGATATAAGCATGGGAATAATTCATTCATATAAATACATCTGTGTGAATGGAAGAACTTTCTTCTGTTTTATTTTCAAAAATTTTGAAATTTAATTTTATTTATTTCTTTATACAGCAGGTTACTATTAGTTATATATTTTATGCATATACATGTATACAGGTCCATCCCAATCTCCCAACTCATCCCACCACCACCACCCCATGGCTTCCCCCACTTGGTGTCCATACGTTTGTTCTCTACCTCTGTGTCTCTATTTCTGCCCTGCAAACCAGTTCATCTGTACCATTTTTCTAGGTTCCACCTATATGCATTAATATACAATATTTGTTTTTCTCTTTCTGACTTAGTTCACTCTGTATGACAGGCTCTAGATCCATCGACTTCTCTACAAATGACCCAGTTTCATTCCTTTTTATGGCTGAGCAATATTCCATTTTATATATGTACCACATCTTTATCCATTCGTCTTTCTGTGGGCATTTAGGTTGCTTCCATTACCTGGCTATTGTAAATTGTGCTGCAATGAACATTGTGGTGAATGTGTCTTTTTGATTTATGGTTTTCTCTGGGTATATGCCCAAAAGTGGGATTGCAGGCTCCTATGGTAATTCTCTTTTTAGTTATTTAAAGGAACCTCCATACTGCTCTCCATAGTGAGTGTATCAATTTACCTTCCCACCAATAGTGGAAGAGGGTTCCTTTTGTCCACACCATCCCCGGAATTTGTTGTTTGTAGAATTGCTGATGATGCCGATTCTAACAGGTGTGAGGTCATACCTCATTGTCGTTTGGATTTGCATTTCTCTAATAATTAGTGATGTTGAGCAGCTTTTCATGTGCGTCTTGGCCATCTCTGTGACTTCTTTAAAGAAACGTCTATATAGATCTTCTGCCCATTTTTGTACTGGGTTGTTTGTTTTATTAATATTAAGCTGCGTGAGCTGTTTATATATATTGGAGATTAAACCTTTGTCCATTGATTCGTTTGCGAACGTTTTCGCCCATTCTGAGGCTTGCCTTTTTCCATTCCCGTTTTTTTAACCAAAAAAGAAAGAAAGCAAAAGAAGCAGAACACTAATGTGCGTGAAATATGCCTCTTGAAACAGTCGTTTTGAAATATGAACGTGTTTTGAATTTTTTGGTCCATATATGACCCCAGGATTTGTTTTCAGGGCAGGTGTCATTTACAGGCCTGCAACGATTTTGAATATCCACTGACCATTAGCGCTGGGATTAAAGCTGCTGTTGTGTGAAACGGCCACAAGGTGGCAGCAGTTCTCGCTTACCAAATCTGGTTACTAGGGCCACAGAGCCTCAATGGAAGTCCTGTTCTAGATTGGAATTTAGAATGGAATGTGCCAGGAGAAAGCCCCTCAAGTTTGTCTCACTACTTCTTGTTCGTGTTTTTAATTTAATTTTTTATTTTTTATTACAGCAAGTTTGATGACAACGTTTGGCTTGTTGTAGGTGTGCAAGATGTGGTTCTTTTACACATATACATAGGTCTGTTCTTCCTGGGACCCTTTTCCCATGTACGTTATGACAGAATGTTGAGTAGTCTTCTCTTGGTATTCCGTAGGTCTTTGGTGATTATATATTTCACCTGTGTTTGTATATGTCTGTTAACCCCGATATCCTAATGAATCCAATCCTCACACCTTTCCATTGGTGAACCATAAGTTTGTTTAATGAATCTGTGACTGCCCTTCTCCGTGGAAATATCTGCCCTGGTATCAATTTTTAGGTAACACCTATAAGTGATATCCTACGATATGTGTCTTTCACTTTCTGACTTACTACAAGTCACGTGATTACCTCTAGACTCATCTACGGTGCTGCAAATGGCATTGTGTCCTTTTTTCCCTTGGCTAATATTCTGTCTTAGCGAGGTCCATTTTCTGCAGTGTGATTCCCTGAGGGCTGAGGATTAGCTGACCTGGGCAGCCTGACCCTGCCGGCAAGCCCTCCCCAGGTGTGCCTGGGTTGAGGTCAATATAAACTGCACTCCAGGCAGCAATAGCCCCTGCAGCTGTGCCTGACTCCATATTCTCTGCCCCGTCAGCAGTCTCGGGGCTGTGCTGGTGGGAGGGTGTGAGGGTCCACGGCTTTGTTGGTGGCCCGGTGTGAGTGGGGCTCTGCTGGACTTTCTGCAGGAGTTGCCAGGCTGCCACCTGTAAAGAAGAGGATGTGTCACCCATAACTTCCACTGGAATTTCTCTCCGGGCTGAGGAAGGAAACAAAGGAGTGGGGGCCGGGACAGGAGGGGTATCTCAGGCAGGGAAATGGAAAGCTTCCAGAAGAGCACCCGGGGCCAGGACCATCCTGGCTGGCCTGCAGGCAGCAAGTTGGCCTGCGTGCTGTCGCTGGTGTGGCTCCACGGCCCTTCCTCTAGGCTTTCAAGCCCTTGTACATATTCAGGTGTTTTACCTGGGAAGGGTGGGAACAGTTCAGTAGCAGCTGGCCTGGGGCTCAGCTCACGTTTACTCACAGAGGCCTCGGCATGGTCCCCCAGCTTTGCAGTGAGGACGCTCCTTGCATGGGGGGACGGGGCTGTTGGTTGTATGGAAGATGATTCCCCACCACTGACCAATTTCAGAATTGTTTACTGCTGGAACAAGTGCCTTGGTAGTGTTTTCCTCTGTATAACTGTTTGGTTTAGGTTTTTTTTTTCTTTCTTGGTTCAAGTTAGATTTTATTCCTCGTTTATGTATTTATAGATATAAGCATGGGAATAATTCATTCATATAAATACATCTGTGTGAATGGAAGAACTTTCTTCTGTTTTATTTTCAAAAATTTTGAAATTTAATTTTATTTATTTCTTTATACAGCAGGTTACTATTAGTTATATATTTTATGCATATACATGTATACAGGTCCATCCCAATCTCCCAACTCATCCCACCACCACCACCCCATGGCTTCCCCCACTTGGTGTCCATACGTTTGTTCTCTACCTCTGTGTCTCTATTTCTGCCCTGCAAACCAGTTCATCTGTACCATTTTTCTAGGTTCCACCTATATGCATTAATATACAATATTTGTTTTTCTCTTTCTGACTTAGTTCACTCTGTATGACAGGCTCTAGATCCATCGACTTCTCTACAAATGACCCAGTTTCATTCCTTTTTATGGCTGAGCAATATTCCATTTTATATATGTACCACATCTTTATCCATTCGTCTTTCTGTGGGCATTTAGGTTGCTTCCATTACCTGGCTATTGTAAATTGTGCTGCAATGAACATTGTGGTGAATGTGTCTTTTTGATTTATGGTTTTCTCTGGGTATATGCCCAAAAGTGGGATTGCAGGCTCCTATGGTAATTCTCTTTTTAGTTATTTAAAGGAACCTCCATACTGCTCTCCATAGTGAGTGTATCAATTTACCTTCCCACCAATAGTGGAAGAGGGTTCCTTTTGTCCACACCATCCCCGGAATTTGTTGTTTGTAGAATTGCTGATGATGCCGATTCTAACAGGTGTGAGGTCATACCTCATTGTCGTTTGGATTTGCATTTCTCTAATAATTAGTGATGTTGAGCAGCTTTTCATGTGCGTCTTGGCCATCTCTGTGACTTCTTTAAAGAAACGTCTATATAGATCTTCTGCCCATTTTTGTACTGGGTTGTTTGTTTTATTAATATTAAGCTGCGTGAGCTGTTTATATATATTGGAGATTAAACCTTTGTCCATTGATTCGTTTGCGAACGTTTTCGCCCATTCTGAGGCTTGCCTTTTTCCATTCCCGTTTTTTTAACCAAAAAAGAAAGAAAGCAAAAGAAGCAGAACACTAATGTGCGTGAAATATGCCTCTTGAAACAGTCGTTTTGAAATATGAACGTGTTTTGAATTTTTTGGTCCATATATGACCCCAGGATTTGTTTTCAGGGCAGGTGTCATTTACAGGCCTGCAACGATTTTGAATATCCACTGACCATTAGCGCTGGGATTAAAGCTGCTGTTGTGTGAAACGGCCACAAGGTGGCAGCAGTTCTCGCTTACCAAATCTGGTTACTAGGGCCACAGAGCCTCAATGGAAGTCCTGTTCTAGATTGGAATTTAGAATGGAATGTGCCAGGAGAAAGCCCCTCAAGTTTGTCTCACTACTTCTTGTTCGTGTTTTTAATTTAATTTTTTATTTTTTATTACAGCAAGTTTGATGACAACGTTTGGCTTCTTGTAGGTGTGCAAGATGTGGTTCTTTTACACATATACATAGGTCTGTTCTTCCTGGGACCCTTTTCCCATGTACGTTATGACAGAATGTTGAGTAGTCTTCTCTTGGTATTCCGTAGGTCTTTGGTGATTATATATTTCACCTGTGTTTGTATATGTCTGTTAACCCCGATATCCTAATGAATCCAATCCTCACACCTTTCCATTGGTGAACCATAAGTTTGTTTAATGAATCTGTGACTGCCCTTCTCCGTGGAAATATCTGCCCTGGTATCAATTTTTAGGTAACACCTATAAGTGATATCCTACGATATGTGTCTTTCACTTTCTGACTTACTACAAGTCACGTGATTACCTCTAGACTCATCTACGGTGCTGCAAATGGCATTGTGTCCTTTTTTCCCTTGGCTAATATTCTGTCTTAGCGAGGTCCATTTTCTGCAGTGTGATTCCCTGAGGGCTGAGGATTAGCTGACCTGGGCAGCCTGACCCTGCCGGCAAGCCCTCCCCAGGTGTGCCTGGGTTGAGGTCAATATAAACTGCACTCCAGGCAGCAATAGCCCCTGCAGCTGTGCCTGACTCCATATTCTCTGCCCCGTCAGCAGTCTCGGGGCTGTGCTGGTGGGAGGGTGTGAGGGTCCACGGCTTTGTTGGTGGCCCGGTGTGAGTGGGGCTCTGCTGGACTTTCTGCAGGAGTTGCCAGGCTGCCACCTGTAAAGAAGAGGATGTGTCACCCATAACTTCCACTGGAATTTCTCTCCGGGCTGAGGAAGGAAACAAAGGAGTGGGGGCCGGGACAGGAGGGGTATCTCAGGCAGGGAAATGGAAAGCTTCCAGAAGAGCGCCCGGGGCCAGGACCATCCTGGCTGGCCTGCAGGCAGCAAGTTGGCCTGCGTGCTGTCGCTGGTGTGGCTCCACGGCCCTTCCTCTAGGCTTTCAAGCCCTTGTACATATTCAGGTGTTTTACCTGGGAAGGGTGGGAACAGTTCAGTAGCAGCTGGCCTGGGGCTCAGCTCACGTTTACTCACAGAGGCCTCGGCATGGTCCCCCAGCTTTGCAGTGAGGACGCTCCTTGCATGGGGGGACGGGGCTGTTGGTTGTATGGAAGATGATTCCCCACCACTGACCAATTTCAGAATTGTTTACTGCTGGAACAAGTGCCTTGGTAGTGTTTTCCTCTGTATAACTGTTTGGTTTAGGTTTTTTTTTTCTTTCTTGGTTCAAGTTAGATTTTATTCCTCGTTTATGTATTTATAGATATAAGCATGGGAATAATTCATTCATATAAATACATCTGTGTGAATGGAAGAACTTTCTTCTGTTTTATTTTCAAAAATTTTGAAATTTAATTTTATTTATTTCTTTATACAGCAGGTTACTATTAGTTATATATTTTATGCATATACATGTATACAGGTCCATCCCAATCTCCCAACTCATCCCACCACCACCACCCCATGGCTTCCCCCACTTGGTGTCCATACGTTTGTTCTCTACCTCTGTGTCTCTATTTCTGCCCTGCAAACCAGTTCATCTGTACCATTTTTCTAGGTTCCACCTATATGCATTAATATACAATATTTGTTTTTCTCTTTCTGACTTAGTTCACTCTGTATGACAGGCTCTAGATCCATCGACTTCTCTACAAATGACCCAGTTTCATTCCTTTTTATGGCTGAGCAATATTCCATTTTATATATGTACCACATCTTTATCCATTCGTCTTTCTGTGGGCATTTAGGTTGCTTCCATTACCTGGCTATTGTAAATTGTGCTGCAATGAACATTGTGGTGAATGTGTCTTTTTGATTTATGGTTTTCTCTGGGTATATGCCCAAAAGTGGGATTGCAGGCTCCTATGGTAATTCTCTTTTTAGTTATTTAAAGGAACCTCCATACTGCTCTCCATAGTGAGTGTATCAATTTACCTTCCCACCAATAGTGGAAGAGGGTTCCTTTTGTCCACACCATCCCCGGAATTTGTTGTTTGTAGAATTGCTGATGATGCCGATTCTAACAGGTGTGAGGTCATACCTCATTGTCGTTTGGATTTGCATTTCTCTAATAATTAGTGATGTTGAGCAGCTTTTCATGTGCGTCTTGGCCATCTCTGTGACTTCTTTAAAGAAACGTCTATATAGATCTTCTGCCCATTTTTGTACTGGGTTGTTTGTTTTATTAATATTAAGCTGCGTGAGCTGTTTATATATATTGGAGATTAAACCTTTGTCCATTGATTCGTTTGCGAACGTTTTCGCCCATTCTGAGGCTTGCCTTTTTCCATTCCCGTTTTTTTAACCAAAAAAGAAAGAAAGCAAAAGAAGCAGAACACTAATGTGCGTGAAATATGCCTCTTGAAACAGTCGTTTTGAAATATGGACGTGTTTTGAATTTTTTGGTCCATATATGACCCCAGGATTTGTTTTCAGGGCAGGTGTCATTTACAGGCCTGCAACGATTTTGAATATCCACTGACCATTAGCGCTGGGATTAAAGCTGCTGTTGTGTGAAACGGCCACAAGGTGGCAGCAGTTCTCGCTTACCAAATCTGGTTACTAGGGCCACAGAGCCTCAATGGAAGTCCTGTTCTAGATTGGAATTTAGAATGGAATGTGCCAGGAGAAAGCCCCTCAAGTTTGTCTCACTACTTCTTGTTCGTGTTTTTAATTTAATTTTTTATTTTTTATTACAGCAAGTTTGATGACAACGTTTGGCTTGTTGTAGGTGTGCAAGATGTGGTTCTTTTACACATATACATAGGTCTGTTCTTCCTGGGACCCTTTTCCCATGTACGTTATGACAGAATGTTGAGTAGTCTTCTCTTGGTATTCCGTAGGTCTTTGGTGATTATATATTTCACCTGTGTTTGTATATGTCTGTTAACCCCGATATCCTAATGAATCCAATCCTCACACCTTTCCATTGGTGAACCATAAGTTTGTTTAATGAATCTGTGACTGCCCTTCTCCGTGGAAATATCTGCCCTGGTATCAATTTTTAGGTAACACCTATAAGTGATATCCTACGATATGTGTCTTTCACTTTCTGACTTACTACAAGTCACGTGATTACCTCTAGACTCATCTACGGTGCTGCAAATGGCATTGTGTCCTTTTTTCCCTTGGCTAATATTCTGTCTTAGCGAGGTCCATTTTCTGCAGTGTGATTCCCTGAGGGCTGAGGATTAGCTGACCTGGGCAGCCTGACCCTGCCGGCAAGCCCTCCCCAGGTGTGCCTGGGTTGAGGTCAATATAAACTGCACTCCAGGCAGCAATAGCCCCTGCAGCTGTGCCTGACTCCATATTCTCTGCCCCGTCAGCAGTCTCGGGGCTGTGCTGGTGGGAGGGTGTGAGGGTCCACGGCTTTGTTGGTGGCCCGGTGTGAGTGGGGCTCTGCTGGACTTTCTGCAGGAGTTGCCAGGCTGCCACCTGTAAAGAAGAGGATGTGTCACCCATAACTTCCACTGGAATTTCTCTCCGGGCTGAGGAAGGAAACAAAGGAGTGGGGGCCGGGACAGGAGGGGTATCTCAGGCAGGGAAATGGAAAGCTTCCAGAAGAGCGCCCGGGGCCAGGACCATCCTGGCTGGCCTGCAGGCAGCAAGTTGGCCTGCGTGCTGTCGCTGGTGTGGCTCCACGGCCCTTCCTCTAGGCTTTCAAGCCCTTGTACATATTCAGGTGTTTTACCTGGGAAGGGTGGGAACAGTTCAGTAGCAGCTGGCCTGGGGCTCAGCTCACGTTTACTCACAGAGGCCTCGGCATGGTCCCCCAGCTTTGCAGTGAGGACGCTCCTTGCATGGGGGGACGGGGCTGTTGGTTGTATGGAAGATGATTCCCCACCACTGACCAATTTCAGAATTGTTTACTGCTGGAACAAGTGCCTTGGTAGTGTTTTCCTCTGTATAACTGTTTGGTTTAGGTTTTTTTTTTCTTTCTTGGTTCAAGTTAGATTTTATTCCTCGTTTATGTATTTATAGATATAAGCATGGGAATAATTCATTCATATAAATACATCTGTGTGAATGGAAGAACTTTCTTCTGTTTTATTTTCAAAAATTTTGAAATTTAATTTTATTTATTTCTTTATACAGCAGGTTACTATTAGTTATATATTTTATGCATATACATGTATACAGGTCCATCCCAATCTCCCAACTCATCCCACCACCACCACCCCATGGCTTCCCCCACTTGGTGTCCATACGTTTGTTCTCTACCTCTGTGTCTCTATTTCTGCCCTGCAAACCAGTTCATCTGTACCATTGTTCTAGGTTCCACCTATATGCATTAATATACAATATTTGTTTTTCTCTTTCTGACTTAGTTCACTCTGTATGACAGGCTCTAGATCCATCGACTTCTCTACAAATGACCCAGTTTCATTCCTTTTTATGGCTGAGCAATATTCCATTTTATATATGTACCACATCTTTATCCATTCGTCTTTCTGTGGGCATTTAGGTTGCTTCCATTACCTGGCTATTGTAAATTGTGCTGCAATGAACATTGTGGTGAATGTGTCTTTTTGATTTATGGTTTTCTCTGGGTATATGCCCAAAAGTGGGATTGCAGGCTCCTATGGTAATTCTCTTTTTAGTTATTTAAAGGAACCTCCATACTGCTCTCCATAGTGAGTGTATCAATTTACCTTCCCACCAATAGTGGAAGAGGGTTCCTTTTCTCCACACCATCCCCGGAATTTGTTGTTTGTAGAATTGCTGATGATGCCGATTCTAACAGGTGTGAGGTCATACCTCATTGTCGTTTGGATTTGCATTTCTCTAATAATTAGTGATGTTGAGCAGCTTTTCATGTGCGTCTTGGCCATCTCTGTGACTTCTTTAAAGAAACGTCTATATAGATCTTCTGCCCATTTTTGTACTGGGTTGTTTGTTTTATTAATATTAAGCTGCGTGAGCTGTTTATATATATTGGAGATTAAACCTTTGTCCATTGATTCGTTTGCGAACGTTTTCGCCCATTCTGAGGCTTGCCTTTTTCCATTCCCGTTTTTTTAACCAAAAAAGAAAGAAAGCAAAAGAAGCAGAACACTAATGTGCGTGAAATATGCCTCTTGAAACAGTCGTTTTGAAATATGGACGTCTTTTGAATTTTTTGGTCCATATATGACCCCAGGATTTGTTTTCAGGGCAGGTGTCATTTACAGGCCTGCAACGATTTTGAATATCCACTGACCATTAGCGCTGGGATTAAAGCTGCTGTTGTGTGAAACGGCCACAAGGTGGCAGCAGTTCTCGCTTACCAAATCTGGTTACTAGGGCCACAGAGCCTCAATGGAAGTCCTGTTCTAGATTGGAATTTAGAATGGAATGTGCCAGGAGAAAGCCCCTCAAGTTTGTCTCACTACTTCTTGTTTGTGTTTTTAATTTAATTTTTTATTTTTTATTACAGCAAGTTTGATGACAACGTTTGGCTTGTTGTAGGTGTGCAAGATGTGGTTCTTTTACACATATACATAGGTCTGTTCTTCCTGGGACCCTTTTCCCATGTACGTTATGACAGAATGTTGAGTAGTCTTCTCTTGGTATTCCGTAGGTCTTTGGTGATTATATATTTCACCTGTGTTTGTATATGTCTGTTAACCCCGATATCCTAATGAATCCAATCCTCACACCTTTCCATTGGTGAACCATAAGTTTGTTTAATGAATCTGTGACTGCCCTTCTCCGTGGAAATATCTGCCCTGGTATCAATTTTTAGGTAACACCTATAAGTGATATCCTACGATATGTGTCTTTCACTTTCTGACTTACTACAAGTCACGTGATTACCTCTAGACTCATCTACGGTGCTGCAAATGGCATTGTGTCCTTTTTTCCCTTGGCTAATATTCTGTCTTAGCGAGGTCCATTTTCTGCAGTGTGATTCCCTGAGGGCTGAGGATTAGCTGACCTGGGCAGCCTGACCCTGCCGGCAAGCCCTCCCCAGGTGTGCCTGGGTTGAGGTCAATATAAACTGCACTCCAGGCAGCAATAGCCCCTGCAGCTGTGCCTGACTCCATATTCTCTGCCCCGTCAGCAGTCTCGGGGCTGTGCTGGTGGGAGGGTGTGAGGGTCCACGGCTTTGTTGGTGGCCCGGTGTGAGTGGGGCTCTGCTGGACTTTCTGCAGGAGTTGCCAGGCTGCCACCTGTAAAGAAGAGGATGTGTCACCCATAACTTCCACTGGAATTTCTCTCCGGGCTGAGGAAGGAAACAAAGGAGTGGGGGCCGGGACAGGAGGGGTATCTCAGGCAGGGAAATGGAAAGCTTCCAGAAGAGCACCCGGGGCCAGGACCATCCTGGCTGGCCTGCAGGCAGCAAGTTGGCCTGCGTGCTGTCGCTGGTGTGGCTCCACGGCCCTTCCTCTAGGCTTTCAAGCCCTTGTACATATTCAGGTGTTTTACCTGGGAAGGGTGGGAACAGTTCAGTAGCAGCTGGCCTGGGGCTCAGCTCACGTTTACTCACAGAGGCCTCGGCATGGTCCCCCAGCTTTGCAGTGAGGACGCTCCTTGCATGGGGGGACGGGGCTGTTGGTTGTATGGAAGATGATTCCCCACCACTGACCAATTTCAGAATTGTTTACTGCTGGAACAAGTGCCTTGGTAGTGTTTTCCTCTGTATAACTGTTTGGTTTAGGTTTTTTTTTTCTTTCTTGGTTCAAGTTAGATTTTATTCCTCGTTTATGTATTTATAGATATAAGCATGGGAATAATTCATTCATATAAATACATCTGTGTGAATGGAAGAACTTTCTTCTGTTTTATTTTCAAAAATTTTGAAATTTAATTTTATTTATTTCTTTATACAACAGGTTACTATTAGTTATATATTTTATGCATATACATGTATACAGGTCCATCCCAATCTCCCAACTCATCCCACCACCACCACCCCATGGCTTCCCCCACTTGGTGTCCATACGTTTGTTCTCTACCTCTGTGTCTCTATTTCTGCCCTGCAAACCAGTTCATCTGTACCATTTTTCTAGGTTCCACCTATATGCATTAATATACAATATTTGTTTTTCTCTTTCTGACTTAGTTCACTCTGTATGACAGGCTCTAGATCCATCGACTTCTCTACAAATGACCCAGTTTCATTCCTTTTTATGGCTGAGCAATATTCCATTTTATATATGTACCACATCTTTATCCATTCGTCTTTCTGTGGGCATTTAGGTTGCTTCCATTACCTGGCTATTGTAAATTGTGCTGCAATGAACATTGTGGTGAATGTGTCTTTTTGATTTATGGTTTTCTCTGGGTATATGCCCAAAAGTGGGATTGCAGGCTCCTATGGTAATTCTCTTTTTAGTTATTTAAAGGAACCTCCATACTGCTCTCCATAGTGAGTGTATCAATTTACCTTCCCACCAATAGCGGAAGAGGGTTCCTTTTGTCCACACCATCCCCGGAATTTGTTGTTTGTAGAATTGCTGATGATGCCGATTCTAACAGGTGTGAGGTCATACCTCATTGTCGTTTGGATTTGCATTTCTCTAATAATTAGTGATGTTGAGCAGCTTTTCATGTGCGTCTTGGCCATCTCTGTGACTTCTTTAAAGAAACGTCTATATAGATCTTCTGCCCATTTTTGTACTGGGTTGTTTGTTTTATTAATATTAAGCTGCGTGAGCTGTTTATATATATTGGAGATTAAACCTTTGTCCATTGATTCGTTTGCGAACGTTTTCGCCCATTCTGAGGCTTGCCTTTTTCCATTCCCGTTTTTTTAACCAAAAAAGAAAGAAAGCAAAAGAAGCAGAACACTAATGTGCGTGAAATATGCCTCTTGAAACAGTCGTTTTGAAATATGGACGTGTTTTGAATTTTTTGGTCCATATATGACCCCAGGATTTGTTTTCAGGGCAGGTGTCATTTACAGGCCTGCAACGATTTTGAATATCCACTGACCATTAGCGCTGGGATTAAAGCTGCTGTTGTGTGAAACGGCCACAAGGTGGCAGCAGTTCTCGCTTACCAAATCTGGTTACTAGGGCCACAGAGCCTCAATGGAAGTCCTGTTCTAGATTGGAATTTAGAATGGAATGTGCCAGGAGAAAGCCCCTCAAGTTTGTCTCACTACTTCTTGTTCGTGTTTTTAATTTAATTTTTTATTTTTTATTACAGCAAGTTTGATGACAACGTTTGGCTTCTTGTAGGTGTGCAAGATGTGGTTCTTTTACACATATACATAGGTCTGTTCTTCCTGGGACCCTTTTCCCATGTACGTTATGACAGAATGTTGAGTAGTCTTCTCTTGGTATTCCGTAGGTCTTTGGTGATTATATATTTCACCTGTGTTTGTATATGTCTGTTAACCCCGATATCCTAATGAATCCAATCCTCACACCTTTCCATTGGTGAACCATAAGTTTGTTTAATGAATCTGTGACTGCCCTTCTCCGTGGAAATATCTGCCCTGGTATCAATTTTTAGGTAACACCTATAAGTGATATCCTACGATATGTGTCTTTCACTTTCTGACTTACTACAAGTCACGTGATTACCTCTAGACTCATCTACGGTGCTGCAAATGGCATTGTGTCCTTTTTTCCCTTGGCTAATATTCTGTCTTAGCGAGGTCCATTTTCTGCAGTGTGATTCCCTGAGGGCTGAGGATTAGCTGACCTTGGCAGCCTGACCCTGCCGGCAAGCCCTCCCCAGGTGTGCCTGGGTTGAGGTCAATATAAACTGCACTCCAGGCAGCAATAGCCCCTGCAGCTGTGCCTGACTCCATATTCTCTGCCCCGTCAGCAGTCTCGGGGCTGTGCTGGTGGGAGGGTGTGAGGGTCCACGGCTTTGTTGGTGGCCCGGTGTGAGTGGGGGTTTGCTGGACTTTCTGCAGGAGTTGCCAGGCTGCCACCTGTAAAGAAGAGGATGTGTCACCCATAACTTCCACTGGAATTTCTCTCCGGGCTGAGGAAGGAAACAAAGGAGTGGGGGCCGGGACAGGAGGGGTATCTCAGGCAGGGAAATGGAAAGCTTCCAGAAGAGCGCCCGGGGCCAGGACCATCCTGGCTGGCCTGCAGGCAGCAAGTTGGCCTGCGTGCTGTTGCTGGTGTGGCTCCACGGCCCTTCCTCTAGGCTTTCAAGCCCTTGTACATATTCAGGTGTTTTACCTGGGAAGGGTGGGAACAGTTCAGTAGCAGCTGGCCTGGGGCTCAGCTCACGTTTACTCACAGAGGCCTCGGCATGGTCCCCCAGCTTTGCAGTGAGGACGCTCCTTGCATGGGGGGACGGGGCTGTTGGTTGTATGGAAGATGATTCCCCACCACTGACCAATTTCAGAATTGTTTACTGCTGGAACAAGTGCCTTGGTAGTGTTTTCCTCTGTATAACTGTTTGGTTTAGGTTTTTTTTTTCTTTCTTGGTTCAAGTTAGATTTTATTCCTCGTTTATGTATTTATAGATATAAGCATGGGAATAATTCATTCATATAAATACATCTGTGTGAATGGAAGAACTTTCTTCTGTTTTATTTTCAAAAATTTTGAAATTTAATTTTATTTATTTCTTTATACAGCAGGTTACTATTAGTTATATATTTTATGCATATACATGTATACAGGTCCATCCCAATCTCCCAACTCATCCCACCACCACCACCCCATGGCTTCCCCCACTTGGTGTCCATACGTTTGTTCTCTACCTCTGTGTCTCTATTTCTGCCCTGCAAACCAGTTCATCTGTACCATTTTTCTAGGTTCCACCTATATGCATTAATATACAATATTTGTTTTTCTCTTTCTGACTTAGTTCACTCTGTATGACAGGCTCTAGATCCATCGACTTCTCTACAAATGACCCAGTTTCATTCCTTTTTATGGCTGAGCAATATTCCATTTTATATATGTACCACATCTTTATCCATTCGTCTTTCTGTGGGCATTTAGGTTGCTTCCATTACCTGGCTATTGTAAATTGTGCTGCAATGAACATTGTGGTGAATGTGTCTTTTTGATTTATGGTTTTCTCTGGGTATATGCCCAAAAGTGGGATTGCAGGCTCCTATGGTAATTCTCTTTTTAGTTATTTAAAGGAACCTCCATACTGCTCTCCATAGTGAGTGTATCAATTTACCTTCCCACCAATAGTGGAAGAGGGTTCCTTTTGTCCACACCATCCCCGGAATTTGTTGTTTGTAGAATTGCTGATGATGCCCATTCTAACAGGTGTGAGGTCATACCTCATTGTCGTTTGGATTTGCATTTCTCTAATAATTAGTGATGTTGAGCAGCTTTTCATGTGCGTCTTGGCCATCTCTGTGACTTCTTTAAAGAAACGTCTATATAGATCTTCTGCCCATTTTTGTACTGGGTTGTTTGTTTTATTAATATTAAGCTGCGTGAGCTGTTTATATATATTGGAGATTAAACCTTTGTCCATTGATTCGTTTGCGAACGTTTTCGCCCATTCTGAGGCTTGCCTTTTTCCATTCCCGTTTTTTTAACCAAAAAAGAAAGAAAGCAAAAGAAGCAGAACACTAATGTGCGTGAAATATGCCTCTTGAAACAGTCGTTTTGAAATATGGACGTGTTTTGAATTTTTTGGTCCATATATGACCCCAGGATTTGTTTTCAGGGCAGGTGTCATTTACAGGCCTGCAACGATTTTGAATATCCACTGACCATTAGCGCTGGGATTAAAGCTGCTGTTGTGTGAAACGGCCACAAGGTGGCAGCAGTTCTCGCTTACCAAATCTGGTTACTAGGGCCACAGAGCCTCAATGGAAGTCCTGTTCTAGATTGGAATTTAGAATGGAATGTGCCAGGAGAAAGCCCCTCAAGTTTGTCTCACTACTTCTTGTTCGTGTTTTTAATTTAATTTTTTATTTTTTATTACAGCAAGTTTGATGACAACGTTTGGCTTGTTGTAGGTGTGCAAGATGTGGTTCTTTTACACATATACATAGGTCTGTTCTTCCTGGGACCCTTTTCCCATGTACGTTATGACAGAATGTTGAGTAGTCTTCTCTTGGTATTCCGTAGGTCTTTGGTGATTATATATTTCACCTGTGTTTGTATATGTCTGTTAACCCCGATATCCTAATGAATCCAATCCTCACACCTTTCCATTGGTGAACCATAAGTTTGTTTAATGAATCTGTGACTGCCCTTCTCCGTGGAAATATCTGCCCTGGTATCAATTTTTAGGTAACACCTATAAGTGATATCCTACGATATGTGTCTTTCACTTTCTGACTTACTACAAGTCACGTGATTACCTCTAGACTCATCTACGGTGCTGCAAATGGCATTGTGTCCTTTTTTCCCTTGGCTAATATTCTGTCTTAGCGAGGTCCTTTTTCTGCAGTGTGATTCCCTGAGGGCTGAGGATTAGCTGACCTGGGCAGCCTGACCCTGCCGGCAAGCCCTCCCCAGGTGTGCCTGGGTTGAGGTCAATATAAACTGCACTCCAGGCAGCAATAGCCCCTGCAGCTGTGCCTGACTCCTTATTCTCTGCCCCGTCAGCAGTCTCGGGGCTGTGCTGGTGGGAGGGTGTGAGGGTCCACGGCTTTGTTGGTGGCCCGGTGTGAGTGGGGCTCTGCTGGACTTTCTGCAGGAGTTGCCAGGCTGCCACCTGTAAAGAAGAGGATGTGTCACCCATAACTTCCACTGGAATTTCTCTCCGTGCTGAGGAAGGAAACAAAGGAGTGGGGGCCGGGACAGGAGGGGTATCTCAGGCAGGGAAATGGAAAGCTTCCAGAAGAGCGCCCGGGGCCAGGACCATCCTGGCTGGCCTGCAGGCAGCAAGTTGGCCTGCGTGCTGTCGCTGGTGTGGCTCCACGGCCCTTCCTCTAGGCTTTCAAGCCCTTGTACATATTCAGGTGTTTTACCTGGGAAGGGTGGGAACAGTTCAGTAGCAGCTGGCCTGGGGCTCAGCTCACGTTTACTCACAGAGGCCTCGGTATGGTCCCCCAGCTTTGCAGTGAGGACGCTCCTTGCATGGGGGGACGGGGCTGTTGGTTGTATGGAAGATGATTCCCCACCACTGACCAATTTCAGAATTGTTTACTGCTGGAACAAGTGCCTTGGTAGTGTTTTCCTCTGTATAACTGTTTGGTTTAGGTTTTTTTTTTCTTTCTTGGTTCAAGTTAGATTTTATTCCTCGTTTATGTATTTATAGATATAAGCATGGGAATAATTCATTCATATAAATACATCTGTGTGAATGGAAGAACTTTCTTCTGTTTTATTTTCAAAAATTTTGAAATTTAATTTTATTTATTTCTTTATACAGCAGGTTACTATTAGTTATATATTTTATGCATATACATGTATACAGGTCCATCCCAATCTCCCAACTCATCCCACCACCACCACCCCATGGCTTCCCCCACTTGGTGTCCATACGTTTGTTCTCTACCTCTGTGTCTCTATTTCTGCCCTGCAAACCAGTTCATCTGTACCATTGTTCTAGGTTCCACCTATATGCATTAATATACAATATTTGTTTTTCTCTTTCTGACTTAGTTCACTCTGTATGACAGGCTCTAGATCCATCGACTTCTCTACAAATGACCCAGTTTCATTCCTTTTTATGGCTGAGCAATATTCCATTTTATATATGTACCACATCTTTATCCATTCGTCTTTCTGTGGGCATTTAGGTTGCTTCCATTACCTGGCTATTGTAAATTGTGCTGCAATGAACATTGTGGTGAATGTGTCTTTTTGATTTATGGTTTTCTCTGGGTATATGCCCAAAAGTGGGATTGCAGGCTCCTATGGTAATTCTCTTTTTAGTTATTTAAAGGAACATCCATACTGCTCTCCATAGTGAGTGTATCAATTTACCTTCCCACCAATAGTGGAAGAGGGTTCCTTTTGTCCACACCATCCCCGGAATTTGTTGTTTGTAGATTTGCTGATGATGCCGATTCTAACAGGTGTGAGGTCATACCTCATTGTCGTTTGGATTTGCATTTCTCTAATAATTAGTGATGTTGAGCAGCTTTTCATGTGCGTCTTGGCCATCTCTGTGACTTCTTTAAAGAAACGTCTATATAGATCTTCTGCCCATTTTTGTACTGGGTTGTTTGTTTTATTAATATTAAGCTGCGTGAGCTGTTTATATATATTGGAGATTAAACCTTTGTCCATTGATTCGTTTGCGAACGTTTTCGCCCATTCTGAGGCTTGCCTTTTTCCATTCCCGTTTTTTTAACCAAAAAAGAAAGAAAGCAAAAGAAGCAGAACACTAATGTGCGTGAAATATGCCTCTTGAAACAGTCGTTTTGAAATATGGACGTGTTTTGAATTTTTTGGTCCATATATGACCCCAGGATTTGTTTTCAGGGCAGGTGTCATTTACAGGCCTGCAACGATTTTGAATATCCACTGACCATTAGCGCTGGGATTAAAGCTGCTGTTGTGTGAAACGGCCACAAGGTGGCAGCAGTTCTCGCTTACCAAATCTGGTTACTAGGGCCACAGAGCCTCAATGGAAGTCCTGTTCTAGATTGGAATTTAGAATGGAATGTGCCAGGAGAAAGCCCCTCAAGTTTGTCTCACTACTTCTTGTTCGTGTTTTTAATTTAATTTTTTATTTTTTATTACAGCAAGTTTGATGACAACGTTTGGCTTGTTGTAGGTGTGCAAGATGTGGTTCTTTTACACATATACATAGGTCTGTTCTTCCTGGGACCCTTTTCCCATGTACGTTATGACAGAATGTTGAGTAGTCTTCTCTTGGTATTCCGTAGGTCTTTGGTGATTATATATTTCACCTGTGTTTGTATATGTCTGTTAACCCCGATATCCTAATGAATCCAATCCTCACACCTTTCCATTGGTGAACCATAAGTTTGTTTAATGAATCTGTGACTGCCCTTCTCCGTGGAAATATCTGCCCTGGTATCAATTTTTAGGTAACACCTATAAGTGATATCCTACGATATGTGTCTTTCACTTTCTGACTTACTACAAGTCACGTGATTACCTCTAGACTCATCTACGGTGCTGCAAATGGCATTGTGTCCTTTTTTCCCTTGGCTAATATTCTGTCTTAGCGAGGTCCATTTTCTGCAGTGTGATTCCCTGAGGGCTGAGGATTAGCTGACCTGGGCAGCCTGACCCTGCCGGCAAGCCCTCCCCAGGTGTGCCTGGGTTGAGGTCAATATAAACTGCACTCCAGGCAGCAATAGCCCCTGCAGCTGTGCCTGACTCCATATTCTCTGCCCCGTCAGCAGTCTCGGGGCTGTGCTGGTGGGAGGGTGTGAGGGTCCACGGCTTTGTTGGTGGCCCGGTGTGAGTGGGGCTCTGCTGGACTTTCTGCAGGAGTTGCCAGGCTGCCACCTGTAAAGAAGAGGATGTGTCACCCATAACTTCCACTGGAATTTCTCTCCGGGCTGAGGAAGGAAACAAAGGAGTGGGGGCCGGGACAGGAGGGGTATCTCAGGCAGGGAAATGGAAAGCTTCCAGAAGAGCGCCCGGGGCCAGGACCATCCTGGCTGGCCTGCAGGCAGCAAGTTGGCCTGCGTGCTGTCGCTGGTGTGGCTCCACGGCCCTTCCTCTAGGCTTTCAAGCCCTTGTACATATTCAGGTGTTTTACCTGGGAAGGGTGGGAACAGTTCAGTAGCAGCTGGCCTGGGGCTCAGCTCACGTTTACTCACAGAGGCCTCGGCATGGTCCCCCAGCTTTGCAGTGAGGACGCTCCTTGCATGGGGGGACGGGGCTGTTGGTTGTATGGAAGATGATTCCCCACCACTGACCAATTTCAGAATTGTTTACTGCTGGAACAAGTGCCTTGGTAGTGTTTTCCTCTGTATAACTGTTTGGTTTAGGTTTTTTTTTTCTTTCTTGGTTCAAGTTAGATTTTATTCCTCGTTTATGTATTTATAGATATAAGCATGGGAATAATTCATTCATATAAATACATCTGTGTGAATGGAAGAACTTTCTTCTGTTTTATTTTCAAAAATTTTGAAATTTAATTTTATTTATTTCTTTATACAGCAGGTTACTATTAGTTATATATTTTATGCATATACATGTATACAGGTCCATCCCAATCTCCCAACTCATCCCACCACCACCACCCCATGGCTTCCCCCACTTGGTGTCCATACGTTTGTTCTCTACCTCTGTGTCTCTATTTCTGCCCTGCAAACCAGTTCATCTGTACCATTGTTCTAGGTTCCACCTATATGCATTAATATACAATATTTGTTTTTCTCTTTCTGACTTAGTTCACTCTGTATGACAGGCTCTAGATCCATCGACTTCTCTACAAATGACCCAGTTTCATTCCTTTTTATGGCTGAGCAATATTCCATTTTATATATGTACCACATCTTTATCCATTCGTCTTTCTGTGGGCATTTAGGTTGCTTCCATTACCTGGCTATTGTAAATTGTGCTGCAATGAACATTGTGGTGAATGTGTCTTTTTGATTTATGGTTTTCTCTGGGTATATGCCCAAAAGTTGGATTGCAGGCTCCTATGGTAATTCTCTTTTTAGTTATTTAAAGGAACCTCCATACTGCTCTCCATAGTGAGTGTATCAATTTACCTTCCCACCAATAGTGGAAGAGGGTTCCTTTTCTCCACACCATCCCCGGAATTTGTTGTTTGTAGAATTGCTGATGATGCCGATTCTAACAGGTGTGAGGTCATACCTCATTGTCGTTTGGATTTGCATTTCTCTAATAATTAGTGATGTTGAGCAGCTTTTCATGTGCGTCTTGGCCATCTCTGTGACTTCTTTAAAGAAACGTCTATATAGATCTTCTGCCCATTTTTGTACTGGGTTGTTTGTTTTATTAATATTAAGCTGCGTGAGCTGTTTATATATATTGGAGATTAAACCTTTGTCCATTGATTCGTTTGCGAACGTTTTCGCCCATTCTGAGGCTTGCCTTTTTCCATTCCCGTTTTTTTAACCAAAAAAGAAAGAAAGCAAAAGAAGCAGAACACTAATGTGCGTGAAATATGCCTCTTGAAACAGTCGTTTTGAAATATGGACGTGTTTTGAATTTTTTGGTCCATATATGACCCCAGGATTTGTTTTCAGGGCAGGTGTCATTTACAGGCCTGCAACGATTTTGAATATCCACTGACCATTAGCGCTGGGATTAAAGCTGCTGTTGTGTGAAACGGCCACAAGGTGGCAGCAGTTCTCGCTTACCAAATCTGGTTACTAGGGCCACAGAGCCTCAATGGAAGTCCTGTTCTAGATTGGAATTTAGAATGGAATGTGCCAGGAGAAAGCCCCTCAAGTTTGTCTCACTACTTCTTGTTCGTGTTTTTAATTTAATTTTTTATTTTTTATTACAGCAAGTTTGATGACAACGTTTGGCTTCTTGTAGGTGTGCAAGATGTGGTTCTTTTACACATATACATAGGTCTGTTCTTCCTGGGACCCTTTTCCCATGTACGTTATGACAGAATGTTGAGTAGTCTTCTCTTGGTATTCCGTAGGTCTTTGGTGATTATATATTTCACCTGTGTTTGTATATGTCTGTTAACCCCGATATCCTAATGAATCCAATCCTCACACCTTTCCATTGGTGAACCATAAGTTTGTTTAATGAATCTGTGACTGCCCTTCTCCGTGGAAATATCTGCCCTGGTATCAATTTTTAGGTAACACCTATAAGTGATATCCTACGATATGTGTCTTTCACTTTCTGACTTACTACAAGTCACGTGATTACCTCTAGACTCATCTACGGTGCTGCAAATGGCATTGTGTCCTTTTTTCCCTTGGCTAATATTCTGTCTTAGCGAGGTCCATTTTCTGCAGTGTGATTCCCTGAGGGCTGAGGATTAGCTGACCTGGGCAGCCTGACCCTGCCGGCAAGCCCTCCCCAGGTGTGCCTGGGTTGAGGTCAATATAAACTGCACTCCAGGCAGCAATAGCCCCTGCAGCTGTGCCTGACTCCATATTCTCTGCCCCGTCAGCAGTCTCGGGGCTGTGCTGGTGGGAGGGTGTGAGGGTCCACGGCTTTGTTGGTGGCCCGGTGTGAGTGGGGCTCTGCTGGACTTTCTGCAGGAGTTGCCAGGCTGCCACCTGTAAAGAAGAGGATGTGTCACCCATAACTTCCACTGGAATTTCTCTCCGGGCTGAGGAAGGAAACAAAGGAGTGGGGGCCGGGACAGGAGGGGTATCTCAGGCAGGGAAATGGAAAGCTTCCAGAAGAGCGCCCGGGGCCAGGACCATCCTGGCTGGCCTGCAGGCAGCAAGTTGGCCTGCGTGCTGTCGCTGGTGTGGCTCCACGGCCCTTCCTCTAGGCTTTCAAGCCCTTGTACATATTCAGGTGTTTTACCTGGGAAGGGTGGGAACAGTTCAGTAGCAGCTGGCCTGGGGCTCAGCTCACGTTTACTCACAGAGGCCTCGGCATGGTCCCCCAGCTTTGCAGTGAGGACGCTCCTTGCATGGGGGGACGGGGCTGTTGGTTGTATGGAAGATGATTCCCCACCACTGACCAATTTCAGAATTGTTTACTGCTGGAACAAGTGCCTTGGTAGTGTTTTCCTCTGTATAACTGTTTGGTTTAGGTTTTTTTTTTCTTTCTTGGTTCAAGTTAGATTTTATTCCTCGTTTATGTATTTATAGATATAAGCATGGGAATAATTCATTCATATAAATACATCTGTGTGAATGGAAGAACTTTCTTCTGTTTTATTTTCAAAAATTTTGAAATTTAATTTTATTTATTTCTTTATACAGCAGGTTACTATTAGTTATATATTTTATGCATATACATGTATACAGGTCCATCCCAATCTCCCAACTCATCCCACCACCACCACCCCATGGCTTCCCCCACTTGGTGTCCATACGTTTGTTCTCTACCTCTGTGTCTCTATTTCTGCCCTGCAAACCAGTTCATCTGTACCATTGTTCTAGGTTCCACCTATATGCATTAATATACAATATTTGTTTTTCTCTTTCTGACTTAGTTCACTCTGTATGACAGGCTCTAGATCCATCGACTTCTCTACAAATGACCCAGTTTCATTCCTTTTTATGGCTGAGCAATATTCCATTTTATATATGTACCACATCTTTATCCATTCGTCTTTCTGTGGGCATTTAGGTTGCTTCCATTACCTGGCTATTGTAAATTGTGCTGCAATGAACATTGTGGTGAATGTGTCTTTTTGATTTATGGTTTTCTCTGGGTATATGCCCAAAAGTGGGATTGCAGGCTCCTATGGTAATTCTCTTTTTAGTTATTTAAAGGAACCTCCATACTGCTCTCCATAGTGAGTGTATCAATTTACCTTCCCACCAATAGTGGAAGAGGGTTCCTTTTGTCCACACCATCCCCGGAATTTGTTGTTTGTAGAATTGCTGATGATGCCCATTCTAACAGGTGTGAGGTCATACCTCATTGTCGTTTGGATTTGCATTTCTCTAATAATTAGTGATGTTGAGCAGCTTTTCATGTGCGTCTTGGCCATCTCTGTGACTTCTTTAAAGAAACGTCTATATAGATCTTCTGCCCATTTTTGTACTGGGTTGTTTGTTTTATTAATATTAAGCTGCGTGAGCTGTTTATATATATTGGAGATTAAACCTTTGTCCATTGATTCGTTTGCGAACGTTTTCGCCCATTCTGAGGCTTGCCTTTTTCCATTCCCGTTTTTTTAACCAAAAAAGAAAGAAAGCAAAAGAAGCAGAACACTAATGTGCGTGAAATATGCCTCTTGAAACAGTCGTTTTGAAATATGGACGTGTTTTGAATTTTTTGGTCCATATATGACCCCAGGATTTGTTTTCAGGGCAGGTGTCATTTACAGGCCTGCAACGATTTTGAATATCCACTGACCATTAGCGCTGGGATTAAAGCTGCTGTTGTGTGAAACGGCCACAAGGTGGCAGCAGTTCTCGCTTACCAAATCTGGTTACTAGGGCCACAGAGCCTCAATGGAAGTCCTGTTCTAGATTGGAATTTAGAATGGAATGTGCCAGGAGAAAGCCCCTCAAGTTTGTCTCACTACTTCTTGTTCGTGTTTTTAATTTAATTTTTTATTTTTTATTACAGCAAGTTTGATGACAACGTTTGGCTTCTTGTAGGTGTGCAAGATGTGGTTCTTTTACACATATACATAGGTCTGTTCTTCCTGGGACCCTTTTCCCATGTACGTTATGACAGAATGTTGAGTAGTCTTCTCTTGGTATTCCGTAGGTCTTTGGTGATTATATATTTCACCTGTGTTTGTATATGTCTGTTAACCCCGATATCCTAATGAATCCAATCCTCACACCTTTCCATTGGTGAACCATAAGTTTGTTTAATGAATCTGTGACTGCCCTTCTCCGTGGAAATATCTGCCCTGGTATCAATTTTTAGGTAACACCTATAAGTGATATCCTACGATATGTGTCTTTCACTTTCTGACTTACTACAAGTCACGTGATTACCTCTAGACTCATCTACGGTGCTGCAAATGGCATTGTGTCCTTTTTTCCCTTGGCTAATATTCTGTCTTAGCGAGGTCCATTTTCTGCAGTGTGATTCCCTGAGGGCTGAGGATTAGCTGACCTGGGCAGCCTGACCCTGCCGGCAAGCCCTCCCCAGGTGTGCCTGGGTTGAGGTCAATATAAACTGCACTCCAGGCAGCAATAGCCCCTGCAGCTGTGCCTGACTCCATATTCTCTGCCCCGTCAGCAGTCTCGGGGCTGTGCTGGTGGGAGGGTGTGAGGGTCCACGGCTTTGTTGGTGGCCCGGTGTGAGTGGGGCTCTGCTGGACTTTCTGCAGGAGTTGCCAGGCTGCCACCTGTAAAGAAGAGGATGTGTCACCCATAACTTCCACTGGAATTTCTCTCCGGGCTGAGGAAGGAAACAAAGGAGTGGGGGCCGGGACAGGAGGGGTATCTCAGGCAGGGAAATGGAAAGCTTCCAGAAGAGCGCCCGGGGCCAGGACCATCCTGGCTGGCCTGCAGGCAGCAAGTTGGCCTGCGTGCTGTCGCTGGTGTGGCTCCACGGCCCTTCCTCTAGGCTTTCAAGCCCTTGTACATATTCAGGTGTTTTACCTGGGAAGGGTGGGAACAGTTCAGTAGCAGCTGGCCTGGGGCTCAGCTCACGTTTACTCACAGAGGCCTCGGCATGGTCCCCCAGCTTTGCAGTGAGGACGCTCCTTGCATGGGGGGACGGGGCTGTTGGTTGTATGGAAGATGATTCCCCACCACTGACCAATTTCAGAATTGTTTACTGCTGGAACAAGTGCCTTGGTAGTGTTTTCCTCTGTATAACTGTTTGGTTTAGGTTTTTTTTTTCTTTCTTGGTTCAAGTTAGATTTTATTCCTCGTTTATGTATTTATAGATATAAGCATGGGAATAATTCATTCATATAAATACATCTGTGTGAATGGAAGAACTTTCTTCTGTTTTATTTTCAAAAATTTTGAAATTTAATTTTATTTATTTCTTTATACAGCAGGTTACTATTAGTTATATATTTTATGCATATACATGTATACAGGTCCATCCCAATCTCCCAACTCATCCCACCACCACCACCCCATGGCTTCCCCCACTTGGTGTCCATACGTTTGTTCTCTACCTCTGTGTCTCTATTTCTGCCCTGCAAACCAGTTCATCTGTACCATTGTTCTAGGTTCCACCTATATGCATTAATATACAATATTTGTTTTTCTCTTTCTGACTTAGTTCACTCTGTATGACAGGCTCTAGATCCATCGACTTCTCTACAAATGACCCAGTTTCATTCCTTTTTATGGCTGAGCAATATTCCATTTTATATATGTACCACATCTTTATCCATTCGTCTTTCTGTGGGCATTTAGGTTGCTTCCATTACCTGGCTATTGTAAATTGTGCTGCAATGAACATTGTGGTGAATGTGTCTTTTTGATTTATGGTTTTCTCTGGGTATATGCCCAAAAGTGGGATTGCAGGCTCCTATGGTAATTCTCTTTTTAGTTATTTAAAGGAACCTCCATACTGCTCTCCATAGTGAGTGTATCAATTTACCTTCCCACCAATAGTGGAAGAGGGTTCCTTTTGTCCACACCATCCCCGGAATTTGTTGTTTGTAGAATTGCTGATGATGCCCATTCTAACAGGTGTGAGGTCATACCTCATTGTCGTTTGGATTTGCATTTCTCTAATAATTAGTGATGTTGAGCAGCTTTTCATGTGCGTCTTGGCCATCTCTGTGACTTCTTTAAAGAAACGTCTATATAGATCTTCTGCCCATTTTTGTACTGGGTTGTTTGTTTTATTAATATTAAGCTGCGTGAGCTGTTTATATATATTGGAGATTAAACCTTTGTCCATTGATTCGTTTGCGAACGTTTTCGCCCATTCTGAGGCTTGCCTTTTTCCATTCCCGTTTTTTTAACCAAAAAAGAAAGAAAGCAAAAGAAGCAGAACACTAATGTGCGTGAAATATGCCTCTTGAAACAGTCGTTTTGAAATATGGACGTGTTTTGAATTTTTTGGTCCATATATGACCCCAGGATTTGTTTTCAGGGCAGGTGTCATTTACAGGCCTGCAACGATTTTGAATATCCACTGACCATTAGCGCTGGGATTAAAGCTGCTGTTGTGTGAAACGGCCACAAGGTGGCAGCAGTTCTCGCTTACCAAATCTGGTTACTAGGGCCACAGAGCCTCAATGGAAGTCCTGTTCTAGATTGGAATTTAGAATGGAATGTGCCAGGAGAAAGCCCCTCAAGTTTGTCTCACTACTTCTTGTTCGTGTTTTTAATTTAATTTTTTATTTTTTATTACAGCAAGTTTGATGACAACGTTTGGCTTGTTGTAGGTGTGCAAGATGTGGTTCTTTTACACATATACATAGGTCTGTTCTTCCTGGGACCCTTTTCCCATGTACGTTATGACAGAATGTTGAGTAGTCTTCTCTTGGTATTCCGTAGGTCTTTGGTGATTATATATTTCACCTGTGTTTGTATATGTCTGTTAACCCCGATATCCTAATGAATCCAATCCTCACACCTTTCCATTGGTGAACCATAAGTTTGTTTAATGAATCTGTGACTGCCCTTCTCCGTGGAAATATCTGCCCTGGTATCAATTTTTAGGTAACACCTATAAGTGATATCCTACGATATGTGTCTTTCACTTTCTGACTTACTACAAGTCACGTGATTACCTCTAGACTCATCTACGGTGCTGCAAATGGCATTGTGTCCTTTTTTCCCTTGGCTAATATTCTGTCTTAGCGAGGTCCATTTTCTGCAGTGTGATTCCCTGAGGGCTGAGGATTAGCTGACCTGGGCAGCCTGACCCTGCCGGCAAGCCCTCCCCAGGTGTGCCTGGGTTGAGGTCAATATAAACTGCACTCCAGGCAGCAATAGCCCCTGCAGCTGTGCCTGACTCCATATTCTCTGCCCCGTCAGCAGTCTCGGGGCTGTGCTGGTGGGAGGGTGTGAGGGTCCACGGCTTTGTTGGTGGCCCGGTGTGAGTGGGGCTCTGCTGGACTTTCTGCAGGAGTTGCCAGGCTGCCACCTGTAAAGAAGAGGATGTGTCACCCATAACTTCCACTGGAATTTCTCTCCGGGCTGAGGAAGGAAACAAAGGAGTGGGGGCCGGGACAGGAGGGGTATCTCAGGCAGGGAAATGGAAAGCTTCCAGAAGAGCGCCCGGGGCCAGGACCATCCTGGCTGGCCTGCAGGCAGCAAGTTGGCCTGCGTGCTGTCGCTGGTGTGGCTCCACGGCCCTTCCTCTAGGCTTTCAAGCCCTTGTACATATTCAGGTGTTTTACCTGGGAAGGGTGGGAACAGTTCAGTAGCAGCTGGCCTGGGGCTCAGCTCACGTTTACTCACAGAGGCCTCGGCATGGTCCCCCAGCTTTGCAGTGAGGACGCTCCTTGCATGGGGGGACGGGGCTGTTGGTTGTATGGAAGATGATTCCCCACCACTGACCAATTTCAGAATTGTTTACTGCTGGAACAAGTGCCTTGGTAGTGTTTTCCTCTGTATAACTGTTTGGTTTAGGTTTTTTTTTTCTTTCTTGGTTCAAGTTAGATTTTATTCCTCGTTTATGTATTTATAGATATAAGCATGGGAATAATTCATTCATATAAATACATCTGTGTGAATGGAAGAACTTTCTTCTGTTTTATTTTCAAAAATTTTGAAATTTAATTTTATTTATTTCTTTATACAGCAGGTTACTATTAGTTATATATTTTATGCATATACATGTATACAGGTCCATCCCAATCTCCCAACTCATCCCACCACCACCACCCCATGGCTTCCCCCACTTGGTGTCCATACGTTTGTTCTCTACCTCTGTGTCTCTATTTCTGCCCTGCAAACCAGTTCATCTGTACCATTGTTCTAGGTTCCACCTATATGCATTAATATACAATATTTGTTTTTCTCTTTCTGACTTAGTTCACTCTGTATGACAGGCTCTAGATCCATCGACTTCTCTACAAATGACCCAGTTTCATTCCTTTTTATGGCTGAGCAATATTCCATTTTATATATGTACCACATCTTTATCCATTCGTCTTTCTGTGGGCATTTAGGTTGCTTCCATTACCTGGCTATTGTAAATTGTGCTGCAATGAACATTGTGGTGAATGTGTCTTTTTGATTTATGGTTTTCTCTGGGTATATGCCCAAAAGTGGGATTGCAGGCTCCTATGGTAATTCTCTTTTTAGTTATTTAAAGGAACCTCCATACTGCTCTCCATAGTGAGTGTATCAATTTACCTTCCCACCAATAGTGGAAGAGGGTTCCTTTTCTCCACACCATCCCCGGAATTTGTTGTTTGTAGAATTGCTGATGATGCCGATTCTAACAGGTGTGAGGTCATACCTCATTGTCGTTTGGATTTGCATTTCTCTAATAATTAGTGATGTTGAGCAGCTTTTCATGTGCGTCTTGGCCATCTCTGTGACTTCTTTAAAGAAACGTCTATATAGATCTTCTGCCCATTTTTGTACTGGGTTGTTTGTTTTATTAATATTAAGCTGCGTGAGCTGTTTATATATATTGGAGATTAAACCTTTGTCCATTGATTCGTTTGCGAAAGTTTTCGCCCATTCTGAGGCTTGCCTTTTTCCATTCCCGTTTTTTTAACCAAAAAAGAAAGAAAGCAAAAGAAGCAGAACACTAATGTGCGTGAAATATGCCTCTTGAAACAGTCGTTTTGAAATATGGACGTCTTTTGAATTTTTTGGTCCATATATGACCCCAGGATTTGTTTTCAGGGCAGGTGTCATTTACAGGCCTGCAACGATTTTGAATATCCACTGACCATTAGCGCTGGGATTAAAGCTGCTGTTGTGTGAAACGGCCACAAGGTGGCAGCAGTTCTCGCTTACCAAATCTGGTTACTAGGGCCACAGAGCCTCAATGGAAGTCCTGTTCTAGATTGGAATTTAGAATGGAATGTGCCAGGAGAAAGCCCCTCAAGTTTGTCTCACTACTTCTTGTTTGTGTTTTTAATTTAATTTTTTATTTTTTATTACAGCAAGTTTGATGACAACGTTTGGCTTGTTGTAGGTGTGCAAGATGTGGTTCTTTTACACATATACATAGGTCTGTTCTTCCTGGGACCCTTTTCCCATGTACGTTATGACAGAATGTTGAGTAGTCTTCTCTTGGTATTCCGTAGGTCTTTGGTGATTATATATTTCACCTGTGTTTGTATATGTCTGTTAACCCCGATATCCTAATGAATCCAATCCTCACACCTTTCCATTGGTGAACCATAAGTTTGTTTAATGAATCTGTGACTGCCCTTCTCCGTGGAAATATCTGCCCTGGTATCAATTTTTAGGTAACACCTATAAGTGATATCCTACGATATGTGTCTTTCACTTTCTGACTTACTACAAGTCACGTGATTACCTCTAGACTCATCTACGGTGCTGCAAATGGCATTGTGTCCTTTTTTCCCTTGGCTAATATTCTGTCTTAGCGAGGTCCATTTTCTGCAGTGTGATTCCCTGAGGGCTGAGGATTAGCTGACCTGGGCAGCCTGACCCTGCCGGCAAGCCCTCCCCAGGTGTGCCTGGGTTGAGGTCAATATAAACTGCACTCCAGGCAGCAATAGCCCCTGCAGCTGTGCCTGACTCCATATTCTCTGCCCCGTCAGCAGTCTCGGGGCTGTGCTGGTGGGAGGGTGTGAGGGTCCACGGCTTTGTTGGTGGCCCGGTGTGAGTGGGGCTCTGCTGGACTTTCTGCAGGAGTTGCCAGGCTGCCACCTGTAAAGAAGAGGATGTGTCACCCATAACTTCCACTGGAATTTCTCTCCGGGCTGAGGAAGGAAACAAAGGAGTGGGGGCCGGGACAGGAGGGGTATCTCAGGCAGGGAAATGGAAAGCTTCCAGAAGAGCGCCCGGGGCCAGGACCATCCTGGCTGGCCTGCAGGCAGCAAGTTGGCCTGCGTGCTGTCGCTGGTGTGGCTCCACGGCCCTTCCTCTAGGCTTTCAAGCCCTTGTACATATTCAGGTGTTTTACCTGGGAAGGGTGGGAACAGTTCAGTAGCAGCTGGCCTGGGGCTCAGCTCACGTTTACTCACAGAGGCCTCGGCATGGTCCCCCAGCTTTGCAGTGAGGACGCTCCTTGCATGGGGGGACGGGGCTGTTGGTTGTATGGAAGATGATTCCCCACCACTGACCAATTTCAGAATTGTTTACTGCTGGAACAAGTGCCTTGGTAGTGTTTTCCTCTGTATAACTGTTTGGTTTAGGTTTTTTTTTTCTTTCTTGGTTCAAGTTAGATTTTATTCCTCGTTTATGTATTTATAGATATAAGCATGGGAATAATTCATTCATATAAATACATCTGTGTGAATGGAAGAACTTTCTTCTGTTTTATTTTCAAAAATTTTGAAATTTAATTTTATTTATTTCTTTATACAGCAGGTTACTATTAGTTATATATTTTATGCATATACATGTATACAGGTCCATCCCAATCTCCCAACTCATCCCACCACCACCACCCCATGGCTTCCCCCACTTGGTGTCCATACGTTTGTTCTCTACCTCTGTGTCTCTATTTCTGCCCTGCAAACCAGTTCATCTGTACCATTGTTCTAGGTTCCACCTATATGCATTAATATACAATATTTGTTTTTCTCTTTCTGACTTAGTTCACTCTGTATGACAGGCTCTAGATCCATCGACTTCTCTACAAATGACCCAGTTTCATTCCTTTTTATGGCTGAGCAATATTCCATTTTATATATGTACCACATCTTTATCCATTCGTCTTTCTGTGGGCATTTAGGTTGCTTCCATTACCTGGCTATTGTAAATTGTGCTGCAATGAACATTGTGGTGAATGTGTCTTTTTGATTTATGGTTTTCTCTGGGTATATGCCCAAAAGTTGGATTGCAGGCTCCTATGGTAATTCTCTTTTTAGTTATTTAAAGGAACCTCCATACTGCTCTCCATAGTGAGTGTATCAATTTACCTTCCCACCAATAGTGGAAGAGGGTTCCTTTTCTCCACACCATCCCCGGAATTTGTTGTTTGTAGAATTGCTGATGATGCCGATTCTAACAGGTGTGAGGTCATACCTCATTGTCGTTTGGATTTGCATTTCTCTAATAATTAGTGATGTTGAGCAGCTTTTCATGTGCGTCTTGGCCATCTCTGTGACTTCTTTAAAGAAACGTCTATATAGATCTTCTGCCCATTTTTGTACTGGGTTGTTTGTTTTATTAATATTAAGCTGCGTGAGCTGTTTATATATATTGGAGATTAAACCTTTGTCCATTGATTCGTTTGCGAACGTTTTCGCCCATTCTGAGGCTTGCCTTTTTCCATTCCCGTTTTTTTAACCAAAAAAGAAAGAAAGCAAAAGAAGCAGAACACTAATGTGCGTGAAATATGCCTCTTGAAACAGTCGTTTTGAAATATGGACGTCTTTTGCATTTTTTGGTCGGTATATGACCCCAGGATTTGTTTTCAGGGCAGGTGTCATTTACAGGCCTGCAACGATTTTGAATATCCACTGACCATTAGCGCTGGGATTAAAGCTGCTGTTGTGTGAAACGGCCACAAGGTGGCAGCAGTTCTCGCTTACCAAATCTGGTTACTAGGGCCACAGAGCCTCAATGGAAGTCCTGTTCTAGATTGGAATTTAGAATGGAATGTGCCAGGAGAAAGCCCCTCAAGTTTGTCTCACTACTTCTTGTTCGTGTTTTTAATTTAATTTTTTATTTTTTATTACAGCAAGTTTGATGACAACGTTTGGCTTCTTGTAGGTGTGCAAGATGTGGTTCTTTTACACATATACATAGGTCTGTTCTTCCTGGGACCCTTTTCCCATGTACGTTATGACAGAATGTTGAGTAGTCTTCTCTTGGTATTCCGTAGGTCTTTGGTGATTATATATTTCACCTGTGTTTGTATATGTCTGTTAACCCCGATATCCTAATGAATCCAATCCTCACACCTTTCCATTGGTGAACCATAAGTTTGTTTAATGAATCTGTGACTGCCCTTCTCCGTGGAAATATCTGCCCTGGTATCAATTTTTAGGTAACACCTATAAGTGATATCCTACGATATGTGTCTTTCACTTTCTGACTTACTACAAGTCACGTGATTACCTCTAGACTCATCTACGGTGCTGCAAATGGCATTGTGTCCTTTTTTCCCTTGGCTAATATTCTGTCTTAGCGAGGTCCATTTTCTGCAGTGTGATTCCCTGAGGGCTGAGGATTAGCTGACCTGGGCAGCCTGACCCTGCCGGCAAGCCCTCCCCAGGTGTGCCTGGGTTGAGGTCAATATAAACTGCACTCCAGGCAGCAATAGCCCCTGCAGCTGTGCCTGACTCCATATTCTCTGCCCCGTCAGCAGTCTCGGGGCTGTGCTGGTGGGAGGGTGTGAGGGTCCACGGCTTTGTTGGTGGCCCGGTGTGAGTGGGGCTCTGCTGGACTTTCTGCAGGAGTTGCCAGGCTGCCACCTGTAAAGAAGAGGATGTGTCACCCATAACTTCCACTGGAATTTCTCTCCGGGCTGAGGAAGGAAACAAAGGAGTGGGGGCCGGGACAGGAGGGGTATCTCAGGCAGGGAAATGGAAAGCTTCCAGAAGAGCGCCCGGGGCCAGGACCATCCTGGCTGGCCTGCAGGCAGCAAGTTGGCCTGCGTGCTGTCGCTGGTGTGGCTCCACGGCCCTTCCTCTAGGCTTTCAAGCCCTTGTACATATTCAGGTGTTTTACCTGGGAAGGGTGGGAACAGTTCAGTAGCAGCTGGCCTGGGGCTCAGCTCACGTTTACTCACAGAGGCCTCGGCATGGTCCCCCAGCTTTGCAGTGAGGACGCTCCTTGCATGGGGGGACGGGGCTGTTGGTTGTATGGAAGATGATTCCCCACCACTGACCAATTTCAGAATTGTTTACTGCTGGAACAAGTGCCTTGGTAGTGTTTTCCTCTGTATAACTGTTTGGTTTAGGTTTTTTTTTTCTTTCTTGGTTCAAGTTAGATTTTATTCCTCGTTTATGTATTTATAGATATAAGCATGGGAATAATTCATTCATATAAATACATCTGTGTGAATGGAAGAACTTTCTTCTGTTTTATTTTCAAAAATTTTGAAATTTAATTTTATTTATTTCTTTATACAGCAGGTTACTATTAGTTATATATTTTATGCATATACATGTATACAGGTCCATCCCAATCTCCCAACTCATCCCACCACCACCACCCCATGGCTTCCCCCACTTGGTGTCCATACGTTTGTTCTCTACCTCTGTGTCTCTATTTCTGCCCTGCAAACCAGTTCATCTGTACCATTTTTCTAGGTTCCACCTATATGCATTAATATACAATATTTGTTTTTCTCTTTCTGACTTAGTTCACTCTGTATGACAGGCTCTAGATCCATCGACTTCTCTACAAATGACCCAGTTTCATTCCTTTTTATGGCTGAGCAATATTCCATTTTATATATGTACCACATCTTTATCCATTCGTCTTTCTGTGGGCATTTAGGTTGCTTCCATTACCTGGCTATTGTAAATTGTGCTGCAATGAACATTGTGGTGAATGTGTCTTTTTGATTTATGGTTTTCTCTGGGTATATGCCCAAAAGTGGGATTGCAGGCTCCTATGGTAATTCTCTTTTTAGTTATTTAAAGGAACCTCCATACTGCTCTCCATAGTGAGTGTATCAATTTACCTTCCCACCAATAGTGGAAGAGGGTTCCTTTTGTCCACACCATCCCTGGAATTTGTTGTTTGTAGAATTGCTGATGATGCCGATTCTAACAGGTGTGAGGTCATACCTCATTGTTGTTTGGATTTGCATTTCTCTAATAATTAGTGATGTTGAGCAGCTTTTCATGTGCGTCTTGGCCATCTCTGTGACTTCTTTAAAGAAACGTCTATATAGATCTTCTGCCCATTTTTGTACTGGGTTGTTTGTTTTATTAATATTAAGCTGCGTGAGCTGTTTATATATATTGGAGATTAAACCTTTGTCCATTGATTCGTTTGCGAACGTTTTCGCCCATTCTGAGGCTTGCCTTTTTCCATTCCCGTTTTTTTAACCAAAAAAGAAAGAAAGCAAAAGAAGCAGAACACTAATGTGCGTGAAATATGCCTCTTGAAACAGTCGTTTTGAAATATGGACGTCTTTTGAATTTTTTGGTCCATATATGACCCCAGGATTTGTTTTCAGGGCAGGTGTCATTTACAGGCCTGCAACGATTTTGAATATCCACTGACCATTAGCGCTGGGATTAAAGCTGCTGTTGTGTGAAATGGCCACAAGGTGGCAGCAGTTCTCGCTTACCAAATCTGGTTACTAGGGCCACAGAGCCTCAATGGAAGTCCTGTTCTAGATTGGAATTTAGAATGGAATGTGCCAGGAGAAAGCCCCTCAAGTTTGTCTCACTACTTCTTGTTCGTGTTTTTAATTTAATTTTTTATTTTTTATTACAGCAAGTTTGATGACAACGTTTGGCTTGTTGTAGGTGTGCAAGATGTGGTTCTTTTACACATATACATAGGTCTGTTCTTCCTGGGACCCTTTTCCCATGTACGTTATGACAGAATGTTGAGTAGTCTTCTCTTGGTATTCCGTAGGTCTTTGGTGATTATATATTTCACCTGTGTTTGTATATGTCTGTTAACCCCGATATCCTAATGAATCCAATCCTCACACCTTTCCATTGGTGAACCATAAGTTTGTTTAATGAATCTGTGACTGCCCTTCTCCGTGGAAATATCTGCCCTGGTATCAATTTTTAGGTAACACCTATAAGTGATATCCTACGATATGTGTCTTTCACTTTCTGACTTACTACAAGTCACGTGATTACCTCTAGACTCATCTACGGTGCTGCAAATGGCATTGTGTCCTTTTTTCCCTTGGCTAATATTCTGTCTTAGCGAGGTCCATTTTCTGCAGTGTGATTCCCTGAGGGCTGAGGATTAGCTGACCTGGGCAGCCTGACCCTGCCGGCAAGCCCTCCCCAGGTGTGCCTGGGTTGAGGTCAATATAAACTGCACTCCAGGCAGCAATAGCCCCTGCAGCTGTGCCTGACTCCATATTCTCTGCCCCGTCAGCAGTCTCGGGGCTGTGCCGGTGGGAGGGTGTGAGGGTCCACGGCTTTGTTGGTGGCCCGGTGTGAGTGGGGCTCTGCTGGACTTTCTGCAGGAGTTGCCAGGCTGCCACCTGTAAAGAAGAGGATGTGTCACCCATAACTTCCACTGGAATTTCTCTCCGGGCTGAGGAAGGAAACAAAGGAGTGGGGGCCGGGACAGGAGGGGTATCTCAGGCAGGGAAATGGAAAGCTTCCAGAAGAGCGCCCGGGGCCAGGACCATCCTGGCTGGCCTGCAGGCAGCAAGTTGGCCTGCGTGCTGTCGCTGGTGTGGCTCCACGGCCCTTCCTCTAGGCTTTCAAGCCCTTGTACATATTCAGGTGTTTTACCTGGGAAGGGTGGGAACAGTTCAGTAGCAGCTGGCCTGGGGCTCAGCTCACGTTTACTCACAGAGGCCTCGGCATGGTCCCCCAGCTTTGCAGTGAGGACGCTCCTTGCATGGGGGGACGGGGCTGTTGGTTGTATGGAAGATGATTCCCCACCACTGACCAATTTCAGAATTGTTTAGTGCTGGAACAAGTGCCTTGGTAGTGTTTTCCTCTGTATAACTGTTTGGTTTAGGTTTTTTTTTTCTTTCTTGGTTCAAGTTAGATTTTATTCCTCGTTTATGTATTTATAGATATAAGCATGGGAATAATTCATTCATATAAATACATCTGTGTGAATGGAAGAACTTTCTTCTGTTTTATTTTCAAAAATTTTGAAATTTAATTTTATTTATTTCTTTATACAGCAGGTTACTATTAGTTATATATTTTATGCATATACATGTATACAGGTCCATCCCAATCTCCCAACTCATCCCACCACCACCACCCCATGGCTTCCCCCACTTGGTGTCCATACGTTTGTTCTCTACCTCTGTGTCTCTATTTCTGCCCTGCAAACCAGTTCATCTGTACCATTGTTCTAGGTTCCACCTATATGCATTAATATACAATATTTGTTTTTCTCTTTCTGACTTAGTTCACTCTGTATGACAGGCTCTAGATCCATCGACTTCTCTACAAATGACCCAGTTTCATTCCTTTTTATGGCTGAGCAATATTCCATTTTATATATGTACCACATCTTTATCCATTCGTCTTTCTGTGGGCATTTAGGTTGCTTCCATTACCTGGCTATTGTAAATTGTGCTGCAATGAACATTGTGGTGAATGTGTCTTTTTGATTTATGGTTTTCTCTGGGTATATGCCCAAAAGTGGGATTGCAGGCTCCTATGGTAATTCTCTTTTTAGTTATTTAAAGGAACCTCCATACTGCTCTCCATAGTGAGTGTATCAATTTACCTTCCCACCAATAGTGGAAGAGGGTTCCTTTTGTCCACACCATCCCCGGAATTTGTTGTTTGTAGAATTGCTGATGATGCCGATTCTAACAGGTGTGAGGTCATACCTCATTGTCGTTTGGATTTGCATTTCTCTAATAATTAGTGATGTTGAGCAGCTTTTCATGTGCGTCTTGGCCATCTCTGTGACTTCTTTAAAGAAACGTCTATATAGATCTTCTGCCCATTATTGTACTGGGTTGTTTGTTTTATTAATATTAAGCTGCGTGAGCTGTTTATATATATTGGAGATTAAACCTTTGTCCATTGATTCGTTTGCGAACGTTTTCGCCCATTCTGAGGCTTGCCTTTTTCCATTCCCGTTTTTTTAACCAAAAAAGAAAGAAAGCAAAAGAAGCAGAACACTAATGTGCGTGAAATATGCCTCTTGAAACAGTCGTTTTGAAATATGGACGTCTTTTGAATTTTTTGGTCCATATATGACCCCAGGATTTGTTTTCAGGGCAGGTGTCATTTACAGGCCTGCAACGATTTTGAATATCCACTGACCATTAGCGCTGGGATTAAAGCTGCTGTTGTGTGAAACGGCCACAAGGTGGCAGCAGTTCTCGCTTACCAAATCTGGTTACTAGGGCCACAGAGCCTCAATGGAAGTCCTGTTCTAGATTGGAATTTAGAATGGAATGTGCCAGGAGAAAGCCCCTCAAGTTTGTCTCACTACTTCTTGTTCGTGTTTTTAATTTAATTTTTTATTTTTTATTACAGCAAGTTTGATGACAACGTTTGGCTTGTTGTAGGTGTGCAAGATGTGGTTCTTTTACACATATACATAGGTCTGTTCTTCCTGGGACCCTTTTCCCATGTACGTTATGACAGAATGTTGAGTAGTCTTCTCTTGGTATTCCGTAGGTCTTTGGTGATTATATATTTCACCTGTGTTTGTATATGTCTGTTAACCCCGATATCCTAATGAATCCAATCCTCACACCTTTCCATTGGTGAACCATAAGTTTGTTTAATGAATCTGTGACTGCCCTTCTCCGTGGAAATATCTGCCCTGGTATCAATTTTTAGGTAACACCTATAAGTGATATCCTACGATATGTGTCTTTCACTTTCTGACTTACTACAAGTCACGTGATTACCTCTAGACTCATCTACGGTGCTGCAAATGGCATTGTGTCCTTTTTTCCCTTGGCTAATATTCTGTCTTAGCGAGGTCCATTTTCTGCAGTGTGATTCCCTGAGGGCTGAGGATTAGCTGACCTGGGCAGCCTGACCCTGCCGGCAAGCCCTCCCCAGGTGTGCCTGGGTTGAGGTCAATATAAACTGCACTCCAGGCAGCAATAGCCCCTGCAGCTGTGCCTGACTCCATATTCTCTGCCCCGTCAGCAGTCTCGGGGCTGTGCTGGTGGGAGGGTGTGAGGGTCCACGGCTTTGTTGGTGGCCCGGTGTGAGTGGGGCTCTGCTGGACTTTCTGCAGGAGTTGCCAGGCTGCCACCTGTAAAGAAGAGGATGTGTCACCCATAACTTCCACTGGAATTTCTCTCCGGGCTGAGGAAGGAAAAAAAGGAGTGGGGGCCGGGACAGGAGGGGTATCTCAGGCAGGGAAATGGAAAGCTTCCAGAAGAGCGCCCGGGGCCAGGACCATCCTGGCTGGCCTGCAGGCAGCAAGTTGGCCTGCGTGCTGTCGCTGGTGTGGCTCCACGGCCCTTCCTCTAGGCTTTCAAGCCCTTGTACATATTCAGGTGTTTTACCTGGGAAGGGTGGGAACAGTTCAGTAGCAGCTGGCCTGGGGCTCAGCTCACGTTTACTCACAGAGGCCTCGGCATGGTCCCCCAGCTTTGCAGTGAGGACGCTCCTTGCATGGGGGGACGGGGCTGTTGGTTGTATGGAAGATGATTCCCCACCACTGACCAATTTCAGAATTGTTTACTGCTGGAACAAGTGCCTTGGTAGTGTTTTCCTCTGTATAACTGTTTGGTTTAGGTTTTTTTTTTCTTTCTTGGTTCAAGTTAGATTTTATTCCTCGTTTATGTATTTATAGATATAAGCATGGGAATAATTCATTCATATAAATACATCTGTGTGAATGGAAGAACTTTCTTCTGTTTTATTTTCAAAAATTTTGAAATTTAATTTTATTTATTTCTTTATACAGCAGGTTACTATTAGTTATATATTTTATGCATATACATGTATACAGGTCCATCCCAATCTCCCAACTCATCCCACCACCACCACCCCATGGCTTCCCCCACTTGGTGTCCATACGTTTGTTCTCTACCTCTGTGTCTCTATTTCTGCCCTGCAAACCAGTTCATCTGTACCATTGTTCTAGGTTCCACCTATATGCATTAATATACACTATTTGTTTTTCTCTTTCTGACTTAGTTCACTCTGTATGACAGGCTCTAGATCCATCGACTTCTCTACAAATGACCCAGTTTCATTCCTTTTTATGGCTGAGCAATATTCCATTTTATATATGTACCACATCTTTATCCATTCGTCTTTCTGTGGGCATTTAGGTTGCTTCCATTACCTGGCTATTGTAAATTGTGCTGCAATGAACATTGTGGTGAATGTGTCTTTTTGATTTATGGTTTTCTCTGGGTATATGCCCAAAAGTGGGATTGCAGGCTCCTATGGTAATTCTCTTTTTAGTTATTTAAAGGAACCTCCATACTGCTCTCCATAGTGAGTGTATCAATTTACCTTCCCACCAATAGTGGAAGAGGGTTCCTTTTGTCCACACCATCCCCGGAATTTGTTGTTTGTAGAATTGCTGATGATGCCGATTCTAACAGGTGTGAGGTCATACCTCATTGTCGTTTGGATTTGCATTTCTCTAATAATTAGTGATGTTGAGCAGCTTTTCATGTGCGTCTTGGCCATCTCTGTGACTTCTTTAAAGAAACGTCTATATAGATCTTCTGCCCATTATTGTACTGGGTTGTTTGTTTTATTAATATTAAGCTGCGTGAGCTGTTTATATATATTGGAGATTAAACCTTTGTCCATTGATTCGTTTGCGAACGTTTTCGCCCATTCTGAGGCTTGCCTTTTTCCATTCCCGTTTTTTTAACCAAAAAAGAAAGAAAGCAAAAGAAGCAGAACACTAATGTGCGTGAAATATGCCTCTTGAAACAGTCGTTTTGAAATATGGACGTCTTTTGAATTTTTTGGTCCATATATGACCCCAGGATTTGTTTTCAGGGCAGGTGTCATTTACAGGCCTGCAACGATTTTGAATATCCACTGACCATTAGCGCTGGGATTAAAGCTGCTGTTGTGTGAAACGGCCACAAGGTGGCAGCAGTTCTCGCTTACCAAATCTGGTTACTAGGGCCACAGAGCCTCAATGGAAGTCCTGTTCTAGATTGGAATTTAGAATGGAATGTGCCAGGAGAAAGCCCCTCAAGTTTGTCTCACTACTTCTTGTTCGTGTTTTTAATTTAATTTTTTATTTTTTATTACAGCAAGTTTGATGACAACGTTTGGCTTGTTGTAGGTGTGCAAGATGTGGTTCTTTTACACATATACATAGGTCTGTTCTTCCTGGGACCCTTTTCCCATGTACGTTATGACAGAATGTTGAGTAGTCTTCTCTTGGTATTCCGTAGGTCTTTGGTGATTATATATTTCACCTGTGTTTGTATATGTCTGTTAACCCCGATATCCTAATGAATCCAATCCTCACACCTTTCCATTGGTGAACCATAAGTTTGTTTAATGAATCTGTGACTGCCCTTCTCCGTGGAAATATCTGCCCTGGTATCAATTTTTAGGTAACACCTATAAGTGATATCCTACGATATGTGTCTTTCACTTTCTGACTTACTACAAGTCACGTGATTACCTCTAGACTCATCTACGGTGCTGCAAATGGCATTGTGTCCTTTTTTCCCTTGGCTAATATTCTGTCTTAGCGAGGTCCATTTTCTGCAGTGTGATTCCCTGAGGGCTGAGGATTAGCTGACCTGGGCAGCCTGACCCTGCCGGCAAGCCCTCCCCAGGTGTGCCTGGGTTGAGGTCAATATAAACTGCACTCCAGGCAGCAATAGCCCCTGCAGCTGTGCCTGACTCCATATTCTCTGCCCCGTCAGCAGTCTCGGGGCTGTGCTGGTGGGAGGGTGTGAGGGTCCACGGCTTTGTTGGTGGCCCGGTGTGAGTGGGGCTCTGCTGGACTTTCTGCAGGAGTTGCCAGGCTGCCACCTGTAAAGAAGAGGATGTGTCACCCATAACTTCCACTGGAATTTCTCTCCGGGCTGAGGAAGGAAACAAAGGAGTGGGGGCCGGGACAGGAGGGGTATCTCAGGCAGGGAAATGGAAAGCTTCCAGAAGAGCGCCCGGGGCCAGGACCATCCTGGCTGGCCTGCAGGCAGCAAGTTGGCCTGCGTGCTGTCGCTGGTGTGGCTCCACGGCCCTTCCTCTAGGCTTTCAAGCCCTTGTACATATTCAGGTGTTTTACCTGGGAAGGGTGGGAACAGTTCAGTAGCAGCTGGCCTGGGGCTCAGCTCACGTTTACTCACAGAGGCCTCGGCATGGTCCCCCAGCTTTGCAGTGAGGACGCTCCTTGCATGGGGGGACGGGGCTGTTGGTTGTATGGAAGATGATTCCCCACCACTGAACAATTTCAGAATTGTTTAGTGCTGGAACAAGTGCCTTGGTAGTGTTTTCCTCTGTATAACTGTTTGGTTTAGGTTTTTTTTTTCTTTCTTGGTTCAAGTTAGATTTTATTCCTCGTTTATGTATTTATAGATATAAGCATGGGAATAATTCATTCATATAAATACATCTGTGTGAATGGAAGAACTTTCTTCTGTTTTATTTTCAAAAATTTTGAAATTTAATTTTATTTATTTCTTTATACAGCAGGTTACTATTAGTTATATATTTTATGCATATACATGTATACAGGTCCATCCCAATCTCCCAACTCATCCCACCACCACCACCCCATGGCTTCCCCCACTTGGTGTCCATACGTTTGTTCTCTACCTCTGTGTCTCTATTTCTGCCCTGCAAACCAGTTCATCTGTACCATTGTTCTAGGTTCCACCTATATGCATTAATATACAATATTTGTTTTTCTCTTTCTGACTTAGTTCACTCTGTATGACAGGCTCTAGATCCATCGACTTCTCTACAAATGACCCAGTTTCATTCCTTTTTATGGCTGAGCAATATTCCATTTTATATATGTACCACATCTTTATCCATTCGTCTTTCTGTGGGCATTTAGGTTGCTTCCATTACCTGGCTATTGTAAATTGTGCTGCAATGAACATTGTGGTGAATGTGTCTTTTTGATTTATGGTTTTCTCTGGGTATATGCCCAAAAGTTGGATTGCAGGCTCCTATGGTAATTCTCTTTTTAGTTATTTAAAGGAACCTCCATACTGCTCTCCATAGTGAGTGTATCAATTTACCTTCCCACCAATAGTGGAAGAGGGTTCCTTTTGTCCACACCATCCCCGGAATTTGTTGTTTGTAGAATTGCTGATGATGCCGATTCTAACAGGTGTGAGGTCATACCTCATTGTCGTTTGGATTTGCATTTCTCTAATAATTAGTGATGTTGAGCAGCTTTTCATGTGCGTCTTGGCCATCTCTGTGACTTCTTTAAAGAAACGTCTATATAGATCTTCTGCCCATTATTGTACTGGGTTGTTTGTTTTATTAATATTAAGCTGCGTGAGCTGTTTATATATATTGGAGATTAAACCTTTGTCCATTGATTCGTTTGCGAACGTTTTCGCCCATTCTGAGGCTTGCCTTTTTCCATTCCCGTTTTTTTAACCAAAAAAGAAAGAAAGCAAAAGAAGCAGAACACTAATGTGCGTGAAATATGCCTCTTGAAACAGTCGTTTTGAAATATGGACGTCTTTTGAATTTTTTGGTCCATATATGACCCCAGGATTTGTTTTCAGGGCAGGTGTCATTTACAGGCCTGCAACGATTTTGAATATCCACTGACCATTAGCGCTGGGATTAAAGCTGCTGTTGTGTGAAACGGCCACAAGGTGGCAGCAGTTCTCGCTTACCAAATCTGGTTACTAGGGCCACAGAGCCTCAATGGAAGTCCTGTTCTAGATTGGAATTTAGAATGGAATGTGCCAGGAGAAAGCCCCTCAAGTTTGTCTCACTACTTCTTGTTCGTGTTTTTAATTTAATTTTTTATTTTTTATTACAGCAAGTTTGATGACAACGTTTGGCTTGTTGTAGGTGTGCAAGATGTGGTTCTTTTACACATATACATAGGTCTGTTCTTCCTGGGACCCTTTTCCCATGTACGTTATGACAGAATGTTGAGTAGTCTTCTCTTGGTATTCCGTAGGTCTTTGGTGATTATATATTTCACCTGTGTTTGTATATGTCTGTTAACCCCGATATCCTAATGAATCCAATCCTCACACCTTTCCATTGGTGAACCATAAGTTTGTTTAATGAATCTGTGACTGCCCTTCTCCGTGGAAATATCTGCCCTGGTATCAATTTTTAGGTAACACCTATAAGTGATATCCTACGATATGTGTCTTTCACTTTCTGACTTACTACAAGTCACGTGATTACCTCTAGACTCATCTACGGTGCTGCAAATGGCATTGTGTCCTTTTTTCCCTTGGCTAATATTCTGTCTTAGCGAGGTCCATTTTCTGCAGTGTGATTCCCTGAGGGCTGAGGATTAGCTGACCTGGGCAGCCTGACCCTGCCGGCAAGCCCTCCCCAGGTGTGCCTGGGTTGAGGTCAATATAAACTGCACTCCAGGCAGCAATAGCCCCTGCAGCTGTGCCTGACTCCATATTCTCTGCCCCGTCAGCAGTCTCGGGGCTGTGCTGGTGGGAGGGTGTGAGGGTCCACGGCTTTGTTGGTGGCCCGGTGTGAGTGGGGCTCTGCTGGACTTTCTGCAGGAGTTGCCAGGCTGCCACCTGTAAAGAAGAGGATGTGTCACCCATAACTTCCACTGGAATTTCTCTCCGGGCTGAGGAAGGAAACAAAGGAGTGGGGGCCGGGACAGGAGGGGTATCTCAGGCAGGGAAATGGAAAGCTTCCAGAAGAGCGCCCGGGGCCAGGACCATCCTGGCTGGCCTGCAGGCAGCAAGTTGGCCTGTGTGCTGTCGCTGGTGTGGCTCCACGGCCCTTCCTCTAGGCTTTCAAGCCCTTGTACATATTCAGGTGTTTTACCTGGGAAGGGTGGGAACAGTTCAGTAGCAGCTGGCCTGGGGCTCAGCTCACGTTTACTCACAGAGGCCTCGGCATGGTCCCCCAGCTTTGCAGTGAGGACGCTCCTTGCATGGGGGGACGGGGCTGTTGGTTGTATGGAAGATGATTCCCCACCACTGACCAATTTCAGAATTGTTTACTGCTGGAACAAGTGCCTTGGTAGTGTTTTCCTCTGTATAACTGTTTGGTTTAGGTTTTTTTTTTCTTTCTTGGTTCAAGTTAGATTTTATTCCTCGTTTATGTATTTATAGATATAAGCATGGGAATAATTCATTCATATAAATACATCTGTGTGAATGGAAGAACTTTCTTCTGTTTTATTTTCAAAAATTTTGAAATTTAATTTTATTTATTTCTTTATACAGCAGGTTACTATTAGTTATATATTTTATGCATATACATGTATACAGGTCCATCCCAATCTCCCAACTCATCCCACCACCACCACCCCATGGCTTCCCCCACTTGGTGTCCATACGTTTGTTCTCTACCTCTGTGTCTCTATTTCTGCCCTGCAAACCAGTTCATCTGTACCATTTTTCTAGGTTCCACCTATATGCATTAATATACAATATTTGTTTTTCTCTTTCTGACTTAGTTCACTCTGTATGACAGGCTCTAGATCCATCGACTTCTCTACAAATGACCCAGTTTCATTCCTTTTTATGGCTGAGCAATATTCCATTTTATATATGTACCACATCTTTATCCATTCGTCTTTCTGTGGGCATTTAGGTTGCTTCCATTACCTGGCTATTGTAAATTGTGCTGCAATGAACATTGTGGTGAATGTGTCTTTTTGATTTATGGTTTTCTCTGGGTATATGCCCAAAAGTGGGATTGCAGGCTCCTATGGTAATTCTCTTTTTAGTTATTTAAAGGAACCTCCATACTGCTCTCCATAGTGAGTGTATCAATTTACCTTCCCACCAATAGTGGAAGAGGGTTCCTTTTGTCCACACCATCCCCGGAATTTGTTGTTTGTAGAATTGCTGATGATGCCGATTCTAACAGGTGTGAGGTCATACCTCATTGTCGTTTGGATTTGCATTTCTCTAATAATTAGTGATGTTGAGCAGCTTTTCATGTGCGTCTTGGCCATCTCTGTGACTTCTTTAAAGAAACGTCTATATAGATCTTCTGCCCATTTTTGTACTGGGTTGTTTGTTTTATTAATATTAAGCTGCGTGAGCTGTTTATATATATTGGAGATTAAACCTTTGTCCATTGATTCGTTTGCGAACGTTTTCGCCCATTCTGAGGCTTGCCTTTTTCCATTCCCGTTTTTTTAACCAAAAAAGAAAGAAAGCAAAAGAAGCAGAACACTAATGTGCGTGAAATATGCCTCTTGAAACAGTCGTTTTGAAATATGGACGTGTTTTGAATTTTTTGGTCCATATATGACCCCAGGATTTGTTTTCAGGGCAGGTGTCATTTACAGGCCTGCAACGATTTTGAATATCCACTGACCATTAGCGCTGGGATTAAAGCTGCTGTTGTGTGAAACGGCCACAAGGTGGCAGCAGTTCTCGCTTACCAAATCTGGTTACTAGGGCCACAGAGCCTCAATGGAAGTCCTGTTCTAGATTGGAATTTAGAATGGAATGTGCCAGGAGAAAGCCCCTCAAGTTTGTCTCACTACTTCTTGTTCGTGTTTTTAATTTAATTTTTTATTTTTTATTACAGCAAGTTTGATGACAACGTTTGGCTTGTTGTAGGTGTGCAAGATGTGGTTCTTTTACACATATACATAGGTCTGTTCTTCCTGGGACCCTTTTCCCATGTACGTTATGACAGAATGTTGAGTAGTCTTCTCTTGGTATTCCGTAGGTCTTTGGTGATTATATATTTCACCTGTGTTTGTATATGTCTGTTAACCCCGATATCCTAATGAATCCAATCCTCACACCTTTCCATTGGTGAACCATAAGTTTGTTTAATGAATCTGTGACTGCCCTTCTCCGTGGAAATATCTGCCCTGGTATCAATTTTTAGGTAACACCTATAAGTGATATCCTACGATATGTGTCTTTCACTTTCTGACTTACTACAAGTCACGTGATTACCTCTAGACTCATCTACGGTGCTGCAAATGGCATTGTGTCCTTTTTTCCCTTGGCTAATATTCTGTCTTAGCGAGGTCCATTTTCTGCAGTGTGATTCCCTGAGGGCTGAGGATTAGCTGACCTGGGCAGCCTGACCCTGCCGGCAAGCCCTCCCCAGGTGTGCCTGGGTTGAGGTCAATATAAACTGCACTCCAGGCAGCAATAGCCCCTGCAGCTGTGCCTGACTCCATATTCTCTGCCCCGTCAGCAGTCTCGGGGCTGTGCTGGTGGGAGGGTGTGAGGGTCCACGGCTTTGTTGGTGGCCCGGTGTGAGTGGGGCTCTGCTGGACTTTCTGCAGGAGTTGCCAGGCTGCCACCTGTAAAGAAGAGGATGTGTCACCCATAACTTCCACTGGAATTTCTCTCCGGGCTGAGGAAGGAAACAAAGGAGTGGGGGCCGGGACAGGAGGGGTATCTCAGGCAGGGAAATGGAAAGCTTCCAGAAGAGCGCCCGGGGCCAGGACCATCCTGGCTGGCCTGCAGGCAGCAAGTTGGCCTGCGTGCTGTCGCTGGTGTGGCTCCACGGCCCTTCCTCTAGGCTTTCAAGCCCTTGTACATATTCAGGTGTTTTACCTGGGAAGGGTGGGAACAGTTCAGTAGCAGCTGGCCTGGGGCTCAGCTCACGTTTACTCACAGAGGCCTCGGCATGGTCCCCCAGCTTTGCAGTGAGGACGCTCCTTGCATGGGGGGACGGGGCTGTTGGTTGTATGGAAGATGATTCCCCACCACTGACCAATTTCAGAATTGTTTACTGCTGGAACAAGTGCCTTGGTAGTGTTTTCCTCTGTATAACTGTTTGGTTTAGGTTTTTTTTTTCTTTCTTGGTTCAAGTTAGATTTTATTCCTCGTTTATGTATTTATAGATATAAGCATGGGAATAATTCATTCATATAAATACATCTGTGTGAATGGAAGAACTTTCTTCTGTTTTATTTTCAAAAATTTTGAAATTTAATTTTATTTATTTCTTTATACAGCAGGTTACTATTAGTTATATATTTTATGCATATACATGTATACAGGTCCATCCCAATCTCCCAACTCATCCCACCACCACCACCCCATGGCTTCCCCCACTTGGTGTCCATACGTTTGTTCTCTACCTCTGTGTCTCTATTTCTGCCCTGCAAACCAGTTCATCTGTACCATTTTTCTAGGTTCCACCTATATGCATTAATATACAATATTTGTTTTTCTCTTTCTGACTTAGTTCACTCTGTATGACAGGCTCTAGATCCATCGACTTCTCTACAAATGACCCAGTTTCATTCCTTTTTATGGCTGAGCAATATTCCATTTTATATATGTACCACATCTTTATCCATTCGTCTTTCTGTGGGCATTTAGGTTGCTTCCATTACCTGGCTATTGTAAATTGTGCTGCAATGAACATTGTGGTGAATGTGTCTTTTTGATTTATGGTTTTCTCTGGGTATATGCCCAAAAGTTGGATTGCAGGCTCCTATGGTAATTCTCTTTTTAGTTATTTAAAGGAACCTCCATACTGCTCTCCATAGTGAGTGTATCAATTTACCTTCCCACCAATAGTGGAAGAGGGTTCCTTTTGTCCACACCATCCCCGGAATTTGTTGTTTGTAGAATTGCTGATGATGCCGATTCTAACAGGTGTGAGGTCATACCTCATTGTCGTTTGGATTTGCATTTCTCTAATAATTAGTGATGTTGAGCAGCTTTTCATGTGCGTCTTGGCCATCTCTGTGACTTCTTTAAAGAAACGTCTATATAGATCTTCTGCCCATTTTTGTACTGGGTTGTTTGTTTTATTAATATTAAGCTGCGTGAGCTGTTTATATATATTGGAGATTAAACCTTTGTCCATTGATTCGTTTGCGAACGTTTTCGCCCATTCTGAGGCTTGCCTTTTTCCATTCCCGTTTTTTTAACCAAAAAAGAAAGAAAGAAAAAGAAGCAGAACACTAATGTGCGTGAAATATGCCTCTTGAAACAGTCGTTTTGAAATATGGACGTGTTTTGAATTTTTTGGTCCATATATGACCCCAGGATTTGTTTTCAGGGCAGGTGTCATTTACAGGCCTGCAACGATTTTGAATATCCACTGACCATTAGCGCTGGGATTAAAGCTGCTGTTGTGTGAAACGGCCACAAGGTGGCAGCAGTTCTCGCTTACCAAATCTGGTTACTAGGGCCACAGAGCCTCAATGGAAGTCCTGTTCTAGATTGGAATTTAGAATGGAATGTGCCAGGAGAAAGCCCCTCAAGTTTGTCTCACTACTTCTTGTTCGTGTTTTTAATTTAATTTTTTATTTTTTATTACAGCAAGTTTGATGACAACGTTTGGCTTGTTGTAGGTGTGCAAGATGTGGTTCTTTTACACATATACATAGGTCTGTTCTTCCTGGGACCCTTTTCCCATGTACGTTATGACAGAATGTTGAGTAGTCTTCTCTTGGTATTCCGTAGGTCTTTGGTGATTATATATTTCACCTGTGTTTGTATATGTCTGTTAACCCCGATATCCTAATGAATCCAATCCTCACACCTTTCCATTGGTGAACCATAAGTTTGTTTAATGAATCTGTGACTGCCCTTCTCCGTGGAAATATCTGCCCTGGTATCAATTTTTAGGTAACACCTATAAGTGATATCCTACGATATGTGTCTTTCACTTTCTGACTTACTACAAGTCACGTGATTACCTCTAGACTCATCTACGGTGCTGCAAATGGCATTGTGTCCTTTTTTCCCTTGGCTAATATTCTGTCTTAGCGAGGTCCATTTTCTGCAGTGTGATTCCCTGAGGGCTGAGGATTAGCTGACCTGGGCAGCCTGACCCTGCCGGCAAGCCCTCCCCAGGTGTGCCTGGGTTGAGGTCAATATAAACTGCACTCCAGGCAGCAATAGCCCCTGCAGCTGTGCCTGACTCCATATTCTCTGCCCCGTCAGCAGTCTCGGGGCTGTGCTGGTGGGAGGGTGTGAGGGTCCACGGCTTTGTTGGTGGCCCGGTGTGAGTGGGGCTCTGCTGGACTTTCTGCAGGAGTTGCCAGGCTGCCACCTGTAAAGAAGAGGATGTGTCACCCATAACTTCCACTGGAATTTCTCTCCGGGCTGAGGAAGGAAACAAAGGAGTGGGGGCCGGGACAGGAGGGGTATCTCAGGCAGGGAAATGGAAAGCTTCCAGAAGAGCGCCCGGGGCCAGGACCATCCTGGCTGGCCTGCAGGCAGCAAGTTGGCCTGCGTGCTGTCGCTGGTGTGGCTCCACGGCCCTTCCTCTAGGCTTTCAAGCCCTTGTACATATTCAGGTGTTTTACCTGGGAAGGGTGGGAACAGTTCAGTAGCAGCTGGCCTGGGGCTCAGCTCACGTTTACTCACAGAGGCCTCGGCATGGTCCCCCAGCTTTGCAGTGAGGACGCTCCTTGCATGGGGGGACGGGGCTGTTGGTTGTATGGAAGATGATTCCCCACCACTGACCAATTTCAGAATTGTTTACTGCTGGAACAAGTGCCTTGGTAGTGTTTTCCTCTGTATAACTGTTTGGTTTAGGTTTTTTTTTTCTTTCTTGGTTCAAGTTAGATTTTATTCCTCGTTTATGTATTTATAGATATAAGCATGGGAATAATTCATTCATATAAATACATCTGTGTGAATGGAAGAACTTTCTTCTGTTTTATTTTCAAAAATTTTGAAATTTAATTTTATTTATTTCTTTATACAGCAGGTTACTATTAGTTATATATTTTATGCATATACATGTATACAGGTCCATCCCAATCTCCCAACTCATCCCACCACCACCACCCCATGGCTTCCCCCACTTGGTGTCCATACGTTTGTTCTCTACCTCTGTGTCTCTATTTCTGCCCTGCAAACCAGTTCATCTGTACCATTTTTCTAGGTTCCACCTATATGCATTAATATACAATATTTGTTTTTCTCTTTCTGACTTAGTTCACTCTGTATGACAGGCTCTAGATCCATCGACTTCTCTACAAATGACCCAGTTTCATTCCTTTTTATGGCTGAGCAATATTCCATTTTATATATGTACCACATCTTTATCCATTCGTCTTTCTGTGGGCATTTAGGTTGCTTCCATTACCTGGCTATTGTAAATTGTGCTGCAATGAACATTGTGGTGAATGTGTCTTTTTGATTTATGGTTTTCTCTGAGTATATGCCCAAAAGTGGGATTGCAGGCTCCTATGGTAATTCTCTTTTTAGTTATTTAAAGGAACCTCCATACTGCTCTCCATAGTGAGTGTATCAATTTACCTTCCCACCAATAGTGGAAGAGGGTTCCTTTTGTCCACACCATCCCCGGAATTTGTTGTTTGTAGAATTGCTGATGATGCCGATTCTAACAGGTGTGAGGTCATACCTCATTGTCGTTTGGATTTGCATTTCTCTAATAATTAGTGATGTTGAGCAGCTTTTCATGTGCGTCTTGGCCATCTCTGTGACTTCTTTAAAGAAACGTCTATATAGATCTTCTGCCCATTTTTGTACTGGGTTGTTTGTTTTATTAATATTAAGCTGCGTGAGCTGTTTATATATATTGGAGATTAAACCTTTGTCCATTGATTCGTTTGCGAACGTTTTCGCCCATTCTGAGGCTTGCCTTTTTCCATTCCCGTTTTTTTAACCAAAAAAGAAAGAAAGCAAAAGAAGCAGAACACTAATGTGCGTGAAATATGCCTCTTGAAACAGTCGTTTTGAAATATGGACGTCTTTTGCATTTTTTGGTCCATATATGACCCCAGGATTTGTTTTCAGGGCAGGTGTCATTTACAGGCCTGCAACGATTTTGAATATCCACTGACCATTAGCGCTGGGATTAAAGCTGCTGTTGTGTGAAACGGCCACAAGGTGGCAGCAGTTCTCGCTTACCAAATCTGGTTACTAGGGCCACAGAGCCTCAATGGAAGTCCTGTTCTAGATTGGAATTTAGAATGGAATGTGCCAGGAGAAAGCCCCTCAAGTTTGTCTCACTACTTCTTGTTCGTGTTTTTAATTTAATTTTTTATTTTTTATTACAGCAAGTTTGATGACAACGTTTGGCTTGTTGTAGGTGTGCAAGATGTGGTTCTTTTACACATATACATAGGTCTGTTCTTCCTGGGACCCTTTTCCCATGTACGTTATGACAGAATGTTGAGTAGTCTTCTCTTGGTATTCCGTAGGTCTTTGGTGATTATATATTTCACCTGTGTTTGTATATGTCTGTTAACCCCGATATCCTAATGAATCCAATCCTCACACCTTTCCATTGGTGAACCATAAGTTTGTTTAATGAATCTGTGACTGCCCTTCTCCGTGGAAATATCTGCCCTGGTATCAATTTTTAGGTAACACCTATAAGTGATATCCTACGATATGTGTCTTTCACTTTCTGACTTACTACAAGTCACGTGATTACCTCTAGACTCATCTACGGTGCTGCAAATGGCATTGTGTCCTTTTTTCCCTTGGCTAATATTCTGTCTTAGCGAGGTCCATTTTCTGCAGTGTGATTCCCTGAGGGCTGAGGATTAGCTGACCTGGGCAGCCTGACCCTGCCGGCAAGCCCTCCCCAGGTGTGCCTGGGTTGAGGTCAATATAAACTGCACTCCAGGCAGCAATAGCCCCTGCAGCTGTGCCTGACTCCATATTCTCTGCCCCGTCAGCAGTCTCGGGGCTGTGCCGGTGGGAGGGTGTGAGGGTCCACGGCTTTGTTGGTGGCCCGGTGTGAGTGGGGCTCTGCTGGACTTTCTGCAGGAGTTGCCAGGCTGCCACCTGTAAAGAAGAGGATGTGTCACCCATAACTTCCACTGGAATTTCTCTCCGGGCTGAGGAAGGAAACAAAGGAGTGGGGGCCGGGACAGGAGGGGTATCTCAGGCAGGGAAATGGAAAGCTTCCAGAAGAGCGCCCGGGGCCAGGACCATCCTGGCTGGCCTGCAGGCAGCAAGTTGGCCTGCGTGCTGTCGCTGGTGTGGCTCCACGGCCCTTCCTCTAGGCTTTCAAGCCCTTGTACATATTCAGGTGTTTTACCTGGGAAGGGTGGGAACAGTTCAGTAGCAGCTGGCCTGGGGCTCAGCTCACGTTTACTCACAGAGGCCTCGGCATGGTCCCCCAGCTTTGCAGTGAGGACGCTCCTTGCATGGGGGGACGGGGCTGTTGGTTGTATGGAAGATGATTCCCCACCACTGACCAATTTCAGAATTGTTTACTGCTGGAACAAGTGCCTTGGTAGTGTTTTCCTCTGTATAACTGTTTGGTTTAGGTTTTTTTTTTCTTTCTTGGTTCAAGTTAGATTTTATTCCTCGTTTATGTATTTATAGATATAAGCATGGGAATAATTCATTCATATAAATACATCTGTGTGAATGGAAGAACTTTCTTCTGTTTTATTTTCAAAAATTTTGAAATTTAATTTTATTTATTTCTTTATACAGCAGGTTACTATTAGTTATATATTTTATGCATATACATGTATACAGGTCCATCCCAATCTCCCAACTCATCCCACCACCACCACCCCATGGCTTCCCCCACTTGGTGTCCATACGTTTGTTCTCTACCTCTGTGTCTCTATTTCTGCCCTGCAAACCAGTTCATCTGTACCATTTTTCTAGGTTCCACCTATATGCATTAATATACAATATTTGTTTTTCTCTTTCTGACTTAGTTCACTCTGTATGACAGGCTCTAGATCCATCGACTTCTCTACAAATGACCCAGTTTCATTCCTTTTTATGGCTGAGCAATATTCCATTTTATATATGTACCACATCTTTATCCATTCGTCTTTCTGTGGGCATTTAGGTTGCTTCCATTACCTGGCTATTGTAAATTGTGCTGCAATGAACATTGTGGTGAATGTGTCTTTTTTTTTTTTTTTTTTTTTTTTTTTTTTTTTTTGCTGTACGCGGGCCTCTCACTGCTGTGGCCTCTCCCGTTGCGGAGCACAGGCTCCGCGGCCATGGCTCGCGGGCCCAGCCGCTCCGCGGCATGTGGGATCTTCCGGGATCGGGGCACGAACCCGTGTCCCCTGCATCGGCAGGTGGACTCTCAACCACTGCGCCACCAGGGAAGCCCTGAATGTGTCTTTTTGATTTATGGTTTTCTCTGGGTATATGCCCAAAAGTGGGATTGCAGGCTCCTATGGTAATTCTCTTTTTAGTTATTTAAAGGAACCTCCATACTGCTCTCCATAGTGAGTGTATCAATTTACCTTCCCACCAATAGTGGAAGAGGGTTCCTTTTGTCCACACCATCCCCGGAATTTGTTGTTTGTAGAATTGCTGATGATGCCGATTCTAACAGGTGTGAGGTCATACCTCATTGTCGTTTGGATTTGCATTTCTCTAATAATTAGTGATGTTGAGCAGCTTTTCATGTGCGTCTTGGCCATCTCTGTGACTTCTTTAAAGAAACGTCTATATAGATCTTCTGCCCATTTTTGTACTGGGTTGTTTGTTTTATTAATATTAAGCTGCGTGAGCTGTTTATATATATTGGAGATTAAACCTTTGTCCATTGATTCGTTTGCGAACGTTTTCGCCCATTCTGAGGCTTGCCTTTTTCCATTCCCGTTTTTTTAACCAAAAAAGAAAGAAAGCAAAAGAAGCAGAACACTAATGTGCGTGAAATATGCCTCTTGAAACAGTCGTTTTGAAATATGGACGTCTTTTGAATTTTTTGGTCCATATATGACCCCAGGATTTGTTTTCAGGGCAGGTGTCATTTACAGGCCTGCAACGATTTTGAATATCCACTGACCATTAGCGCTGGGATTAAAGCTGCTGTTGTGTGAAACGGCCACAAGGTGGCAGCAGTTCTCGCTTACCAAATCTGGTTACTAGGGCCACAGAGCCTCAATGGAAGTCCTGTTCTAGATTGGAATTTAGAATGGAATGTGCCAGGAGAAAGCCCCTCAAGTTTGTCTCACTACTTCTTGTTCGTGTTTTTAATTTAATTTTTTATTTTTTATTACAGCAAGTTTGATGACAACGTTTGGCTTGTTGTAGGTGTGCAAGATGTGGTTCTTTTACACATATACATAGGTCTGTTCTTCCTGGGACCCTTTTCCCATGTACGTTATGACAGAATGTTGAGTAGTCTTCTCTTGGTATTCCGTAGGTCTTTGGTGATTATATATTTCACCTGTGTTTGTATATGTCTGTTAACCCCGATATCCTAATGAATCCAATCCTCACACCTTTCCATTGGTGAACCATAAGTTTGTTTAATGAATCTGTGACTGCCCTTCTCCGTGGAAATATCTGCCCTGGTATCAATTTTTAGGTAACACCTATAAGTGATATCCTACGATATGTGTCTTTCACTTTCTGACTTACTACAAGTCACGTGATTACCTCTAGACTCATCTACGGTGCTGCAAATGGCATTGTGTCCTTTTTTCCCTTGGCTAATATTCTGTCTTAGCGAGGTCCATTTTCTGCAGTGTGATTCCCTGAGGGCTGAGGATTAGCTGACCTGGGCAGCCTGACCCTGCCGGCAAGCCCTCCCCAGGTGTGCCTGGGTTGAGGTCAATATAAACTGCACTCCAGGCAGCAATAGCCCCTGCAGCTGTGCCTGACTCCATATTCTCTGCCCCGTCAGCAGTCTCGGGGCTGTGCTGGTGGGAGGGTGTGAGGGTCCACGGCTTTGTTGGTGGCCCGGTGTGAGTGGGGCTCTGCTGGACTTTCTGCAGGAGTTGCCAGGCTGCCACCTGTAAAGAAGAGGATGTGTCACCCATAACTTCCACTGGAATTTCTCTCCGGGCTGAGGAAGGAAACAAAGGAGTGGGGGCCGGGACAGGAGGGGTATCTCAGGCAGGGAAATGGAAAGCTTCCAGAAGAGCGCCCGGGGCCAGGACCATCCTGGCTGGCCTGCAGGCAGCAAGTTGGCCTGCGTGCTGTCGCTGGTGTGGCTCCACGGCCCTTCCTCTAGGCTTTCAAGCCCTTGTACATATTCAGGTGTTTTACCTGGGAAGGGTGGGAACAGTTCAGTAGCAGCTGGCCTGGGGCTCAGCTCACGTTTACTCACAGAGGCCTCGGCATGGTCCCCCAGCTTTGCAGTGAGGACGCTCCTTGCATGGGGGGACGGGGCTGTTGGTTGTATGGAAGATGATTCCCCACCACTGACCAATTTCAGAATTGTTTACTGCTGGAACAAGTGCCTTGGTAGTGTTTTCCTCTGTATAACTGTTTGGTTTAGGTTTTTTTTTTCTTTCTTGGTTCAAGTTAGATTTTATTCCTCGTTTATGTATTTATAGATATAAGCATGGGAATAATTCATTCATATAAATACATCTGTGTGAATGGAAGAACTTTCTTCTGTTTTATTTTCAAAAATTTTGAAATTTAATTTTATTTATTTCTTTATACAGCAGGTTACTATTAGTTATATATTTTATGCATATACATGTATACAGGTCCATCCCAATCTCCCAACTCATCCCACCACCACCACCCCATGGCTTCCCCCACTTGGTGTCCATACGTTTGTTCTCTACCTCTGTGTCTCTATTTCTGCCCTGCAAACCAGTTCATCTGTACCATTTTTCTAGGTTCCACCTATATGCATTAATATACAATATTTGTTTTTCTCTTTCTGACTTAGTTCACTCTGTATGACAGGCTCTAGATCCATCGACTTCTCTACAAATGACCCAGTTTCATTCCTTTTTATGGCTGAGCAATATTCCGTTTTATATATGTACCACATCTTTATCCATTCGTCTTTCTGTGGGCATTTAGGTTGCTTCCATTACCTGGCTATTGTAAATTGTGCTGCAATGAACATTGTGGTGAATGTGTCTTTTTGATTTATGGTTTTCTCTGGGTATATGCCCAAAAGTGGGATTGCAGGCTCCTATGGTAATTCTCTTTTTAGTTATTTAAAGGAACCTCCATACTGCTCTCCATAGTGAGTGTATCAATTTACCTTCCCACCAATAGTGGAAGAGGGTTCCTTTTGTCCACACCATCCCCGGAATTTGTTGTTTGTAGAATTGCTGATGATGCCGATTCTAACAGGTGTGAGGTCATACCTCATTGTCGTTTGGATTTGCATTTCTCTAATAATTAGTGATGTTGAGCAGCTTTTCATGTGCGTCTTGGCCATCTCTGTGACTTCTTTAAAGAAACGTCTATATAGATCTTCTGCCCATTTTTGTACTGGGTTGTTTGTTTTATTAATATTAAGCTGCGTGAGCTGTTTATATATATTGGAGATTAAACCTTTGTCCATTGATTCGTTTGCGAACGTTTTCGCCCATTCTGAGGCTTGCCTTTTTCCATTCCCGTTTTTTTAACCAAAAAAGAAAGAAAGCAAAAGAAGCAGAACACTAATGTGCGTGAAATATGCCTCTTGAAACAGTCGTTTTGAAATATGGACGTCTTTTGAATTTTTTGGTCCATATATGACCCCAGGATTTGTTTTCAGGGCAGGTGTCATTTACAGGCCTGCAACGATTTTGAATATCTACTGACCATTAGCGCTGGGATTAAAGCTGCTGTTGTGTGAAACGGCCACAAGGTGGCAGCAGTTCTCGCTTACCAAATCTGGTTACTAGGGCCACAGAGCCTCAATGGAAGTCCTGTTCTAGATTGGAATTTAGAATGGAATGTGCCAGGAGAAAGCCCCTCAAGTTTGTCTCACTACTTCTTGTTCGTGTTTTTAATTTAATTTTTTATTTTTTATTACACCAAGTTTGATGACAACGTTTGGCTTCTTGTAGGTGTGCAAGATGTGGTTCTTTTACACATATACATAGGTCTGTTCTTCCTGGGACCCTTTTCCCATGTACGTTATGACAGAATGTTGAGTAGTCTTCTCTTGGTATTCCGTAGGTCTTTGGTGATTATATATTTCACCTGTGTTTGTATATGTCTGTTAACCCCGATATCCTAATGAATCCAATCCTCACACCTTTCCATTGGTGAACCATAAGTTTGTTTAATGAATCTGTGACTGCCCTTCTCCGTGGAAATATCTGCCCTGGTATCAATTTTTAGGTAACACCTATAAGTGATATCCTACGATATGTGTCTTTCACTTTCTGACTTACTACAAGTCACGTGATTACCTCTAGACTCATCTACGGTGCTGCAAATGGCATTGTGTCCTTTTTTCCCTTGGCTAATATTCTGTCTTAGCGAGGTCCATTTTCTGCAGTGTGATTCCCTGAGGGCTGAGGATTAGCTGACCTGGGCAGCCTGACCCTGCCGGCAAGCCCTCCCCAGGTGTGCCTGGGTTGAGGTCAATATAAACTGCACTCCAGGCAGCAATAGCCCCTGCAGCTGTGCCTGACTCCATATTCTCTGCCCCGTCAGCAGTCTCGGGGCTGTGCCGGTGGGAGGGTGTGAGGGTCCACGGCTTTGTTGGTGGCCCGGTGTGAGTGGGGCTCTGCTGGACTTTCTGCAGGAGTTGCCAGGCTGCCACCTGTAAAGAAGAGGATGTGTCACCCATAACTTCCACTGGAATTTCTCTCCGGGCTGAGGAAGGAAACAAAGGAGTGGGGGCCGGGACAGGAGGGGTATCTCAGGCAGGGAAATGGAAAGCTTCCAGAAGAGCGCCCGGGGCCAGGACCATCCTGGCTGGCCTGCAGGCAGCAAGTTGGCCTGCGTGCTGTCGCTGGTGTGGCTCCACGGCCCTTCCTCTAGGCTTTCAAGCCCTTGTACATATTCAGGTGTTTTACCTGGGAAGGGTGGGAACAGTTCAGTAGCAGCTGGCCTGGGGCTCAGCTCACGTTTACTCACAGAGGCCTCGGCATGGTCCCCCAGCTTTGCAGTGAGGACGCTCCTTGCATGGGGGGACGGGGCTGTTGGTTGTATGGAAGATGATTCCCCACCACTGACCAATTTCAGAATTGTTTACTGCTGGAACAAGTGCCTTGGTAGTGTTTTCCTCTGTATAACTGTTTGGTTTAGGTTTTTTTTTTCTTTCTTGGTTCAAGTTAGATTTTATTCCTCGTTTATGTATTTATAGATATAAGCATGGGAATAATTCATTCATATAAATACATCTGTGTGAATGGAAGAACTTTCTTCTGTTTTATTTTCAAAAATTTTGAAATTTAATTTTATTTATTTCTTTATACAGCAGGTTACTATTAGTTATATATTTTATGCATATACATGTATACAGGTCCATCCCAATCTCCCAACTCATCCCACCACCACCACCCCATGGCTTCCCCCACTTGGTGTCCATACGTTTGTTCTCTACCTCTGTGTCTCTATTTCTGCCCTGCAAACCAGTTCATCTGTACCATTGTTCTAGGTTCCACCTATATGCATTAATATACAATATTTGTTTTTCTCTTTCTGACTTAGTTCACTCTGTATGACAGGCTCTAGATCCATCGACTTCTCTACAAATGACCCAGTTTCATTCCTTTTTATGGCTGAGCAATATTCCATTTTATATATGTACCACATCTTTATCCATTCGTCTTTCTGTGGGCATTTAGGTTGCTTCCATTACCTGGCTATTGTAAATTGTGCTGCAATGAACATTGTGGTGAATGTGTCTTTTTGATTTATGGTTTTCTCTGGGTATATGCCCAAAAGTGGGATTGCAGGCTCCTATGGTAATTCTCTTTTTAGTTATTTAAAGGAACATCCATACTGCTCTCCATAGTGAGTGTATCAATTTACCTTCCCACCAATAGTGGAAGAGGGTTCCTTTTGTCCACACCATCCCCGGAATTTGTTGTTTGTAGATTTGCTGATGATGCCGATTCTAACAGGTGTGAGGTCATACCTCATTGTCGTTTGGATTTGCATTTCTCTAATAAGTAGTGATGTTGAGCAGCTTTTCATGTGCGTCTTGGCCATCTCTGTGACTTCTTTAAAGAAATGTCTATATAGATCTTCTGCCCATTTTTGTACTGGGTTGTTTGTTTTATTAATATTAAGCTGCGTGAGCTGTTTATATATATTGGAGATTAAACCTTTGTCCATTGATTCGTTTGCGAACGTTTTCGCCCATTCTGAGGCTTGCCTTTTTCCATTCCCGTTTTTTTAACCAAAAAAGAAAGAAAGCAAAAGAAGCAGAACACTAATGTGCGTGAAATATGCCTCTTGAAACAGTCGTTTTGAAATATGGACGTCTTTTGAATTTTTTGGTCCATATATGACCCCAGGATTTGTTTTCAGGGCAGGTGTCATTTACAGGCCTGCAACGATTTTGAATATCCACTGACCATTAGCGCTGGGATTAAAGCTGCTGTTGTGTGAAACGGCCACAAGGTGGCAGCAGTTCTCGCTTACCAAATCTGGTTACTAGGGCCACAGAGCCTCAATGGAAGTCCTGTTCTAGATTGGAATTTAGAATGGAATGTGCCAGGAGAAAGCCCCTCAAGTTTGTCTCACTACTTCTTGTTCGTGTTTTTAATTTAATTTTTTATTTTTTATTACAGCAAGTTTGATGACAACGTTTGGCTTGTTGTAGGTGTGCAAGATGTGGTTCTTTTACACATATACATAGGTCTGTTCTTCCTGGGACCCTTTTCCCATGTACGTTATGACAGAATGTTGAGTAGTCTTCTCTTGGTATTCCGTAGGTCTTTGGTGATTATATATTTCACCTGTGTTTGTATATGTCTGTTAACCCCGATATCCTAATGAATCCAATCCTCACACCTTTCCATTGGTGAACCATAAGTTTGTTTAATGAATCTGTGACTGCCCTTCTCCGTGGAAATATCTGCCCTGGTATCAATTTTTAGGTAACACCTATAAGTGATATCCTACGATATGTGTCTTTCACTTTCTGACTTACTACAAGTCACGTGATTACCTCTAGACTCATCTACGGTGCTGCAAATGGCATTGTGTCCTTTTTTCCCTTGGCTAATATTCTGTCTTAGCGAGGTCCATTTTCTGCAGTGTGATTCCCTGAGGGCTGAGGATTAGCTGACCTGGGCAGCCTGACCCTGCCGGCAAGCCCTCCCCAGGTGTGCCTGGGTTGAGGTCAATATAAACTGCACTCCAGGCAGCAATAGCCCCTGCAGCTGTGCCTGACTCCATATTCTCTGCCCCGTCAGCAGTCTCGGGGCTGTGCTGGTGGGAGGGTGTGAGGGTCCACGGCTTTGTTGGTGGCCCGGTGTGAGTGGGGCTCTGCTGGACTTTCTGCAGGAGTTGCCAGGCTGCCACCTGTAAAGAAGAGGATGTGTCACCCATAACTTCCACTGGAATTTCTCTCCGGGCTGAGGAAGGAAACAAAGGAGTGGGGGCCGGGACAGGAGGGGTATCTCAGGCAGGGAAATGGAAAGCTTCCAGAAGAGCGCCCGGGGCCAGGACCATCCTGGCTGGCCTGCAGGCAGCAAGTTGGCCTGCGTGCTGTCGCTGGTGTGGCTCCACGGCCCTTCCTCTAGGCTTTCAAGCCCTTGTACATATTCAGGTGTTTTACCTGGGAAGGGTGGGAACAGTTCAGTAGCAGCTGGCCTGGGGCTCAGCTCACGTTTACTCACAGAGGCCTCGGCATGGTCCCCCAGCTTTGCAGTGAGGACGCTCCTTGCATGGGGGGACGGGGCTGTTGGTTGTATGGAAGATGATTCCCCACCACTGACCAATTTCAGAATTGTTTACTGCTGGAACAAGTGCCTTGGTAGTGTTTTCCTCTGTATAACTGTTTGGTTTAGGTTTTTTTTTTCTTTCTTGGTTCAAGTTAGAGTTTATTCCTCGTTTATGTATTTATAGATATAAGCATGGGAATAATTCATTCATATAAATACATCTGTGTGAATGGAAGAACTTTCTTCTGTTTTATTTTCAAAAATTTTGAAATTTAATTTTATTTATTTCTTTATACAGCAGGTTACTATTAGTTATATATTTTATGCATATACATGTATACAGGTCCATCCCAATCTCCCAACTCATCCCACCACCACCACCCCATGGCTTCCCCCACTTGGTGTCCATACGTTTGTTCTCTACCTCTGTGTCTCTATTTCTGCCCTGCAAACCAGTTCATCTGTACCATTTTTCTAGGTTCCACCTATATGCATTAATATACAATATTTGTTTTTCTCTTTCTGACTTAGTTCACTCTCTATGACAGGCTCTAGATCCATCGACTTCTCTACAAATGACCCAGTTTCATTCCTTTTTATGGCTGAGCAATATTCCGTTTTATATATGTACCACATCTTTATCCATTCGTCTTTCTGTGGGCATTTAGGTTGCTTCCATTACCTGGCTATTGTAAATTGTGCTGCAATGAACATTGTGGTGAATGTGTCTTTTTGATTTATGGTTTTCTCTGGGTATATGCCCAAAAGTGGGATTGCAGGCTCCTATGGTAATTCTCTTTTTAGTTATTTAAAGGAACCTCCATACTGCTCTCCATAGTGAGTGTATCAATTTACCTTCCCACCAATAGTGGAAGAGGGTTCCTTTTGTCCACACCATCCCCGGAATTTGTTGTTTGTAGATTTGCTGATGATGCCGATTCTAACAGGTGTGAGGTCATACCTCATTGTCGTTTGGATTTGCATTTCTCTAATAATTAGTGATGTTGAGCAGCTTTTCATGTGCGTCTTGGCCATCTCTGTGACTTCTTTAAAGAAACGTCTATATAGATCTTCTGCCCATTTTTGTACTGGGTTGTTTGTTTTATTAATATTAAGCTGCGTGAGCTGTTTATATATATTGGAGATTAAACCTTTGTCCATTGATTCGTTTGCGAACGTTTTCGCCCATTCTGAGGCTTGCCTTTTTCCATTCCCGTTTTTTTAACCAAAAAAGAAAGAAAGCAAAAGAAGCAGAACACTAATGTGCGTGAAATATGCCTCTTGAAACAGTCGTTTTGAAATATGGACGTGTTTTGAATTTTTTGGTCCATATATGACCCCAGGATTTGTTTTCAGGGCAGGTGTCATTTACAGGCCTGCAACGATTTTGAATATCCACTGACCATTAGCGCTGGGATTAAAGCTGCTGTTGTGTGAAACGGCCACAAGGTGGCAGCAGTTCTCGCTTACCAAATCTGGTTACTAGGGCCACAGAGCCTCAATGGAAGTCCTGTTCTAGATTGGAATTTAGAATGGAATGTGCCAGGAGAAAGCCCCTCAAGTTTGTCTCACTACTTCTTGTTCGTGTTTTTAATTTAATTTTTTATTTTTTATTACAGCAAGTTTGATGACAACGTTTGGCTTGTTGTAGGTGTGCAAGATGTGGTTCTTTTACACATATACATAGGTCTGTTCTTCCTGGGACCCTTTTCCCATGTACGTTATGACAGAATGTTGAGTAGTCTTCTCTTGGTATTCCGTAGGTCTTTGGTGATTATATATTTCACCTGTGTTTGTATATGTCTGTTAACCCCGATATCCTAATGAATCCAATCCTCACACCTTTCCATTGGTGAACCATAAGTTTGTTTAATGAATCTGTGACTGCCCTTCTCCGTGGAAATATCTGCCCTGGTATCAATTTTTAGGTAACACCTATAAGTGATATCCTACGATATGTGTCTTTCACTTTCTGACTTACTACAAGTCACGTGATTACCTCTAGACTCATCTACGGTGCTGCAAATGGCATTGTGTCCTTTTTTCCCTTGGCTAATATTCTGTCTTAGCGAGGTCCATTTTCTGCAGTGTGATTCCCTGAGGGCTGAGGATTAGCTGACCTGGGCAGCCTGACCCTGCCGGCAAGCCCTCCCCAGGTGTGCCTGGGTTGAGGTCAATATAAACTGCACTCCAGGCAGCAATAGCCCCTGCAGCTGTGCCTGACTCCATATTCTCTGCCCCGTCAGCAGTCTCGGGGCTGTGCTGGTGGGAGGGTGTGAGGGTCCACGGCTTTGTTGGTGGCCCGGTGTGAGTGGGGCTCTGCTGGACTTTCTGCAGGAGTTGCCAGGCTGCCACCTGTAAAGAAGAGGATGTGTCACCCATAACTTCCACTGGAATTTCTCTCCGGGCTGAGGAAGGAAACAAAGGAGTGGGGGCCGGGACAGGAGGGGTATCTCAGGCAGGGAAATGGAAAGCTTCCAGAAGAGCGCCCGGGGCCAGGACCATCCTGGCTGGCCTGCAGGCAGCAAGTTGGCCTGCGTGCTGTCGCTGGTGTGGCTCCACGGCCCTTCCTCTAGGCTTTCAAGCCCTTGTACATATTCAGGTGTTTTACCTGGGAAGGGTGGGAACAGTTCAGTAGCAGCTGGCCTGGGGCTCAGCTCACGTTTACTCACAGAGGCCTCGGCATGGTCCCCCAGCTTTGCAGTGAGGACGCTCCTTGCATGGGGGGACGGGGCTGTTGGTTGTATGGAAGATGATTCCCCACCACTGACCAATTTCAGAATTGTTTACTGCTGGAACAAGTGCCTTGGTAGTGTTTTCCTCTGTATAACTGTTTGGTTTAGGTTTTTTTTTTCTTTCTTGGTTCAAGTTAGAGTTTATTCCTCGTTTATGTATTTATAGATATAAGCATGGGAATAATTCATTCATATAAATACATCTGTGTGAATGGAAGAACTTTCTTCTGTTTTATTTTCAAAAATTTTGAAATTTAATTTTATTTATTTCTTTATACAGCAGGTTACTATTAGTTATATATTTTATGCATATACATGTATACAGGTCCATCCCAATCTCCCAACTCATCCCACCACCACCACCCCATGGCTTCCCCCACTTGGTGTCCATACGTTTGTTCTCTACCTCTGTGTCTCTATTTCTGCCCTGCAAACCAGTTCATCTGTACCATTTTTCTAGGTTCCACCTATATGCATTAATATACAATATTTGTTTTTCTCTTTCTGACTTAGTTCACTCTGTATGACAGGCTCTAGATCCATCGACTTCTCTACAAATGACCCAGTTTCATTCCTTTTTATGGCTGAGCAATATTCCATTTTATATATGTACCACATCTTTATCCATTCGTCTTTCTGTGGGCATTTAGGTTGCTTCCATTACCTGGCTATTGTAAATTGTGCTGCAATGAACATTGTGGTGAATGTGTCTTTTTGATTTATGGTTTTCTCTGGGTATATGCCCAAAAGTGGGATTGCAGGCTCCTATGGTAATTCTCTTTTTAGTTATTTAAAGGAACCTCCATACTGCTCTCCATAGTGAGTGTATCAATTTACCTTCCCACCAATAGTGGAAGAGGGTTCCTTTTGTCCACACCATCCCCGGAATTTGTTGTTTGTAGATTTGCTGATGATGCCGATTCTAACAGGTGTGAGGTCATACCTCACTGTCGTTTGGATTTGCATTTCTCTAATAATTAGTGATGTTGAGCAGCTTTTCATGTGCGTCTTGGCCATCTCTGTGACTTCTTTAAAGAAACGTCTATATAGATCTTCTGCCCATTTTTGTACTGGGTTGTTTGTTTTATTAATATTAAGCTGCATGAGCTGTTTATATATATTGGAGATTAAACCTTTGTCCATTGATTCGTTTGCGAACGTTTTCGCCCATTCTGAGGCTTGCCTTTTTCCATTCCCGTTTTTTTAACCAAAAAAGAAAGAAAGCAAAAGAAGCAGAACACTAATGTGCGTGAAATATGCCTCTTGAAACAGTCGTTTTGAAATATGGACGTCTTTTGAATATTTTGGTCCATATATGACCCCAGGATTTGTTTTCAGGGCAGGTGTCATTTACAGGCCTGCAACGATTTTGAATATCCACTGACCATTAGCGCTGGGATTAAAGCTGCTGTTGTGTGAAACGGCCACAAGGTGGCAGCAGTTCTCGCTTACCAAATCTGGTTACTAGGGCCACAGAGCCTCAATGGAAGTCCTGTTCTAGATTGGAATTTAGAATGGAATGTGCCAGGAGAAAGCCCCTCAAGTTTGTCTCACTACTTCTTGTTCGTGTTTTTAATTTAATTTTTATTTTTTATTACAGCAAGTTTGATGACAACGTTTGGCTTGTTGTAGGTGTGCAAGGTGTGGTTCTTTTACACATATACATAGGTCTGTTCTTCCTGGGACCCTTTTCCCATGTACGTTATGACAGAATGTTGAGTAGTCTTCTCTTGGTATTCCGTAGGTCTTTGGTGATTATATATTTCACCTGTGTTTGTATATGTCTGTTAACCCCGATATCCTAATGAATCCAATCCTCACACCTTTCCATTGGTGAACCATAAGTTTGTTTAATGAATCTGTGACTGCCCTTCTCCGTGGAAATATCTGCCCTGGTATCAATTTTTAGGTAACACCTATAAGTGATATCCTACGATATGTGTCTTTCACTTTCTGACTTACTACAAGTCACGTGATTACCTCTAGACTCATCTATGGTGCTGCAAATGGCATTGTGTCCTTTTTTCCCTTGGCTAATATTCTGTCTTAGCGAGGTCCATTTTCTGCAGTGTGATTCCCTGAGGGCTGAGGATTAGCTGACCTGGGCAGCCTGACCCTGCCGGCAAGCCCTCCCCAGGTGTGCCTGGGTTGAGGTCAATATAAACTGCACTCCAGGCAGCAATAGCCCCTGCAGCTGTGCCTGACTCCATATTCTCTGCCCCGTCAGCAGTCTCGGGGCTGTGCTGGTGGGAGGGTGTGAGGGTCCACGGCTTTGTTGGTGGCCCGGTGTGAGTGGGGCTCTGCTGGACTTTCTGCAGGAGTTGCCAGGCTGCCACCTGTAAAGAAGAGGATGTGTCACCCATAACTTCCACTGGAATTTCTCTCCGGGCTGAGGAAGGAAACAAAGGAGTGGGGGCCGGGACAGGAGGGGTATCTCAGGCAGGGAAATGGAAAGCTTCCAGAAGAGCGCCCGGGGCCAGGACCATCCTGGCTGGCCTGCAGGCAGCAAGTTGGCCTGCGTGCTGTCGCTGGTGTGGCTCCACGGCCCTTCCTCTAGGCTTTCAAGCCCTTGTACATATTCAGGTGTTTTACCTGGGAAGGGTGGGAACAGTTCAGTAGCAGCTGGCCTGGGGCTCAGCTCACGTTTACTCACAGAGGCCTCGGCATGGTCCCCCAGCTTTGCAGTGAGGACGCTCCTTGCATGGGGGGACGGGGCTGTTGGTTGTATGGAAGATGATTCCCCACCACTGACCAATTTCAGAATTGTTTACTGCTGGAACAAGTGCCTTGGTAGTGTTTTCCTCTGTATAACTGTTTGGTTTAGGTTTTTTTTTTCTTTCTTGGTTCAAGTTAGATTTTATTCCTCGTTTATGTATTTATAGATATAAGCATGGGAATAATTCATTCATATAAATACATCTGTGTGAATGGAAGAACTTTCTTCTGTTTTATTTTCAAAAATTTTGAAATTTAATTTTATTTATTTCTTTATACAGCAGGTTACTATTAGTTATATATTTTATGCATATACATGTATACAGGTCCATCCCAATCTCCCAACTCATCCCACCACCACCACCCCATGGCTTCCCCCACTTGGTGTCCATACGTTTGTTCTCTACCTCTGTGTCTCTATTTCTGCCCTGCAAACCAGTTCATCTGTACCATTTTTCTAGGTTCCACCTATATGCATTAATATACAATATTTGTTTTTCTCTTTCTGACTTAGTTCACTCTGTATGACAGGCTCTAGATCCATCGACTTCTCTACAAATGACCCAGTTTCATTCCTTTTTATGGCTGAGCAATATTCCATTTTATATATGTACCACATCTTTATCCATTCGTCTTTCTGTGGGCATTTAGGTTGCTTCCATTACCTGGCTATTGTAAATTGTGCTGCAATGAACATTGTGGTGAATGTGTCTTTTTGATTTATGGTTTTCTCTGAGTATATGCCCAAAAGTGGGATTGCAGGCTCCTATGGTAATTCTCTTTTTAGTTATTTAAAGGAACCTCCATACTGCTCTCCATAGTGAGTGTATCAATTTACCTTCCCACCAATAGTGGAAGAGGGTTCCTTTTGTCCACACCATCCCCGGAATTTGTTGTTTGTAGATTTGCTGATGATGCCGATTCTAACAGGTGTGAGGTCATACCTCATTGTCGTTTGGATTTGCATTTCTCTAATAATTAGTGATGTTGAGCAGCTTTTCATGTGCGTCTTGGCCATCTCTGTGACTTCTTTAAAGAAACGTCTATATAGATCTTCTGCCCATTTTTGTACTGGGTTGTTTGTTTTATTAATATTAAGCTGCGTGAGCTGTTTATATATATTGGAGATTAAACCTTTGTCCATTGATTCGTTTGCGAACGTTTTCGCCCATTCTGAGGCTTGCCTTTTTCCATTCCCGTTTTTTTAACCAAAAAAGAAAGAAAGCAAAAGAAGCAGAACACTAATGTGCGTGAAATATGCCTCTTGAAACAGTCGTTTTGAAATATGGACGTCTTTTGAATTTTTTGGTCCATATATGACCCCAGGATTTGTTTTCAGGGCAGGTGTCATTTACAGGCCTGCAACGATTTTGAATATCCACTGACCATTAGCGCTGGGATTAAAGCTGCTGTTGTGTGAAACGGCCACAAGGTGGCAGCAGTTCTCGCTTACCAAATCTGGTTACTAGGGCCACAGAGCCTCAATGGAAGTCCTGTTCTAGATTGGAATTTAGAATGGAATGTGCCAGGAGAAAGCCCCTCAAGTTTGTCTCACTACTTCTTGTTCGTGTTTTTAATTTAATTTTTTATTTTTTATTACAGCAAGTTTGATGACAACGTTTGGCTTGTTGTAGGTGTGCAAGATGTGGTTCTTTTACACATATACATAGGTCTGTTCTTCCTGGGACCCTTTTCCCATGTACGTTATGACAGAATGTTGAGTAGTCTTCTCTTGGTATTCCGTAGGTCTTTGGTGATTATATATTTCACCTGTGTTTGTATATGTCTGTTAACCCCGATATCCTAATGAATCCAATCCTCACACCTTTCCATTGGTGAACCATAAGTTTGTTTAATGAATCTGTGACTGCCCTTCTCCGTGGAAATATCTGCCCTGGTATCAATTTTTAGGTAACACCTATAAGTGATATCCTACGATATGTGTCTTTCACTTTCTGACTTACTACAAGTCACGTGATTACCTCTAGACTCATCTACGGTGCTGCAAATGGCATTGTGTCCTTTTTTCCCTTGGCTAATATTCTGTCTTAGCGAGGTCCTTTTTCTGCAATGTGATTCCCTGAGGGCTGAGGATTAGCTGACCTGGGCAGCCTGACCCTGCCGGCAAGCCCTCCCCAGGTGTGCCTGGGTTGAGGTCAATATAAACTGCACTCCAGGCAGCAATAGCCCCTGCAGCTGTGCCTGACTCCATATTCTCTGCCCCGTCAGCAGTCTCGGGGCTGTGCTGGTGGGAGGGTGTGAGGGTCCACGGCTTTGTTGGTGGCCCGGTGTGAGTGGGGCTCTGCTGGACTTTCTGCAGGAGTTGCCAGGCTGCCACCTGTAAAGAAGAGGATGTGTCACCCATAACTTCCACTGGAATTTCTCTCCGGGCTGAGGAAGGAAACAAAGGAGTGGGGGCCGGGACAGGAGGGGTATCTCAGGCAGGGAAATGGAAAGCTTCCAGAAGAGCGCCCGGGGCCAGGACCATCCTGGCTGGCCTGCAGGCAGCAAGTTGGCCTGCGTGCTGTCGCTGGTGTGGCTCCACGGCCCTTCCTCTAGGCTTTCAAGCCCTTGTACATATTCAGGTGTTTTACCTGGGAAGGGTGGGAACAGTTCAGTAGCAGCTGGCCTGGGGCTCAGCTCACGTTTACTCACAGAGGCCTCGGCATGGTCCCCCAGCTTTGCAGTGAGGACGCTCCTTGCATGGGGGGACGGGGCTGTTGGTTGTATGGAAGATGATTCCCCACCACTGACCAATTTCAGAATTGTTTACTGCTGGAACAAGTGCCTTGGTAGTGTTTTCCTCTGTATAACTGTTTGGTTTAGGTTTTTTTTTTCTTTCTTGGTTCAAGTTAGATTTTATTCCTCGTTTATGTATTTATAGATATAAGCATGGGAATAATTCATTCATATAAATACATCTGTGTGAATGGAAGAACTTTCTTCTGTTTTATTTTCAAAAATTTTGAAATTTAATTTTATTTATTTCTTTATACAGCAGGTTACTATTAGTTATATATTTTATGCATATACATGTATACAGGTCCATCCCAATCTCCCAACTCATCCCACCACCACCACCCCATGGCTTCCCCCACTTGGTGTCCATACGTTTGTTCTCTACCTCTGTGTCTCTATTTCTGCCCTGCAAACCAGTTCATCTGTACCATTTTTCTAGGTTCCACCTATATGCATTAATATACAATATTTGTTTTTCTCTTTCTGACTTAGTTCACTCTGTATGACAGGCTCTAGATCCATCGACTTCTCTACAAATGACCCAGTTTCATTCCTTTTTATGGCTGAGCAATATTCCATTTTATATATGTACCACATCTTTATCCATTCGTCTTTCTGTGGGCATTTAGGTTGCTTCCATTACCTGGCTATTGTAAATTGTGCTGCAATGAACATTGTGGTGAATGTGTCTTTTTGATTTATGGTTTTCTCTGGGTATATGCCCAAAAGTGGGATTGCAGGCTCCTATGGTAATTCTCTTTTTAGTTATTTAAAGGAACATCCATACTGCTCTCCATAGTGAGTGTATCAATTTACCTTCCCACCAATAGTGGAAGAGGGTTCCTTTTGTCCACACCATCCCCGGAATTTGTTGTTTGTAGATTTGCTGATGATGCCGATTCTAACAGGTGTGAGGTCATACCTCATTGTCGTTTGGATTTGCATTTCTCTAATAATTAGTGATGTTGAGCAGCTTTTCATGTGCGTCTTGGCCATCTCTGTGACTTCTTTAAAGAAACGTCTATATAGATCTTCTGCCCATTTTTGTACTGGGTTGTTTGTTTTATTAATATTAAGCTGCGTGAGCTGTTTATATATATTGGAGATTAAACCTTTGTCCATTGATTCGTTTGCGAACGTTTTCGCCCATTCTGAGGCTTGCCTTTTTCCATTCCCGTTTTTTTAACCAAAAAAGAAAGAAAGCAAAAGAAGCAGAACACTAATGTGCGTGAAATATGCCTCTTGAAACAGTCGTTTTGAAATATGGACGTCTTTTGAATTTTTTGGTCCATATATGACCCCAGGATTTGTTTTCAGGGCAGGTGTCATTTACAGGCCTGCAACGATTTTGAATATCCACTGACCATTAGCGCTGGGATTAAAGCTGCTGTTGTGTGAAACGGCCACAAGGTGGCAGCAGTTCTCGCTTACCAAATCTGGTTACTAGGGCCACAGAGCCTCAATGGAAGTCCTGTTCTAGATTGGAATTTAGAATGGAATGTGCCAGGAGAAAGCCCCTCAAGTTTGTCTCACTACTTCTTGTTCGTGTTTTTAATTTAATTTTTTATTTTTTATTACAGCAAGTTTGATGACAACGTTTGGCTTGTTGTAGGTGTGCAAGATGTGGTTCTTTTACACATATACATAGGTCTGTTCTTCCTGGGACCCTTTTCCCATGTACGTTATGACAGAATGTTGAGTAGTCTTCTCTTGGTATTCCGTAGGTCTTTGGTGATTATATATTTCACCTGTGTTTGTATATGTCTGTTAACCCCGATATCCTAATGAATCCAATCCTCACACCTTTCCATTGGTGAACCATAAGTTTGTTTAATGAATCTGTGACTGCCCTTCTCCGTGGAAATATCTGCCCTGGTATCAATTTTTAGGTAACACCTATAAGTGATATCCTACGATATGTGTCTTTCACTTTCTGACTTACTACAAGTCACGTGATTACCTCTAGACTCATCTACGGTGCTGCAAATGGCATTGTGTCCTTTTTTCCCTTGGCTAATATTCTGTCTTAGCGAGGTCCATTTTCTGCAGTGTGATTCCCTGAGGGCTGAGGATTAGCTGACCTGGGCAGCCTGACCCTGCCGGCAAGCCCTCCCCAGGTGTGCCTGGGTTGAGGTCAATATAAACTGCACTCCAGGCAGCAATAGCCCCTGCAGCTGTGCCTGACTCCATATTCTCTGCCCCGTCAGCAGTCTCGGGGCTGTGCTGGTGGGAGGGTGTGAGGGTCCACGGCTTTGTTGGTGGCCCGGTGTGAGTGGGGCTCTGCTGGACTTTCTGCAGGAGTTGCCAGGCTGCCACCTGTAAAGAAGAGGATGTGTCACCCATAACTTCCACTGGAATTTCTCTCCGGGCTGAGGAAGGAAACAAAGGAGTGGGGGCCGGGACAGGAGGGGTATCTCAGGCAGGGAAATGGAAAGCTTCCAGAAGAGCGCCCGGGGCCAGGACCATCCTGGCTGGCCTGCAGGCAGCAAGTTGGCCTGCGTGCTGTCGCTGGTGTGGCTCCACGGCCCTTCCTCTAGGCTTTCAAGCCCTTGTACATATTCAGGTGTTTTACCTGGGAAGGGTGGGAACAGTTCAGTAGCAGCTGGCCTGGGGCTCAGCTCACGTTTACTCACAGAGGCCTCGGCATGGTCCCCCAGCTTTGCAGTGAGGACGCTCCTTGCATGGGGGGACGGGGCTGTTGGTTGTATGGAAGATGATTCCCCACCACTGACCAATTTCAGAATTGTTTACTGCTGGAACAAGTGCCTTGGTAGTGTTTTCCTCTGTATAACTGTTTGGTTTAGGTTTTTTTTTTCTTTCTTGGTTCAAGTTAGATTTTATTCCTCGTTTATGTATTTATAGATATAAGCATGGGAATAATTCATTCATATAAATACATCTGTGTGAATGGAAGAACTTTCTTCTGTTTTATTTTCAAAAATTTTGAAATTTAATTTTATTTATTTCTTTATACAGCAGGTTACTATTAGTTATATATTTTATGCATATACATGTATACAGGTCCATCCCAATCTCCCAACTCATCCCACCACCACCACCCCATGGCTTCCCCCACTTGGTGTCCATACGTTTGTTCTCTACCTCTGTGTCTCTATTTCTGCCCTGCAAACCAGTTCATCTGTACCATTTTTCTAGGTTCCACCTATATGCATTAATATACAATATTTGTTTTTCTCTTTCTGACTTAGTTCACTCTGTATGACAGGCTCTAGATCCATCGACTTCTCTACAAATGACCCAGTTTCATTCCTTTTTATGGCTGAGCAATATTCCATTTTATATATGTACCACATCTTTATCCATTCGTCTTTCTGTGGGCATTTAGGTTGCTTCCATTACCTGGCTATTGTAAATTGTGCTGCAATGAACATTGTGGTGAATGTGTCTTTTTGATTTATGGTTTTCTCTGGGTATATGCCCAAAAGTGGGATTGCAGGCTCCTATGGTAATTCTCTTTTTAGTTATTTAAAGGAACATCCATACTGCTCTCCATAGTGAGTGTATCAATTTACCTTCCCACCAATAGTGGAAGAGGGTTCCTTTTGTCCACACCATCCCCGGAATTTGTTGTTTGTAGATTTGCTGATGATGCCGATTCTAACAGGTGTGAGGTCATACCTCATTGTCGTTTGGATTTGCATTTCTCTAATAATTAGTGATGTTGAGCAGCTTTTCATGTGCGTCTTGGCCATCTCTGTGACTTCTTTAAAGAAACGTCTATATAGATCTTCTGCCCATTTTTGTACTGGGTTGTTTGTTTTATTAATATTAAGCTGCATGAGCTGTTTATATATATTGGAGATTAAACCTTTGTCCATTGATTCGTTTGCGAACGTTTTCGCCCATTCTGAGGCTTGCCTTTTTCCATTCCCGTTTTTTTAACCAAAAAAGAAAGAAAGCAAAAGAAGCAGAACACTAATGTGCGTGAAATATGCCTCTTGAAACAGTCGTTTTGAAATATGGACGTCTTTTGAATATTTTGGTCCATATATGACCCCAGGATTTGGTTTCAGGGCAGGTGTCATTTACAGGCCTGCAACGATTTTGAATATCCACTGACCATTAGCGCTGGGATTAAAGCTGCTGTTGTGTGAAACGGCCACAAGGTGGCAGCAGTTCTCGCTTACCAAATCTGGTTACTAGGGCCACAGAGCCTCAATGGAAGTCCTGTTCTAGATTGGAATTTAGAATGGAATGTGCCAGGAGAAAGCCCCTCAAGTTTGTCTCACTACTTCTTGTTCGTGTTTTTAATTTAATTTTTTATTTTTTATTACAGCAAGTTTGATGACAACGTTTGGCTTGTTGTAGGTGTGCAAGGTGTGGTTCTTTTACACATATACATAGGTCTGTTCTTCCTGGGACCCTTTTCCCATGTACGTTATGACAGAATGTTGAGTAGTCTTCTCTTGGTATTCCGTAGGTCTTTGGTGATTATATATTTCACCTGTGTTTGTATATGTCTGTTAACCCCGATATCCTAATGAATCCAATCCTCACACCTTTCCATTGGTGAACCATAAGTTTGTTTAATGAATCTGTGACTGCCCTTCTCCGTGGAAATATCTGCCCTGGTATCAATTTTTAGGTAACACCTATAAGTGATATCCTACGATATGTGTCTTTCACTTTCTGACTTACTACAAGTCACGTGATTACCTCTAGACTCATCTACGGTGCTGCAAATGGCATTGTGTCCTTTTTTCCCTTGGCTAATATTCTGTCTTAGCGAGGTCCATTTTCTGCAGTGTGATTCCCTGAGGGCTGAGGATTAGCTGACCTGGGCAGCCTGACCCTGCCGGCAAGCCCTCCCCAGGTGTGCCTGGGTTGAGGTCAATATAAACTGCACTCCAGGCAGCAATAGCCCCTGCAGCTGTGCCTGACTCCATATTCTCTGCCCCGTCAGCAGTCTCGGGGCTGTGCTGGTGGGAGGGTGTGAGGGTCCACGGCTTTGTTGGTGGCCCGGTGTGAGTGGGGCTCTGCTGGACTTTCTGCAGGAGTTGCCAGGCTGCCACCTGTAAAGAAGAGGATGTGTCACCCATAACTTCCACTGGAATTTCTCTCCGGGCTGAGGAAGGAAACAAAGGAGTGGGGGCCGGGACAGGAGGGGTATCTCAGGCAGGGAAATGGAAAGCTTCCAGAAGAGCGCCCGGGGCCAGGACCATCCTGGCTGGCCTGCAGGCAGCAAGTTGGCCTGCGTGCTGTCGCTGGTGTGGCTCCACGGCCCTTCCTCTAGGCTTTCAAGCCCTTGTACATATTCAGGTGTTTTACCTGGGAAGGGTGGGAACAGTTCAGTAGCAGCTGGCCTGGGGCTCAGCTCACGTTTACTCACAGAGGCCTCGGCATGGTCCCCCAGCTTTGCAGTGAGGACGCTCCTTGCATGGGGGGACGGGGCTGTTGGTTGTATGGAAGATGATTCCCCACCACTGACCAATTTCAGAATTGTTTACTGCTGGAACAAGTGCCTTGGTAGTGTTTTCCTCTGTATAACTGTTTGGTTTAGGTTTTTTTTTTCTTTCTTGGTTCAAGTTAGATTTTATTCCTCGTTTATGTATTTATAGATATAAGCATGGGAATAATTCATTCATATAAATACATCTGTGTGAATGGAAGAACTTTCTTCTGTTTTATTTTCAAAAATTTTGAAATTTAATTTTATTTATTTCTTTATACAGCAGGTTACTATTAGTTATATATTTTATGCATATACATGTATACAGGTCCATCCCAATCTCCCAACTCATCCCACCACCACCACCCCATGGCTTCCCCCACTTGGTGTCCATACGTTTGTTCTCTACCTCTGTGTCTCTATTTCTGCCCTGCAAACCAGTTCATCTGTACCATTTTTCTAGGTTCCACCTATATGCATTAATATACAATATTTGTTTTTCTCTTTCTGACTTAGTTCACTCTGTATGACAGGCTCTAGATCCATCGACTTCTCTACAAATGACCCAGTTTCATTCCTTTTTATGGCTGAGCAATATTCCATTTTATATATGTACCACATCTTTATCCATTCGTCTTTCTGTGGGCATTTAGGTTGCTTCCATTACCTGGCTATTGTAAATTGTGCTGCAATGAACATTGTGGTGAATGTGTCTTTTTGATTTATGGTTTTCTCTGAGTATATGCCCAAAAGTGGGATTGCAGGCTCCTATGGTAATTCTCTTTTTAGTTATTTAAAGGAACCTCCATACTGCTCTCCATAGTGAGTGTATCAATTTACCTTCCCACCAATAGTGGAAGAGGGTTCCTTTTGTCCACACCATCCCCGGAATTTGTTGTTTGTAGATTTGCTGATGATGCCGATTCTAACAGGTGTGAGGTCATACCTCATTGTCGTTTGGATTTGCATTTCTCTAATAATTAGTGATGTTGAGCAGCTTTTCATGTGCGTCTTGGCCATCTCTGTGACTTCTTTAAAGAAACGTCTATATAGATCTTCTGCCCATTTTTGTACTGGGTTGTTTGTTTTATTAATATTAAGCTGCGTGAGCTGTTTATATATATTGGAGATTAAACCTTTGTCCATTGATTCGTTTGCGAACGTTTTCGCCCATTCTGAGGCTTGCCTTTTTCCATTCCCGTTTTTTTAACCAAAAAAGAAAGAAAGCAAAAGAAGCAGAACACTAATGTGCGTGAAATATGCCTCTTGAAACAGTCGTTTTGAAATATGGACGTCTTTTGAATTTTTTGGTCCATATATGACCCCAGGATTTGTTTTCAGGGCAGGTGTCATTTACAGGCCTGCAACGATTTTGAATATCCACTGACCATTAGCGCTGGGATTAAAGCTGCTGTTGTGTGAAACGGCCACAAGGTGGCAGCAGTTCTCGCTTACCAAATCTGGTTACTAGGGCCACAGAGCCTCAATGGAAGTCCTGTTCTAGATTGGAATTTAGAATGGAATGTGCCAGGAGAAAGCCCCTCAAGTTTGTCTCACTACTTCTTGTTCGTGTTTTTAATTTAATTTTTTATTTTTTATTACAGCAAGTTTGATGACAACGTTTGGCTTGTTGTAGGTGTGCAAGATGTGGTTCTTTTACACATATACATAGGTCTGTTCTTCCTGGGACCCTTTTCCCATGTACGTTATGACAGAATGTTGAGTAGTCTTCTCTTGGTATTCCGTAGGTCTTTGGTGATTATATATTTCACCTGTGTTTGTATATGTCTGTTAACCCCGATATCCTAATGAATCCAATCCTCACACCTTTCCATTGGTGAACCATAAGTTTGTTTAATGAATCTGTGACTGCCCTTCTCCGTGGAAATATCTGCCCTGGTATCAATTTTTAGGTAACACCTATAAGTGATATCCTACGATATGTGTCTTTCACTTTCTGACTTACTACAAGTCACGTGATTACCTCTAGACTCATCTACGGTGCTGCAAATGGCATTGTGTCCTTTTTTCCCTTGGCTAATATTCTGTCTTAGCGAGGTCCTTTTTCTGCAATGTGATTCCCTGAGGGCTGAGGATTAGCTGACCTGGGCAGCCTGACCCTGCCGGCAAGCCCTCCCCAGGTGTGCCTGGGTTGAGGTCAATATAAACTGCACTCCAGGCAGCAATAGCCCCTGCAGCTGTGCCTGACTCCATATTCTCTGCCCCGTCAGCAGTCTCGGGGCTGTGCTGGTGGGAGGGTGTGAGGGTCCACGGCTTTGTTGGTGGCCCGGTGTGAGTGGGGCTCTGCTGGACTTTCTGCAGGAGTTGCCAGGCTGCCACCTGTAAAGAAGAGGATGTGTCACCCATAACTTCCACTGGAATTTCTCTCCGGGCTGAGGAAGGAAACAAAGGAGTGGGGGCCGGGACAGGAGGGGTATCTCAGGCAGGGAAATGGAAAGCTTCCAGAAGAGCGCCCGGGGCCAGGACCATCCTGGCTGGCCTGCAGGCAGCAAGTTGGCCTGCGTGCTGTCGCTGGTGTGGCTCCACGGCCCTTCCTCTAGGCTTTCAAGCCCTTGTACATATTCAGGTGTTTTACCTGGGAAGGGTGGGAACAGTTCAGTAGCAGCTGGCCTGGGGCTCAGCTCACGTTTACTCACAGAGGCCTCGGCATGGTCCCCCAGCTTTGCAGTGAGGACGCTCCTTGCATGGGGGGACGGGGCTGTTGGTTGTATGGAAGATGATTCCCCACCACTGACCAATTTCAGAATTGTTTACTGCTGGAACAAGTGCCTTGGTAGTGTTTTCCTCTGTATAACTGTTTGGTTTAGGTTTTTTTTTTCTTTCTTGGTTCAAGTTAGATTTTATTCCTCGTTTATGTATTTATAGATATAAGCATGGGAATAATTCATTCATATAAATACATCTGTGTGAATGGAAGAACTTTCTTCTGTTTTATTTTCAAAAATTTTGAAATTTAATTTTATTTATTTCTTTATACAGCAGGTTACTATTAGTTATATATTTTATGCATATACATGTATACAGGTCCATCCCAATCTCCCAACTCATCCCACCACCACCACCCCATGGCTTCCCCCACTTGGTGTCCATACGTTTGTTCTCTACCTCTGTGTCTCTATTTCTGCCCTGCAAACCAGTTCATCTGTACCATTTTTCTAGGTTCCACCTATATGCATTAATATACAATATTTGTTTTTCTCTTTCTGACTTAGTTCACTCTGTATGACAGGCTCTAGATCCATCGACTTCTCTACAAATGACCCAGTTTCATTCCTTTTTATGGCTGAGCAATATTCCATTTTATATATGTACCACATCTTTATCCATTCGTCTTTCTGTGGGCATTTAGGTTGCTTCCATTACCTGGCTATTGTAAATTGTGCTGCAATGAACATTGTGGTGAATGTGTCTTTTTGATTTATGGTTTTCTCTGGGTATATGCCCAAAAGTGGGATTGCAGGCTCCTATGGTAATTCTCTTTTTAGTTATTTAAAGGAACATCCATACTGCTCTCCATAGTGAGTGTATCAATTTACCTTCCCACCAATAGTGGAAGAGGGTTCCTTTTGTCCACACCATCCCCGGAATTTGTTGTTTGTAGATTTGCTGATGATGCCGATTCTAACAGGTGTGAGGTCATACCTCATTGTCGTTTGGATTTGCATTTCTCTAATAATTAGTGATGTTGAGCAGCTTTTCATGTGCGTCTTGGCCATCTCTGTGACTTCTTTAAAGAAACGTCTATATAGATCTTCTGCCCATTTTTGTACTGGGTTGTTTGTTTTATTAATATTAAGCTGTGTGAGCTGTTTATATATATTGGAGATTAAACCTTTGTCCATTGATTCGTTTGCGAACGTTTTCGCCCATTCTGAGGCTTGCCTTTTTCCATTCCCGTTTTTTTAACCAAAAAAGAAAGAAAGCAAAAGAAGCAGAACACTAATGTGCGTGAAATATGCCTCTTGAAACAGTCGTTTTGAAATATGGACGTGTTTTGAATTTTTTGGTCCATATATGACCCCAGGATTTGTTTTCAGGGCAGGTGTCATTTACAGGCCTGCAACGATTTTGAATATCCACTGACCATTAGCGCTGGGATTAAAGCTGCTGTTGTGTGAAACGGCCACAAGGTGGCAGCAGTTCTCGCTTACCAAATCTGGTTACTAGGGCCACAGAGCCTCAATGGAAGTCCTGTTCTAGATTGGAATTTAGAATGGAATGTGCCAGGAGAAAGCCCCTCAAGTTTGTCTCACTACTTCTTGTTCGTGTTTTTAATTTAATTTTTTATTTTTTATTACAGCAAGTTTGATGACAACGTTTGGCTTGTTGTAGGTGTGCAAGATGTGGTTCTTTTACACATATACATAGGTCTGTTCTTCCTGGGACCCTTTTCCCATGTACGTTATGACAGAATGTTGAGTAGTCTTCTCTTGGTATTCCGTAGGTCTTTGGTGATTATATATTTCACCTGTGTTTGTATATGTCTGTTAACCCCGATATCCTAATGAATCCAATCCTCACACCTTTCCATTGGTGAACCATAAGTTTGTTTAATGAATCTGTGACTGCCCTTCTCCGTGGAAATATCTGCCCTGGTATCAATTTTTAGGTAACACCTATAAGTGATATCCTACGATATGTGTCTTTCACTTTCTGACTTACTACAAGTCACGTGATTACCTCTAGACTCATCTACGGTGCTGCAAATGGCATTGTGTCCTTTTTTCCCTTGGCTAATATTCTGTCTTAGCGAGGTCCATTTTCTGCAGTGTGATTCCCTGAGGGCTGAGGATTAGCTGACCTGGGCAGCCTGACCCTGCCGGCAAGCCCTCCCCAGGTGTGCCTGGGTTGAGGTCAATATAAACTGCACTCCAGGCAGCAATAGCCCCTGCAGCTGTGCCTGACTCCATATTCTCTGCCCCGTCAGCAGTCTCGGGGCTGTGCTGGTGGGAGGGTGTGAGGGTCCACGGCTTTGTTGGTGGCCCGGTGTGAGTGGGGCTCTGCTGGACTTTCTGCAGGAGTTGCCAGGCTGCCACCTGTAAAGAAGAGGATGTGTCACCCATAACTTCCACTGGAATTTCTCTCCGGGCTGAGGAAGGAAACAAAGGAGTGGGGGCCGGGACAGGAGGGGTATCTCAGGCAGGGAAATGGAAAGCTTCCAGAAGAGCGCCCGGGGCCAGGACCATCCTGGCTGGCCTGCAGGCAGCAAGTTGGCCTGCGTGCTGTCGCTGGTGTGGCTCCACGGCCCTTCCTCTAGGCTTTCAAGCCCTTGTACATATTCAGGTGTTTTACCTGGGAAGGGTGGGAACAGTTCAGTAGCAGCTGGCCTGGGGCTCAGCTCACGTTTACTCACAGAGGCCTCGGCATGGTCCCCCAGCTTTGCAGTGAGGACGCTCCTTGCATGGGGGGACGGGGCTGTTGGTTGTATGGAAGATGATTCCCCACCACTGACCAATTTCAGAATTGTTTACTGCTGGAACAAGTGCCTTGGTAGTGTTTTCCTCTGTATAACTGTTTGGTTTAGGTTTTTTTTTTCTTTCTTGGTTCAAGTTAGATTTTATTCCTCGTTTATGTATTTATAGATATAAGCATGGGAATAATTCATTCATATAAATACATCTGTGTGAATGGAAGAACTTTCTTCTGTTTTATTTTCAAAAATTTTGAAATTTAATTTTATTTATTTCTTTATACAGCAGGTTACTATTAGTTATATATTTTATGCATATACATGTATACAGGTCCATCCCAATCTCCCAACTCATCCCACCACCACCACCCCATGGCTTCCCCCACTTGGTGTCCATACGTTTGTTCTCTACCTCTGTGTCTCTATTTCTGCCCTGCAAACCAGTTCATCTGTACCATTGTTCTAGGTTCCACCTATATGCATTAATATACAATATTTGTTTTTCTCTTTCTGACTTAGTTCACTCTGTATGACAGGCTCTAGATCCATCGGCTTCTCTACAAATGACCCAGTTTCATTCCTTTTTATGGCTGAGCAATATTCCATTTTATATATGTACCACATCTTTATCCATTCGTCTTTCTGTGGGCATTTAGGTTGCTTCCATTACCTGGCTATTGTAAATTGTGCTGCAATGAACATTGTGGTGAATGTGTCTTTTTGATTTATGGTTTTCTCTGGGTATATGCCCAAAAGTGGGATTGCAGGCTCCTATGGTAATTCTCTTTTTAGTTATTTAAAGGAACCTCCATACTGCTCTCCATAGTGAGTGTATCAATTTACCTTCCCACCAATAGCGGAAGAGGGTTCCTTTTGTCCACACCATCCCCGGAATTTGTTGTTTGTAGAATTGCTGATGATGCCGATTCTAACAGGTGTGAGGTCATACCTCATTGTCGTTTGGATTTGCATTTCTCTAATAATTAGTGATGTTGAGCAGCTTTTCATGTGCGTCTTGGCCATCTCTGTGACTTCTTTAAAGAAACGTCTATATAGATCTTCTGCCCATTTTTGTACTGGGTTGTTTGTTTTATTAATATTAAGCTGCGTGAGCTGTTTATATATATTGGAGATTAAACCTTTGTCCATTGATTCGTTTGCGAACGTTTTCGCCCATTCTGAGGCTTGCCTTTTTCCATTCCCGTTTTTTTAACCAAAAAAGAAAGAAAGCAAAAGAAGCAGAACACTAATGTGCGTGAAATATGCCTCTTGAAACAGTCGTTTTGAAATATGGACGTGTTTTGAATTTTTTGGTCCATATATGACCCCAGGATTTGTTTTCAGGGCAGGTGTCATTTACAGGCCTGCAACGATTTTGAATATCCACTGACCATTAGCGCTGGGATTAAAGCTGCTGTTGTGTGAAATGGCCACAAGGTGGCAGCAGTTCTCGCTTACCAAATCTGGTTACTAGGGCCACAGAGCCTCAATGGAAGTCCTGTTCTAGATTGGAATTTAGAATGGAATGTGCCAGGAGAAAGCCCCTCAAGTTTGTCTCACTACTTCTTGTTCGTGTTTTTAATTTAATTTTTTATTTTTTATTACAGCAAGTTTGATGACAACGTTTGGCTTCTTGTAGGTGTGCAAGATGTGGTTCTTTTACACATATACATAGGTCTGTTCTTCCTGGGACCCTTTTCCCATGTACGTTATGACAGAATGTTGAGTAGTCTTCTCTTGGTATTCCGTAGGTCTTTGGTGATTATATATTTCACCTGTGTTTGTATATGTCTGTTAACCCCGATATCCTAATGAATCCAATCCTCACACCTTTCCATTGGTGAACCATAAGTTTGTTTAATGAATCTGTGACTGCCCTTCTCCGTGGAAATATCTGCCCTGGTATCAATTTTTAGGTAACACCTATAAGTGATATCCTACGATATGTGTCTTTCACTTTCTGACTTACTACAAGTCACGTGATTACCTCTAGACTCATCTACGGTGCTGCAAATGGCATTGTGTCCTTTTTTCCCTTGGCTAATATTCTGTCTTAGCGAGGTCCTTTTTCTGCAGTGTGATTCCCTGAGGGCTGAGGATTAGCTGACCTGGGCAGCCTGACCCTGCCGGCAAGCCCTCCCCAGGTGTGCCTGGGTTGAGGTCAATATAAACTGCACTCCAGGCAGCAATAGCCCCTGCAGCTGTGCCTGACTCCATATTCTCTGCCCCGTCAGCAGTCTCGGGGCTGTGCTGGTGGGAGGGTGTGAGGGTCCACGGCTTTGTTGGTGGCCCGGTGTGAGTGGGGCTCTGCTGGACTTTCTGCAGGAGTTGCCAGGCTGCCACCTGTAAAGAAGAGGATGTGTCACCCATAACTTCCACTGGAATTTCTCTCCGGGCTGAGGAAGGAAACAAAGGAGTGGGGGCCGGGACAGGAGGGGTATCTCAGGCAGGGAAATGGAAAGCTTCCAGAAGAGCGCCCGGGGCCAGGACCATCCTGGCTGGCCTGCAGGCAGCAAGTTGGCCTGCGTGCTGTCGCTGGTGTGGCTCCACGGCCCTTCCTCTAGGCTTTCAAGCCCTTGTACATATTCAGGTGTTTTACCTGGGAAGGGTGGGAACAGTTCAGTAGCAGCTGGCCTGGGGCTCAGCTCACGTTTACTCACAGAGGCCTCGGCATGGTCCCCCAGCTTTGCAGTGAGGACGCTCCTTGCATGGGGGGACGGGGCTGTTGGTTGTATGGAAGATGATTCCCCACCACTGACCAATTTCAGAATTGTTTACTGCTGGAACAAGTGCCTTGGTAGTGTTTTCCTCTGTATAACTGTTTGGTTTAGGTTTTTTTTTTCTTTCTTGGTTCAAGTTAGATTTTATTCCTCGTTTATGTATTTATAGATATAAGCATGGGAATAATTCATTCATATAAATACATCTGTGTGAATGGAAGAACTTTCTTCTGTTTTATTTTCAAAAATTTTGAAATTTAATTTTATTTATTTCTTTATACAGCAGGTTACTATTAGTTATATATTTTATGCATATACATGTATACAGGTCCATCCCAATCTCCCAACTCATCCCACCACCACCACCCCATGGCTTCCCCCACTTGGTGTCCATACGTTTGTTCTCTACCTCTGTGTCTCTATTTCTGCCCTGCAAACCAGTTCATCTGTACCATTGTTCTAGGTTCCACCTATATGCATTAATATACAATATTTGTTTTTCTCTTTCTGACTTAGTTCACTCTGTATGACAGGCTCTAGATCCATCGACTTCTCTACAAATGACCCAGTTTCATTCCTTTTTATGGCTGAGCAATATTCCATTTTATATATGTACCACATCTTTATCCATTCGTCTTTCTGTGGGCATTTAGGTTGCTTCCATTACCTGGCTATTGTAAATTGTGCTGCAATGAACATTGTGGTGAATGTGTCTTTTTGATTTATGGTTTTCTCTGGGTATATGCCCAAAAGTGGGATTGCAGGCTCCTATGGTAATTCTCTTTTTAGTTATTTAAAGGAACATCCATACTGCTCTCCATAGTGAGTGTATCAATTTACCTTCCCACCAATAGTGGAAGAGGGTTCCTTTTGTCCACACCATCCCCGGAATTTGTTGTTTGTAGATTTGCTGATGATGCCGATTCTAACAGGTGTGAGGTCATACCTCATTGTCGTTTGGATTTGCATTTCTCTAATAATTAGTGATGTTGAGCAGCTTTTCATGTGCGTCTTGGCCATCTCTGTGACTTCTTTAAAGAAACGTCTATATAGATCTTCTGCCCATTTTTGTACTGGGTTGTTTGTTTTATTAATATTAAGCTGCGTGAGCTGTTTATATATATTGGAGATTAAACCTTTGTCCATTGATTCGTTTGCGAACGTTTTCGCCCATTCTGAGGCTTGCCTTTTTCCATTCCCGTTTTTTTAACCAAAAAAGAAAGAAAGCAAAAGAAGCAGAACACTAATGTGCGTGAAATATGCCTCTTGAAACAGTCGTTTTGAAATATGGACGTGTTTTGAATTTTTTGGTCCATATATGACCCCAGGATTTGTTTTCAGGGCAGGTGTCATTTACAGGCCTGCAACGATTTTGAATATCCACTGACCATTAGCGCTGGGATTAAAGCTGCTGTTGTGTGAAACGGCCACAAGGTGGCAGCAGTTCTCGCTTACCAAATCTGGTTACTAGGGCCACAGAGCCTCAATGGAAGTCCTGTTCTAGATTGGAATTTAGAATGGAATGTGCCAGGAGAAAGCCCCTCAAGTTTGTCTCACTACTTCTTGTTCGTGTTTTTAATTTAATTTTTTATTTTTTATTACAGCAAGTTTGATGACAACGTTTGGCTTGTTGTAGGTGTGCAAGATGTGGTTCTTTTACACATATACATAGGTCTGTTCTTCCTGGGACCCTTTTCCCATGTACGTTATGACAGAATGTTGAGTAGTCTTCTCTTGGTATTCCGTAGGTCTTTGGTGATTATATATTTCACCTGTGTTTGTATATGTCTGTTAACCCCGATATCCTAATGAATCCAATCCTCACACCTTTCCATTGGTGAACCATAAGTTTGTTTAATGAATCTGTGACTGCCCTTCTCCGTGGAAATATCTGCCCTGGTATCAATTTTTAGGTAACACCTATAAGTGATATCCTACGATATGTGTCTTTCACTTTCTGACTTACTACAAGTCACGTGATTACCTCTAGACTCATCTACGGTGCTGCAAATGGCATTGTGTCCTTTTTTCCCTTGGCTAATATTCTGTCTTAGCGAGGTCCATTTTCTGCAGTGTGATTCCCTGAGGGCTGAGGATTAGCTGACCTGGGCAGCCTGACCCTGCCGGCAAGCCCTCCCCAGGTGTGCCTGGGTTGAGGTCAATATAAACTGCACTCCAGGCAGCAATAGCCCCTGCAGCTGTGCCTGACTCCATATTCTCTGCCCCGTCAGCAGTCTCGGGGCTGTGCTGGTGGGAGGGTGTGAGGGTCCACGGCTTTGTTGGTGGCCCGGTGTGAGTGGGGCTCTGCTGGACTTTCTGCAGGAGTTGCCAGGCTGCCACCTGTAAAGAAGAGGATGTGTCACCCATAACTTCCACTGGAATTTCTCTCCGGGCTGAGGAAGGAAACAAAGGAGTGGGGGCCGGGACAGGAGGGGTATCTCAGGCAGGGAAATGGAAAGCTTCCAGAAGAGCGCCCGGGGCCAGGACCATCCTGGCTGGCCTGCAGGCAGCAAGTTGGCCTGCGTGCTGTCGCTGGTGTGGCTCCACGGCCCTTCCTCTAGGCTTTCAAGCCCTTGTACATATTCAGGTGTTTTACCTGGGAAGGGTGGGAACAGTTCAGTAGCAGCTGGCCTGGGGCTCAGCTCACGTTTACTCACAGAGGCCTCGGCATGGTCCCCCAGCTTTGCAGTGAGGACGCTCCTTGCATGGGGGGACGGGGCTGTTGGTTGTATGGAAGATGATTCCCCACCACTGACCAATTTCAGAATTGTTTACTGCTGGAACAAGTGCCTTGGTAGTGTTTTCCTCTGTATAACTGTTTGGTTTAGGTTTTTTTTTTCTTTCTTGGTTCAAGTTAGATTTTATTCCTCGTTTATGTATTTATAGATATAAGCATGGGAATAATTCATTCATATAAATACATCTGTGTGAATGGAAGAACTTTCTTCTGTTTTATTTTCAAAAATTTTGAAATTTAATTTTATTTATTTCTTTATACAGCAGGTTACTATTAGTTATATATTTTATGCATATACATGTATACAGGTCCATCCCAATCTCCCAACTCATCCCACCACCACCACCCCATGGCTTCCCCCACTTGGTGTCCATACGTTTGTTCTCTACCTCTGTGTCTCTATTTCTGCCCTGCAAACCAGTTCATCTGTACCATTTTTCTAGGTTCCACCTATATGCATTAATATACAATATTTGTTTTTCTCTTTCTGACTTAGTTCACTCTGTATGACAGGCTCTAGATCCATCGACTTCTCTACAAATGACCCAGTTTCATTCCTTTTTATGGCTGAGCAATATTCCATTTTATATATGTACCACATCTTTATCCATTCGTCTTTCTGTGGGCATTTAGGTTGCTTCCATTACCTGGCTATTGTAAATTGTGCTGCAATGAACATTGTGGTGAATGTGTCTTTTTGATTTATGGTTTTCTCTGGGTATATGCCCAAAAGTGGGATTGCAGGCTCCTATGGTAATTCTCTTTTTAGTTATTTAAAGGAACATCCATACTGCTCTCCATAGTGAGTGTATCAATTTACCTTCCCACCAATAGTGGAAGAGGGTTCCTTTTGTCCACACCATCCCCGGAATTTGTTGTTTGTAGATTTGCTGATGATGCCGATTCTAACAGGTGTGAGGTCATACCTCATTGTCGTTTGGATTTGCATTTCTCTAATAATTAGTGATGTTGAGCAGCTTTTCATGTGCGTCTTGGCCATCTCTGTGACTTCTTTAAAGAAACGTCTATATAGATCTTCTGCCCATTTTTGTACTGGGTTGTTTGTTTTATTAATATTAAGCTGCGTGAGCTGTTTATATATATTGGAGATTAAACCTTTGTCCATTGATTCGTTTGCGAACGTTTTCGCCCATTCTGAGGCTTGCCTTTTTCCATTCCCGTTTTTTTAACCAAAAAAGAAAGAAAGCAAAAGAAGCAGAACACTAATGTGCGTGAAATATGCCTCTTGAAACAGTCGTTTTGAAATATGAACGTGTTTTGAATTTTTTGGTCCATATATGACCCCAGGATTTGTTTTCAGGGCAGGTGTCATTTACAGGCCTGCAACGATTTTGAATATCCACTGACCATTAGCGCTGGGATTAAAGCTGCTGTTGTGTGAAACGGCCACAAGGTGGCAGCAGTTCTCGCTTACCAAATCTGGTTACTAGGGCCACAGAGCCTCAATGGAAGTCCTGTTCTAGATTGGAATTTAGAATGGAATGTGCCAGGAGAAAGCCCCTCAAGTTTGTCTCACTACTTCTTGTTCGTGTTTTTAATTTAATTTTTTATTTTTTATTACAGCAAGTTTGATGACAACGTTTGGCTTGTTGTAGGTGTGCAAGATGTGGTTCTTTTACACATATACATAGGTCTGTTCTTCCTGGGACCCTTTTCCCATGTACGTTATGACAGAATGTTGAGTAGTCTTCTCTTGGTATTCCGTAGGTCTTTGGTGATTATATATTTCACCTGTGTTTGTATATGTCTGTTAACCCCGATATCCTAATGAATCCAATCCTCACACCTTTCCATTGGTGAACCATAAGTTTGTTTAATGAATCTGTGACTGCCCTTCTCCGTGGAAATATCTGCCCTGGTATCAATTTTTAGGTAACACCTATAAGTGATATCCTACGATATGTGTCTTTCACTTTCTGACTTACTACAAGTCACGTGATTACCTCTAGACTCATCTACGGTGCTGCAAATGGCATTGTGTCCTTTTTTCCCTTGGCTAATATTCTGTCTTAGCGAGGTCCATTTTCTGCAGTGTGATTCCCTGAGGGCTGAGGATTAGCTGACCTGGGCAGCCTGACCCTGCCGGCAAGCCCTCCCCAGGTGTGCCTGGGTTGAGGTCAATATAAACTGCACTCCAGGCAGCAATAGCCCCTGCAGCTGTGCCTGACTCCATATTCTCTGCCCCGTCAGCAGTCTCGGGGCTGTGCTGGTGGGAGGGTGTGAGGGTCCACGGCTTTGTTGGTGGCCCGGTGTGAGTGGGGCTCTGCTGGACTTTCTGCAGGAGTTGCCAGGCTGCCACCTGTAAAGAAGAGGATGTGTCACCCATAACTTCCACTGGAATTTCTCTCCGGGCTGAGGAAGGAAACAAAGGAGTGGGGGCCGGGACAGGAGGGGTATCTCAGGCAGGGAAATGGAAAGCTTCCAGAAGAGCGCCCGGGGCCAGGACCATCCTGGCTGGCCTGCAGGCAGCAAGTTGGCCTGCGTGCTGTCGCTGGTGTGGCTCCACGGCCCTTCCTCTAGGCTTTCAAGCCCTTGTACATATTCAGGTGTTTTACCTGGGAAGGGTGGGAACAGTTCAGTAGCAGCTGGCCTGGGGCTCAGCTCACGTTTACTCACAGAGGCCTCGGCATGGTCCCCCAGCTTTGCAGTGAGGACGCTCCTTGCATGGGGGGACGGGGCTGTTGGTTGTATGGAAGATGATTCCCCACCACTGACCAATTTCAGAATTGTTTACTGCTGGAACAAGTGCCTTGGTAGTGTTTTCCTCTGTATAACTGTTTGGTTTAGGTTTTTTTTTTCTTTCTTGGTTCAAGTTAGATTTTATTCCTCGTTTATGTATTTATAGATATAAGCATGGGAATAATTCATTCATATAAATACATCTGTGTGAATGGAAGAACTTTCTTCTGTTTTATTTTCAAAAATTTTGAAATTTAATTTTATTTATTTCTTTATACAGCAGGTTACTATTAGTTATATATTTTATGCATATACATGTATACAGGTCCATCCCAATCTCCCAACTCATCCCACCACCACCACCCCATGGCTTCCCCCACTTGGTGTCCATACGTTTGTTCTCTACCTCTGTGTCTCTATTTCTGCCCTGCAAACCAGTTCATCTGTACCATTGTTCTAGGTTCCACCTATATGCATTAATATACAATATTTGTTTTTCTCTTTCTGACTTAGTTCACTCTGTATGACAGGCTCTAGATCCATCGGCTTCTCTACAAATGACCCAGTTTCATTCCTTTTTATGGCTGAGCAATATTCCATTTTATATATGTACCACATCTTTATCCATTCGTCTTTCTGTGGGCATTTAGGTTGCTTCCATTACCTGGCTATTGTAAATTGTGCTGCAATGAACATTGTGGTGAATGTGTCTTTTTGATTTATGGTTTTCTCTGGGTATATGCCCAAAAGTGGGATTGCAGGCTCCTATGGTAATTCTCTTTTTAGTTATTTAAAGGAACCTCCATACTGCTCTCCATAGTGAGTGTATCAATTTACCTTCCCACCAATAGCGGAAGAGGGTTCCTTTTGTCCACACCATCCCCGGAATTTGTTGTTTGTAGAATTGCTGATGATGCCGATTCTAACAGGTGTGAGGTCATACCTCATTGTCGTTTGGATTTGCATTTCTCTAATAATTAGTGATGTTGAGCAGCTTTTCATGTGCGTCTTGGCCATCTCTGTGACTTCTTTAAAGAAACGTCTATATAGATCTTCTGCCCATTTTTGTACTGGGTTGTTTGTTTTATTAATATTAAGCTGCGTGAGCTGTTTATATATATTGGAGATTAAACCTTTGTCCATTGATTCGTTTGCGAACGTTTTCGCCCATTCTGAGGCTTGCCTTTTTCCATTCCCGTTTTTTTAACCAAAAAAGAAAGAAAGCAAAAGAAGCAGAACACTAATGTGCGTGAAATATGCCTCTTGAAACAGTCGTTTTGAAATATGGACGTGTTTTGAATTTTTTGGTCCATATATGACCCCAGGATTTGTTTTCAGGGCAGGTGTCATTTACAGGCCTGCAACGATTTTGAATATCCACTGACCATTAGCGCTGGGATTAAAGCTGCTGTTGTGTGAAATGGCCACAAGGTGGCAGCAGTTCTCGCTTACCAAATCTGGTTACTAGGGCCACAGAGCCTCAATGGAAGTCCTGTTCTAGATTGGAATTTAGAATGGAATGTGCCAGGAGAAAGCCCCTCAAGTTTGTCTCACTACTTCTTGTTCGTGTTTTTAATTTAATTTTTTATTTTTTATTACAGCAAGTTTGATGACAACGTTTGGCTTCTTGTAGGTGTGCAAGATGTGGTTCTTTTACACATATACATAGGTCTGTTCTTCCTGGGACCCTTTTCCCATGTACGTTATGACAGAATGTTGAGTAGTCTTCTCTTGGTATTCCGTAGGTCTTTGGTGATTATATATTTCACCTGTGTTTGTATATGTCTGTTAACCCCGATATCCTAATGAATCCAATCCTCACACCTTTCCATTGGTGAACCATAAGTTTGTTTAATGAATCTGTGACTGCCCTTCTCCGTGGAAATATCTGCCCTGGTATCAATTTTTAGGTAACACCTATAAGTGATATCCTACGATATGTGTCTTTCACTTTCTGACTTACTACAAGTCACGTGATTACCTCTAGACTCATCTACGGTGCTGCAAATGGCATTGTGTCCTTTTTTCCCTTGGCTAATATTCTGTCTTAGCGAGGTCCTTTTTCTGCAGTGTGATTCCCTGAGGGCTGAGGATTAGCTGACCTGGGCAGCCTGACCCTGCCGGCAAGCCCTCCCCAGGTGTGCCTGGGTTGAGGTCAATATAAACTGCACTCCAGGCAGCAATAGCCCCTGCAGCTGTGCCTGACTCCATATTCTCTGCCCCGTCAGCAGTCTCGGGGCTGTGCTGGTGGGAGGGTGTGAGGGTCCACGGCTTTGTTGGTGGCCCGGTGTGAGTGGGGCTCTGCTGGACTTTCTGCAGGAGTTGCCAGGCTGCCACCTGTAAAGAAGAGGATGTGTCACCCATAACTTCCACTGGAATTTCTCTCCGGGCTGAGGAAGGAAACAAAGGAGTGGGGGCCGGGACAGGAGGGGTATCTCAGGCAGGGAAATGGAAAGCTTCCAGAAGAGCGCCCGGGGCCAGGACCATCCTGGCTGGCCTGCAGGCAGCAAGTTGGCCTGCGTGCTGTCGCTGGTGTGGCTCCACGGCCCTTCCTCTAGGCTTTCAAGCCCTTGTACATATTCAGGTGTTTTACCTGGGAAGGGTGGGAACAGTTCAGTAGCAGCTGGCCTGGGGCTCAGCTCACGTTTACTCACAGAGGCCTCGGCATGGTCCCCCAGCTTTGCAGTGAGGACGCTCCTTGCATGGGGGGACGGGGCTGTTGGTTGTATGGAAGATGATTCCCCACCACTGACCAATTTCAGAATTGTTTACTGCTGGAACAAGTGCCTTGGTAGTGTTTTCCTCTGTATAACTGTTTGGTTTAGGTTTTTTTTTTCTTTCTTGGTTCAAGTTAGATTTTATTCCTCGTTTATGTATTTATAGATATAAGCATGGGAATAATTCATTCATATAAATACATCTGTGTGAATGGAAGAACTTTCTTCTGTTTTATTTTCAAAAATTTTGAAATTTAATTTTATTTATTTCTTTATACAGCAGGTTACTATTAGTTATATATTTTATGCATATACATGTATACAGGTCCATCCCAATCTCCCAACTCATCCCACCACCACCACCCCATGGCTTCCCCCACTTGGTGTCCATACGTTTGTTCTCTACCTCTGTGTCTCTATTTCTGCCCTGCAAACCAGTTCATCTGTACCATTGTTCTAGGTTCCACCTATATGCATTAATATACAATATTTGTTTTTCTCTTTCTGACTTAGTTCACTCTGTATGACAGGCTCTAGATCCATCGACTTCTCTACAAATGACCCAGTTTCATTCCTTTTTATGGCTGAGCAATATTCCATTTTATATATGTACCACATCTTTATCCATTCGTCTTTCTGTGGGCATTTAGGTTGCTTCCATTACCTGGCTATTGTAAATTGTGCTGCAATGAACATTGTGGTGAATGTGTCTTTTTGATTTATGGTTTTCTCTGGGTATATGCCCAAAAGTGGGATTGCAGGCTCCTATGGTAATTCTCTTTTTAGTTATTTAAAGGAACATCCATACTGCTCTCCATAGTGAGTGTATCAATTTACCTTCCCACCAATAGTGGAAGAGGGTTCCTTTTGTCCACACCATCCCCGGAATTTGTTGTTTGTAGATTTGCTGATGATGCCGATTCTAACAGGTGTGAGGTCATACCTCATTGTCGTTTGGATTTGCATTTCTCTAATAATTAGTGATGTTGAGCAGCTTTTCATGTGCGTCTTGGCCATCTCTGTGACTTCTTTAAAGAAACGTCTATATAGATCTTCTGCCCATTTTTGTACTGGGTTGTTTGTTTTATTAATATTAAGCTGCGTGAGCTGTTTATATATATTGGAGATTAAACCTTTGTCCATTGATTCGTTTGCGAACGTTTTCGCCCATTCTGAGGCTTGCCTTTTTCCATTCCCGTTTTTTTAACCAAAAAAGAAAGAAAGCAAAAGAAGCAGAACACTAATGTGCGTGAAATATGCCTCTTGAAACAGTCGTTTTGAAATATGAACGTGTTTTGAATTTTTTGGTCCATATATGACCCCAGGATTTGTTTTCAGGGCAGGTGTCATTTACAGGCCTGCAACGATTTTGAATATCCACTGACCATTAGCGCTGGGATTAAAGCTGCTGTTGTGTGAAACGGCCACAAGGTGGCAGCAGTTCTCGCTTACCAAATCTGGTTACTAGGGCCACAGAGCCTCAATGGAAGTCCTGTTCTAGATTGGAATTTAGAATGGAATGTGCCAGGAGAAAGCCCCTCAAGTTTGTCTCACTACTTCTTGTTCGTGTTTTTAATTTAATTTTTTATTTTTTATTACAGCAAGTTTGATGACAACGTTTGGCTTCTTGTAGGTGTGCAAGATGTGGTTCTTTTACACATATACATAGGTCTGTTCTTCCTGGGACCCTTTTCCCATGTACGTTATGACAGAATGTTGAGTAGTCTTCTCTTGGTATTCCGTAGGTCTTTGGTGATTATATATTTCACCTGTGTTTGTATATGTCTGTTAACCCCGATATCCTAATGAATCCAATCCTCACACCTTTCCATTGGTGAACCATAAGTTTGTTTAATGAATCTGTGACTGCCCTTCTCCGTGGAAATATCTGCCCTGGTATCAATTTTTAGGTAACACCTATAAGTGATATCCTACGATATGTGTCTTTCACTTTCTGACTTACTACAAGTCACGTGATTACCTCTAGACTCATCTACGGTGCTGCAAATGGCATTGTGTCCTTTTTTCCCTTGGCTAATATTCTGTCTTAGCGAGGTCCATTTTCTGCAGTGTGATTCCCTGAGGGCTGAGGATTAGCTGACCTGGGCAGCCTGACCCTGCCGGCAAGCCCTCCCCAGGTGTGCCTGGGTTGAGGTCAATATAAACTGCACTCCAGGCAGCAATAGCCCCTGCAGCTGTGCCTGACTCCATATTCTCTGCCCCGTCAGCAGTCTCGGGGCTGTGCTGGTGGGAGGGTGTGAGGGTCCACGGCTTTGTTGGTGGCCCGGTGTGAGTGGGGCTCTGCTGGACTTTCTGCAGGAGTTGCCAGGCTGCCACCTGTAAAGAAGAGGATGTGTCACCCATAACTTCCACTGGAATTTCTCTCCGGGCTGAGGAAGGAAACAAAGGAGTGGGGGCCGGGACAGGAGGGGTATCTCAGGCAGGGAAATGGAAAGCTTCCAGAAGAGCGCCCGGGGCCAGGACCATCCTGGCTGGCCTGCAGGCAGCAAGTTGGCCTGCGTGCTGTCGCTGGTGTGGCTCCACGGCCCTTCCTCTAGGCTTTCAAGCCCTTGTACATATTCAGGTGTTTTACCTGGGAAGGGTGGGAACAGTTCAGTAGCAGCTGGCCTGGGGCTCAGCTCACGTTTACTCACAGAGGCCTCGGCATGGTCCCCCAGCTTTGCAGTGAGGACGCTCCTTGCATGGGGGGACGGGGCTGTTGGTTGTATGGAAGATGATTCCCCACCACTGACCAATTTCAGAATTGTTTACTGCTGGAACAAGTGCCTTGGTAGTGTTTTCCTCTGTATAACTGTTTGGTTTAGGTTTTTTTTTTCTTTCTTGGTTCAAGTTAGATTTTATTCCTCGTTTATGTATTTATAGATATAAGCATGGGAATAATTCATTCATATAAATACATCTGTGTGAATGGAAGAACTTTCTTCTGTTTTATTTTCAAAAATTTTGAAATTTAATTTTATTTATTTCTTTATACAGCAGGTTACTATTAGTTATATATTTTATGCATATACATGTATACAGGTCCATCCCAATCTCCCAACTCATCCCACCACCACCACCCCATGGCTTCCCCCACTTGGTGTCCATACGTTTGTTCTCTACCTCTGTGTCTCTATTTCTGCCCTGCAAACCAGTTCATCTGTACCATTGTTCTAGGTTCCACCTATATGCATTAATATACAATATTTGTTTTTCTCTTTCTGACTTAGTTCACTCTGTATGACAGGCTCTAGATCCATCGACTTCTCTACAAATGACCCAGTTTCATTCCTTTTTATGGCTGAGCAATATTCCATTTTATATATGTACCACATCTTTATCCATTCGTCTTTCTGTGGGCATTTAGGTTGCTTCCATTACCTGGCTATTGTAAATTGTGCTGCAATGAACATTGTGGTGAATGTGTCTTTTTGATTTATGGTTTTCTCTGGGTATATGCCCAAAAGTTGGATTGCAGGCTCCTATGGTAATTCTCTTTTTAGTTATTTAAAGGAACCTCCATACTGCTCTCCATAGTGAGTGTATCAATTTACCTTCCCACCAATAGTGGAAGAGGGTTCCTTTTGTCCACACCATCCCCGGAATTTGTTGTTTGTAGAATTGCTGATGATGCCGATTCTAACAGGTGTGAGGTCATACCTCATTGTCGTTTGGATTTGCATTTCTCTAATAATTAGTGATGTTGAGCAGCTTTTCATGTGCGTCTTGGCCATCTCTGTGACTTCTTTAAAGAAACGTCTATATAGATCTTCTGCCCATTTTTGTACTGGGTTGTTTGTTTTATTAATATTAAGCTGCGTGAGCTGTTTATATATATTGGAGATTAAACCTTTGTCCATTGATTCGTTTGCGAACGTTTTCGCCCATTCTGAGGCTTGCCTTTTTCCATTCCCGTTTTTTTAACCAAAAAAGAAAGAAAGCAAAAGAAGCAGAACACTAATGTGCGTGAAATATGCCTCTTGAAACAGTCGTTTTGAAATATGGACGTGTTTTGAATTTTTTGGTCCATATATGACCCCAGGATTTGTTTTCAGGGCAGGTGTCATTTACAGGCCTGCAACGATTTTGAATATCCACTGACCATTAGCGCTGGGATTAAAGCTGCTGTTGTGTGAAACGGCCACAAGGTGGCAGCAGTTCTCGCTTACCAAATCTGGTTACTAGGGCCACAGAGCCTCAATGGAAGTCCTGTTCTAGATTGGAATTTAGAATGGAATGTGCCAGGAGAAAGCCCCTCAAGTTTGTCTCACTACTTCTTGTTCGTGTTTTTAATTTAATTTTTTATTTTTTATTACAGCAAGTTTGATGACAACGTTTGGCTTGTTGTAGGTGTGCAAGATGTGGTTCTTTTACACATATACATAGGTCTGTTCTTCCTGGGACCCTTTTCCCATGTACGTTATGACAGAATGTTGAGTAGTCTTCTCTTGGTATTCCGTAGGTCTTTGGTGATTATATATTTCACCTGTGTTTGTATATGTCTGTTAACCCCGATATCCTAATGAATCCAATCCTCACACCTTTCCATTGGTGAACCATAAGTTTGTTTAATGAATCTGTGACTGCCCTTCTCCGTGGAAATATCTGCCCTGGTATCAATTTTTAGGTAACACCTATAAGTGATATCCTACGATATGTGTCTTTCACTTTCTGACTTACTACAAGTCACGTGATTACCTCTAGACTCATCTACGGTGCTGCAAATGGCATTGTGTCCTTTTTTCCCTTGGCTAATATTCTGTCTTAGCGAGGTCCATTTTCTGCAGTGTGATTCCCTGAGGGCTGAGGATTAGCTGACCTGGGCAGCCTGACCCTGCCGGCAAGCCCTCCCCAGGTGTGCCTGGGTTGAGGTCAATATAAACTGCACTCCAGGCAGCAATAGCCCCTGCAGCTGTGCCTGACTCCATATTCTCTGCCCCGTCAGCAGTCTCGGGGCTGTGCTGGTGGGAGGGTGTGAGGGTCCACGGCTTTGTTGGTGGCCCGGTGTGAGTGGGGCTCTGCTGGACTTTCTGCAGGAGTTGCCAGGCTGCCACCTGTAAAGAAGAGGATGTGTCACCCATAACTTCCACTGGAATTTCTCTCCGGGCTGAGGAAGGAAACAAAGGAGTGGGGGCCGGGACAGGAGGGGTATCTCAGGCAGGGAAATGGAAAGCTTCCAGAAGAGCGCCCGGGGCCAGGACCATCCTGGCTGGCCTGCAGGCAGCAAGTTGGCCTGCGTGCTGTCGCTGGTGTGGCTCCACGGCCCTTCCTCTAGGCTTTCAAGCCCTTGTACATATTCAGGTGTTTTACCTGGGAAGGGTGGGAACAGTTCAGTAGCAGCTGGCCTGGGGCTCAGCTCACGTTTACTCACAGAGGCCTCGGCATGGTCCCCCAGCTTTGCAGTGAGGACGCTCCTTGCATGGGGGGACGGGGCTGTTGGTTGTATGGAAGATGATTCCCCACCACTGACCAATTTCAGAATTGTTTACTGCTGGAACAAGTGCCTTGGTAGTGTTTCCCTCTGTATAACTGTTTGGTTTAGGTTTTTTTTTTCTTTCTTGGTTCAAGTTAGATTTTATTCCTCGTTTATGTATTTATAGATATAAGCATGGGAATAATTCATTCATATAAATACATCTGTGTGAATGGAAGAACTTTCTTCTGTTTTATTTTCAAAAATTTTGAAATTTAATTTTATTTATTTCTTTATACAGCAGGTTACTATTAGTTATATATTTTATGCATATACATGTATACAGGTCCATCCCAATCTCCCAACTCATCCCACCACCACCACCCCATGGCTTCCCCCACTTGGTGTCCATACGTTTGTTCTCTACCTCTGTGTCTCTATTTCTGCCCTGCAAACCAGTTCATCTGTACCATTGTTCTAGGTTCCACCTATATGCATTAATATACAATATTTGTTTTTCTCTTTCTGACTTAGTTCACTCTGTATGACAGGCTCTAGATCCATCGACTTCTCTACAAATGACCCAGTTTCATTCCTTTTTATGGCTGAGCAATATTCCATTTTATATATGTACCACATCTTTATCCATTCGTCTTTCTGTGGGCATTTAGGTTGCTTCCATTACCTGGCTATTGTAAATTGTGCTGCAATGAACATTGTGGTGAATGTGTCTTTTTGATTTATGGTTTTCTCTGGGTATATGCCCAAAAGTGGGATTGCAGGCTCCTATGGTAATTCTCTTTTTAGTTATTTAAAGGAACCTCCATACTGCTCTCCATAGTGAGTGTATCAATTTACCTTCCCACCAATAGTGGAAGAGGGTTCCTTTTGTCCACACCATCCCCGGAATTTGTTGTTTGTAGAATTGCTGATGATGCCGATTCTAACAGGTGTGAGGTCATACCTCATTGTCGTTTGGATTTGCATTTCTCTAATAATTAGTGATGTTGAGCAGCTTTTCATGTGCGTCTTGGCCATCTCTGTGACTTCTTTAAAGAAACGTCTATATAGATCTTCTGCCCATTTTTGTACTGGGTTGTTTGTTTTATTAATATTAAGCTGCGTGAGCTGTTTATATATATTGGAGATTAAACCTTTGTCCATTGATTCGTTTGCGAACGTTTTCGCCCATTCTGAGGCTTGCCTTTTTCCATTCCCGTTTTTTTAACCAAAAAAGAAAGAAAGCAAAAGAAGCAGAACACTAATGTGCGTGAAATATGCCTCTTGAAACAGTCGTTTTGAAATATGGACGTCTTTTGAATTTTTTGGTCCATATATGACCCCAGGATTTGTTTTCAGGGCAGGTGTCATTTACAGGCCTGCAACGATTTTGAATATCCACTGACCATTAGCGCTGGGATTAAAGCTGCTGTTGTGTGAAACGGCCACAAGGTGGCAGCAGTTCTCGCTTACCAAATCTGGTTACTAGGGCCACAGAGCCTCAATGGAAGTCCTGTTCTAGATTGGAATTTAGAATGGAATGTGCCAGGAGAAAGCCCCTCAAGTTTGTCTCACTACTTCTTGTTCGTGTTTTTAATTTAATTTTTTATTTTTTATTACAGCAAGTTTGATGACAACGTTTGGCTTGTTGTAGGTGTGCAAGGTGTGGTTCTTTTACACATATACATAGGTCTGTTCTTCCTGGGACCCTTTTCCCATGTACGTTATGACAGAATGTTGAGTAGTCTTCTCTTGGTATTCCGTAGGTCTTTGGTGATTATATATTTCACCTGTGTTTGTATATGTCTGTTAACCCCGATATCCTAATGAATCCAATCCTCACACCTTTCCATTGGTGAACCATAAGTTTGTTTAATGAATCTGTGACTGCCCTTCTCCGTGGAAATATCTGCCCTGGTATCAATTTTTAGGTAACACCTATAAGTGATATCCTACGATATGTGTCTTTCACTTTCTGACTTACTACAAGTCACGTGATTACCTCTAGACTCATCTACGGTGCTGCAAATGGCATTGTGTCCTTTTTTCCCTTGGCTAATATTCTGTCTTAGCGAGGTCCATTTTCTGCAGTGTGATTCCCTGAGGGCTGAGGATTAGCTGACCTGGGCAGCCTGACCCTGCCGGCAAGCCCTCCCCAGGTGTGCCTGGGTTGAGGTCAATATAAACTGCACTCCAGGCAGCAATAGCCCCTGCAGCTGTGCCTGACTCCATATTCTCTGCCCCGTCAGCAGTCTCGGGGCTGTGCTGGTGGGAGGGTGTGAGGGTCCACGGCTTTGTTGGTGGCCCGGTGTGAGTGGGGCTCTGCTGGACTTTCTGCAGGAGTTGCCAGGCTGCCACCTGTAAAGAAGAGGATGTGTCACCCATAACTTCCACTGGAATTTCTCTCCGGGCTGAGGAAGGAAAAAAAGGAGTGGGGGCCGGGACAGGAGGGGTATCTCAGGCAGGGAAATGGAAAGCTTCCAGAAGAGCGCCCGGGGCCAGGACCATCCTGGCTGGCCTGCAGGCAGCAAGTTGGCCTGCGTGCTGTCGCTGGTGTGGCTCCACGGCCCTTCCTCTAGGCTTTCAAGCCCTTGTACATATTCAGGTGTTTTACCTGGGAAAGGTGGGAACAGTTCAGTAGCAGCTGGCCTGGGGCTCAGCTCACGTTTACTCACAGAGGCCTCGGCATGGTCCCCCAGCTTTGCAGTGAGGACGCTCCTTGCATTGGGGGACGGGGCTGTTGGTTGTATGGAAGATGATTCCCCACCACTGACCAATTTCAGAATTGTTTACTGCTGGAACAAGTGCCTTGGTAGTGTTTTCCTCTGTATAACTGTTTGGTTTAGGTTTTTTTTTTTCTTTCTTGGTTCAAGTTAGATTTTATTCCTCGTTTATGTATTTATAGATATAAGCATGGGAATAATTCATTCATATAAATACATCTGTGTGAATGGAAGAACTTTCTTCTGTTTTATTTTCAAAAATTTTGAAATTTAATTTTATTTATTTCTTTATACAGCAGGTTACTATTAGTTATATATTTTATGCATATACATGTATACAGGTCCATCCCAATCTCCCAACTCATCCCACCACCACCACCCCATGGCTTCCCCCACTTGGTGTCCATACGTTTGTTCTCTACCTCTGTGTCTCTATTTCTGCCCTGCAAACCAGTTCATCTGTACCATTGTTCTAGGTTCCACCTATATGCATTAATATACAATATTTGTTTTTCTCTTTCTGACTTAGTTCACTCTGTATGACAGGCTCTAGATCCATCGACTTCTCTACAAATGACCCAGTTTCATTCCTTTTTATGGCTGAGCAATATTCCATTTTATATATGTACCACATCTTTATCCATTCGTCTTTCTGTGGGCATTTAGGTTGCTTCCATTACCTGGCTATTGTAAATTGTGCTGCAATGAACATTGTGGTGAATGTGTCTTTTTGATTTATGGTTTTCTCTGGGTATATGCCCAAAAGTTGGATTGCAGGCTCCTATGGTAATTCTCTTTTTAGTTATTTAAAGGAACCTCCATACTGCTCTCCATAGTGAGTGTATCAATTTACCTTCCCACCAATAGTGGAAGAGGGTTCCTTTTGTCCACACCATCCCCGGAATTTGTTGTTTGTAGATTTGCTGATGATGCCGATTCTAACAGGTGTGAGGTCATACCTCATTGTCGTTTGGATTTGCATTTCTCTAATAATTAGTGATGTTGAGCAGCTTTTCATGTGCGTCTTGGCCATCTCTGTGACTTCTTTAAAGAAACGTCTATATAGATCTTCTGCCCATTTTTGTACTGGGTTGTTTGTTTTATTAATATTAAGCTGCGTGAGCTGTTTATATATATTGGAGATTAAACCTTTGTCCATTGATTCGTTTGCGAACGTTTTCGCCCATTCTGAGGCTTGCCTTTTTCCATTCCCGTTTTTTTAACCAAAAAAGAAAGAAAGCAAAAGAAGCAGAACACTAATGTGCGTGAAATATGCCTCTTGAAACAGTCGTTTTGAAATATGAACGTGTTTTGAATTTTTTGGTCCATATATGACCCCAGGATTTGTTTTCAGGGCAGGTGTCATTTACAGGCCTGCAACGATTTTGAATATCCACTGACCATTAGCGCTGGGATTAAAGCTGCTGTTGTGTGAAACGGCCACAAGGTGGCAGCAGTTCTCGCTTACCAAATCTGGTTACTAGGGCCACAGAGCCTCAATGGAAGTCCTGTTCTAGATTGGAATTTAGAATGGAATGTGCCAGGAGAAAGCCCCTCAAGTTTGTCTCACTACTTCTTGTTCGTGTTTTTAATTTAATTTTTTATTTTTTATTACAGCAAGTTTGATGACAACGTTTGGCTTGTTGTAGGTGTGCAAGATGTGGTTCTTTTACACATATACATAGGTCTGTTCTTCCTGGGACCCTTTTCCCATGTACGTTATGACAGAATGTTGAGTAGTCTTCTCTTGGTATTCCGTAGGTCTTTGGTGATTATATATTTCACCTGTGTTTGTATATGTCTGTTAACCCCGATATCCTAATGAATCCAATCCTCACACCTTTCCATTGGTGAACCATAAGTTTGTTTAATGAATCTGTGACTGCCCTTCTCCGTGGAAATATCTGCCCTGGTATCAATTTTTAGGTAACACCTATAAGTGATATCCTACGATATGTGTCTTTCACTTTCTGACTTACTACAAGTCACGTGATTACCTCTAGACTCATCTACGGTGCTGCAAATGGCATTGTGTCCTTTTTTCCCTTGGCTAATATTCTGTCTTAGCGAGGTCCATTTTCTGCAGTGTGATTCCCTGAGGGCTGAGGATTAGCTGACCTGGGCAGCCTGACCCTGCCGGCAAGCCCTCCCCAGGTGTGCCTGGGTTGAGGTCAATATAAACTGCACTCCAGGCAGCAATAGCCCCTGCAGCTGTGCCTGACTCCATATTCTCTGCCCCGTCAGCAGTCTCGGGGCTGTGCTGGTGGGAGGGTGTGAGGGTCCACGGCTTTGTTGGTGGCCCGGTGTGAGTGGGGCTCTGCTGGACTTTCTGCAGGAGTTGCCAGGCTGCCACCTGTAAAGAAGAGGATGTGTCACCCATAACTTCCACTGGAATTTCTCTCCGGGCTGAGGAAGGAAACAAAGGAGTGGGGGCCGGGACAGGAGGGGTATCTCAGGCAGGGAAATGGAAAGCTTCCAGAAGAGCGCCCGGGGCCAGGACCATCCTGGCTGGCCTGCAGGCAGCAAGTTGGCCTGCGTGCTGTCGCTGGTGTGGCTCCACGGCCCTTCCTCTAGGCTTTCAAGCCCTTGTACATATTCAGGTGTTTTACCTGGGAAGGGTGGGAACAGTTCAGTAGCAGCTGGCCTGGGGCTCAGCTCACGTTTACTCACAGAGGCCTCGGCATGGTCCCCCAGCTTTGCAGTGAGGACGCTCCTTGCATGGGGGGACGGGGCTGTTGGTTGTATGGAAGATGATTCCCCACCACTGACCAATTTCAGAATTGTTTACTGCTGGAACAAGTGCCTTGGTAGTGTTTTCCTCTGTATAACTGTTTGGTTTAGGTTTTTTTTTTCTTTCTTGGTTCAAGTTAGATTTTATTCCTCGTTTATGTATTTATAGATATAAGCATGGGAATAATTCATTCATATAAATACATCTGTGTGAATGGAAGAACTTTCTTCTGTTTTATTTTCAAAAATTTTGAAATTTAATTTTATTTATTTCTTTATACAGCAGGTTACTATTAGTTATATATTTTATGCATATACATGTATACAGGTCCATCCCAATCTCCCAACTCATCCCACCACCACCACCCCATGGCTTCCCCCACTTGGTGTCCATACGTTTGTTCTCTACCTCTGTGTCTCTATTTCTGCCCTGCAAACCAGTTCATCTGTACCATTGTTCTAGGTTCCACCTATATGCATTAATATACAATATTTGTTTTTCTCTTTCTGACTTAGTTCACTCTGTATGACAGGCTCTAGATCCATCGACTTCTCTACAAATGACCCAGTTTCATTCCTTTTTATGGCTGAGCAATATTCCATTTTATATATGTACCACATCTTTATCCATTCGTCTTTCTGTGGGCATTTAGGTTGCTTCCATTACCTGGCTATTGTAAATTGTGCTGCAATGAACATTGTGGTGAATGTGTCTTTTTGATTTATGGTTTTCTCTGGGTATATGCCCAAAAGTGGGATTGCAGGCTCCTATGGTAATTCTCTTTTTAGTTATTTAAAGGAACATCCATACTGCTCTCCATAGTGAGTGTATCAATTTACCTTCCCACCAATAGTGGAAGAGGGTTCCTTTTGTCCACACCATCCCCGGAATTTGTTGTTTGTAGATTTGCTGATGATGCCGATTCTAACAGGTGTGAGGTCATACCTCATTGTCGTTTGGATTTGCATTTCTCTAATAATTAGTGATGTTGAGCAGCTTTTCATGTGCGTCTTGGCCATCTCTGTGACTTCTTTAAAGAAACGTCTATATAGATCTTCTGCCCATTTTTGTACTGGGTTGTTTGTTTTATTAATATTAAGCTGCGTGAGCTGTTTATATATATTGGAGATTAAACCTTTGTCCATTGATTCGTTTGCGAACGTTTTCGCCCATTCTGAGGCTTGCCTTTTTCCATTCCCGTTTTTTTAACCAAAAAAGAAAGAAAGCAAAAGAAGCAGAACACTAATGTGCGTGAAATATGCCTCTTGAAACAGTCGTTTTGAAATATGAACGTGTTTTGAATTTTTTGGTCCATATATGACCCCAGGATTTGTTTTCAGGGCAGGTGTCATTTACAGGCCTGCAACGATTTTGAATATCCACTGACCATTAGCGCTGGGATTAAAGCTGCTGTTGTGTGAAACGGCCACAAGGTGGCAGCAGTTCTCGCTTACCAAATCTGGTTACTAGGGCCACAGAGCCTCAATGGAAGTCCTGTTCTAGATTGGAATTTAGAATGGAATGTGCCAGGAGAAAGCCCCTCAAGTTTGTCTCACTACTTCTTGTTCGTGTTTTTAATTTAATTTTTTATTTTTTATTACAGCAAGTTTGATGACAACGTTTGGCTTGTTGTAGGTGTGCAAGATGTGGTTCTTTTACACATATACATAGGTCTGTTCTTCCTGGGACCCTTTTCCCATGTACGTTATGACAGAATGTTGAGTAGTCTTCTCTTGGTATTCCGTAGGTCTTTGGTGATTATATATTTCACCTGTGTTTGTATATGTCTGTTAACCCCGATATCCTAATGAATCCAATCCTCACACCTTTCCATTGGTGAACCATAAGTTTGTTTAATGAATCTGTGACTGCCCTTCTCCGTGGAAATATCTGCCCTGGTATCAATTTTTAGGTAACACCTATAAGTGATATCCTACGATATGTGTCTTTCACTTTCTGACTTACTACAAGTCACGTGATTACCTCTAGACTCATCTACGGTGCTGCAAATGGCATTGTGTCCTTTTTTCCCTTGGCTAATATTCTGTCTTAGCGAGGTCCATTTTCTGCAGTGTGATTCCCTGAGGGCTGAGGATTAGCTGACCTGGGCAGCCTGACCCTGCCGGCAAGCCCTCCCCAGGTGTGCCTGGGTTGAGGTCAATATAAACTGCACTCCAGGCAGCAATAGCCCCTGCAGCTGTGCCTGACTCCATATTCTCTTCCCCGTCAGCAGTCTCGGGGCTGTGCTGGTGGGAGGGTGTGAGGGTCCACGGCTTTGTTGGTGGCCCGGTGTGAGTGGGGCTCTGCTGGACTTTCTGCAGGAGTTGCCAGGCTGCCACCTGTAAAGAAGAGGATGTGTCACCCATAACTTCCACTGGAATTTCTCTCCGGGCTGAGGAAGGAAACAAAGGAGTGGGGGCCGGGACAGGAGGGGTATCTCAGGCAGGGAAATGGAAAGCTTCCAGAAGAGCGCCCGGGGCCAGGACCATCCTGGCTGGCCTGCAGGCAGCAAGTTGGCCTGCGTGCTGTCGCTGGTGTGGCTCCACGGCCCTTCCTCTAGGCTTTCAAGCCCTTGTACATATTCAGGTGTTTTACCTGGGAAGGGTGGGAACAGTTCAGTAGCAGCTGGCCTGGGGCTCAGCTCACGTTTACTCACAGAGGCCTCGGCATGGTCCCCCAGCTTTGCAGTGAGGACGCTCCTTGCATGGGGGGACGGGGCTGTTGGTTGTATGGAAGATGATTCCCCACCACTGACCAATTTCAGAATTGTTTACTGCTGGAACAAGTGCCTTGGTAGTGTTTTCCTCTGTATAACTGTTTGGTTTAGGTTTTTTTTTTCTTTCTTGGTTCAAGTTAGATTTTATTCCTCGTTTATGTATTTATAGATATAAGCATGGGAATAATTCATTCATATAAATACATCTGTGTGAATGGAAGAACTTTCTTCTGTTTTATTTTCAAAAATTTTGAAATTTAATTTTATTTATTTCTTTATACAGCAGGTTACTATTAGTTATATATTTTATGCATATACATGTATACAGGTCCATCCCAATCTCCCAACTCATCCCACCACCACCACCCCATGGCTTCCCCCACTTGGTGTCCATACGTTTGTTCTCTACCTCTGTGTCTCTATTTCTGCCCTGCAAACCAGTTCATCTGTACCATTTTTCTAGGTTCCACCTATATGCATTAATATACAATATTTGTTTTTCTCTTTCTGACTTAGTTCACTCTGTATGACAGGCTCTAGATCCATCGACTTCTCTACAAATGACCCAGTTTCATTCCTTTTTATGGCTGAGCAATATTCCATTTTATATATGTACCACATCTTTATCCATTCGTCTTTCTGTGGGCATTTAGGTTGCTTCCATTACCTGGCTATTGTAAATTGTGCTGCAATGAACATTGTGGTGAATGTGTCTTTTTGATTTATGGTTTTCTCTGGGTATATGCCCAAAAGTGGGATTGCAGGCTCCTATGGTAATTCTCTTTTTAGTTATTTAAAGGAACCTCCATACTGCTCTCCATAGTGAGTGTATCAATTTACCTTCCCACCAATAGTGGAAGAGGGTTCCTTTTGTCCACACCATCCCCGGAATTTGTTGTTTGTAGAATTGCTGATGATGCCGATTCTAACAGGTGTGAGGTCATACCTCATTGTCGTTTGGATTTGCATTTCTCTAATAATTAGTGATGTTGAGCAGCTTTTCATGTGCGTCTTGGCCATCTCTGTGACTTCTTTAAAGAAACGTCTATATAGATCTTCTGCCCATTTTTGTACTGGGTTGTTTGTTTTATTAATATTAAGCTGCGTGAGCTGTTTATATATATTGGAGATTAAACCTTTGTCCATTGATTCGTTTGCGAACGTTTTCGCCCATTCTGAGGCTTGCCTTTTTCCATTCCCGTTTTTTTAACCAAAAAAGAAAGAAAGCAAAAGAAGCAGAACACTAATGTGCGTGAAATATGCCTCTTGAAACAGTCGTTTTGAAATATGGACGTGTTTTGAATTTTTTGGTCCATATATGACCCCAGGATTTGTTTTCAGGGCAGGTGTCATTTACAGGCCTGCAACGATTTTGAATATCCACTGACCATTAGCGCTGGGATTAAAGCTGCTGTTGTGTGAAATGGCCACAAGGTGGCAGCAGTTCTCGCTTACCAAATCTGGTTACTAGGGCCACAGAGCCTCAATGGAAGTCCTGTTCTAGATTGGAATTTAGAATGGAATGTGCCAGGAGAAAGCCCCTCAAGTTTGTCTCACTACTTCTTGTTCGTGTTTTTAATTTAATTTTTTATTTTTTATTACAGCAAGTTTGATGACAACGTTTGGCTTGTTGTAGGTGTGCAAGATGTGGTTCTTTTACACATATACATAGGTCTGTTCTTCCTGGGACCCTTTTCCCATGTACGTTATGACAGAATGTTGAGTAGTCTTCTCTTGGTATTCCGTAGGTCTTTGGTGATTATATATTTCACCTGTGTTTGTATATGTCTGTTAACCCCGATATCCTAATGAATCCAATCCTCACACCTTTCCATTGGTGAACCATAAGTTTGTTTAATGAATCTGTGACTGCCCTTCTCCGTGGAAATATCTGCCCTGGTATCAATTTTTAGGTAACACCTATAAGTGATATCCTACGATATGTGTCTTTCACTTTCTGACTTACTACAAGTCACGTGATTACCTCTAGACTCATCTACGGTGCTGCAAATGGCATTGTGTCCTTTTTTCCCTTGGCTAATATTCTGTCTTAGCGAGGTCCATTTTCTGCAGTGTGATTCCCTGAGGGCTGAGGATTAGCTGACCTGGGCAGCCTGACCCTGCCGGCAAGCCCTCCCCAGGTGTGCTTGGGTTGAGGTCAATATAAACTGCACTCCAGGCAGCAATAGCCCCTGCAGCTGTGCCTGACTCCATATTCTCTGCCCCGTCAGCAGTCTCGGGGCTGTGCTGGTGGGAGGGTGTGAGGGTCCACGGCTTTGTTGGTGGCCCGGTGTGAGTGGGGCTCTGCTGGACTTTCTGCAGGAGTTGCCAGGCTGCCACCTGTAAAGAAGAGGATGTGTCACCCATAACTTCCACTGGAATTTCTCTCCGGGCTGAGGAAGGAAACAAAGGAGTGGGGGCCGGGACAGGAGGGGTATCTCAGGCAGGGAAATGGAAAGCTTCCAGAAGAGCGCCCGGGGCCAGGACCATCCTGGCTGGCCTGCAGGCAGCAAGTTGGCCTGCGTGCTGTCGCTGGTGTGGCTCCACGGCCCTTCCTCTAGGCTTTCAAGCCCTTGTACATATTCAGGTGTTTTACCTGGGAAGGGTGGGAACAGTTCAGTAGCAGCTGGCCTGGGGCTCAGCTCACGTTTACTCACAGAGGCCTCGGCATGGTCCCCCAGCTTTGCAGTGAGGACGCTCCTTGCATGGGGGGACGGGGCTGTTGGTTGTATGGAAGATGATTCCCCACCACTGACCAATTTCAGAATTGTTTACTGCTGGAACAAGTGCCTTGGTAGTGTTTTCCTCTGTATAACTGTTTGGTTTAGGTTTTTTTTTTCTTTCTTGGTTCAAGTTAGATTTTATTCCTCGTTTATGTATTTATAGATATAAGCATGGGAATAATTCATTCATATAAATACATCTGTGTGAATGGAAGAACTTTCTTCTGTTTTATTTTCAAAAATTTTGAAATTTAATTTTATTTATTTCTTTATACAGCAGGTTACTATTAGTTATATATTTTATGCATATACATGTATACAGGTCCATCCCAATCTCCCAACTCATCCCACCACCACCACCCCATGGCTTCCCCCACTTGGTGTCCATACGTTTGTTCTCTACCTCTGTGTCTCTATTTCTGCCCTGCAAACCAGTTCATCTGTACCATTTTTCTAGGTTCCACCTATATGCATTAATATACAATATTTGTTTTTCTCTTTCTGACTTAGTTCACTCTGTATGACAGGCTCTAGATCCATCGACTTCTCTACAAATGACCCAGTTTCATTCCTTTTTATGGCTGAGCAATATTCCATTTTATATATGTACCACATCTTTATCCATTCGTCTTTCTGTGGGCATTTAGGTTGCTTCCATTACCTGGCTATTGTAAATTGTGCTGCAATGAACATTGTGGTGAATGTGTCTTTTTGATTTATGGTTTTCTCTGGGTATATGCCCAAAAGTGGGATTGCAGGCTCCTATGGTAATTCTCTTTTTAGTTATTTAAAGGAACCTCCATACTGCTCTCCATAGTGAGTGTATCAATTTACCTTCCCACCAATAGTGGAAGAGGGTTCCTTTTGTCCACACCATCCCCGGAATTTGTTGTTTGTAGAATTGCTGATGATGCCGATTCTAACAGGTGTGAGGTCATACCTCATTGTCGTTTGGATTTGCATTTCTCTAATAATTAGTGATGTTGAGCAGCTTTTCATGTGCGTCTTGGCCATCTCTGTGACTTCTTTAAAGAAACGTCTATATAGATCTTCTGCCCATTTTTGTACTGGGTTGTTTGTTTTATTAATATTAAGCTGCGTGAGCTGTTTATATATATTGGAGATTAAACCTTTGTCCATTGATTCGTTTGCGAACGTTTTCGCCCATTCTGAGGCTTGCCTTTTTCCATTCCCGTTTTTTTAACCAAAAAAGAAAGAAAGCAAAAGAAGCAGAACACTAATGTGCGTGAAATATGCCTCTTGAAACAGTCGTTTTGAAATATGGACGTCTTTTGAATTTTTTGGTCCATATATGACCCCAGGATTTGTTTTCAGGGCAGGTGTCATTTACAGGCCTGCAACGATTTTGAATATCCACTGACCATTAGCGCTGGGATTAAAGCTGCTGTTGTGTGAAACGGCCACAAGGTGGCAGCAGTTCTCGCTTACCAAATCTGGTTACTAGGGCCACAGAGCCTCAATGGAAGTCCTGTTCTAGATTGGAATTTAGAATGGAATGTGCCAGGAGAAAGCCCCTCAAGTTTGTCTCACTACTTCTTGTTCGTGTTTTTAATTTAATTTTTTATTTTTTATTACAGCAAGTTTGATGACAACGTTTGGCTTGTTGTAGGTGTGCAAGATGTGGTTCTTTTACACATATACATAGGTCTGTTCTTCCTGGGACCCTTTTCCCATGTACGTTATGACAGAATGTTGAGTAGTCTTCTCTTGGTATTCCGTAGGTCTTTGGTGATTATATATTTCACCTGTGTTTGTATATGTCTGTTAACCCCGATATCCTAATGAATCCAATCCTCACACCTTTCCATTGGTGAACCATAAGTTTGTTTAATGAATCTGTGACTGCCCTTCTCCGTGGAAATATCTGCCCTGGTATCAATTTTTAGGTAACACCTATAAGTGATATCCTACGATATGTGTCTTTCACTTTCTGACTTACTACAAGTCACGTGATTACCTCTAGACTCATCTACGGTGCTGCAAATGGCATTGTGTCCTTTTTTCCCTTGGCTAATATTCTGTCTTAGCGAGGTCCATTTTCTGCAGTGTGATTCCCTGAGGGCTGAGGATTAGCTGACCTGGGCAGCCTGACCCTGCCGGCAAGCCCTCCCCAGGTGTGCCTGGGTTGAGGTCAATATAAACTGCACTCCAGGCAGCAATAGCCCCTGCAGCTGTGCCTGACTCCATATTCTCTGCCCCGTCAGCAGTCTCGGGGCTGTGCCGGTGGGAGGGTGTGAGGGTCCACGGCTTTGTTGGTGGCCCGGTGTGAGTGGGGCTCTGCTGGACTTTCTGCAGGAGTTGCCAGGCTGCCACCTGTAAAGAAGAGGATGTGTCACCCATAACTTCCACTGGAATTTCTCTCCGGGCTGAGGAAGGAAACAAAGGAGTGGGGGCCGGGACAGGAGGGGTATCTCAGGCAGGGAAATGGAAAGCTTCCAGAAGAGCGCCCGGGGCCAGGACCATCCTGGCTGGCCTGCAGGCAGCAAGTTGGCCTGCGTGCTGTCGCTGGTGTGGCTCCACGGCCCTTCCTCTAGGCTTTCAAGCCCTTGTACATATTCAGGTGTTTTACCTGGGAAGGGTGGGAACAGTTCAGTAGCAGCTGGCCTGGGGCTCAGCTCACGTTTACTCACAGAGGCCTCGGCATGGTCCCCCAGCTTTGCAGTGAGGACGCTCCTTGCATGGGGGGACGGGGCTGTTGGTTGTATGGAAGATGATTCCCCACCACTGACCAATTTCAGAATTGTTTACTGCTGGAACAAGTGCCTTGGTAGTGTTTTCCTCTGTATAACTGTTTGGTTTAGGTTTTTTTTTTCTTTCTTGGTTCAAGTTAGATTTTATTCCTCGTTTATGTATTTATAGATATAAGCATGGGAATAATTCATTCATATAAATACATCTGTGTGAATGGAAGAACTTTCTTCTGTTTTATTTTCAAAAATTTTGAAATTTAATTTTATTTATTTCTTTATACAGCAGGTTACTATTAGTTATATATTTTATGCATATACATGTATACAGGTCCATCCCAATCTCCCAACTCATCCCACCACCACCACCCCATGGCTTCCCCCACTTGGTGTCCATACGTTTGTTCTCTACCTCTGTGTCTCTATTTCTGCCCTGCAAACCAGTTCATCTGTACCATTGTTCTAGGTTCCACCTATATGCATTAATATACAATATTTGTTTTTCTCTTTCTGACTTAGTTCACTCTGTATGACAGGCTCTAGATCCATCGACTTCTCTACAAATGACCCAGTTTCATTCCTTTTTATGGCTGAGCAATATTCCATTTTATATATGTACCACATCTTTATCCATTCGTCTTTCTGTGGGCATTTAGGTTGCTTCCATTACCTGGCTATTGTAAATTGTGCTGCAATGAACATTGTGGTGAATGTGTCTTTTTGATTTATGGTTTTCTCTGAGTATATGCCCAAAAGTGGGATTGCAGGCTCCTATGGTAATTCTCTTTTTAGTTATTTAAAGGAACCTCCATACTGCTCTCCATAGTGAGTGTATCAATTTACCTTCCCACCAATAGTGGAAGAGGGTTCCTTTTGTCCACACCATCCCCGGAATTTGTTGTTTGTAGATTTGCTGATGATGCCGATTCTAACAGGTGTGAGGTCATACCTCATTGTCGTTTGGATTTGCATTTCTCTAATAATTAGTGATGTTGAGCAGCTTTTCATGTGCGTCTTGGCCATCTCTGTGACTTCTTTAAAGAAACGTCTATATAGATCTTCTGCCCATTTTTGTACTGGGTTGTTTGTTTTATTAATATTAAGCTGCGTGAGCTGTTTATATATATTGGAGATTAAACCTTTGTCCATTGATTCGTTTGCGAACGTTTTCGCCCATTCTGAGGCTTGCCTTTTTCCATTCCCGTTTTTTTAACCAAAAAAGAAAGAAAGCAAAAGAAGCAGAACACTAATGTGCGTGAAATATGCCTCTTGAAACAGTCGTTTTGAAATATGGACGTCTTTTGAATTTTTTGGTCCATATATGACCCCAGGATTTGTTTTCAGGGCAGGTGTCATTTACAGGCCTGCAACGATTTTGAATATCCACTGACCATTAGCGCTGGGATTAAAGCTGCTGTTGTGTGAAACGGCCACAAGGTGGCAGCAGTTCTCGCTTACCAAATCTGGTTACTAGGGCCACAGAGCCTCAATGGAAGTCCTGTTCTAGATTGGAATTTAGAATGGAATGTGCCAGGAGAAAGCCCCTCAAGTTTGTCTCACTACTTCTTGTTCGTGTTTTTAATTTAATTTTTTATTTTTTATTACAGCAAGTTTGATGACAACGTTTGGCTTGTTGTAGGTGTGCAAGGTGTGGTTCTTTTACACATATACATAGGTCTGTTCTTCCTGGGACCCTTTTCCCATGTACGTTATGACAGAATGTTGAGTAGTCTTCTCTTGGTATTCCGTAGGTCTTTGGTGATTATATATTTCACCTGTGTTTGTATATGTCTGTTAACCCCGATATCCTAATGAATCCAATCCTCACACCTTTCCATTGGTGAACCATAAGTTTGTTTAATGAATCTGTGACTGCCCTTCTCCGTGGAAATATCTGCCCTGGTATCAATTTTTAGGTAACACCTATAAGTGATATCCTACGATATGTGTCTTTCACTTTCTGACTTACTACAAGTCACGTGATTACCTCTAGACTCATCTACGGTGCTGCAAATGGCATTGTGTCCTTTTTTCCCTTGGCTAATATTCTGTCTTAGCGAGGTCCATTTTCTGCAGTGTGATTCCCTGAGGGCTGAGGATTAGCTGACCTGGGCAGCCTGACCCTGCCGGCAAGCCCTCCCCAGGTGTGCCTGGGTTGAGGTCAATATAAACTGCACTCCAGGCAGCAATAGCCCCTGCAGCTGTGCCTGACTCCATATTCTCTGCCCCGTCAGCAGTCTCGGGGCTGTGCTGGTGGGAGGGTGTGAGGGTCCACGGCTTTGTTGGTGGCCCGGTGTGAGTGGGGCTCTGCTGGACTTTCTGCAGGAGTTGCCAGGCTGCCACCTGTAAAGAAGAGGATGTGTCACCCATAACTTCCACTGGAATTTCTCTCCGGGCTGAGGAAGGAAACAAAGGAGTGGGGGCCGGGACAGGAGGGGTATCTCAGGCAGGGAAATGGAAAGCTTCCAGAAGAGCGCCCGGGGCCAGGACCATCCTGGCTGGCCTGCAGGCAGCAAGTTGGCCTGCGTGCTGTCGCTGGTGTGGCTCCACGGCCCTTCCTCTAGGCTTTCAAGCCCTTGTACATATTCAGGTGTTTTACCTGGGAAGGGTGGGAACAGTTCAGTAGCAGCTGGCCTGGGGCTCAGCTCACGTTTACTCACAGAGGCCTCGGCATGGTCCCCCAGCTTTGCAGTGAGGACGCTCCTTGCATGGGGGGACGGGGCTGTTGGTTGTATGGAAGATGATTCCCCACCACTGACCAATTTCAGAATTGTTTACTGCTGGAACAAGTGCCTTGGTAGTGTTTTCCTCTGTATAACTGTTTGGTTTAGGTTTTTTTTTTCTTTCTTGGTTCAAGTTAGATTTTATTCCTCGTTTATGTATTTATAGATATAAGCATGGGAATAATTCATTCATATAAATACATCTGTGTGAATGGAAGAACTTTCTTCTGTTTTATTTTCAAAAATTTTGAAATTTAATTTTATTTATTTCTTTATACAGCAGGTTACTATTAGTTATATATTTTATGCATATACATGTATACAGGTCCATCCCAATCTCCCAACTCATCCCACCACCACCACCCCATGGCTTCCCCCACTTGGTGTCCATACGTTTGTTCTCTACCTCTGTGTCTCTATTTCTGCCCTGCAAACCAGTTCATCTGTACCATTTTTCTAGGTTCCACCTATATGCATTAATATACAATATTTGTTTTTCTCTTTCTGACTTAGTTCACTCTGTATGACAGGCTCTAGATCCATCGACTTCTCTACAAATGACCCAGTTTCATTCCTTTTTATGGCTGAGCAATATTCCATTTTATATATGTACCACATCTTTATCCATTCGTCTTTCTGTGGGCATTTAGGTTGCTTCCATTACCTGGCTATTGTAAATTGTGCTGCAATGAACATTGTGGTGAATGTGTCTTTTTGATTTATGGTTTTCTCTGGGTATATGCCCAAAAGTTGGATTGCAGGCTCCTATGGTAATTCTCTTTTTAGTTATTTAAAGGAACCTCCATACTGCTCTCCATAGTGAGTGTATCAATTTACCTTCCCACCAATAGTGGAAGAGGGTTCCTTTTGTCCACACCATCCCCGGAATTTGTTGTTTGTAGAATTGCTGATGATGCCGATTCTAACAGGTGTGAGGTCATACCTCATTGTCGTTTGGATTTGCATTTCTCTAATAATTAGTGATGTTGAGCAGCTTTTCATGTGCGTCTTGGCCATCTCTGTGACTTCTTTAAAGAAACGTCTATATAGATCTTCTGCCCATTTTTGTACTGGGTTGTTTGTTTTATTAATATTAAGCTGCGTGAGCTGTTTATATATATTGGAGATTAAACCTTTGTCCATTGATTCGTTTGCGAACGTTTTCACCCATTCTGAGGCTTGCCTTTTTCCATTCCCGTTTTTTTAACCAAAAAAGAAAGAAAGCAAAAGAAGCAGAACACTAATGTGCGTGAAATATGCCTCTTGAAACAGTCGTTTTGAAATATGGACGTCTTTTGAATTTTTTGGTCCATATATGACCCCAGGATTTGTTTTCAGGGCAGGTGTCATTTACAGGCCTGCAACGATTTTGAATATCCACTGACCATTAGCGCTGGGATTAAAGCTGCTGTTGTGTGAAACGGCCACAAGGTGGCAGCAGTTCTCGCTTACCAAATCTGGTTACTAGGGCCACAGAGCCTCAATGGAAGTCCTGTTCTAGATTGGAATTTAGAATGGAATGTGCCAGGAGAAAGCCCCTCAAGTTTGTCTCACTACTTCTTGTTCGTGTTTTTAATTTAATTTTTTATTTTTTATTACAGCAAGTTTGATGACAACGTTTGGCTTGTTGTAGGTGTGCAAGATGTGGTTCTTTTACACATATACATAGGTCTGTTCTTCCTGGGACCCTTTTCCCATGTACGTTATGACAGAATGTTGAGTAGTCTTCTCTTGGTATTCCGTAGGTCTTTGGTGATTATATATTTCACCTGTGTTTGTATATGTCTGTTAACCCCGATATCCTAATGAATCCAATCCTCACACCTTTCCATTGGTGAACCATAAGTTTGTTTAATGAATCTGTGACTGCCCTTCTCCGTGGAAATATCTGCCCTGGTATCAATTTTTAGGTAACACCTATAAGTGATATCCTACGATATGTGTCTTTCACTTTCTGACTTACTACAAGTCACGTGATTACCTCTAGACTCATCTACGGTGCTGCAAATGGCATTGTGTCCTTTTTTCCCTTGGCTAATATTCTGTCTTAGCGAGGTCCATTTTCTGCAGTGTGATTCCCTGAGGGCTGAGGATTAGCTGACCTGGGCAGCCTGACCCTGCCGGCAAGCCCTCCCCAGGTGTGCCTGGGTTGAGGTCAATATAAACTGCACTCCAGGCAGCAATAGCCCCTGCAGCTGTGCCTGACTCCATATTCTCTGCCCCGTCAGCAGTCTCGGGGCTGTGCTGGTGGGAGGGTGTGAGGGTCCACGGCTTTGTTGGTGGCCCGGTGTGAGTGGGGCTCTGCTGGACTTTCTGCAGGAGTTGCCAGGCTGCCACCTGTAAAGAAGAGGATGTGTCACCCATAACTTCCACTGGAATTTCTCTCCGGGCTGAGGAAGGAAACAAAGGAGTGGGGGCCGGGACAGGAGGGGTATCTCAGGCAGGGAAATGGAAAGCTTCCAGAAGAGCGCCCGGGGCCAGGACCATCCTGGCTGGCCTGCAGGCAGCAAGTTGGCCTGCGTGCTGTCGCTGGTGTGGCTCCACGGCCCTTCCTCTAGGCTTTCAAGCCCTTGTACATATTCAGGTGTTTTACCTGGGAAGGGTGGGAACAGTTCAGTAGCAGCTGGCCTGGGGCTCAGCTCACGTTTACTCACAGAGGCCTCGGCATGGTCCCCCAGCTTTGCAGTGAGGACGCTCCTTGCATGGGGGGACGGGGCTGTTGGTTGTATGGAAGATGATTCCCCACCACTGACCAATTTCAGAATTGTTTACTGCTGGAACAAGTGCCTTGGTAGTGTTTTCCTCTGTATAACTGTTTGGTTTAGGTTTTTTTTTTCTTTCTTGGTTCAAGTTAGATTTTATTCCTCGTTTATGTATTTATAGATATAAGCATGGGAATAATTCATTCATATAAATACATCTGTGTGAATGGAAGAACTTTCTTCTGTTTTATTTTCAAAAATTTTGAAATTTAATTTTATTTATTTCTTTATACAGCAGGTTACTATTAGTTATATATTTTATGCATATACATGTATACAGGTCCATCCCAATCTCCCAACTCATCCCACCACCACCACCCCATGGCTTCCCCCACTTGGTGTCCATACGTTTGTTCTCTACCTCTGTGTCTCTATTTCTGCCCTGCAAACCAGTTCATCTGTACCATTTTTCTAGGTTCCACCTATATGCATTAATATACAATATTTGTTTTTCTCTTTCTGACTTAGTTCACTCTGTATGACAGGCTCTAGATCCATCGACTTCTCTACAAATGACCCAGTTTCATTCCTTTTTATGGCTGAGCAATATTCCATTTTATATATGTACCACATCTTTATCCATTCGTCTTTCTGTGGGCATTTAGGTTGCTTCCATTACCTGGCTATTGTAAATTGTGCTGCAATGAACATTGTGGTGAATGTGTCTTTTTGATTTATGGTTTTCTCTGGGTATATGCCCAAAAGTTGGATTGCAGGCTCCTATGGTAATTCTCTTTTTAGTTATTTAAAGGAACCTCCATACTGCTCTCCATAGTGAGTGTATCAATTTACCTTCCCACCAATAGTGGAAGAGGGTTCCTTTTGTCCACACCATCCCCGGAATTTGTTGTTTGTAGAATTGCTGATGATGCCGATTCTAACAGGTGTGAGGTCATACCTCATTGTCGTTTGGATTTGCATTTCTCTAATAATTAGTGATGTTGAGCAGCTTTTCATGTGCGTCTTGGCCATCTCTGTGACTTCTTTAAAGAAACGTCTATATAGATCTTCTGCCCATTTTTGTACTGGGTTGTTTGTTTTATTAATATTAAGCTGCGTGAGCTGTTTATATATATTGGAGATTAAACCTTTGTCCATTGATTCGTTTGCGAACGTTTTCGCCCATTCTGAGGCTTGCCTTTTTCCATTCCCGTTTTTTTAACCAAAAAAGAAAGAAAGCAAAAGAAGCAGAACACTAATGTGCGTGAAATATGCCTCTTGAAACAGTCGTTTTGAAATATGGACGTGTTTTGAATTTTTTGGTCCATATATGACCCCAGGATTTGTTTTCAGGGCAGGTGTCATTTACAGGCCTGCAACGATTTTGAATATCCACTGACCATTAGCGCTGGGATTAAAGCTGCTGTTGTGTGAAACGGCCACAAGGTGGCAGCAGTTCTCGCTTACCAAATCTGGTTACTAGGGCCACAGAGCCTCAATGGAAGTCCTGTTCTAGATTGGAATTTAGAATGGAATGTGCCAGGAGAAAGCCCCTCAAGTTTGTCTCACTACTTCTTGTTCGTGTTTTTAATTTAATTTTTTATTTTTTATTACAGCAAGTTTGATGACAACGTTTGGCTTCTTGTAGGTGTGCAAGATGTGGTTCTTTTACACATATACATAGGTCTGTTCTTCCTGGGACCCTTTTCCCATGTACGTTATGACAGAATGTTGAGTAGTCTTCTCTTGGTATTCCGTAGGTCTTTGGTGATTATATATTTCACCTGTGTTTGTATATGTCTGTTAACCCCGATATCCTAATGAATCCAATCCTCACACCTTTCCATTGGTGAACCATAAGTTTGTTTAATGAATCTGTGACTGCCCTTCTCCGTGGAAATATCTGCCCTGGTATCAATTTTTAGGTAACACCTATAAGTGATATCCTACGATATGTGTCTTTCACTTTCTGACTTACTACAAGTCACGTGATTACCTCTAGACTCATCTACGGTGCTGCAAATGGCATTGTGTCCTTTTTTCCCTTGGCTAATATTCTGTCTTAGTGAGGTCCATTTTCTGCAGTGTGATTCCCTGAGGGCTGAGGATTAGCTGACCTGGGCAGCCTGACCCTGCCGGCAAGCCCTCCCCAGGTGTGCCTGGGTTGAGGTCAATATAAACTGCACTCCAGGCAGCAATAGCCCCTGCAGCTGTGCCTGACACCATATTCTCTGCCCCGTCAGCAGTCTCGGGGCTGTGCCGGTGGGAGGGTGTGAGGGTCCACGGCTTTGTTGGTGGCCCGGTGTGAGTGGGGCTCTGCTGGACTTTCTGCAGGAGTTGCCAGGCTGCCACCTGTAAAGAAGAGGATGTGTCACCCATAACTTCCACTGGAATTTCTCTCCGGGCTGAGGAAGGAAACAAAGGAGTGGGGGCCGGGACAGGAGGGGTATCTCAGGCAGGGAAATGGAAAGCTTCCAGAAGAGCGCCCGGGGCCAGGACCATCCTGGCTGGCCTGCAGGCAGCAAGTTGGCCTGCGTGCTGTCGCTGGTGTGGCTCCACGGCCCTTCCTCTAGGCTTTCAAGCCCTTGTACATATTCAGGTGTTTTACCTGGGAAGGGTGGGAACAGTTCAGTAGCAGCTGGCCTGGGGCTCAGCTCACGTTTACTCACAGAGGCCTCGGCATGGTCCCCCAGCTTTGCAGTGAGGACGCTCCTTGCATGGGGGGACGGGGCTGTTGGTTGTATGGAAGATGATTCCCCACCACTGACCAATTTCAGAATTGTTTACTGCTGGAACAAGTGCCTTGGTAGTGTTTTCCTCTGTATAACTGTTTGGTTTAGGTTTTTTTTTTCTTTCTTGGTTCAAGTTAGATTTTATTCCTCGTTTATGTATTTATAGATATAAGCATGGGAATAATTCATTCATATAAATACATCTGTGTGAATGGAAGAACTTTCTTCTGTTTTATTTTCAAAAATTTTGAAATTTAATTTTATTTATTTCTTTATACAGCAGGTTACTATTAGTTATATATTTTATGCATATACATGTATACAGGTCCATCCCAATCTCCCAACTCATCCCACCACCACCACCCCATGGCTTCCCCCACTTGGTGTCCATACGTTTGTTCTCTACCTCTGTGTCTCTATTTCTGCCCTGCAAACCAGTTCATCTGTACCATTGTTCTAGGTTCCACCTATATGCATTAATATACAATATTTGTTTTTCTCTTTCTGACTTAGTTCACTCTGTATGACAGGCTCTAGATCCATCGACTTCTCTACAAATGACCCAGTTTCATTCCTTTTTATGGCTGAGCAATATTCCATTTTATATATGTACCACATCTTTATCCATTCGTCTTTCTGTGGGCATTTAGGTTGCTTCCATTACCTGGCTATTGTAAATTGTGCTGCAATGAACATTGTGGTGAATGTGTCTTTTTGATTTATGGTTTTCTCTGAGTATATGCCCAAAAGTGGGATTGCAGGCTCCTATGGTAATTCTCTTTTTAGTTATTTAAAGGAACCTCCATACTGCTCTCCATAGTGAGTGTATCAATTTACCTTCCCACCAATAGTGGAAGAGGGTTCCTTTTGTCCACACCATCCCCGGAATTTGTTGTTTGTAGATTTGCTGATGATGCCGATTCTAACAGGTGTGAGGTCATACCTCATTGTCGTTTGGATTTGCATTTCTCTAATAATTAGTGATGTTGAGCAGCTTTTCATGTGCGTCTTGGCCATCTCTGTGACTTCTTTAAAGAAACGTCTATATAGATCTTCTGCCCATTTTTGTACTGGGTTGTTTGTTTTATTAATATTAAGCTGCGTGAGCTGTTTATATATATTGGAGATTAAACCTTTGTCCATTGATTCGTTTGCGAACGTTTTCGCCCATTCTGAGGCTTGCCTTTTTCCATTCCCGTTTTTTTAACCAAAAAAGAAAGAAAGCAAAAGAAGCAGAACACTAATGTGCGTGAAATATGCCTCTTGAAACAGTCGTTTTGAAATATGGACGTCTTTTGAATTTTTTGGTCCATATATGACCCCAGGATTTGTTTTCAGGGCAGGTGTCATTTACAGGCCTGCAACGATTTTGAATATCCACTGACCATTAGCGCTGGGATTAAAGCTGCTGTTGTGTGAAACGGCCACAAGGTGGCAGCAGTTCTCGCTTACCAAATCTGGTTACTAGGGCCACAGAGCCTCAATGGAAGTCCTGTTCTAGATTGGAATTTAGAATGGAATGTGCCAGGAGAAAGCCCCTCAAGTTTGTCTCACTACTTCTTGTTCGTGTTTTTAATTTAATTTTTTATTTTTTATTACAGCAAGTTTGATGACAACGTTTGGCTTCTTGTAGGTGTGCAAGATGTGGTTCTTTTACACATATACATAGGTCTGTTCTTCCTGGGACCCTTTTCCCATGTACGTTATGACAGAATGTTGAGTAGTCTTCTCTTGGTATTCCGTAGGTCTTTGGTGATTATATATTTCACCTGTGTTTGTATATGTCTGTTAACCCCGATATCCTAATGAATCCAATCCTCACACCTTTCCATTGGTGAACCATAAGTTTGTTTAATGAATCTGTGACTGCCCTTCTCCGTGGAAATATCTGCCCTGGTATCAATTTTTAGGTAACACCTATAAGTGATATCCTACGATATGTGTCTTTCACTTTCTGACTTACTACAAGTCACGTGATTACCTCTAGACTCATCTACGGTGCTGCAAATGGCATTGTGTCCTTTTTTCCCTTGGCTAATATTCTGTCTTAGCGAGGTCCATTTTCTGCAGTGTGATTCCCTGAGGGCTGAGGATTAGCTGACCTGGGCAGCCTGACCCTGCCGGCAAGCCCTCCCCAGGTGTGCCTGGGTTGAGGTCAATATAAACTGCACTCCAGGCAGCAATAGCCCCTGCAGCTGTGCCTGACTCCATATTCTCTGCCCCGTCAGCAGTCTCGGGGCTGTGCTGGTGGGAGGGTGTGAGGGTCCACGGCTTTGTTGGTGGCCCGGTGTGAGTGGGGCTCTGCTGGACTTTCTGCAGGAGTTGCCAGGCTGCCACCTGTAAAGAAGAGGATGTGTCACCCATAACTTCCACTGGAATTTCTCTCCGGGCTGAGGAAGGAAACAAAGGAGTGGGGGCCGGGACAGGAGGGGTATCTCAGGCAGGGAAATGGAAAGCTTCCAGAAGAGCGCCCGGGGCCAGGACCATCCTGGCTGGCCTGCAGGCAGCAAGTTGGCCTGCGTGCTGTCGCTGGTGTGGCTCCACGGCCCTTCCTCTAGGCTTTCAAGCCCTTGTACATATTCAGGTGTTTTACCTGGGAAGGGTGGGAACAGTTCAGTAGCAGCTGGCCTGGGGCTCAGCTAACGTTTACTCACAGAGGCCTCGGCATGGTCCCCCAGCTTTGCAGTGAGGACGCTCCTTGCATGGGGGGACGGGGCTGTTGGTTGTATGGAAGATGATTCCCCACCACTGACCAATTTCAGAATTGTTTACTGCTGGAACAAGTGCCTTGGTAGTGTTTTCCTCTGTATAACTGTTTGGTTTAGGTTTTTTTTTTCTTTCTTGGTTCAAGTTAGATTTTATTCCTCGTTTATGTATTTATAGATATAAGCATGGGAATAATTCATTCATATAAATACATCTGTGTGAATGGAAGAACTTTCTTCTGTTTTATTTTCAAAAATTTTGAAATTTAATTTTATTTATTTCTTTATACAGCAGGTTACTATTAGTTATATATTTTATGCATATACATGTATACAGGTCCATCCCAATCTCCCAACTCATCCCACCACCACCACCCCATGGCTTCCCCCACTTGGTGTCCATACGTTTGTTCTCTACCTCTGTGTCTCTATTTCTGCCCTGCAAACCAGTTCATCTGTACCATTTTTCTAGGTTCCACCTATATGCATTAATATACAATATTTGTTTTTCTCTTTCTGACTTAGTTCACTCTGTATGACAGGCTCTAGATCCATCGACTTCTCTACAAATGACCCAGTTTCATTCCTTTTTATGGCTGAGCAATATTCCATTTTATATATGTACCACATCTTTATCCATTCGTCTTTCTGTGGGCATTTAGGTTGCTTCCATTACCTGGCTATTGTAAATTGTGCTGCAATGAACATTGTGGTGAATGTGTCTTTTTGATTTATGGTTTTCTCTGGGTATATGCCCAAAAGTGGGATTGCAGGCTCCTATGGTAATTCTCTTTTTAGTTATTTAAAGGAACCTCCATACTGCTCTCCATAGTGAGTGTATCAATTTACCTTCCCACCAATAGTGGAAGAGGGTTCCTTTTGTCCACACCATCCCCGGAATTTGTTGTTTGTAGAATTGCTGATGATGCCGATTCTAACAGGTGTGAGGTCATACCTCATTGTCGTTTGGATTTGCATTTCTCTAATAATTAGTGATGTTGAGCAGCTTTTCATGTGCGTCTTGGCCATCTCTGTGACTTCTTTAAAGAAACGTCTATATAGATCTTCTGCCCATTTTTGTACTGGGTTGTTTGTTTTATTAATATTAAGCTGCGTGAGCTGTTTATATATATTGGAGATTAAACCTTTGTCCATTGATTCGTTTGCGAAAGTTTTCGCCCATTCTGAGGCTTGCCTTTTTCCATTCCCGTTTTTTTAACCAAAAAAGAAAGAAAGCAAAAGAAGCAGAACACTAATGTGCGTGAAATATGCCTCTTGAAACAGTCGTTTTGAAATATGGACGTGTTTTGAATTTTTTGGTCCATATATGACCCCAGGATTTGTTTTCAGGGCTGGTGTCATTTACAGGCCTGCAACGATTTTGAATATCCACTGACCATTAGCGCTGGGATTAAAGCTGCTGTTGTGTGAAACGGCCACAAGGTGGCAGCAGTTCTCGCTTACCAAATCTGGTTACTAGGGCCACAGAGCCTCAATGGAAGTCCTGTTCTAGATTGGAATTTAGAATGGAATGTGCCAGGAGAAAGCCCCTCAAGTTTGTCTCACTACTTCTTGTTCGTGTTTTTAATTTAATTTTTTATTTTTTATTACAGCAAGTTTGATGACAACGTTTGGCTTGTTGTAGGTGTGCAAGATGTGGTTCTTTTACACATATACATAGGTCTGTTCTTCCTGGGACCCTTTTCCCATGTACGTTATGACAGAATGTTGAGTAGTCTTCTCTTGGTATTCCGTAGGTCTTTGGTGATTATATATTTCACCTGTGTTTGTATATGTCTGTTAACCCCGATATCCTAATGAATCCAATCCTCACACCTTTCCATTGGTGAACCATAAGTTTGTTTAATGAATCTGTGACTGCCCTTCTCCGTGGAAATATCTGCCCTGGTATCAATTTTTAGGTAACACCTATAAGTGATATCCTACGATATGTGTCTTTCACTTTCTGACTTACTACAAGTCACGTGATTACCTCTAGACTCATCTACGGTGCTGCAAATGGCATTGTGTCCTTTTTTCCCTTGGCTAATATTCTGTCTTAGCGAGGTCCATTTTCTGCAGTGTGATTCCCTGAGGGCTGAGGATTAGCTGACCTGGGCAGCCTGACCCTGCCGGCAAGCCCTCCCCAGGTGTGCCTGGGTTGAGGTCAATATAAACTGCACTCCAGGCAGCAATAGCCCCTGCAGCTGTGCCTGACTCCATATTCTCTGCCCCGTCAGCAGTCTCGGGGCTGTGCTGGTGGGAGGGTGTGAGGGTCCACGGCTTTGTTGGTGGCCCGGTGTGAGTGGGGCTCTGCTGGACTTTCTGCAGGAGTTGCCAGGCTGCCACCTGTAAAGAAGAGGATGTGTCACCCATAACTTCCACTGGAATTTCTCTCCGGGCTGAGGAAGGAAACAAAGGAGTGGGGGCCGGGACAGGAGGGGTATCTCAGGCAGGGAAATGGAAAGCTTCCAGAAGAGCGCCCGGGGCCAGGACCATCCTGGCTGGCCTGCAGGCAGCAAGTTGGCCTGCGTGCTGTCGCTGGTGTGGCTCCACGGCCCTTCCTCTAGGCTTTCAAGCCCTTGTACATATTCAGGTGTTTTACCTGGGAAGGGTGGGAACAGTTCAGTAGCAGCTGGCCTGGGGCTCAGCTCACGTTTACTCACAGAGGCCTCGGCATGGTCCCCCAGCTTTGCAGTGAGGACGCTCCTTGCATGGGGGGACGGGGCTGTTGGTTGTATGGAAGATGATTCCCCACCACTGACCAATTTCAGAATTGTTTACTGCTGGAACAAGTGCCTTGGTAGTGTTTTCCTCTGTATAACTGTTTGGTTTAGGTTTTTTTTTTCTTTCTTGGTTCAAGTTAGAGTTTATTCCTCGTTTATGTATTTATAGATATAAGCATGGGAATAATTCATTCATATAAATACATCTGTGTGAATGGAAGAACTTTCTTCTGTTTTATTTTCAAAAATTTTGAAATTTAATTTTATTTATTTCTTTATACAGCAGGTTACTATTAGTTATATATTTTATGCATATACATGTATACAGGTCCATCCCAATCTCCCAACTCATCCCACCACCACCACCCCATGGCTTCCCCCACTTGGTGTCCATACGTTTGTTCTCTACCTCTGTGTCTCTATTTCTGCCCTGCAAACCAGTTCATCTGTACCATTTTTCTAGGTTCCACCTATATGCATTAATATACAATATTTGTTTTTCTCTTTCTGACTTAGTTCACTCTGTATGACAGGCTCTAGATCCATCGACTTCTCTACAAATGACCCAGTTTCATTCCTTTTTATGGCTGAGCAATATTCCATTTTATATATGTACCACATCTTTATCCATTCGTCTTTCTGTGGGCATTTAGGTTGCTTCCATTACCTGGCTATTGTAAATTGTGCTGCAATGAACATTGTGGTGAATGTGTCTTTTTGATTTATGGTTTTCTCTGGGTATATGCCCAAAAGTGGGATTGCAGGCTCCTATGGTAATTCTCTTTTTAGTTATTTAAAGGAACCTCCATACTGCTCTCCATAGTGAGTGTATCAATTTACCTTCCCACCAATAGTGGAAGAGGGTTCCTTTTGTCCACACCATCCCCGGAATTTGTTGTTTGTAGAATTGCTGATGATGCCGATTCTAACAGGTGTGAGGTCATACCTCATTGTCGGTTGGATTTGCATTTCTCTAATAATTAGTGATGTTGAGCAGCTTTTCATGTGCGTCTTGGCCATCTCTGTGACTTCTTTAAAGAAACGTCTATATAGATCTTCTGCCCATTTTTGTACTGGGTTGTTTGTTTTATTAATATTAAGCTGCGTGAGCTGTTTATATATATTGGAGATTAAACCTTTGTCCATTGATTCGTTTGCGAACGTTTTCGCCCATTCTGAGGCTTGCCTTTTTCCATTCCCGTTTTTTTAACCAAAAAAGAAAGAAAGCAAAAGAAGCAGAACACTAATGTGCGTGAAATATGCCTCTTGAAACAGTCGTTTTGAAATATGGACGTGTTTTGAATTTTTTGGTCCATATATGACCCCAGGATTTGTTTTCAGGGCAGGTGTCATTTACAGGCCTGCAACGATTTTGAATATCCACTGACCATTAGCGCTGGGATTAAAGCTGCTGTTGTGTGAAACGGCCACAAGGTGGCAGCAGTTCTCGCTTACCAAATCTGGTTACTAGGGCCACAGAGCCTCAATGGAAGTCCTGTTCTAGATTGGAATTTAGAATGGAATGTGCCAGGAGAAAGCCCCTCAAGTTTGTCTCACTACTTCTTGTTCGTGTTTTTAATTTAATTTTTTATTTTTTATTACAGCAAGTTTGATGACAACGTTTGGCTTCTTGTAGGTGTGCAAGATGTGGTTCTTTTACACATATACATAGGTCTGTTCTTCCTGGGACCCTTTTCCCATGTACGTTATGACAGAATGTTGAGTAGTCTTCTCTTGGTATTCCGTAGGTCTTTGGTGATTATATATTTCACCTGTGTTTGTATATGTCTGTTAACCCCGATATCCTAATGAATCCAATCCTCACACCTTTCCATTGGTGAACCATAAGTTTGTTTAATGAATCTGTGACTGCCCTTCTCCGTGGAAATATCTGCCCTGGTATCAATTTTTAGGTAACACCTATAAGTGATATCCTACGATATGTGTCTTTCACTTTCTGACTTACTACAAGTCACGTGATTACCTCTAGACTCATCTACGGTGCTGCAAATGGCATTGTGTCCTTTTTTCCCTTGGCTAATATTCTGTCTTAGCGAGGTCCATTTTCTGCAGTGTGATTCCCTGAGGGCTGAGGATTAGCTGACCTGGGCAGCCTGACCCTGCCGGCAAGCCCTCCCCAGGTGTGCCTGGGTTGAGGTCAATATAAACTGCACTCCAGGCAGCAATAGCCCCTGCAGCTGTGCCTGACTCCATATTCTCTGCCCCGTCAGCAGTCTCGGGGCTGTGCTGGTGGGAGGGTGTGAGGGTCCACGGCTTTGTTGGTGGCCCGGTGTGAGTGGGGCTCTGCTGGACTTTCTGCAGGAGTTGCCAGGCTGCCACCTGTAAAGAAGAGGATGTGTCACCCATAACTTCCACTGGAATTTCTCTCCGGGCTGAGGAAGGAAAAAAAGGAGTGGGGGCCGGGACAGGAGGGGTATCTCAGGCAGGGAAATGGAAAGCTTCCAGAAGAGCGCCCGGGGCCAGGACCATCCTGGCTGGCCTGCAGGCAGCAAGTTGGCCTGCGAGCTGTCGCTGGTGTGGCTCCACGGCCCTTCCTCTAGGCTTTCAAGCCCTTGTACATATTCAGGTGTTTTACCTGGGAAGGGTGGGAACAGTTCAGTAGCAGCTGGCCTGGGGCTCAGCTCACGTTTACTCACAGAGGCCTCGGCATGGTCCCCCAGCTTTGCAGTGAGGACGCTCCTTGCATGGGGGGACGGGGCTGTTGGTTGTATGGAAGATGATTCCCCACCACTGACCAGTTTCAGAATTGTTTACTGCTGGAACAAGTGCCTTGGTAGTGTTTTCCTCTGTATAACTGTTTGGTTTAGGTTTTTTTTTTCTTTCTTGGTTCAAGTTAGATTTTATTCCTCGTTTATGTATTTATAGATATAAGCATGGGAATAATTCATTCATATAAATACATCTGTGTGAATGGAAGAACTTTCTTCTGTTTTATTTTCAAAAATTTTGAAATTTAATTTTATTTATTTCTTTATACAGCAGGTTACTATTAGTTATATATTTTATGCATATACATGTATACAGGTCCATCCCAATCTCCCAACTCATCCCACCACCACCACCCCATGGCTTCCCCCACTTGGTGTCCATACGTTTGTTCTCTACCTCTGTGTCTCTATTTCTGTCCTGCATACCAGTTCATCTGTACCATTTTTCTAGGTTCCACCTATATGCATTAATATACAATATTTGTTTTTCTCTTTCTGACTTAGTTCACTCTGTATGACAGGCTCTAGATCCATCGACTTCTCTACAAATGACCCAGTTTCATTCCTTTTTATGGCTGAGCAATATTCCATTTTATATATGTACCACATCTTTATCCATTCGTCTTTCTGTGGGCATTTAGGTTGCTTCCATTACCTGGCTATTGTAAATTGTGCTGCAATGAACATTGTGGTGAATGTGTCTTTTTGATTTATGGTTTTCTCTGGGTATATGCCCAAAAGTTGGATTGCAGGCTCCTATGGTAATTCTCTTTTTAGTTATTTAAAGGAACCTCCATACTGCTCTCCATAGTGAGTGTATCAATTTACCTTCCCACCAATAGTGGAAGAGGGTTCCTTTTGTCCACACCATCCCCGGAATTTGTTGTTTGTAGAATTGCTGATGATGCCGATTCTAACAGGTGTGAGGTCATACCTCATTGTCGTTTGGATTTGCATTTCTCTAATAATTAGTGATGTTGAGCAGCTTTTCATGTGCGTCTTGGCCATCTCTGTGACTTCTTTAAAGAAACGTCTATATAGATCTTCTGCCCATTTTTGTACTGGGTTGTTTGTTTTATTAATATTAAGCTGCGTGAGCTGTTTATATATATTGGAGATTAAACCTTTGTCCATTGATTCGTTTGCGAACGTTTTCGCCCATTCTGAGGCTTGCCTTTTTCCATTCCCGTTTTTTTAACCAAAAAAGAAAGAAAGCAAAAGAAGCAGAACACTAATGTGCGTGAAATATGCCTCTTGAAACAGTCGTTTTGAAATATGGACGTCTTTTGAATATTTTGGTCCATATATGACCCCAGGATTTGTTTTCAGGGCAGGTGTCATTTACAGGCCTGCAACGATTTTGAATATCCACTGACCATTAGCGCTGGGATTAAAGCTGCTGTTGTGTGAAACGGCCACAAGGTGGCAGCAGTTCTCGCTTACCAAATCTGGTTACTAGGGCCACAGAGCCTCAATGGAAGTCCTGTTCTAGATTGGAATTTAGAATGGAATGTGCCAGGAGAAAGCCCCTCAAGTTTGTCTCACTACTTCTTGTTCGTGTTTTTAATTTAATTTTTTATTTTTTATTACAGCAAGTTTGATGACAACGTTTGGCTTGTTGTAGGTGTGCAAGGTGTGGTTCTTTTACACATATACATAGGTCTGTTCTTCCTGGGACCCTTTTCCCATGTACGTTATGACAGAATGTTGAGTAGTCTTCTCTTGGTATTCCGTAGGTCTTTGGTGATTATATATTTCACCTGTGTTTGTATATGTCTGTTAACCCCGATATCCTAATGAATCCAATCCTCACACCTTTCCATTGGTGAACCATAAGTTTGTTTAATGAATCTGTGACTGCCCTTCTCCGTGGAAATATCTGCCCTGGTATCAATTTTTAGGTAACACCTATAAGTGATATCCTACGATATGTGTCTTTCACTTTCTGACTTACTACAAGTCACGTGATTACCTCTAGACTCATCTACGGTGCTGCAAATGGCATTGTGTCCTTTTTTCCCTTGGCTAATATTCTGTCTTAGCGAGGTCCATTTTCTGCAGTGTGATTCCCTGAGGGCTGAGGATTAGCTGACCTGGGCAGCCTGACCCTGCCGGCAAGCCCTCCCCAGGTGTGCCTGGGTTGAGGTCAATATAAACTGCACTCCAGGCAGCAATAGCCCCTGCAGCTGTGCCTGACTCCATATTCTCTGCCCCGTCAGCAGTCTCGGGGCTGTGCCGGTGGGAGGGTGTGAGGGTCCACGGCTTTGTTGGTGGCCCGGTGTGAGTGGGGCTCTGCTGGACTTTCTGCAGGAGTTGCCAGGCTGCCACCTGTAAAGAAGAGGATGTGTCACCCATAACTTCCACTGGAATTTCTCTCCGGGCTGAGGAAGGAAACAAAGGAGTGGGGGCCGGGACAGGAGGGGTATCTCAGGCAGGGAAATGGAAAGCTTCCAGAAGAGCGCCCGGGGCCAGGACCATCCTGGCTGGCCTGCAGGCAGCAAGTTGGCCTGCGTGCTGTCGCTGGTGTGGCTCCACGGCCCTTCCTCTAGGCTTTCAAGCCCTTGTACATATTCAGGTGTTTTACCTGGGAAGGGTGGGAACAGTTCAGTAGCAGCTGGCCTGGGGCTCAGCTCACGTTTACTCACAGAGGCCTCGGCATGGTCCCCCAGCTTTGCAGTGAGGACGCTCCTTGCATGGGGGGACGGGGCTGTTGGTTGTATGGAAGATGATTCCCCACCACTGACCAATTTCAGAATTGTTTACTGCTGGAACAAGTGCCTTGGTAGTGTTTTCCTCTGTATAACTGTTTGGTTTAGGTTTTTTTTTTCTTTCTTGGTTCAAGTTAGATTTTATTCCTCGTTTATGTATTTATAGATATAAGCATGGGAATAATTCATTCATATAAATACATCTGTGTGAATGGAAGAACTTTCTTCTGTTTTATTTTCAAAAATTTTGAAATTTAATTTTATTTATTTCTTTATACAGCAGGTTACTATTAGTTATATATTTTATGCATATACATGTATACAGGTCCATCCCAATCTCCCAACTCATCCCACCACCACCACCCCATGGCTTCCCCCACTTGGTGTCCATACGTTTGTTCTCTACCTCTGTGTCTCTATTTCTGCCCTGCAAACCAGTTCATCTGTACCATTGTTCTAGGTTCCACCTATATGCATTAATATACAATATTTGTTTTTCTCTTTCTGACTTAGTTCACTCTGTATGACAGGCTCTAGATCCATCGACTTCTCTACAAATGACCCAGTTTCATTCCTTTTTATGGCTGAGCAATATTCCATTTTATATATGTACCACATCTTTATCCATTCGTCTTTCTGTGGGCATTTAGGTTGCTTCCATTACCTGGCTATTGTAAATTGTGCTGCAATGAACATTGTGGTGAATGTGTCTTTTTGATTTATGGTTTTCTCTGGGTATATGCCCAAAAGTTGGATTGCAGGCTCCTATGGTAATTCTCTTTTTAGTTATTTAAAGGAACATCCATATTGCTCTCCATAGTGAGTGTATCAATTTACCTTCCCACCAATAGTGGAAGAGGGTTCCTTTTGTCCACACCAACCCCGGAATTTGTTGTTTGTAGATTTGCTGATGATGCCGATTCTAACAGGTGTGAGGTCATACCTCATTGTCGTTTGGATTTGCATTTCTCTAATAATTAGTGATGTTGAGCAGCTTTTCATGTGCGTCTTGGCCATCTCTGTGACTTCTTTAAAGAAACGTCTATATAGATCTTCTGCCCATTTTTGTACTGGGTTGTTTGTTTTATTAATATTAAGCTGCGTGAGCTGTTTATATATATTGGAGATTAAACCTTTGTCCATTGATTCGTTTGCGAACGTTTTCGCCCATTCTGAGGCTTGCCTTTTTCCATTCCCGTTTTTTTAACCAAAAAAGAAAGAAAGCAAAAGAAGCAGAACACTAATGTGCGTGAAATATGCCTCTTGAAACAGTCGTTTTGAAATATGGACGTCTTTTGAATTTTTTGGTCGGTATATGACCCCAGGATTTGTTTTCAGGGCAGGTGTCATTTACAGGCCTGCAACGATTTTGAATATCCACTGACCATTAGCGCTGGGATTAAAGCTGCTGTTGTGTGAAACGGCCACAAGGTGGCAGCAGTTCTCGCTTACCAAATCTGGTTACTAGGGCCACAGAGCCTCAATGGAAGTCCTGTTCTAGATTGGAATTTAGAATGGAATGTGCCAGGAGAAAGCCCCTCAAGTTTGTCTCACTACTTCTTGTTCGTGTTTTTAATTTAATTTTTTATTTTTTATTACAGCAAGTTTGATGACAACGTTTGGCTTCTTGTAGGTGTGCAAGATGTGGTTCTTTTACACATATACATAGGTCTGTTCTTCCTGGGACCCTTTTCCCATGTACGTTATGACAGAATGTTGAGTAGTCTTCTCTTGGTATTCCGTAGGTCTTTGGTGATTATATATTTCACCTGTGTTTGTATATGTCTGTTAACCCCGATATCCTAATGAATCCAATCCTCACACCTTTCCATTGGTGAACCATAAGTTTGTTTAATGAATCTGTGACTGCCCTTCTCCGTGGAAATATCTGCCCTGGTATCAATTTTTAGGTAACACCTATAAGTGATATCCTACGATATGTGTCTTTCACTTTCTGACTTACTACAAGTCACGTGATTACCTCTAGACTCATCTACGGTGCTGCAAATGGCATTGTGTCCTTTTTTCCCTTGGCTAATATTCTGTCTTAGCGAGGTCCATTTTCTGCAGTGTGATTCCCTGAGGGCTGAGGATTAGCTGACCTGGGCAGCCTGACCCTGACGGCAAGCCCTCCCCAGGTGTGCCTGGGTTGAGGTCAATATAAACTGCACTCCAGGCAGCAATAGCCCCTGCAGCTGTGCCTGACACCATATTCTCTGCCCCGTCAGCAGTCTCGGGGCTGTGCTGGTGGGAGGGTGTGAGGGTCCACGGCTTTGTTGTTGGCCCGGTGTGAGTGGGGCTCTGCTGGACTTTCTGCAGGAGTTGCCAGGCTGCCACCTGTAAAGAAGAGGATGTGTCACCCATAACTTCCACTGGAATTTCTCTCCGGGCTGAGGAAGGAAAAAAAGGAGTGGGGGCCGGGACAGGAGGGGTATCTCAGGCAGGGAAATGGAAAGCTTCCAGAAGAGCGCCCGGGGCCAGGACCATCCTGGCTGGCCTGCAGGCAGCAAGTTGGCCTGCGTGCTGTCGCTGGTGTGGCTCCACGGCCCTTCCTCTAGGCTTTCAAGCCCTTGTACATATTCAGGTGTTTTACCTGGGAAGGGTGGGAACAGTTCAGTAGCAGCTGGCCTGGGGCTCAGCTCATGTTTACTCACAGAGGCCTCGGCATGGTCCCCCAGCTTTGCAGTGAGGACGCTCCTTGCATGGGGGGACAGGGCTGTTGGCTGTATGGAAGATGATTCCCCACCACTGACCAGTTTCAGAATTGTTTACTGCTGGAACAAGTGCCTTGGTAGTGTTTTCCTCTGTATAACTGTTTGGTTTAGGTTTTTTTTTCTTTCTTGGTTCAAGTTAGATTTTATTCCTCGTTTATGTATTTATAGATATAAGCATGGGAATAATTCATTCATATAAATATATCTTTGTGAATGGAAGAACTTTCTTCTGTTTTATTTTTAAAAATTTTGAAATTTAATTTTATTTATTTCTTTATACAGCAGGTTACTATTAGTTATATATTTTATGCATATACATGTATACAGGTCCATCCCAATCTCCCAACTCATCCCACCACCACCAACCCATGGCTTCCCCCACTTGGTGTCCATACGTTTGTTCTCTACCTCTGTGTCTCTATTTCTGTCCTGCATACCAGTTCTTCTGTACCATTTTTCTAGGTTCCACATATATGCATTAATATACAATATTTGTTTTTCTCTTTCTGACTTACTTCACTCTGTATGACAGTCTCTAGATCCATCGACTTCTCTACAAATGACCCAGTTTCATTCCTTTTTATGGCTGAGCAATATTCCATTTTATATATGTACCACATCTTTATCCATTCGTCTTTCTGTGGGCATTTAGGTTGCTTCCATTACCTGGCTATTGTAAATTGTGCTGCAATGAACATTGTGGTGAATGTGTCTTTTTGATATATGGTTTTCTCTGAGTATATGCCCAAAAGTGGGATTGCAGGCTCCTATGGTAATTCTCTTTTTAGTTATTTAAAGGAACATCCATACTGCTCTCCATAGTGAGTGTATCAATTTACCTTCCCACCAATAGTGGAAGAGGGTTCCTTTTGTCCACACCATCCCCGGAATTTGTTGTTTGTAGATTTGCTGATGATGCCGATTCTAACAGGTGTGAGGTCATACCTCATTGTCGTTTGGATTTGCATTTCTCTAATAATTAGTGATGTTGAGCAGCTTTTCATGTGCGTCGTGGCCATCTCTGTGACTTCTTTAAAGAAACGTCTATATAGATCTTCTGCCCATTTTTGTACTGGGTTGTTTGTTTTATTAATATTAAGCTGCGTGAGCTGTTTATATATATTGGAGATTAAACCTTTGTCCATTGATTCGTTTGCGAAAGTTTTCGCCCATTCTGAGGCTTGCCTTTTTCCATTCCCGTTTTTTTAACCAAAAAAGAAAGAAAGCAAAAGAAGCAGAACACTAATGTGCGTGAAATATGCCTCTTGAAACAGTCGTTTTGAAATATGGACGTCTTTTGAATTTTTTGGTCGGTATATGACCCCAGGATTTGTTTTCAGGGCAGGTGTCATTTACAGGCCTGCAACGATTTTGAATATCCACTGACCATTAGCGCTGGGATTAAAGCTGCTGTTGTGTGAAACGGCCACAAGGTGGCAGCAGTTCTCGCTTACCAAATCTGGTTACTAGGGCCACAGAGCCTCAATGGAAGTCCTGTTCTAGATTGGAATTTAGAATGGAATGTGCCAGGAGAAAGCCCCTCAAGTTTGTCTCACTACTTCTTGTTCGTGTTTTTAATTTAATTTTTTATTTTTTATTACAGCAAGTTTGATGACAACGTTTGGCTTGTTGTAGGTGTGCAAGGTGTGGTTCTTTTACACATATACATAGGTCTGTTCTTCCTGGGACCCTTTTCCCATGTACGTTATGACAGAATGTTGAGTAGTCTTCTCTTGGTATTCCGTAGGTCTTTGGTGATTATATATTTCACCTGTGTTTGTATATGTCTGTTAACCCCGATATCCTAATGAATCCAATCCTCACACCTTTCCATTGGTGAACCATAAGTTTGTTTAATGAATCTGTGACTGCCCTTCTCCGTGGAAATATCTGCCCTGGTATCAATTTTTAGGTAACACCTATAAGTGATATCCTACGATATGTGTCTTTCACTTTCTGACTTACTACAAGTCACGTGATTACCTCTAGACTCATCTACGGTGCTGCAAATGGCATTGTGTCCTTTTTTCCCTTGGCTAATATTCTGTCTTAGCGAGGTCCATTTTCTGCAGTGTGATTCCCTGAGGGCTGAGGATTAGCTGACCTGGGCAGCCTGACCCTGCCGGCAAGCCCTCCCCAGGTGTGCCTGGGTTGAGGTCAATATAAACTGCACTCCAGGCAGCAATAGCCCCTGCAGCTGTGCCTGACTCCATATTCTCTGCCCCGTCAGCAGTCTCGGGGCTGTGCTGGTGGGAGGGTGTGAGGGTCCACGGCTTTGTTGGTGGCCCGGTGTGAGTGGGGCTCTGCTGGACTTTCTGCAGGAGTTGCCAGGCTGCCACCTGTAAAGAAGAGGATGTGTCACCCATAACTTCCACTGGAATTTCTCTCCGGGCTGAGGAAGGAAAAAAAGGAGTGGGGGCCGGGACAGGAGGGGTATCTCAGGCAGGGAAATGGAAAGCTTCCAGAAGAGCGCCCGGGGCCAGGACCATCCTGGCTGGCCTGCAGGCAGCAAGTTGACCTGCGTGCTGTCGCTGGTGTGGCTCCACGGCCCTTCCTCTAGGCTTTCAAGCCCTTGTACATATTCAGGTGTTTTACCTGGGAAGGGTGGGAACAGTTCAGTAGCAGCTGGCCTGGGGCTCAGCTGACGTTTACTCACAGAGGCCTCAGCATGGTCCCCCAGCTTTGCAGTGAGGACGCTCCTTGCATGGGGGGACGGGGCTGTTGGTTGTATGGAAGATGATTCCCCACCACTGACCAATTTCAGAATTGTTTACTGCTGGAACAAGTGCCTTGGTAGTGTTTTCCTCTGTATAACTGTTTGGTTTAGGTTTTTTTTCTTTCTTGGTTCAAGTTAGATTTTATTCCTCGTTTATGTATTTATAGATATAAGCATGGGAATAATTCATTCATATAAATACATCTGTGTGAATGGAAGAACTTTCTTCTCTTTTATTTTTAAAAATTTTGAAATTTAATTTTATTTATTTCTTTATACAGCAGGTTACTATTAGTTATATATTTTATGCATATACATGTATACAGGTCCATCCCAATCTCCCAACTCATCCCACCACCACCACCCCATGGCTTCCCCCACTTGGTGTCCATACGTTTGTTCTCTACCTCTGTGTCTCTATTTCTGTCCTGCATACCAGTTCATCTGTACCATTTTTCTAGGTTCCACCTATATGCATTAATATACAATATTTGTTTTTCTCTTTCTGACTTAGTTCACTCTGTATGACAGGCTCTAGATCCATCGACTTCTCTACAAATGACCCAGTTTCATTCCTTTTTATGGCTGAGCAATATTCCATTTTATATATGTACCACATCTTTATCCATTCGTCTTTCTGTGGGCATTTAGGTTGCTTCCATTACCTGGCTATTGTAAATTGTGCTGCAATGAACATTGTGGTGAATGTGTCTTTTTGATTTATGGTTTTCTCTGGGTATATGCCCAAAAGTGGGATTGCAGGCTCCTATGGTAATTCTCTTTTTAGTTATTTAAAGGAACCTCCATACTGCTCTCCATAGTGAGTGTATCAATTTACCTTCCCACCAATAGTGGAAGAGGGTTCCTTTTGTCCACACCATCCCCGGAATTTGTTGTTTGTAGATTTGCTGATTTTGCCGATTCTAACAGGTGTGAGGTCATACCTCATTGTCGTTTGGATTTGCATTTCTCTAATAATTAGTGATATTGAGCAGCTTTTCATGTGCGTCTTGGCCATCTCTGTGACTTCTTTAAAGAAACGTTTATATAGATCTTCTGCCCATTTTTGTACTGGGTTGTTTGTTTTATTAATATTAAGCTGCGTGAGCTGTTTATATATATATTGGAGATTAAAACTTTGTCCATTGATTCGTTTGCGAACGTTTTCGCCCATTCTGAGGCTTGCCTTTTTCCATTCCCGTTTTTTTAACCAAAAAAGAAAGAAAGCAAAAGAAGCAGAACACTAATGTGCGTGAAATATGCCTCTTGAAACAGTCGTTTTGAAATATGGACGTCTTTTGAATTTTTTGGTCCATATATGACCCCAGGATTTGTTTTCAGGGCAGGTGTCATTTACAGGCCTGCAACGATTTTGAATATCCACTGACCATTAGCGCTGGGATTAAAGCTGCTGTTGTGTGAAACGGCCACAAGGTGGCAGCAGTTCTCGCTTACCAAATCTGGTTACTAGGGCCACAGAGCCTCAATGGAAGTCCTGTTCTAGATTGGAATTTAGAATGGAATGTGCCAGGAGAAAGCCCCTCAAGTTTGTCTCACTACTTCTTGTTCGTGTTTTTAATTTAATTTTTTATTTTTTATTACAGCAAGTTTGATGACAACGTTTGGCTTGTTGTAGGTGTGCAAGATGTGGTTCTTTTACACATATACATAGGTCTGTTCTTCCTGGGACCCTTTTCCCATGTACGTTATGACAGAATGTTGAGTAGTCTTCTCTTGGTATTCCGTAGGTCTTTGGTGATTATATATTTCACCTGTGTTTGTATATGTCTGTTAACCCCGATATCCTAATGAATCCAATCCTCACACCTTTCCATTGGTGAACCATAAGTTTGTTTAATGAATCTGTGACTGCCCTTCTCCGTGGAAATATCTGCCCTGGTATCAATTTTTAGGTAACACCTATAAGTGATATCCTACGATATGTGTCTTTCCCTTTCTGACTTACTACAAGTCACGTGATTACCTCTAGACTCATCTACGGTGCTGCAAATGGCATTGTGTCCTTTTTTCCCTTGGCTAATATTCTGTCTTAGCGAGGTCCATTTTCTGCAGTGTGATTCCCTGAGGGCTGAGGATTAGCTGACCTGGGCAGCCTGACCCTGCCGGCAAGCCCTCCCCAGGTGTGCCTGGGTTGAGGTCAATATAAACTGCACTCCAGGCAGCAATAGCCCCTGCAGCTGTGCCTGACTCCATATTCTCTGCCCCATCAGCAGTCTCGGGGCTGTGCTGGTGGGAGGGTGTGAGGGTCCACGGCTTTGTTGGTGGCCCGGTGTGAGTGGGGCTCTGCTGGACTTTCTGCAGGAGTTGCCAGGCTGCCACCTGTAAAGAAGAGGATGTGTCACCCATAACTTCCACTGGAATTTCTCTCCGGGCTGAGGAAGGAAAAAAAGGAGTGGGGGCCGGGACAGGAGGGGTATCTCAGGCAGGGAAATGGAAAGCTTCCAGAAGAGCGCCCGGGGCCAGGACCATCCTGGCTGGCCTGCAGGCAGCAAGTTGGCCTGCGTGCTGTCGCTGGTGTGGCTCCACGGCCCTTCCTCTAGGCTTTCAAGCCCTTGTACATATTCAGGTGTTTTACCTGGGAAGGGTGGGAACAGTTCAGTAGCAGCTGGCCTGGGGCTCAGCTGACGTTTACTCACAGAGGCCTCGGCATGGTCCCCCAGCTTTGCAGTGAGGACGCTCCTTGCATGGGGGGACGGGGCTGTTGGTTGTATGGAAGATGATTCCCCACCACTGACCAATTTCAGAATTGTTTACTGCTGGAACAAGTGCCTTGGTAGTGTTTTCTTCTGTATAACTGTTTGGTTTAGGTTTTTTTTTCTTTCTTGGTTCAAGTTAGACTTTATTCCTCGTTTATGTATTTATAGATATAAGCATGGGAATAATTCATTCATATAAATACATCTGTGTGAATGGAAGAACTTTCTTCTGTTTTATTTTTAAAAATTTTGAAATTTAATTTTATTTATTTCTTTATACAGCAGGTTACTATTAGTTATATATTTTATGCATATACATGTATACAGGTCCATCCCAATCTCCCAACTCATCCCACCACCACCACCACATGGCTTCCCCCACTTGGTGTCCATACGTTTGTTCTCTACCTCTGTGTCTCTATTTCTGTCCTGCATACCAGTTCATCTGTACCATTTTTCTAGGTTCCACCTATATGCATTAATATACAATATTTGTTTTTCTCTTTCTGACTTACTTCACTCTGTATGACAGGCTCTAGATCCATCGACTTCTCTACAAATGACCCAGTTTCATTCCTTTTTATGGCTGAGCAATATTCCATTTTATATATGTACCACATCTTTATCCATTCGTCTTTCTGTGGGCATTTAGGTTGCTTCCATTACCTGGCTATTGTAAATTGTGCTGCAATGAACATTGTGGTGAATGTGTCTTTTTGATTTATGGTTTTCTCTGGGTATATGCCCAAAAGTGGGATTGCAGGCTCCTATGGTAATTCTCTTTTTAGTTATTTAAAGGAACCTCCATACTGCTCTCCATAGTGAGTGTATCAATTTACCTTCCCACCAATAGTGGAAGAGGGTTCCTTTTGTCCACACCATCCCCGGAATTTGTTGTTTGTAGATTTGCTGATGATGCCGATTCTAACAGGTGTGAGGTCATACCTCATTGTCGTTTGGATTTGCATTTCTCTAATAATTAGTGATGTTGAGCAGCTTTTCATGTGCGTCTTGGCCATCTCTGTGACTTCTTTAAAGAAACGTCTATATAGATCTTCTGCCCATTTTTGTACTGGGTTGTTTGTTTTATTAATATTAAGCTGCGTGAGCTGTTTATATATATTGGAGATTAAACCTTTGTCCATTGATTCGTTTGCGAACGTTTTCGCCCATTCTGAGGCTTGCCTTTTTCCATTCCCGTTTTTTTAACCAAAAAAGAAAGAAAGCAAAAGAAGCAGAACACTAATGTGCGTGAAATATGCCTCTTGAAACAGTCGTTTTGAAATATGGACGTCTTTTGAATATTTTGGTCCGTATATGACCCCAGGATTTGTTTTCAGGGCAGGTGTCATTTACAGGCCTGCAACGATTTTGAATATCCACTGACCATTAGCGCTGGGATTAAAGCTGCTGTTGTGTGAAACGGCCACAAGGTGGCAGCAGTTCTCGCTTACCAAATCTGGTTACTAGGGCCACAGAGCCTCAATGGAAGTCCTGTTCTAGATTGGAATTTAGAATGGAATGTGCCAGGAGAAAGCCCCTCAAGTTTGTCTCACTACTTCTTGTTCGTGTTTTTAATTTAATTTTTTATTTTTTATTACAGCAAGTTTGATGACAACGTTTGGCTTGTTGTAGGTGTGCAAGGTGTGGTTCTTTTACACATATACATAGGTCTGTTCTTCCTGGGACCCTTTTCCCATGTACGTTATGACAGAATGTTGAGTAGTCTTCTCTTGGTATTCCGTAGGTCTTTGGTGATTATATATTTCACCTGTGTTTGTATATGTCTGTTAACCCCGATATCCTAATGAATCCAATCCTCACACCTTTCCATTGGTGAACCATAAGTTTGTTTAATGAATCTGTGACTGCCCTTCTCCGTGGAAATATCTGCCCTGGTATCAATTTTTAGGTAACACCTATAAGTGATATCCTACGATATGTGTCTTTCACTTTCTGACTTACTACAAGTCACGTGATTACCTCTAGACTCATCTACGGTGCTGCAAATGGCATTGTGTCCTTTTTTCCCTTGGCTAATATTCTGTCTTAGCGAGGTCCATTTTCTGCAGTGTGATTCCCTGAGGGCTGAGGATTAGCTGACCTGGGCAGCCTGACCCTGCCGGCAAGCCCTCCCCAGGTGTGCCTGGGTTGAGGTCAATATAAACTGCACTCCAGGCAGCAATAGCCCCTGCAGCTGTGCCTGACTCCATATTCTCTGCCCCGTCAGCAGTCTCGGGGCTGTGCTGGTGGGAGGGTGTGAGGGTCCACGGCTTTGTTGGTGGCCCGGTGTGAGTGGGGCTCTGCTGGACTTTCTGCAGGAGTTGCCAGGCTGCCACCTGTAAAGAAGAGGATGTGTCACCCATAACTTCCACTGGAATTTCTCTCCGGGCTGAGGAAGGAAAAAAAGGAGTGGGGGCCGGGACAGGAGGGGTATCTCAGGCAGGGAAATGGAAAGCTTCCAGAAGAGCGCCCTGGGCCAGGACCATCCTGGCTGGCCTGCAGGCAGCAAGTTGACCTGCGTGCTGTCGCTGGTGTGGCTCCACGGCCCTTCCTCTAGGCTTTCAAGCCCTTGTACATATTCAGGTGTTTTACCTGGGAAGGGTGGGAACAGTTCAGTAGCAGCTGGCCTGGGGCTCAGCTGACGTTTACTCACAGAGGCCTCAGCATGGTCCCCCAGCTTTGCAGTGAGGACGCTCCTTGCATGGGGGGACGGGGCTGTTGGTTGTATGGAAGATGATTCCCCACCACTGACCAATTTCAGAATTGTTTACTGCTGGAACAAGTGCCTTGGTAGTGTTTTCCTCTGTATAACTGTTTGGTTTAGGTTTTTTTTCTTTCTTGGTTCAAGTTAGATTTTATTCCTCGTTTATGTATTTATAGATATAAGCATGGGAATAATTCATTCATATAAATACATCTGTGTGAATGGAAGAACTTTCTTCTCTTTTATTTTTAAAAATTTTGAAATTTAATTTTATTTATTTCTTTATACAGCAGGTTACTATTAGTTATATATTTTATGCATATACATGTATACAGGTCCATCCCAATCTCCCAACTCATCCCACCACCACCACCCCATGGCTTCCCCCACTTGGTGTCCATACGTTTGTTCTCTACCTCTGTGTCTCTATTTCTGTCCTGCATACCAGTTCATCTGTACCATTTTTCTAGGTTCCACCTATATGCATTAATATACAATATTTGTTTTTCTCTTTCTGACTTAGTTCACTCTGTATGACAGGCTCTAGATCCATCGACTTCTCTACAAATGACCCAGTTTCATTCCTTTTTATGGCTGAGCAATATTCCATTTTATATATGTACCACATCTTTATCCATTCGTCTTTCTGTGGGCATTTAGGTTGCTTCCATTACCTGGCTATTGTAAATTGTGCTGCAATGAACATTGTGGTGAATGTGTCTTTTTGATTTATGGTTTTCTCTGGGTATATGCCCAAAAGTGGGATTGCAGGCTCCTATGGTAATTCTCTTTTTAGTTATTTAAAGGAACCTCCATACTGCTCTCCATAGTGAGTGTATCAATTTACCTTCCCACCAATAGTGGAAGAGGGTTCCTTTTGTCCACACCATCCCCGGAATTTGTTGTTTGTAGATTTGCTGATTTTGCCGATTCTAACAGGTGTGAGGTCATACCTCATTGTCGTTTGGATTTGCATTTCTCTAATAATTAGTGATATTGAGCAGCTTTTCATGTGCGTCTTGGCCATCTCTGTGACTTCTTTAAAGAAACGTTTATATAGATCTTCTGCCCATTTTTGTACTGGGTTGTTTGTTTTATTAATATTAAGCTGCGTGAGCTGTTTATATATATATTGGAGATTAAAACTTTGTCCATTGATTCGTTTGCGAACGTTTTCGCCCATTCTGAGGCTTGCCTTTTTCCATTCCCGTTTTTTTAACCAAAAAAGAAAGAAAGCAAAAGAAGCAGAACACTAATGTGCGTGAAATATGCCTCTTGAAACAGTCGTTTTGAAATATGGACGTCTTTTGAATATTTTGGTCCATATATGACCCCAGGATTTGTTTTCAGGGCAGGTGTCATTTACAGGCCTGCAACGATTTTGAATATCCACTGACCATTAGCGCTGGGATTAAAGCTGCTGTTGTGTGAAACGGCCACAAGGTGGCAGCAGTTCTCGCTTACCAAATCTGGTTACTAGGGCCACAGAGCCTCAATGGAAGTCCTGTTCTAGATTGGAATTTAGAATGGAATGTGCCAGGAGAAAGCCCCTCAAGTTTGTCTCACTACTTCTTGTTCGTGTTTTTAATTTAATTTTTTATTTTTTATTACAGCAAGTTTGATGACAACGTTTGGCTTGTTGTAGGTGTGCAAGATGTGGTTCTTTTACACATATACATAGGTCTGTTCTTCCTGGGACCCTTTTCCCATGTACGTTATGACAGAATGTTGAGTAGTCTTCTCTTGGTATTCCGTAGGTCTTTGGTGATTATATATTTCACCTGTGTTTGTATATGTCTGTTAACCCCGATATCCTAATGAATCCAATCCTCACACCTTTCCATTGGTGAACCATAAGTTTGTTTAATGAATCTGTGACTGCCCTTCTCCGTGGAAATATCTGCCCTGGTATCAATTTTTAGGTAACACCTATAAGTGATATCCTACGATATGTGTCTTTCCCTTTCTGACTTACTATAAGTCACGTGATTACCTCTAGACTCATCTACGGTGCTGCAAATGGCATTGTGTCCTTTTTTCCCTTGGCTAATATTCTGTCTTAGCGAGGTCCATTTTCTGCAGTGTGATTCCCTGAGGGCTGAGGATTAGCTGACCTGGGCAGCCTGACCCTGCCGGCAAGCCCTCCCCAGGTGTGCCTGGGTTGAGGTCAATATAAACTGCACTCCAGGCAGCAATAGCCCCTGCAGCTGTGCCTGACTCCATATTCTCTGCCCCATCAGCAGTCTCGGGGCTGTGCTGGTGGGAGGGTGTGAGGGTCCACGGCTTTGTTGGTGGCCCGGTGTGAGTGGGGCTCTGCTGGACTTTCTGCAGGAGTTGCCAGGCTGCCACCTGTAAAGAAGAGGATGTGTCACCCATAACTTCCACTGGAATTTCTCTCCGGGCTGAGGAAGGAAAAAAAGGAGTGGGGGCCGGGACAGGAGGGGTATCTCAGGCAGGGAAATGGAAAGCTTCCAGAAGAGCGCCCGGGGCCAGGACCATCCTGGCTGGCCTGCAGGCAGCAAGTTGGCCTGCGTGCTGTCGCTGGTGTGGCTCCACGGCCCTTCCTCTAGGCTTTCAAGCCCTTGTACATATTCAGGTGTTTTACCTGGGAAGGGTGGGAACAGTTCAGTAGCAGCTGGCCTGGGGCTCAGCTGACGTTTACTCACAGAGGCCTCGGCATGGTCCCCCAGCTTTGCAGTGAGGACGCTCCTTGCATGGGGGGACGGGGCTGTTGGTTGTATGGAAGATGATTCCCCACCACTGACCAATTTCAGAATTGTTTACTGCTGGAACAAGTGCCTTGGTAGTGTTTTCTTCTGTATAACTGTTTGGTTTAGGTTTTTTTTTCTTTCTTGGTTCAAGTTAGACTTTATTCCTCGTTTATGTATTTATAGATATAAGCATGGGAATAATTCATTCATATAAATACATCTGTGTGAATGGAAGAACTTTCTTCTGTTTTATTTTTAAAAATTTTGAAATTTAATTTTATTTATTTCTTTATACAGCAGGTTACTATTAGTTATATATTTTATGCATATACATGTATACAGGTCCATCCCAATCTCCCAACTCATCCCACCACCACCACCACATGGCTTCCCCCACTTGGTGTCCATACGTTTGTTCTCTACCTCTGTGTCTCTATTTCTGTCCTGCATACCAGTTCATCTGTACCATTTTTCTAGGTTCCACCTATATGCATTAATATACAATATTTGTTTTTCTCTTTCTGACTTACTTCACTCTGTATGACAGGCTCTAGATCCATCGACTTCTCTACAAATGACCCAGTTTCATTCCTTTTTATGGCTGAGCAATATTCCATTTTATATATGTACCACATCTTTATCCATTCGTCTTTCTGTGGGCATTTAGGTTGCTTCCATTACCTGGCTATTGTAAATTGTGCTGCAATGAACATTGTGGTGAATGTGTCTTTTTGATTTATGGTTTTCTCTGGGTATATGCCCAAAAGTGGGATTGCAGGCTCCTATGGTAATTCTCTTTTTAGTTATTTAAAGGAACCTCCATACTGCTCTCCATAGTGAGTGTATCAATTTACCTTCCCACCAATAGTGGAAGAGGGTTCCTTTTGTCCACACCATCCCCGGAATTTGTTGTTTGTAGATTTGCTGATTTTGCCGATTCTAACAGGTGTGAGGTCATACCTCATTGTCGTTTGGATTTGCATTTCTCTAATAATTAGTGATATTGAGCAGCTTTTCATGTGCGTCTTGGCCATCTCTGTGACTTCTTTAAAGAAACGTTTATATAGATCTTCTGCCCATTTTTGTACTGGGTTGTTTGTTTTATTAATATTAAGCTGCGTGAGCTGTTTATATATATATTGGAGATTAAAACTTTGTCCATTGATTCGTTTGCGAACGTTTTCGCCCATTCTGAGGCTTGCCTTTTTCCATTCCCGTTTTTTTAACCAAAAAAGAAAGAAAGCAAAAGAAGCAGAACACTAATGTGCGTGAAATATGCCTCTTGAAACAGTCGTTTTGAAATATGGACGTCTTTTGAATATTTTGGTCCATATATGACCCCAGGATTTGTTTTCAGGGCAGGTGTCATTTACAGGCCTGCAACGATTTTGAATATCCACTGACCATTAGCGCTGGGATTAAAGCTGCTGTTGTGTGAAACGGCCACAAGGTGGCAGCAGTTCTCGCTTACCAAATCTGGTTACTAGGGCCACAGAGCCTCAATGGAAGTCCTGTTCTAGATTGGAATTTAGAATGGAATGTGCCAGGAGAAAGCCCCTCAAGTTTGTCTCACTACTTCTTGTTCGTGTTTTTAATTTAATTTTTTATTTTTTATTACAGCAAGTTTGATGACAACGTTTGGCTTGTTGTAGGTGTGCAAGATGTGGTTCTTTTACACATATACATAGGTCTGTTCTTCCTGGGACCCTTTTCCCATGTACGTTATGACAGAATGTTGAGTAGTCTTCTCTTGGTATTCCGTAGGTCTTTGGTGATTATATATTTCACCTGTGTTTGTATATGTCTGTTAACCCCGATATCCTAATGAATCCAATCCTCACACCTTTCCATTGGTGAACCATAAGTTTGTTTAATGAATCTGTGACTGCCCTTCTCCGTGGAAATATCTGCCCTGGTATCAATTTTTAGGTAACACCTATAAGTGATATCCTACGATATGTGTCTTTCCCTTTCTGACTTACTATAAGTCACGTGATTACCTCTAGACTCATCTACGGTGCTGCAAATGGCATTGTGTCCTTTTTTCCCTTGGCTAATATTCTGTCTTAGCGAGGTCCATTTTCTGCAGTGTGATTCCCTGAGGGCTGAGGATTAGCTGACCTGGGCAGCCTGACCCTGCCGGCAAGCCCTCCCCAGGTGTGCCTGGGTTGAGGTCAATATAAACTGCACTCCAGGCAGCAATAGCCCCTGCAGCTGTGCCTGACTCCATATTCTCTGCCCCATCAGCAGTCTCGGGGCTGTGCTGGTGGGAGGGTGTGAGGGTCCACGGCTTTGTTGGTGGCCCGGTGTGAGTGGGGCTCTGCTGGACTTTCTGCAGGAGTTGCCAGGCTGCCACCTGTAAAGAAGAGGATGTGTCACCCATAACTTCCACTGGAATTTCTCTCCGGGCTGAGGAAGGAAAAAAAGGAGTGGGGGCCGGGACAGGAGGGGTATCTCAGGCAGGGAAATGGAAAGCTTCCAGAAGAGCGCCCGGGGCCAGGACCATCCTGGCTGGCCTGCAGGCAGCAAGTTGGCCTGCGTGCTGTCGCTGGTGTGGCTCCACGGCCCTTCCTCTAGGCTTTCAAGCCCTTGTACATATTCAGGTGTTTTACCTGGGAAGGGTGGGAACAGTTCAGTAGCAGCTGGCCTGGGGCTCAGCTCACGTTTACTCACAGAGGCCTCGGCATGGTCCCCCAGCTTTGCAGTGAGGACGCTCCTTGCATGGGGGGACGGGGCTGTTGGTTGTATGGAAGATGATTCCCCACCACTGACCAATTTCAGAATTGTTTACTGCTGGAACAAGTGCCTTGGTAGTGTTTTCTTCTGTATAACTGTTTGGTTTAGGTTTTTTTTTCTTTCTTGGTTCAAGTTAGACTTTATTCCTCGTTTATGTATTTATAGATATAAGCATGGGAATAATTCATTCATATAAATACATCTGTGTGAATGGAAGAACTTTCTTCTGTTTTATTTTTAAAAATTTTGAAATTTAATTTTATTTATTTCTTTATACAGCAGGTTACTATTAGTTATATATTTTATGCATATACATGTATACAGGTCCATCCCAATCTCCCAACTCATCCCACCACCACCACCACATGGCTTCCCCCACTTGGTGTCCATACGTTTGTTCTCTACCTCTGTGTCTCTATTTCTGTCCTGCATACCAGTTCATCTGTACCATTTTTCTAGGTTCCACCTATATGCATTAATATACAATATTTGTTTTTCTCTTTCTGACTTACTTCACTCTGTATGACAGGCTCTAGATCCATCGACTTCTCTACAAATGACCCAGTTTCATTCCTTTTTATGGCTGAGCAATATTCCATTTTATATATGTACCACATCTTTATCCATTCGTCTTTCTGTGGGCATTTAGGTTGCTTCCATTACCTGGCTATTGTAAATTGTGCTGCAATGAACATTGTGGTGAATGTGTCTTTTTGATTTATGGTTTTCTCTGGGTATATGCCCAAAAGTGGGATTGCAGGCTCCTATGGTAATTCTCTTTTTAGTTATTTAAAGGAACCTCCATACTGCTCTCCATAGTGAGTGTATCAATTTACCTTCCCACCAATAGTGGAAGAGGGTTCCTTTTGTCCACACCATCCCCGGAATTTGTTGTTTGTAGATTTGCTGATGATGCCGATTCTAACAGGTGTGAGGTCATACCTCATTGTCGTTTGGATTTGCATTTCTCTAATAATTAGTGATGTTGAGCAGCTTTTCATGTGCGTCTTGGCCATCTCTGTGACTTCTTTAAAGAAACGTCTATATAGATCTTCTGCCCATTTTTGTACTGGGTTGTTTGTTTTATTAATATTAAGCTGCATGAGCTGTTTATATATATTGGAGATTAAACCTTTGTCCATTGATTCGTTTGCGAACGTTTTCGCCCATTCTGAGGCTTGCCTTTTTCCATTCCCGTTTTTTTAACCAAAAAAGAAAGAAAGCAAAAGAAGCAGAACACTAATGTGCGTGAAATATGCCTCTTGAAACAGTCGTTTTGAAATATGGACGTCTTTTGAATATTTTGGTCCATATATGACCCCAGGATTTGTTTTCAGGGCAGGTGTCATTTACAGGCCTGCAACGATTTTGAATATCCACTGACCATTAGCGCTGGGATTAAAGCTGCTGTTGTGTGAAACGGCCACAAGGTGGCAGCAGTTCTCGCTTACCAAATCTGGTTACTAGGGCCACAGAGCCTCAATGGAAGTCCTGTTCTAGATTGGAATTTAGAATGGAATGTGCCAGGAGAAAGCCCCTCAAGTTTGTCTCACTACTTCTTGTTCGTGTTTTTAATTTAATTTTTTATTTTTTATTACAGCAAGTTTGATGACAACGTTTGGCTTGTTGTAGGTGTGCAAGGTGTGGTTCTTTTACACATATACATAGGTCTGTTCTTCCTGGGACCCTTTTCCCATGTACGTTATGACAGAATGTTGAGTAGTCTTCTCTTGGTATTCCGTAGGTCTTTGGTGATTATATATTTCACCTGTGTTTGTATATGTCTGTTAACCCCGATATCCTAATGAATCCAATCCTCACACCTTTCCATTGGTGAACCATAAGTTTGTTTAATGAATCTGTGACTGCCCTTCTCCGTGGAAATATCTGCCCTGGTATCAATTTTTAGGTAACACCTATAAGTGATATCCTACGATATGTGTCTTTCCCTTTCTGACTTACTATAAGTCACGTGATTACCTCTAGACTCATCTACGGTGCTGCAAATGGCATTGTGTCCTTTTTTCCCTTGGCTAATATTCTGTCTTAGCGAGGTCCATTTTCTGCAGTGTGATTCCCTGAGGGCTGAGGATTAGCTGACCTGGGCAGCCTGACCCTGCCGGCAAGCCCTCCCCAGGTGTGCCTGGGTTGAGGTCAATATAAACTGCACTCCAGGCAGCAATAGCCCCTGCAGCTGTGCCTGACTCCATATTCTCTGCCCCATCAGCAGTCTCGGGGCTGTGCTGGTGGGAGGGTGTGAGGGTCCACGGCTTTGTTGGTGGCCCGGTGTGAGTGGGGCTCTGCTGGACTTTCTGCAGGAGTTGCCAGGCTGCCACCTGTAAAGAAGAGGATGTGTCACCCATAACTTCCACTGGAATTTCTCTCCGGGCTGAGGAAGGAAAAAAAGGAGTGGGGGCCGGGACAGGAGGGGTATCTCAGGCAGGGAAATGGAAAGCTTCCAGAAGAGCGCCCGGGGCCAGGACCATCCTGGCTGGCCTGCAGGCAGCAAGTTGGCCTGCGTGCTGTCGCTGGTGTGGCTCCACGGCCCTTCCTCTAGGCTTTCAAGCCCTTGTACATATTCAGGTGTTTTACCTGGGAAGGGTGGGAACAGTTCAGTAGCAGCTGGCCTGGGGCTCAGCTGACGTTTACTCACAGAGGCCTCGGCATGGTCCCCCAGCTTTGCAGTGAGGACGCTCCTTGCATGGGGGGACGGGGCTGTTGGTTGTATGGAAGATGATTCCCCACCACTGACCAATTTCAGAATTGTTTACTGCTGGAACAAGTGCCTTGGTAGTGTTTTCTTCTGTATAACTGTTTGGTTTAGGTTTTTTTTTCTTTCTTGGTTCAAGTTAGACTTTATTCCTCGTTTATGTATTTATAGATATAAGCATGGGAATAATTCATTCATATAAATACATCTGTGTGAATGGAAGAACTTTCTTCTGTTTTATTTTTAAAAATTTTGAAATTTAATTTTATTTATTTCTTTATACAGCAGGTTACTATTAGTTATATATTTTATGCATATACATGTATACAGGTCCATCCCAATCTCCCAACTCATCCCACCACCACCACCACATGGCTTCCCCCACTTGGTGTCCATACGTTTGTTCTCTACCTCTGTGTCTCTATTTCTGTCCTGCATACCAGTTCATCTGTACCATTTTTCTAGGTTCCACCTATATGCATTAATATACAATATTTGTTTTTCTCTTTCTGACTTACTTCACTCTGTATGACAGGCTCTAGATCCATCGACTTCTCTACAAATGACCCAGTTTCATTCCTTTTTATGGCTGAGCAATATTCCATTTTATATATGTACCACATCTTTATCCATTCGTCTTTCTGTGGGCATTTAGGTTGCTTCCATTACCTGGCTATTGTAAATTGTGCTGCAATGAACATTGTGGTGAATGTGTCTTTTTGATTTATGGTTTTCTCTGGGTATATGCCCAAAAGTGGGATTGCAGGCTCCTATGGTAATTCTCTTTTTAGTTATTTAAAGGAACCTCCATACTGCTCTCCATAGTGAGTGTATCAATTTACCTTCCCACCAATAGTGGAAGAGGGTTCCTTTTGTCCACACCATCCCCGGAATTTGTTGTTTGTAGATTTGCTGATGATGCCGATTCTAACAGGTGTGAGGTCATACCTCATTGTCGTTTGGATTTGCATTTCTCTAATAATTAGTGATGTTGAGCAGCTTTTCATGTGCGTCTTGGCCATCTCTGTGACTTCTTTAAAGAAACGTCTATATAGATCTTCTGCCCATTTTTGTACTGGGTTGTTTGTTTTATTAATATTAAGCTGCATGAGCTGTTTATATATATTGGAGATTAAACCTTTGTCCATTGATTCGTTTGCGAACGTTTTCGCCCATTCTGAGGCTTGCCTTTTTCCATTCCCGTTTTTTTAACCAAAAAAGAAAGAAAGCAAAAGAAGCAGAACACTAATGTGCGTGAAATATGCCTCTTGAAACAGTCGTTTTGAAATATGGACGTCTTTTGAATATTTTGGTCCATATATGACCCCAGGATTTGTTTTCAGGGCAGGTGTCATTTACAGGCCTGCAACGATTTTGAATATCCACTGACCATTAGCGCTGGGATTAAAGCTGCTGTTGTGTGAAACGGCCACAAGGTGGCAGCAGTTCTCGCTTACCAAATCTGGTTACTAGGGCCACAGAGCCTCAATGGAAGTCCTGTTCTAGATTGGAATTTAGAATGGAATGTGCCAGGAGAAAGCCCCTCAAGTTTGTCTCACTACTTCTTGTTCGTGTTTTTAATTTAATTTTTTATTTTTTATTACAGCAAGTTTGATGACAACGTTTGGCTTGTTGTAGGTGTGCAAGGTGTGGTTCTTTTACACATATACATAGGTCTGTTCTTCCTGGGACCCTTTTCCCATGTACGTTATGACAGAATGTTGAGTAGTCTTCTCTTGGTATTCCGTAGGTCTTTGGTGATTATATATTTCACCTGTGTTTGTATATGTCTGTTAACCCCGATATCCTAATGAATCCAATCCTCACACCTTTCCATTGGTGAACCATAAGTTTGTTTAATGAATCTGTGACTGCCCTTCTCCGTGGAAATATCTGCCCTGGTATCAATTTTTAGGTAACACCTATAAGTGATATCCTACGATATGTGTCTTTCACTTTCTGACTTACTACAAGTCACGTGATTACCTCTAGACTCATCTACGGTGCTGCAAATGGCATTGTGTCCTTTTTTCCCTTGGCTAATATTCTGTCTTAGCGAGGTCCATTTTCTGCAGTGTGATTCCCTGAGGGCTGAGGATTAGCTGACCTGGGCAGCCTGACCCTGCCGGCAAGCCCTCCCCAGGTGTGCCTGGGTTGAGGTCAATATAAACTGCACTCCAGGCAGCAATAGCCCCTGCAGCTGTGCCTGACTCCATATTCTCTGCCCCGTCAGCAGTCTCGGGGCTGTGCTGGTGGGAGGGTGTGAGGGTCCACGGCTTTGTTGGTGGCCCGGTGTGAGTGGGGCTCTGCTGGACTTTCTGCAGGAGTTGCCAGGCTGCCACCTGTAAAGAAGAGGATGTGTCACCCATAACTTCCACTGGAATTTCTCTCCGGGCTGAGGAAGGAAAAAAAGGAGTGGGGGCCGGGACAGGAGGGGTATCTCAGGCAGGGAAATGGAAAGCTTCCAGAAGAGCGCCCTGGGCCAGGACCATCCTGGCTGGCCTGCAGGCAGCAAGTTGACCTGCGTGCTGTCGCTGGTGTGGCTCCACGGCCCTTCCTCTAGGCTTTCAAGCCCTTGTACATATTCAGGTGTTTTACCTGGGAAGGGTGGGAACAGTTCAGTAGCAGCTGGCCTGGGGCTCAGCTGACGTTTACTCACAGAGGCCTCAGCATGGTCCCCCAGCTTTGCAGTGAGGACGCTCCTTGCATGGGGGGACGGGGCTGTTGGTTGTATGGAAGATGATTCCCCACCACTGACCAATTTCAGAATTGTTTACTGCTGGAACAAGTGCCTTGGTAGTGTTTTCCTCTGTATAACTGTTTGGTTTAGGTTTTTTTTCTTTCTTGGTTCAAGTTAGATTTTATTCCTCGTTTATGTATTTATAGATATAAGCATGGGAATAATTCATTCATATAAATACATCTGTGTGAATGGAAGAACTTTCTTCTCTTTTATTTTTAAAAATTTTGAAATTTAATTTTATTTATTTCTTTATACAGCAGGTTACTATTAGTTATATATTTTATGCATATACATGTATACAGGTCCATCCCAATCTCCCAACTCATCCCACCACCACCACCCCATGGCTTCCCCCACTTGGTGTCCATACGTTTGTTCTCTACCTCTGTGTCTCTATTTCTGTCCTGCATACCAGTTCATCTGTACCATTTTTCTAGGTTCCACCTATATGCATTAATATACAATATTTGTTTTTCTCTTTCTGACTTAGTTCACTCTGCATGACAGGCTCTAGATCCATCGACTTCTCTACAAATGACCCAGTTTCATTCCTTTTTATGGCTGAGCAATATTCCATTTTATATATGTACCACATCTTTATCCATTCGTCTTTCTGTGGGCATTTAGGTTGCTTCCATTACCTGGCTATTGTAAATTGTGCTGCAATGAACATTGTGGTGAATGTGTCTTTTTGATTTATGGTTTTCTCTGGGTATATGCCCAAAAGTGGGATTGCAGGCTCCTATGGTAATTCTCTTTTTAGTTATTTAAAGGAACCTCCATACTGCTCTCCATAGTGAGTGTATCAATTTACCTTCCCACCAATAGTGGAAGAGGGTTCCTTTTGTCCACACCATCCCCGGAATTTGTTGTTTGTAGATTTGCTGATTTTGCCGATTCTAACAGGTGTGAGGTCATACCTCATTGTCGTTTGGATTTGCATTTCTCTAATAATTAGTGATATTGAGCAGCTTTTCATGTGCGTCTTGGCCATCTCTGTGACTTCTTTAAAGAAACGTTTATATAGATCTTCTGCCCATTTTTGTACTGGGTTGTTTGTTTTATTAATATTAAGCTGCGTGAGCTGTTTATATATATATTGGAGATTAAAACTTTGTCCATTGATTCGTTTGCGAACGTTTTCGCCCATTCTGAGGCTTGCCTTTTTCCATTCCCGTTTTTTTAACCAAAAAAGAAAGAAAGCAAAAGAAGCAGAACACTAATGTGCGTGAAATATGCCTCTTGAAACAGTCGTTTTGAAATATGGACGTCTTTTGAATATTTTGGTCCATATATGACCCCAGGATTTGTTTTCAGGGCAGGTGTCATTTACAGGCCTGCAACGATTTTGAATATCCACTGACCATTAGCGCTGGGATTAAAGCTGCTGTTGTGTGAAACGGCCACAAGGTGGCAGCAGTTCTCGCTTACCAAATCTGGTTACTAGGGCCACAGAGCCTCAATGGAAGTCCTGTTCTAGATTGGAATTTAGAATGGAATGTGCCAGGAGAAAGCCCCTCAAGTTTGTCTCACTACTTCTTGTTCGTGTTTTTAATTTAATTTTTTATTTTTTATTACAGCAAGTTTGATGACAACGTTTGGCTTGTTGTAGGTGTGCAAGATGTGGTTCTTTTACACATATACATAGGTCTGTTCTTCCTAGGACCCTTTTCCCATGTACGTTATGACAGAATGTTGAGTAGTCTTCTCTTGGTATTCTGTAGGTCTTTGGTGATTATATATTTCACCTGTGTTTGTATATGTCTGTTAACCCCGATATCCTAATGAATCCAATCCTCACACCTTTCCATTGGTGAACCATAAGTTTGTTTAATGAATCTGTGACTGCCCTTCTCCGTGGAAATATCTGCCCTGGTATCAATTTTTAGGTAACACCTATAAGTGATATCCTACGATATGTGTCTTTCCCTTTCTGACTTACTATAAGTCACGTGATTACCTCTAGACTCATCTACGGTGCTGCAAATGGCATTGTGTCCTTTTTTCCCTTGGCTAATATTCTGTCTTAGCGAGGTCCATTTTCTGCAGTGTGATTCCCTGAGGGCTGAGGATTAGCTGACCTGGGCAGCCTGACCCTGCCGGCAAGCCCTCCCCAGGTGTGCCTGGGTTGAGGTCAATATAAACTGCACTCCAGGCAGCAATAGCCCCTGCAGCTGTGCCTGACTCCATATTCTCTGCCCCATCAGCAGTCTCGGGGCTGTGCTGGTGGGAGGGTGTGAGGGTCCACGGCTTTGTTGGTGGCCCGGTGTGAGTGGGGCTCTGCTGGACTTTCTGCAGGAGTTGCCAGGCTGCCACCTGTAAAGAAGAGGATGTGTCACCCATAACTTCCACTGGAATTTCTCTCCGGGCTGAGGAAGGAAAAAAAGGAGTGGGGGCCGGGACAGGAGGGGTATCTCAGGCAGGGAAATGGAAAGCTTCCAGAAGAGCGCCCGGGGCCAGGACCATCCTGGCTGGCCTGCAGGCAGCAAGTTGGCCTGCGTGCTGTCGCTGGTGTGGCTCCACGGCCCTTCCTCTAGGCTTTCAAGCCCTTGTACATATTCAGGTGTTTTACCTGGGAAGGGTGGGAACAGTTCAGTAGCAGCTGGCCTGGGGCTCAGCTGACGTTTACTCACAGAGGCCTCGGCATGGTCCCCCAGCTTTGCAGTGAGGACGCTCCTTGCATGGGGGGACGGGGCTGTTGGTTGTATGGAAGATGATTCCCCACCACTGACCAATTTCAGAATTGTTTACTGCTGGAACAAGTGCCTTGGTAGTGTTTTCTTCTGTATAACTGTTTGGTTTAGGTTTTTTTTTCTTTCTTGGTTCAAGTTAGACTTTATTCCTCGTTTATGTATTTATAGATATAAGCATGGGAATAATTCATTCATATAAATACATCTGTGTGAATGGAAGAACTTTCTTCTGTTTTATTTTTAAAAATTTTGAAATTTAATTTTATTTATTTCTTTATACAGCAGGTTACTATTAGTTATATATTTTATGCATATACATGTATACAGGTCCATCCCAATCTCCCAACTCATCCCACCACCACCACCACATGGCTTCCCCCACTTGGTGTCCATACGTTTGTTCTCTACCTCTGTGTCTCTATTTCTGTCCTGCATACCAGTTCATCTGTACCATTTTTCTAGGTTCCACCTATATGCATTAATATACAATATTTGTTTTTCTCTTTCTGACTTACTTCACTCTGTATGACAGGCTCTAGATCCATCGACTTCTCTACAAATGACCCAGTTTCATTCCTTTTTATGGCTGAGCAATATTCCATTTTATATATGTACCACATCTTTATCCATTCGTCTTTCTGTGGGCATTTAGGTTGCTTCCATTACCTGGCTATTGTAAATTGTGCTGCAATGAACATTGTGGTGAATGTGTCTTTTTGATTTATGGTTTTCTCTGGGTATATGCCCAAAAGTGGGATTGCAGGCTCCTATGGTAATTCTCTTTTTAGTTATTTAAAGGAACCTCCATACTGCTCTCCATAGTGAGTGTATCAATTTACCTTCCCACCAATAGTGGAAGAGGGTTCCTTTTGTCCACACCATCCCCGGAATTTGTTGTTTGTAGATTTGCTGATTTTGCCGATTCTAACAGGTGTGAGGTCATACCTCATTGTCGTTTGGATTTGCATTTCTCTAATAATTAGTGATATTGAGCAGCTTTTCATGTGCGTCTTGGCCATCTCTGTGACTTCTTTAAAGAAACGTTTATATAGATCTTCTGCCCATTTTTGTACTGGGTTGTTTGTTTTATTAATATTAAGCTGCGTGAGCTGTTTATATATATATTGGAGATTAAAACTTTGTCCATTGATTCGTTTGCGAACGTTTTCGCCCATTCTGAGGCTTGCCTTTTTCCATTCCCGTTTTTTTAACCAAAAAAGAAAGAAAGCAAAAGAAGCAGAACACTAATGTGCGTGAAATATGCCTCTTGAAACAGTCGTTTTGAAATATGGACGTCTTTTGAATATTTTGGTCCATATATGACCCCAGGATTTGTTTTCAGGGCAGGTGTCATTTACAGGCCTGCAACGATTTTGAATATCCACTGACCATTAGCGCTGGGATTAAAGCTGCTGTTGTGTGAAACGGCCACAAGGTGGCAGCAGTTCTCGCTTACCAAATCTGGTTACTAGGGCCACAGAGCCTCAATGGAAGTCCTGTTCTAGATTGGAATTTAGAATGGAATGTGCCAGGAGAAAGCCCCTCAAGTTTGTCTCACTACTTCTTGTTCGTGTTTTTAATTTAATTTTTTATTTTTTATTACAGCAAGTTTGATGACAACGTTTGGCTTGTTGTAGGTGTGCAAGATGTGGTTCTTTTACACATATACATAGGTCTGTTCTTCCTGGGACCCTTTTCCCATGTACGTTATGACAGAATGTTGAGTAGTCTTCTCTTGGTATTCCGTAGGTCTTTGGTGATTATATATTTCACCTGTGTTTGTATATGTCTGTTAACCCCGATATCCTAATGAATCCAATCCTCACACCTTTCCATTGGTGAACCATAAGTTTGTTTAATGAATCTGTGACTGCCCTTCTCCGTGGAAATATCTGCCCTGGTATCAATTTTTAGGTAACACCTATAAGTGATATCCTACGATATGTGTCTTTCCCTTTCTGACTTACTATAAGTCACGTGATTACCTCTAGACTCATCTACGGTGCTGCAAATGGCATTGTGTCCTTTTTTCCCTTGGCTAATATTCTGTCTTAGCGAGGTCCATTTTCTGCAGTGTGATTCCCTGAGGGCTGAGGATTAGCTGACCTGGGCAGCCTGACCCTGCCGGCAAGCCCTCCCCAGGTGTGCCTGGGTTGAGGTCAATATAAACTGCACTCCAGGCAGCAATAGCCCCTGCAGCTGTGCCTGACTCCATATTCTCTGCCCCATCAGCAGTCTCGGGGCTGTGCTGGTGGGAGGGTGTGAGGGTCCACGGCTTTGTTGGTGGCCCGGTGTGAGTGGGGCTCTGCTGGACTTTCTGCAGGAGTTGCCAGGCTGCCACCTGTAAAGAAGAGGATGTGTCACCCATAACTTCCACTGGAATTTCTCTCCGGGCTGAGGAAGGAAAAAAAGGAGTGGGGGCCGGGACAGGAGGGGTATCTCAGGCAGGGAAATGGAAAGCTTCCAGAAGAGCGCCCGGGGCCAGGACCATCCTGGCTGGCCTGCAGGCAGCAAGTTGGCCTGCGTGCTGTCGCTGGTGTGGCTCCACGGCCCTTCCTCTAGGCTTTCAAGCCCTTGTACATATTCAGGTGTTTTACCTGGGAAGGGTGGGAACAGTTCAGTAGCAGCTGGCCTGGGGCTCAGCTCACGTTTACTCACAGAGGCCTCGGCATGGTCCCCCAGCTTTGCAGTGAGGACGCTCCTTGCATGGGGGGACGGGGCTGTTGGTTGTATGGAAGATGATTCCCCACCACTGACCAATTTCAGAATTGTTTACTGCTGGAACAAGTGCCTTGGTAGTGTTTTCTTCTGTATAACTGTTTGGTTTAGGTTTTTTTTTCTTTCTTGGTTCAAGTTAGACTTTATTCCTCGTTTATGTATTTATAGATATAAGCATGGGAATAATTCATTCATATAAATACATCTGTGTGAATGGAAGAACTTTCTTCTGTTTTATTTTTAAAAATTTTGAAATTTAATTTTATTTATTTCTTTATACAGCAGGTTACTATTAGTTATATATTTTATGCATATACATGTATACAGGTCCATCCCAATCTCCCAACTCATCCCACCACCACCACCACATGGCTTCCCCCACTTGGTGTCCATACGTTTGTTCTCTACCTCTGTGTCTCTATTTCTGTCCTGCATACCAGTTCATCTGTACCATTTTTCTAGGTTCCACCTATATGCATTAATATACAATATTTGTTTTTCTCTTTCTGACTTACTTCACTCTGTATGACAGGCTCTAGATCCATCGACTTCTCTACAAATGACCCAGTTTCATTCCTTTTTATGGCTGAGCAATATTCCATTTTATATATGTACCACATCTTTATCCATTCGTCTTTCTGTGGGCATTTAGGTTGCTTCCATTACCTGGCTATTGTAAATTGTGCTGCAATGAACATTGTGGTGAATGTGTCTTTTTGATTTATGGTTTTCTCTGGGTATATGCCCAAAAGTGGGATTGCAGGCTCCTATGGTAATTCTCTTTTTAGTTATTTAAAGGAACCTCCATACTGCTCTCCATAGTGAGTGTATCAATTTACCTTCCCACCAATAGTGGAAGAGGGTTCCTTTTGTCCACACCATCCCCGGAATTTGTTGTTTGTAGATTTGCTGATGATGCCGATTCTAACAGGTGTGAGGTCATACCTCATTGTCGTTTGGATTTGCATTTCTCTAATAATTAGTGATGTTGAGCAGCTTTTCATGTGCGTCTTGGCCATCTCTGTGACTTCTTTAAAGAAACGTCTATATAGATCTTCTGCCCATTTTTGTACTGGGTTGTTTGTTTTATTAATATTAAGCTGCATGAGCTGTTTATATATATTGGAGATTAAACCTTTGTCCATTGATTCGTTTGCGAACGTTTTCGCCCATTCTGAGGCTTGCCTTTTTCCATTCCCGTTTTTTTAACCAAAAAAGAAAGAAAGCAAAAGAAGCAGAACACTAATGTGCGTGAAATATGCCTCTTGAAACAGTCGTTTTGAAATATGGACGTCTTTTGAATATTTTGGTCCATATATGACCCCAGGATTTGTTTTCAGGGCAGGTGTCATTTACAGGCCTGCAACGATTTTGAATATCCACTGACCATTAGCGCTGGGATTAAAGCTGCTGTTGTGTGAAACGGCCACAAGGTGGCAGCAGTTCTCGCTTACCAAATCTGGTTACTAGGGCCACAGAGCCTCAATGGAAGTCCTGTTCTAGATTGGAATTTAGAATGGAATGTGCCAGGAGAAAGCCCCTCAAGTTTGTCTCACTACTTCTTGTTCGTGTTTTTAATTTAATTTTTTATTTTTTATTACAGCAAGTTTGATGACAACGTTTGGCTTGTTGTAGGTGTGCAAGGTGTGGTTCTTTTACACATATACATAGGTCTGTTCTTCCTGGGACCCTTTTCCCATGTACGTTATGACAGAATGTTGAGTAGTCTTCTCTTGGTATTCCGTAGGTCTTTGGTGATTATATATTTCACCTGTGTTTGTATATGTCTGTTAACCCCGATATCCTAATGAATCCAATCCTCACACCTTTCCATTGGTGAACCATAAGTTTGTTTAATGAATCTGTGACTGCCCTTCTCCGTGGAAATATCTGCCCTGGTATCAATTTTTAGGTAACACCTATAAGTGATATCCTACGATATGTGTCTTTCCCTTTCTGACTTACTATAAGTCACGTGATTACCTCTAGACTCATCTACGGTGCTGCAAATGGCATTGTGTCCTTTTTTCCCTTGGCTAATATTCTGTCTTAGCGAGGTCCATTTTCTGCAGTGTGATTCCCTGAGGGCTGAGGATTAGCTGACCTGGGCAGCCTGACCCTGCCGGCAAGCCCTCCCCAGGTGTGCCTGGGTTGAGGTCAATATAAACTGCACTCCAGGCAGCAATAGCCCCTGCAGCTGTGCCTGACTCCATATTCTCTGCCCCATCAGCAGTCTCGGGGCTGTGCTGGTGGGAGGGTGTGAGGGTCCACGGCTTTGTTGGTGGCCCGGTGTGAGTGGGGCTCTGCTGGACTTTCTGCAGGAGTTGCCAGGCTGCCACCTGTAAAGAAGAGGATGTGTCACCCATAACTTCCACTGGAATTTCTCTCCGGGCTGAGGAAGGAAAAAAAGGAGTGGGGGCCGGGACAGGAGGGGTATCTCAGGCAGGGAAATGGAAAGCTTCCAGAAGAGCGCCCGGGGCCAGGACCATCCTGGCTGGCCTGCAGGCAGCAAGTTGGCCTGCGTGCTGTCGCTGGTGTGGCTCCACGGCCCTTCCTCTAGGCTTTCAAGCCCTTGTACATATTCAGGTGTTTTACCTGGGAAGGGTGGGAACAGTTCAGTAGCAGCTGGCCTGGGGCTCAGCTCACGTTTACTCACAGAGGCCTCGGCATGGTCCCCCAGCTTTGCAGTGAGGACGCTCCTTGCATGGGGGGACGGGGCTGTTGGTTGTATGGAAGATGATTCCCCACCACTGACCAATTTCAGAATTGTTTACTGCTGGAACAAGTGCCTTGGTAGTGTTTTCTTCTGTATAACTGTTTGGTTTAGGTTTTTTTTTCTTTCTTGGTTCAAGTTAGACTTTATTCCTCGTTTATGTATTTATAGATATAAGCATGGGAATAATTCATTCATATAAATACATCTGTGTGAATGGAAGAACTTTCTTCTGTTTTATTTTTAAAAATTTTGAAATTTAATTTTATTTATTTCTTTATACAGCAGGTTACTATTAGTTATATATTTTATGCATATACATGTATACAGGTCCATCCCAATCTCCCAACTCATCCCACCACCACCACCACATGGCTTCCCCCACTTGGTGTCCATACGTTTGTTCTCTACCTCTGTGTCTCTATTTCTGTCCTGCATACCAGTTCATCTGTACCATTTTTCTAGGTTCCACCTATATGCATTAATATACAATATTTGTTTTTCTCTTTCTGACTTACTTCACTCTGTATGACAGGCTCTAGATCCATCGACTTCTCTACAAATGACCCAGTTTCATTCCTTTTTATGGCTGAGCAATATTCCATTTTATATATGTACCACATCTTTATCCATTCGTCTTTCTGTGGGCATTTAGGTTGCTTCCATTACCTGGCTATTGTAAATTGTGCTGCAATGAACATTGTGGTGAATGTGTCTTTTTGATTTATGGTTTTCTCTGGGTATATGCCCAAAAGTGGGATTGCAGGCTCCTATGGTAATTCTCTTTTTAGTTATTTAAAGGAACCTCCATACTGCTCTCCATAGTGAGTGTATCAATTTACCTTCCCACCAATAGTGGAAGAGGGTTCCTTTTGTCCACACCATCCCCGGAATTTGTTGTTTGTAGATTTGCTGATGATGCCGATTCTAACAGGTGTGAGGTCATACCTCATTGTCGTTTGGATTTGCATTTCTCTAATAATTAGTGATGTTGAGCAGCTTTTCATGTGCGTCTTGGCCATCTCTGTGACTTCTTTAAAGAAACGTCTATATAGATCTTCTGCCCATTTTTGTACTGGGTTGTTTGTTTTATTAATATTAAGCTGCATGAGCTGTTTATATATATTGGAGATTAAACCTTTGTCCATTGATTCGTTTGCGAACGTTTTCGCCCATTCTGAGGCTTGCCTTTTTCCATTCCCGTTTTTTTAACCAAAAAAGAAAGAAAGCAAAAGAAGCAGAACACTAATGTGCGTGAAATATGCCTCTTGAAACAGTCGTTTTGAAATATGGACGTCTTTTGAATATTTTGGTCCATATATGACCCCAGGATTTGTTTTCAGGGCAGGTGTCATTTACAGGCCTGCAACGATTTTGAATATCCACTGACCATTAGCGCTGGGATTAAAGCTGCTGTTGTGTGAAACGGCCACAAGGTGGCAGCAGTTCTCGCTTACCAAATCTGGTTACTAGGGCCACAGAGCCTCAATGGAAGTCCTGTTCTAGATTGGAATTTAGAATGGAATGTGCCAGGAGAAAGCCCCTCAAGTTTGTCTCACTACTTCTTGTTCGTGTTTTTAATTTAATTTTTTATTTTTTATTACAGCAAGTTTGATGACAACGTTTGGCTTGTTGTAGGTGTGCAAGGTGTGGTTCTTTTACACATATACATAGGTCTGTTCTTCCTGGGACCCTTTTCCCATGTACGTTATGACAGAATGTTGAGTAGTCTTCTCTTGGTATTCCGTAGGTCTTTGGTGATTATATATTTCACCTGTGTTTGTATATGTCTGTTAACCCCGATATCCTAATGAATCCAATCCTCACACCTTTCCATTGGTGAACCATAAGTTTGTTTAATGAATCTGTGACTGCCCTTCTCCGTGGAAATATCTGCCCTGGTATCAATTTTTAGGTAACACCTATAAGTGATATCCTACGATATGTGTCTTTCCCTTTCTGACTTACTATAAGTCACGTGATTACCTCTAGACTCATCTACGGTGCTGCAAATGGCATTGTGTCCTTTTTTCCCTTGGCTAATATTCTGTCTTAGCGAGGTCCATTTTCTGCAGTGTGATTCCCTGAGGGCTGAGGATTAGCTGACCTGGGCAGCCTGACCCTGCCGGCAAGCCCTCCCCAGGTGTGCCTGGGTTGAGGTCAATATAAACTGCACTCCAGGCAGCAATAGCCCCTGCAGCTGTGCCTGACTCCATATTCTCTGCCCCATCAGCAGTCTCGGGGCTGTGCTGGTGGGAGGGTGTGAGGGTCCACGGCTTTGTTGGTGGCCCGGTGTGAGTGGGGCTCTGCTGGACTTTCTGCAGGAGTTGCCAGGCTGCCACCTGTAAAGAAGAGGATGTGTCACCCATAACTTCCACTGGAATTTCTCTCCGGGCTGAGGAAGGAAAAAAAGGAGTGGGGGCCGGGACAGGAGGGGTATCTCAGGCAGGGAAATGGAAAGCTTCCAGAAGAGCGCCCGGGGCCAGGACCATCCTGGCTGGCCTGCAGGCAGCAAGTTGGCCTGCGTGCTGTCGCTGGTGTGGCTCCACGGCCCTTCCTCTAGGCTTTCAAGCCCTTGTACATATTCAGGTGTTTTACCTGGGAAGGGTGGGAACAGTTCAGTAGCAGCTGGCCTGGGGCTCAGCTCACGTTTACTCACAGAGGCCTCGGCATGGTCCCCCAGCTTTGCAGTGAGGACGCTCCTTGCATGGGGGGACGGGGCTGTTGGTTGTATGGAAGATGATTCCCCACCACTGACCAATTTCAGAATTGTTTACTGCTGGAACAAGTGCCTTGGTAGTGTTTTCTTCTGTATAACTGTTTGGTTTAGGTTTTTTTTTCTTTCTTGGTTCAAGTTAGACTTTATTCCTCGTTTATGTATTTATAGATATAAGCATGGGAATAATTCATTCATATAAATACATCTGTGTGAATGGAAGAACTTTCTTCTGTTTTATTTTTAAAAATTTTGAAATTTAATTTTATTTATTTCTTTATACAGCAGGTTACTATTAGTTATATATTTTATGCATATACATGTATACAGGTCCATCCCAATCTCCCAACTCATCCCACCACCACCACCACATGGCTTCCCCCACTTGGTGTCCATACGTTTGTTCTCTACCTCTGTGTCTCTATTTCTGTCCTGCATACCAGTTCATCTGTACCATTTTTCTAGGTTCCACCTATATGCATTAATATACAATATTTGTTTTTCTCTTTCTGACTTACTTCACTCTGTATGACAGGCTCTAGATCCATCGACTTCTCTACAAATGACCCAGTTTCATTCCTTTTTATGGCTGAGCAATATTCCATTTTATATATGTACCACATCTTTATCCATTCGTCTTTCTGTGGGCATTTAGGTTGCTTCCATTACCTGGCTATTGTAAATTGTGCTGCAATGAACATTGTGGTGAATGTGTCTTTTTGATTTATGGTTTTCTCTGGGTATATGCCCAAAAGTGGGATTGCAGGCTCCTATGGTAATTCTCTTTTTAGTTATTTAAAGGAACCTCCATACTGCTCTCCATAGTGAGTGTATCAATTTACCTTCCCACCAATAGTGGAAGAGGGTTCCTTTTGTCCACACCATCCCCGGAATTTGTTGTTTGTAGATTTGCTGATGATGCCGATTCTAACAGGTGTGAGGTCATACCTCATTGTCGTTTGGATTTGCATTTCTCTAATAATTAGTGATGTTGAGCAGCTTTTCATGTGCGTCTTGGCCATCTCTGTGACTTCTTTAAAGAAACGTCTATATAGATCTTCTGCCCATTTTTGTACTGGGTTGTTTGTTTTATTAATATTAAGCTGCATGAGCTGTTTATATATATTGGAGATTAAACCTTTGTCCATTGATTCGTTTGCGAACGTTTTCGCCCATTCTGAGGCTTGCCTTTTTCCATTCCCGTTTTTTTAACCAAAAAAGAAAGAAAGCAAAAGAAGCAGAACACTAATGTGCGTGAAATATGCCTCTTGAAACAGTCGTTTTGAAATATGGACGTCTTTTGAATATTTTGGTCCATATATGACCCCAGGATTTGTTTTCAGGGCAGGTGTCATTTACAGGCCTGCAACGATTTTGAATATCCACTGACCATTAGCGCTGGGATTAAAGCTGCTGTTGTGTGAAACGGCCACAAGGTGGCAGCAGTTCTCGCTTACCAAATCTGGTTACTAGGGCCACAGAGCCTCAATGGAAGTCCTGTTCTAGATTGGAATTTAGAATGGAATGTGCCAGGAGAAAGCCCCTCAAGTTTGTCTCACTACTTCTTGTTCGTGTTTTTAATTTAATTTTTTATTTTTTATTACAGCAAGTTTGATGACAACGTTTGGCTTGTTGTAGGTGTGCAAGGTGTGGTTCTTTTACACATATACATAGGTCTGTTCTTCCTGGGACCCTTTTCCCATGTACGTTATGACAGAATGTTGAGTAGTCTTCTCTTGGTATTCCGTAGGTCTTTGGTGATTATATATTTCACCTGTGTTTGTATATGTCTGTTAACCCCGATATCCTAATGAATCCAATCCTCACACCTTTCCATTGGTGAACCATAAGTTTGTTTAATGAATCTGTGACTGCCCTTCTCCGTGGAAATATCTGCCCTGGTATCAATTTTTAGGTAACACCTATAAGTGATATCCTACGATATGTGTCTTTCACTTTCTGACTTACTACAAGTCACGTGATTACCTCTAGACTCATCTACGGTGCTGCAAATGGCATTGTGTCCTTTTTTCCCTTGGCTAATATTCTGTCTTAGCGAGGTCCATTTTCTGCAGTGTGATTCCCTGAGGGCTGAGGATTAGCTGACCTGGGCAGCCTGACCCTGCCGGCAAGCCCTCCCCAGGTGTGCCTGGGTTGAGGTCAATATAAACTGCACTCCAGGCAGCAATAGCCCCTGCAGCTGTGCCTGACTCCATATTCTCTGCCCCGTCAGCAGTCTCGGGGCTGTGCTGGTGGGAGGGTGTGAGGGTCCACGGCTTTGTTGGTGGCCCGGTGTGAGTGGGGCTCTGCTGGACTTTCTGCAGGAGTTGCCAGGCTGCCACCTGTAAAGAAGAGGATGTGTCACCCATAACTTCCACTGGAATTTCTCTCCGGGCTGAGGAAGGAAAAAAAGGAGTGGGGGCCGGGACAGGAGGGGTATCTCAGGCAGGGAAATGGAAAGCTTCCAGAAGAGCGCCCTGGGCCAGGACCATCCTGGCTGGCCTGCAGGCAGCAAGTTGACCTGCGTGCTGTCGCTGGTGTGGCTCCACGGCCCTTCCTCTAGGCTTTCAAGCCCTTGTACATATTCAGGTGTTTTACCTGGGAAGGGTGGGAACAGTTCAGTAGCAGCTGGCCTGGGGCTCAGCTGACGTTTACTCACAGAGGCCTCAGCATGGTCCCCCAGCTTTGCAGTGAGGACGCTCCTTGCATGGGGGGACGGGGCTGTTGGTTGTATGGAAGATGATTCCCCACCACTGACCAATTTCAGAATTGTTTACTGCTGGAACAAGTGCCTTGGTAGTGTTTTCCTCTGTATAACTGTTTGGTTTAGGTTTTTTTTCTTTCTTGGTTCAAGTTAGATTTTATTCCTCGTTTATGTATTTATAGATATAAGCATGGGAATAATTCATTCATATAAATACATCTGTGTGAATGGAAGAACTTTCTTCTCTTTTATTTTTAAAAATTTTGAAATTTAATTTTATTTATTTCTTTATACAGCAGGTTACTATTAGTTATATATTTTATGCATATACATGTATACAGGTCCATCCCAATCTCCCAACTCATCCCACCACCACCACCCCATGGCTTCCCCCACTTGGTGTCCATACGTTTGTTCTCTACCTCTGTGTCTCTATTTCTGTCCTGCATACCAGTTCATATGTACCATTTTTCTAGGTTCCACCTATATGCATTAATATACAATATTTGTTTTTCTCTTTCTGACTTAGTTCACTCTGTATGACAGGCTCTAGATCCATCGACTTCTCTACAAATGACCCAGTTTCATTCCTTTTTATGGCTGAGCAATATTCCATTTTATATATGTACCACATCTTTATCCATTCGTCTTTCTGTGGGCATTTAGGTTGCTTCCATTACCTGGCTATTGTAAATTGTGCTGCAATGAACATTGTGGTGAATGTGTCTTTTTGATTTATGGTTTTCTCTGGGTATATGCCCAAAAGTGGGATTGCAGGCTCCTATGGTAATTCTCTTTTTAGTTATTTAAAGGAACCTCCATACTGCTCTCCATAGTGAGTGTATCAATTTACCTTCCCACCAATAGTGGAAGAGGGTTCCTTTTGTCCACACCATCCCCGGAATTTGTTGTTTGTAGATTTGCTGATTTTGCCGATTCTAACAGGTGTGAGGTCATACCTCATTGTCGTTTGGATTTGCATTTCTCTAATAATTAGTGATATTGAGCAGCTTTTCATGTGCGTCTTGGCCATCTCTGTGACTTCTTTAAAGAAACGTTTATATAGATCTTCTGCCCATTTTTGTACTGGGTTGTTTGTTTTATTAATATTAAGCTGCGTGAGCTGTTTATATATATATTGGAGATTAAAACTTTGTCCATTGATTCGTTTGCGAACGTTTTCGCCCATTCTGAGGCTTGCCTTTTTCCATTCCCGTTTTTTTAACCAAAAAAGAAAGAAAGCAAAAGAAGCAGAACACTAATGTGCGTGAAATATGCCTCTTGAAACAGTCGTTTTGAAATATGGACGTCTTTTGAATATTTTGGTCCATATATGACCCCAGGATTTGTTTTCAGGGCAGGTGTCATTTACAGGCCTGCAACGATTTTGAATATCCACTGACCATTAGCGCTGGGATTAAAGCTGCTGTTGTGTGAAACGGCCACAAGGTGGCAGCAGTTCTCGCTTACCAAATCTGGTTACTAGGGCCACAGAGCCTCAATGGAAGTCCTGTTCTAGATTGGAATTTAGAATGGAATGTGCCAGGAGAAAGCCCCTCAAGTTTGTCTCACTACTTCTTGTTCGTGTTTTTAATTTAATTTTTTATTTTTTATTACTGCAAGTTTGATGACAACGTTTGGCTTGTTGTAGGTGTGCAAGATGTGGTTCTTTTACACATATACATAGGTCTGTTCTTCCTGGGACCCTTTTCCCATGTACGTTATGACAGAATGTTGAGTAGTCTTCTCTTGGTATTCCGTAGGTCTTTGGTGATTATATATTTCACCTGTGTTTGTATATGTCTGTTAACCCCAATATCCTAATGAATCCAATCCTCACACCTTTCCATTGGTGAACCATAAGTTTGTTTAATGAATCTGTGACTGCCCTTCTCCGTGGAAATATCTGCCCTGGTATCAATTTTTAGGTAACACCTATAAGTGATATCCTACGATATGTGTCTTTCACTTTCTGACTTACTACAAGTCACGTGATTACCTCTAGACTCATCTACGGTGCTGCAAATGGCATTGTGTCCTTTTTTCCCTTGGCTAATATTCTGTCTTAGCGAGGTCCATTTTCTGCAGTGTGATTCCCTGAGGGCTGAGGATTAGCTGACCTGGGCAGCCTGACCCTGCCGGCAAGCCCTCCCCAGGTGTGCCTGGGTTGAGGTCAATATAAACTGCACTCCAGGCAGCAATAGCCCCTGCAGCTGTGCCTGACTCCATATTCTCTGCCCCGTCAGCAGTCTCGGGGCTGTGCTGGTGGGAGGGTGTGAGGGTCCACGGCTTTGTTGGTGGCCCGGTGTGAGTGGGGCTCTGCTGGACTTTCTGCAGGAGTTGCCAGGCTGCCACCTGTAAAGAAGAGGATGTGTCACCCATAACTTCCACTGGAATTTCTCTCCGGGCTGAGGAAGGAAACAAAGGAGTGGGGGCCGGGACAGGAGGGGTATCTCAGGCAGGGAAATGGAAAGCTTCCAGAAGAGCGCCCGGGGCCAGGACCATCCTGGCTGGCCTGCAGGCAGCAAGTTGGCCTGCGTGCTGTCGCTGGTGTGGCTCCACGGCCCTTCCTCTAGGCTTTCAAGCCCTTGTACATATTCAGGTGTTTTACCTGGGAAGGGTGGGAACAGTTCAGTAGCAGCTGGCCTGGGGCTCAGCTCACGTTTACTCACAGAGGCCTCGGCATGGTCCCCCAGCTTTGCAGTGAGGACGCTCCTTGCATGGGGGGACGGGGCTGTTGGTTGTATGGAAGATGATTCCCCACCACTGACCAATTTCAGAATTGTTTACTGCTGGAACAAGTGCCTTGGTAGTGTTTTCCTCTGTATAACTGTTTGGTTTAGGTTTTTTTTTCTTTCTTGGTTCAAGTTAGAGTTTATTCCTCGTTTATGTATTTATAGATATAAGCATGGGAATAATTCATTCATATAAATACATCTGTGTGAATGGAAGAACTTTCTTCTGTTTTATTTTCAAAAATTTTGAAATTTAATTTTATTTATTTCTTTATACAGCAGGTTACTATTAGTTATATATTTTATGCATATACATGTATACAGGTCCATCCCAATCTCCCAACTCATCCCACCACCACCACCCCATGGCTTCCCCCACTTGGTGTCCATACGTTTGTTCTCTACCTCTGTGTCTCTATTTCTGCCCTGCAAACCAGTTCATCTGTACCATTTTTCTAGGTTCCACCTATATGCATTAATATACAATATTTGTTTTTCTCTTTCTGACTTAGTTCACTCTGTATGACAGGCTCTAGATCCATCGACTTCTCTACAAATGACCCAGTTTCATTCCTTTTTATGGCTGAGCAATATTCCATTTTATATATGTACCACATCTTTATCCATTCGTCTTTCTGTGGGCATTTAGGTTGCTTCCATTACCTGGCTATTGTAAATTGTGCTGCAATGAACATTGTGGTGAATGTGTCTTTTTGATTTATGGTTTTCTCTGGGTATATGCCCAAAAGTTGGATTGCAGGCTCCTATGGTAATTCTCTTTTTAGTTATTTAAAGGAACCTCCATACTGCTCTCCTTAGTGAGTGTATCAATTTACCTTCCCACCAATAGTGGAAGAGGGTTCCTTTTGTCCACACCATCCCCGGAATTTGTTGTTTGTAGAATTGCTGATGATGCCGATTCTAACAGGTGTGAGGTCATACCTCATTGTCGTTTGGATTTGCATTTCTCTAATAATTAGTGATGTTGAGCAGCTTTTCATGTGCGTCTTGGCCATCTCTGTGACTTCTTTAAAGAAACGTCTATATAGATCTTCTGCCCATTTTTGTACTGGGTTGTTTGTTTTATTAATATTAAGCTGCGTGAGCTGTTTATATATATTGGAGATTAAACCTTTGTCCATTGATTCGTTTGCGAACGTTTTCGCCCATTCTGAGGCTTGCCTTTTTCCATTCCCGTTTTTTTAACCAAAAAAGAAAGAAAGCAAAAGAAGCAGAACACTAATGTGCGTGAAATATGCCTCTTGAAACAGTCGTTTTGAAATATGGACGTGTTTTGAATTTTTTGGTCCATATATGACCCCAGGATTTGTTTTCAGGGCAGGTGTCATTTACAGGCCTGCAACGATTTTGAATATCCACTGACCATTAGCGCTGGGATTAAAGCTGCTGTTGTGTGAAACGGCCACAAGGTGGCAGCAGTTCTCGCTTACCAAATCTGGTTACTAGGGCCACAGAGCCTCAATGGAAGTCCTGTTCTAGATTGGAATTTAGAATGGAATGTGCCAGGAGAAAGCCCCTCAAGTTTGTCTCACTACTTCTTGTTTGTGTTTTTAATTTAATTTTTTATTTTTTATTACAGCAAGTTTGATGACAACGTTTGGCTTGTTGTAGGTGTGCAAGATGTGGTTCTTTTACACATATACATAGGTCTGTTCTTCCTGGGACCCTTTTCCCATGTACGTTATGACAGAATGTTGAGTAGTCTTCTCTTGGTATTCCGTAGGTCTTTGGTGATTATATATTTCACCTGTGTTTGTATATGTCTGTTAACCCCGATATCCTAATGAATCCAATCCTCACACCTTTCCATTGGTGAACCATAAGTTTGTTTAATGAATCTGTGACTGCCCTTCTCCGTGGAAATATCTGCCCTGGTATCAATTTTTAGGTAACACCTATAAGTGATATCCTACGATATGTGTCTTTCACTTTCTGACTTACTACAAGTCACGTGATTACCTCTAGACTCATCTACGGTGCTGCAAATGGCATTGTGTCCTTTTTTCCCTTGGCTAATATTCTGTCTTAGCGAGGTCCATTTTCTGCAGTGTGATTCCCTGAGGGCTGAGGATTAGCTGACCTGGGCAGCCTGACCCTGCCGGCAAGCCCTCCCCAGGTGTGCCTGGGTTGAGGTCAATATAAACTGCACTCCAGGCAGCAATAGCCCCTGCAGCTGTGCCTGACTCCATATTCTCTGCCCCGTCAGCAGTCTTGGGGCTGTGCTGGTGGGAGGGTGTGAGGGTCCACGGCTTTGTTGGTGGCCCGGTGTGAGTGGGGCTCTGCTGGACTTTCTGCAGGAGTTGCCAGGCTGCCACCTGTAAAGAAGAGGATGTGTCACCCATAACTTCCACTGGAATTTCTCTCCGGGCTGAGGAAGGAAACAAAGGAGTGGGGGCCGGGACAGGAGGGGTATCTCAGGCAGGGAAATGGAAAGCTTCCAGAAGAGCGCCCGGGGCCAGGACCATCCTGGCTGGCCTGCAGGCAGCAAGTTGGCCTGCGTGCTGTCGCTGGTGTGGCTCCACGGCCCTTCCTCTAGGCTTTCAAGCCCTTGTACATATTCAGGTGTTTTACCTGGGAAGGGTGGGAACACTTCAGTAGCAGCTGGCCTGGGGCTCAGCTCACGTTTACTCACAGAGGCCTCGGCATGGTCCCCCAGCTTTGCAGTGAGGACGCTCCTTGCATGGGGGGACGGGGCTGTTGGTTGTATGGAAGATGATTCCCCACCACTGACCAATTTCAGAATTGTTTACTGCTGGAACAAGTGCCTTGGTAGTGTTTTCCTCTGTATAACTGTTTGGTTTAGGTTTTTTTTTTCTTTCTTGGTTCAAGTTAGATTTTATTCCTCGTTTATGTATTTATAGATATAAGCATGGGAATAATTCATTCATATAAATACATCTGTGTGAATGGAAGAACTTTCTTCTGTTTTATTTTCAAAAATTTTGAAATTTAATTTTATTTATTTCTTTATACAGCAGGTTACTATTAGTTATATATTTTATGCATATACATGTATACAGGTCCATCCCAATCTCCCAACTCATCCCACCACCACCACCCCATGGCTTTCCCCACTTGGTGTCCATACGTTTGTTCTCTACCTCTGTGTCTCTATTTCTGCCCTGCAAACCAGTTCATCTGTACCATTTTTCTAGGTTCCAACTATATGCATTAATATACAATATTTGTTTTTCTCTTTCTGACTTAGTTCACTCTGTATGACAGGCTCTAGATCCATCGACTTCTCTACAAATGACCCAGTTTCATTCCTTTTTATGGCTGAGCAATATTCCATTTTATATATGTACCACATCTTTATCCATTCGTCTTTCTGTGGGCATTTAGGTTGCTTCCATTACCTGGCTATTGTAAATTGTGCTGCAATGAACATTGTGGTGAATGTGTCTTTTTGATTTATGGTTTTCTCTGGGTATATGCCCAAAAGTTGGATTGCAGGCTCCTATGGTAATTCTCTTTTTAGTTATTTAAAGGAACCTCCATACTGCTCTCCATAGTGAGTGTATCAATTTACCTTCCCACCAATAGTGGAAGAGGGTTCCTTTTGTCCACACCATCCCCGGAATTTGTTGTTTGTAGAATTGCTGATGATGCCGATTTTAACAGGTGTGAGGTCATACCTCATTGTCGTTTGGATTTGCATTTCTCTAATAATTAGTGATGTTGAGCAGCTTTTCATGTGCGTCTTGGCCATCTCTGTGACTTCTTTAAAGAAACGTCTATATAGATCTTCTGCCCATTTTTGTACTGGGTTGTTTGTTTTATTAATATTAAGCTGCATGAGCTGTTTATATATATTGGAGATTAAACCTTTGTCCATTGATTCGTTTGCGAACGTTTTCGCCCATTCTGAGGCTTGCCTTTTTCCATTCCCGTTTTTTTAACCAAAAAAGAAAGAAAGCAAAAGAAGCAGAACACTAATGTGCGTGAAATATGCCTCTTGAAACAGTCGTTTTGAAATATGGACGTGTTTTGAATTTTTTGGTCCATATATGACCCCAGGATTTGTTTTCAGGGCAGGTGTCATTTACAGGCCTGCAACGATTTTGAATATCCACTGACCATTAGCGCTGGGATTAAAGCTGCTGTTGTGTGAAACGGCCACAAGGTGGCAGCAGTTCTCGCTTACCAAATCTGGTTACTAGGGCCACAGAGCCTCAATGGAAGTCCTGTTCTAGATTGGAATTTAGAATGGAATGTGCCAGGAGAAAGCCCCTCAAGTTTGTCTCACTACTTCTTGTTTGTGTTTTTAATTTAATTTTTTATTTTTTATTACAGCAAGTTTGATGACAACGTTTGGCTTGTTGTAGGTGTGCAAGATGTGGTTCTTTTACACATATACATAGGTCTGTTCTTCCTGGGACCCTTTTCCCATGTACGTTATGACAGAATGTTGAGTAGTCTTCTCTTGGTATTCCGTAGGTCTTTGGTGATTATATATTTCACCTGTGTTTGTATATGTCTGTTAACCCCGATATCCTAATGAATCCAATCCTCACACCTTTCCATTGGTGAACCATAAGTTTGTTTAATGAATCTGTGACTGCCCTTCTCCGTGGAAATATCTGCCCTGGTATCAATTTTTAGGTAACACCTATAAGTGATATCCTACGATATGTGTCTTTCACTTTCTGACTTACTACAAGTCACGTGATTACCTCTAGACTCATCTACGGTGCTGCAAATGGCATTGTGTCCTTTTTTCCCTTGGCTAATATTCTGTCTTAGCGAGGTCCATTTTCTGCAGTGTGATTCCCTGAGGGCTGAGGATTAGCTGACCTGGGCAGCCTGACCCTGCCGGCAAGCCCTCCCCAGGTGTGCCTGGGTTGAGGTCAATATAAACTGCACTCCAGGCAGCAATAGCCCCTGCAGCTGTGCCTGACTCCATATTCTCTGCCCCGTCAGCAGTCTTGGGGCTGTGCTGGTGGGAGGGTGTGAGGGTCCACGGCTTTGTTGGTGGCCCGGTGTGAGTGGGGCTCTGCTGGACTTTCTGCAGGAGTTGCCAGGCTGCCACCTGTAAAGAAGAGGATGTGTCACCCATAACTTCCACTGGAATTTCTCTCCGGGCTGAGGAAGGAAACAAAGGAGTGGGGGCCGGGACAGGAGGGGTATCTCAGGCAGGGAAATGGAAAGCTTCCAGAAGAGCGCCCGGGGCCAGGACCATCCTGGCTGGCCTGCAGGCAGCAAGTTGGCCTGCGTGCTGTCGCTGGTGTGGCTCCACGGCCCTTCCTCTAGGCTTTCAAGCCCTTGTACATATTCAGGTGTTTTACCTGGGAAGGGTGGGAACAGTTCAGTAGCAGATGGCCTGGGGCTCAGCTCACGTTTACTCACAGAGGCCTCGGCATGGTCCCCCAGCTTTGCAGTGAGGACGCTCCTTGCATGGGGGGACGGGGCTGTTGGTTGTATGGAAGATGATTCCCCACCACTGACCAATTTCAGAATTGTTTACTGCTGGAACAAGTGCCTTGGTAGTGTTTTCCTCTGTATAACTGTTTGGTTTAGGTTTTTTTTTTTCTTTCTTGGTTCAAGTTAGATTTTATTCCTCGTTTATGTATTTATAGATATAAGCATGGGAATAATTCATTCATATAAATATATCTTTGTGAATGGAAGAACTTTCTTCTGTTTTATTTTTAAAAATTTTGAAATTTAATTTTATTTATTTCTTTATACAGCAGGTTACTATTAGTTATATATTTTATGCATATACATGTATACAGGTCCATCCCAATCTCCCAACTCATCCCACCACCACCACCCCATGGCTTCCCCCACTTGGTGTCCATACGTTTGTTCTCTACCTCTGTGTCTCTATTTCTGTCCTGCATACCAGTTCATCTGTACCATTTTTCTAGGTTCCACCTATATGCATTAATATACAATATTTGTTTTTCTCTTTCTGACTTAGTTCACTCTGTATGACAGGCTCTAGATCCATCGACTTCTCTACAAATGACCCAGTTTCATTCCTTTTTATGGCTGAGCAATATTCCATTTTATATATGTACCACATCTTTATCCATTCGTCTTTCTGTGGGCATTTAGGTTGCTTCCATTACCTGGCTATTGTAAATTGTGCTGCAATGAACATTGTGGTGAATGTGTCTTTTTGATTTATGGTTTTCTCTGGGTATATGCCCAAAAGTGGGATTGCAGGCTCCTATGGTAATTCTCTTTTTAGTTATTTAAAGGAACCTCCATACTGCTCTCCATAGTGAGTGTATCAATTTACCTTCCCACCAATAGTGGAAGAGGGTTCCTTTTGTCCACACCATCCCCGGAATTTGTTGTTTGTAGATTTGCTGATTTTGCCGATTCTAACAGGTGTGAGGTCATACCTCATTGTCGTTTGGATTTGCATTTCTCTAATAATTAGTGATATTGAGCAGCTTTTCATGTGCGTCTTGGCCATTTCTGTGACTTCTTTAAAGAAACGTTTATATAGATCTTCTGCCCATTTTTGTACTGGGTTGTTTGTTTTATTAATATTAAGCTGCGTGAGCTGTTTATATATATATTGGAGATTAAAACTTTGTCCATTGATTCGTTTGCGAACGTTTTCGCCCATTCTGAGGCTTGCCTTTTTCCATTCCCGTTTTTTTAACCAAAAAAGAAAGAAAGCAAAAGAAGCAGAACACTAATGTGCGTGAAATATGCCTCTTGAAACAGTCGTTTTGAAATATGGACGTCTTTTGAATTTTTTGATCGGTATATGACCCCAGGATTTGTTTTCAGGGCAGGTGTCATTTACAGGCCTGCAACGATTTTGAATATCCACTGACCATTAGCGCTGGGATTAAAGCTGCTGTTGTGTGAAACGGCCACAAGGTGGCAGCAGTTCTCGCTTACCAAATCTGGTTACTAGGGCCACAGAGCCTCAATGGAAGTCCTGTTCTAGATTGGAATTTAGAATGGAATGTGCCAGGAGAAAGCCCCTCAAGTTTGTCTCACTACGTCTTGTTCGTGTTTTTAATTTAATTTTTTATTTTTTATTACAGCAAGTTTGATGACAACGTTTGGCTTGTTGTAGGTGTGCAAGGTGTGGTTCTTTTACACATATACATAGGTCTGTTCTTCCTGGGACCCTTTTCCCATGTACGTTATGACAGAATGTTGAGTAGTCTTCTCTTGGTATTCCGTAGGTCTTTGGTGATTATATATTTCACCTGTGTTTGTATATGTCTGTTAACCCCGATATCCTAATGAATCCAATCCTCACACCTTTCCATTGGTGAACCATAAGTTTGTTTAATGAATCTGTGACTGCCCTTCTCCGTGGAAATATCTGCCCTGGTATCAATTTTTAGGTAACACCTATAAGTGATATCCTACGATATGTGTCTTTCACTTTCTGACTTACTACAAGTCACGTGATTACCTCTAGACTCATCTACGGTGCTGCAAATGGCATTGTGTCCTTTTTTCCCTTGGCTAATATTCTGTCTTAGCGAGGTCCATTTTCTGCAGTGTGATTCCCTGAGGGCTGAGGATTAGCTGACCTGGGCAGCCTGACCCTGCCGGCAAGCCCTCCCCAGGTGTGCCTGGGTTGAGGTCAATATAAACTGCACTCCAGGCAGCAATAGCCCCTGCAGCTGTGCCTGACTCCATATTCTCTGCCCCGTCAGCAGTCTCGGGGCTGTGCTGGTGGGAGGGTGTGAGGGTCCACGGCTTTGTTGGTGGCCCGGTGTGAGTGGGGCTCTGCTGGACTTTCTGCAGGAGTTGCCAGGCTGCCACCTGTAAAGAAGAGGATGTGTCACCCATAACTTCCACTGGAATTTCTCTCCGGGCTGAGGAAGGAAAAAAAGGAGTGGGGGCCGGGACAGGAGGGGTATCTCAGGCAGGGAAATGGAAAGCTTCCAGAAGAGCGCCCGGGGCCAGGACCATCCTGGCTGGCCTGCAGGCAGCAAGTTGGCCTGCGTGCTGTCGCTGGTGTGGCTCCACGGCCCTTCCTCTAGGCTTTCAAGCCCTTGTACATATTCAGGTGTTTTACCTGGGAAGGGTGGGAACAGTTCAGTAGCAGCTGGCCTGGGGCTCAGCTCACGTTTACTCACAGAGGCCTCGGCATGGTCCCCCAGCTTTGCAGTGAGAACGCTCCTTGCATGGGGGGACGGGGCTGTTGGTTGTATGGAAGATGATTCCCCACCACTGACCAATTTCAGAATTGTTTACTGCTGGAACAAGTGCCTTGGTAGTGTTTTCCTCTGTATAACTGTTTGGTTTAGGTTTTTTTTTTCTTTCTTGGTTCAAGTTAGATTTTATTCCTCGTTTATGTATTTATAGATATAAGCATGGGAATAATTCATTCATATAAATACATCTGTGTGAATGGAAGAACTTTCTTCTGTTTTATTTTCAAAAATTTTGAAATTTAATTTTATTTATTTCTTTATACAGCAGGTTACTATTAGTTATATATTTTATGCATATACATGTATACAGGTCCATCCCAATCTCCCAACTCATCCCACCACCACCACCCCATGGCTTCCCCCACTTGGTGTCCATACGTTTGTTCTCTACCTCTGTGTCTCTATTTCTGCCCTGCAAACCAGTTCATCTGTACCATTTTTCTAGGTTCCACCTATATGCATTAATATACAATATTTGTTTTTCTCTTTCTGACTTAGTTCACTCTGTATGACAGGCTCTAGATCCATCGACTTCTCTACAAATGACCCAGTTTCATTCCTTTTTATGGCTGAGCAATATTCCATTTTATATATGTACCACATCTTTATCCATTCGTCTTTCTGTGGGCATTTAGGTTGCTTCCATTACCTGGCTATTGTAAATTGTGCTGCAATGAACATTGTGGTGAATGTGTCTTTTTGATTTATGGTTTTCTCTGGGTATATGCCCAAAAGTGGGATTGCAGGCTCCTATGGTAATTCTCTTTTTAGTTATTTAAAGGAACCTCCATACTGCTCTCCATAGTGAGTGTATCAATTTACCTTCCCACCAATAGTGGAAGAGGGTTCCTTTTGTCCACACCATCCCCGGAATTTGTTGTTTGTAGAATTGCTGATGATGCCGATTCTAACAGGTGTGAGGTCATACCTCATTGTCGTTTGGATTTGCATTTCTCTAATAATTAGTGATGTTGAGCAGCTTTTCATGTGCGTCTTGGCCATCTCTGTGACTTCTTTAAAGAAACGTCTATATAGATCTTCTGCCCATTTTTGTACTGGGTTGTTTGTTTTATTAATATTAAGCTGCGTGAGCTGTTTATATATATTGGAGATTAAACCTTTGTCCATTGATTCGTTTGCGAACGTTTTCGCCCATTCTGAGGCTTGCCTTTTTCCATTCCCGTTTTTTTAACCAAAAAAGAAAGAAAGCAAAAGAAGCAGAACACTAATGTGCGTGAAATATGCCTCTTGAAACAGTCGTTTTGAAATATGAACGTGTTTTGAATTTTTTGGTCCATATATGACCCCAGGATTTGTTTTCAGGGCAGGTGTCATTTACAGGCCTGCAACGATTTTGAATATCCACTGACCATTAGCGCTGGGATTAAAGCTGCTGTTGTGTGAAACGGCCACAAGGTGGCAGCAGTTCTCGCTTACCAAATCTGGTTACTAGGGCCACAGAGCCTCAATGGAAGTCCTGTTCTAGATTGGAATTTAGAATGGAATGTGCCAGGAGAAAGCCCCTCAAGTTTGTCTCACTACTTCTTGTTCGTGTTTTTAATTTAATTTTTTATTTTTTATTACAGCAAGTTTGATGACAACGTTTGGCTTGTTGTAGGTGTGCAAGATGTGGTTCTTTTACACATATACATAGGTCTGTTCTTCCTGGGACCCTTTTCCCATGTACGTTATGACAGAATGTTGAGTAGTCTTCTCTTGGTATTCCGTAGGTCTTTGGTGATTATATATTTCACCTGTGTTTGTATATGTCTGTTAACCCCGATATCCTAATGAATCCAATCCTCACACCTTTCCATTGGTGAACCATAAGTTTGTTTAATGAATCTGTGACTGCCCTTCTCCGTGGAAATATCTGCCCTGGTATCAATTTTTAGGTAACACCTATAAGTGATATCCTACGATATGTGTCTTTCACTTTCTGACTTACTACAAGTCACGTGATTACCTCTAGACTCATCTACGGTGCTGCAAATGGCATTGTGTCCTTTTTTCCCTTGGCTAATATTCTGTCTTAGCGAGGTCCATTTTCTGCAGTGTGATTCCCTGAGGGCTGAGGATTAGCTGACCTGGGCAGCCTGACCCTGCCGGCAAGCCCTCCCCAGGTGTGCCTGGGTTGAGGTCAATATAAACTGCACTCCAGGCAGCAATAGCCCCTGCAGCTGTGCCTGACTCCATATTCTCTGCCCCGTCAGCAGTCTCGGGGCTGTGCTGGTGGGAGGGTGTGAGGGTCCACGGCTTTGTTGGTGGCCCGGTGTGAGTGGGGCTCTGCTGGACTTTCTGCAGGAGTTGCCAGGCTGCCACCTGTAAAGAAGAGGATGTGTCACCCATAACTTCCACTGGAATTTCTCTCCGGGCTGAGGAAGGAAACAAAGGAGTGGGGGCCGGGACAGGAGGGGTATCTCAGGCAGGGAAATGGAAAGCTTCCAGAAGAGCGCCCGGGGCCAGGACCATCCTGGCTGGCCTGCAGGCAGCAAGTTGGCCTGCGTGCTGTCGCTGGTGTGGCTCCACGGCCCTTCCTCTAGGCTTTCAAGCCCTTGTACATATTCAGGTGTTTTACCTGGGAAGGGTGGGAACAGTTCAGTAGCAGCTGGCCTGGGGCTCAGCTCACGTTTACTCACAGAGGCCTCGGCATGGTCCCCCAGCTTTGCAGTGAGGACGCTCCTTGCATGGGGGGACGGGGCTGTTGGTTGTATGGAAGATGATTCCCCACCACTGACCAATTTCAGAATTGTTTACTGCTGGAACAAGTGCCTTGGTAGTGTTTTCCTCTGTATAACTGTTTGGTTTAGGTTTTTTTTTTCTTTCTTGGTTCAAGTTAGATTTTATTCCTCGTTTATGTATTTATAGATATAAGCATGGGAATAATTCATTCATATAAATACATCTGTGTGAATGGAAGAACTTTCTTCTGTTTTATTTTCAAAAATTTTGAAATTTAATTTTATTTATTTCTTTATACAGCAGGTTACTATTAGTTATATATTTTATGCATATACATGTATACAGGTCCATCCCAATCTCCCAACTCATCCCACCACCACCACCCCATGGCTTCCCCCACTTGGTGTCCATACGTTTGTTCTCTACCTCTGTGTCTCTATTTCTGCCCTGCAAACCAGTTCATCTGTACCATTTTTCTAGGTTCCACCTATATGCATTAATATACAATATTTGCTTTTCTCTTTCTGACTTAGTTCACTCTGTATGACAGGCTCTAGATCCATCGACTTCTCTACAAATGACCCAGTTTCATTCCTTTTTATGGCTGAGCAATATTCCATTTTATATATGTACCACATCTTTATCCATTCGTCTTTCTGTGGGCATTTAGGTTGCTTCCATTACCTGGCTATTGTAAATTGTGCTGCAATGAACATTGTGGTGAATGTGTCTTTTTGATTTATGGTTTTCTCTGGGTATATGCCCAAAAGTGGGATTGCAGGCTCCTATGGTAATTCTCTTTTTAGTTATTTAAAGGAACCTCCATACTGCTCTCCATAGTGAGTGTATCAATTTACCTTCCCACCAATAGTGGAAGAGGGTTCCTTTTGTCCACACCATCCCCGGAATTTGTTGTTTGTAGATTTGCTGATGATGCCGATTCTAACAGGTGTGAGGTCATACCTCATTGTCGTTTGGATTTGCATTTCTCTAATAATTAGTGATGTTGAGCAGCTTTTCATGTGCGTCTTGGCCATCTCTGTGACTTCTTTAAAGAAACGTCTATATAGATCTTCTGCCCATTTTTGTACTGGGTTGTTTGTTTTATTAATATTAAGCTGCGTGAGCTGTTTATATATATTGGAGATTAAACCTTTGTCCATTGATTCGTTTGCGAACGTTTTCGCCCATTCTGAGGCTTGCCTTTTTCCATTCCCGTTTTTTTAACCAAAAAAGAAAGAAAGCAAAAGAAGCAGAACACTAATGTGCGTGAAATATGCCTCTTGAAACAGTCGTTTTGAAATATGGACGTGTTTTGAATTTTTTGGTCCATATATGACCCCAGGATTTGTTTTCAGGGCAGGTGTCATTTACAGGCCTGCAACGATTTTGAATATCCACTGACCATTAGCGCTGGGATTAAAGCTGCTGTTGTGTGAAACGGCCACAAGGTGGCAGCAGTTCTCGCTTACCAAATCTGGTTACTAGGGCCACAGAGCCTCAATGGAAGTCCTGTTCTAGATTGGAATTTAGAATGGAATGTGCCAGGAGAAAGCCCCTCAAGTTTGTCTCACTACTTCTTGTTCGTGTTTTTAATTTAATTTTTTATTTTTTATTACAGCAAGTTTGATGACAACGTTTGGCTTGTTGTAGGTGTGCAAGATGTGGTTCTTTTACACATATACATAGGTCTGTTCTTCCTGGGACCCTTTTCCCATGTACGTTATGACAGAATGTTGAGTAGTCTTCTCTTGGTATTCCGTAGGTCTTTGGTGATTATATATTTCACCTGTGTTTGTATATGTCTGTTAACCCCGATATCCTAATGAATCCAATCCTCACACCTTTCCATTGGTGAACCATAAGTTTGTTTAATGAATCTGTGACTGCCCTTCTCCGTGGAAATATCTGCCCTGGTATCAATTTTTAGGTAACACCTATAAGTGATATCCTACGATATGTGTCTTTCACTTTCTGACTTACTACAAGTCACGTGATTACCTCTAGACTCATCTACGGTGCTGCAAATGGCATTGTGTCCTTTTTTCCCTTGGCTAATATTCTGTCTTAGCGAGGTCCTTTTTCTGCAATGTGATTCCCTGAGGGCTGAGGATTAGCTGACCTGGGCAGCCTGACCCTGCCGGCAAGCCCTCCCCAGGTGTGCCTGGGTTGAGGTCAATATAAACTGCACTCCAGGCAGCAATAGCCCCTGCAGCTGTGCCTGACTCCATATTCTCTGCCCCGTCAGCAGTCTCGGGGCTGTGCTGGTGGGAGGGTGTGAGGGTCCACGGCTTTGTTGTTGGCCCGGTGTGAGTGGGGCTCTGCTGGACTTTCTGCAGGAGTTGCCAGGCTGCCACCTGTAAAGAAGAGGATGTGTCACCCATAACTTCCACTGGAATTTCTCTCCGGGCTGAGGAAGGAAAAAAAGGAGTGGGGGCCGGGACAGGAGGGGTATCTCAGGCAGGGAAATGGAAAGCTTCCAGAAGAGCGCCCGGGGCCAGGACCATCCTGGCTGGCCTGCAGGCAGCAAGTTGGCCTGCGTGCTGTCGCTGGTGTGGCTCCACGGCCCTTCCTCTAGGCTTTCAAGCCCTTGTACATATTCAGGTGTTTTACCTGGGAAGGGTGGGAACAGTTCAGTAGCAGCTGGCCTGGGGCTCAGCTCACGTTTACTCACAGAGGCCTCGGCATGGTCCCCCAGCTTTGCAGTGAGAACGCTCCTTGCATGGGGGGACGGGGCTGTTGGTTGTATGGAAGATGATTCCCCACCACTGACCAATTTCAGAATTGTTTACTGCTGGAACAAGTGCCTTGGTAGTGTTTTCCTCTGTATAACTGTTTGGTTTAGGTTTTTTTTTTCTTTCTTGGTTCAAGTTAGATTTTATTCCTCGTTTATGTATTTATAGATATAAGCATGGGAATAATTCATTCATATAAATACATCTGTGTGAATGGAAGAACTTTCTTCTGTTTTATTTTCAAAAATTTTGAAATTTAATTTTATTTATTTCTTTATACAGCAGGTTACTATTAGTTATATATTTTATGCATATACATGTATACAGGTCCATCCCAATCTCCCAACTCATCCCACCACCACCACCCCATGGCTTCCCCCACTTGGTGTCCATACGTTTGTTCTCTACCTCTGTGTCTCTATTTCTGCCCTGCAAACCAGTTCATCTGTACCATTTTTCTAGGTTCCACCTATATGCATTAATATACAATATTTGTTTTTCTCTTTCTGACTTAGTTCACTCTGTATGACAGGCTCTAGATCCATCGACTTCTCTACAAATGACCCAGTTTCATTCCTTTTTATGGCTGAGCAATATTCCATTTTATATATGTACCACATCTTTATCCATTCGTCTTTCTGTGGGCATTTAGGTTGCTTCCATTACCTGGCTATTGTAAATTGTGCTGCAATGAACATTGTGGTGAATGTGTCTTTTTGATTTATGGTTTTCTCTGGGTATATGCCCAAAAGTGGGATTGCAGGCTCCTATGGTAATTCTCTTTTTAGTTATTTAAAGGAACCTCCATACTGCTCTCCATAGTGAGTGTATCAATTTACCTTCCCACCAATAGTGGAAGAGGGTTCCTTTTGTCCACACCATCCCCGGAATTTGTTGTTTGTAGATTTGCTGATGATGCCGATTCTAACAGGTGTGAGGTCATACCTCATTGTCGTTTGGATTTGCATTTCTCTAATAATTAGTGATGTTGAGCAGCTTTTCATGTGCGTCTTGGCCATCTCTGTGACTTCTTTAAAGAAACGTCTATATAGATCTTCTGCCCATTTTTGTACTGGGTTGTTTGTTTTATTAATATTAAGCTGCGTGAGCTGTTTATATATATTGGAGATTAAACCTTTGTCCATTGATTCGTTTGCGAACGTTTTCGCCCATTCTGAGGCTTGCCTTTTTCCATTCCCGTTTTTTTAACCAAAAAAGAAAGAAAGCAAAAGAAGCAGAACACTAATGTGCGTGAAATATGCCTCTTGAAACAGTCGTTTTGAAATATGGACGTCTTTTGCATTTTTTGGTCGGTATATGACCCCAGGATTTGTTTTCAGGGCAGGTGTCATTTACAGGCCTGCAACGATTTTGAATATCCACTGACCATTAGCGCTGGGATTAAAGCTGCTGTTGTGTGAAACGGCCACAAGGTGGCAGCAGTTCTCGCTTACCAAATCTGGTTACTAGGGCCACAGAGCCTCAATGGAAGTCCTGTTCTAGATTGGAATTTAGAATGGAATGTGCCAGGAGATAGCCCCTCAAGTTTGTCTCACTACTTCTTGTTCGTGTTTTTAATTTAATTTTTTATTTTTTATTACAGCAAGTTTGATGACAACGTTTGGCTTGTTGTAGGTGTGCAAGATGTGGTTCTTTTACACATATACATAGGTCTGTTCTTCCTGGGACCCTTTTCCCATGTACGTTATGACAGAATGTTGAGTAGTCTTCTCTTGGTATTCCGTAGGTCTTTGGTGATTATATATTTCACCTGTGTTTGTATATGTCTGTTAACCCCGATATCCTAATGAATCCAATCCTCACACCTTTCCATTGGTGAACCATAAGTTTGTTTAATGAATCTGTGACTGCCCTTCTCCGTGGAAATATCTGCCCTGGTATCAATTTTTAGGTAACACCTATAAGTGATATCCTACGATATGTGTCTTTCACTTTCTGACTTACTACAAGTCACGTGATTACCTCTAGACTCATCTACGGTGCTGCAAATGGCATTGTGTCCTTTTTTCCCTTGGCTAATATTCTGTCTTAGCGAGGTCCATTTTCTGCAGTGTGATTCCCTGAGGGCTGAGGATTAGCTGACCTGGGCAGCCTGACCCTGCCGGCAAGCCCTCCCCAGGTGTGCCTGGGTTGAGGTCAATATAAACTGCACTCCAGGCAGCAATAGCCCCTGCAGCTGTGCCTGACTCCATATTCTCTGCCCCGTCAGCAGTCTCGGGGCTGTGCTGGTGGGAGGGTGTGAGGGTCCACGGCTTTGTTGGTGGCCCGGTGTGAGTGGGGCTCTGCTGGACTTTCTGCAGGAGTTGCCAGGCTGCCACCTGTAAAGAAGAGGATGTGTCACCCATAACTTCCACTGGAATTTCTCTCCGGGCTGAGGAAGGAAACAAAGGAGTGGGGGCCGGGACAGGAGGGGTATCTCAGGCAGGGAAATGGAAAGCTTCCAGAAGAGCGCCCGGGGCCAGGACCATCCTGGCTGGCCTGCAGGCAGCAAGTTGGCCTGCGTGCTGTCGCTGGTGTGGCTCCACGGCCCTTCCTCTAGGCTTTCAAGCCCTTGTACATATTCAGGTGTTTTACCTGGGAAGGGTGGGAACAGTTCAGTAGCAGCTGGCCTGGGGCTCAGCTCACGTTTACTCACAGAGGCCTCGGCATGGTCCCCCAGCTTTGCAGTGAGGACGCTCCTTGCATGGGGGGACGGGGCTGTTGGTTGTATGGAAGATGATTCTCCACCACTGACCAATTTCAGAATTGTTTACTGCTGGAACAAGTGCCTTGGTAGTGTTTTCCTCTGTATAACTGTTTGGTTTAGGTTTTTTTTTTCTTTCTTGGTTCAAGTTAGAGTTTATTCCTCGTTTATGTATTTATAGATATAAGCATGGGAATAATTCATTCATATAAATACATCTGTGTGAATGGAAGAACTTTCTTCTGTTTTATTTTCAAAAATTTTGAAATTTAATTTTATTTATTTCTTTATACAGCAGGTTACTATTAGTTATATATTTTATGCATATACATGTATACAGGTCCATCCCAATCTCCCAACTCATCCCACCACCACCACCCCATGGCTTCCCCCACTTGGTGTCCATACGTTTGTTCTCTACCTCTGTGTCTCTATTTCTGCCCTGCAAACCAGTTCATCTGTACCATTTTTCTAGGTTCCACCTATATGCATTAATATACAATATTTGTTTTTCTCTTTCTGACTTAGTTCACTCTGTATGACAGGCTCTAGATCCATCGACTTCTCTACAAATGACCCAGTTTCATTCCTTTTTATGGCTGAGCAATATTCCATTTTATATATGTACCACATCTTTATCCATTCGTCTTTCTGTGGGCATTTAGGTTGCTTCCATTACCTGGCTATTGTAAATTGTGCTGCAATGAACATTGTGGTGAATGTGTCTTTTTGATTTATGGTTTTCTCTGGGTATATGCCCAAAAGTTGGATTGCAGGCTCCTATGGTAATTCTCTTTTTAGTTATTTAAAGGAACCTCCATACTGCTCTCCATAGTGAGTGTATCAATTTACCTTCCCACCAATAGTGGAAGAGGGTTCCTTTTGTCCACACCATCCCCGAAATTTGTTGTTTGTAGAATTGCTGATGATGCCGATTCTAACAGGTGTGAGGTCATACCTCATTGTCGTTTGGATTTGCATTTCTCTAATAATTAGTGATGTTGAGCAGCTTTTCATGTGCGTCTTGGCCATCTCTGTGACTTCTTTAAAGAAACGTCTATATAGATCTTCTGCCCATTTTTGTACTGGGTTGTTTGTTTTATTAATATTAAGCTGCGTGAGCTGTTTATATATATTGGAGATTAAACCTTTGTCCATTGATTCGTTTGCGAACGTTTTCGCCCATTCTGAGGCTTGCCTTTTTCCATTCCCGTTTTTTTAACCAAAAAAGAAAGAAAGCAAAAGAAGCAGAACACTAATGTGCGTGAAATATGCCTCTTGAAACAGTCGTTTTGAAATATGGACGTGTTTTGAATTTTTTGGTCCATATATGACCCCAGGATTTGTTTTCAGGGCAGGTGTCATTTACAGGCCTGCAACGATTTTGAATATCCACTGACCATTAGCGCTGGGATTAAAGCTGCTGTTGTGTGAAACGGCCACAAGGTGGCAGCAGTTCTCGCTTACCAAATCTGGTTACTAGGGCCACAGAGCCTCAATGGAAGTCCTGTTCTAGATTGGAATTTAGAATGGAATGTGCCAGGAGAAAGCCCCTCAAGTTTGTCTCACTACTTCTTGTTCGTGTTTTTAATTTAATTTTTTATTTTTTATTACAGCAAGTTTGATGACAACGTTTGGCTTCTTGTAGGTGTGCAAGATGTGGTTCTTTTACACATATACATAGGTCTGTTCTTCCTGGGACCCTTTTCCCATGTACGTTATGACAGAATGTTGAGTAGTCTTCTCTTGGTATTCCGTAGGTCTTTGGTGATTATATATTTCACCTGTGTTTGTATATGTCTGTTAACCCCGATATCCTAATGAATCCAATCCTCACACCTTTCCATTGGTGAACCATAAGTTTGTTTAATGAATCTGTGACTGCCCTTCTCCGTGGAAATATCTGCCCTGGTATCAATTTTTAGGTAACACCTATAAGTGATATCCTACGATATGTGTCTTTCACTTTCTGACTTACTACAAGTCACGTGATTACCTCTAGACTCATCTACGGTGCTGCAAATGGCATTGTGTCCTTTTTTCCCTTGGCTAATATTCTGTCTTAGCGAGGTCCATTTTCTGCAGTGTGATTCCCTGAGGGCTGAGGATTAGCTGACCTGGGCAGCCTGACCCTGCCGGCAAGCCCTCCCCAGGTGTGCCTGGGTTGAGGTCAATATAAACTGCACTCCAGGCAGCAATAGCCCCTGCAGCTGTGCCTGACTCCATATTCTCTGCCCCGTCAGCAGTCTCGGGGCTGTGCTGGTGGGAGGGTGTGAGGGTCCACGGCTTTGTTGGTGGCCCGGTGTGAGTGGGGCTCTGCTGGACTTTCTGCAGGAGTTGCCAGGCTGCCATCTGTAAAGAAGAGGATGTGTCACCCATAACTTCCACTGGAATTTCTCTCCGGGCTGAGGAAGGAAACAAAGGAGTGGGGGCCGGGACAGGAGGGGTATCTCAGGCAGGGAAATGGAAAGCTTCCAGAAGAGCGCCCGGGGCCAGGACCATCCTGGCTGGCCTGCAGGCAGCAAGTTGGCCTGCGTGCTGTCGCTGGTGTGGCTCCACGGCCCTTCCTCTAGGCTTTCAAGCCCTTGTACATATTCAGGTGTTTTACCTGGGAAGGGTGGGAACAGTTCAGTAGCAGCTGGCCTGGGGCTCAGCTCACGTTTACTCACAGAGGCCTCGGCATGGTCCCCCAGCTTTGCAGTGAGGACGCTCCTTGCATGGGGGGACGGGGCTGTTGGTTGTATGGAAGATGATTCCCCACCACTGACCAATTTCAGAATTGTTTACTGCTGGAACAAGTGCCTTGGTAGTGTTTTCCTCTGTATAACTGTTTGGTTTAGGTTTTTTTTTTCTTTCTTGGTTCGAGTTAGATTTTATTCCTCGTTTATGTATTTATAGATATAAGCATGGGAATAATTCATTCATATAAATACATCTGTGTGAATGGAAGAACTTTCTTCTGTTTTATTTTCAAAAATTTTGAAATTTAATTTTATTTATTTCTTTATACAGCAGGTTACTATTAGTTATATATTTTATGCATATACATGTATACAGGTCCATCCCAATCTCCCAACTCATCCCACCACCACCACCCCATGGCTTCCCCCACTTGGTGTCCATACGTTTGTTCTCTACCTCTGTGTCTCTATTTCTGCCCTGCAAACCAGTTCATCTGTACCATTTTTCTAGGTTCCACCTATATGCATTAATATACAATATTTGTTTTTCTCTTTCTGACTTAGTTCACTCTGTATGACAGGCTCTAGATCCATCGACTTCTCTACAAATGACCCAGTTTCATTCCTTTTTATGGCTGAGCAATATTCCATTTTATATATGTACCACATCTTTATCCATTCGTCTTTCTGTGGGCATTTAGGTTGCTTCCATTACCTGGCTATTGTAAATTGTGCTGCAATGAACATTGTGGTGAATGTGTCTTTTTGATTTATGGTTTTCTCTGGGTATATGCCCAAAAGTGGGATTGCAGGCTCCTATGGTAATTCTCTTTTTAGTTATTTAAAGGAACCTCCATACTGCTCTCCATAGTGAGTGTATCAATTTACCTTCCCACCAATAGTGGAAGAGGGTTCCTTTTGTCCACACCATCCCCGGAATTTGTTGTTTGTAGAATTGCTGATGATGCCGATTCTAACAGGTGTGAGGTCATACCTCATTGTCGTTTGGATTTGCATTTCTCTAATAATTAGTGATGTTGAGCAGCTTTTCATGTGCGTCTTGGCCATCTCTGTGACTTCTTTAAAGAAACGTCTATATAGATCTTCTGCCCATTTTTGTACTGGGTTGTTTGTTTTATTAATATTAAGGTGCGTGAGCTGTTTATATATATTGGAGATTAAACCTTTGTCCATTGATTCGTTTGCGAACGTTTTCGCCCATTCTGAGGCTTGCCTTTTTCCATTCCCGTTTTTTTAACCAAAAAAGAAAGAAAGCAAAAGAAGCAGAACACTAATGTGCGTGAAATATGCCTCTTGAAACAGTCGTTTTGAAATATGGACGTGTTTTGAATTTTTTGGTCCATATATGACCCCAGGATTTGTTTTCAGGGCAGGTGTCATTTACAGGCCTGCAACGATTTTGAATATCCACTGACCATTAGCGCTGGGATTAAAGCTGCTGTTGTGTGAAACGGCCACAAGGTGGCAGCAGTTCTCGCTTACCAAATCTGGTTACTAGGGCCACAGAGCCTCAATGGAAGTCCTGTTCTAGATTGGAATTTAGAATGGAATGTGCCAGGAGAAAGCCCCTCAAGTTTGTCTCACTACTTCTTGTTCGTGTTTTTAATTTAATTTTTTATTTTTTATTACAGCAAGTTTGATGACAACGTTTGGCTTGTTGTAGGTGTGCAAGATGTGGTTCTTTTACACATATACATAGGTCTGTTCTTCCTGGGACCCTTTTCCCATGTACGTTATGACAGAATGTTGAGTAGTCTTCTCTTGGTATTCCGTAGGTCTTTGGTGATTATATATTTCACCTGTGTTTGTATATGTCTGTTAACCCCGATATCCTAATGAATCCAATCCTCACACCTTTCCATTGGTGAACCATAAGTTTGTTTAATGAATCTGTGACTGCCCTTCTCCGTGGAAATATCTGCCCTGGTATCAATTTTTAGGTAACACCTATAAGTGATATCCTACGATATGTGTCTTTCACTTTCTGACTTACTACAAGTCACGTGATTACCTCTAGACTCATCTACGGTGCTGCAAATGGCATTGTGTCCTTTTTTCCCTTGGCTAATATTCTGTCTTAGCGAGGTCCATTTTCTGCAGTGTGATTCCCTGAGGGCTGAGGATTAGCTGACCTGGGCAGCCTGACCCTGCCGGCAAGCCCTCCCCAGGTGTGCCTGGGTTGAGGTCAATATAAACTGCACTCCAGGCAGCAATAGCCCCTGCAGCTGTGCCTGACTCCATATTCTCTGCCCCGTCAGCAGTCTCGGGGCTGTGCTGGTGGGAGGGTGTGAGGGTCCACGGCTTTGTTGGTGGCCCGGTGTGAGTGGGGCTCTGCTGGACTTTCTGCAGGAGTTGCCAGGCTGCCACCTGTAAAGAAGAGGATGTGTCACCCATAACTTCCACTGGAATTTCTCTCCGGGCTGAGGAAGGAAACAAAGGAGTGGGGGCCGGGACAGGAGGGGTATCTCAGGCAGGGAAATGGAAAGCTTCCAGAAGAGCGCCCGGGGCCAGGACCATCCTGGCTGGCCTGCAGGCAGCAAGTTGGCCTGCGTGCTGTCGCTGGTGTGGCTCCACGGCCCTTCCTCTAGGCTTTCAAGCCCTTGTACATATTCAGGTGTTTTACCTGGGAAGGGTGGGAACAGTTCAGTAGCAGCTGGCCTGGGGCTCAGCTCACGTTTACTCACAGAGGCCTCGGCATGGTCCCCCAGCTTTGCAGTGAGGACGCTCCTTGCATGGGGGGACGGGGCTGTTGGTTGTATGGAAGATGATTCCCCACCACTGACCAATTTCAGAATTGTTTACTGCTGGAACAAGTGCCTTGGTAGTGTTTTCCTCTGTATAACTGTTTGGTTTAGGTTTTTTTTTTCTTTCTTGGTTCAAGTTAGAGTTTATTCCTCGTTTATGTATTTATAGATATAAGCATGGGAATAATTCATTCATATAAATACATCTGTGTGAATGGAAGAACTTTCTTCTGTTTTATTTTCAAAAATTTTGAAATTTAATTTTATTTATTTCTTTATACAGCAGGTTACTATTAGTTATATATTTTATGCATATACATGTATACAGGTCCATCCCAATCTCCCAACTCATCCCACCACCACCACCCCATGGCTTCCCCCACTTGGTGTCCATACGTTTGTTCTCTACCTCTGTGTCTCTATTTCTGCCCTGCAAACCAGTTCATCTGTACCATTTTTCTAGGTTCCACCTATATGCATTAATATACAATATTTGTTTTTCTCTTTCTGACTTAGTTCACTCTGTATGACAGGCTCTAGATCCATCGACTTCTCTACAAATGACCCAGTTTCATTCCTTTTTATGGCTGAGCAATATTCCATTTTATATATGTACCACATCTTTATCCATTCGTCTTTCTGTGGGCATTTAGGTTGCTTCCATTACCTGGCTATTGTAAATTGTGCTGCAATGAACATTGTGGTGAATGTGTCTTTTTGATTTATGGTTTTCTCTGGGTATATGCCCAAAAGTTGGATTGCAGGCTCCTATGGTAATTCTCTTTTTAGTTATTTAAAGGAACCTCCATACTGCTCTCCATAGTGAGTGTATCAATTTACCTTCCCACCAATAGTGGAAGAGGGTTCCTTTTGTCCACACCATCCCCGGAATTTGTTGTTTGTAGAATTGCTGATGATGCCGATTCTAACAGGTGTGAGGTCATACCTCATTGTCGTTTGGATTTGCATTTCTCTAATAATTAGTGATGTTGAGCAGCTTTTCATGTGCGTCTTGGCCATCTCTGTGACTTCTTTAAAGAAACGTCTATATAGATCTTCTGCCCATTTTTGTACTGGGTTGTTTGTTTTATTAATATTAAGCTGCGTGAGCTGTTTATATATATTGGAGATTAAACCTTTGTCCATTGATTCGTTTGCGAACGTTTTCGCCCATTCTGAGGCTTGCCTTTTTCCATTCCCGTTTTTTTAACCAAAAAAGAAAGAAAGCAAAAGAAGCAGAACACTAATGTGCGTGAAATATGCCTCTTGAAACAGTCGTTTTGAAATATGGACGTGTTTTGAATTTTTTGGTCCATATATGACCCCAGGATTTGTTTTCAGGGCAGGTGTCATTTACAGGCCTGCAACGATTTTGAATATCCACTGACCATTAGCGCTGGGATTAAAGCTGCTGTTGTGTGAAACGGCCACAAGGTGGCAGCAGTTCTCGCTTACCAAATCTGGTTACTAGGGCCACAGAGCCTCAATGGAAGTCCTGTTCTAGATTGGAATTTAGAATGGAATGTGCCAGGAGAAAGCCCCTCAAGTTTGTCTCACTACTTCTTGTTCGTGTTTTTAATTTAATTTTTTATTTTTTATTACAGCAAGTTTGATGACAACGTTTGGCTTGTTGTAGGTGTGCAAGATGTGGTTCTTTTACACATATACATAGGTCTGTTCTTCCTGGGACCCTTTTCCCATGTACGTTATGACAGAATGTTGAGTAGTCTTCTCTTGGTATTCCGTAGGTCTTTGGTGATTATATATTTCACCTGTGTTTGTATATGTCTGTTAACCCCGATATCCTAATGAATCCAATCCTCACACCTTTCCATTGGTGAACCATAAGTTTGTTTAATGAATCTGTGACTGCCCTTCTCCGTGGAAATATCTGCCCTGGTATCAATTTTTAGGTAACACCTATAAGTGATATCCTACGATATGTGTCTTTCACTTTCTGACTTACTACAAGTCACGTGATTACCTCTAGACTCATCTACGGTGCTGCAAATGGCATTGTGTCCTTTTTTCCCTTGGCTAATATTCTGTCTTAGCGAGGTCCATTTTCTGCAGTGTGATTCCCTGAGGGCTGAGGATTAGCTGACCTGGGCAGCCTGACCCTGCCGGCAAGCCCTCCCCAGGTGTGCCTGGGTTGAGGTCAATATAAACTGCACTCCAGGCAGCAATAGCCCCTGCAGCTGTGCCTGACTCCATATTCTCTGCCCCGTCAGCAGTCTCGGGGCTGTGCTGGTGGGAGGGTGTGAGGGTCCACGGCTTTGTTGGTGGCCCGGTGTGAGTGGGGCTCTGCTGGACTTTCTGCAGGAGTTGCCAGGCTGCCACCTGTAAAGAAGAGGATGTGTCACCCATAACTTCCACTGGAATTTCTCTCCGGGCTGAGGAAGGAAAAAAAGGAGTGGGGGCCGGGACAGGAGGGGTATCTCAGGCAGGGAAATGGAAAGCTTCCAGAAGAGCGCCCGGGGCCAGGACCATCCTGGCTGGCCTGCAGGCAGCAAGTTGGCCTGCGTGCTGTCGCTGGTGTGGCTCCACGGCCCTTCCTCTAGGCTTTCAAGCCCTTGTACATATTCAGGTGTTTTACCTGGGAAGGGTGGGAACAGTTCAGTAGCAGCTGGCCTGGGGCTCAGCTCACGTTTACTCACAGAGGCCTCGGCATGGTCCCCCAGCTTTGCAGTGAGGACGCTCCTTGCATGGGGGGACGGGGCTGTTGGTTGTATGGAAGATGATTCCCCACCACTGACCAATTTCAGAATTGTTTACTGCTGGAACAAGTGCCTTGGTAGTGTTTTCCTCTGTATAACTGTTTGGTTTAGGTTTTTTTTTTCTTTCTTGGTTCAAGTTAGAGTTTATTCCTCGTTTATGTATTTATAGATATAAGCATGGGAATAATTCATTCATATAAATACATCTGTGTGAATGGAAGAACTTTCTTCTGTTTTATTTTCAAAAATTTTGAAATTTAATTTTATTTATTTCTTTATACAGCAGGTTACTATTAGTTATATATTTTATGCATATACATGTATACAGGTCCATCCCAATCTCCCAACTCATCCCACCACCACCACCCCATGGCTTCCCCCACTTGGTGTCCATACGTTTGTTCTCTACCTCTGTGTCTCTATTTCTGCCCTGCAAACCAGTTCATCTGTACCATTTTTCTAGGTTCCACCTATATGCATTAATATACAATATTTGTTTTTCTCTTTCTGACTTAGTTCACTCTGTATGACAGGCTCTAGATCCATCGACTTCTCTACAAATGACCCAGTTTCATTCCTTTTTATGGCTGAGCAATATTCCATTTTATATATGTACCACATCTTTATCCATTCGTCTTTCTGTGGGCATTTAGGTTGCTTCCATTACCTGGCTATTGTAAATTGTGCTGCAATGAACATTGTGGTGAATGTGTCTTTTTGATTTATGGTTTTCTCTGGGTATATGCCCAAAAGTTGGATTGCAGGCTCCTATGGTAATTCTCTTTTTAGTTATTTAAAGGAACCTCCATACTGCTCTCCATAGTGAGTGTATCAATTTACCTTCCCACCAATAGTGGAAGAGGGTTCCTTTTGTCCACACCATCCCCGGAATTTGTTGTTTGTAGAATTGCTGATGATGCCGATTCTAACAGGTGTGAGGTCATACCTCATTGTCGGTTGGATTTGCATTTCTCTAATAATTAGTGATGTTGAGCAGCTTTTCATGTGCGTCTTGGCCATCTCTGTGACTTCTTTAAAGAAACGTCTATATAGATCTTCTGCCCATTTGTGTACTGGGTTGTTTGTTTTATTAATATTAAGCTGCGTGAGCTGTTTATATATATTGGAGATTAAACCTTTGTCCATTGATTCGTTTGCGAACGTTTTCGCCCATTCTGAGGCTTGCCTTTTTCCATTCCCGTTTTTTTAACCAAAAAAGAAAGAAAGCAAAAGAAGCAGAACACTAATGTGCGTGAAATATGCCTCTTGAAACAGTCGTTTTGAAATATGGACGTCTTTTGCATTTTTTGGTCGGTATATGACCCCAGGATTTGTTTTCAGGGCAGGTGTCATTTACAGGCCTGCAACGATTTTGAATATCCACTGACCATTAGCGCTGGGATTAAAGCTGCTGTTGTGTGAAACGGCCACAAGGTGGCAGCAGTTCTCGCTTACCAAATCTGGTTACTAGGGCCACAGAGCCTCAATGGAAGTCCTGTTCTAGATTGGAATTTAGAATGGAATGTGCCAGGAGATAGCCCCTCAAGTTTGTCTCACTACTTCTTGTTCGTGTTTTTAATTTAATTTTTTATTTTTTATTACAGCAAGTTTGATGACAACGTTTGGCTTGTTGTAGGTGTGCAAGATGTGGTTCTTTTACACATATACATAGGTCTGTTCTTCCTGGGACCCTTTTCCCATGTACGTTATGACAGAATGTTGAGTAGTCTTCTCTTGGTATTCCGTAGGTCTTTGGTGATTATATATTTCACCTGTGTTTGTATATGTCTGTTAACCCCGATATCCTAATGAATCCAATCCTCACACCTTTCCATTGGTGAACCATAAGTTTGTTTAATGAATCTGTGACTGCCCTTCTCCGTGGAAATATCTGCCCTGGTATCAATTTTTAGGTAACACCTATAAGTGATATCCTACGATATGTGTCTTTCACTTTCTGACTTACTACAAGTCACGTGATTACCTCTAGACTCATCTACGGTGCTGCAAATGGCATTGTGTCCTTTTTTCCCTTGGCTAATATTCTGTCTTAGCGAGGTCCATTTTCTGCAGTGTGATTCCCTGAGGGCTGAGGATTAGCTGACCTGGGCAGCCTGACCCTGCCGGCAAGCCCTCCCCAGGTGTGCCTGGGTTGAGGTCAATATAAACTGCACTCCAGGCAGCAATAGCCCCTGCAGCTGTGCCTGACTCCATATTCTCTGCCCCGTCAGCAGTCTCGGGGCTGTGCTGGTGGGAGGGTGTGAGGGTCCACGGCTTTGTTGGTGGCCCGGTGTGAGTGGGGCTCTGCTGGACTTTCTGCAGGAGTTGCCAGGCTGCCACCTGTAAAGAAGAGGATGTGTCACCCATAACTTCCACTGGAATTTCTCTCCGGGCTGAGGAAGGAAACAAAGGAGTGGGGGCCGGGACAGGAGGGGTATCTCAGGCAGGGAAATGGAAAGCTTCCAGAAGAGCGCCCGGGGCCAGGACCATCCTGGCTGGCCTGCAGGCAGCAAGTTGGCCTGCGTGCTGTCGCTGGTGTGGCTCCACGGCCCTTCCTCTAGGCTTTCAAGCCCTTGTACATATTCAGGTGTTTTACCTGGGAAGGGTGGGAACAGTTCAGTAGCAGCTGGCCTGGGGCTCAGCTCACGTTTACTCACAGAGGCCTCGGCATGGTCCCCCAGCTTTGCAGTGAGGACGCTCCTTGCATGGGGGGACGGGGCTGTTGGTTGTATGGAAGATGATTCCCCACCACTGACCAATTTCAGAATTGTTTACTGCTGGAACAAGTGCCTTGGTAGTGTTTTCCTCTGTATAACTGTTTGGTTTAGGTTTTTTTTTTCTTTCTTGGTTCAAGTTAGATTTTATTCCTCGTTTATGTATTTATAGATATAAGCATGGGAATAATTCATTCATATAAATACATCTGTGTGAATGGAAGAACTTTCTTCTGTTTTATTTTCAAAAATTTTGAAATTTAATTTTATTTATTTCTTTATACAGCAGGTTACTATTAGTTATATATTTTATGCATATACATGTATACAGGTCCATCCCAATCTCCCAACTCATCCCACCACCACCACCCCATGGCTTCCCCCACTTGGTGTCCATACGTTTGTTCTCTACCTCTGTGTCTCTATTTCTGTCCTGCATACCAGTTCATCTGTACCATTGTTCTAGGTTCCACCTATATGCATTAATATACAATATTTGTTTTTCTCTTTCTGACTTAGTTCACTCTGTATGACAGGCTCTAGATCCATCGACTTCTCTACAAATGACCCAGTTTCATTCCTTTTTATGGCTGAGCAATATTCCATTTTATATATGTACCACATCTTTATCCATTCGTCTTTCTGTGGGCATTTAGGTTGCTTCCATTACCTGGCTATTGTAAATTGTGCTGCAATGAACATTGTGGTGAATGTGTCTTTTTCATTTATGGTTTTCTCTTAGTATATGCCCAAAAGTGGGATTGCAGGCTCCTATGGTAATTCTCTTTTTAGTTATTTAAAGGAACCTCCATACTGCTCTCCATAGTGAGTGTATCAATTTACCTTCCCACCAATAGTGGAAGAGGGTTCCTTTTGTCCACACCATCCCCGGAATTTGTTGTTTGTAGAATTGCTGATGATGCCGATTCTAACAGGTGTGAGGTCATACCTCATTGTCGTTTGGATTTGCATTTCTCTAATAATTAGTGATGTTGAGCAGCTTTTCATGTGCGTCTTGGCCATCTCTGTGACTTCTTTAAAGAAACGTCTATATAGATCTTCTGCCCATTTTTGTACTGGGTTGTTTGTTTTATTAATATTAAGCTGCGTGAGCTGTTTATATATATTGGAGATTAAACCTTTGTCCATTGATTCGTTTGCGAACGTTTTCGCCCATTCTGAGGCTTGCCTTTTTCCATTCCCGTTTTTTTAACCAAAAAAGAAAGAAAGCAAAAGAAGCAGAACACTAATGTGCGTGAAATATGCCTCTTGAAACAGTCGTTTTGAAATATGGACGTGTTTTGAATTTTTTGGTCCATATATGACCCCAGGATTTGTTTTCAGGGCAGGTGTCATTTACAGGCCTGCAACGATTTTGAATATCCACTGACCATTAGCGCTGGGATTAAAGCTGCTGTTGTGTGAAACGGCCACAAGGTGGCAGCAGTTCTCGCTTACCAAATCTGGTTACTAGGGCCACAGAGCCTCAATGGAAGTCCTGTTCTAGATTGGAATTTAGAATGGAATGTGCCAGGAGAAAGCCCCTCAAGTTTGTCTCACTACTTCTTGTTCGTGTTTTTAATTTAATTTTTTATTTTTTATTACAGCAAGTTTGATGACAACGTTTGGCTTGTTGTAGGTGTGCAAGATGTGGTTCTTTTACACATATACATAGGTCTGTTCTTCCTGGGACCCTTTTCCCATGTACGTTATGACAGAATGTTGAGTAGTCTTCTCTTGGTATTCCGTAGGTCTTTGGTGATTATATATTTCACCTGTGTTTGTATATGTCTGTTAACCCCGATATCCTAATGAATCCAATCCTCACACCTTTCCATTGGTGAACCATAAGTTTGTTTAATGAATCTGTGACTGCCCTTCTCCGTGGAAATATCTGCCCTGGTATCAATTTTTAGGTAACACCTATAAGTGATATCCTACGATATGTGTCTTTCACTTTCTGACTTACTACAAGTCACGTGATTACCTCTAGACTCATCTACGGTGCTGCAAATGGCATTGTGTCCTTTTTTCCCTTGGCTAATATTCTGTCTTAGCGAGGTCCATTTTCTGCAGTGTGATTCCCTGAGGGCTGAGGATTAGCTGACCTGGGCAGCCTGACCCTGCCGGCAAGCCCTCCCCAGGTGTGCCTGGGTTGAGGTCAATATAAACTGCACTCCAGGCAGCAATAGCCCCTGCAGCTGTGCCTGACTCCATATTCTCTGCCCCGTCAGCAGTCTCGGGGCTGTGCTGGTGGGAGGGTGTGAGGGTCCACGGCTTTGTTGGTGGCCCGGTGTGAGTGGGGCTCTGCTGGACTTTCTGCAGGAGTTGCCAGGCTGCCACCTGTAAAGAAGAGGATGTGTCACCCATAACTTCCACTGGAATTTCTCTCCGGGCTGAGGAAGGAAAAAAAGGAGTGGGGGCCGGGACAGGAGGGGTATCTCAGGCAGGGAAATGGAAAGCTTCCAGAAGAGCGCCCGGGGCCAGGACCATCCTGGCTGGCCTGCAGGCAGCAAGTTGGCCTGCGTGCTGTCGCTGGTGTGGCTCCACGGCCCTTCCTCTAGGCTTTCAAGCCCTTGTACATATTCAGGTGTTTTACCTGGGAAGGGTGGGAACAGTTCAGTAGCAGCTGGCCTGGGGCTCAGCTCACGTTTACTCACAGAGGCCTCGGCATGGTCCCCCAGCTTTGCAGTGAGGACGCTCCTTGCATGGGGGGACGGGGCTGTTGGTTGTATGGAAGATGATTCCCCACCACTGACCAATTTCAGAATTGTTTACTGCTGGAACAAGTGCCTTGGTAGTGTTTTCCTCTGTATAACTGTTTGGTTTAGGTTTTTTTTTCTTTCTTGGTTCAAGTTAGATTTTATTCCTCGTTTATGTATTTATAGATATAAGCATGGGAATAATTCATTCATATAAATACATCTGTGTGAATGGAAGAACTTTCTTCTGTTTTATTTTCAAAAATTTTGAAATTTAATTTTATTTATTTCTTTATACAGCAGGTTACTATTAGTTATATATTTTATGCATATACATGTATACAGGTCCATCCCAATCTCCCAACTCATCCCACCACCACCACCCCATGGCTTCCCCCACTTGGTGTCCATACGTTTGTTCTCTACCTCTGTGTCTCTATTTCTGCCCTGCAAACCAGTTCATCTGTACCATTTTTCTAGGTTCCACCTATATGCATTAATATACAATATTTGTTTTTCTCTTTCTGACTTAGTTCACTCTGTATGACAGGCTCTAGATCCATCGACTTCTCTACAAATGACCCAGTTTCATTCCTTTTTATGGCTGAGCAATATTCCATTTTATATATGTACCACATCTTTATCCATTCGTCTTTCTGTGGGCATTTAGGTTGCTTCCATTACCTGGCTATTGTAAATTGTGCTGCAATGAACATTGTGGTGAATGTGTCTTTTTGATTTATGGTTTTCTCTGGGTATATGCCCAAAAGTGGGATTGCAGGCTCCTATGGTAATTCTCTTTTTAGTTATTTAAAGGAACCTCCATACTGCTCTCCATAGTGAGTGTATCAATTTACCTTCCCACCAATAGTGGAAGAGGGTTCCTTTTGTCCACACCATCCCCGGAATTTGTTGTTTGTAGAATTGCTGATGATGCCGATTCTAACAGGTGTGAGGTCATACCTCATTGTCGTTTGGATTTGCATTTCTCTAATAATTAGTGATGTTGAGCAGCTTTTCATGTGCGTCTTGGCCATCTCTGTGACTTCTTTAAAGAAACGTCTATATAGATCTTCTGCCCATTTTTGTACTGGGTTGTTTGTTTTATTAATATTAAGCTGCGTGAGCTGTTTATATATATTGGAGATTAAACCTTTGTCCATTGATTCGTTTGCGAACGTTTTCGCCCATTCTGAGGCTTGCCTTTTTCCATTCCCGTTTTTTTAACCAAAAAAGAAAGAAAGCAAAAGAAGCAGAACACTAATGTGCGTGAAATATGCCTCTTGAAACAGTCGTTTTGAAATATGGACGTGTTTTGAATTTTTTGGTCCATATATGACCCCAGGATTTGTTTTCAGGGCAGGTGTCATTTACAGGCCTGCAACGATTTTGAATATCCACTGACCATTAGCGCTGGGATTAAAGCTGCTGTTGTGTGAAACGGCCACAAGGTGGCAGCAGTTCTCGCTTACCAAATCTGGTTACTAGGGCCACAGAGCCTCAATGGAAGTCCTGTTCTAGATTGGAATTTAGAATGGAATGTGCCAGGAGAAAGCCCCTCAAGTTTGTCTCACTACTTCTTGTTCGTGTTTTTAATTTAATTTTTTATTTTTTATTACAGCAAGTTTGATGACAACGTTTGGCTTGTTGTAGGTGTGCAAGATGTGGTTCTTTTACACATATACATAGGTCTGTTCTTCCTGGGACCCTTTTCCCATGTACGTTATGACAGAATGTTGAGTAGTCTTCTCTTGGTATTCCGTAGGTCTTTGGTGATTATATATTTCACCTGTGTTTGTATATGTCTGTTAACCCCGATATCCTAATGAATCCAATCCTCACACCTTTCCATTGGTGAACCATAAGTTTGTTTAATGAATCTGTGACTGCCCTTCTCCGTGGAAATATCTGCCCTGGTATCAATTTTTAGGTAACACCTATAAGTGATATCCTACGATATGTGTCTTTCACTTTCTGACTTACTACAAGTCACGTGATTACCTCTAGACTCATCTACGGTGCTGCAAATGGCATTGTGTCCTTTTTTCCCTTGGCTAATATTCTGTCTTAGCGAGGTCCATTTTCTGCAGTGTGATTCCCTGAGGGCTGAGGATTAGCTGACCTGGGCAGCCTGACCCTGCCGGCAAGCCCTCCCCAGGTGTGCCTGGGTTGAGGTCAATATAAACTGCACTCCAGGCAGCAATAGCCCCTGCAGCTGTGCCTGACTCCATATTCTCTGCCCCGTCAGCAGTCTCGGGGCTGTGCTGGTGGGAGGGTGTGAGGGTCCACGGCTTTGTTGGTGGCCCGGTGTGAGTGGGGCTCTGCTGGACTTTCTGCAGGAGTTGCCAGGCTGCCACCTGTAAAGAAGAGGATGTGTCACCCATAACTTCCACTGGAATTTCTCTCCGGGCTGAGGAAGGAAACAAAGGAGTGGGGGCCGGGACAGGAGGGGTATCTCAGGCAGGGAAATGGAAAGCTTCCAGAAGAGCGCCCGGGGCCAGGACCATCCTGGCTGGCCTGCAGGCAGCAAGTTGGCCTGCGTGCTGTCGCTGGTGTGGCTCCACGGCCCTTCCTCTAGGCTTTCAAGCCCTTGTACATATTCAGGTGTTTTACCTGGGAAGGGTGGGAACAGTTCAGTAGCAGCTGGCCTGGGGCTCAGCTCACGTTTACTCACAGAGGCCTCGGCATGGTCCCCCAGCTTTGCAGTGAGGACGCTCCTTGCATGGGGGGACGGGGCTGTTGGTTGTATGGAAGATGATTCCCCACCACTGACCAATTTCAGAATTGTTTACTGCTGGAACAAGTGCCTTGGTAGTGTTTTCCTCTGTATAACTGTTTGGTTTAGGTTTTTTTTTTCTTTCTTGGTTCAAGTTAGAGTTTATTCCTCGTTTATGTATTTATAGATATAAGCATGGGAATAATTCATTCATATAAATACATCTGTGTGAATGGAAGAACTTTCTTCTGTTTTATTTTCAAAAATTTTGAAATTTAATTTTATTTATTTCTTTATACAGCAGGTTACTATTAGTTATATATTTTATGCATATACATGTATACAGGTCCATCCCAATCTCCCAACTCATCCCACCACCACCACCCCATGGCTTTCCCCACTTGGTGTCCATACGTTTGTTCTCTACCTCTGTGTCTCTCTTTCTGCCCTGCAAACCAGTTCATCTGTACCATTTTTCTAGGTTCCACCTATATGCATTAATATACAATATTTGTTTTTCTCTTTCTGACTTAGTTCACTCTGTATGACAGGCTCTAGATCCATCGACTTCTCTACAAATGACCCAGTTTCATTCCTTTTTATGGCTGAGCAATATTCCATTTTATATATGTACCACATCTTTATCCATTCGTCTTTCTGTGGGCATTTAGGTTGCTTCCATTACCTGGCTATTGTAAATTGTGCTGCAATGAACATTGTGGTGAATGTGTCTTTTTGATTTATGGTTTTCTCTGGGTATATGCCCAAAAGTTGGATTGCAGGCTCCTATGGTAATTCTCTTTTTAGTTATTTAAAGGAACCTCCATACTGCTCTCCATAGTGAGTGTATCAATTTACCTTCCCACCAATAGTGGAAGAGGGTTCCTTTTGTCCACACCATCCCCGGAATTTGTTGTTTGTAGAATTGCTGATGATGCCGATTCTAACAGGTGTGAGGTCATACCTCATTGTCGTTTGGATTTGCATTTCTCTAATAATTAGTGATGTTGAGCAGCTTTTCATGTGCGTCTTGGCCATCTCTGTGACTTCTTTAAAGAAACGTCTATATAGATCTTCTGCCCATTTTTGTACTGGGTTGTTTGTTTTATTAATATTAAGCTGCGTGAGCTGTTTATATATATTGGAGATTAAACCTTTGTCCATTGATTCGTTTGCGAACGTTTTCGCCCATTCTGAGGCTTGCCTTTTTCCATTCCCGTTTTTTTAACCAAAAAAGAAAGAAAGCAAAAGAAGCAGAACACTAATGTGCGTGAAATATGCCTCTTGAAACAGTCGTTTTGAAATATGGACGTGTTTTGAATTTTTTGGTCCATATATGACCCCAGGATTTGTTTTCAGGGCAGGTGTCATTTACAGGCCTGCAACGATTTTGAATATCCACTGACCATTAGCGCTGGGATTAAAGCTGCTGTTGTGTGAAACGGCCACAAGGTGGCAGCAGTTCTCGCTTACCAAATCTGGTTACTAGGGCCACAGAGCCTCAATGGAAGTCCTGTTCTAGATTGGAATTTAGAATGGAATGTGCCAGGAGAAAGCCCCTCAAGTTTGTCTCACTACTTCTTGTTCGTGTTTTTAATTTAATTTTTTATTTTTTATTACAGCAAGTTTGATGACAACGTTTGGCTTCTTGTAGGTGTGCAAGATGTGGTTCTTTTACACATATACATAGGTCTGTTCTTCCTGGGACCCTTTTCCCATGTACGTTATGACAGAATGTTGAGTAGTCTTCTCTTGGTATTCCGTAGGTCTTTGGGGATTATATATTTCACCTGTGTTTGTATATGTCTGTTAACCCCGATATCCTAATGAATCCAATCCTCACACCTTTCCATTGGTGAACCATAAGTTTGTTTAATGAATCTGTGACTGCCCTTCTCCGTGGAAATATCTGCCCTGGTATCAATTTTTAGGTAACACCTATAAGTGATATCCTACGATATGTGTCTTTCACTTTCTGACTTACTACAAGTCACGTGATTACCTCTAGACTCATCTACGGTGCTGCAAATGGCATTGTGTCCTTTTTTCCCTTGGCTAATATTCTGTCTTAGCGAGGTCCATTTTCTGCAGTGTGATTCCCTGAGGGCTGAGGATTAGCTGACCTGGGCAGCCTGACCCTGCCGGCAAGCCCTCCCCAGGTGTGCCTGGGTTGAGGTCAATATAAACTGCACTCCAGGCAGCAATAGCCCCTGCAGCTGTGCCTGACTCCATATTCTCTGCCCCGTCAGCAGTCTCGGGGCTGTGCTGGTGGGAGGGTGTGAGGGTCCACGGCTTTGTTGGTGGCCCGGTGTGAGTGGGGCTCTGCTGGACTTTCTGCAGGAGTTGCCAGGCTGCCACCTGTAAAGAAGAGGATGTGTCACCCATAACTTCCACTGGAATTTCTCTCCGGGCTGAGGAAGGAAACAAAGGAGTGGGGGCCGGGACAGGAGGGGTATCTCAGGCAGGGAAATGGAAAGCTTCCAGAAGAGCGCCCGGGGCCAGGACCATCCTGGCTGGCCTGCAGGCAGCAAGTTGGCCTGCGTGCTGTCGCTGGTGTGGCTCCACGGCCCTTCCTCTAGGCTTTCAAGCCCTTGTACATATTCAGGTGTTTTACCTGGGAAGGGTGGGAACAGTTCAGTAGCAGCTGGCCTGGGGCTCAGCTCACGTTTACTCACAGAGGCCTCGGCATGGTCCCCCAGCTTTGCAGTGAGGACGCTCCTTGCATGGGGGGACGGGGCTGTTGGTTGTATGGAAGATGATTCCCCACCACTGACCAATTTCAGAATTGTTTACTGCTGGAACAAGTGCCTTGGTAGTGTTTTCCTCTGTATAACTGTTTGGTTTAGGTTTTTTTTTTCTTTCTTGGTTCAAGTTAGAGTTTATTCCTCGTTTATGTATTTATAGATATAAGCATGGGAATATTTCATTCATATAAATACATCTGTGTGAATGGAAGAACTTTCTTCTGTTTTATTTTCAAAAATTTTGAAATTTAATTTTATTTATTTCTTTATACAGCAGGTTACTATTAGTTATATATTTTATGCATATACATGTATACAGGTCCATCCCAATCTCCCAACTCATCCCACCACCACCACCCCATGGCTTCCCCCACTTGGTGTCCATACGTTTGTTCTCTACCTCTGTGTCTCTATTTCTGCCCTGCAAACCAGTTCATCTGTACCATTTTTCTAGGTTCCACCTATATGCATTAATATACAATATTTGTTTTTCTCTTTCTGACTTAGTTCACTCTGTATGACAGGCTCTAGATCCATCGACTTCTCTACAAATGACCCAGTTTCATTCCTTTTTATGGCTGAGCAATATTCCATTTTATATATGTACCACATCTTTATCCATTCGTCTTTCTGTGGGCATTTAGGTTGCTTCCATTACCTGGCTATTGTAAATTGTGCTGCAATGAACATTGTGGTGAATGTGTCTTTTTGATTTATGGTTTTCTCTGGGTATATGCCCAAAAGTGGGATTGCAGGCTCCTATGGTAATTCTCTTTTTAGTTATTTAAAGGAACCTCCATACTGCTCTCCATAGTGAGTGTATCAATTTACCTTCCCACCAATAGTGGAAGAGGGTTCCTTTTGTCCACACCATCCCCGGAATTTGTTGTTTGTAGAATTGCTGATGATGCCGATTCTAACAGGTGTGAGGTCATACCTCATTGTCGTTTGGATTTGCATTTCTCTAATAATTAGTGATGTTGAGCAGCTTTTCATGTGCGTCTTGGCCATCTCTGTGACTTCTTTAAAGAAACGTCTATATAGATCTTCTGCCCATTTTTGTACTGGGTTGTTTGTTTTATTAATATTAAGCTGCGTGAGCTGTTTATATATATTGGAGATTAAACCTTTGTCCATTGATTCGTTTGCGAACGTTTTCGCCCATTCTGAGGCTTGCCTTTTTCCATTCCCGTTTTTTTAACCAAAAAAGAAAGAAAGCAAAAGAAGCAGAACACTAATGTGCGTGAAATATGCCTCTTGAAACAGTCGTTTTGAAATATGGACGTGTTTTGAATTTTTTGGTCCATATATGACCCCAGGATTTGTTTTCAGGGCAGGTGTCATTTACAGGCCTGCAACGATTTTGAATATCCACTGACCATTAGCGCTGGGATTAAAGCTGCTGTTGTGTGAAACGGCCACAAGGTGGCAGCAGTTCTCGCTTACCAAATCTGGTTACTAGGGCCACAGAGCCTCAATGGAAGTCCTGTTCTAGATTGGAATTTAGAATGGAATGTGCCAGGAGAAAGCCCCTCAAGTTTGTCTCACTACTTCTTGTTCGTGTTTTTAATTTAATTTTTTATTTTTTATTACAGCAAGTTTGATGACAACGTTTGGCTTCTTGTAGGTGTGCAAGATGTGGTTCTTTTACACATATACATAGGTCTGTTCTTCCTGGGACCCTTTTCCCATGTACGTTATGACAGAATGTTGAGTAGTCTTCTCTTGGTATTCCGTAGGTCTTTGGGGATTATATATTTCACCTGTGTTTGTATATGTCTGTTAACCCCGATATCCTAATGAATCCAATCCTCACACCTTTCCATTGGTGAACCATAAGTTTGTTTAATGAATCTGTGACTGCCCTTCTCCGTGGAAATATCTGCCCTGGTATCAATTTTTAGGTAACACCTATAAGTGATATCCTACGATATGTGTCTTTCACTTTCTGACTTACTACAAGTCACGTGATTACCTCTAGACTCATCTACGGTGCTGCAAATGGCATTGTGTCCTTTTTTCCCTTGGCTAATATTCTGTCTTAGCGAGGTCCATTTTCTGCAGTGTGATTCCCTGAGGGCTGAGGATTAGCTGACCTGGGCAGCCTGACCCTGCCGGCAAGCCCTCCCCAGGTGTGCCTGGGTTGAGGTCAATATAAACTGCACTCCAGGCAGCAATAGCCCCTGCAGCTGTGCCTGACTCCATATTCTCTGCCCCGTCAGCAGTCTCGGGGCTGTGCTGGTGGGAGGGTGTGAGGGTCCACGGCTTTGTTGGTGGCCCGGTGTGAGTGGGGCTCTGCTGGACTTTCTGCAGGAGTTGCCAGGCTGCCACCTGTAAAGAAGAGGATGTGTCACCCATAACTTCCACTGGAATTTCTCTCCGGGCTGAGGAAGGAAAAAAAGGAGTGGGGGCCGGGACAGGAGGGGTATCTCAGGCAGGGAAATGGAAAGCTTCCAGAAGAGCGCCCGGGGCCAGGACCATCCTGGCTGGCCTGCAGGCAGCAAGTTGGCCTGCGTGCTGTCGCTGGTGTGGCTCCACGGCCCTTCCTCTAGGCTTTCAAGCCCTTGTACATATTCAGGTGTTTTACCTGGGAAGGGTGGGAACAGTTCAGTAGCAGCTGGCCTGGGGCTCAGCTCACGTTTACTCACAGAGGCCTCGGCATGGTCCCCCAGCTTTGCAGTGAGGACGCTCCTTGCATGGGGGGACGGGGCTGTTGGTTGTATGGAAGATGATTCCCCACCACTGACCAATTTCAGAATTGTTTACTGCTGGAACAAGTGCCTTGGTAGTGTTTTCCTCTGTATAACTGTTTGGTTTAGGTTTTTTTTTTCTTTCTTGGTTCAAGTTAGAGTTTATTCCTCGTTTATGTATTTATAGATATAAGCATGGGAATAATTCATTCATATAAATACATCTGTGTGAATGGAAGAACTTTCTTCTGTTTTATTTTCAAAAATTTTGAAATTTAATTTTATTTATTTCTTTATACAGCAGGTTACTATTAGTTATATATTTTATGCATATACATGTATACAGGTCCATCCCAATCTCCCAACTCATCCCACCACCACCACCCCATGGCTTCCCCCACTTGGTGTCCATACGTTTGTTCTCTACCTCTGTGTCTCTATTTCTGCCCTGCAAACCAGTTCATCTGTACCATTTTTCTAGGTTCCACCTATATGCATTAATATACAATATTTGTTTTTCTCTTTCTGACTTAGTTCACTCTGTATGACAGGCTCTAGATCCATCGACTTCTCTACAAATGACCCAGTTTCATTCCTTTTTATGGCTGAGCAATATTCCATTTTATATATGTACCACATCTTTATCCATTCGTCTTTCTGTGGGCATTTAGGTTGCTTCCATTACCTGGCTATTGTAAATTGTGCTGCAATGAACATTGTGGTGAATGTGTCTTTTTGATTTATGGTTTTCTCTGAGTATATGCCCAAAAGTGGGATTGCAGGCTCCTATGGTAATTCTCTTTTTAGTTATTTAAAGGAACCTCCATACTGCTCTCCATAGTGAGTGTATCAATTTACCTTCCCACCAATAGTGGAAGAGGGTTCCTTTTGTCCACACCATCCCCGGAATTTGTTGTTTGTAGAATTGCTGATGATGCCGATTCTAACAGGTGTGAGGTCATACCTCATTGTCGTTTGGATTTGCATTTCTCTAATAATTAGTGATGTTGAGCAGCTTTTCATGTGCGTCTTGGCCATCTCTGTGACTTCTTTAAAGAAACGTCTATATAGATCTTCTGCCCATTTTTGTACTGGGTTGTTTGTTTTATTAATATTAAGCTGCGTGAGCTGTTTATATATATTGGAGATTAAACCTTTGTCCATTGATTCGTTTGCGAACGTTTTCGCCCATTCTGAGGCTTGCCTTTTTCCATTCCCGTTTTTTTAACCAAAAAAGAAAGAAAGCAAAAGAAGCAGAACACTAATGTGCGTGAAATATGCCTCTTGAAACAGTCGTTTTGAAATATGGACGTGTTTTGAATTTTTTGGTCCATATATGACCCCAGGATTTGTTTTCAGGGCAGGTGTCATTTACAGGCCTGCAACGATTTTGTATATCCACTGACCATTAGCGCTGGGATTAAAGCTGCTGTTGTGTGAAACGGCCACAAGGTGGCAGCAGTTCTCGCTTACCAAATCTGGTTACTAGGGCCACAGAGCCTCAATGGAAGTCCTGTTCTAGATTGGAATTTAGAATGGAATGTGCCAGGAGAAAGCCCCTCAAGTTTGTCTCACTACTTCTTGTTCGTGTTTTTAATTTAATTTTTTATTTTTTATTACAGCAAGTTTGATGACAACGTTTGGCTTCTTGTAGGTGTGCAAGATGTGGTTCTTTTACACATATACATAGGTCTGTTCTTCCTGGGACCCTTTTCCCATGTACGTTATGACAGAATGTTGAGTAGTCTTCTCTTGGTATTCCGTAGGTCTTTGGTGATTATATATTTCACCTGTGTTTGTATATGTCTGTTAACCCCGATATCCTAATGAATCCAATCCTCACACCTTTCCATTGGTGAACCATAAGTTTGTTTAATGAATCTGTGACTGCCCTTCTCCGTGGAAATATCTGCCCTGGTATCAATTTTTAGGTAACACCTATAAGTGATATCCTACGATATGTGTCTTTCACTTTCTGACTTACTACAAGTCACGTGATTACCTCTAGACTCATCTACGGTGCTGCAAATGGCATTGTGTCCTTTTTTCCCTTGGCTAATATTCTGTCTTAGCGAGGTCCATTTTCTGCAGTGTGATTCCCTGAGGGCTGAGGATTAGCTGACCTGGGCAGCCTGACCCTGCCGGCAAGCCCTCCCCAGGTGTGCCTGGGTTGAGGTCAATATAAACTGCACTCCAGGCAGCAATAGCCCCTGCAGCTGTGCCTGACTCCATATTCTCTGCCCCGTCAGCAGTCTCGGGGCTGTGCTGGTGGGAGGGTGTGAGGGTCCACGGCTTTGTTGGTGGCCCGGTGTGAGTGGGGCTCTGCTGGACTTTCTGCAGGAGTTGCCAGGCTGCCACCTGTAAAGAAGAGGATGTGTCACCCATAACTTCCACTGGAATTTCTCTCCGGGCTGAGGAAGGAAACAAAGGAGTGGGGGCCGGGACAGGAGGGGTATCTCAGGCAGGGAAATGGAAAGCTTCCAGAAGAGCGCCCGGGGCCAGGACCATCCTGGCTGGCCTGCAGGCAGCAAGTTGGCCTGCGTGCTGTCGCTGGTGTGGCTCCACGGCCCTTCCTCTAGGCTTTCAAGCCCTTGTACATATTCAGGTGTTTTACCTGGGAAGGGTGGGAACAGTTCAGTAGCAGCTGGCCTGGGGCTCAGCTCACGTTTACTCACAGAGGCCTCGGCATGGTCCCCCAGCTTTGCAGTGGGGACGCTCCTTGCATGGGGGGACGGGGCTGTTGGTTGTATGGAAGATGATTCCCCACCACTGACCAGTTTCAGAATTGTTTACTGCTGGAACAAGTGCCTTGGTAGTGTTTTCCTCTGTATAACTGTTTGGTTTAGGTTTTTTTTTTCTTTCTTGGTTCAAGTTAGATTTTATTCCTCGTTTATGTATTTATAGATATAAGCATGGGAATAATTCATTCATATAAATACATCTGTGTGAATGGAAGAACTTTCTTCTGTTTTATTTTCAAAAATTTTGAAATTTAATTTTATTTATTTCTTTATACAGCAGGTTACTATTAGTTATATATTTTATGCATATACATGTATACAGGTCCATCCCAATCTCCCAACTCATCCCACCACCACCACCCCATGGCTTCCCCCACTTGGTGTCCATACGTTTGTTCTCTACCTCTGTGTCTCTATTTCTGTCCTGCATACCAGTTCATCTGTACCATTTTTCTAGGTTCCACCTATATGCATTAATATACAATATTTGTTTTTCTCTTTCTGACTTACTTCACTCTGTATGACAGTCTCTAGATCCATCGACTTCTCTACAAATGACCCAGTTTCATTCCTTTTTATGGCTGAGCAATATTCCATTTTATATATGTACCACATCTTTATCCATTCGTCTTTCTGTGGGCATTTAGGTTGCTTCCATTACCTGGCTATTGTAAATTGTGCTGCAATGAACATTGTGGTGAATGTGTCTTTTTGATTTATGGTTTTCTCTTAGTATATGCCCAAAAGTGGGATTGCAGGCTCCTATGGTAATTCTCTTTTTAGTTATTTAAAGGAACATCCATACTGCTCTCCATAGTGAGTGTATCAATTTACCTTCCCACCAATAGTGGAAGAGGGTTCCTTTTGTCCACACCATCCCCGGAATTTGTTGTTTGTAGATTTGCTGATGATGCCGATTCTAACAGGTGTGAGGTCATACCTCATTGTCGTTTGGATTTGCATTTCTCTAATAATTAGTGATGTTGAGCAGCTTTTCATGTGCGTCGTGGCCATCTCTGTGACTTCTTTAAAGAAACGTCTATATAGATCTTCTGCCCATTTTTGTACTGGGTTGTTTGTTTTATTAATATTAAGCTGCGTGAGCTGTTTATATATATTGGAGATTAAACCTTTGTCCATTGATTCGTTTGCGAACGTTTTCGCCCATTCTGAGGCTTGCCTTTTTCCATTCCCGTTTTTTTAACCAAAAAAGAAAGAAAGCAAAAGAAGCAGAACACTAATGAGCGTGAAATATGCCTCTTGAAACAGTCGTTTTGAAATATGGACGTCTTTTGCATTTTTTGGTCGGTATATGACCCCAGGATTTGTTTTCAGGGCAGGTGTCATTTACAGGCCTGCAACGATTTTGAATATCCACTGACCATTAGCGCTGGGATTAAAGCTGCTGTTGTGTGAAACGGCCACAAGGTGGCAGCAGTTCTCGCTTACCAAATCTGGTTACTAGGGCCACAGAGCCTCAATGGAAGTCCTGTTCTAGATTGGAATTTAGAATGGAATGTGCCAGGAGAAAGCCCCTCAAGTTGGTCTCACTACTTCTTGTTCGTGTTTTTAATTTAATTTTTTATTTTTTATTACAGCAAGTTTGATGACAACGTTTGGCTTGTTGTAGGTGTGCAAGATGTGGTTCTTTTACACATATACATATGTCTGTTCTTCCTGGGACCCTTTTCCCATGTACGTTATGACAGAATGTTGAGTAGTCTTCTCTTGGTATTCCGTAGGTCTTTGGTGATTATATATTTCACCTGTGTTTGTATATGTCTGTTAACCCCGATATCCTAATGAATCCAATCCTCACACCTTTCCATTGGTGAAACATAAGTTTGTTTAATGAATCTGTGACTGCCCTTCTCCGTGGAAATATCTGCCCTGGTATCAATTTTTAGGTAACACCTATAAGTGATATCCTACGATATGTGTCTTTCACTTTCTGACTTACTACAAGTCACGTGATTACCTCTAGACTCATCTACGGTGCTGCAAATGGCATTGTGTCCTTTTTTCCCTTGGCTAATATTCTGTCTTAGCGAGGTCCATTTTCTGCAGTGTGATTCCCTGAGGGCTGAGGATTAGCTGACCTGGGCAGCCTGACCCTGCCGGCAAGCCCTCCCCAGGTGTGCCTGGTTTGAGGTCAATATAAACAGCACTCCAGCCAGCAATAGCCCCTGCAGCTGTGCCTGGCTCCATATTCTCTGCCCCGTCAGCAGTCTCGGGGCTGTGCTGGTGGGAGGGTGTGAGGGTCCATGGCTTTGTTGGTGGCCCGGTGTGAGTGGGGCTCTGCTGGACTTTCTGCAGGAGTTGCCAGGCTGCCACCTATAAAGAAGAGGATGTGTCACCCATAACTTCCACTGGAATTTCTCTCCGGGCTGAGGAAGGAAAAAAAGGAGTGGGGGCCGGGACAGGAGGGGTATCTCAGGCAGGGAAATGGAAAGCTTCCAGAAGAGCGCCCGGGGCCAGGACCATCCTGGCTGGCCTGCAGGCAGCAAGTTGGCCTGCGTGCTGTCGCTGGTGTGGCTCCACGGCCCTTCCTCTAGGCTTTCAAGCCCTTGTACATATTCAGGTGTTTTACCTGGGAAGGGTGGGAACAGTTCAGTAGCAGCTGGCCTGGGGCTCAGCTAACGTTTACTCACAGAGGCCTCGGCATGGTCCCCCAGCTTTGCAGTGAGGACGCTCCTTGCATGGGGGGACGGGGCTGTTGGCTGTATGGAAGATGATTCCCCACCACTGACCAATTTCAGAATTGTTTACTGCTGGAACAAGTGCCTTGGTAGTGTTTTCCTCTGTATAACTGTTTGGTTTAGGGTTTTTTTTCTTTCTTGGTTCAAGTTAGATTTTATTCCTCGTTTATGTATTTATAGATATAAGCATGGGAATAATTCATTCATATAAATATATCTTTGTGAATGGAAGAACTTTCTTCTGTTTTATTTTTAAAAATTTTGAAATTTAATTTTATTTATTTCTTTATACAGCAGGTTACTATTAGTTATATATTTTATGCATATACATGTATACAGGTCCATCCCAATCTCCCAACTCATCCCACCACCACCACCCCATGGCTTCCCCCACTTGGTGTCCATACGTTTGTTCTCTACCTCTGTGTCTCTATTTCTGTCCTGCATACCAGTTCTTCTGTACCATTTTTTCTAGGTTCCACATATATGCATTAATATACAATATTTGTTTTTCTCTTTCTGACTTACTTCACTCTGTATGACAGTCTCTAGATCCATCGACTTCTCTACAAATGACCCAGTTTCATTCCTTTTTATGGCTGAGCAATATTCCATTTTATATATGTACCACATCTTTATCCATTCGTCTTTCTGTGGGCATTTAGGTTGCTTCCATTACCTGGCTATTGTAAATTGTGCTGCAATGAACATTGTGGTGAATGTGTCTTTTTGATATATGGTTTTCTCTGAGTATATGCCCAAAAGTGGGATTGCAGGCTCCTATGGTAATTCTCTTTTTAGTTATTTAAAGGAACATCCATACTGCTCTCCATAGTGAGTGTATCAATTTACCTTCCCACCAATAGTGGAAGAGGGTTCCTTTTGTCCACACCATCCCCGGAATTTGTTGTTTGTAGATTTGCTGATGATGCCGATTCTAACAGGTGTGAGGTCATACCTCATTGTCGTTTGGATTTGCATTTCTCTAATAATTAGTGATGTTGAGCAGCTTTTCATGTGCGTCGTGGCCATCTCTGTGACTTCTTTAAAGAAACGTCTATATAGATCTTCTGCCCATTTTTGTACTGGGTTGTTTGTTTTATTAATATTAAGCTGCGTGAGCTGTTTATATATATTGGAGATTAAACCTTTGTCCATTGATTCGTTTGCGAACGTTTTCGCCCATTCTGAGGCTTGCCTTTTTCCATTCCCGTTTTTTTAACCAAAAAAGAAAGAAAGCAAAAGAAGCAGAACACTAATGTGCGTGAAATATGCCTCTTGTAACAGTCGTTTTAAAATATGGACGTCTTTTGAATTTTTTGGTCGGTATATGACCCCAGGATTTGTTTTCAGGGCAGGTGTCATTTACAGGCCTGCAACGATTTTGAATATCCACTGACCATTAGCGCTGGGATTAAAGCTGCTGTTGTGTGAAACGGCCACAAGGTGGCAGCAGTTCTCGCTTACCAAATCTGGTTACTAGGGCCACAGAGCCTCAATGGAAGTCCTGTTCTAGATTGGAATTTAGAATGGAATGTGCCAGGAGAAAGCCCCTCAAGTTTGTCTCACTACTTCTTGTTCGTGTTTTTAATTTATTTTTTTATTTTTTATTACAGCAAGTTTGATGACAACGTTTGGCTTGTTGTAGGTGTGCAAGATTTGGTTCTTTTACACATATACATAGGTCTGTTCTTCCTGGGACCCTTTTCCCATGTACGTTATGACAGAATGTTGAGTAGTCTTCTCTTGGTATTCCGTAGGTCTTTGGTGATTATATATTTCACCTGTGTTTGTATATGTCTGTTAAACCCGATATCCTAATGAATCCAATCCTCACACCTTTCCATTGGTGAACCATAAGTTTGTTTAATGAATCTGTGACTGCCCTTCTCCGTGGAAATATCTGCCCTGGTATCAATTTTTAGGTAACACCTATAAGTGATATCCTACGATATGTGTCTTTCACTTTCTGACTTACTACAAGTCACGTGATTACCTCTAGACTCATCTACGGTGCTGCAAATGGCATTGTGTCCTTTTTTCCCTTGGCTAATATTCTGTCTTAGCGAGGTCCATTTTCTGCAGTGTGATTCCCTGAGGGCTGAGGATTAGCTGACCTGGGCAGCCTGATCCTGCCGGCAAGCCCTCCCCAGGTGTGCCTGGGTTGAGGTCAATATAAACTGCACTCCAGGCAGCAATAGCCCCTGCAGCTGTGCCTGACTCCATATTCTCTGCCCCGTCAGCAGTCTCGGGGCTGTGCTGGTGGGAGGGTGTGAGGGTCCACGGCTTTGTTGGTGGCCCGGTGTGAGTGGGGCTCTGCTGGACTTTCTGCAGGAGTTGCCAGGCTGCCACCTGTAAAGAAGAGGATGTGTCACCCATAACTTCCACTGGAATTTCTCTCCGGGCTGAGGAAGGAAAAAAAGGAGTGGGGGCCGGGACAGGAGGGGTATCTCAGGCAGGGAAATGGAAAGCTCCTAGAAGAGCGCCCGGGGCCAGGACCATCCTGGCTGGCCTGCAGGCAGCAAGTTGGCCTGCGTGCTGTCGCTGGTGTGGCTCCACGGCCCTTCCTCTAGGCTTTCAAGCCCTTGTACATATTCAGGTGTTTTACCTGGGAAGGGTGGGAACAGTTCAGTAGCAGCTGGCCTGGGGCTCAGCTCACGTTTACTCACAGAGGCCTCGGCATGGTCCCCCAGCTTTGCAGTGAGGACGCTCCTTGCATTGGGGGACAGGGCTGTTGGTTGTATGGAAGATGATTCCCCACCACTGACCAATTTCAGAATTGTTTACTGCTGGAACAAGTGCCTTGGTAGTGTTTTCCTCTGTATAACTGTTTGGTTTAGGTTTTTTTTTCTTTCTTGGTTCAAGTTAGATTTTATTCCTCGTTTATGTATTTATAGATATAAGCATGGGAATAATTCATTCATATAAATATATCTGTGTGAATGGAAGAACTTTCTTCTGTTTTATTTTTAAAAATTTTGAAATTTAATTTTATTTATTTCTTTATACAGCAGGTTACTATTAGTTATATATTTTATGCATATACATGTATACAGGTCCATCCCAATCTCCCAACTCATCCCACCACCACCACCCCATGGCTTCCCCCACTTGGTGTCCATACATTTGTTCTCTACCTCTGTGTCTCTATTTCTGTCCTGCATACCAGTTCTTCTGTACCATTTTTCTAGGTTCCACATATATGCATTAATATACAATATTTGTTTTTCTCTTTCTGACTTACTTCACTCTGTATGACAGTCTCTAGATCCATCGACTTCTCTACAAATGACCCAGTTTCATTCCTTTTTATGGCTGAGCAATATTCCATTTTATATATGTACCGCATCTTTATCCATTCGTCTTTCTGTGGGCATTTAGGTTGCTTCCATTACCTGGCTATTGTAAATTGTGCTGCAATGAACATTGTGGTGAATGTGTCTTTTTGATTTATGGTTTTCTCTGAGTATATGCCCAAAAGTGGGATTGCAGGCTCCTATGGTAATTCTCTTTTTAGTTATTTAAAGGAACATCCATACTGCTCTCCATAGTGAGTGTATCAATTTACCTTCCCACCAATAGTGGAAGAGGGTTCCTTTTGTCCACACCAACCCCGGAATTTGTTGTTTGTAGATTTGCTGATGATGCCGATTCTAACAGGTGTGAGGTCATACCTCATTGTCGTTTGGATTTGCATTTCTCTAATAATTAGTGATGTTGAGCAGCTTTTCATGTGCGTCTTGGCCATCTCTGTGACTTCTTTAAAGAAACGTCTATATAGATCTTCTGCCCATTTTTGTACTGGGTTGTTTGTTTTATTAATATTAAGCTGCGTGAGCTGTTTATATATATTGGAGATTAAACCTTTGTCCATTGATTCGTTTGCGAACGTTTTCGCCCATTCTGAGGCTTGCCTTTTTCCATTCCCGTTTTTTTAACCAAAAAAGAAAGAAAGCAAAAGAAGCAGAACACTAATGTGCGTGAAATATGCCTCTTGAAACAGTCGTTTTGAAATATGGACGTCTTTTGCATTTTTTGGTCGATATATGACCCCAGGATTTGTTTTCAGGGCAGGTGTCATTTACAGGCCTGCAACGATTTTGAATATCCACTGACCATTAGCGCTGGGATTAAAGCTGCTGTTGTGTGAAACGGCCACAAGGTGGCAGCAGTTCTCGCTTACCAAATCTGGTTACTAGGGCCACAGAGCCTCAATGGAAGTCCTGTTCTAGATTGGAATTTAGAATGGAATGTGCCAGGAGAAAGCCCCTCAAGTTTGTCTCACTACTTCTTGTTCGTGTTTTTAATTTAATTTTTTATTTTTTATTACAGCAAGTTTGATGACAACGTTTGGCTTGTTGTAGGTGTGCAAGATGTGGTTCTTTTACACATATACATAGGTCTGTTCTTCCTGGGACCCTTTTCCCATGTACGTTATGACAGAATGTTGAGTAGTCTTCTCTTGGTATTCCGTAGGTCTTTGGTGATTATATATTTCACCTGTGTTTGTATATGTCTGTTAACCCCGATATCCTAATGAATCCAATCCTCACACCTTTCCATTGGTGAACCATAAGTTTGTTTAATGAATCTGTGACTGCCCTTCTCCGTGGAAATATCTGCCCTGGTATCAATTTTTAGGTAACACCTATAAGTGATATCCTACGATATGTGTCTTTCACTTTCTGACTTACTACAAGTCACGTGATTACCTCTAGACTCATCTACGGTGCTGCAAATGGCATTGTGTCCTTTTTTCCCTTGGCTAATATTCTGTCTTAGCGAGGTCCATTTTCTGCAGTGTGATTCCCTGAGGGCTGAGGATTAGCTGACCTGGGCAGCCTGACCCTGCCGGCAAGCACTCCCCAGGTGTGCCTGGTTTGAGGTCAATATAAACAGCACTCCAGCCAGCAATAGCCCCTGCAGCTGTGCCTGGCTCCATATTCTCTGCCCCGTCAGCAGTCTCGGGGCTGTGCTGGTGGGAGGGTGTGAGGGTCCATGGCTTTGTTGGTGGCCCGGTGTGAGTGGGTCTCTGCTGTACTTTCTGCAGGAGTTGCCAGGCTGCCTCCTATAAAGAAGAGGATGTGTCACCCATAACTTCCACTGGAATTTCTCTCCGTGCTGAGGAAGGAAAAAAAGGAGTGGGGGCCGGGACAGGAGGGGTATCTCAGGCAGGGAAATGGAAAGCTTCTAGAAGAGCGCCCGGGGCCAGGACCATCCTGGCTGGCCTGCAGGCAGAAAGTTGGCCTGCGTGCTGTCGCTGGTGTGGCTCCATGGCCCTTCCTCTAGGATTTCAAGCCCTTGTACATATTCAGGTGTTTTACCTGGGAAGGGTGGGAACAGTTCAGTAGCAGCTGGCCTGGGGCTCAGCTAACGTTTACTCACAGAGGCCTCGGCATGGTCCCCCAGCTTTGCAGTGAGGACGCTCCTTGCATGGGGGGACGGGGCTGTTGGCTGTATGGAAGATGATTCCCCACCACTGACCAATTTCAGAATTGTTTACTGCTGGAACAAGTGCCTTGGTAGTGTTTTCCTCTGTATAACTGTTTGGTTTAGTGTTTTTTTTCTTTCTTGGTTCAAGTTAGATTTTATTCCTCGTTTATGTATTTATAGATATAAGCATGGGAATAATTCATTCATATAAATACATCTGTGTGAATGGAAGAACTTTCTTCTGTTTTATTTTTAAAAATTTTGAAATTTAATTTTATTTATTTCTTTATACAGCAGGTTACTATTAGTTATATATTTTATGCATATACATGTATACAGGTCCATCCCAATCTCCCAACTCATCCCACCACCACCACCCCATGGCTTCCCCCACTTGGTGTCCATACATTTGTTCTCTACCTCTGTGTCTCTATTTCTGTCCTGCATACCAGTTCTTCTGTACCATTTTTCTAGGTTCCACATATATGCATTAATATACAATATTTGTTTTTCTCTTTCTGACTTACTTCACTCTGTATGACAGTCTCTAGATCCATCGACTTCTCTACAAATGACCCAGTTTCATTTCTTTTTATGGCTGAGCAATATTCCATTTTATATATGTACCGCATCTTTATCCATTCGTCTTTCTGTGGGCATTTAGGTTGCTTCCATTACCTGGCTATTGTAAATTGTGCTGCAATGAACATTGTGGTGAATGTGTCTTTTGGATTTATGGTTTTCTCTGAGTATATGCCCAAAAGTGGGATTGCAGGCTCCTATGGTAATTCTCTTTTTAGTTATTTAAAGGAACATCCATACTGCTCTCCATAGTGAGTGTATCAATTTACCTTCCCACCAATAGTGGAAGAGGGTTCCTTTTGTCCACACCAACCCCGGAATTTGTTGTTTGTAGATTTGCTGATGATGCCGATTCTAACAGGTGTGAGGTCATACCTCATTGTCGTTTGGATTTGCATTTCTCTAATAATTAGTGATGTTGAGCAGCTTTTCATGTGCGTCTTGGCCATCTCTGTGACTTCTTTAAAGAAACGTCTATATAGATCTTCTGCCCATTTTTGTACTGGGTTGTTTGTTTTATTAATATTAAGCTGCGTGAGCTGTTTATATATATTGGAGATTAAACCTTTGTCCATTGATTCGTTTGCGAACGTTTTCGCCCATTCTGAGGCTTGCCTTTTTCCATTCCCGTTTTTTTAACCAAAAAAGAAAGAAAGCAAAAGAAGCAGAACACTAATGTGCGTGAAATATGCCTCTTGAAACAGTCGTTTTGAAATATGGACGTCTTTTGCATTTTTTGGTCGGTATATGACCCCAGGATTTGTTTTCAGGGCAGGTGTCATTTACAGGCCTGCAACGATTTTGAATATCCACTGACCATTAGCGCTGGGATTAAAGCTGCTGTTGTGTGAAACGGCCACAAGGTGGCAGCAGTTCTCGCTTACCAAATCTGGTTACTAGGGCCACAGAGCCTCAATGGAAGTCCTGTTCTAGATTGGAATTTAGAATGGAATGTGCCAGGAGAAAGCCCCTCAAGTTTGTCTCACTACTTCTTGTTCGTGTTTTTAATTTAATTTTTTATTTTTTATTACAGCAAGTTTGATGACAACGTTTGGCTTGTTGTAGGTGTGCAAGATGTGGTTCTTTTACACATATACATAGGTCTGTTCTTCCTGGGACCCTTTTCCCATGTACGTTATGACAGAATGTTGAGTAGTCTTCTCTTGGTATTCCGTAGGTCTTTGGTGATTATATATTTCACCTGTGTTTGTATATGTCTGTTAACCCCGATATCCTAATGAATCCAATCCTCACACCTTTCCATTGGTGAACCATAAGTTTGTTTAATGAATCTGTGACTGCCCTTCTCCGTGGAAATATCTGCCCTGGTATCAATTTTTAGGTAACACCTATAAGTGATATCCTACGATATGTGTCTTTCACTTTCTGACTTACTACAAGTCACGTGATTACCTCTAGACTCATCTACGGTGCTGCAAATGGCATTGTGTCCTTTTTTCCCTTGGCTAATATTCTGTCTTAGCGAGGTCCATTTTCTGCAGTGTGATTCCCTGAGGGCTGAGGATTAGCTGACCTGGGCAGCCTGACCCTGCCGGCAAGCCCTCCCCAGGTGTGCCTGGGTTGAGGTCAATATAAACTGCACTCCAGGCAGCAATAGCCCCTGCAGCTGTGCCTGACTCCATATTCTCTGCCCCGTCAGCAGTCTCGGGGCTGTGCTGGTGGGAGGGTGTGAGGGTCCACGGCTTTGTTGGTGGCCCGGTGTGAGTGGGGCTCTGCTGGACTTTCTGCAGGAGTTGCCAGGCTGCCACCTGTAAAGAAGAGGATGTGTCACCCATAACTTCCACTGGAATTTCTCTCCGGGCTGAGGAAGGAAAAAAAGGAGTGGGGGCCGGGACAGGAGGGGTATCTCAGGCAGGGAAATGGAAAGCTTCCAGAAGAGCGCCCGGGGCCAGGACCATCCTGGCTGGCCTGCAGGCAGCAAGTTGGCCTGCGAGCTGTCGCTGGTGTGGCTCCACGGCCCTTCCTCTAGGCTTTCAAGCCCTTGTACATATTCAGGTGTTTTACCTGGGAAGGGTGGGAACAGTTCAGTAGCAGCTGGCCTGGGGCTCAGCTCATGTTTACTCACAGAGGCCTCGGCATGGTCCCCCAGCTTTGCAGTGAGGACGCTCCTTGCATGGGGGGACGGGGCTGTTGGTTGTATGGAAGATGATTCCCCACCACTGACCAGTTTCAGAATTGTTTACTGCTGGAACAAGTGCCTTGGTAGTGTTTTCCTCTGTATAACTGTTTGGTTTAGGTTTTTTTTTTCTTTCTTGGTTCAAGTTAGATTTTATTCCTCGTTTATGTATTTATAGATATAAGCATGGGAATAATTCATTCATATAAATACATCTGTGTGAATGGAAGAACTTTCTTCTGTTTTATTTTCAAAAATTTTGAAATTTAATTTTATTTATTTCTTTATACAGCAGGTTACTATTAGTTATATATTTTATGCATATACATGTATACAGGTCCATCCCAATCTCCCAACTCATCCCACCACCACCACCCCATGGCTTCCCCCACTTGGTGTCCATACGTTTGTTCTCTACCTCTGTGTCTCTATTTCTGTCCTGCATACCAGTTCATCTGTACCATTTTTCTAGGTTCCACCTATATGCATTAATATACAATATTTGTTTTTCTCTTTCTGACTTACTTCACTCTGTATGACAGTCTCTAGATCCATCGACTTCTCTACAAATGACCCAGTTTCATTCCTTTTTATGGCTGAGCAATATTCCATTTTATATATGTACCACATCTTTATCCATTCGTCTTTCTGTGGGCATTTAGGTTGCTTCCATTACCTGGCTATTGTAAATTGTGCTGCAATGAACATTGTGGTGAATGTGTCTTTTTGATTTATGGTTTTCTCTTAGTATATGCCCAAAAGTGGGATTGCAGGCTCCTATGGTAATTCTCTTTTTAGTTATTTAAAGGAACATCCATACTGCTCTCCATAGTGAGTGTATCAATTTACCTTCCCACCAATAGTGGAAGAGGGTTCCTTTTGTCCACACCATCCCCGGAATTTGTTGTTTGTAGATTTGCTGATGATGCCGATTCTAACAGGTGTGAGGTCATACCTCATTGTCGTTTGGATTTGCATTTCTCTAATAATTAGTGATGTTGAGCAGCTTTTCATGTGCGTCGTGGCCATCTCTGTGACTTCTTTAAAGAAACGTCTATATAGATCTTCTGCCCATTTTTGTACTGGGTTGTTTGTTTTATTAATATTAAGCTGCGTGAGCTGTTTATATATATTGGAGATTAAACCTTTGTCCATTGATTCGTTTGCGAACGTTTTCGCCCATTCTGAGGCTTGCCTTTTTCCATTCCCGTTTTTTTAACCAAAAAAGAAAGAAAGCAAAAGAAGCAGAACACTAATGTGCGTGAAATATGCCTCTTGAAACAGTCGTTTTGAAATATGGACGTCTTTTGCATTTTTTGGTCGGTATATGACCCCAGGATTTGTTTTCAGGGCAGGTGTCATTTACAGGCCTGCAACGATTTTGAATATCCACTGACCATTAGCGCTGGGATTAAAGCTGCTGTTGTGTGAAACGGCCACAAGGTGGCAGCAGTTCTCGCTTACCAAATCTGGTTACTAGGGCCACAGAGCCTCAATGGAAGTCCTGTTCTAGATTGGAATTTAGAATGGAATGTGCCAGGAGAAAGCCCCTCAAGTTTGTCTCACTACTTCTTGTTCGTGTTTTTAATTTAATTTTTTATTTTTTATTACAGCAAGTTTGATGACAACGTTTGGCTTCTTGTAGGTGTGCAAGATGTAGTTCTTTTACACATATACATAGGTCTGTTCTTCCTGGGACCCTTTTCCCATGTACGTTATGACAGAATGTTGAGTAGTCTTCTCTTGGTATTCCGTAGGTCTTTGGTGATTATATATTTCACCTGTGTTTGTATATGTCTGTTAACCCCGATATCCTAATGAATCCAATCCTCACACCTTTCCATTGGTGAACCATAAGTTTGTTTAATGAATCTGTGACTGCCCTTCTCCGTGGAAATATCTGCCCTGGTATCAATTTTTAGGTAACACCTATAAGTGATATCCTACGATATGTGTCTTTCACTTTCTGACTTACTACAAGTCACGTGATTACCTCTAGACTCATCTACGGTGCTGCAAATGGCATTGTGTCCTTTTTTCCCTTGGCTAATATTCTGTCTTAGCGAGGTCCATTTTCTGCAGTGTGATTCCCTGAGGGCTGAGGATTAGCTGACCTGGGCAGCCTGACCCTGCCGGCAAGCCCTCCCCAGGTGTGCCTGGGTTGAGGTCAATATAAACTGCACTCCAGGCAGCAATAGCCCCTGCAGCTGTGCCTGACACCATATTCTCTGCCCCGTCAGCAGTCTCGGGGCTGTGCTGGTGGGAGGGTGTGAGGGTCCACGGCTTTGTTGGTGGCCCGGTGTGAGTGGGGCTCTGCTGGACTTTCTGCAGGAGTTGCCAGGCTGCCACCTGTAAAGAAGAGGATGTGTCACCCATAACTTCCACTGGAATTTCTCTCCGGGCTGAGGAAGGAAAAAAAGGAGTGGGGGCCGGGACAGAAGGGGTATCTCAGGCAGGGAAATGGAAAGCTTCCAGAAGAGCGCCCGGGGCCAGGACCATCCTGGCTGGCCTGCAGGCAGCAAGTTGGCCTGCGTGCTGTCGCTGGTGTGGCTCCACGGCCCTTCCTCTAGGCTTTCAAGCCCTTGTACATATTCAGGTGTTTTACCTGGGAAGGGTGGGAACAGTTCAGTAGCAGCTGGCCTGGGGCTCAGCTCACGTTTACTCACAGAGGCCTCGGCATGGTCCCCCAGCTTTGCAGTGAGGACGCTCCTTGCATTGGGGGACAGGGCTGTTGGCTGTATGGAAGATGATTCCCCACCACTGACCAATTTCAGAATTGTTTACTGCTGGAACAAGTGCCTTGGTAGTGTTTTCCTCTGTATAACTGTTTGGTTTAGGTTTTTTTTTCTTTCTTGGTTCAAGTTAGATTTTATTCCTCGTTTATGTATTTATAGATATAAGCATGGGAATAATTCATTCATATAAATATATCTGTGTGAATGGAAGAACTTTCTTCTGTTTTATTTTTAAAATTTTTGAAATTTAATTTTATTTATTTCTTTATACAGCAGGTTACTATTAGTTATATATTTTATGCATATACATGTATACAGGTCCATCCCAATCTCCCAACTCATCCCACCACCACCACCCCATGGCTTCCCCCACTTGGTGTCCATACGTTTGTTCTCTACCTCTGTGTCTCTATTTCTGTCCTGCATACCAGTTCTTCTGTACCATTTTTCTAGGTTCCACATATATGCATTAATATACAATATTTGTTTTTCTCTTTCTGACTTACTTCACTCTGTATGACAGTCTCTAGATCCATCGACTTCTCTACAAATGACCCAGTTTCATTCCTTTTTATGGCTGAGCAATATTCCATTTTATATATGTACCACATCTTTATCCATTCGTCTTTCTGTGGGCATTTAGGTTGCTTCCATTACCTGGCTATTGTAAATTGTGCTGCAATGAACATTGTGGTGAATGTGTCTTTTTGATTTATGGTTTTCTCTGAGTATATGCCCAAAAGTGGGATTGCAGGCTCCTATGGTAATTCTCTTTTTAGTTATTTAAAGGAACATCCATACTGCTCTCCATAGTGAGTGTATCAATTTACCTTCCCACCAATAGTGGAAGAGGGTTCCTTTTGTCCACACCATCCCCGGAATTTGTTGTTTGTAGATTTGCTGATGATGCCGATTCTAACAGGTGTGAGGTCATACCTCATTGTCGTTTGGATTTGCATTTCTCTAATAATTAGTGATGTTGAGCAGCTTTTCATGTGCGTCTTGGCCATCTCTGTGACTTCTTTAAAGAAACGTCTATATAGATCTTCTGCCCATTTTTGTACTGGGTTGTTTGTTTTATTAATATTAAGCTGCGTGAGCTGTTTATATATATTGGAGATTAAACCTTTGTCCATTGATTCGTTTGCGAAAGTTTTCGCCCATTCTGAGGCTTGCCTTTTTCCATTCCCGTTTTTTTAACCAAAAAAGAAAGAAAGCAAAAGAAGCAGAACACTAATGTGCGTGAAATATGCCTCTTGAAACAGTCGTTTTGAAATATGGACGTCTTTTGCATTTTTTGGTCGGTATATGACCCCAGGATTTGTTTTCAGGGCAGGTGTCATTTACAGGCCTGCAACGATTTTGAATATCCACTGACCATTAGCGCTGGGATTAAAGCTGCTGTTGTGTGAAACGGCCACAAGGTGGCAGCAGTTCTCGCTTACCAAATCTGGTTACTAGGGCCACAGAGCCTCAATGGAAGTCCTGTTCTAGATTGGAATTTAGAATGGAATGTGCCAGGAGAAAGCCCCTCAAGTTTGTCTCACTACTTCTTGTTCGTGTTTTTAATTTAATTTTTTATTTTTTATTACAGCAAGTTTGATGACAACGTTTGGCTTGTTGTAGGTGTGCAAGATGTGGTTCTTTTACACATATACATAGGTCTGTTCTTCCTGGGACCCTTTTCCCATGTACGTTATGACAGAATGTTGAGTAGTCTTCTCTTGGTATTCCGTAGGTCTTTGGTGATTATATATTTCACCTGTGTTTGTATATGTCTGTTAACCCCGATATCCTAATGAATCCAATCCTCACACCTTTCCATTGGTGAACCATAAGTTTGTTTAATGAATCTGTGACTGCCCTTCTCCGTGGAAATATCTGCCCTGGTATCAATTTTTAGGTAACACCTATAAGTGATATCCTACGATATGTGTCTTTCACTTTCTGACTTACTACAAGTCACGTGATTACCTCTAGACTCATCTACGGTGCTGCAAATGGCATTGTGTCCTTTTTTCCCTTGGCTAATATTCTGTCTTAGCGAGGTCCATTTTCTGCAGTGTGATTCCCTGAGGGCTGAGGATTAGCTGACCTGGGCAGCCTGACCCTGCCGGCAAGCCCTCCCCAGGTGTGCCTGGGTTGAGGTCAATATAAACTGCACTCCAGGCAGCAATAGCCCCTGCAGCTGTGCCTGACACCATATTCTCTGCCCCGTCAGCAGTCTCGGGGCTGTGCTGGTGGGAGGGTGTGAGGGTCCACGGCTTTGTTGGTGGCCCGGTGTGAGTGGGGCTCTGCTGGACTTTCTGCAGGAGTTGCCAGGCTGCCACCTGTAAAGAAGAGGATGTGTCACCCATAACTTCCACTGGAATTTCTCTCCGGGCTGAGGAAGGAAAAAAAGGAGTGGGGGCCGGGACAGGAGGGGTATCTCAGGCAGGGAAATGGAAAGCTTCCAGAAGAGCGCCCGGGGCCAGGACCTACCTGGCTGGCCTGCAGGCAGCAAGTTGGCCTGCGTGCTGTCGCTGGTGTGGCTCCACGGCCCTTCCTCTAGGCTTTCAAGCCCTTGTACATATTCAGGTGTTTTACCTGGGAAGGGTGGGAACAGTTCAGTAGCAGCTGGCCTGGGGCTCAGCTCATGTTTACTCACAGAGGCCTCGGCATGGTCCCCCAGCTTTGCAGTGAGGACGCTCCTTGCATGGGGGGACAGGGCTGTTGGCTGTATGGAAGATGATTCCCCACCACTGACCAGTTTCAGAATTGTTTACTGCTGGAACAAGTGCCTTGGTAGTGTTTTCCTCTGTATAACTGTTTGGTTTAGGTTTTTTTTTCTTTCTTGGTTCAAGTTAGATTTTATTCCTCGTTTATGTATTTATAGATATAAGCATGGGAATAATTCATTCATATAAATACATCTGTGTGAATGGAAGAACTTTGTTCTGTTTTATTTGTAAAAATTTTGAAATTTAATTTTATTTATTTCTTTATACAGCAGGTTACTATTAGTTATATATTTTATGCATATACATGTATACAGGTCCATCCCAATCTCCCAACTCATCCCACCACCACCACCCCATGGCTTCCCCCACTTGGTGTCCATACGTTTGTTCTCTACCTCTGTGTCTCTATTTCTGTCCTGCATACCAGTTCTTCTGTACCATTTTTCTAGGTTCCACATATATGCATTAATATACAATATTTGTTTTTCTCTTTCTGACTTACTTCACTCTGTATGACAGTCTCTAGATCCATCGACTTCTCTACAAATGACCCAGTTTCATTCCTTTTTATGGCTGAGCAATATTCCATTTTATATATGTACCACATCTTTATCCATTCGTCTTTCTGTGGGCATTTAGGTTGCTTCCATTACCTGGCTATTGTAAATTGTGCTGCAATGAACATTGTGGTGAATGTGTCTTTTTGATTTATGGTTTTCTCTGAGTATATGCCCAAAAGTGGGATTGCAGGCTCCTATGGTAATTCTCTTTTTAGTTATTTAAAGGAACATCCATACTGCTCTCCATAGTGAGTGTATCAATTTACCTTCCCACCAATAGTGGAAGAGGGTTCCTTTTGTCCACACCATCCCCGGAATTTGTTGTTTGTAGATTTGCTGATGATGCCGATTCTAACAGGTGTGAGGTCATACCTCATTGTCGTTTGGATTTGCATTTCTCTAATAATTAGTGATGTTGAGCAGCTTTTCATGTGCGTCTTGGCCATCTCTGTGACTTCTTTAAAGAAACGTCTATATAGATCTTCTGCCCATTTTTGTACTGGGTTGTTTGTTTTATTAATATTAAGCTGCGTGAGCTGTTTATATATATTGGAGATTAAACCTTTGTCCATTGATTCGTTTGCGAAAGTTTTCGCCCATTCTGAGGCTTGCCTTTTTCCATTCCCGTTTTTTTAACCAAAAAAGAAAGAAAGCAAAAGAAGCAGAACACTAATGTGCGTGAAATATGCCTCTTGAAACAGTCGTTTTGAAATATGGACGTCTTTTGAATTTTTTGGTCGGTATATGACCCCAGGATTTGTTTTCAGGGCAGGTGTCATTTACAGGCCTGCAACGATTTTGAATATCCACTGACCATTAGCGCTGGGATTAAAGCTGCTGTTGTGTGAAACGGCCACAAGGTGGCAGCAGTTCTCGCTTACCAAATCTGGTTACTAGGGCCACAGAGCCTCAATGGAAGTCCTGTTCTAGATTGGAATTTAGAATGGAATGTGCCAGGAGAAAGCCCCTCAAGTTTGTCTCACTACTTCTTGTTCGTGTTTTTAATTTAATTTTTTATTTTTTATTACAGCAAGTTTGATGACAACGTTTGGCTTGTTGTAGGTGTGCAAGATGTGGTTCTTTTACACATATACATAGGTCTGTTCTTCCTGGGACCCTTTTCCCATGTACGTTATGACAGAATGTTGAGTAGTCTTCTCTTGGTATTCCGTAGGTCTTTGGTGATTATATATTTCACCTGTGTTTGTATATGTCTGTTAACCCCGATATCCTAATGAATCCAATCCTCACACCTTTCCATTGGTGAACCATAAGTTTGTTTAATGAATCTGTGACTGCCCTTCTCCGTGGAAATATCTGCCCTGGTATCAATTTTTAGGTAACACCTATAAGTGATATCCTACGATATGTGTCTTTCACTTTCTGACTTACTACAAGTCACGTGATTACCTCTAGACTCATCTATGGTGCTGCAAATGGCATTGTGTCCTTTTTTCCCTTGGCTAATATTCTGTCTTAGCGAGGTCCATTTTCTGCAGTGTGATTCCCTGAGGGCTGAGGATTAGCTGACCTGGGCAGCCTGACCCTGCCGGCAAGCCCTCCCCAGGTGTGCCTGGGTTGAGGTCAATATAAACTGCACTCCAGGCAGCAATAGCCCCTGCAGCTGTGCCTGACTCCATATTCTCTGCCCCGTCAGCAGTCTCGGGGCTGTGCTGGTGGGAGGGTGTGAGGGTCCACGGCTTTGTTGGTGGCCCGGTGTGAGTGGGGCTCTGCTGGACTTTCTGCAGGAGTTGCCAGGCTGCCACCTGTAAAGAAGAGGATGTGTCACCCATAACTTCCACTGGAATTTCTCTCCGGGCTGAGGAAGGAAAAAAAGGAGTGGGGGCCGGGACAGGAGGGGTATCTCAGGCAGGGAAATGGAAAGCTTCTAGAAGAGCGCCCGGGGCCAGGACCATCCTGGCTGGCCTGCAGGCAGCAAGTTGGCCTGCGTGCTGTCGCTGGTGTGGCTCCACGGCCCTTCCTCTAGGCTTTCAAGCCCTTGTACATATTCAGGTGTTTTACCTGGGAAGGGTGGGAACAGTTCAGTAGCAGCTGGCCTGGGGCTCAGCTCACGTTTACTCACAGAGGCCTCGGCATGGTCCCCCAGCTTTGCAGTGAGGACGCTCCTTGCATTGGGGGACAGGGCTGTTGGTTGTATGGAAGATGATTCCCCACCACTGACCAATTTCAGAATTGTTTACTGCTGTAACAAGTGCCTTGGTAGTGTTTTCCTCTGTATAACTGTTTGGTTTAGGTTTTTTTTTCTTTCTTGGTTCAAGTTAGATTTTATTCCTCGTTTATGTATTTATAGATATAAGCATGGGAATAATTCATTCATATAAATATATCTGTGTGAATGGAAGAACTTTCTTCTGTTTTATTTTTAAAAATTTTGAAATTTAATTTTATTTATTTCTTTATACAGCAGGTTACTATTAGTTATATATTTTATGCATATACATGTATACAGGTCCATCCCAATCTCCCAACTCATCCCACCACCACCACCCCATGGCTTCCCCCACTTGTGTCCATACATTTGTTCTCTACCTCTGTGTCTCTATTTCTGTCCTGCATACCAGTTCTTCTGTACCATTTTTCTAGGTTCCACATATATGCATTAATATACAATATTTGTTTTTCTCTTTCTGACTTACTTCACTCTGTATGACAGTCTCTAGATCCATCGACTTCTCTACAAATGACCCAGTTTCATTCCTTTTTATGGCTGAGCAATATTCCATTTTATATATGTACCACATCTTTATCCATTCGTCTTTCTGTGGGCATTTAGGTTGCTTCCATTACCTGGCTATTGTAAATTGTGCTGCAATGAACATTGTGGTGAATGTGTCTTTTTGATTTATGGTTTTCTCTGACTATATGCCCAAAAGTGGGATTGCAGGCTCCTATGGTAATTCTCTTTTTAGTTATTTAAAGGAACATCCATACTGCTCTCCATAGTGAGTGTATCAATTTACCTTCCCACCAATAGTGGAAGAGGGTTCCTTTTGTCCACACCATCCCCGGAATTTGTTGTTTGTAGATTTGCTGATGGTGCCGATTCTAACAGGTGTGAGGTCATACCTCATTGTCGTTTGGATTTGCATTTCTCTAATAATTAGTGATGTTGAGCAGCTTTTCATGTGCGTCTTGGCCATCTCTGTGACTTCTTTAAAGAAACGTCTATATAGATCTTCTGCCCATTTTTGTACTGGGTTGTTTGTTTTATTAATATTAAGCTGCGTGAGCTGTTTATATATATTGGAGATTAAACCTTTGTCCATTGATTCGTTTGCGAACGTTTTCGCCCATTCTGAGGCTTGCCTTTTTCCATTCCCGTTTTTTTAACCAAAAAAGAAAGAAAGCAAAAGAAGCAGAACACTAATGTGCATGAAATATGCCTCTTGAAACAGTCGTTTTGAAATATGGACGTCTTTTGAATTTTTTGGTCGGTATATGACCCCAGGATTTGTTTTCAGGGCAGGTGTCATTTACAGGCCTGCAACGATTTTGAATATCCACTGACCATTAGCGCTGGGATTAAAGCTGCTGTTGTGTGAAACGGCCACAAGGTGGCAGCAGTTCTCGCTTACCAAATCTGGTTACTAGGGCCACAGAGCCTCAATGGAAGTCCTGTTCTAGATTGGAATTTAGAATGGAATGTGCCAGGAGAAAGCCCCTCAAGTTTGTCTCACTACTTCTTGTTCGTGTTTTTAATTTAATTTTTTATTTTTTATTACAGCAAGTTTGATGACAACGTTTGGCTTGTTGTAGGTGTGCAAGATGTGGTTCTTTTACACATATACATAGGTCTGTTCTTCCTGGGACCCTTTTCCCATGTACGTTATGACAGAATGTTGAGTAGTCTTCTCTTGGTATTCCGTAGGTCTTTGGTGATTATATATTTCACCTGTGTTTGTATATGTCTGTTAACCCCGATATCCTAATGAATCCAATCCTCACACCTTTCCATTGGTGAACCATAAGTTTGTTTAATGAATCTGTGACTGCCCTTCTCCGTGGAAATATCTGCCCTGGTATCAATTTTTAGGTAACACCTATAAGTGATATCCTACGATATGTGTCTTTCACTTTCTGACTTACTACAAGTCACGTGATTACCTCTAGACTCATCTACGGTGCTGCAAATGGCATTGTGTCCTTTTTTCCCTTGGCTAATATTCTGTCTTAGCGAGGTCCATTTTCTGCAGTGTGATTCCCTGAGGGCTGAGGATTAGCTGACCTGGGCAGCCTGACCCTGCCGGCAAGCCCTCCCCAGGTGTGCCTGGGTTGAGGTCAATATAAACTGCACTCCAGGCAGCAATAGCCCCTGCAGCTGTGCCTGACTCCATATTCTCTGCCCCGTCAGCAGTCTCGGGGCTGTGCTGGTGGGAGGGTGTGAGGGTCCATGGCTTTGTTGGTGGCCCGGTGTGAGTGGGGCTCTGCTGGACTTTCTGCAGGAGTTGCCAGGCTGCCACCTGTAAAGAAGAGGATGTGTCACCCATAACTTCCACTGGAATTTCTCTCCGGGCTGAGGAAGGAAAAAAAGGAGTGGGGGCCGGGACAGGAGGGGTATCTCAGGCAGGGAAATGGAAAGCTTCTAGAAGAGCGCCCGGGGCCAGGACCATCCTGGCTGGCCTGCAGGCAGCAAGTTGGCCTGCGTGCTGTCGCTGGTGTGGCTCCACGGCCCTTCCTCTAGGCTTTCAAGCCCTTGTACATATTCAGGTGTTTTACCTGGGAAGGGTGGGAACAGTTCAGTAGCAGCTGGCCTGGGGCTCAGCTCACGTTTACTCACAGAGGCCTCGGCATGGTCCCCCAGCTTTGCAGTGAGGACGCTCCTTGCATGGGGGGACGGGGCTGTTGGTTGTATGGAAGATGATTCCCCACCACTGACCAATTTCAGAATTGTTTACTGCTGGAACAAGTGCCTTGGTAGTGTTTTCCTCTGTATAACTGTTTGGTTTAGGTTTTTTTTTCTTTCTTGGTTCAAGTTAGATTTTATTCCTCGTTTATGTATTTATAGATATAAGCATGGGAATAATTCATTCATATAAATACATCTGTGTGAATGGAAGAACTTTCTTCTCTTTTATTTTTAAAAATTTTGAAATTTAATTTTATTTATTTCTTTATACAGCAGGTTACTATTAGTTATATATTTTATGCATATACATGTATACAGGTCCATCCCAATCTCCCAACTCATCCCACCACCACCACCCCATGGCTTCCGCCACTTGGTGTCCATACATTTGTTCTCTACCTCTGTGTCTCTATTTCTGTCCTGCATACCAGTTCTTCTCTACCATTTTTCTAGGTTCCACATATATGCATTAATATACAATATTTGTTTTTCTCTTTCTGACTTACTTCACTCTGTATGACAGTCTCTAGATCCATCGACTTCTCTACAAATGACCCACTTTCATTCCTTTTTATGGCTGAGCAATATTCCATTTTATATATGTACCACATCTTTATCCATTCGTCTTTCTGTGGGCATTTAGGTTGCTTCCATTACCTGGCTATTGTAAATTGTGCTGCAATGAACATTGTGGTGAATGTGTCTTTTTGATTTATGGTTTTCTCTGAGTATATGCCCAAAAGTGGGATTGCAGGCTCCTATGGTAATTCTCTTTTTAGTTATTTAAAGGAACATCCATACTGCTCTCCATAGTGAGTGTATCAATTTACCTTCCCACCAAAAGTGGAAGAGGGTTCCTTTTGTCCACACCATCCCCGGAATTTGTTGTTTGTAGATTTGCTGATGATGCCGATTCTAACAGGTGTGAGGTCATACCTCATTGTCGTTTGGATTTGCATTTCTCTAATAATTAGTGATGTTGAGCAGCTTTTCATGTGCGTCTTGGCCATCTCTGTGACTTCTTTAAAGAAACGTCTATATAGATCTTCTGCCCATTTTTGTACTGGGTTGTTTGTTTTATTAATATTAAGCTGCGTGAGCTGTTTATATATATTGGAGATTAAACCTTTGTCCATTGATTCGTTTGCGAACGTTTTCGCCCATTCTGAGGCTTGCCTTTTTCCATTCCCGTTTTTTTAACCAAAAAAGAAAGAAAGCAAAAGAAGCAGAACACTAATGTGCGTGAAATATGCCTCTTGAAACAGTCGTTTTGAAATATGGACGTCTTTTGCATTTTTTGGTCGGTATATGACCCCAGGATTTGTTTTCAGGGCAGGTGTCATTTACAGGCCTGCAACGATTTTGAATATCCACTGACCATTAGCGCTGGGATTAAAGCTGCTGTTGTGTGAAACGGCCACAAGGTGGCAGCAGTTCTCGCTTACCAAATCTGGTTACTAGGGCCACAGAGCCTCAATGGAAGTCCTGTTCTAGATTGGAATTTAGAATGGAATGTGCCAGGAGAAAGCCCCTCAAGTTTGTCTCACTACTTCTTGTTCGTGTTTTTAATTTAATTTTTTATTTTTTATTACAGCAAGTTTGATGACAACGTTTGGCTTCTTGTAGGTGTGCAAGATGTGGTTCTTTTACACATATACATAGGTCTGTTCTTCCTGGGACCCTTTTCCCATGTACGTTATGACAGAATGTTGAGTAGTCTTCTCTTGGTATTCCGTAGGTCTTTGGTGATTATATATTTCACCTGTGTTTGTATATGTCTGTTAACCCCGATATCCTAATGAATCCAATCCTCACACCTTTCCATTGGTGAACCATAAGTTTGTTTAATGAATCTGTGACTGCCCTTCTCCGTGGAAATATCTGCCCTGGTATCAATTTTTAGGTAACACCTATAAGTGATATCCTACGATATGTGTCTTTCACTTTCTGACTTACTACAAGTCACGTGATTACCTCTAGACTCATCTACGGTGCTGCAAATGGCATTGTGTCCTTTTTTCCCTTGGCTAATATTCTGTCTTAGCGAGGTCCATTTTCTGCAGTGTGATTCCCTGAGGGCTGAGGATTAGCTGACCTGGGCAGCCTGACCCTGCCGGCAAGCCCTCCCCAGGTGTGCCTGGGTTGAGGTCAATATAAACTGCACTCCAGGCAGCAATAGCCCCTGCAGCTGTGCCTGACTCCATATTCTCTGCCCCGTCAGCAGTCTCGGGGCTGTGCTGGTGGGAGGGTGTGAGGGTCCACGGCTTTGTTGGTGGCCCGGTGTGAGTGGGGCTCTGCTGTACTTTCTGCAGGAGTTGCCAGGCTGCCACCTGTAAAGAAGAGGATGTGTCACCCATAACTTCCACTGGAATTTCTCTCCGGGCTGAGGAAGGAAAAAAAGGAGTGGGGGCCGGGACAGGAGGGGTATCTCAGGCAGGGAAATGGAAAGCTTCTAGAAGAGCGCCCGGGGCCAGGACCATCCTGGCTGGCCTGCAGGCAGCAAGTTGGCCTGCGTGCTGTCGCTGGTGTGGCTCCACGGCCCTTCCTCTAGGCTTTCAAGCCCTTGTACATATTCAGGTGTTTTACCTGGGAAGGGTGGGAACAGTTCAGTAGCAGCTGGCCTGGGGCTCAGCTCACGTTTACTCACAGAGGCCTCGGCATGGTCCCCCAGCTTTGCAGTGAGGACGCTCCTTGCATGGGGGGACGGGGCTGTTGGTTGTATGGAAGATGATTCCCCACCACTGACCAATTTCAGAATTGTTTACTGCTGGAACAAGTGCCTTGGTAGTGTTTTCCTCTGTATAACTGTTTGGTTTAGGTTTTTTTTTCTTTCTTGGTTCAAGTTAGATTTTATTCCTCGTTTATGTATTTATAGATATAAGCATGGGAATAATTCATTCATATAAATACATCTGTGTGAATGGAAGAACTTTCTTCTCTTTTATTTTTAAAAATTTTGAAATTTAATTTTATTTATTTCTTTATACAGCAGGTTACTATTAGTTATATATTTTATGCATATACATGTATACAGGTCCATCCCAATCTCCCAACTCATCCCACCACCACCACCCCATGGCTTCCCCCACTTGGTGTCCATACGTTTGTTCTCTACCTCTGTGTCTCTATTTCTGTCCTGCATACCAGTTCTTCTGTACCATTTTTCTAGGTTCCACATATATGCATTAATATACAATATTTGTTTTTCTCTTTCTGACTTACTTCACTCTGTATGACAGTCTCTAGATCCATCGACTTCTCTACAAATGACCCAGTTTCATTCCTTTTTATGGCTGAGCAATATTCCATTTTATATATGTACCACATCTTTATCCATTCGTCTTTCTGTGGGCATTTAGGTTGCTTCCATTACCTGGCTATTGTAAATTGTGCTGCAATGAACATTGTGGTGAATGTGTCTTTTTGATTTATGGTTTTCTCTGGGTATATGCCCAAAAGTTGGATTGCAGGCTCCTATGGTAATTCTCTTTTTAGTTATTTAAAGGAACATCCATACTGCTCTCCATAGTGAGTGTATCAATTTACCTTCCCACCAATAGTGGAAGAGGGTTCCTTTTGTCCACACCATCCCCGGAATTTGTTGTTTGTAGATTTGCTGATGATGCCGATTCTAACAGGTGTGAGGTCATACCTCATTGTCGTTTGGATTTGCATTTCTCTAATAATTAGTGATGTTGAGCAGCTTTTCATGTGCGTCTTGGCCATCTCTGTGACTTCTTTAAAGAAACGTCTATATAGATCTTCTGCCCATTTTTGTACTGGGTTGTTTGTTTTATTAATATTAAGCTGCGTGAGCTGTTTATATATATTGGAGATTAAACCTTTGTCCATTGATTCGTTTGCGAACGTTTTCGCCCATTCTGAGGCTTGCCTTTTTCCATTCCCGTTTTTTTAACCAAAAAAGAAAGAAAGCAAAAGAAGCAGAACACTAATGTGCGTGAAATATGCCTCTTGAAACAGTCGTTTTGAAATATGGACGTCTTTTGCATTTTTTGGTCGGTATATGACCCCAGGATTTGTTTTCAGGGCAGGTGTCATTTACAGGCCTGCAACGATTTTGAATATCCACTGACCATTAGCGCTGGGATTAAAGCTGCTGTTGTGTGAAACGGCCACAAGGTGGCAGCAGTTCTCGCTTACCAAATCTGGTTACTAGGGCCACAGAGCCTCAATGGAAGTCCTGTTCTAGATTGGAATTTAGAATGGAATGTGCCAGGAGAAAGCCCCTCAAGTTTGTCTCACTACTTCTTGTTCGTGTTTTTAATTTAATTTTTTATTTTTTATTACAGCAAGTTTGATGACAACGTTTGGCTTCTTGTAGGTGTGCAAGATGTGGTTCTTTTACACATATACATAGGTCTGTTCTTCCTGGGACCCTTTTCCCATGTACGTTATGACAGAATGTTGAGTAGTCTTCTCTTGGTATTCCGTAGGTCTTTGGTGATTATATATTTCACCTGTGTTTGTATATGTCTGTTAACCCCGATATCCTAATGAATCCAATCCTCACACCTTTCCATTGGTGAACCATAAGTTTGTTTAATGAATCTGTGACTGCCCTTCTCCGTGGAAATATCTGCCCTGGTATCAATTTTTAGGTAACACCTATAAGTGATATCCTACGATATGTGTCTTTCACTTTCTGACTTACTACAAGTCACGTGATTACCTCTAGACTCATCTACGGTGCTGCAAATGGCATTGTGTCCTTTTTTCCCTTGGCTAATATTCTGTCTTAGCGAGGTCCATTTTCTGCAGTGTGATTCCCTGAGGGCTGAGGATTAGCTGACCTGGGCAGCCTGACCCTGCCGGCAAGCCCTCCCCAGGTGTGCCTGGGTTGAGGTCAATATAAACTGCACTCCAGGCAGCAATAGCCCCTGCAGCTGTGCCTGACTCCATATTCTCTGCCCCGTCAGCAGTCTCGGGGCTGTGCTGGTGGGAGGGTGTGAGGGTCCACGGCTTTGTTGGTGGCCCGGTGTGAGTGGGGCTCTGCTGTACTTTCTGCAGGAGTTGCCAGGCTGCCACCTGTAAAGAAGAGGATGTGTCACCCATAACTTCCACTGGAATTTCTCTCCGGGCTGAGGAAGGAAAAAAAGGAGTGGGGGCCGGGACAGGAGGGGTATCTCAGGCAGGGAAATGGAAAGCTTCTAGAAGAGCGCCCGGGGCCAGGACCATCCTGGCTGGCCTGCAGGCAGCAAGTTGGCCTGCGTGCTGTCGCTGGTGTGGCTCCACGGCCCTTCCTCTAGGCTTTCAAGCCCTTGTACATATTCAGGTGTTTTACCTGGGAAGGGTGGGAACAGTTCAGTAGCAGCTGGCCTGGGGCTCAGCTCACGTTTACTCACAGAGGCCTCGGCATGGTCCCCCAGCTTTGCAGTGAGGACGCTCCTTGCATGGGGGGACGGGGCTGTTGGTTGTATGGAAGATGATTCCCCACCACTGACCAATTTCAGAATTGTTTACTGCTGGAACAAGTGCCTTGGTAGTGTTTTCCTCTGTATAACTGTTTGGTTTAGGTTTTTTTTTCTTTCTTGGTTCAAGTTAGATTTTATTCCTCGTTTATGTATTTATAGATATAAGCATGGGAATAATTCATTCATATAAATACATCTGTGTGAATGGAAGAACTTTCTTCTCTTTTATTTTTAAAAATTTTGAAATTTAATTTTATTTATTTCTTTATACAGCAGGTTACTATTAGTTATATATTTTATGCATATACATGTATACAGGTCCATCCCAATCTCCCAACTCATCCCACCACCACCACCCCATGGCTTCCCCCACTTGGTGTCCATACGTTTGTTCTCTACCTCTGTGTCTCTATTTCTGTCCTGCATACCAGTTCTTCTGTACCATTTTTCTAGGTTCCACATATATGCATTAATATACAATATTTGTTTTTCTCTTTCTGACTTACTTCACTCTGTATGACAGTCTCTAGATCCATCGACTTCTCTACAAATGACCCAGTTTCATTCCTTTTTATGGCTGAGCAATATTCCATTTTATATATGTACCACATCTTTATCCATTCGTCTTTCTGTGGGCATTTAGGTTGCTTCCATTACCTGGCTATTGTAAATTGTGCTGCAATGAACATTGTGGTGAATGTGTCTTTTTGATTTATGGTTTTCTCTGGGTATATGCCCAAAAGTTGGATTGCAGGCTCCTATGGTAATTCTCTTTTTAGTTATTTAAAGGAACATCCATACTGCTCTCCATAGTGAGTGTATCAATTTACCTTCCCACCAATAGTGGAAGAGGGTTCCTTTTGTCCACACCATCCCCGGAATTTGTTGTTTGTAGATTTGCTGATGATGCCGATTCTAACAGGTGTGAGGTCATACCTCATTGTCGTTTGGATTTGCATTTCTCTAATAATTAGTGATGTTGAGCAGCTTTTCATGTGCGTCTTGGCCATCTCTGTGACTTCTTTAAAGAAACGTCTATATAGATCTTCTGCCCATTTTTGTACTGGGTTGTTTGTTTTATTAATATTAAGCTGCGTGAGCTGTTTATATATATTGGAGATTAAACCTTTGTCCATTGATTCGTTTGCGAACGTTTTCGCCCATTCTGAGGCTTGCCTTTTTCCATTCCCGTTTTTTTAACCAAAAAAGAAAGAAAGCAAAAGAAGCAGAACACTAATGTGCGTGAAATATGCCTCTTGAAACAGTCGTTTTGAAATATGGACGTCTTTTGCATTTTTTGGTCGGTATATGACCCCAGGATTTGTTTTCAGGGCAGGTGTCATTTACAGGCCTGCAACGATTTTGAATATCCACTGACCATTAGCGCTGGGATTAAAGCTGCTGTTGTGTGAAACGGCCACAAGGTGGCAGCAGTTCTCGCTTACCAAATCTGGTTACTAGGGCCACAGAGCCTCAATGGAAGTCCTGTTCTAGATTGGAATTTAGAATGGAATGTGCCAGGAGAAAGCCCCTCAAGTTTGTCTCACTACTTCTTGTTCGTGTTTTTAATTTAATTTTTTATTTTTTATTACAGCAAGTTTGATGACAACGTTTGGCTTCTTGTAGGTGTGCAAGATGTGGTTCTTTTACACATATACATAGGTCTGTTCTTCCTGGGACCCTTTTCCCATGTACGTTATGACAGAATGTTGAGTAGTCTTCTCTTGGTATTCCGTAGGTCTTTGGTGATTATATATTTCACCTGTGTTTGTATATGTCTGTTAACCCCGATATCCTAATGAATCCAATCCTCACACCTTTCCATTGGTGAACCATAAGTTTGTTTAATGAATCTGTGACTGCCCTTCTCCGTGGAAATATCTGCCCTGGTATCAATTTTTAGGTAACACCTATAAGTGATATCCTACGATATGTGTCTTTCACTTTCTGACTTACTACAAGTCACGTGATTACCTCTAGACTCATCTACGGTGCTGCAAATGGCATTGTGTCCTTTTTTCCCTTGGCTAATATTCTGTCTTAGCGAGGTCCATTTTCTGCAGTGTGATTCCCTGAGGGCTGAGGATTAGCTGACCTGGGCAGCCTGACCCTGCCGGCAAGCCCTCCCCAGGTGTGCCTGGGTTGAGGTCAATATAAACTGCACTCCAGGCAGCAATAGCCCCTGCAGCTGTGCCTGACTCCATATTCTCTGCCCCGTCAGCAGTCTCGGGGCTGTGCTGGTGGGAGGGTGTGAGGGTCCATGGCTTTGTTGGTGGCCCGGTGTGAGTGGGGCTCTGCTGGACTTTCTGCAGGAGTTGCCAGGCTGCCACCTGTAAAGAAGAGGATGTGTCACCCATAACTTCCACTGGAATTTCTCTCCGGGCTGAGGAAGGAAAAAAAGGAGTGGGGGCCGGGACAGGAGGGGTATCTCAGGCAGGGAAATGGAAAGCTTATAGAAGAGCGCCCGGGGCCAGGACCATCCTGGCTGGCCTGCAGGCAGCAAGTTGGCCTGCGTGCTGTCGCTGGTGTGGCTCCACGGCCCTTCCTCTAGGCTTTCAAGCCCTTGTACATATTCAGGTGTTTTACCTGGGAAGGGTGGGAACAGTTCAGTAGCAGCTGGCCTGGGGCTCAGCTCACGTTTACTCACAGAGGCCTCGGCATGGTCCCCCAGCTTTGCAGTGAGGACGCTCCTTGCATGGGGGGACGGGGCTGTTGGCTGTATGGAAGATGATTCCCCACCACTGACCAATTTCAGAATTGTTTACTGCTGGAACAAGTGCCTTGGTAGTGTTTTCCTCTGTATAACTGTTTGGTTTAGGGTTTTTTTTCTTTCTTGGTTCAAGTTAGATTTTATTCCTCGTTTATGTATTTATAGATATAAGCATGGGAATAATTCATTCATATAAATATATCTGTGTGAATGGAAGAACTTTCTTCTGTTTTATTTTTAAAAATTTTGAAATTTAATTTTATTTATTTCTTTATACAGCAGGTTACTATTAGTTATATATTTTATGCATATACATGTATACAGGTCCATCCCAATCTCCCAACTCATCCCACCACCACCACCCCATGGCTTCCCCCACTTGGTGTCCATACGTTTGTTCTCTACCTCTGTGTCTCTCTTTCTGTCCTGCATACCAGTTCATCTGTACCATTTTTCTAGGTTCCACATATATGCATTAATATACAATATTTGTTTTTCTCTTTCTGACTTACTTCACTCTGTATGACAGTCTCTAGATCCATCGACTTCTCTACAAATGACCCAGTTTCATTCCTTTTTATGGCTGAGCAATATTCCATTTTATATATGTACCACATCTTTATCCATTCGTCTTTCTGTGGGCATTTAGGTTGCTTCCATTACCTGGCTATTGTAAATTGTGCTGCAATGAACATTGTGGTGAATGTGTCTTTTTGATTTATGGTTTTCTCTGAGTATATGCCCAAAAGTGGGATTGCAGGCTCCTATGGTAATTCTCTTTTTAGTTATTTAAAGGAACATCCATACTGCTCTCCATAGTGAGTGTATCAATTTACCTTCCCACCAATAGTGGAAGAGGGTTCCTTTTGTCCACACCATCCCCGGAATTTGTTGTTTGTAGATTTGCTGATGATGCCGATTCTAACAGGTGTGAGGTCATACCTCATTGTCGTTTGGATTTGCATTTCTCTAATAATTAGTGATGTTGAGCAGCTTTTCATGTGCGTCTTGGCCATCTCTGTGACTTCTTTAAAGAAACGTCTATATAGATCTTCTGCCCATTTTTGTACTGGGTTGTTTGTTTTATTAATATTAAGCTGCGTGAGCTGTTTATATATATTGGAGATTAAACCTTTGTCCATTGATTCGTTTGCGAACGTTTTCGCCCATTCTGAGGCTTGCCTTTTTCCATTCCCGTTTTTTTAACCAAAAAAGAAAGAAAGCAAAAGAAGCAGAACACTAATGTGCGTGAAATATGCCTCTTGAAACAGTCGTTTTGAAATATGGACGTCTTTTGCATTTTTTGGTCGGTATATGACCCCAGGATTTGTTTTCAGGGCAGGTGTCATTTACAGGCCTGCAACGATTTTGAATATCCACTGACCATTAGCGCTGGGATTAAAGCTGCTGTTGTGTGAAACGGCCACAAGGTGGCAGCAGTTCTCGCTTACCAAATCTGGTTACTAGGGCCACAGAGCCTCAATGGAAGTCCTGTTCTAGATTGGAATTTAGAATGGAATGTGCCAGGAGAAAGCCCCTCAAGTTTGTCTCACTACTTCTTGTTCGTGTTTTTAATTTAATTTTTTATTTTTTATTACAGCAAGTTTGATGACAACGTTTGGCTTGTTGTAGGTGTGCAAGATGTGGTTCTTTTACACATATACATAGGTCTGTTCTTCCTGGGACCCTTTTCCCATGTACGTTATGACAGAATGTTGAGTAGTCTTCTCTTGGTATTCCGTAGGTATTTGGTGATTATATATTTCACCTGTGTTTGTATATGTCTGTTAACCCCGATATCCTAATGAATCCAATCCTCACACCTTTCCATTGGTGAACCATAAGTTTGTTTAATGAATCTGTGACTGCCCTTCTCCGTGGAAATATCTGCCCTGGTATCAATTTTTAGGTAACACCTATAAGTGATATCCTACGATATGTGTCTTTCACTTTCTGACTTACTACAAGTCACGTGATTACCTCTAGACTCATCTACGGTGCTGCAAATGGCATTGTGTCCTTTTTTCCCTTGGCTAATATTCTGTCTTAGCGAGGTCCATTTTCTGCAGTGTGATTCCCTGAGGGCTGAGGATTAGCTGACCTGGGCAGCCTGACCCTGCCGGCAAGCCCTCCCCAGGTGTGCCTGGGTTGAGGTCAATATAAACTGCACTCCAGGCAGCAATAGCCCCTGCAGCTGTGCCTGACTCCATATTCTCTGCCCCGTCAGCAGTCTCGGGGCTGTGCTGGTGGGAGGGTGTGAGGGTCCACGGCTTTGTTGGTGGCCCGGTGTGAGTGGGGCTCTGCTGGACTTTCTGCAGGAGTTGCCAGGCTGCCACCTGTAAAGAAGAGGATGTGTCACCCATAACTTCCACTGGAATTTCTCTCCGGGCTGAGGAAGGAAAAAAAGGAGTGGGGGCCGGGACAGGAGGGGTATCTCAGGCAGGGAAATGGAAAGCTTCTAGAAGAGCGCCCGGGGCCAGGACCATCCTGGCTGGCCTGCAGGCAGCAAGTTGGCCTGCGTGCTGTCGCTGGTGTGGCTCCACGGCCCTTCCTCTAGGCTTTCAAGCCCTTGTACATATTCAGGTGTTTTACCTGGGAAGGGTGGGAACAGTTCAGTAGCAGCTGGCCTGGGGCTCAGCTCACGTTTACTCACAGAGGCCTCGGCATGGTCCCCCAGCTTTGCAGTGAGGACGCTCCTTGCATGGGGGGACGGGGCTGTTGTATGGAAGATGATTCCCCACCACTGACCAATTTCAGAATTGTTTACTGCTGGAACAAGTGCCTTGGTAGTGTTTTCCTCTGTATAACTGTTTGGTTTAGGTTTTTTTTTCTTTCTTGGTTCAAGTTAGATTTTATTCCTCGTTTATGTATTTATAGATATAAGCATGGGAATAATTCATTCATATAAATACGTCTGTGTGAATGGAAGAACTTTCTTCTCTTTTATTTTTAAAAATTTTGAAATTTAATTTTATTTATTTCTTTATACAGCAGGTTACTATTAGTTATATATTTTATGCATATACATGTATACAGGTCCATCCCAATCTCCCAACTCATCCCACCACCACCACCCCATGGCTTCCCCCACTTGGTGTCCATACGTTTGTTCTCTACCTCTGTGTCTCTATTTCTGTCCTGCATACCAGTTCTTCTGTACCATTTTTCTAGGTTCCACATATATGCATTAATATACAATATTTGTTTTTCTCTTTCTGACTTACTTCACTCTGTATGACAGTCTCTAGATCCATCGACTTCTCTACAAATGACCCAGTTTCATTCCTTTTTATGGCTGAGCAATATTCCATTTTATATATGTACCACATCTTTATCCATTCGTCTTTCTGTGGGCATTTAGGTTGCTTCCATTACCTGGCTATTGTAAATTGTGCTGCAATGAACATTGTGGTGAATGTGTCTTTTTGATTTATGGTTTTCTCTGGGTATATGCCCAAAAGTTGGATTGCAGGCTCCTATGGTAATTCTCTTTTTAGTTATTTAAAGGAACATCCATACTGCTCTCCATAGTGAGTGTATCAATTTACCTTCCCACCAATAGTGGAAGAGGGTTCCTTTTGTCCACACCATCCCCGGAATTTGTTGTTTGTAGATTTGCTGATGATGCCGATTCTAACAGGTGTGAGGTCATACCTCATTGTCGTTTGGATTTGCATTTCTCTAATAATTAGTGATGTTGAGCAGCTTTTCATGTGCGTCTTGGCCATCTCTGTGACTTCTTTAAAGAAACGTCTATATAGATCTTCTGCCCATTTTTGTACTGGGTTGTTTGTTTTATTAATATTAAGCTGCGTGAGCTGTTTATATATATTGGAGATTAAACCTTTGTCCATTGATTCGTTTGCGAACGTTTTCGCCCATTCTGAGGCTTGCCTTTTTCCATTCCCGTTTTTTTAACCAAAAAAGAAAGAAAGCAAAAGAAGCAGAACACTAATGTGCGTGAAATATGCCTCTTGAAACAGTCGTTTTGAAATATGGACGTCTTTTGAATTTTTTGGTCGGTATATGACCCCAGGATTTGTTTTCAGGGCAGGTGTCATTTACAGGCCTGCAACGATTTTGAATATCCACTGACCATTAGCGCTGGGATTAAAGCTGCTGTTGTGTGAAACGGCCACAAGGTGGCAGCAGTTCTCGCTTACCAAATCTGGTTACTAGGGCCACAGAGCCTCAATGGAAGTCCTGTTCTAGATTGGAATTTAGAATGGAATGTGCCAGGAGAAAGCCCCTCAAGTTTGTCTCACTACTTCTTGTTCGTGTTTTTAATTTAATTTTTTATTTTTTATTACAGCAAGTTTGATGACAACGTTTGGCTTGTTGTAGGTGTGCAAGATGTGGTTCTTTTACACATATACATAGGTCTGTTCTTCCTGGGACCCTTTTCCCATGTACGTTATGACAGAATGTTGAGTAGTCTTCTCTTGGTATTCCGTAGGTCTTTGGTGATTATATATTTCACCTGTGTTTGTATATGTCTGTTAACCCCGATATCCTAATGAATCCAATCCTCACACCTTTCCATTGGTGAACCATAAGTTTGTTTAATGAATCTGTGACTGCCCTTCTCCGTGGAAATATCTGCCCTGGTATCAATTTTTAGGTAACACCTATAAGTGATATCCTACGATATGTGTCTTTCACTTTCTGACTTACTACAAGTCACGTGATTACCTCTAGACTCATCTACGGTGCTGCAAATGGCATTGTGTCCTTTTTTCCCTTGGCTAATATTCTGTCTTAGCGAGGTCCATTTTCCGCAGTGTGATTCCCTGAGGGCTGAGGATTAGCTGACCTGGGCAGCCTGACCCTGCCGGCAAGCCCTCCCCAGGTGTGCCTGGGTTGAGGTCAATATAAACTGCACTCCAGGCAGCAATAGCCCCTGCAGCTGTGCCTGACACCATATTCTCTGCCCCGTCAGCAGTCTCGGGGCTGTGCTGGTGGGAGGGTGTGAGGGTCCACGGCTTTGTTGGTGGCCCGGTGTGAGTGGGGCTCTGCTGGACTTTCTGCAGGAGTTGCCAGGCTGCCACCTGTAAAGAAGAGGATGTGTCACCCATAACTTCCACTGGAATTTCTCTCCGGGCTGAGGAAGGAAAAAAAGGAGTGGGGGCCGGGACAGGAGGGGTATCTCAGGCAGGGAAATGGAAAGCTTCTAGAAGAGCGCCCGGGGCCAGGACCATCCTGGCTGGCCTGCAGGCAGCAAGTTGGCCTGCGTGCTGTCGCTGGTGTGGCTCCACGGCCCTTCCTCTAGGCTTTCAAGCCCTTGTACATATTCAGGTGTTTTACCTGGGAAGGGTGGGAACAGTTCAGTAGCAGCTGACCTGGGACTTAGCTCACGTTTACTCACAGAGGCCTCGGCATGGTCCCCCAGCTTTGCAGTGAGGACGCTCCTTGCATGGGGGGATGGGGCTGTTGGTTGTATGGAAGATGATTCCCCACCACTGACCAATTTCAGAATTGTTTACTGCTGGAACAAGTGCCTTGGTAGTGTTTTCCTCTGTATAACTGTTTGGTTTAGGTTTTTTTTCTTTCTTGGTTCAAGTTAGATTTTATTCCTCGTTTATGTATTTATAGATATAAGCAGGGGAATAATTCATTCATAAAAATATATCTGTGTGAGTGGAAGAACTTTCTTCTGTTTTATTTTTAAAAATTTTGAAATTTAATTTTATTTATTTCTTTATACAGCAGGTTACAATTAGTTATATATTTTATGCATATACATGTATACAGGTCCATCCCAATCTCCCAACTCATCCCACCACCACCACCCCATGGCTTCCCCCACTTGGTGTCCATACGTTTGTTCTCTACCTCTGTGTCTCTATTTCTGTCCTGCATACCAGTTCTTCTGTACCATTTTTCTAGGTTCCACATATATGCATTAATATACAATATTTGTTTTTCTCTTTCTGACTTACTTCACTCTGTATGACAGTCTCTAGATCCATCGACTTCTCTACAAATGACCCAGTTTCATTCCTTTTTATGGCTGAGCAATATTCCATTTTATATATGTACCACATCTTTATCCATTCGTCTTTCTGTGGGCATTTAGGTTGCTTCCATTACCTGGCTATTGTAAATTGTGCTGCAATGAACATTGTGGTGAATGTGTCTTTTTGATTTATGGTTTTCTCTGGGTATATGCCCAAAAGTTGGATTGCAGGCTCCTATGGTAATTCTCTTTTTAGTTATTTAAAGGAACATCCATACTGCTCTCCATAGTGAGTGTATCAATTTACCTTCCCACCAATAGTGGAAGAGGGTTCCTTTTGTCCACACCATCCCCGGAATTTGTTGTTTGTAGATTTGCTGATGATGCCGATTCTAACAGGTGTGAGGTCATACCTCATTGTCGTTTGGATTTGCATTTCTCTAATAATTAGTGATGTTGAGCAGCTTTTCATGTGCGTCTTGGCCATCTCTGTGACTTCTTTAAAGAAACGTCTATATAGATCTTCTGCCCATTTTTGTACTGGGTTGTTTGTTTTATTAATATTAAGCTGCGTGAGCTGTTTATATATATTGGAGATTAAACCTTTGTCCATTGATTCGTTTGCGAACGTTTTCGCCCATTCTGAGGCTTGCCTTTTTCCATTCCCGTTTTTTTAACCAAAAAAGAAAGAAAGCAAAAGAAGCAGAACACTAATGTGCGTGAAATATGCCTCTTGAAACAGTCGTTTTGAAATATGGACGTCTTTTGCATTTTTTGGTCGGTATATGACCCCAGGATTTGTTTTCAGGGCAGGTGTCATTTACAGGCCTGCAACGATTTTGAATATCCACTGACCATTAGCGCTGGGATTAAAGCTGCTGTTGTGTGAAACGGCCACAAGGTGGCAGCAGTTCTCGCTTACCAAATCTGGTTACTAGGGCCACAGAGCCTCAATGGAAGTCCTGTTCTAGATTGGAATTTAGAATGGAATGTGCCAGGAGAAAGCCCCTCAAGTTTGTCTCACTACTTCTTGTTCGTGTTTTTAATTTAATTTTTTATTTTTTATTACAGCAAGTTTGATGACAACGTTTGGCTTGTTGTAGGTGTGCAAGATGTGGTTCTTTTACACATATACATAGGTCTGTTCTTCCTGGGACCCTTTTCCCATGTACGTTATGACAGAATGTTGAGTAGTCTTCTCTTGGTATTCCGTAGGTCTTTGGTGATTATATATTTCACCTGTGTTTGTATATGTCTGTTAACCCCGATATCCTAATGAATCCAATCCTCACACCTTTCCATTGGTGAACCATAAGTTTGTTTAATGAATCTGTGACTGCCCTTCTCCGTGGAAATATCTGCCCTGGTATCAATTTTTAGGTAACACCTATAAGTGATATCCTACGATATGTGTCTTTCACTTTCTGACTTACTACAAGTCACGTGATTACCTCTAGACTCATCTACGGTGCTGCAAATGGCATTGTGTCCTTTTTTCCCTTGGCTAATATTCTGTCTTAGCGAGGTCCATTTTCTGCAGTGTGATTCCCTGAGGGCTGAGGATTAGCTGACCTGGGCAGCCTGACCCTGCCGGCAAGCCCTCCCCAGGTGTGCCTGGGTTGAGGTCAATATAAACTGCACTCCAGGCAGCAATAGCCCCTGCAGCTGTGCCTGACTCCATATTCTCTGCCCCGTCAGCAGTCTCGGGGCTGTGCTGGTGGGAGGGTGTGAGGGTCCATGGCTTTGTTGGTGGCCCGGTGTGAGTGGGGCTCTGCTGGACTTTCTGCAGGAGTTGCCAGGCTGCCACCTGTAAAGAAGAGGATGTGTCACCCATAACTTCCACTGGAATTTCTCTCCGGGCTGAGGAAGGAAAAAAAGGAGTGGGGGCCGGGACAGGAGGGGTATCTCAGGCAGGGAAATGGAAAGCTTATAGAAGAGCGCCCGGGGCCAGGACCATCCTGGCTGGCCTGCAGGCAGCAAGTTGGCCTGCGTGCTGTCGCTGGTGTGGCTCCACGGCCCTTCCTCTAGGCTTTCAAGCCCTTGTACATATTCAGGTGTTTTACCTGGGAAGGGTGGGAACAGTTCAGTAGCAGCTGGCCTGGGGCTCAGCTCACGTTTACTCACAGAGGCCTCGGCATGGTCCCCCAGCTTTGCAGTGAGGACGCTCCTTGCATGGGGGGACGGGGCTGTTGGCTGTATGGAAGATGATTCCCCACCACTGACCAATATCAGAATTGTTTACTGCTGGAACAAGTGCCTTGGTAGTGTTTTCCTCTGTATAACTGTTTGGTTTAGGGTTTTTTTTCTTTCTTGGTTCAAGTTAGATTTTATTCCTCGTTTATGTATTTATAGATATAAGCATGGGAATAATTCATTCATATAAATATATCTGTGTGAATGGAAGAACTTTCTTCTGTTTTATTTTTAAAAATTTTGAAATTTAATTTTATTTATTTCTTTATACAGCAGGTTACTATTAGTTATATATTTTATGCATATACATGTATACAGGTCCATCCCAATCTCCCAACTCATCCCACCACCACCACCCCATGGCTTCCCCCACTTGGTGTCCATACGTTTGTTCTCTACCTCTGTGTCTCTCTTTCTGTCCTGCATACCAGTTCATCTGTACCATTTTTCTAGGTTCCACATATATGCATTAATATACAATATTTGTTTTTCTCTTTCTGACTTACTTCACTCTGTATGACAGTCTCTAGATCCATCGACTTCTCTACAAATGACCCAGTTTCATTCCTTTTTATGGCTGAGCAATATTCCATTTTATATATGTACCACATCTTTATCCATTCGTCTTTCTGTGGGCATTTAGGTTGCTTCCATTACCTGGCTATTGTAAATTGTGCTGCAATGAACATTGTGGTGAATGTGTCTTTTTGATTTATGGTTTTCTCTGAGTATATGCCCAAAAGTGGGATTGCAGGCTCCTATGGTAATTCTCTTTTTAGTTATTTAAAGGAACATCCATACTGCTCTCCATAGTGAGTGTATCAATTTACCTTCCCACCAATAGTGGAAGAGGGTTCCTTTTGTCCACACCATCCCCGGAATTTGTTGTTTGTAGATTTGCTGATGATGCCGATTCTAACAGGTGTGAGGTCATACCTCATTGTCGTTTGGATTTGCATTTCTCTAATAATTAGTGATGTTGAGCAGCTTTTCATGTGCGTCTTGGCCATCTCTGTGACTTCTTTAAAGAAACGTCTATATAGATCTTCTGCCCATTTTTGTACTGGGTTGTTTGTTTTATTAATATTAAGCTGCGTGAGCTGTTTATATATATTGGAGATTAAACCTTTGTCCATTGATTCGTTTGCGAACGTTTTCGCCCATTCTGAGGCTTGCCTTTTTCCATTCCCGTTTTTTTAACCAAAAAAGAAAGAAAGCAAAAGAAGCAGAACACTAATGTGCGTGAAATATGCCTCTTGAAACAGTCGTTTTGAAATATGGACGTCTTTTGCATTTTTTGGTCGGTATATGACCCCAGGATTTGTTTTCAGGGCAGGTGTCATTTACAGGCCTGCAACGATTTTGAATATCCACTGACCATTAGCGCTGGGATTAAAGCTGCTGTTGTGTGAAACGGCCACAAGGTGGCAGCAGTTCTCGCTTACCAAATCTGGTTACTAGGGCCACAGAGCCTCAATGGAAGTCCTGTTCTAGATTGGAATTTAGAATGGAATGTGCCAGGAGAAAGCCCCTCAAGTTTGTCTCACTACTTCTTGTTCGTGTTTTTAATTTAATTTTTTATTTTTTATTACAGCAAGTTTGATGACAACGTTTGGCTTGTTGTAGGTGTGCAAGATGTGGTTCTTTTACACATATACATAGGTCTGTTCTTCCTGGGACCCTTTTCCCATGTACGTTATGACAGAATGTTGAGTAGTCTTCTCTTGGTATTCCGTAGGTCTTTGGTGATTATATATTTCACCTGTGTTTGTATATGTCTGTTAACCCCGATATCCTAATGAATCCAATCCTCACACCTTTCCATTGGTGAACCATAAGTTTGTTTAATGAATCTGTGACTGCCCTTCTCCGTGGAAATATCTGCCCTGGTATCAATTTTTAGGTAACACCTATAAGTGATATCCTACGATATGTGTCTTTCACTTTCTGACTTACTACAAGTCACGTGATTACCTCTAGACTCATCTACGGTGCTGCAAATGGCATTGTGTCCTTTTTTCCCTTGGCTAATATTCTGTCTTAGCGAGGTCCATTTTCTGCAGTGTGATTCCCTGAGGGCTGAGGATTAGCTGACCTGGGCAGCCTGACCCTGCCGGCAAGCCCTCCCCAGGTGTGCCTGGGTTGAGGTCAATATAAACTGCACTCCAGGCAGCAATAGCCCCTGCAGCTGTGCCTGACTCCATATTCTCTGCCCCGTCAGCAGTCTCGGGGCTGTGCTGGTGGGAGGGTGTGAGGGTCCACGGCTTTGTTGGTGGCCCGGTGTGAGTGGGGCTCTGCTGGACTTTCTGCAGGAGTTGCCAGGCTGCCACCTGTAAAGAAGAGGATGTGTCACCCATAACTTCCACTGGAATTTCTCTCCGGGCTGAGGAAGGAAAAAAAGGAGTGGGGGCCGGGACAGGAGGGGTATCTCAGGCAGGGAAATGGAAAGCTTCCAGAAGAGCGCCCGGGGCCAGGACCATCCTGGCTGGCCTGCAGGCAGCAAGTTGGCCTGCGTGCTGTCGCTGGTGTGGCTCCACGGCCCTTCCTCTAGGCTTTCAAGCCCTTGTACATATTCAGGTGTTTTACCTGGGAAGGGTGGGAACAGTTCAGTAGCAGCTGGCCTGGGGCTCAGCTCACGTTTACTCACAGAGGCCTCGGCATGGTCCCCCAGCTTTGCAGTGAGGACGCTCCTTGCATGGGGGGACGGGGCTGTTGTATGGAAGATGATTCCCCACCACTGACCAATTTCAGAATTGTTTACTGCTGGAACAAGTGCCTTGGTAGTGTTTTCCTCTGTATAACTGTTTGGTTTAGGTTTTTTTTTCTTTCTTGGTTCAAGTTAGATTTTATTCCTCGTTTATGTATTTATAGATATAAGCATGGGAATAATTCATTCATATAAATACGTCTGTGTGAATGGAAGAACTTTCTTCTCTTTTATTTTTAAAAATTTTGAAATTTAATTTTATTTATTTCTTTATACAGCAGGTTACTATTAGTTATATATTTTATGCATATACATGTATACAGGTCCATCCCAATCTCCCAACTCATCCCACCACCACCACCCCATGGCTTCCCCCACTTGGTGTCCATACGTTTGTTCTCTACCTCTGTGTCTCTATTTCTGTCCTGCATACCAGTTCTTCTGTACCATTTTTCTAGGTTCCACATATATGCATTAATATACAATATTTGTTTTTCTCTTTCTGACTTACTTCACTCTGTATGACAGTCTCTAGATCCATCGACTTCTCTACAAATGACCCAGTTTCATTCCTTTTTATGGCTGAGCAATATTCCATTTTATATATGTACCACATCTTTATCCATTCGTCTTTCTGTGGGCATTTAGGTTGCTTCCATTACCTGGCTATTGTAAATTGTGCTGCAATGAACATTGTGGTGAATGTGTCTTTTTGATTTATGGTTTTCTCTGGGTATATGCCCAAAAGTTGGATTGCAGGCTCCTATGGTAATTCTCTTTTTAGTTATTTAAAGGAACATCCATACTGCTCTCCATAGTGAGTGTATCAATTTACCTTCCCACCAATAGTGGAAGAGGGTTCCTTTTGTCCACACCATCCCCGGAATTTGTTGTTTGTAGATTTGCTGATGATGCCGATTCTAACAGGTGTGAGGTCATACCTCATTGTCGTTTGGATTTGCATTTCTCTAATAATTAGTGATGTTGAGCAGCTTTTCATGTGCGTCTTGGCCATCTCTGTGACTTCTTTAAAGAAACGTCTATATAGATCTTCTGCCCATTTTTGTACTGGGTTGTTTGTTTTATTAATATTAAGCTGCGTGAGCTGTTTATATATATTGGAGATTAAACCTTTGTCCATTGATTCGTTTGCGAACGTTTTCGCCCATTCTGAGGCTTGCCTTTTTCCATTCCCATTTTTTTAACCAAAAAAGAAAGAAAGCAAAAGAAGCAGAACACTAATGTGCGTGAAATATGCCTCTTGAAACAGTCGTTTTGAAATATGGACGTCTTTTGAATTTTTTGGTCGGTATATGACCCCAGGATTTGTTTTCAGGGCAGGTGTCATTTACAGGCCTGCAACGATTTTGAATATCCACTGACCATTAGCGCTGGGATTAAAGCTGCTGTTGTGTGAAACGGCCACAAGGTGGCAGCAGTTCTCGCTTACCAAATCTGGTTACTAGGGCCACAGAGCCTCAATGGAAGTCCTGTTCTAGATTGGAATTTAGAATGGAATGTGCCAGGAGAAAGCCCCTCAAGTTTGTCTCACTACTTCTTGTTCGTGTTTTTAATTTAATTTTTTATTTTTTATTACAGCAAGTTTGATGACAACGTTTGGCTTGTTGTAGGTGTGCAAGATGTGGTTCTTTTACACATATACATAGGTCTGTTCTTCCTGGGACCCTTTTCCCATGTACGTTATGACAGAATGTTGAGTAGTCTTCTCTTGGTATTCCGTAGGTCTTTGGTGATTATATATTTCACCTGTGTTTGTATATGTCTGTTAACCCCGATATCCTAATGAATCCAATCCTCACACCTTTCCATTGGTGAACCATAAGTTTGTTTAATGAATCTGTGACTGCCCTTCTCCGTGGAAATATCTGCCCTGGTATCAATTTTTAGGTAACACCTATAAGTGATATCCTACGATATGTGTCTTTCACTTTCTGACTTACTACAAGTCACGTGATTACCTCTAGACTCATCTACGGTGCTGCAAATGGCATTGTGTCCTTTTTTCCCTTGGCTAATATTCTGTCTTAGCGAGGTCCATTTTCCGCAGTGTGATTCCCTGAGGGCTGAGGATTAGCTGACCTGGGCAGCCTGACCCTGCCGGCAAGCCCTCCCCAGGTGTGCCTGGGTTGAGGTCAATATAAACTGCACTCCAGGCAGCAATAGCCCCTGCAGCTGTGCCTGACTCCATATTCTCTGCCCCGTCAGCAGTCTCGGGGCTGTGCTGGTGGGAGGGTGTGAGGGTCCACGGCTTTGTTGGTGGCCCGGTGTGAGTGGGGCTCTGCTGGACTTTCTGCAGGAGTTGCCAGGCTGCCACCTGTAAAGAAGAGGATGTGTCACCCATAACTTCCACTGGAATTTCTCTCCGGGCTGAGGAAGGAAAAAAAGGAGTGGGGGCCGGGACAGGAGGGGTATCTCAGGCAGGGAAAAGGAAAGCTTCTAGAAGAGCGCCCGGGGCCAGGACCATCCTGGCTGGCCTGCAGGCAGCAAGTTGGCCTGCGTGCTGTCGCTGGTGTGGCTCCACGGCCCTTCCTCTAGGCTTTCAAGCCCTTGTACATATTCAGGTGTTTTACCTGGGAAGGGTGGGAACAGTTCAGTAGCAGCTGGCCTGGGGCTTAGCTCACGTTTACTCACAGAGGCCTCAGCATGGTCCCCCAGCTTTGCAGTGAGGACGCTCCTTGCATGGGGGGACGGGGCTGTTGGCTGTATGGAAGATGATTCCCCACCACTGACCAATTTCAGAATTGTTTACTGCTGGAACAAGTGCCTTGGTAGTGTTTTCCTCTGTATAACTGTTTGGTTTAGGTTTTTTTTTCTTTCTTGGTTCAAGTTAGATTTTATTCCTCGTTTATGTATTTATAGATATAAGCATGGGAATAATTCCTTCATATAAATATATCTGTGTGAGTGGAAGAACTTTCTTCTGTTTTATTTTTAAAAATTTTGAAATTTAATTTTATTTATTTCTTTATACAGCAGGTTACTATTAGTTATATATTTTATGCATATACATGTATACAGGTCCATCCCAATCTCCCAACTCATCCCACCACCACCACCCCATGGCTTCCCCCACTTGGTGTCCATACGTTTGTTCTCTACCTCTGTGTCTCTCTTTCTGTCCTGCATACCAGTTCATCTGTACCATTTTTCTAGGTTCCACATATATGCATTAATATACAATATTTGTTTTTCTCTTTCTGACTTACTTCACTCTGTATGACAGTCTCTAGATCCATCGACTTCTCTGCAAATGACCCAGTTTCATTCCTTTTTATGGCTGAGCAATATTCCATTTTATATATGTACCACATCTTTATCCATTCGTCTTTCTGTGGGCATTTAGGTTGCTTCCATTACCTGGCTATTGTAAATTGTGCTGCAATGAACATTGTGGTGAATGTGTCTTTTTGATTTATGGTTTTCTCTGGGTATATGCCCAAAAGTTGGATTGCAGACTCCTATGGTAATTCTCTTTTTAGTTATTTAAAGGAACATCCATACTGCTCTCCATAGTGAGTGTATCAATTTACCTTCCCACCAATAGTGGAAGAGGGTTCCTTTTGTCCACACCATCCCCGGAATTTGTTGTTTGTAGATTTGCTGATGATGCCGATTCTAACAGGTGTGAGGTCATACCTCATTGTCGTTTGGATTTGCATTTCTCTAATAATTAGTGATGTTGAGCAGCTTTTCATGTGCGTCTTGGCCATCTCTGTGACTTCTTTAAAGAAACGTCTATATAGATCTTCTGCCCATTTTTGTACTGGGTTGTTTGTTTTATTAATATTAAGCTGCGTGAGCTGTTTATATATATTGGAGATTAAACCTTTGTCCATTGATTCGTTTGCGAACGTTTTCGCCCATTCTGAGGCTTGCCTTTTTCCATTCCCGTTTTTTTAACCAAAAAAGAAAGAAAGCAAAAGAAGCAGAACACTAATGTGCGTGAAATATGCCTCTTGAAACAGTCGTTTTGAAATATGGACGTCTTTTGAATTTTTTGGTCGGTATATGACCCCAGGATTTGTTTTCAGGGCAGGTGTCATTTACAGGCCTGCAACGATTTTGAATATCCACTGACCATTAGCGCTGGGATTAAAGCTGCTGTTGTGTGAAACGGCCACAAGGTGGCAGCAGTTCTCGCTTACCAAATCTGGTTACTAGGGCCACAGAGCCTCAATGGAAGTCCTGTTCTAGATTGGAATTTAGAATGGAATGTGCCAGGAGAAAGCCCCTCAAGTTTGTCTCACTACTTCTTGTTCGTGTTTTTAATTTAATTTTTTATTTTTTATTACAGCAAGTTTGATGACAACGTTTGGCTTGTTGTAGGTGTGCAAGATGTGGTTCTTTTACACATATACATAGGTCTGTTCTTCCTGGGACCCTTTTCCCATGTACGTTATGACAGAATGTTGAGTAGTCTTCTCTTGGTATTCCGTAGGTCTTTGGTGATTATATATTTCACCTGTGTTTGTATATGTCTGTTAACCCCGATATCCTAATGAATACAATCCTCACACCTTTCCATTGGTGAACCATAAGTTTGTTTAATGAATCTGTGACTGCCCTTCTCCGTGGAAATATCTGCCCTGGTATCAATTTTTAGGTAACACCTATAAGTGATATCCTACGATATGTGTCTTTCACTTTCTGACTTACTACAAGTCACGTGATTACCTCTAGACTCATCTACGGTGCTGCAAATGGCATTGTGTCCTTTTTTCCCTTGGCTAATATTCTGTCTTAGCGAGGTCCATTTTCCGCAGTGTGATTCCCTGAGGGCTGAGGATTAGCTGACCTGGGCAGCCTGACCCTGCCGGCAAGCCCTCCCCAGGTGTGCCTGGGTTGAGGTCAATATAAACTGCACTCCAGGCAGCAATAGCCCCTGCAGCTGTGCCTGACACCATATTCTCTGCCCCGTCAGCAGTCTCGGGGCTGTGCTGGTGGGAGGGTGTGAGGGTCCACGGCTTTGTTGGTGGCCCGGTGTGAGTGGGGCTCTGCTGGACTTTCTGCAGGAGTTGCCAGGCTGCCACCTGTAAAGAAGAGGATGTGTCACCCATAACTTCCACTGGAATTTCTCTCCGGGCTGAGGAAGGAAAAAAAGGAGTGGGGGCCGGGACAGGAGGGGTATCTCAGGCAGGGAAAAGGAAAGCTTCTAGAAGAGCGCCCGGGGCCAGGACCATCCTGGCTGGCCTGCAGGCAGCAAGTTGGCCTGCGTGCTGTCGCTGGTGTGGCTCCACGGCCCTTCCTCTAGGCTTTCAAGCCCTTGTACATATTCAGGTGTTTTACCTGGGAAGGGTGGGAACAGTTCAGTAGCAGCTGGCCTGGGGCTTAGCTCACGTTTACTCACAGAGGCCTCAGCATGGTCCCCCAGCTTTGCAGTGAGGACGCTCCTTGCATGGGGGGACGGGGCTGTTGGCTGTATGGAAGATGATTCCCCACCACTGACCAATTTCAGAATTGTTTACTGCTGGAACAAGTGCCTTGGTAGTGTTTTCCTCTGTATAACTGTTTGGTTTAGGTTTTTTTTTCTTTCTTGGTTCAAGTTAGATTTTATTCCTCGTTTATGTATTTATAGATATAAGCATGGGAATAATTCCTTCATATAAATATATCTGTGTGAGTGGAAGAACTTTCTTCTGTTTTATTTTTAAAAATTTTGAAATTTAATTTTATTTATTTCTTTATACAGCAGGTTACTATTAGTTATATATTTTATGCATATACATGTATACAGGTCCATCCCAATCTCCCAACTCATCCCACCACCACCACCCCATGGCTTCCCCCACTTGGTGTCCATACGTTTGTTCTCTACCTCTGTGTCTCTCTTTCTGTCCTGCATACCAGTTCATCTGTACCATTTTTCTAGGTTCCACATATATGCATTAATATACAATATTTGTTTTTCTCTTTCTGACTTACTTCACTCTGTATGACAGTCTCTAGATCCATCGACTTCTCTGCAAATGACCCAGTTTCATTCCTTTTTATGGCTGAGCAATATTCCATTTTATATATGTACCACATCTTTATCCATTCGTCTTTCTGTGGGCATTTAGGTTGCTTCCATTACCTGGCTATTGTAAATTGTGCTGCAATGAACATTGTGGTGAATGTGTCTTTTTGATTTATGGTTTTCTCTGGGTATATGCCCAAAAGTTGGATTGCAGGCTCCTATGGTAATTCTCTTTTTAGTTATTTAAAGGAACATCCATACTGCTCTCCATAGTGAGTGTATCAATTTACCTTCCCACCAATAGTGGAAGAGGGTTCCTTTTGTCCACACCATCCCCGGAATTTGTTGTTTGTAGATTTGCTGATGATGCCGATTCTAACAGGTGTGAGGTCATACCTCATTGTCGTTTGGATTTGCATTTCTCTAATAATTAGTGATGTTGAGCAGCTTTTCATGTGCGTCTTGGCCATCTCTGTGACTTCTTTAAAGAAACGTCTATATAGATCTTCTGCCCATTTTTGTACTGGGTTGTTTGTTTTATTAATATTAAGCTGCGTGAGCTGTTTATATATATTGGAGATTAAACCTTTGTCCATTGATTCGTTTGCGAACGTTTTCGCCCATTCTGAGGCTTGCCTTTTTCCATTCCCGTTTTTTTAACCAAAAAAGAAAGAAAGCAAAAGAAGCAGAACACTAATGTGCGTGAAATATGCCTCTTGAAACAGTCGTTTTGAAATATGGACGTCTTTTGAATTTTTTGGTCGGTATATGACCCCAGGATTTGTTTTCAGGGCAGGTGTCATTTACAGGCCTGCAACGATTTTGAATATCCACTGACCATTAGCGCTGGGATTAAAGCTGCTGTTGTGTGAAACGGCCACAAGGTGGCAGCAGTTCTCGCTTACCAAATCTGGTTACTAGGGCCACAGAGCCTCAATGGAAGTCCTGTTCTAGATTGGAATTTAGAATGGAATGTGCCAGGAGAAAGCCCCTCAAGTTTGTCTCACTACTTCTTGTTCGTGTTTTTAATTTAATTTTTTATTTTTTATTACAGCAAGTTTGATGACAACGTTTGGCTTGTTGTAGGTGTGCAAGATGTGGTTCTTTTACACATATACATAGGTCTGTTCTTCCTGGGACCCTTTTCCCATGTACGTTATGACAGAATGTTGAGTAGTCTTCTCTTGGTATTCCGTAGGTCTTTGGTGATTATATATTTCACCTGTGTTTGTATATGTCTGTTAACCCCGATATCCTAATGAATCCAATCCTCACACCTTTCCATTGGTGAAACATAAGTTTGTTTAATGAATCTGTGACTGCCCTTCTCCGTGGAAATATCTGCCCTGGTATCAATTTTTAGGTAACACCTATAAGTGATATCCTACGATATGTGTCTTTCACTTTCTGACTTACTACAAGTCACGTGATTACCTCTAGACTCATCTACGGTGCTGCAAATGGCATTGTGTCCTTTTTTCCCTTGGCTAATATTCTGTCTTAGCGAGGTCCATTTTCCGCAGTGTGATTCCCTGAGGGCTGAGGATTAGCTGACCTGGGCAGCCTGACCCTGCCGGCAAGCCCTCCCCAGGTGTGCCTGGGTTGAGGTCAATATAAACTGCACTCCAGGCAGCAATAGCCCCTGCAGCTGTGCCTGACTCCATATTCTCTGCCCCGTCAGCAGTCTCGGGGCTGTGCTGGTGGGAGGGTGTGAGGGTCCACGGCTTTGTTGGTGGCCCGGTGTGAGTGGGGCTCTGCTGGACTTTCTGCAGGAGTTGCCAGGCTGCCACCTGTAAAGAAGAGGATGTGTCACCCATAACTTCCACTGGAATTTCTCTCCGGGCTGAGGAAGGAAAAAAAGGAGTGGGGGCCGGGACAGGAGGGGTATCTCAGGCAGGGAAATGGAAAGCTTCCAGAAGAGCGCCCGGGGCCAGGACCATCCTGGCTGGCCTGCAGGCAGCAAGTTGGCCTGCGTGCTGTCGCTGGTGTGGCTCCACGGCCCTTCCTCTAGGCTTTCAAGCCCTTGTACATATTCAGGTGTTTTACCTGGGAAGGGTGGGAACAGTTCAGTAGCAGCTGGCCTGGGGCTCAGCTCACGTTTACTCACAGAGGCCTCGGCATGGTCCCCCAGCTTTGCAGTGAGGACGCTCCTTGCATGGGGGGATGGGGCTGTTGGTTGTATGGAAGATGATTCCCCACCACTGACCAATTTCAGAATTGTTTACTGCTGTAACAAGTGCCTTGGTAGTGTTTTCCTCTGTATAACTTTTTGGTTTAGGTTTTTTTTCTTTCTTTGTTCAAGTTAGATTTTATTCCTCGTTTATGTATTTATAGATATAAGCATGGGAATAATTCATTCATATAAATATATCTGTGTGAGTGGAAGAACTTTCTTCTGTATTATTTTTAAAAATTTTGAAATTTAATTTTATTTATTTCTTTATACAGCAGGTTACTATTAGTTATATATTTTATGCATATACATGTATACAGGTCCATCCCAATCTCCCAACTCATCCCACCACCACCACCCCATGGCTTCCCCCACTTGGTGTCCATACGTTTGTTCTCTACCTCTGTGTCTCTCTTTCTGTCCTGCATACCAGTTCATCTGTACCATTTTTCTAGGTTCCACATATATGCATTAATATACAATATTTGTTTTTCTCTTTCTGACTTACTTCACTCTGTATGACAGTCTCTAGATCCATCGACTTCTCTACAAATGACCCAGTTTCATTCCTTTTTATGGCTGAGCAATATTCCATTTTATATATGTACCACATCTTTATCCATTCGTCTTTCTGTGGGCATTTAGGTTGCTTCCATTACCTGGCTATTGTAAATTGTGCTGCAATGAACATTGTGGTGAATGTGTCTTTTTGATTTATGGTTTTCTCTGGGTATATGCCCAAAAGTTGGATTGCAGGCTCCTATGGTAATTCTCTTTTTAGTTATTTAAAGGAACATCCATACTGCTCTCCATAGTGAGTGTATCAATTTACCTTCCCACCAATAGTGGAAGAGGGTTCCTTTTGTCCACACCATCCCCGGAATTTGTTGTTTGTAGATTTGCTGATGATGCCGATTCTAACAGGTGTGAGGTCATACCTCATTGTCGTTTGGATTTGCATTTCTCTAATAATTAGTGATGTTGAGCAGCTTTTCATGTGCGTCATGGCCATCTCTGTGACTTCTTTAAAGAAACCTCTATATAGATCTTCTGCCCATTTTTGTACTGGGTTGTTTGTTTTATTAATATTAAGCTGCGTGAGCTGTTTATATATATTGGAGATTAAACCTTTGTCCATTGATTCGTTTGCGAACGTTTTCGCCCATTCTGAGGCTTGCCTTTTTCCATTCCCGTTTTTTTAACCAAAAAAGAAAGAAAGCAAAAGAAGCAGAACACTAATGTGCGTGAAATATGCCTCTTGAAACAGTCGTTTTGAAATATGGACGTCTTTTGCATTTTTTGGTCGGTATATGACCCCAGGATTTGTTTTCAGGGCAGGTGTCATTTACAGGCCTGCAACGATTTTGAATATCCACTGACCATTAGCGCTGGGATTAAAGCTGCTGTTGTGTGAAACGGCCACAAGGTGGCAGCAGTTCTCGCTTACCAAATCTGGTTACTAGGGCCACAGAGCCTCAATGGAAGTCCTGTTCTAGATTGGAATTTAGAATGGAATGTGCCAGGAGAAAGCCCCTCAAGTTTGTCTCACTACTTCTTGTTCGTGTTTTTAATTTAATTTTTTATTTTTTATTACAGCAAGTTTGATGACAACGTTTGGCTTGTTGTAGGTGTGCAAGATGTGGTTCTTTTACACATATACATAGGTCTGTTCTTCCTGGGACCCTTTTCCCATGTACGTTATGACAGAATGTTGAGTAGTCTTCTCTTGGTATTCCGTAGGTCTTTGGTGATTATATATTTCACCTGTGTTTGTATATGTCTGTTAACCCCGATATCCTAATGAATCCAATCCTCACACCTTTCCATTGGTGAACCATAAGTTTGTTTAATGAATCTGTGACTGCCCTTCTCCGTGGAAATATCTGCCCTGGTATCAATTTTTAGGTAACACCTATAAGTGATATCCTACGATATGTGTCTTTCACTTTCTGACTTACTACAAGTCACGTGATTACCTCTAGACTCATCTACGGTGCTGCAAATGGCATTGTGTCCTTTTTTCCCTTGGCTAATATTCTGTCTTAGCGAGGTCCATTTTCCGCAGTGTGATTCCCTGAGGGCTGAGGATTAGCTGACCTGGGCAGCCTGACCCTGCCGGCAAGCCCTCCCCAGGTGTGCCTGGGTTGAGGTCAATATAAACTGCACTCCAGGCAGCAATAGCCCCTGCAGCTGTGCCTGACTCCATATTCTCTGCCCCGTCAGCAGTCTCGGGGCTGTGCTGGTGGGAGGGTGTGAGGGTCCACGGCTTTGTTGGTGGCCCGGTGTGAGTGGGGCTCTGCTGGACTTTCTGCAGGAGTTGCCAGGCTGCCACCTGTAAAGAAGAGGATGTGTCACCCATAACTTCCACTGGAATTTCTCTCCGGGCTGAGGAAGGAAAAAAAGGAGTGGGGGCCGGGACAGGAGGGGTATCTCAGGCAGGGAAATGGAAAGCTTCCAGAAGAGCGCCCGGGGCCAGGACCATCCTGGCTGGCCTGCAGGCAGCAAGTTGGCCTGCGTGCTGTCGCTGGTGTGGCTCCACGGCCCTTCCTCTAGGCTTTCAAGCCCTTGTACATATTCAGGTGTTTTACCTGGGAAGGGTGGGAACAGTTCAGTAGCAGCTGGCCTGGGGCTCAGCTCACGTTTACTCACAGAGGCCTCGGCATGGTCCCCCAGCTTTGCAGTGAGGACGCTCCTTGCATGGGGGGATGGGGCTGTTGGTTGTATGGAAGATGATTCCCCACCACTGACCAATTTCAGAATTGTTTACTGCTGTAACAAGTGCCTTGGTAGTGTTTTCCTCTGTATAACTGTTTGGTTTAGGTTTTTTTTCTTTCTTGGTTCAAGTTAGATTTTATTCCTCGTTTATGTATTTATAGATATAAGCATGGGAATAATTCATTCATATAAATATATCTGTGTGAGTGGAAGAACTTTCTTCTGTTTTATTTTTAAAAATTTTGAAATTTAATTTTATTTATTTCTTTATACAGCAGGTTACTATTAGTTATATATTTTATGCATATACATGTATACAGGTCCATCCCAATCTCCCAACTCATCCCACCACCACCACCCCATGGCTTCCCCCACTTGGTGTCCATACGTTTGTTCTCTACCTCTGTGTCTCTCTTTCTGTCCTGCATACCAGTTCATCTGTACCATTTTTCTAGGTTCCACATATATGCATTAATATACAATATTTGTTTTTCTCTTTCTGACTTACTTCACTCTGTATCACAGTCTCTAGATCCATCGACTTCTCTACAAATGACCCAGTTTCATTCCTTTTTATGGCTGAGCAATATTCCATTTTATATATGTACCACATCTTTATCCATTCGTCTTTCTGTGGGCATTTAGGTTGCTTCCATTACCTGGCTATTGTAAATTGTGCTGCAATGAACATTGTGGTGAATGTGTCTTTTTGATTTATGGTTTTCTCTGGGTATATGCCCAAAAGTTGGATTGCAGGCTCCTATGGTAATTCTCTTTTTAGTTATTTAAAGGAACATCCATACTGCTCTCCATAGTGAGTGTATCAATTTACCTTCCCACCAATAGTGGAAGAGGGTTCCTTTTGTCCACACCATCCCCGGAATTTGTTGTTTGTAGATTTGCTGATGATGCCGATTCTAACAGGTGTGAAGTCATACCTCATTGTCGTTTGGATTTGCATTTCTCTAATAATTAGTGATGTTGAGCAGCTTTTCATGTGCGTCTTGGCCATCTCTGTGACTTCTTTAAACAAACCTCTATATAGATCTTCTGCCCATTTTTGTACTGGGTTGTTTGTTTTATTAATATTAAGCTGCGTGAGTTGTTTATATATATTGGAGATTAAACCTTTGTCCATTGATTCGTTTGCGAACGTTTTCGCCCATTCTGAGGCTTGCCTTTTTCCATTCCCGTTTTTTTAACCAAAAAAGAAAGAAAGCAAAAGAAGCAGAACACTAATGTGCATGAAATATGCCTCTTGAAACAGTCGTTTTGAAATATGGACGTCTTTTGAATTTTTTGGTCGGTATATGACCCCAGGATTTGTTTTCAGGGCAGGTGTCATTTACAGGCCTGCAACGATTTTGAATATCCACTGACCATTAGCGCTGGGATTAAAGCTGCTGTTGTGTGAAACGGCCACAAGGTGGCAGCAGTTCTCGCTTACCAAATCTGGTTACTAGGGCCACAGAGCCTCAATGGAAGTCCTGTTCTAGATTGGAATTTAGAATGGAATGTGCCAGGAGAAAGCCCCTCAAGTTTGTCTCACTACTTCTTGTTCGTGTTTTTAATTTAATTTTTTATTTTTTATTACAGCAAGTTTGATGACAACGTTTGGCTTGTTGTAGGTGTGCAAGATGTGGTTCTTTTACACATATACATAGGTCTGTTCTTCCTGGGACCCTTTTCCCATGTACGTTATGACAGAATGTTGAGTAGTCTTCTCTTGGTATTCCGTAGGTCTTTGGTGATTATATATTTCACCTGTGTTTGTATATGTCTGTTAACCCCGATATCCTAATGAATCCAATCCTCACACCTTTCCATTGGTGAACCATAAGTTTGTTTAATGAATCTGTGACTGCCCTTCTCCGTGGAAATATCTGCCCTGGTATCAATTTTTAGGTAACACCTATAAGTGATATCCTACGATATGTGTCTTTCACTTTCTGACTTACTACAAGTCACGTGATTACCTCTAGACTCATCTACGGTGCTGCAAATGGCATTGTGTCCTTTTTTCCCTTGGCTAATATTCTGTCTTAGCGAGGTCCATTTTCCGCAGTGTGATTCCCTGAGGGCTGAGGATTAGCTGACCTGGGCAGCCTGACCCTGCCGGCAAGCCCTCCCCAGGTGTGCCTGGGTTGAGGTCAATATAAACTGCACTCCAGGCAGCAATAGCCCCTGCAGCTGTGCCTGACTCCATATTCTCTGCCCCGTCAGCAGTCTCGGGGCTGTGCTGGTGGGAGGGTGTGAGGGTCCACGGCTTTGTTGGTGGCCCGGTGTGAGTGGGGCTCTGCTGGACTTTCTGCAGGAGTTGCCAGGCTGTCAGCTGTAAAGAAGAGGATGTGTCACCCATAACTTCCACTGGAATTTCTCTCCGGGCTGAGGAAGGAAAAAAAGGAGTGGGGGCCGGGACAGGAGGGGTATCTCAGGCAGGGAAATGGAAAGCTTCCAGAAGAGCGCCCGGGGCCAGGACCAACCTTGCTGGCCTGCAGGCAGCAAGTTGGCCTGCGTGCTGTCGCTGGTGTGGCTCCATGGCCCTTCCTCTAGGCTTTCAAGCCCTTGTACATATTCAGGTGTTTTACCTGGGAAGGGTGGGAACAGTTCAGTAGCAGCTGGCCTGGGGCTTAGCTCACGTTTACTCACAGAGGCCTCGGCATGGTCCCCCAGCTTTGCAGTGAGGACGCTCCTTGCATGGGGGGACGGGGCTGTTGGTTGTATGGAAGATGATTCCCCACCACTGACCAATTTCAGAATTGTTTACTGCTGGAACAAGTGCCTTGGTAGTGTTTTCCTCTGTATAACTGTTTGGTTTAGGTTTTTTTTCTTTCTTGGTTCAAGTTAGATTTTATTCCTCGTTTATGTATTTATAGATATAAGCATGGGAATAATTCTTTCATATAAATATATCTGTGTGAATGGAAGAACTTTCTTCTGTTTTATTTTTTAAAATTTTGAAATTTAATTTTATTTATTTCTTTATACAGCAGGTTACTATTAGTTATATATTTTATGCATATACATGTATACAGGTCCATCCCAATCTCCCAACTCATCCCACCACCACCACCCCATGGCTTCCCCCACTTGGTGTCCATACGTTTGTTTTCTACCTCTGTGTCTCTCTTTCTGTCCTGCATACCAGTTCATCTGTACCATTTTTCTAGGTTCCACATATATGCATTAATATACAATATTTGTTTTTCTCTTTCTGACTTACTTCACTCTGTATGACAGTCTCTAGATCCATCGACTTCTCTACAAATGACCCAGTTTCATTCCTTTTTATGGCTGAGCAATATTCCATTTTATATATGTACCACATCTTTATCCATTCGTCTTTCTGTGGGCATTTAGGTTGCTTCCATTACCTGGCTATTGTAAATTGTGCTGCAATGAACATTGTGGTGAATGTGTCTTTTTGATTTATGGTTTTCTCTGGGTATATGCCCAAAAGTTGGATTGCAGGCTCCTATGGTAATTCTCTTTTTAGTTATTTAAAGGAACATCCATACTGCTCTCCATAGTGAGTGTATCAATTTACCTTCCCACCAATAGTGGAAGAGGGTTCCTTTTGTCCACACCATCCCCGGAATTTGTTGTTTGTAGATTTGCTGATGATGCCGATTCTAACAGGTGTGAGGTCATACCTCATTGTCGTTTGGATTTGCATTTCTCTAATAATTAGTGATGTTGAGCAGCTTTTCATGTGCGTCTTGGCCATCTCTGTGACTTCTTTAAAGAAACGTCTATATAGATCTTCTGCCCATTTTTGTACTGGGTTGTTTGTTTTATTAATATTAAGCTGCGTGAGCTGTTTATATATATTGGAGATTAAACCTTTGTCCATTGATTCGTTTGCGAACGTTTTCGCCCATTCTGAGGCTTGCCTTTTTCCATTCCCGTTTTTTTAACCAAAAAAGAAAGAAAGCAAAAGAAGCAGAACACTAATGTGCGTGAAATATGCCTCTTGAAACAGTCGTTTTGAAATATGGACGTCTTTTGCATTTTTTGGTCGGTATATGACCCCAGGATTTGTTTTCAGGGCAGGTGTCATTTACAGGCCTGCAACGATTTTGAATATCCACTGACCATTAGCGCTGGGATTAAAGCTGCTGTTGTGTGAAACGGCCACAAGGTGGCAGCAGTTCTCGCTTACCAAATCTGGTTACTAGGGCCACAGAGCCTCAATGGAAGTCCTGTTCTAGATTGGAATTTAGAATGGAATGTGCCAGGAGAAAGCCCCTCAAGTTTGTCTCACTACTTCTTGTTCGTGTTTTTAATTTAATTTTTTATTTTTTATTACAGCAAGTTTGATGACAACGTTTGGCTTGTTGTAGGTGTGCAAGATGTGGTTCTTTTACACATATACATAGGTCTGTTCTTCCTGGGACCCTTTTCCCATGTACGTTATGACAGAATGTTGAGTAGTCTTCTCTTGGTATTCCGTAGGTCTTTGGTGATTATATATTTCACCTGTGTTTGTATATGTCTGTTAACCCCAATATCCTAATGAATCCAATCCTCACACCTTTCCATTGGTGAACCATAAGTTTGTTTAATGAATCTGTGACTGCCCTTCTCCGTGGAAATATCTGCCCTGGTATCAATTTTTAGGTAACACCTATAAGTGATATCCTACGATATGTGTCTTTCACTTTCTGACTTACTACAAGTCACGTGATTACCTCTAGACTCATCTACGGTGCTGCAAATGGCATTGTGTCCTTTTTTCCCTTGGCTAATATTCTGTCTTAGCGAGGTCCATTTTCCGCAGTGTGATTCCCTGAGGGCTGAGGATTAGCTGACCTGGGCAGCCTGACCCTGCCGGCAAGCCCTCCCCAGGTGTGCCTGGGTTGAGGTCAATATAAACTGCACTCCAGGCAGCAATAGCCCCTGCAGCTGTGCCTGACTCCATATTCTCTGCCCCGTCAGCAGTCTCGGGGCTGTGCTGGTGGGAGGGTGTGAGGGTCCACGGCTTTGTTGGTGGCCCGGTGTGAGTGGGGCTCTGCTGGACTTTCTGCAGGAGTTGCCAGGCTGCCACCTGTAAAGAAGAGGATGTGTCACCCATAACTTCCACTGGAATTTCTCTCTGGGCTGAGGAAGGAAAAAAAGGAGTGGGGGCCGGGACAGGAGGGGTATCTCAGGCAGGGAAATGGAAAGCTTCCAGAAGAGCGCCCGGGGCCAGGACCATCCTGGCTGGCCTGCAGGCAGCAAGTTGGCCTGCGTGCTGTCGCTGGTGTGGCTCCACGGCCCTTCCTCTAGGCTTTCAAGCCCTTGTACATATTCAGGTGTTTTACCTGGGAAGGGTGGGAACAGTTCAGTAGCAGCTGGCCTGGGGCTCAGCTCACGTTTACTCACAGAGGCCTCGGCATGGTCCCCCAGCTTTGCAGTGAGGACGCTCCTTGCATGGGGGGACGGGGCTGTTGGTTGTATGGAAGATGATTCCCCACCACTGACCAATTTCAGAATTGTTTACTGCTGGAACAAGTGCCTTGGTAGTGTTTTCCTCTGTATAACTGTTTGGTTTAGGTTTTTTTTTCTTTCTTGGTTCAAGTTAGATTTTATTCCTCGTTTATGTATTTATAGATATAAGCATGGGAATAATTCATTCATATAAATATATCTGTGTGAATGGAAGAACTTTCTTCTGTTTTATTTTTAAAAATTTTGAAATTTAATTTTATTTATTTCTTTATACAGCAGGTTACTATTAGTTATATATTTTATGCATATACATGTATACAGGTCCATCCCAATCTCCCAACTCATCCCACCACCACCACCCCATGGCTTCCCCCACTTGGTGTCCATACGTTTGTTCTCTACCTCTGTGTCTCTATTTCTGTCCTGCATACCAGTTCATCTGTACCATTTTTCTAGGTTCCACATATATGCATTAATATACAATATTTGTTTTTCTCTTTCTGACTTACTTCACTCTGTATGACAGTCTCTAGATCCATCGACTTCTCTACAAATGACACAGTTTCATTCCTTTTTATGGCTGAGCAATATTCCATTTTATATATGTACCACATCTTTATCCATTCGTCTTTCTGTGGGCATTTAGGTTGCTTCCATTACCTGGCTATTGTAAATTGTGCTGCAATGAACATTGTGGTGAATGTGTCTTTTTGATTTATGGTTTTCTCTGGGTATATGCCCAAAAGTTGGATTGCAGGCTCCTATGGTAATTCTCTTTTTAGTTATTTAAAGGAACATCCATACTGCTCTCCATAGTGAGTGTATCAATTTACCTTCCCACCAATAGTGGAAGAGGGTTCCTTTTGTCCACACCATCCCCGGAATTTGTTGTTTGTAGATTTGCTGATGATGCCGATTCTAACAGGTGTGAGGTCATACCTCATTGTCGTTTGGATTTGCATTTCTCTAATAATTAGTGATGTTGAGCAGCTTTTCATGTGCGTCTTGGCCATCTCTGTGACTTCTTTAAAGAAACCTCTATATAGATCTTCTGCCCATTTTTGTACTGGGTTGTTTGTTTTATTAATATTAAGCTGCGTGAGCTGTTTATATATATTGGAGATTAAACCTTTGTCCATTGATTCATTTGCGAACGTTTTCGCCCATTCTGAGGCTTGCCTTTTTCCATTCCCGTTTTTTTAACCAAAAAGAAAGAAAGCAAAAGAAGCAGAACACTAATGTGCGTGAAATATGCCTCTTGAAACAGTCGTTTTGAAATATGGACGTCTTTTGAATTTTTTGGTCGGTATATGACCCCAGGATTTGTTTTCAGGGCAGGTGTCATTTACAGGCCTGCAACGATTTTGAATATCCACTGACCATTAGCGCTGGGATTAAAGCTGCTGTTGTGTGAAACGGCCACAAGGTGGCAGCAGTTCTCGCTTACCAAATCTGGTTACTAGGGCCACAGAGCCTCAATGGAAGTCCTGTTCTAGATTGGAATTTAGAATGGAATGTGCCAGGAGAAAGCCCCTCAAGTTTGTCTCACTACTTCTTGTTCGTGTTTTTAATTTAATTTTTTATTTTTTATTACAGCAAGTTTGATGACAACGTTTGGCTTGTTGTAGGTGTGCAAGATGTGGTTCTTTTACACATATACATAGGTCTGTTCTTCCTGGGACCCTTTTCCCATGTACGTTATGACAGAATGTTGAGTAGTCTTCTCTTGGTATTCCGTAGGTCTTTGGTGATTATATATTTCACCTGTGTTTGTATATGTCTGTTAACCCCGATATCCTAATGAATCCAATCCTCACACCTTTCCATTGGTGAACCATAAGTTTGTTTAATGAATCTGTGACTGCCCTTCTCCGTGGAAATATCTGCCCTGGTATCAATTTTTAGGTAACACCTATAAGTGATATCCTACGATATGTGTCTTTCACTTTCTGACTTACTACAAGTCACGTGATTACCTCTAGACTCATCTACGGTGCTGCAAATGGCATTGTGTCCTTTTTTCCCTTGGCTAATATTCTGTCTTAGCGAGGTCCATTTTCCGCAGTGTGATTCCCTGAGGGCTGAGGATTAGCTGACCTGGGCAGCCTGACCCTGCCGGCAAGCCCTCCCCAGGTGTGCCTGGGTTGAGGTCAATATAAACTGCACTCCAGGCAGCAATAGCCCCTGCAGCTGTGCCTGACTCCATATTCTCTGCCCCGTCAGCAGTCTCGGGGCTGTGCTGGTGGGAGGGTGTGAGGGTGCACGGCTTTGTTGGTGGCCTGGTGTGAGTGGGGCTCTGCTGGACTTTCTGCAGGAGTTGCCAGGCTGTCAGCTGTAAAGAAGAGGATGTGTCACCCATAACTTCCACTGGAATTTCTCTCCGGGCTGAGGAAGGAAAAAAAGGAGTGGGGGCCGGGACAGGAGGGGTATCTCAGGCAGGGAAATGGAAAGCTTCCAGAAGAGCGCCCGGGGCCAGGACCATCCTGGCTGGCCTGCAGGCAGCAAGTTGGCCTGCGTGCTGTCGCTGGTGTGGCTCCACGGCCCTTCCTCTAGGCTTTCAAGCCCTTGTACATATTCAGGTGTTTTACCTGGGAAGGGTGGGAACAGTTCAGTAGCAGCTGGCCTGGGGCTTAGCTCACATTTACTCACAGAGGCCTCGGCATGGTCCCCCAGCTTTGCAGTGAGGACGCTCCTTGCATGGGGGGACGGGGCTGTTGGTTGTATGGAAGATGATTCCCCACCACTGACCAATTTCAGAATTGTTTACTGCTGGAACAAGTGCCTTGGTAGTGTTTTCCTCTGTATAACTGTTTGGTTTAGGTTTTTTTTTCTTTCTTGGTTCAAGTTAGATTTTATTCCTCGTTTATGTATTTATAGATATAAGCATGGGAATAATTCATTCATATAAATATATCTGTGTGAATGGAAGAACTTTCTTCTGTTTTATTTTTTAAAATTTTGAAATTTAATTTTATTTATTTCTTTATACAGCAGGTTACTATTAGTTATATATTTTATGCATATACATGTATACAGGTCCATCCCAATCTCCCAACTCATCCCACCACCACCACCCCATGGCTTCCCCCACTTGGTGTCCATACGTTTGTTCTCTACCTCTGTGTCTCTCTTTCTGTCCTGCATACCAGTTCATCTGTACCATTTTTCTAGGTTCCACATATATGCATTAATATACAATATTTGTTTTTCTCTTTCTGACTTACTTCACTCTGTATGACAGTCTCTAGATCCATCGACTTCTCTACAAATGACCCAGTTTCATTCCTTTTTATGGCTGAGCAATATTCCATTTTATATATGTACCACATCTTTATCCATTCGTCTTTCTGTGGGCATTTAGGTTGCTTCCATTACCTGGCTATTGTAAATTGTGCTGCAATGAACATTGTGGTGAATGTGTCTTTTTGATTTATGGTTTTCTCTGGGTATATGCCCAAAAGTTGGATTGCAGGCTCCTATGGTAATTCTCTTTTTAGTTATTTAAAGGAACATCCATACTGCTCTCCATAGTGAGTGTATCAATTTACCTTCCCACCAATAGTGGAAGAGGGTTCCTTTTGTCCACACCATCCCCGGAATTTGTTGTTTGTAGATTTGCTGATGATGCCGATTCTAACAGGTGTGAGGTCATACCTCATTGTCGTTTGGATTTGCATTTCTCTAATAATTAGTGATGTTGAGCAGCTTTTCATGTGCGTCTTGGCCATCTCTGTGACTTCTTTAAAGAAACCTCTATATAGATCTTCTGCCCATTTTTGTACTGGGTTGTTTGTTTTATTAATATTAAGCTGCGTGAGCTGTTTATATATATTGGAGATTAAACCTTTGTCCATTGATTCGTTTGCGAACGTTTTCGCCCATTCTGAGGCTTGCCTTTTTCCATTCCCGTTTTTTTAACCAAAAAAGAAAGAAAGCAAAAGAAGCAGAACACTAATGTGCGTGAAATATGCCTCTTGAAACAGTCGTTTTGAAATATGGACGTCTTTTGCATTTTTTGGTCGGTATATGACCCCAGGATTTGTTTTCAGGGCAGGTGTCATTTACAGGCCTGCAACGATTTTGAATATCCACTGACCATTAGCGCTGGGATTAAAGCTGCTGTTGTGTGAAACGGCCACAAGGTGGCAGCAGTTCTCGCTTACCAAATCTGGTTACTAGGGCCACAGAGCCTCAATGGAAGTCCTGTTCTAGATTGGAATTTAGAATGGAATGTGCCAGGAGAAAGCCCCTCAAGTTTGTCTCACTACTTCTTGTTCGTGTTTTTAATTTAATTTTTTATTTTTTATTACAGCAAGTTTGATGACAACGTTTGGCTTGTTGTAGGTGTGCAAGATGTGGTTCTTTTACACATATACATAGGTCTGTTCTTCCTGGGACCCTTTTCCCATGTATGTTATGACAGAATGTTGAGTAGTCTTCTCTTGGTATTCCGTAGGTCTTTGGTGATTATATATTTCACCTGTGTTTGTATATGTCTGTTAACCCCGATATCCTAATGAATCCAATCCTCACACCTTTCCATTGGTGAACCATAAGTTTGTTTAATGAATCTGTGACTGCCCTTCTCCGTGGAAATATCTGCCCTGGTATCAATTTTTAGGTAACACCTATAAGTGATATCCTACGATATGTGTCTTTCACTTTCTGACTTACTACAAGTCACGTGATTACCTCTAGACTCATCTACGGTGCTGCAAATGGCATTGTGTCCTTTTTTCCCTTGGCTAATATTCTGTCTTAGCGAGGTCCATTTTCCGCAGTGTGATTCCCTGAGGGCTGAGGATTAGCTGACCTGGGCAGCCTGACCCTGCCGGCAAGCCCTCCCCAGGTGTGCCTGGGTTGAGGTCAATATAAACTGCACTCCAGGCAGCAATAGCCCCTGCAGCTGTGCCTGACTCCATATTCTCTGCCCCGTCAGCAGTCTCGGGGCTGTGCTGGTGGGAGGGTGTGTGGGTCCACGGCTTTGTTGGTGGCCCGGTGTGAGTGGGGCTCTGCTGGACTTTCTGCAGGAGTTGCCAGGCTGCCACCTGTAAAGAAGAGGATGTGTCACCCATAACTTCCACTGGAATTTCTCTCCGGGCTGAGGAAGGAAAAAAAGGAGTGGGGGCCGGGACAGGAAGGGTATCTCAGGCAGGGAAATGGAAAGCTTCCAGAAGAGCGCCCGGGGCCAGGAGCATCCTGGCTGGCCTGCAGGCAGCAAGTTGGCCTGCGTGCTGTCGCTGGTGTGGCTCCACGGCCCTTCCTCTAGGCTTTCAAGCCCTTGTACATATTCAGGTGTTTTACCTGGGAAGGGTGGGAACAGTTCAGTAGCAGCTGGCCTGGGGCTCAGCTCACGTTTACTCACAGAGGCCTCGGCATGGTCCCCCAGCTTTGCAGTGAGGACGCTCCTTGCATGGGGGGACAGGGCTGTTGGTTGTATGGAAGATGATTCCCCACCACTGACCAATTTCAGAATTGTTTACTGCTGGAACAAGTGCCTTGGTAGTGTTTTCCTCTGTATAACTGTTTGGTTTAGGTTTTTTTTTCTTTCTTGGTTCAAGTTAGATTTTATTCCTCGTTTATGTATTTATAGATATAAGCATGGGAATAATTCATTCATATAAATATATCTGTGTGAATGGAAGAACTTTCTTCTGTTTTATTTTTAAAAATTTTGAAATTTAATTTTATTTATTTCTTTATACAACAGGTTACTATTAGTTATATATTTTATGCATATACATGTATACAGGTCCATCCCAATCTCCCAACTCATCCCACCACCACCACCCCATGGCTTCCCCCACTTGGTGTCCATACGTTTGTTCTCTACCTCTGTGTCTCTAGTTCTGTCCTGCATACCAGTTCATCTGTACCATTTTTCTAGGTTCCACATATATGCATTAATATACAATATTTGTTTTTCTCTTTCTGACTTACTTCACTCTGTATGACAGTCTCTAGATCCATCGACTTCTCTACAAATGACCCAGTTTCATTCCTTTTTATGGCTGAGCAATATTCCATTTTATATATGTACCACATCTTTATCCATTCGTCTTTCTGTGGGCATTTAGGTTGCTTCCATTACCTGGCTATTGTAAATTGTGCTGCAATGAACATTGTGGTGAATGTGTCTTTTTGATTTATGGTTTTCTCTGGGTATATGCTCAAACGTTGGATTGCAGGCTCCTATGGTAATTCTCTTTTTAGTTATTTAAAGGAACATCCATACTGCTCTCCATAGTGAGTGTATCAATTTACCTTCCCACCAATAGTGGAAGAGGGTTCCTTTTGTCCACACCATCCCCGGAATTTGTTGTTTGTAGATTTGCTGATGATGCCGATTCTAACAGGTGTGAGGTCATACCTCATTGTCGTTTGGATTTGCATTTCTCTAATAATTAGTGATGTTGAGCAGCTTTTCATGTGCGTCTTGGCCATCTCTGTGACTTCTTTAAAGAAACGTCTATATAGATCTTCTGCCCATTTTTGTACTGGGTTGTTTGTTTTATTAATATTAAGCTGCGTGAGCTGTTTATATATATTGGAGATTAAACCTTTGTCCATTGATTCGTTTGCGAACGTTTTTGCCCATTCTGAGGCTTGCCTTTTTCCATTCCCGTTTTTTTAACCAAAAAAGAAAGAAAGCAAAAGAAGCAGAACACTAATGTGCGTGAAATATGCCTCTTGAAACAGTCGTTTTGAAATATGGACGTCTTTTGCATTTTTTGGTCGGTATATGACCCCAGGATTTGTTTTCAGGGCAGGTGTCATTTAGAGGCCTGCAACGATTTTGAATATCCACTGACCATTAGCGCTGGGATTAAAGCTGCTGTTGTGTGAAACGGCCACAAGGTGGCAGCAGTTCTCGCTTACCAAATCTGGTTACTAGGGCCACAGAGCCTCAATGGAAGTCCTGTTCTAGATTGGAATTTAGAATGGAATGTGCCAGGAGAAAGCCCCTCAAGTTTGTCTCACTACTTCTTGTTCGTGTTTTTAATTTATTTTTTTTATTTTTTATTACAGCAAGTTTGATGACAACGTTTGGCTTGTTGTAGGTGTGCAAGATGTGGTTCTTTTACACATATACATAGGTCTGTTCTTCCTGGGACCCTTTTCCCATGTACGTTATGACAGAATGTTGAGTAGTCTTCTCTTGGTATTCCGTAGGTCTTTGGTGATTATATATTTCACCTGTGTTTGTATATGTCTGTTAACCCCGATATCCTAATGAATCCAATCCTCACACCTTTCCATTGGTGAACCATAAGTTTGTTTAATGAATCTGTGACTGCCCTTCTCCGTGGAAATATCTGCCCTGGTATCAATTTTTAGGTAACACCTATAAGTGATATCCTACGATATGTGTCTTTCACTTTCTGACTTACTACAAGTCACGTGATTACCTCTAGACTCATCTACGGTGCTGCAAATGGCATTGTGTCCTTTTTTCCCTTGGCTAATATTCTGTCTTAGCGAGGTCCATTTTCCGCAGTGTGATTCCCTGAGGGCTGAGGATTAGCTGACCTGGGCAGCCTGACCCTGCCGGCAAGCCCTCCCCAGGTGTGCCTGGGTTGAGGTCAATATAAACTGCACTCCAGGCAGCAATAGCCCCTGCAGCTGTGCCTGACTCCATATTCTCTGCCCCGTCAGCAGTCTCGGGGCTGTGCTGGTGGGAGGGTGTGAGGGTCCACGGCTTTGTTGGTGGCCCGGTGTGAGTGGGGCTCTGCTGGACTTTCTGCAGGAGTTGCCAGGCTGTCAGCTGTAAAGAAGAGGATGTGTCACCCATAACTTCCACTGGAATTTCTCTCCGGGCTGAGGAAGGAAAAAAAGGAGTGGGGGCCGGGACAGGAGGGGTATCTCAGGCAGGGAAATGGAAAGCTTCCAGAAGAGCGCCCGGGGCCAGGACCAACCTGGCTGGCCTGCAGGCAGCAAGTTGGCCTGCGTGCTGTCGCTGGTGTGGCTCCACGGCCCTTCCTCTAGGCTTTCAAGCCCTTGTACCTATTCAGGTGTTTTACCTGAGAAGGGTGGGAACAGTTCAGTAGCAGCTGGCCTGGGGCTTAGCTCACGTTTACTCACAGAGGCCTCGGCATGGTCCCCCAGCTTTGCAGTGAGGACGCTCCTTGCATGGGGGGACGGGGCTGTTGGTTGTATGGAAGATGATTCCCCACCACTGACCAATTTCAGAATTGTTTACTGCTGGAACAAGTGCCTTGGTAGTGTTTTCCTCTGTATAACTGTTTGGTTTAGGTTTTTTTTTCTTTCTTGGTTCAAGTTAGATTTTATTCCTCGTTTATGTATTTATAGATATAAGCATGGGAATAATTCATTCATATAAATATATCTGTGTGAATGGAAGAACTTTCTTCTGTTTTATTTTTAAAAATTTTGAAATTTAATTTTATTTATTTCTTTATACAGCAGGTTACTATTAGTTATATATTTTATGCATATACATGTATACAGGTCCATCCCAATCTCCCAACTCATCCCACCACCACCACCCCATGGCTTCCCCCACTTGGTGTCCATACGTTTGTTCTCTACCTCTGTGTCTCTCTTTCTGTCCTGCATACCAGTTCATCTGTACCATTTTTCTAGGTTCCACATATATGCATTAATATACAATATTTGTTTTTCTCTTTCTGACTTACTTCACTCTGTATGACAGTCTCTAGATCCATCGACTTCTCTACAAATGACCCAGTTTCATTCCTTTTTATGGCTGAGCAATATTCCATTTTATATATGTACCACATCTTTATCCATTCGTCTTTCTGTGGGCATTTAGGTTGCTTCCATTACCTGGCTATTGTAAATTGTGCTGCAATGAACATTGTGGTGAATGTGTCTTTTTGATTTATGGTTTTCTCTGGGTATATGCCCAAAAGTGGGATTGCAGGCTCCTATGGTAATTCTCTTTTTAGTTATTTAAAGGAACATCCATACTGTTCTCCATAGTGAGTGTATCAATTTACCTTCCCACCAATAGTGGAAGAGGGTTCCTTTTGTCCACACCATCCCCGGAATTTGTTGTTTGTAGATTTGCTGATGATGCCGATTCTAACATGTGTGAGGTCATACCTCATTGTCGTTTGGATTTGCATTTCTCTAATAATTAGTGATGTTGAGCAGCTTTTCATGTGCGTCTTGGCCATCTCTGTGACTTCTTTAAAGAAACGTCTATATAGATCTTCTGCCCATTTTTTTACTGGGTTGTTTGTTTTATTAATATTAAGCTGCGTGAGCTGTTTATATATATTGGAGATTAAACCTTTGTCCATTGATTCGTTTGCGAACGTTTTCGCCCATTCTGAGGCTTGCCTTTTTCCATTCCCGTTTTTTTAACCAAAAAAGAAAGAAAGCAAAAGAAGCAGAACACTAATGTGCGTGAAATATGCCTCTTGAAACAGTCGTTTTGAAATATGGACGTCTTTTGCATTTTTTGGTCGGTATATGACCCCAGGATTTGTTTTCAGGGCAGGTGTCATTTACAGGCCTGCAACGATTTTGAATATCCACTGACCATTAGCGCTGGGATTAAAGCTGCTGTTGTGTGAAACGGCCACAAGGTGGCAGCAGTTCTCGCTTACCAAATCTGGTTACTAGGGCCACAGAGCCTCAATGGAAGTCCTGTTCTAGATTGGAATTTAGAATGGAATGTGCCAGGAGAAAGCCCCTCAAGTTTGTCTCACTACTTCTTGTTCGTGTTTTTAATTTATTTTTTTTATTTTTTATTACAGCAAGTTTGATGACAACGTTTGGCTTGTTGTAGGTGTGCATGATGTGGTTCTTTTACACATATACATAGGTCTGTTCTTCCTGGGACCCTTTTCCCATGTACGTTATGACAGAATGTTGAGTAGTCTTCTCTTGGTATTCCGTAGGTCTTTGGTGATTATATATTTCACCTGTGTTTGTATATGTCTGTTAACCCCGATATCCTAATGAATCCAATCCTCACACCTTTCCATTGGTGAACCATAAGTTTGTTTAATGAATCTGTGACTGCCCTTCTCCGTGGAAATATCTGCCCTGGTATCAACTTTTAGGTAACACCTATAAGTGATATCCTACGATATGTGTCTTTCACTTTCTGACTTACTACAAGTCACGTGATTACCTCTAGACTCATCTACGGTGCTGCAAATGGCATTGTGTCCTTTTTTCCCTTGGCTAATATTCTGTCTTAGCGAGGTCCATTTTCCGCAGTGTGATTCCCTGAGGGCTGAGGATTAGCTGACCTGGGCAGCCTGACCCTGCCGGCAAGCCCTCCCCAAGTGTGCCTGGGTTGAGGTCAATATAAACAGCACTCCAGGCAGCAATAGCCCCTGCAGCTGTGCCTGACTCCATATTCTCTGCCCCGTCAGCAGTCTCGGGGCTGTGCTGGTGGGAGGGTGTGAGGGTCCACGGCTTTGTTGGTGGCCCGGTGTGAGTGGGGCTCTGCTGGACTTTCTGCAGGAGTTGCCAGGCTGTCAGCTGTAAAGAAGAGGATGTGTCACCCATAACTTCCACTGGAATTTCTCTCCGGGCTGAGGAAGGAAAAAAAGGAGTGGGGGCCGGGACAGGAGGGGTATCTCAGGCAGGGAAATGGAAAGCTTCCAGAAGAGCGCCCGGGGCCAGGACCATCCTGGCTGGCCTGCAGGCAGCAAGTTGGCCTGCGTGCTGCCGCTGGTGTGGCTCCACGGCCCTTCCTCTAGGCTTTCAAGCCCTTGTACATATTCAGGTGTTTTACCTGGGAAGGGTGGGAACAGTTCAGTAGCAGCTGGCCTGGGGCTTAGCTCACGTTTACTCACAGAGGCCTCGGCATGGTCCCCCAGCTTTGCAGTGAGGACGCTCCTTGCATGGGGGGACGGGGCTGTTGGTTGTATGGAAGATGATTCCCCACCACTGACCAATTTCAGAATTGTTTACTGCTGGAACAAGTGCCTTGGTAGTGTTTTCCTCTGTATAACTGTTTGGTTTAGGTTTTTTTTTCTTTCTTGGTTCAAGTTAGATTTTATTCCTCGTTTATGTATTTATAGATATAAGCATGGGAATAATTCATTCATATAAATATATCTGTGTGAATGGAAGAACTTTCTTCTGTTTTATTTTTAAAAATTTTGAAATTTAATTTTATTTATTTCTTTATACAGCAGGTTACTATTAGTTATATATTTTATGCATATACATGTATACAGGTCCATCCCAATCTCCCAACTCATCCCACCACCACCACCCCATGGCTTCCCCCACTTGGTGTCCATACGTTTGTTCTCTACCTCTGTGTCTCTCTTTCTGTCCTGCATACCAGTTCATCTGTACCATTTTTCTAGGTTCCACATATATGCATTAATATACAATATTTGTTTTTCTCTTTCTGACTTACTTCACTCTGTATGACAGTCTCTAGATCCATCGACTTCTCTACAAATGACCCAGTTTCATTCCTTTTTATGGCTGAGCAATATTCCATTTTATATATGTACCACATCTTTATCCATTCGTCTTTCTGTGGGCATTTAGGTTGCTTCCATTACCTGGCTATTGTAAATTGTGCTGCAATGAACATTGTGGTGAATGTGTCTTTTTGATTTATGGTTTTCTCTGGGTATATGCTCAAAAGTTGGATTGCAGGCTCCTATGGTAATTCTCTTTTTAGTTATTTAAAGGAACATCCATACTGCTCTCCATAGTGAGTGTATCAATTTACCTTCCCACCAATAGTGGAAGAGGGTTCCTTTTGTCCACACCATCCCCGGAATTTGTTGTTTGTAGATTTCCTGATGATGCCGATTCTAATAGGTGTGAGGTCATACCTCATTGTCGTTTGGATTTGCATTTCTCTAATAATTAGTGATGTTGAGCAGCTTTTCATGTGCGTCTTGGCCATCTCTGTGACTTCTTTAAAGAAACGTCTATATAGATCTTCTGCCCATTTTTGTATTGGGTTGTTTGTTTTATTAATATTAAGCTGCGTGAGCTGTTTATATATATTGGAGATTAAACCTTTGTCCATTGATTCGTTTGCGAACGTTTTCGCCCATTCTGAGGCTTGCCTTTTTCCATTCCCGTTTTTTTAACCAAAAAAGAAAGAAAGCAAAAGAAGCAGAACACTAATGTGCGTGAAATATGCCTCTTGAAACAGTCGTTTTGAAATATGGACGTCTTTTGAATTTTTTGGTCCATATATGACCCCAGGATTTGTTTTCAGGGCAGGTGTCATTTACAGGCCTGCAACGATTTTGAATATCCACTGACCATTAGCGCTGGGATTAAAGCTGCTGTTGTGTGAAACGGCCACAAGGTGGCAGCAGTTCTCGCTTACCAAATCTGGTTACTAGGGCCACAGAGCCTCAATGGAAGTCCTGTTCTAGATTGGAATTTAGAATGGAATGTGCCAGGAGAAAGCCCCTCAAGTTTGTCTCACTACTTCTTGTTCGTGTTTTTAATTTAATTTTTTATTTTTTATTACAGCAAGTTTGATGACAACGTTTGGCTTGTTGTAGGTGTGCAAGGTGTGGTTCTTTTACACATATACATAGGTCTGTTCTTCCTGGGACCCTTTTCCCATGTACGTTATGACAGAATGTTGAGTAGTCTTCTCTTGGTATTCCGTAGGTCTTTGGTGATTATATATTTCACCTGTGTTTGTATATGTCTGTTAACCCCGATATCCTAATGAATCCAATCCTCACACCTTTCCATTGGTGAACCATAAGTTTGTTTAATGAATCTGTGACTGCCCTTCTCCGTGGAAATATCTGCCCTGGTATCAATTTTTAGGTAACACCTATAAGTGATATCCTACGATATGTGTCTTTCACTTTCTGACTTACTACAAGTCACGTGATTACCTCTAGACTCATCTACGGTGCTGCAAATGGCATTGTGTCCTTTTTTCCCTTGGCTAATATTCTGTCTTAGCGAGGTCCTTTTTCTGCAATGTGATTCCCTGAGGGCTGAGGATTAGCTGACCTGGGCAGCCTGACCCTGCCGGCAAGCCCTCCCCAGGTGTGCCTGGTTTGAGGTCAATATAAACAGCACTCCAGGCAGCAATAGCCCCTGCAGCTGTGCCTGGCTCCATATTCTCTGCCCCGTCAGCAGTCTCGGGGCTGTGCTGGTGGGAGGGTGTGAGGGTCGACGGCTTTGTTGGTGGCCCGGTGTGAGTGGGGCTCTGCTGGACTTTCTGCAGGAGTTGCCAGGCTGCCACCTGTAAAGAAGAGGATGTGTCACCCATAACTTCCACTGGAATTTCTCTCCGGGCTGAGGAAGGAAACAAAGGAGTGGGGGCCAGGACAGGAGGGGTGTCTCAGGCAGGGAAATGTAAAGCTTCCAGAAGAGCGCCCGGGGCCGGGACCATCCTGGCTGGCCTGCAGGCAGCAAGTTGGCCTGCGTGCTGTCGCTGGTGTGGCTCCACGGCCCTTCCTCTAGGCTTTCAAGCCCTTGTACATATTCAGGTGTTTTACCTGGGAAGGGTGGGAACAGTTCAGTAGCAGCTGGCCTGGGGCTCAGCTCACGTTTACTCACAGAGGCCTCGGCATGGTCCCCCAGGTTTGCAATGAGGATGCTCCTTGCATGGGGGGGCGGGGCTGCTGACTGTATGGGAGATGATTCCCCACGTCTGCCCAATTTCAGAATTGTTTACCGCTGGAGCAAGTGCCCTTGGTAGGGTTTTCCTGTGTATAACTGCTTGGTTTAGCTTTTTTTTTTTTTTTGGTTCAAGTTAGATTTAATTCCTCTTTTATATATTTATAGATATAAGCATGGGAATAATTCATTCATATCAATACATCTGTGTGAATGGAAGAACTTTTTCCTGTTTTATTTTTAAAAATTTTGAAATTTAATTTTATTTATTTCTTTATACAGCAGGTTACTATTAGTTATATATTTTATGCATATACATGTATATAGGTCCATCCCAATCTCCCAACTCATCCCACCACCACCACCCCATGGCTTCCCCCACTTGGTGTCCATACGTTTGTTCTCTACCTCTGTGTCTCTATTTCTGCCCTGCAAACGAGTTCATCTGTACCATTTTTCTAGGTTCCACCTATATGCATTAATATACAATATTTGTTTTTCTCTTTCTGACTTACTTCACACTGTATGACAGTCTCTAGATCCATCGACTTCTACAAATGACCCAGTTTCATTCCTTTTTATGGCTGAGCAATATTCCATTTTATATATGTACCACATCTTTATCCATTCGTCTTTCTGTGGGCATTTAGGTTGCTTCCATTACCTGGCTATTGTAAATTGTGCTGCAATGAACATTGTGGTGAATGTGTCTTTTTGATTTATGATTTTCTCTGAGCATATGCCCAAAAGTGGGATTGCAGGCTCCTATGGTAATTCTCTTTTTAGTTATTTAAAGGAACATCCATACTGTTCACCATAGTGAGTGTATCAATTTACCTTCCCACCAATAGTGGAAGAGGGTTCCTTTTGTCCACACCATCCCCGGAATTTGTTGTTTGTAGATTTGCTGATGATGCCGATTCTAACAGGTGTGAGGTCATACCTCATTGTCGTTTGGATTTGCATTTCTCTAATAATTAGTGATGTTGAGCAGCTTTTCATGTGCGTCTTGGCCATCTCTGTGACTTCTTTAAAGAAACGTCTATATAGATCTTCTGCCCATTTTTGTACTGGGTTGTTTGTTTTATTAATATTAAGCTGCGTGAGCTGTTTATATATATTGGAGATTAAACCTTTGTCCATTGATTCGTTTGCGAACGTTTTCGCCCATTCTGAGGCTTGCCTTTTTCCATTCCCGTTTTTTTAACCAAAAAAGAAAGAAAGCAAAAGAAGCAGAACACTAATGTGCGTGAAATATGCCTCTTGAAACAGTCGTTTTGAAATATGGACGTCTTTTGCATTTTTTGGTCGGTATATGACCCCAGGATTTGTTTTCAGGGCAGGTGTCATTTACAGGCCTGCAACGATTTTGAATATCCACTGACCATTAGCGCTGGGATTAAAGCTGCTGTTGTGTGAAACGGCCACAAGGTGGCAGCAGTTCTCGCTTACCAAATCTGGTTACTAGGGCCACAGAGCCTCAATGGAAGTCCTGTTCTAGATTGGAATTTAGAATGGAATGTGCCAGGAGAAAGCCCCTCAAGTTTGTCTCACTACTTCTTGTTCGTGTTTTTAATTTATTTTTTTTATTTTTTATTACAGCAAGTTTGATGACAACGTTTGGCTTGTTGTAGGTGTGCAAGATGTGGTTCTTTTACACATATACATAGGTCTGTTCTTCCTGGGACCCTTTTCCCATGTACGTTATGACAGAATGTTGAGTAGTCTTCTCTTGGTATTCCGTAGGTCTTTGGTGATTATATATTTCACCTGTGTTTGTATATGTCTGTTAACCCCGATATCCTAATGAATCCAATCCTCACACCTTTCCATTGGTGAACCATAAGTTTGTTTAATGAATCTGTGACTGCCCCTCTCCGTGGAAATATCTGCCCTGATATCAATTTTTAGGTAACACCTATAAGTGATATCCTACGATATGTGTCTTTCACTTTCTGACTTACTACAAGTCACGTGATTACCTCTAGACTCATCTACGGTGCTGCAAATGGCATTGTGTCCTTTTTTCCCTTGGCTAATATTCTGTCTTAGCGAGGTCCATTTTCCGCAGTGTGATTCCCTGAGGGCTGAGGATTAGCTGACCTGGGCAGCCTGACCCTGCCGGCAAGCCCTCCCCAGGTGTGCCTGGGTTGAGGTCAATATAAACTGCACTCCAGGCAGCAATAGCCCCTGCAGCTGTGCCTGACTCCATATTCTCTGCCCCGTCAGCAGTCTCGGGGCTGTGCTGGTGGGAGGGTGTGAGGGTCCACGGCTTTGTTGGTGGCCCGGTGTGAGTGGGGCTCTGCTGGACTTTCTGCAGGAGTTGCCAGGCTGTCAGCTGTAAAGAAGAGGATGTGTCACCCATAACTTCCACTGGAATTTCTCTCCGGGCTGAGGAAGGAAAAAAAGGAGTGGGGGCCGGGACAGGAGGGGTATCTCAGGCAGGGAAATGGAAAGCTTCCAGAAGAGCGCCCGGGGCCAGGACCATCCTGGCTGGCCTGCAGGCAGCAAGTTGGCCTGCGTGCTGTCGCTGGTGTGGCTCCACGGCCCTTCCTCTAGGCTTTCAAGCCCTTGTACATATTCAGGTGTTTTACCTGGGAAGGGTGGGAACAGTTCAGTAGCAGCTGGCCTGGGGCTTAGCTCACGTTTACTCACAGAGGCCCCGGCATGGTCCCCCAGCTTTGCAGTGAGGACGCTCCTTGCATGGGGGGACGGGGCTGTTGGTTGTATGGAAGATGATTCCCCACCACTGACCAATTTCAGAATTGTTTACTGCTGGAACAAGTGCCTTGGTAGTGTTTTCCTCTGTATAACTGTTTGGTTTAGGTTTTTTTTTTCTTTCTTGGTTCAAGTTAGATTTTATTCCTCGTTTATGTATTTATAGATATAAGCATGGGAATAATTCATTCATATAAATATATCTGTGTGAATGGAAGAACTTTCTTCTGTTTTATTTTTAAAAATTTTGAAATTTAATTTTATTTATTTCTTTATACAGCAGGTTACTATTAGTTATATATTTTATGCATATACATGTATACAGGTCCATCCCAATCTCCCAACTCATCCCACCACCACCACCCCATGGCTTCCCCCACTTGGTGTCCATACGTTTGTTCTCTACCTCTGTGTCTCTATTTCTGTCCTGCATACCAGTTCATCTGTACCATTATTCTAGGTTCCACCTATATGCATTAATATACAATATTTGTTTTTCTCTTTCTGACTTACTTCACTCTGTATGACAGTCTCTAGATCCATCGACTTCTCTACAAATGACCCAGTTTCATTCCTTTTTATGGCTGAGCAATATTCCATTTTATATATGTACCACATCTTTATCCATTCGTCTTTCTGTGGGCATTTAGGTTGCTTCCATTACCTGGCTATTGTAAATTGTGCTGCAATGAACATTGTGGTGAATGTGTCTTTTTGATTTATGGTTTTCTCTGGGTATATGCCCAAAAGTGGGATTGCAGGCTCCTATGGTAATTCTCTTTTTAGTTATTTAAAGGAACATCCATACTGTTCTCCATAGTGAGTGTATCAATTTACCTTCCCACCAATAGTGGAAGAGGGTTCCTTTTGTCCACACCATCCCCGGAATTTGTTGTTTGTAGATTTGCTGATGATGCCGATTCTAACAGGTGTGAGGTCATACCTCATTGTCGTTTGGATTTGCATTTCTCTAATAATTAGTGATGTTGAGCAGCTTTTCATGTGCATCTTGGCCATCTCTGTGACTTCTTTAAAGAAACGTCTATATAGATCTTCTGCCCATTTTTGTACTGGGTTGTTTGTTTTATTAATATTAAGCTGCGTGAGCTGTTTATATATATTGGAGATTAAACCTTTGTCCATTGATTCGTTTGCGAATGTTTTCGCCCATTCTGAGGGTTGCCTTTTTCCATCCCTGTTTTTTTTAACCAAAAAAGAAAGAAAGCAAAAGAAGCAGAACACTAATGTGCGTGAAATATGCCTCTTGAAACAGTCGTTTTGAAATATGGACGTCTTTTGCATTTTTTGGTCGTTATATGACCCCAGGATTTGTTTTCAGGGCAGGTGTCATTTACAGGCCTGCAACGATTTTGAATATCCACTGACCATTAGCGCTGGGATTAAAGCTGCTGTTGTGTGAAACGGCCACAAGGTGGCAGCAGTTCTCGCTTACCAAATCTGGTTACTAGGGCAACAGAGCCTCAATGGAAGTCCTGTTCTAGATTGGAATTTAGAATGGAATGTGCCAGGAGAAAGCCCCTCAAGTTTGTCTCACTACTTCTTGTTTGTGTTTTTAATTTAATTTTTTATTTTTTATTACAGCAAGTTTGATGACAACGTTTGGCTTGTTGTAGGTGTGCAAGATGTGGTTCTTTTACACATATACATAGGTCTGTTCTTCCTGGGACCCTTTTCCCATGTACGTTATGACAGAATGTTGAGTAGTCTTCTCTTGGTATTCCGTAGGTCTTTGGTGATTATATATTTCACCTGTGTTTGTATATGTCTGTTAACCCCGATATCCTAATGAATCCAATCCTCACACCTTTCCATTGGTGAACCATAAGTTTGTTTAATGAATCTGTGATTGCCCTTCTCCGTGGAAATATCTGCCCTGGTATCAATTTTTAGGTAACACCTATAAGTGATATCCTACGATATGTGTCTTTCACTTTCTGACTTACTACAAGTCACGTGATTACCTCTAGACTCATCTACGGTGCTGCAAATGGCATTGTGTCCTTTTTTCCCTTGGCTAATATTCTGTCTTAGCGTGGTCCTTTTTCTGCAATGTGATTCCCTGAGGGCTGAGGATTAGCTGACCTGGGCAGCCTGACCCTGCCGGCAAGCCCTCCCCAGGTGTGCCTGGTTTGAGGTCAATATAAACAGCACTCCAGGCAGCAATAGCCCCTGCAGCTGTGCCTGGCTCCATATTCTCTGCCCCGTCAGCAGTCTCGGGGCTGTGCTGGTGGGAGGGTGTGAGGGTCGACGGCTTTGTTGGTGGCCCGGTGTGAGTGGGGCTCTGCTGGATTTCTGCAGGAGTTGCCAGGCTGCCACCTGTAAAGAAGAGGATGTGTCACCCATAACTTCCACTGGAATTTCTCTCCGGGCTGAGGAAGGAAACAAAGGAGTGGGGGCCAGGACAGGAGGGGTGTCTCAGGCAGGGAAATGGAAAGCTTCCAGAAGAGCGCCCGGGGCCGGGACCATCCTGGCTGGCCTGCAGGCAGCAAGTTGGCCTGCGTGCTGTCGCTGGTGTGGCTCCACGGCCCTTCCTCTAGGCTTTCAAGCCCTTGTACATATTCAGGTGTTTTACCTGGGAAGGGTGGGAACAGTTCAGTAGCAGCTGGCCTGGGGCTCAGCTCACGTTTACTCACAGAGGCCTCGGCATGGTCCCCCAGCTTTGCAATGAGGATGCTCCTTGCATGGGGGGGCGGGGCTGCTGACTATGGGAGATGATTCTCCACGTCTGCCCAATTTCAGAATTGTTTACCGCTGGAGCAAGTGCCTTGGTAGGGTTTTCCTCTGTATAACTGTTTGGTTTAGGTTTTTTTTTTCTTTTTTGGTTCAAGTTAGATTTAATTCCTCTTTTATATATTTATAGATATAAGCATGGGAATAATTCATTCATATCAATACATCTGTGTGAATGGAAGAACTTTTTCCTGTTTTATTTTTAAAAATTTTGAAATTTAATTTTATTTATTTCTTTATACAGCAGGTTACTATTAGTTATATATTTTATGCATATACATGTATATTGGTCCATCCCAATCTCCCAACTCATCCCACCACCACCACCCCATGGCTTCCCCCACTTGGTGTCCATACGTTTGTTCTCTACCTCTGTGTCTCTATTTCTGCCCTGCAAACCAGTTCATCTGTACCATTTTTCTAGGTTCCACCTATATGCATTAATATACAATATTTGTTTTTCTCTTTCTGACTTACTTCACACTGTATGACAGTCTCTAGATCCATCGACTTCTACAAATGAACCAGTTTCATTCCTTTTTATGGCTGAGTAATATTCCATTTTATATATGTACCACATCTTTATCCATTCGTCTTTCTGTGGGCATTTAGGTTGCTTCCATTACCTGGCTATTGTAAATTGTGCTGCAGTGAACATTGTGGTGAATGTGTCTTTTTGATTTATGGTTTTCTCTGGGTATATGCCCAAAAGTGGGATTGCAGGCTCCTATGGTAATTCTCTTTTTAGTTATTTAAAGGAACATCCATACTGTTCTCCATAGTGAGTGTATCAATTTACCTTCCCACCAATAGTGGAAGAGGGTTCCTTTTGTCCACACCATCCCCGGAATTTGTTGTTTGTAGATTTGCTGATGATGCCGATTCTAACAGGTGTGAGGTCATACCTCATTGTCATTTGGATTAGCATTTCTCTAATAATTAGTGATGTTGAGCAGCTTTTCATGTGCATCTTGGCCATCTCTGTGACTTCTTTAAAGAAACGTCTATATAGATCTTCTGCCCATTTTTGTACTGGGTTGTTTGTTTTATTAATATTAAGCTGCGTGAGCTGTTTATATATATTGGAGATTAAACCTTTGTCCATTGATTCGTTTGCGAATGTTTTCCCCCATTCTGAGGGTTGCCTTTTTCCATCCCCGTTTTTTTAACCAAAAAAGAAAGAAAGCAAAAGAAGCAGAACACTAATGTGCGTGAAATATGCCTCTTGAAACTGTCGTTTTGAAATATGGACGTCTTTTGAAATTTTTGGTCGATATATGACCCTAGGATTTGTTTTCAGGGCAGGTGTCATTTACACGCCTGCAACGATTTTGAATATCCACTGACCATTAGCGCTGGGATTAAAGCTGCTGTTGTGTGAAATGGCCACAAGGTTGCAGCAGTTCTCGCTTACCAAATCTGGTTACTAGGGCAACAGAGCCTCAATGGAAGTCCTGTTCTAGATTGGAATTTAGAATGGAATGTGCCAGGAGAAAGCCCCTCAAGTTTGTCTCACTACTTCTTGTTCGTGTTTTTAATTTAATTTTTTATTTTTTATTACAGCAAGTTTGATGACAACGTTTGGCTTCTTGTAGGTGTGCAAGATGTGGTTCTTTTACACATATACATAGGTCTGTTCTTCCTGGGACCCTTTTCCCATGTACGTTATGACAGAATGTTGAGTAGTCTTCTCTTGGTATTCCGTAGGTCTTTGGTGATTATATATTTCACCTGTGTTTGTATATGTCTGTTAACCCCGATATCCTAATGAATCCAATCCTCACACCTTTCCATTGGTGAACCATAAGTTTCTTTAATGAATCTGTGATTGCCCTTCTCCGTGGAAATATCTGCCCTGGTATCAATTTTTAGGTAACACCTATAAGTGATATCCTACGATATGTGTCTTTCACTTTCTGACTTACTACAAGTCACGTGATTACCTCTAGACTCATCTACGGTGCTGCAAATGGCATTGTGTCCTTTTTTCCCTTGGCTAATATTCTGTCTTAGCGAGGTCCTTTTTCTGCAATGTGATTCCCTGAGGGCTGAGGATTAGCTGACCTGGGCAGCCTGACCCTGCCGGCAAGCCCTCCCCAGGTGTGCCTGGGTTGAGGTCAATATAAACTGCACTCCAGGCAGCAATAGCCCCTGCAGCTGTGCCTGACTCCATATTCTCTGCCCCGTCAGCAGTCTCGGGGCTGTGCTGGTGGGAGGGTATGAGGGTCCACGTCTTTGTTGGTGGCCCGGTGTGAGTGGGGCTCTGCTGGACTTTCTGCAGGAGTTGCCAGGCTGCCACCTGTAAAGAAGAGGATGTGTCACCCATAACTTCCACTGGAATTTCTCTCCAGGCCGAGGAAGGAAACAAAGGAGTGGGGGCCGGGACAGGAGGGGTATCTCAGGCAGGGAAATGGAAAGCTTCCAGAAGAGCGCCTGGGGCCAGGAGCATCCTGGCTGGCCTGCAGGCAGCAAGTTGGCCTGCGTGCTGTCGCTGGTGTGGCTCCACGGCCCTTCCTCTAGGCTTTCAAGCCCTTGTACATATTCAGGTGTTTTACCTGGGAAGGGTGGGAACAGTTCAGTAGCAGCTGGCCTGGGGCTCAGCTCACGTTTATTCACAGAGGCCTCGGCATGGTCCCCCAGCTTTGCAGTGAGGACGCTCCTTGCATGGGGGGACGGGGCTGTTGGTTGTATGGAAGATGATTCCCCACCACTGACCAATTTCAGAATTGTTTACTGCTGGAACAAGTGCCTTGGTAGTGTTTTCCTCTGTATAACTGTTTGGTTTAGGTTTTTTTTTTCTTTCTTGGTTCAAGTTAGATTTTATTCCTCGTTTATGTATTTATAGATATAAGCATGGGAATAATTCATTCATATAAATACATCTGTGTGAATGGAAGAACTTTCTTCTGTTTTATTTTTTAAAAATTTGAAATTTAATTTTATTTATTTCTTTATACAGCAGGTTACTATTAGTTATATATTTTATGCATATACATGTATACAGGTCCATCCCAATCTCCCAACTCATCCCACCACCACCACCCCATGGCTTCCCCCACTTGGTGTCCATACGTTTGTTCTCTACCTCTGTGTCTCTATTTCTGTCCTGCATACCAGTTCATCTGTACCATTTTTCTAGGTTCCACATATATGCATTAATATACAATATTTGTTTTTCTCTTTCTGACTTACTTCACTCTGTATGACAGTCTCTAGATCCATCGACTTCTCTACAAATGACCCAGTTTCATTCCTTTTTATGGCTGAGCAATATTCCATTTTATATATGTACCACATCTTTATCCATTCGTCTTTCTGTGGGCATTTAGGTTGCTTCCATTACCTGGCTATTGTAAATTGTGCTGCAATGAACATTGTGGTGAATGTGTCTTTTTGATTTATGGTTTTCTCTGGGTATATGCTCAAAAGTTGGATTGCAGGCTCCTATGGTAATTCTCTTTTTAGTTATTTAAAGGAACATCCATACTGCTCTCCATAGTGAGTGTATCAATTTCCCTTCCCACCAATAGTGGAAGAGGGTTCCTTTTGTCCACACCATCCCCGGAATTTGTTGTTTGTAGATTTGCTGATGATGCCGATTCTAAGAGGTGTGAGGTCATACCTCATTGTCGTTTGGATTTGCATTTCTCTAATAATTAGTGATGTTGAGCAGCTTTTCATGTGCGTCTTGGCCATCTCTGTGACTTCTTTAAAGAAACGTCTATATAGATCTTCTGCCCATTTTTGTATTGGGTTGTTTGTTTTATTAATATTAAGCTGCGTGAGCTGTTTATATATATTGGAGATTAAACCTTTGTCCATTGATTCGTTTGCGAACGTTTTCGCCCATTCTGAGGCTTGCCTTTTTCCATTCCCGTTTTTTTAACCAAAAAAGAAAGAAAGCAAAAGAAGCAGAACACTAATGTGCATGAAATATGCCTCTTGAAACAGTCGTTTTGAAATATGGACGTCTTTTGAATTTTTTGGTCCATATATGACCCCAGGAATTTTTTTCAGGGCAGGTGTCATTTACAGGCCTGCAACGATTTTGAATATCCACTGACCATTAGCGCTGGGATTAAAGCTGCTGTTGTGTGAAACGGCCACAAGGTGGCAGCAGTTCTCGCTTACCAAATCTGGTTACTAGGGCCACAGAGCCTCAATGGAAGTCCTGTTCTAGATTGGAATTTAGAATGGAATGTGCCAGGAGAAAGCCCCTCAAGTTTGTCTCACTACTTCTTGTTCGTGTTTTTAATTTAATTTTTTATTTTTTATTACAGCAAGTTTGATGACAACGTTTGGCTTGTTGTAGGTGTGCAAGATGTGGTTCTTTTACACATATACATAGGTCTGTTCTTCCTGGGACCCTTTTCCCATGTACGTTATGACAGAATGTTGAGTAGTCTTCTCTTGGTATTCCGTAGGTCTTTGGTGATTATATATTTCACCTGTGTTTGTATATGTCTGTTAACCCCGATATCCTAATGAATCCAATCCTCACACCTTTCCATTGGTGAACCATAAGTTTGTTTAATGAATCTGTGACTGCCCTTCTCCGTGGAAATATCTGCCCTGGTATCAATTTTTAGGTAACACCTATAAGTGATATCCTACGATATGTGTCTTTCACTTTCTGACTTACTACAAGTCACGTGATTACCTCTAGACTCATCTACGGTGCTGCAAATGGCATTGTGTCCTTTTTTCCCTTGGCTAATATTCTGTCTTAGCGAGGTCCTTTTTCTGCAATGTGATTCCCTGAGGGCTGAGGATTAGCTGACCTGGGCAGCCTGACCCTGCCGGCAAGCCCTCCCCAGGTGTGCCTGGTTTGAGGTCAATATAAACAGCACTCCAGGCAGCAATAGCCCCTGCAGCTGTGCCTGGCTCCATATTCTCTGCCCCGTCAGCAGTCTCGGGGCTGTGCTGGTGGGAGGGTGTGAGGGTCGACGGCTTTGTTGGTGGCCCGGTGTGAGTGGGGCTCTGCTGGACTTTCTGCAGGAGTTGCCAGGCTGCCACCTGTAAAGAAGAGGATGTGTCACCCATAACTTCCACTGGAATTTCTCTCCGGGCTGAGGAAGGAAACAAAGGAGTGGGGGCCAGGACAGGAGGGGTGTCTCAGGCAGGGAAATGTAAAGCTTCCAGAAGAGCGCCCGGGGCCGGGACCATCCTGGCTGGCCTGCAGGCAGCAAGTTGGCCTGCGTGCTGTCGCTGGTGTGGCTCCACGGCCCTTCCTCTAGGCTTTCAAGCCCTTGTACATATTCAGGTGTTTTACCTGGGAAGGGTGGGAACAGTTCAGTAGCAGCTGGCCTGGGGCTCAGCTCACGTTTACTCACAGAGGCCTCGGCATGGTCCCCCAGCTTTGCAATGAGGATGCTCCTTGCATGGGGGGGCGGGGCTGCTGACTGTATGGGAGATGATTCACCACGTCTGCCCAATTTCAGAATTGTTTACTGCTGGAGCAAGTGCCTTGGTAGGGTTTTCCTCTGTATAACTGTTTGGTTTAGGTTTTTTATTTCTTTTTTGGTTCAAGTTAGATTTAATTCCTCTTTTATATATTTATAGATATAAGCATGGGAATAATTCATTCATATCAATACATCTGTGTGAATGGAAGAACTTTTTCCTGTTTTATTTTTAAAAATTTTGAAATTTAATTTTATTTATTTCTTTATACAGCAGGTTACTATTAGTTATATATTTTATGCATATACATGTATATAGGTCCATCCCAATCTCCCAACTCATCCCACCACCACCACCCCATGGCTTCCCCCACTTGGTGTCCATACGTTTGTTCTCTACCTCTGTGTCTCTATTTCTGCCCTGCAAACCAGTTCATCTGTACCATTTTTCTAGGTTCCACCTATATGCATTAATATACAATATTTGTTTTTCTCTTTCTGACTTACTTCACACTGTATGACAGTCTCTAGATCCATCGACTTCTACAAATGAACCAGTTTCATTCCTTTTTATGGCTGAGCAATATTCCATTTTATATATGTACCACATCTTTATCCATTCGTCTTTCTGTGGGCATTTAGGTTGCTTCCATTACCTGGCTATTGTAAATTGTGCTGCAATGAACATTGTGGTGAATGTGTCTTTTTGATTTATGGTTTTCTCTGGGTATATGCCCAAAAGTGGGATTGCAGGCTCCTATGGTAATTCTCTTTTTAGTTATTTAAAGGAACATCCATACTGTTCTCCATAGTGAGTGTATCAATTTACCTTCCCACCAATAGTGGAAGAGGGTTCCTTTTGTCCACACCATCCCCGGAATTTGTTGTTTGTAGATTTGCTGATGATGCCGATTCTAACAGGTGTGAGATCTTACCTCATTGTCGTTTGGATTTGCATTTCTCTAATAATTAGTGATGTTGAGCAGCTTTTCATGTGCGTCTTGGCCATCTCTGTGACTTCTTTAAAGAAACGTCTATATAGATCTTCTGCCCATTTTTTGTACTGGGTTGTTTGTTTTATTAATATTAAGCTGCGTGAGCTGTTTATATATATTGGAGATTAAACCTTTGTCCATTGATTCGTTTGCAAATGTTTTCACCCATTCTGAGGGTTGCCTTTTTCCATCCCCGTTTTTTTAACCAAAAAAGAAAGAAAGCAAAAGAAGCAGAACACTAATGTGCGTGAAATATGCCTCTTGAAACAGTCGTTTTGAAATATGGACGTCTTTTGCATTTTTTGGTCGTTATATGACCCCAGGATTTGTTTTCAGGGCAGGTGTCATTTACAGTCCTGCAACGATTTTGAATATCCACTGACCATTAGCGCTGGGATTAAAGCTGCTGTTGTGTGAAACGGCCACAAGGTGGCAGCAGTTCTCGCTTACCAAATCTGGTTACTAGGGCCACAGAGCCTCAATGGAAGTCCTGTTCTAGATTGGAATTTAGAATGGAATGTGCCAGGAGAAAGCCCCTCAAGTTTGTCTCACTACTTCTTGTTCGTGTTTTTAATTTAATTTTTTATTTTTTATTACAGCAAGTTTGATGACAACATTTGGCTTGTTGTAGGTGTGCAAGATGTGGTTCTTTTACACATATACATAGGTCTGTTCTTCCTGGGACCCTTTTCCCATGTACGTTATGACAGAATGTTGAGTAGTCTTCTCTTGGTATTCCGTAGGTCTTTGGTGATTATATATTTCACCTGTGTTTGTATATGTCTGTTAACCCCGATATCCTAATGAATCCAATCCTCACACCTTTCCATTGGTGAACCATAAGTTTGTTTAATGAATCTGTGACTGCCCTTCTCCGTGGAAATATCTGCCCTGGTATCAATTTTTAGGTAACACCTATAAGTGATATCCTACGATATGTGTCTTTCACTTTCTGACTTACTACAAGTCACGTGATTACCTCTAGACTCATCTACGGTGCTGCAAATGGCATTGTGTCCTTTTTTCCCTTGGCTAATATTCTGTCTTAGCGAGGTCCTTTTTCTGCAATGTGATTCCCTGAGGGCTGAGGATTAGCTGACCTGGGCAGCCTGACCCTGCCGGCAAGCCCTCCCCAGGTGTGCCTGGTTTGAGGTCAATATAAACAGCACTCCAGGCAGCAATAGCCCCTGCAGCTGTGCCTGGCTCCATATTCTCTGCCCCGTCAGCAGTCTCGGGGCTGTGCTGGTGGGAGGGTGTGAGGGTCGACGGCTTTGTTGGTGGCCCGGTGTGAGTGGGGCTCTGCTGGACTTTCTGCAGGAGTTGCCAGGCTGCCACCTGTAAAGAAGAGGATGTGTCACCCATAACTTCCACTGGAATTTCTCTCCGGGCTGAGGAAGGAAACAAAGGAGTGGGGGCCAGGACAGGAGGGGTGTCTCAGGCAGGGAAATGTAAAGCTTCCAGAAGAGCGCCCGGGGCCGGGACCATCCTGGCTGGCCTGCAGGCAGCAAGTTGGCCTGCGTGCTGTCGCTGGTGTGGCTCCACGGCCCTTCCTCTAGGCTTTCAAGCCCTTGTACATATTCAGGTGTTTTACCTGGGAAGGGTGGGAACAGTTCAGTAGCAGCTGGCCTGGGGCTCAGCTCACGTTTACTCACAGAGGCCTCGGCATGGTCCCCCAGCTTTGCAATGAGGATGCTCCTTGCATGGGGGGGCGGGGCTGCTGACTGTATGGGAGATGATTCACCACGTCTGCCCAATTTCAGAATTGTTTACCGCTGGAGCAAGTGCCTTGGTAGGGTTTTCCTCTGTATAACTGTTTGGTTTAGGTTTTTTTTTCTTTTTTGGTTCAAGTTAGATTTAATTCCTCTTTTATATATTTATAGATATAAGCATGGGAATAATTCATTCATATCAATACATCTGTGTGAATGGAAGAACTTTTTCCTGTTTTATTTTTAAAAATTTTGAAATTTAATTTTATTTATTTCTTTATACAGCAGGTTACTATTAGTTATATATTTTATGCATATACATGTATATAGGTCCATCCCAATCTCCCAACTCATCCCACCACCACCACCCCATGGCTTCCCCCACTTGGTGTCCATACGTTTGTTCTCTACCTCTGTGTCTCTATTTCTGCCCTGCAAACCAGTTCATCTGTACCATTTTTCTAGGTTCCACCTATATGCATTAATATACAATATTTGTTTTTCTCTTTCTGACTTACTTCACTCTGTATGACAGTCTCTAGATCCATCGACTTCTCTACAAATGACCCAGTTTCATTCCTTTTTATGGCTGAGCAATATTCCATTTTATATATGTACCACATCTTTATCCATTCGTCTTTCTGTGGGCATTTAGGTTGCTTCCATTACCTGGCTATTGTAAATTGTGCTGCAATGAACATTGTGGTGAATGTGTCTTTTTGATTTATGGTTTTCTCTGGGTATATGCTCAAACGTTGGATTGCAGGCTCCTATGGTAATTCTCTTTTTAGTTATTTAAAGGAACATCCATACTGCTCTCCATAGTGAGTGTATCAATTTACCTTCCCACCAATAGTGGAAGAGGGTTCCTTTTGTCCACACCATCCCCGGAATTTGTTGTTTGTAGATTTGCTGATGATGCCGATTCTAACAGGTGTGAGGTCATACCTCATTGTCGTTTGGATTTGCATTTCTCTAATAATTAGTGATGTTGAGCAGCTTTTCATGTGCGTCTTGGCCATCTCTGTGACTTCTTTAAAGAAACGTCTATATAGATCTTCTGCCCATTTTTGTACTGGGTTGTTTGTTTTATTAATATTAAGCTGCGTGAGCTGTTTATATATATTGGAGATTAAACCTTTGTCCATTGATTCGTTTGCGAACGTTTTTGCCCATTCTGAGGCTTGCCTTTTTCCATTCCCGTTTTTTTAACCAAAAAAGAAAGAAAGCAAAAGAAGCAGAACACTAATGTGCGTGAAATATGCCTCTTGAAACAGTCGTTTTGAAATATGGACGTCTTTTGCATTTTTTGGTCGGTATATGACCCCAGGATTTGTTTTCAGGGCAGGTGTCATTTACAGGCCTGCAACGATTTTGAATATCCACTGACCATTAGCGCTGGGATTAAAGCTGCTGTTGTGTGAAACGGCCACAAGGTGGCAGCAGTTCTCGCTTACCAAATCTGGTTACTAGGGCCACAGAGCCTCAATGGAAGTCCTGTTCTAGATTGGAATTTAGAATGGAATGTGCCAGGAGAAAGCCCCTCAAGTTTGTCTCACTACTTCTTGTTCGTGTTTTTAATTTATTTTTTTTATTTTTTATTACAGCAAGTTTGATGACAACGTTTGGCTTGTTGTAGGTGTGCAAGATGTGGTTCTTTTACACATATACATAGGTCTGTTCTTCCTGGGACCCTTTTCCCATGTACGTTATGACAGAATGTTGAGTAGTCTTCTCTTGGTATTCCGTAGGTCTTTGGTGATTATATATTTCACCTGTGTTTGTATATGTCTGTTAACCCCGATATCCTAATGAATCCAATCCTCACACCTTTCCATTGGTGAACCATAAGTTTGTTTAATGAATCTGTGACTGCCCTTCTCCGTGGAAATATCTGCCCTGGTATCAATTTTTAGGTAACACCTATAAGTGATATCCTACTATATGTGTCTTTCACTTTCTGACTTACTACAAGTCACGTGATTACCTCTAGACTCATCTACGGTGCTGCAAATGGCATTGTGTCCTTTTTTCCCTTGGCTAATATTCTGTCTTAGCGAGGTCCATTTTCCGCAGTGTGATTCCCTGAGGGCTGAGGATTAGCTGACCTGGGCAGCCTGACCCTGCCGGCAAGCCCTCCCCAGGTGTGCCTGGGTTGAGGTCAATATAAACTGCACTCCAGGCAGCAATAGCCCCTGCAGCTGTGCCTGACTCCATATTCTCTGCCCCGTCAGCAGTCTCGGGGCTGTGCTGGTGGGAGGGTGTGAGGGTCCACGGCTTTGTTGGTGGCCCGGTGTGAGTGGGGCTCTGCTGGACTTTCTGCAGGAGTTGCCAGGCTGTCAGCTGTAAAGAAGAGGATGTGTCACCCATAACTTCCACTGGAATTTCTCTCCGGGCTGAGGAAGGAAAAAAAGGAGTGGGGGCCGGGACAGGAGGGGTATCTCAGGCAGGGAAATGGAAAGCTTCCAGAAGAGCGCCCGGGGCCAGGACCAACCTGGCTGGCCTGCAGGCAGCAAGTTGGCCTGCGTGCTGTCGCTGGTGTGGCTCCACGGCCCTTCCTCTAGGCTTTCAAGCCCTTGTACATATTCAGGTGTTTTACCTGAGAAGGGTGGGAACAGTTCAGTAGCAGCTGGCCTGGGGCTTAGCTCACGTTTACTCACAGAGGCCTCGGCATGGTCCCCCAGGTTTGCAGTGAGGACGCTCCTTGCATGGGGGGACGGGGTTGTTGGTTGTATGGAAGATGATTCCCCACCACTGACCAATTTCAGAATTGTTTACTGCTGGAACAAGTGCCTTGGTAGTGTTTTCCTCTGTATAACTGTTTGGTTTAGGTTTTTTTTTCTTTCTTGGTTCAAGTTAGATTTTATTCCTCGTTTATGTATTTATAGATATAAGCATGGGAATAATTCATTCATATAAATATATCTGTGTGAATGGAAGAACTTTCTTCTGTTTTATTTTTAAAAATTTTGAAATTTAATTTTATTTATTTCTTTATACAGCAGGTTACTATTAGTTATATATTTTATGCATATACATGTATACAGGTCCATCCCAATCTCCCAACTCATCCCACCACCACCACCCCATGGCTTCCCCCACTTGGTGTCCATACGTTTGTTCTCTACCTCTGTGTCTCTCTTTCTGTCCTGCATACCAGTTCATCTGTACCATTTTTCTAGGTTCCACATATATGCATTAATATACAATATTTGTTTTTCTCTTTCTGACTTACTTCACTCTGTATGACAGTCTCTAGATCCATCGACTTCTCTACAAATGACCCAGTTTCATTCCTTTTTATGGCTGAGCAATATTCCATTTTATATATGTACCACATCTTTATCCATTCGTCTTTCTGTGGGCATTTAGGTTGCTTCCATTACCTGGCTATTGTAAATTGTGCTGCAATGAACATTGTGGTGAATGTGTCTTTTTGATTTATGGTTTTCTCTGGGTATATGCCCAAAAGTGGGATTGCAGGCTCCTATGGTAATTCTCTTTTTAGTTATTTAAAGGAACATCCATACTGTTCTCCATAGTGAGTGTATCAATTTACCTTCCCACCAATAGTGGAAGAGGGTTCCTTTTGTCCACACCATCCCTGGAATTTGTTGTTTGTAGATTTGCTGATGATGCCGATTCTAACATGTGTGAGGTCATACCTCATTGTCGTTTGGATTTGCATTTCTCTAATAATTAGTGATGTTGAGCAGCTTTTCATGTGCGTCTTGGCCATCTCTGTGACTTCTTTAAAGAAACGTCTATATAGATCTTCTGCCCATTTTTGTACTGGGTTGTTTGTTTTATTAATATTAAGCTGCGTGAGCTGTTTATATATATTGGAGATTAAACCTTTGTCCATTGATTCGTTTGCGAACGTTTTTGCCCATTCTGAGGCTTGCCTTTTTCCATTCCCGTTTTTTTAACCAAAAAAGAAAGAAAGCAAAAGAAGCAGAACACTAATGTGCGTGAAATATGCCTCTTGAAACAGTCGTTTTGAAATATGGACGTCTTTTGCATTTTTTGGTCGGTATATGACCCCAGGATTTGTTTTCAGGGCAGGTGTCATTTACAGGCCTGCAACGATTTTGAATATCCACTGACCATTAGCGCTGGGATTAAAGCTGCTGTTGTGTGAAACGGCCACAAGGTGGCAGCAGTTCTCGCTTACCAAATCTGGTTACTAGGGCCACAGAGCCTCAATGGAAGTCCTGTTCTAGATTGGAATTTAGAATGGAATGTGCCAGGAGAAAGCCCCTCAAGTTTGTCTCACTACTTCTTGTTCGTGTTTTTAATTTATTTTTTTTATTTTTTATTACAGCAAGTTTGATGACAACGTTTGGCTTGTTGTAGGTGTGCATGATGTGGTTCTTTTACACATATACATAGGTCTGTTCTTCCTGGGACCCTTTTCCCATGTACGTTATGACAGAATGTTGAGTAGTCTTCTCTTGGTATTCCGTAGGTCTTTGGTGATTATATATTTCACCTGTGTTTGTATATGTCTGTTAACCCCGATATCCTAATGAATCCAATCCTCACACCTTTCCATTGGTGAACCATAAGTTTGTTTAATGAATCTGTGACTGCCCTTCTCCGTGGAAATATCTGCCCTGGTATCAACTTTTAGGTAACACCTATAAGTGATATCCTACGATATGTGTCTTTCACTTTCTGACTTACTACAAGTCACGTGATTACCTCTAGACTCATCTACGGTGCTGCAAATGGCATTGTGTCCTTTTTTCCCTTGGCTAATATTCTGTCTTAGCGAGGTCCATTTTCCGCAGTGTGATTCCCTGAGGGCTGAGGATTAGCTGACCTGGGCAGCCTGACCCTGCCGGCAAGCCCTCCCCAGGTGTGCCTGGGTTGAGGTCAATATAAACTGCACTCCAGGCAGCAATAGCCCCTGCAGCTGTGCCTGACTCCATATTCTCTGCCCCGTCAGCAGTCTCGGGGCTGTGCTGGTGGGAGGGTGTGAGGGTCCACGGCTTTGTTGGTGGCCCGGTGTGAGTGGGGCTCTGCTGGACTTTCTGCAGGAGTTGCCAGGCTGTCAGCTGTAAAGAAGAGGATGTGTCACCCATAACTTCCACTGGAATTTCTCTCCGGGCTGAGGAAGGAAAAAAAGGAGTGGGGGCCGGGACAGGAGGGGTATCTCAGGCAGGGAAATGGAAAGCTTCCAGAAGAGCGCCCGGGGCCAGGACCATCCTGGCTGGCCTGCAGGCAGCAAGTTGGCCTGCGTGCTGCCGCTGGTGTGGCTCCACGGCCCTTCCTCTAGGCTTTCAAGCCCTTGTACATATTCAGGTGTTTTACCTGGGAAGGGTGGGAACAGTTCAGTAGCAGCTGGCCTGGGGCTTAGCTCACGTTTACTCACAGAGGCCTCGGCATGGTCCCCAGCTTTGCAATGAGGATGCTCCTTGCATGGGGGGGCGGGGCTGCTGACTGTATGGGAGATGATTCCCCACGTCTGCCCAATTTCAGAATTGTTTACCGCTGGAGCAAGTGCCCTTGGTAGGGTTTTCCTCTGTATAACTGTTTGGTTTAGCTTTTTTTTTTTTTTTGGTTCAAGTTAGATTTAATTCCTCTTTTATATATTTATAGATATAAGCATGGGAATAATTCATTCATATCAATACATCTGTGTGAATGGAAGAACTTTTTCCTGTTTTATTTTTAAAAATTTTGAAATTTAATTTTATTTATTTCTTTATACAGCAGGTTACTATTAGTTATATATTTTATGCATATACATGTATATAGGTCCATCCCAATCTCCCAACTCATCCCACCACCACCACCCCATGGCTTCCCCCACTTGGTGTCCATACGTTTGTTCTCTACCTCTGTGTCTCTATTTCTGCCCTGCAAACCAGTTCATCTGTACCATTTTTCTAGGTTCCACCTATATGCATTAATATACAATATTTGTTTTTCTCTTTCTGACTTACTTCACACTGTATGACAGTCTCTAGATCCATCGACTTCTACAAATGACCCAGTTTCATTCCTTTTTATGGCTGAGCAATATTCCATTTTATATATGTACCACATCTTTATCCATTCGTCTTTCTGTGGGCATTTAGGTTGCTTCCATTACCTGGCTATTGTAAATTGTGCTGCAATGAACATTGTGGTGAATGTGTCTTTTTGATTTATGGTTTTCTCTGAGTATATGCCCAAAAGTGGGATTGCAGGCTCCTATGGTAATTCTCTTTTTAGTTATTTAAAGGAACATCCATACTGTTCTCCATAGTGAGTGTATCAATTTACCTTCCCACCAATAGTGGAAGAGGGTTCCTTTTGTCCACACCATCCCCGGAATTTGTTGTTTGTAGATTTGCTGATGATGCCGATTCTAACAGGTGTGAGGTCATACCTCATTGTCGTTTGGATTTGCATTTCTCTAATAATTAGTGATGTTGAGCAGCTTTTCATGTGCGTCTTGGCCATCTCTGTGACTTCTTTAAAGAAACGTCTATATAGATCTTCTGCCCATTTTTGTACTGGGTTGTTTGTTTTATTAATATTAAGCTGCGTGAGCTGTTTATATATATTGGAGATTAAACCTTTGTCCATTGATTCGTTTGCGAACGTTTTCGCCCATTCTGAGGCTTGCCTTTTTCCATTCCCGTTTTTTTAACCAAAAAAGAAAGAAAGCAAAAGAAGCAGAACACTAATGTGCGTGAAATATGCCTCTTGAAACAGTCGTTTTGAAATATGGACGTCTTTTGCATTTTTTGGTCGGTATATGACCCCAGGATTTCTTTTCAGGGCAGGTGTCATTTACAGGCCTGCAACGATTTTGAATATCCACTGACCATTAGCGCTGGGATTAAAGCTGCTGTTGTGTGAAACGGCCACAAGGTGGCAGCAGTTCTCGCTTACCAAATCTGGTTACTAGGGCCACAGAGCCTCAATGGAAGTCCTGTTCTAGATTGGAATTTAGAATGGAATGTGCCAGGAGAAAGCCCCTCAAGTTTGTCTCACTACTTCTTGTTCGTGTTTTTAATTTATTTTTTTTATTTTTTATTACAGCAAGTTTGATGACAACGTTTGGCTTGTTGTAGGTGTGCAAGATGTGGTTCTTTTACACATATACATAGGTCTGTTCTTCCTGGGACCCTTTTCCCATGTACGTTATGACAGAATGTTGAGTAGTCTTCTCTTGGTATTCCGTAGGTCTTTGGTGATTATATATTTCACCTGTGTTTGTATATGTCTGTTAACCCCGATATCCTAATGAATCCAATCCTCACACCTTTCCATTGGTGAACCATAAGTTTGTTTAATGAATCTGTGACTGCCCTTCTCCGTGGAAATATCTGCCCTGGTATCAATTTTTAGGTAACACCTATAAGTGATATCCTACGATATGTGTCTTTCACTTTCTGACTTACTACAAGTCACGTGATTACCTCTAGACTCATCTACGGTGCTGCAAATGGCATTGTGTCCTTTTTTCCCTTGGCTAATATTCTGTCTTAGCGAGGTCCTTTTTCTGCAATGTGATTCCCTGAGGGCTGAGGATTAGCTGACCTGGGCAGCCTGACCCTGCCGGCAAGCCCTCCCCAGGTGTGCCTGGTTTGAGGTCAATATAAACAGCACTCCAGGCAGCAATAGGCCCTGCAGCTGTGCCTGGCTCCATATTCTCTGCCCCATCAGCAGTCTCGGGGCTGTGCTGGTGGGAGGGTGTGAGGGTCGACGGCTTTGTTGGTGGCCCGGTGTGAGTGGGGCTCTGCTGGATTTCTGCAGGAGTTGCCAGGCTGCCACCTGTAAAGAAGAGGATGTGTCACCCATAACTTCCACTGGAATTTCTCTCCGGGCTGAGGAAGGAAACAAAGGAGTGGGGGTCAGGACAGGAGGGGTGTCTCAGGCAGGGAAATGGAAAGCTTCCAGAAGAGCGCCCGGGGCCGGGACCATCCTGGCTGGCCTGCAGGCAGCAAGTTGGCCTGCATGCTGTCGCTGGTGTGGCTCCACGGCCCTTCCTCTAGGCTTTCAAGCCCTTGTACATATTCAGGTGTTTTACCTTGGAAGGGTGGGAACAGTTCAGTAGCAGCTGGCCTGGGGCTCAGCTCACGTTTACTCACAGAGGCCTCGACATGGTCCCCCAGGTTTGCAATGAGGATGCTCCTTGCATGGGGGGGCGGGGCTGCTGACTGTATGGGAGATGATTCCCCACGTCTGCCCAATTTCAGAATTGTTTACCGCTGGAGCAAGTGCCTTGGTAGGGTTTTCCTCTGTGTAACTGTTTGGTTTAGGTTTTTTTTTCTTTTTTGGTTCAAGTTAGATTTAATTCCTCTTTTATATATTTATAGATATAAGCATGGGAATAATTCATTCATATCAATACATCTGTGTGAATGGAAGAACTTTTTCCTGTTTTATTTTTAAAAATTTTGAAATTTAATTTTATTTATTTCTTTATACAGCAGGTTACTATTAGTTATATATTTTATGCATATACATGTATATAGGTCCATCCCAATCTCCCAACTCATCCCACCACCACCACCCCATGGCTTCCCCCACTTGGTGTCCATACGTTTGTTCTCTACCTCTGTGTCTCTATTTCTGCCCTGCAAACCAGTTCATCTGTACCATTTTTCTAGGTTCCACCTATATGCATTAATATACAATATTTGTTTTTCTCTTTCTGACTTACTTCACACTGTATGACAGTCTCTAGATCCATCGACTTCTACAAATGAACCAGTTTCATTCCTTTTTATGGCTGAGCAATATTCCATTTTATATATGTACCACATCTTTATCCATTCGTCTTTCTGTGGGCATTTAGGTTGCTTCCATTACCTGGCTATTGTAAATTGTGCTGCAATGAACATTGTGGTGAATGTGTCTTTTTGATTTATGGTTTTCTCTGGGTATATGCCCAAAAGTGGGATTGCAGGCTCCTATGGTAATTCTCTTTTTAGTTATTTAAAGGAACATCCATACTGTTCTCCATAGTGTGTGTATCAATTTACCTTCCCACCAATAGTGGAAGAGGGTTCCTTTTGTCCACACCATCCCCGGAATTTGTTGTTTGTAGATTTGCTGATGATGCCGATTCTAACAGGTGTGAGGTCATACCTCATTGTCGTTTGGATTTGCATTTCTCTAATAATTAGTGATGTTGAGCAGGTTTTCATGTGCATCTTGGCCATCTCTGTGACTTCTTTAAAGAAACGTCTATATAGATCTTCTGCCCATTTTTGTACTGGGTTGTTTGTTTTATTAATATTAAGCTGCGTGAGCTGTTTATATATATTGGAGATTAAACCTTTGTCCATTGATTCGTTTGCGAATGTTTTCGCCCATTCTGAGGGTTGCCTTTTTCCATCCCTGTTTTTTTAACCAAAAAAGAAAGAAAGCAAAAGAAGCAGAACACTAATGTGCGTGAAATATGCCTCTTGAAACAGTCGTTTTGAAATATGGACGTCTTTTGCATTTTTTGGTCGTTATATGACCCCAGGATTTGTTTTCAGGGCAGATGTCATTTACAGGCCTGCAACGATTTTGAATATCCACTGACCATTAGCGCTGGGATTAAAGCTGCTGTTGTGTGAAACGGCCACAAGGTGGCAGCAGTTCTCGCTTACCAAATCTGGTTACTAGGGCAACAGAGCCTCAATGGAAGTCCTGTTCTAGATTGGAATTTAGAATGGAATGTGCCAGGAGAAAGCCCCTCAAGTTTGTCTCACTACATCTTGTTTGTGTTTTTAATTTAATTTTTTATTTTTTATTACAGCAAGTTTGATGACAACGTTTGGCTTGTTGTAGGTGTGCAAGATGTGGTTCTTTTACACATATACATAGGTCTGTTCTTCCTGGGACCCTTTTCCCATGTACGTTATGACAGAATGTTGAGTAGTCTTCTCTTGGTATTCCGTAGGTCTTTGGTGATTATATATTTCACCTGTGTTTGTATATGTCTGTTAACCCCGATATCCTAATGAATCCAATCCTCACACCTTTCCATTGGTGAACCATAAGTTTGTTTAATGAATCTGTGATTGCCCTTCTCCGTGGAAATATCTGCCCTGGTATCAATTTTTAGGTAACACCTATAAGTGATATCCTACGATATGTGTCTTTCAGTTTCTGACTTACTACAAGTCACGTGATTACCTCTAGACTCATCTACGGTGCTGCAAATGGCATTGTGTCCTTTTTTCCCTTGGCTAATATTCTGTCTTAGCGAGGTCCTTTTTCTGCAATGTGATTCCCTGAGGGCTGAGGATTAGCTGACCTGGGCAGCCTGACCCTGCCGGCAAGCCCTCCCCAGGTGTGCCTGGTTTGAGGTCAATATAAACAGCACTCCAGGCAGCAATAGCCCCTGCAGCTGTGCCTGGCTCCATATTCTCTGCCCCGTCAGCAGTCTCGGGGCTGTGCTGGTGGGAGGGTGTGAGGGTCCACGGCTTTGTTGGTGGCCCGGTGTGAGTGGGGCTCTGCTGGATTTCTGCAGGAGTTGCCAGGCTGCCACCTGTAAAGAAGAGGATGTGTCACCCATAACTTCCACTGGAATTTCTCTCCGGGCTGAGGAAGGAAACAAAGGAGTGGGGGCCAGGACAGGAGGGGTGTCTCAGGCAGGGAAATGGAAAGCTTCCAGAAGAGCGCCCGGGGCCGGGACCATCCTGGCTGGCCTGCAGGCAGCAAGTTGGCCTGCGTGCTGTCGCTGGTGTGGCTCCACGGCCCTTCCTCTAGGCTTTCAAGCCCTTGTACATATTCAGGTGTTTTACCTGGGAAGGGTGGGAACAGTTCAGTAGCAGCTGGCCTGGGGCTCAGCTCACGTTTACTCACAGAGGCCTCGGCATGGTCCCCCAGGTTTGCAATGAGGATGCTCCTTGCATGGGGGGGCGGGGCTGCTGACTATGGGAGATGATTCTCCACGTCTGCCCAATTTCAGAATTGTTTACCGCTGGAGCAAGTGCCTTGGTAGGGTTTTCCTCTGTATAACTGTTTGGTTTAGGTTTTTTTTTTCTTTTTTGGTTCAAGTTAGATTTAATTCCTCTTTTATATATTTATAGATATAAGCATGGGAATAATTCATTCATATCAATACATCTGTGTGAATGGAAGAACTTTTTCCTGTTTTATTTTTAAAAATTTTGAAATTTAATTTTATTTATTTCTTTATACAGCAGGTTACTATTAGTTATATATTTTATGCATATACATGTATATTGGTCCATCCCAATCTCCCAACTCATCCCACCACCACCACCCCATGGCTTCCCCCACTTGGTGTCCATACGTTTGTTCTCTACCTCTGTGTCTCTATTTCTGCCCTGCAAACCAGTTCATCTGTACCATTTTTCTAGGTTCCACCTATATGCATTAATATACAATATTTGTTTTTCTCTTTCTGACTTACTTCACACTGTATGACAGTCTCTAGATCCATCGACTTCTACAAATGAACCAGTTTCATTCCTTTTTATGGCTGAGTAATATTCCATTTTATATATGTACCACATCTTTATCCATTCGTCTTTCTGTGGGCATTTAGGTTGCTTCCATTACCTGGCTATTGTAAATTGTGCTGCAGTGAACATTGTGGTGAATGTGTCTTTTTGATTTATGGTTTTCTCTGGGTATATGCCCAAAAGTGGGATTGCAGGCTCCTATGGTAATTCTCTTTTTAGTTATTTAAAGGAACATCCATACTGTTCTCCATAGTGAGTGTATCAATTTACCTTCCCACCAATAGTGGAAGAGGGTTCCTTTTGTCCACACCATCCCCGGAATTTGTTGTTTGTAGATTTGCTGATGATGCCGATTCTAACAGGTGTGAGGTCATACCTCATTGTCATTTGGATTTGCATTTCTCTAATAATTAGTGATGTTGAGCAGCTTTTCATGTGCGTCTTGGCCATCTCTGTGACTTCTTTAAAGAAACGTCTATATAGATCTTCTGCCCATTTTTGTACTGGGTTGTTTGTTTTATTAATATTAAGCTGCGTGAGCTGTTTATATATATTGGAGATTAAACCTTTGTCCATTGATTCGTTTGCGAATGTTTTCGCCCATTCTGAGGGTTGCCTTTTTCCATCCCCGTTTTTTTAACCAAAAAAGAAAGAAAGCAAAAGAAGCAGAACACTAATGTGCGTGAAATATGCCTCTTGAAACTGTCGTTTTGAAATATGGACGTCTTTTGAATTTTTTGGTCGATATATGACCCTAGGATTTGTTTTCAGGGCAGGTGTCATTTACACGCCTGCAACGATTTTGAATATCCACTGACCATTAGCGCTGGGATTAAAGCTGCTGTTGTGTGAAACGGCCACAAGGTTGCAGCAGTTCTCGCTTACCAAATCTGGTTACTAGGGCAACAGAGCCTCAATGGAAGTCCTGTTCTAGATTGGAATTTAGAATGGAATGTGCCAGGAGAAAGCCCCTCAAGTTTGTCTCACTACTTCTTGTTCGTGTTTTTAATTTAATTTTTTATTTTTTATTACAGCAAGTTTGATGACAACGTTTGGCTTCTTGTAGGTGTGCAAGATGTGGTTCTTTTACACATATACATAGGTCTGTTCTTCCTGGGACCCTTTTCCCATGTACGTTATGACAGAATGTTGAGTAGTCTTCTCTTGGTATTCCGTAGGTCTTTGGTGATTATATATTTCACCTGTGTTTGTATATGTCTGTTAACCCCGATATCCTAATGAATCCAATCCTCACACCTTTCCATTGGTGAACCATAAGTTTCTTTAATGAATCTGTGATTGCCCTTCTCCGTGGAAATATCTGCCCTGGTATCAATTTTTAGGTAACACCTATAAGTGATATCCTACGATATGTGTCTTTCACTTTCTGACTTACTACAAGTCACGTGATTACCTCTAGACTCATCTACGGTGCTGCAAATGGCATTGTGTCCTTTTTTCCCTTGGCTAATATTCTGTCTTAGCGAGGTCCTTTTTCTGCAATGTGATTCCCTGAGGGCTGAGGATTAGCTGACCTGGGCAGCCTGACCCTGCCGGCAAGCCCTCCCCAGGTGTGCCTGGGTTGAGGTCAATATAAACTGCACTCCAGGCAGCAATAGCCCCTGCAGCTGTGCCTGACTCCATATTCTCTGCCCCGTCAGCAGTCTCGGGGCTGTGCTGGTGGGAGGCTATGAGGGTCCACGTCTTTGTTGGTGGCCCGGTGTGAGTGGGGCTCTGCTGGACTTTCTGCAGGAGTTGCCAGGCTGCCACCTGTAAAGAAGAGGATGTGTCACCCATAACTTCCACTGGAAATTCTCTCCAGGCCGAGGAAGGAAACAAAGGAGTGGGGGCCGGGACAGGAGGGGTATCTCAGGCAGGGAAATGGAAAGCTTCCAGAAGAGCGCCTGGGGCCAGGAGCATCCTGGCTGGCCTGCAGGCAGCAAGTTGGCCTGCGTGCTGTCGCTGGTGTGGCTCCACGGCCCTTCCTCTAGGCTTTCAAGCCCTTGTACATATTCAGGTGTTTTACCTGGGAAGGGTGGGAACAGTTCAGTAGCAGCTGGCCTGGGGCTCAGCTCACGTTTATTCACAGAGGCCTCGGCATGGTCCCCCAGCTTTGCAGTGAGGACGCTCCTTGCATGGGGGGACGGGGCTGTTGGTTGTATGGAAGATGATTCCCCACCACTGACCAATTTCAGAATTGTTTACTGCTGGAACAAGTGCCTTGGTAGTGTTTTCCTCTGTATAACTGTTTGGTTTAGGTTTTTTTTTCTTTCTTGGTTCAAGTTAGATTTTATTCCTCGTTTATGTATTTATAGATATAAGCATGGGAATAATTCATTCATATAAATACATCTGTGTGAATGGAAGAACTTTCTTCTGTTTTATTTTTTAAAAATTTGAAATTTAATTTTATTTATTTCTTTATACAGCAGGTTACTATTAGTTATATATTTTATGCATATACATGTATACAGGTCCATCCCAATCTCCCAACTCATCCCACCACCACCACCCCATGGCTTCCCCCACTTGGTGTCCATACGTTTGTTCTCTACCTCTGTGTCTCTATTTCTGTCCTGCATACCAGTTCATCTGTACCATTTTTCTAGGTTCCACATATATGCATTAATATACAATATTTGTTTTTCTCTTTCTGACTTACTTCACTATGTATGACAGTCTCTAGATCCATCGACTTCTCTACAAATGACCCAGTTTCATTCCTTTTTATGGCTGAGCAATATTCCATTTTATATATGTACCACATCTTTATCCATTCGTATTTCTGTGGGCATTTAGGTTGCTTCCATTACCTGGCTATTGTAAATTGTGCTGCAATGAACATTGTGGTGAATGTGTCTTTTTGATTTATGGTTTTCTCTGGGTATATGCCCAAAAGTGGGATTGCAGGCTCCTATGGTAATTCTCTTTTTAGTTATTTAAAGGAACCTCCATACTGTTCTCCATAGTGAGTGTATCAATTGACCTTCCCACCAATAGTGGAAGAGGGTTCCTTTTGTCCACACCATCCCCGGAATTTGTTGTTTGTAGATTTGCTGATGATGCCGATTCTAACAGGTGTGAGGTCATACCTCATTGTCGTTTGGATTTGCATTTCTCTAATAATTAGTGATGTTGAGCAGCTTTTCATGTGCGTCTTGGCCATCTCTGTGACTTCTTTAAAGAAACGTCTATATAGATCTTCTGCCCATTTTTGTACTGGGTTGTTTGTTTTATTAATATTAAGCTGCGTGAGCTGTTTATATATATATTGGAGATTAAACCTTTGTCCATTGATTCGTTTGCGAACGTTTTCGCCCATTCTGAGGCTTGCCTTTTTCCATTCCCGTTTTTTTAACCAAAAAAGAAAGAAAGCAAAAGAAGCAGAACACTAATGTGCGTGAAATATGCCTCTTGAAACTGTCGTTTTGAAATATGGACGTCTTTTGAATTTTTGGGTCGGTATATGACCCCAGGATTTGTTTTCAGGGCAGGTGTCATTTACAGGCCTGCAACGATTTTGAATATCCACTGACCATTAGCGCTGGGATTAAAGCTGCTCTTGTGTGAAACGGCCACAAGGTGGCAGCAGTTCTCGCTTACCAAATCTGGTTACTAGGGCCACAGAGCCTCAATGGAAGTCCTGTTCTAGATTGGAATTTAGAATGGAATGTGCCAGGAGAAAGCCCCTCAAGTTTGTCTCACTACTTCTTGTTCGTGTTTTTAATTTAATTTTTTATTTTTTATTACAGCAAGTTTGATGACAACGTTTGGCTTCTTGTAGGTGTGCAAGATGTGGTTCTTTTACACATATACATAGGTCTGTTCTTCCTGGGACCCTTTCCCATGTACGTTATGACAGAATGTTGAGTAGTCTTCTCTTGGTATTCCGTAGGTCTTTGGTGATTATATATTTCACCTGTGTTTGTATATGTCTGTTAACCCCGATATCCTAATGAATCCAATCCTCACACCTTTCCATTGGTGAACCATAAGTTTCTTTAATGAATCTGTGATTGCCCTTCTCCGTGGAAATATCTGCCCTGGTATCAATTTTTAGGTAACACCTATAAGTGATATCCTACGATATGTGTCTTTCACTTTCTGACTTACTACAAGTCACGTGATTACCTCTACACTCATCTACGGTGCTGCAAATGGCATTGTGTCCTTTTTTCCCTTGGCTAATATTCTGTCTTAGCGAGGTCCATTTTCTGCAGTGTGATTCCCTGAGGGCTGAGCATTAGCTGACCTGGGCAGCCTGACCCTGCCGGCAAGCCCTCCCCAGGTGTGCCTGGTTTGAGGTCAATATAAACAGCAGTCCAGGCAGCAATAGCCCCTGCAGCTGTGCCTGACTCCATATTCTCTGCCCCGTCAGCAGTCTCGGGGCTGTGCTGGTGGGAGGGTGTGAGGGTCCACGGCTTTGTTGGTGGCCCGGTGTGAGTGGGGCTCTGCTGGACTTTCTGCAGGAGTTGCCAGGCTGCCACCTGTAAAGAAGAGGATGTGTCACCCATAACTTCCACTGGAATTTCTCTCCGGGCCGAGGAAGGAAACAAAGGAGTGGGGGCCGGGACAGGAGGGGTATCTCAGGCAGGGAAATGGAAAGCTTCCAGAAGAGCGCCCGGGGCCAGGACCATCCTGGCTGGCCTGCAGGCAGCAAGTTGGCCTGCGTGCTGTCGCTGGTGTGGCTCCACGGCCCTTCCTCCAGGCTTTCAAGCCCTTGTACATATTCAGGTGTTTTACCTGGGAAGGGTGGGAACAGTTCAGTAGCAGCTGGCCTGGGGCTCAGCTCACGTTTACTCACAGAGGCCTCGGCATGGTCCCCCAGCTATGCAGTGAGGACGCTCCTTGCATGGGGGGACGGGGCTGTTGGTTGTATGGAAGATGATTCCCCACCACTGACCAATTTCAGAATTGTTTACTGCTGGAACAAGTGCCTTGGTAGTGTTTTCCTCTGTATAACTGTTTGGTTTAGGTTTTTTTTTTCTTTCTTGGTTCAAGTTAGATTTTATTCCTCGTTTATGTATTTATAGATATAAGCATGGGAATAATTCATTCATATAAATACATCTGTGTGAATGGAAGAACTTTCTTCTGTTTTATTTTTAAAAATTTTGAAATTTAATTTTATTTATTTCTTTATACAGCAGGTTACTATTAGTTATATATTTTATGCATATACATGTATACAGGTCCATCTCAATCTCCCAACTCATCCCACCACCACCACCCTATGGCTTCCCCCACTTGGTGTCCATACGTTTGTTCTCTACCTCTGTGTCTCTATTTCTGTCCTGCATACCAGTTCATCTGTACCATTTTTCTAGGTTCCACCTATATGCATTAATATACAATATTTGTTTTTCTCTTTCTGACTTACTTCACTCTGTATGACAGTCTCTAGATCCATCGACTTCTACAAATGAACCAGTTTCATTCCTATTTATGGCTGAGTAATATTCCATTTTATATATGTACCACATCTTTATCCATTCGTCTGTCTGTGGGCATTTAGGTTGCTTCCATTACCTGGCTATTGTAAATTGTGCTGCAATGAACATTGTGGTGAATGTGTCTTTTTGATTTATGGTTTTCTCTGGGTTTAGGCCCAGAAGTGGGATTGCTGGATCCTATGGAAATTCTCTTTTTAGTTTTTTAAAGGAACCTCCATACTGTTCTCCATAGTGACTGTATCAATTTACCTTCCCACCAATAGTGGAAGAGGGTTCCTTTTGTCCACACCCTCCCCAGAATTTGTTGTTTGTAGATTTTCTGATGATGCCGATTCTAACAGGTGTGAGGTCATACCTCATTGTCGTTGGGATTTGCATTTCTCTAATAATTAGTGATGTTGAGCAGCTTTTCATGTGCGTCTTGGCCATCTCTGTGACATCTTTGAAGAAACGTCTATTAAGATCTTCTGCCCATTTTTGTATTGGGTTGTTTGTTTTATTAATATTAAGCTGCGTGAGCTGTTTATATATATTGGAGATTAAACCTTTGTCCATTGATTCGTTTGCAAATGTTTTCGCCCATTCTGAGGGTTGCCTTTTTCCATCCCCGTTTTTTTAACCAAAAAAGAAAGAAAGCAAAAGAAGCAGAACACTAATGTGCGTGAAATATGCCTCTTTAAACTGTCGTTTTGAAATATGGACGTCTTTTGAATTTTTTGGTCGATATATGACCCTAGGATTTGTTTTCAGGGCAGGTGTCATTTACAGGCCTGCAACGATTTTGAATATCCACTGACCATTAGCGCTGGGATTAAAGCTGCTGTTGTGTGAAACGGCCACAAGGTGGCAGCAGTTCTCGCTTACCAAATCTGGTTACTAGGGCCACAGAGCCTCAATGGAAGTCCTGTTCTAGATTGGAATTTAGAATGGAATGTGCCAGGAGAAAGCCCCTCAAGTTTGTCTCACTACTTCTTGTTTGTGTTTTTAATTTAATTTTTTATTTTTTATTACAGCAAGTTTGATGACAACGTTTGGCTTCTTGTAGGTGTGCAAGATGTGGTTCTTTTACACATATACATAGGTCTGTTCTTCCTGGGACCCTTTTCCCATGTACGTTATGACAGAATGTTGAGTAGTCTTCTCTTGGTATTCCGTAGGTCTTTGGTGATTATATATTTCACCTGTGTTTGTATATGTCTGTTAACCCCGATATCCTAATGAATCCAATCCTCACACCTTTCCATTGGTGAACCATAAGTTTCTTTAATGAATCTGTGATTGCCCTTCTCCGTGGAAATATCTGCCCTGGTATCAATTTTTAGGTAACACCTATAAGTGATATCCTACGATATGTGTCTTTCACTTTCTGACTTACTACAAGTCACGTGATTACCTCTAGACTCATCTACGGTGCTGCAAATGGCATTGTGTCTTTTTTCCGTTGGCTAATATTCTGTCTTAGCGAGGTCCTTTTTCTGCAATGTGATTCCCTGAGGGCTGAGGATTAGCTGACCTGGGCAGCCTGACCCTGCCGGCAAGCCCTCCCCAGGTGTGCCTGGGTTGAGGTCAATATAAACAGCACTCCAGGCAGCAATAGCCCCTGCAGTTGTGCCTGACACCATATTCTCTGCCCCGTCAGCAGTCTTGGGGCTGTGCTGGTGGGAGGGTGTGAGGGTCCACGGCTTTGTTGGTGGCCCGGTGTGAGTGGGGCTCTTCTGGACTTTCTGCAGGAGTTGCCAGGCTGCCACCTGTAAAGAAGAGGATGTGTCACCCATAACTTCCACTGGAATTTCTCTCCGGGCCGAGGAAGGAAAAAAAGGAGTGGGGGCCGGGACAGGAGGGGTATCTCAGGCAGGGAAATGGAAAGATTCCAGAAGCGCGCCCGGGGCCAAGACCATCCTGGCTGGCCTGCAGGCAGCAAGTTGGCCTGCGTGCTGTCGCTGGTGTGGCTCCACGGCCCTTCGTCCAGGCTTTCAAGCCCTTGTACATATTCAGGTGTTTTACCTGGGAAGGGTGGGAACAGTTCAGTAGCAGCTGGCCTGGGGCTCAGCTCACGTTTACTCACAGAGGCCTCGGCATGGTCCCCCAGCTTTGCAGTGAGGACGCTCCTTGCATGGGGTGACGGGGCTGTTGGTTGTATGGAAGATGATTCCCCACCACTGCCCAATTTCAGAATTGTTTACTGCTGGAACAAGTGCCTAGGTAGTGTTTTCCTCTGTATAACTGTTTGGTTTAGGATTTATTTTTTTGTTTTTTGGTTCAAGTTAGATTTTATTCCTCTTTTATATATTTATAGATATAAGCATGGGAATAATTCATTCATATAAATACATCTGTGTGAATGGAAGAACTTTTTCCTGTTTTATTTTTAAAAATTTTGAAATTTAATTTTGTTTATTTCTTTATGCAGCAGGTTACTATTAGTTATATATTTTATGCATATACATGTATACAGGTCCATCCCAATCTCCCAACTCATCCCACCACCACCACCCCATGGCTTCCCCCACTTGGTGTCCATACGTTTGTTCTCTACCTCTGTGTCTCTATTTCTGTCCTGCATACCAGTTCATCTGTACCATTTTTCTAGGTTCCACCTATATGCATTAATATACAATATTTGTTTTTCTCTTTCTGACTTACTTCACTCTGTATGACAGTCTCTAGATCCATCGACTTCTACAAATGAACCAGTTTCATTCCTATTTATGGCTGAGTAATATTCCATTTTATATATGTACCACATCTTTATCCATTCGTCTGTCTGTGGGCATTTAGGTTGCTTCCATTACCTGGCTATTGTAAATTGTGCTGCAATGAACATTGTGGTGAATGTGTCTTTTTGATTCATGGTTTTCTCTGGGTTTATGCCCAGAAGTGGGATTGCTGGATCCTATGGAAATTCTCTTTTTAGTTTTTTAAAGGAACCTCCATACTGTTCTCCATAGTGACTGTATCAATTTACCTTCCCGCCAATAGTGGAAGAGGGTTCCTTTTGTCCACACCCTCCCCAGAATTTGTTGTTTGTAGATTTTCTGATGATGCCGATTCTAACAGGTGTGAGGTCATACCTCATTGTCGTTTGGATTTGCATTTCTCTAATAATTAGTGATGTTGAGCAGCTTTTCATGTGCGTCTTGGCCATCTCTGTGACATCTTTGAAGAAACGTCTATTAAGATCTTCTGCCCATTTTTGTATTGGGTTGTTTGTTTTATTAATATTAAGCTGCGTGAGCTGTTTATATATATTGGAGATTAAACCTTTGTCCATTGATTCGTTTGCAAATGTTTTCGCCCATTCTGAGGGATGCCTTTTTCCATCCCCGTTTTTTTAACCAAAAAAGAAAGAAAGCAAAAGAAGCAGAACACTAATGTGCGTGAAATATGCCTCTTTAAACTGTCGTTTTGAAATATGGACGTCTTTTGCATTTTTTGGTCGATATATGACCCTAGGATTTGTTTTCAGGGCAGGTGTCATTTACAGGCCTGCAACGATTTTGAATATCCACTGACCATTAGCGCTGGGATTAAAGCTGCTGTTGTGTGAAACGGCCACAAGGTGGCAGCAGTTCTCGCTTACCAAATCTGGTTACTAGGGCCACAGAGCCTCAATGGAAGTCCTGTTCTAGATTGGAATTTAGAATGGAATGTGCCAGGAGAAAGCCCCTCAAGTTTGTCTCACTACTTCTTGTTCGTGTTTTTAATTTAATTTTTTATTTTTTATTACAGCAAGTTTGATGACAACGTTTGGCTTGTTGTAGGTGTGCAAGATGTGGTTCTTTTACACATATACATAGGTCTGTTCTTCCTGGGACCCTTTTCCCATGTACGTTATGACAGAATGTTGAGTAGTCTTCTCTTGGTATTCCGTAGGTCTTTGGTGATTATATATTTCACCTGTGTTTGTATATGTCTGTTAACCCCGATATCCTAATGAATCCAATCCTCACACCTTTCCATTGGTGAACCATAAGTTTCTTTAATGAATCTGTGATTGCCCTTCTCCATGGAAATATCTGCCCTGGTATCAATTTTTAGGTAACACCTATAAGTGATATCCTACGATATGTGTCTTTCACTTTCTGACTTACTACAAGTCACGTGATTACCTCTAGACTCATCTACGGTGCTGCAAATGGCATTGTGTCCTTTTTTCCCTTGGCTAATATTCTGTCTTAGCGAGGTCCTTTTTCTGCAATGTGATTCCCTGAGGGCTGAGGATTAGCTGACCTGGGCAGCCTGACCCTGCCGGCAAGCCCTCCCCAGGTGTGCCTGGGTTGAGGTCAATATAAACAGCACTCCAGGCAGCAATAGCCCCTGCAGTTGTGCCTGACTCCATATTCTCTGCCCCGTCAGCAGTCTTGGGGCTGTGCTGGTGGGAGGGTGTGAGGGTCCACGGCTTTGTTGGTGGCCCGGTGTGAGTGGGGCTCTGCTGGACTTTCTGCAGGAGTTGCCAGGCTGCCACCTGTAAAGAAGAGGATGTGTCACCCATAACTTCCACTGGAATTTCTCTCCGGGCTGAGGAAGGAAAAAAAGGAGTGGGGGCCGGGACAGGAGGGGTATCTCAGGCAGGGAAATGGAAAGCTTCCAGAAGAGCGCCCGGGGCCAGGACCATCCTGGCTGGCCTGCAGGCAGCAAGTTGGCCTGCGTGCTGTCGCTGGTGTGGCTCCACGGCCCTTCCCCCAGTCTTTCAAGCCCTTGTACATATTCAGGTGTTTTACCTGGGAAGGGTGGGAACAGTTCAGTAGCAGCTGGCCTGGGGCTCAGCTCACGTTTACTCACAGAGGCCTCGGCATGGTCCCCCAGCTTTGCAGTGAGGACGCTCCTTGCATGGGGGGACGGGGCTGTTGGTTGTATGGAAGATGATTCCCCACCACTGACCAATTTCAGAATTGTTTACTGCTGGAACAAGTGCCTAGGTAGTGTTTTCCTCTGTATAACTGTTTGGTTTAGGATTTATTTTTTTGTTTTTTGGTTCAAGTTAGATTTTATTCCTCTTTTATATATTTATAGATATAAGCATGGGAATAATTCATTCATATAAATACATCTGTGTGAATGGAAGAACTTTTTCCTGTTTTATTTTTAAAAATTTTGAAATTTAATTTTGTTTATTTCTTTATGCAGCAGGTTACTATTAGTTATATATTTTATGCATATACATGTATACAGGTCCATCCCAATCTCCCAACTCATCCCACCACCACCACCCCATGGCTTCCCCCACTTGGTGTCCATACGTTTGTTCTCTACCTCTGTGTCTCTATTTCTGTCCTGCATACCAGTTCATCTGTACCATTTTTCTAGGTTCCACCTATATGCATTAATATACAATATTTGTTTTTCTCTTTCTGACTTACTTCACTCTGTATGACAGTCTCTAGATCCATCGACTTCTACAAATGAACCAGTTTCATTCCTATTTATGGCTGAGTAATATTCCATTTTATATATGTACCACATCTTTATCCATTCGTCTGTCTGTGGGCATTTAGGTTGCTTCCATTACCTGGCTATTGTAAATTGTGCTGCAATGAACATTGTGGTGAATGTGTCTTTTTGATTTATGGTTTTCTCTGGGTTTATGCCCAGAAGTGGGATTGCTGGATCCTATGGAAATTCTCTTTTTAGTTTTTTAAAGGAACCTCCATACTGTTCTCCATAGTGACTGTATCAATTTACCTTCCCACCAATAGTGGAAGAGGGTTCCTTTTGTCCACACCCTCCCCAGAATTTGTTGTTTGTAGATTTTCTGATGATGCCGATTCTAACAGGTGTGAGGTCATACCTCATTGTCGTTTGGATTTGCATTTCTCTAATAATTAGTGATGTTGAGCAGCTTTTCATGTGCGTCTTGGCCATCTCTGTGACTTCTTTAAAGAAACGTCTATATAGATCTTCTGCCCATTTTTGTACTGGGTTGTTTGTTTTATTAATATTAAGCTGCGTGAGCTGTTTATATATATTGGAGATTAAACCTTTGTCCATTGATTCGTTTGCGAACGTTTTCGCCCATTCTGAGGCTTGCCTTTTTCCATTCCCGTTTTTTTAACCAAAAAAGAAAGAAAGCAAAAGAAGCAGAACACTAATGTGCGTGAAATATGCCTCTTGAAACAGTCGTTTTGAAATATGGACGTCTTTTGCATTTTTTGGTCGGTATATGACCCCAGGATTTGTTTTCAGGGCAGGTGTCATTTACAGGCCTGCAACGATTTTGAATATCCACTGACCATTAGCGCTGGGATTAAAGCTGCTGTTGTGTGAAACGGCCACAAGGTGGCAGCAGTTCTCGCTTACCAAATCTGGTTACTAGGGCCACAGAGCCTCAATGGAAGTCCTGTTCTAGATTGGAATTTAGAATGGAATGTGCCAGGAGAAAGCCCCTCAAGTTTGTCTCACTACTTCTTGTTCGTGTTTTTAATTTAATTTTTTATTTTTTATTACAGCAAGTTTGATGACAACGTTTGGCTTGTTGTAGGTGTGCAAGATGTGGTTCTTTTACACATATACATAGGTCTGTTCTTCCTGGGACCCTTTTCCCATGTACGTTATGACAGAATGTTGAGTAGTCTTCTCTTGGTATTCCGTAGGTCTTTGGTGATTATATATTTCACCTGTGTTTGTATATGTCTGTTAACCCCGATATCCTAATGAATCCAATCCTCACACCTTTCCATTGGTGAACCATAAGTTTGTTTAATGAATCTGTGATTGCCCTTCTCCGTGGAAATATCTGCCCTGGTATCAATTTTTAGGTAACACCTATAAGTGATATCCTAAGATATGTGTCTTTCACTTTCTGACTTACTACAAGTCACGTGATTACCTCTAGACTCATCTACGGTGCTGCAAATGGCATTGTGTCCTTTTTTCCCTTGGCTAATATTCTGTCTTAGCGAGGTCCATTTTCTGCAATGTGATTCCCTGGGGGCTGAGGATTAGCTGACCTGGGCAGCCTGACCCTGCCGGCAAGCCCTCCCCTGGTGTGCCTGGGTTGAGGTCAATATAAACAGCACTCCAGGCAGCAATAGCCCCTGCAGCTGTGCCTGACTCCATATTCTCTGCCCCGTCAGCAGTCTCGGGGCTGTGCTGGTGGGAGGGTGTGAGGGTCCACGGCTTTGTTGGTGGCCCGGTGTGAGTGGGGCTCTGCTGGACTTTCTGCAGGAGTTGCCAGGCTGCCACCTGTAAAGAAGAGGATGTGTCACCCATAACTTCCACTGGAATTTCTCTCCGGGCCGAGGAAGGAAACAAAGGAGTGGGGGCCGGGACAGGAGGGGTATCTCAGGCAGGGAAATGGAAAGCTTCCAGAAGAGCGCCCGGGGCCAGGACCATCCTGGCTGGCCTGCAGGCAGCAAGTTGGCCTGCGTGCTGTCGCTGGTGTGGCTCCACGGCCCTTCCTCTAGGCTTTCAAGCCCTTGTACATATTCAGGTGTTTTACCTGGGAAGGGTGGGAACAGTTCAGTAGCAGCTGGCCTGGGGCTCAGCTGACGTTTACTCACAGAGGCCTCGGCATGGTCCCCCAGCTTTGCAGTGAGGACGCTCCTTGCATGGGGGGACGGGGCTGTTGGTTGTATGGAAGATGATTCCCCACCACTGACCAATTTCAGAATTGTTTACTGCTGGAACAAGTGCCTTGGTAGTGTTTTCCTCTGTATAACTGTTTGGTTTAGGTTTTTTTTTCTTTCTTGGTTCAAGTTAGATTTTATTCCTCGTTTATGTATTTATAGATATAAGCATGGGAATAATTCATTCATATAAATACATCTGTGTGAATGGAAGAACTTTCTTCTGTTTTATTTTTAAAAATTTTGAAATTTAATTTTATTTATTTCTTTATACAGCAGGTTACTATTAGTTATATATTTTATGCATATACATGTATACAGGTCCATCCCAATCTCCCAACTCATCCCACCACCGCCACCCCATGGCTTCCCCCACTTGGTGTCCCTACATTTGTTCTCTACCTCTGTGTCTCTATTTCTGTCCTGCATACCAGTTCATCTGTACCATTTTTCTAGGTTCCACCTATATGCATTAATATACAATATTTGTTTTTCTCTTTCTGACTTACTTCACTCTGTATGACAGTCTCTAGATCCATCGACTTCTCTACAAATGACCCAGTTTCATTCCTTTTTATGGCTGAGAAATATTCCATTTTATATATGTACCACATCTTTATCCATTCGTCTTTCTGTGGGCATTTAGGTTGCTTCCATTACCTGGCTATTGTAAATTGTGCTGCAATGAACATTGTGGTGAATGTGTCTTTTTGATTTATGGTTTTCTCTGGGTATATGCCCAAAAGTGGGATTGCAGGCTCCTATGGTAATTCTCTTTTTAGTTATTTAAAGGAACCTCCATACTGTTCTCCATAGTGAGTGTATCAATTTACCTTCCCACCAATAGTGGAAGAGGGTTCCTTTTGTCCACACCATCCCCGGAATTTGTTGTTTGTAGATTTGCTGATGATGCCGATTCTAACAGGTGTGAGGTCATACCTCATTGTCGTTTGGATTTGCATTTCTCTAATAATTAGTGATGTTGAGCAGCTTTTCATGTGCGTCTTGGCCATCTCTGTGACTTCTTTAAAGAAACGTCTATATAGATCTTCTGCCCATTTTTGTACTGGGTTGTTTGTTTTATTAATATTAAGCTGCGTGAGCTGTTTATATATATATTGGAGATTAAACCTTTGTCCATTGATTCGTTTGCGAACGTTTTCGCCCATTCTGAGGCTTGCCTTTTTCCATTCCCGTTTTTTTAACCAAAAAAGAAAGAAAGCAAAAGAAGCAGAACACTAATGTGCGTGAAATATGCCTCTTGAAACAGTCGTTTTGAAATATGGACGTCTTTTGCATTTTTTGGTCGGTATATGACCCCAGGATTTGTTTTCAGGGCAGGTGTCATTTACAGGCCTGCAACGATTTTGAATATCCACTGACCATTAGCGCTGGGATTAAAGCTGCTGTTGTGTGAAACGGCCACAAGGTGGCAGCAGTTCTCGCTTACCAAATCTGGTTACTAGGGCCACAGAGCCTCAATGGAAGTCCTGTTCTAGATTGGAATTTAGAATGGAATGTGCCAGGAGAAAGCCCCTCAAGTTTGTCTCACTACTTCTTGTTCGTGTTTTTAATTTAATTTTTTATTTTTTATTACAGCAAGTTTGATGACAACGTTTGGCTTCTTGTAGGTGTGCAAGATGTGGTTCTTTTACACATATACATAGGTCTGTTCTTCCTGGGACCCTTTTCCCATGTACGTTATGACAGAATGTTGAGTAGTCTTCTCTTGGTATTCCGTAGGTCTTTGGTGATTATATATTTCACCTGTGTTTGTATATGTCTGTTAACCCCGATATCCTAATGAATCCAATCCTCACACCTTTCCATTGGTGAACCATAAGTTTGTTTAATGAATCTGTGATTGCCCTTCTCCGTGGAAATATCTGCCCTGGTATCAATTTTTAGGTAACACCTATAAGTGATATCCTACGATATGTGTCTTTCACTTTCTGACTTACTACAAGTCACGTGATTACCTCTAGACTCATCTACGGTGCTGCAAATGGCATTGTGTCCTTTTTTCCCTTGGCTAATATTCTGTCTTAGCGAGGTCCATTTTCTGCAATGTGATTCCCTGGGGGCTGAGGATTAGCTGACCTGGGCAGCCTGACCCTGCCGGCAAGCCCTCCCCAGGTGTGCCTGGTTTGAGGTCAATATAAACAGCACTCCAGGCAGCAATAGCCCCTGCAGCTGTGCCTGACTCCATATTCTCTGCCCCGTCAGCAGTCTCGGGGCTGTGCTGGTGGGAGGGTGTGAGGGTCCACGGCTTTGTTGGTGGCCCGGTGTGAGTGGGGCTCTGCTGGACTTTCTGCAGGAGTTGCCAGGCTGCCACCTGTAAAGAAGAGGATGTGTCACCCATAACTTCCACTGGAATTTCTCTCCGGGCCGAGGAAGGAAACAAAGGAGTGGGGGCCGGGACAGGAGGGGTATCTCAGGCAGGGAAATGGAAAGCTTCCAGAAGAGCGCCCGGGGCCAGGACCATCCTGGCTGGCCTGCAGGCAGCAAGTTGGCCTGCGTGCTGTCGCTGGTGTGGCTCCACGGCCCTTCCTCTAGGCTTTCAAGCCCTTGTACATATTCAGGTGTTTTACCTGGGAAGGGTGGGAACAGTTCAGTAGCAGCTGGCCTGGGGCTCAGCTGACGTTTACTCACAGAGGCCTCGGCATGGTCCCCCAGCTTTGCAGTGAGGACGCTCCTTGCATGGGGGGACGGGGCTGTTGGTTGTATGGAAGATGATTCCCCACCACTGACCAATTTCAGAATTGTTTACTGCTGGAACAAGTGCCTTGGTAGTGTTTTCCTCTGTATAACTGTTTGGTTTAGGTTTTTTTTTTCTTTCTTGGTTCAAGTTAGATTTTATTCCTCGTTTATGTATTTATAGATATAAGCATGGGAATAATTCATTCATATAAATACATCTGTGTGAATGGAAGAACTTTCTTCTGTTTTATTTTTAAAAATTTTGAAATTTAATTTTATTTATTTCTTTATACAGCAGGTTACTATTAGTTATATATTTTATGCATATACATGTATACAGGTCCATCCCAATCTCCCAACTCATCCCACCACCGCCACCCCATGGCTTCCCCCACTTGGTGTCCCTACATTTGTTCTCTACCTCTGTGTCTCTATTTCTGTCCTGCATACCAGTTCATCTGTACCATTTTTCTAGGTTCCACCTATATGCATTAATATACAATATTTGTTTTTCTCTTTCTGACTTACTTCACTCTGTCTGACAGTCTCTAGATCCATCGACTTCTCTACAAATGACCCAGTTTCATTCCTTTTTATGGCTGAGAAATATTCCATTTTATATATGTACCACATCTTTATCCATTCGTCTTTCTGTGGGCATTTAGGTTGCTTCCATTACCTGGCTATTGTAAATTGTGCTGCAATGAACATTGTGGTGAATGTGTCTTTTTGATTTATGGTTTTCTCTGGGTATATGCCCAAAAGTGGGATTGCAGGCTCCTATGGTAATTCTCTTTTTAGTTATTTAAAGGAACCTCCATACTGTTCTCCATAGTGAGTGTATCAATTGACCTTCCCACCAATAGTGGAAGAGGGTTCCTTTTGTCCACACCATCCCCGGAATTTGTTGTTTGTAGATTTGCTGATGATGCCGATTCTAACAGGTGTGAGGTCATACCTCATTGTCGTTTGGATTTGCATTTCTCTAATAATTAGTGATGTTGAGCAGCTTTTCATGTGCGTCTTGGCCATCTCTGTGACTTCTTTAAAGAAACGTCTATATAGATCTTCTGCCCATTTTTGTACTGGGTTGTTTGTTTTATTAATATTAAGCTGCGTGAGCTGTTTATATATATATTGGAGATTAAACCTTTGTCCATTGATTCGTTTGCGAACGTTTTCGCCCATTCTGAGGCTTGCCTTTTTCCATTCCCGTTTTTTTAACCAAAAAAGAAAGAAAGCAAAAGAAGCAGAACACTAATGTGCGTGAAATATGCCTCTTGAAACAGTCGTTTTGAAATATGGACGTCTTTTGCATTTTTTGGTCGGTATATGACCCCAGGATTTGTTTTCAGGGCAGGTGTCATTTACAGGCCTGCAACGATTTTGAATATCCACTGACCATTAGCGCTGGGATTAAAGCTGCTGTTGTGTGAAACGGCCACAAGGTGGCAGCAGTTCTCGCTTACCAAATCTGGTTACTAGGGCCACAGAGCCTCAATGGAAGTCCTGTTCTAGATTGGAATTTAGAATGGAATGTGCCAGGAGAAAGCCCCTCAAGTTTGTCTCACTACTTCTTGTTCGTGTTTTTAATTTAATTTTTTATTTTTTATTACAGCAAGTTTGATGACAACGTTTGGCTTCTTGTAGGTGTGCAAGATGTGGTTCTTTTACACATATACATAGGTCTGTTCTTCCTGGGACCCTTTTCCCATGTACGTTATGACAGAATGTTGAGTAGTCTTCTCTTGGTATTCCGTAGGTCTTTGGTGATTATATATTTCACCTGTGTTTGTATATGTCTGTTAACCCCGATATCCTAATGAATCCAATCCTCACACCTTTCCATTGGTGAACCATAAGTTTGTTTAATGAATCTGTGATTGCCCTTCTCCGTGGAAATATCTGCCCTGGTATCAATTTTTAGGTAACACCTATAAGTGATATCCTACGATATGTGTCTTTCACTTTCTGACTTACTACAAGTCACGTGATTACCTCTAGACTCATCTACGGTGCTGCAAATGGCATTGTGTCCTTTTTTCCCTTGGCTAATATTCTGTCTTAGCGAGGTCCATTTTCTGCAATGTGATTCCCTGGGGGCTGAGGATTAGCTGACCTGGGCAGCCTGACCCTGCCGGCAAGCCCTCCCCAGGTGTGCCTGGTTTGAGGTCAATATAAACAGCACTCCAGGCAGCAATAGCCCCTGCAGCTGTGCCTGACTCCATATTCTCTGCCCCGTCAGCAGTCTCGGGGCTGTGCTGGTGGGAGGGTGTGAGGGTCCACGGCTTTGTTGGTGGCCCGGTGTGAGTGGGGCTCTGCTGGACTTTCTGCAGGAGTTGCCAGGCTGCCACCTGTAAAGAAGAGGATGTGTCACCCATAACTTCCACTGGAATTTCTCTCCGGGCCGAGGAAGGAAACAAAGGAGTGGGGGCCGGGACAGGAGGGGTATCTCAGGCAGGGAAATGGAAAGCTTCCAGAAGAGCGCCCGGGGCCAGGACCATCCTGGCTGGCCTGCAGGCAGCAAGTTGGCCTGCGTGCTGTCGCTGGTGTGGCTCCACGGCCCTTCCTCTAGGCTTTCAAGCCCTTGTACATATTCAGGTGTTTTACCTGGGAAGGGTGGGAACAGTTCAGTAGCAGCTGGCCTGGGGCTCAGCTGACGTTTACTCACAGAGGCCTCGGCATGGTCCCCCAGCTTTGCAGTGAGGACGCTCCTTGCATGGGGGGACGGGGCTGTTGGTCGTATGGAAGATGATTCCCCACCACTGACCAATTTCAGAATTGTTTACTGCTGGAACAAGTGCCTTGGTAGTGTTTTCCTCTGTATAACTGTTTGGTTTAGGTTTTTTTTTTCTTTCTTGGTTCAAGTTAGATTTTATTCCTCGTTTATGTATTTATAGATATAAGCATGGGAATAATTCATTCATATAAATACATCTGTGTGAATGGAAGAACTTTCTTCTGTTTTATTTTTAAAAATTTTGAAATTTAATTTTATTTATTTCTTTATACAGCAGGTTACTATTAGTTATATATTTTATGCATATACATGTATACAGGTCCATCCCAATCTCCCAACTCATCCCACCACCGCCACCCCATGGCTTCCCCCACTTGGTGTCCCTACATTTGTTCTCTACCTCTGTGTCTCTATTTCTGTCCTGCATACCAGTTCATCTGTACCATTTTTCTAGGTTCCACCTATATGCATTAATATACAATATTTGTTTTTCTCTTTCTGACTTACTTCACTCTGTATGACAGTCTCTAGATCCATCGACTTCTCTACAAATGACCCAGTTTCATTCCTTTTTATGGCTGAGAAATATTCCATTTTATATATGTACCACATCTTTATCCATTCGTCTTTCTGTGGGCATTTAGGTTGCTTCCATTACCTGGCTATTGTAAATTGTGCTGCAATGAACATTGTGGTGAATGTGTCTTTTTGATTTATGGTTTTCTCTGGGTATATGCCCAAAAGTGGGATTGCAGGCTCCTATGGTAATTCTCTTTTTAGTTATTTAAAGGAACCTCCATACTGTTCTCCATAGTGAGTGTATCAATTGACCTTCCCACCAATAGTGGAAGAGGGTTCCTTTTGTCCACACCATCCCCGGAATTTGTTGTTTGTAGATTTGCTGATGATGCCGATTCTAACAGGTGTGAGGTCATACCTCATTGTCGTTTGGATTTGCATTTCTCTAATAATTAGTGATGTTGAGCAGCTTTTCATGTGCGTCTTGGCCATCTCTGTGACTTCTTTAAAGAAACGTCTATATAGATCTTCTGCCCATTTTTGTACTGGGTTGTTTGTTTTATTAATATTAAGCTGCGTGAGCTGTTTATATATATATTGGAGATTAAACCTTTGTCCATTGATTCGTTTGCGAACGTTTTCGCCCATTCTGAGGCTTGCCTTTTTCCATTCCCGTTTTTTTAACCAAAAAAGAAAGAAAGCAAAAGAAGCAGAACACTAATGTGCGTGAAATATGCCTCTTGAAACAGTCGTTTTGAAATATGGACGTCTTTTGCATTTTTTGGTCGGTATATGACCCCAGGATTTGTTTTCAGGGCAGGTGTCATTTACAGGCCTGCAACGATTTTGAATATCCACTGACCATTAGCGCTGGGATTAAAGCTGCTGTTGTGTGAAACGGCCACAAGGTGGCAGCAGTTCTCGCTTACCAAATCTGGTTACTAGGGCCACAGAGCCTCAATGGAAGTCCTGTTCTAGATTGGAATTTAGAATGGAATGTGCCAGGAGAAAGCCCCTCAAGTTTGTCTCACTACTTCTTGTTCGTGTTTTTAATTTAATTTTTTATTTTTTATTACAGCAAGTTTGATGACAACGTTTGGCTTCTTGTAGGTGTGCAAGATGTGGTTCTTTTACACATATACATAGGTCTGTTCTTCCTGGGACCCTTTTCCCATGTACGTTATGACAGAATGTTGAGTAGTCTTCTCTTGGTATTCCGTAGGTCTTTGGTGATTATATATTTCACCTGTGTTTGTATATGTCTGTTAACCCCGATATCCTAATGAATCCAATCCTCACACCTTTCCATTGGTGAACCATAAGTTTGTTTAATGAATCTGTGATTGCCCTTCTCCGTGGAAATATCTGCCCTGGTATCAATTTTTAGGTAACACCTATAAGTGATATCCTACGATATGTGTCTTTCACTTTCTGACTTACTACAAGTCACGTGATTACCTCTAGACTCATCTACGGTGCTGCAAATGGCATTGTGCCCTTTTTTCCCTTGGCTAATATTCTGTCTTAGCGAGGTCCATTTTCTGCAATGTGATTCCCTGGGGGCTGAGGATTAGCTGACCTGGGCAGCCTGACCCTGCCGGCAAGCCCTCCCCAGGTGTGCCTGGTTTGAGGTCAATATAAACAGCACTCCAGGCAGCAATAGCCCCTGCAGCTGTGCCTGACTCCATATTCTCTGCCCCGTCAGCAGTCTCGGGGCTGTGCTGGTGGGAGGGTGTGAGGGTCCACGGCTTTGTTGGTGGCCCGGTGTGAGTGGGGCTCTGCTGGACTTTCTGCAGGAGTTGCCAGGCTGCCACCTGTAAAGAAGAGGATGTGTCACCCATAACTTCCACTGGAATTTCTCTCCGGGCCGAGGAAGGAAACAAAGGAGTGGGGGCCGGGACAGGAGGGGTATCTCAGGCAGGGAAATGGAAAGCTTCCAGAAGAGCGCCCGGGGCCAGGACCATCCTGGCTGGCCTGCAGGCAGCAAGTTGGCCTGCGTGCTGTCGCTGGTGTGGCTCCACGGCCCTTCCTCTAGGCTTTCAAGCCCTTGTACATATTCAGGTGTTTTACCTGGGAAGGGTGGGAACAGTTCAGTAGCAGCTGGCCTGGGGCTCAGCTGACGTTTACTCACAGAGGCCTCGGCATGGTCCCCCAGCTTTGCAGTGAGGACGCTCCTTGCATGGGGGGACGGGGCTGTTGGTCGTATGGAAGATGATTCCCCACCACTGACCAATTTCAGAATTGTTTACTGCTGGAACAAGTGCCTTGGTAGTGTTTTCCTCTGTATAACTGTTTGGTTTAGGTTTTTTTTTTCTTTCTTGGTTCAAGTTAGATTTTATTCCTCGTTTATGTATTTATAGATATAAGCATGGGAATAATTCATTCATATAAATACATCTGTGTGAATGGAAGAACTTTCTTCTGTTTTATTTTTAAAAATTTTGAAATTTAATTTTATTTATTTCTTTATACAGCAGGTTACTATTAGTTATATATTTTATGCATATACATGTATACAGGTCCATCCCAATCTCCCAACTCATCCCACCACCGCCACCCCATGGCTTCCCCCACTTGGTGTCCCTACATTTGTTCTCTACCTCTGTGTCTCTATTTCTGTCCTGCATACCAGTTCATCTGTACCATTTTTCTAGGTTCCACCTATATGCATTAATATACAATATTTGTTTTTCTCTTTCTGACTTACTTCACTCTGTATGACAGTCTCTAGATCCATCGACTTCTCTACAAATGACCCAGTTTCATTCCTTTTTATGGCTGAGAAATATTCCATTTTATATATGTACCACATCTTTATCCATTCGTCTTTCTGTGGGCATTTAGGTTGCTTCCATTACCTGGCTATTGTAAATTGTGCTGCAATGAACATTGTGGTGAATGTGTCTTTTTGATTTATGGTTTTCTCTGGGTATATGCCCAAAAGTGGGATTGCAGGCTCCTATGTTAATTCTCTTTTTAGTTATTTAAAGGAACCTCCATACTGTTCTCCATAGTGAGTGTATCAATTGACCTTCCCACCAATAGTGGAAGAGGGTTCCTTTTGTCCACACCATCCCCGGAATTTGTTGTTTGTAGATTTGCTGATGATGCCGATTCTAACAGGTGTGAGGTCATACCTCATTGTCGTTTGGATTTGCATTTCTCTAATAATTAGTGATGTTGAGCAGCTTTTCATGTGCGTCTTGGCCATCTCTGTGACTTCTTTAAAGAAACGTCTATATAGATCTTCTGCCCATTTTTGTACTGGGTTGTTTGTTTTATTAATATTAAGCTGCGTGAGCTGTTTATATATATATTGGAGATTAAACCTTTGTCCATTGATTCGTTTGCGAACGTTTTCGCCCATTCTGAGGCTTGCCTTTTTCCATTCCCGTTTTTTTAACCAAAAAAGAAAGAAAGCAAAAGAAGCAGAACACTAATGTGCGTGAAATATGCCTCTTGAAACAGTCGTTTTGAAATATGGACGTCTTTTGCATTTTTTGGTCGGTATATGACCCCAGGATTTGTTTTCAGGGCAGGTGTCATTTACAGGCCTGCAACGATTTTGAATATCCACTGACCATTAGCGCTGGGATTAAAGCTGCTGTTGTGTGAAACGGCCACAAGGTGGCAGCAGTTCTCGCTTACCAAATCTGGTTACTAGGGCCACAGAGCCTCAATGGAAGTCCTGTTCTAGATTGGAATTTAGAATGGAATGTGCCAGGAGAAAGCCCCTCAAGTTTGTCTCACTACTTCTTGTTCGTGTTTTTAATTTAATTTTTTATTTTTTATTACAGCAAGTTTGATGACAACGTTTGGCTTGTTGTAGGTGTGCAAGATGTGGTTCTTTTACACATATACATAGGTCTGTTCTTCCTGGGACCCTTTTCCCATGTACGTTATGACAGAATGTTGAGTAGTCTTCTCTTGGTATTCCGTAGGTCTTTGGTGATTATATATTTCACCTGTGTTTGTATATGTCTGTTAACCCCGATATCCTAATGAATCCAATCCTCACACCTTTCCATTGGTGAACCATAAGTTTCTTTAATGAATCTGTGATTGCCCTTCTCCGTGGAAATATCTGCCCTGGTATCAATTTTTAGGTAACACCTATAAGTGATATCCTACGATATGTGTCTTTCACTTTCTGACTTACTACAAGTCACGTGATTACCTCTAGACTCATCTACGGTGCTGCAAATGGCATTGTGTCCTTTTTTCCCTTGGCTAATATTCTGTCTTAGCGAGGTCCATTTTCTGCAATGTGATTCCCTGGGGGCTGAGGATTAGCTGACCTGGGCAGCCTGACCCTGCCGGCAAGCCCTCCCCAGGTGTGCCTGGTTTGAGGTCAATATAAACAGCACTCCAGGCAGCAATAGCCCCTGCAGCTGTGCCTGACTCCATATTCTCTGCCCCGTCAGCAGTCTCGGGGCTGTGCTGGTGGGAGGGTGTGAGGGTCCACGGCTTTGTTGGTGGCCCGGTGTGAGTGGGGCTCTGCTGGACTTTCTGCAGGAGTTGCCAGGCTGCCACCTGTAAAGAAGAGGATGTGTCACCCATAACTTCCACTGGAATTTCTCTCCGGGCCGAGGAAGGAAACAAAGGAGTGGGGGCCGGGACAGGAGGGGTATCTCAGGCAGGGAAATGGAAAGCTTCCAGAAGAGCGCCCGGGGCCAGGACCATCCTGGCTGGCCTGCAGGCAGCAAGTTGGCCTGCGTGCTGTCGCTGGTGTGGCTCCACGGCCCTTCCTCTAGGCTTTCAAGCCCTTGTACATATTCAGGTGTTTTACCTGGGAAGGGTGGGAACAGTTCAGTAGCAGCTGGCCTGGGGCTCAGCTGACGTTTACTCACAGAGGCCTCGGCATGGTCCCCCAGCTTTGCAGTGAGGACGCTCCTTGCATGGGGGGACGGGGCTGTTGGTCGTATGGAAGATGATTCCCCACCACTGACCAATTTCAGAATTGTTTACTGCTGGAACAAGTGCCTTGGTAGTGTTTTCCTCTGTATAACTGTTTGGTTTAGGTTTTTTTTTTCTTTCTTGGTTCAAGTTAGATTTTATTCCTCGTTTATGTATTTATAGATATAAGCATGGGAATAATTCATTCATATAAATACATCTGTGTGAATGGAAGAACTTTCTTCTGTTTTATTTTTAAAAATTTTGAAATTTAATTTTATTTATTTCTTTATACAGCAGGTTACTATTAGTTATATATTTTATGCATATACATGTATACAGGTCCATCCCAATCTCCCAACTCATCCCACCACCGCCACCCCATGGCTTCCCCCACTTGGTGTCCCTACATTTGTTCTCTACCTCTGTGTCTCTATTTCTGTCCTGCATACCAGTTCATCTGTACCATTTTTCTAGGTTCCACCTATATGCATTAATATACAATATTTGTTTTTCTCTTTCTGACTTACTTCACTCTGTCTGACAGTCTCTAGATCCATCGACTTCTCTACAAATGACCCAGTTTCATTCCTTTTTATGGCTGAGAAATATTCCATTTTATATATGTACCACATCTTTATCCATTCGTCTTTCTGTGGGCATTTAGGTTGCTTCCATTACCTGGCTATTGTAAATTGTGCTGCAATGAACATTGTGGTGAATGTGTCTTTTTGATTTATGGTTTTCTCTGGGTATATGCCCAAAAGTGGGATTGCAGGCTCCTATGGTAATTCTCTTTTTAGTTATTTAAAGGAACCTCCATACTGTTCTCCATAGTGAGTGTATCAATTGACCTTCCCACCAATAGTGGAAGAGGGTTCCTTTTGTCCACACCATCCCCGGAATTTGTTGTTTGTAGATTTGCTGATGATGCCGATTCTAACAGGTGTGAGGTCATACCTCATTGTCGTTTGGATTTGCATTTCTCTAATAATTAGTGATGTTGAGCAGCTTTTCATGTGCGTCTTGGCCATCTCTGTGACTTCTTTAAAGAAACGTCTATATAGATCTTCTGCCCATTTTTGTACTGGGTTGTTTGTTTTATTAATATTAAGCTGCGTGAGCTGTTTATATATATATTGGAGATTAAACCTTTGTCCATTGATTCGTTTGCGAACGTTTTCGCCCATTCTGAGGCTTGCCTTTTTCCATTCCCGTTTTTTTAACCAAAAAAGAAAGAAAGCAAAAGAAGCAGAACACTAATGTGCGTGAAATATGCCTCTTGAAACAGTCGTTTTGAAATATGGACGTCTTTTGCATTTTTTGGTCGGTATATGACCCCAGGATTTGTTTTCAGGGCAGGTGTCATTTACAGGCCTGCAACGATTTTGAATATCCACTGACCATTAGCGCTGGGATTAAAGCTGCTGTTGTGTGAAACGGCCACAAGGTGGCAGCAGTTCTCGCTTACCAAATCTGGTTACTAGGGCCACAGAGCCTCAATGGAAGTCCTGTTCTAGATTGGAATTTAGAATGGAATGTGCCAGGAGAAAGCCCCTCAAGTTTGTCTCACTACTTCTTGTTCGTGTTTTTAATTTAATTTTTTATTTTTTATTACAGCAAGTTTGATGACAACGTTTGGCTTCTTGTAGGTGTGCAAGATGTGGTTCTTTTACACATATACATAGGTCTGTTCTTCCTGGGACCCTTTTCCCATGTACGTTATGACAGAATGTTGAGTAGTCTTCTCTTGGTATTCCGTAGGTCTTTGGTGATTATATATTTCACCTGTGTTTGTATATGTCTGTTAACCCCGATATCCTAATGAATCCAATCCTCACACCTTTCCATTGGTGAACCATAAGTTTGTTTAATGAATCTGTGATTGCCCTTCTCCGTGGAAATATCTGCCCTGGTATCAATTTTTAGGTAACACCTATAAGTGATATCCTACGATATGTGTCTTTCACTTTCTGACTTACTACAAGTCACGTGATTACCTCTAGACTCATCTACAGTGCTGCAAATGGCATTGTGTCCTTTTTTCCCTTGGCTAATATTCTGTCTTAGCGAGGTCCATTTTCTGCAATGTGATTCCCTGGGGGCTGAGGATTAGCTGACCTGGGCAGCCTGACCCTGCCGGCAAGCCCTCCCCAGGTGTGCCTGGTTTGAGGTCAATATAAACAGCACTCCAGGCAGCAATAGCCCCTGCAGCTGTGCCTGACTCCATATTCTCTGCCCCGTCAGCAGTCTCGGGGCTGTGCTGGTGGGAGGGTGTGAGGGTCCACGGCTTTGTTGGTGGCCCGGTGTGAGTGGGGCTCTGCTGGACTTTCTGCAGGAGTTGCCAGGCTGCCACCTGTAAAGAAGAGGATGTGTCACCCATAACTTCCACTGGAATTTCTCTCCGGGCCGAGGAAGGAAACAAAGGAGTGGGGGCCGGGACAGGAGGGGTATCTCAGGCAGGGAAATGGAAAGCTTCCAGAAGAGCGCCCGGGGCCAGGACCATCCTGGCTGGCCTGCAGGCAGCAAGTTGGCCTGCGTGCTGTCGCTGGTGTGGCTCCACGGCCCTTCCTCTAGGCTTTCAAGCCCTTGTACATATTCAGGTGTTTTACCTGGGAAGGGTGGGAACAGTTCAGTAGCAGCTGGCCTGGGGCTCAGCTGACGTTTACTCACAGAGGCCTCGGCATGGTCCCCCAGCTTTGCAGTGAGGACGCTCCTTGCATGGGGGGACGGGGCTGTTGGTCGTATGGAAGATGATTCCCCACCACTGACCAATTTCAGAATTGTTTACTGCTGGAACAAGTGCCTTGGTAGTGTTTTCCTCTGTATAACTGTTTGGTTTAGGTTTTTTTTTTCTTTCTTGGTTCAAGTTAGATTTTATTCCTCGTTTATGTATTTATAGATATAAGCATGGGAATAATTCATTCATATAAATACATCTGTGTGAATGGAAGAACTTTCTTCTGTTTTATTTTTAAAAATTTTGAAATTTAATTTTATTTATTTCTTTATACAGCAGGTTACTATTAGTTATATATTTTATGCATATACATGTATACAGGTCCATCCCAATCTCCCAACTCATCCCACCACCGCCACCCCATGGCTTCCCCCACTTGGTGTCCCTACATTTGTTCTCTACCTCTGTGTCTCTATTTCTGTCCTGCATACCAGTTCATCTGTACCATTTTTCTAGGTTCCACCTATATGCATTAATATACAATATTTGTTTTTCTCTTTCTGACTTACTTCACTCTGTATGACAGTCTCTAGATCCATCGACTTCTCTACAAATGACCCAGTTTCATTCCTTTTTATGGCTGAGAAATATTCCATTTTATATATGTACCACATCTTTATCCATTCGTCTTTCTGTGGGCATTTAGGTTGCTTCCATTACCTGGCTATTGTAAATTGTGCTGCAATGAACATTGTGGTGAATGTGTCTTTTTGATTTATGGTTTTCTCTGGGTATATGCCCAAAAGTGGGATTGCAGGCTCCTATGGTAATTCTCTTTTTAGTTATTTAAAGGAACCTCCATACTGTTCTCCATAGTGAGTGTATCAATTGACCTTCCCACCAATAGTGGAAGAGGGTTCCTTTTGTCCACACCATCCCCGGAATTTGTTGTTTGTAGATTTGCTGATGATGCCGATTCTAACAGGTGTGAGGTCATACCTCATTGTCGTTTGGATTTGCATTTCTCTAATAATTAGTGATGTTGAGCAGCTTTTCATGTGCGTCTTGGCCATCTCTGTGACTTCTTTAAAGAAACGTCTATATAGATCTTCTGCCCATTTTTGTACTGGGTTGTTTGTTTTATTAATATTAAGCTGCGTGAGCTGTTTATATATATATTGGAGATTAAACCTTTGTCCATTGATTCGTTTGCGAACGTTTTCGCCCATTCTGAGGCTTGCCTTTTTCCATTCCCGTTTTTTTAACCAAAAAAGAAAGAAAGCAAAAGAAGCAGAACACTAATGTGCGTGAAATATGCCTCTTGAAACAGTCGTTTTGAAATATGGACGTCTTTTGCATTTTTTGGTCGGTATATGACCCCAGGATTTGTTTTCAGGGCAGGTGCCATTTACAGGCCTGCAACGATTTTGAATATCCACTGACCATTAGCGCTGGGATTAAAGCTGCTGTTGTGTGAAACGGCCACAAGGTGGCAGCAGTTCTCGCTTACCAAATCTGGTTACTAGGGCCACAGAGCCTCAATGGAAGTCCTGTTCTAGATTGGAATTTAGAATGGAATGTGCCAGGCGAAAGCCCCTCAAGTTTGTCTCACTACTTCTTGTTCGTGTTTTTAATTTAATTTTTTATTTTTTATTACAGCAAGTTTGATGACAACGTTTGGCTTGTTGTAGGTGTGCAAGATGTGGTTCTTTTACACATATACATAGGTCTGTTCTTCCTGGGACCCTTTTCCCATGTACGTTATGACAGAATGTTGAGTAGTCTTCTCTTGGTATTCCGTAGGTCTTTGGTGATTATATATTTCACCTGTGTTTGTATATGTCTGTTAACCCCGATATCCTAATGAATCCAATCCTCACACCTTTCCATTGGTGAACCATAAGTTTGTTTAATGAATCTGTGATTGCCCTTCTCCGTGGAAATATCTGCCCTGGTATCAATTTTTAGGTAACACCTATAAGTGATATCCTACGATATGTGTCTTTCACTTTCTGACTTACTACAAGTCACGTGATTACCTCTAGACTCATCTACGGTGCTGCAAATGGCATTGTGCCCTTTTTTCCCTTGGCTAATATTCTGTCTTAGCGAGGTCCATTTTCTGCAATGTGATTCCCTGGGGGCTGAGGATTAGCTGACCTGGGCAGCCTGACCCTGCCGGCAAGCCCTCCCCAGGTGTGCCTGGTTTGAGGTCAATATAAACAGCACTCCAGGCAGCAATAGCCCCTGCAGCTGTGCCTGACTCCATATTCTCTGCCCCGTCAGCAGTCTCGGGGCTGTGCTGGTGGGAGGGTGTGAGGGTCCACGGCTTTGTTGGTGGCCCGGTGTGAGTGGGGCTCTGCTGGACTTTCTGCAGGAGTTGCCAGGCTGCCACCTGTAAAGAAGAGGATGTGTCACCCATAACTTCCACTGGAATTTCTCTCCGGGCCGAGGAAGGAAACAAAGGAGTGGGGGCCGGGACAGGAGGGGTATCTCAGGCAGGGAAATGGAAAGCTTCCAGAAGAGCGCCCGGGGCCAGGACCATCCTGGCTGGCCTGCAGGCAGCAAGTTGGCCTGCGTGCTGTCGCTGGTGTGGCTCCACGGCCCTTCCTCTAGGCTTTCAAGCCCTTGTACATATTCAGGTGTTTTACCTGGGAAGGGTGGGAACAGTTCAGTAGCAGCTGGCCTGGGGCTCAGCTGACGTTTACTCACAGAGGCCTCGGCATGGTCCCCCAGCTTTGCAGTGAGGACGCTCCTTGCATGGGGGGACGGGGCTGTTGGTCGTATGGAAGATGATTCCCCACCACTGACCAATTTCAGAATTGTTTACTGCTGGAACAAGTGCCTTGGTAGTGTTTTCCTCTGTATAACTGTTTGGTTTAGGTTTTTTTTTTCTTTCTTGGTTCAAGTTAGATTTTATTCCTCGTTTATGTATTTATAGATATAAGCATGGGAATAATTCATTCATATAAATACATCTGTGTGAATGGAAGAACTTTCTTCTGTTTTACTTTTAAAAATTTTGAAATTTAATTTTATTTATTTCTTTATACAGCAGGTTACTATTAGTTATATATTTTATGCATATACATGTATACAGGTCCATCCCAATCTCCCAACTCATCCCACCACCGCCACCCCATGGCTTCCCCCACTTGGTGTCCCTACATTTGTTCTCTACCTCTGTGTCTCTATTTCTGTCCTGCATACCAGTTCATCTGTACCATTTTTCTAGGTTCCACCTATATGCATTAATATACAATATTTGTTTTTCTCTTTCTGACTTACTTCACTCTGTATGACAGTCTCTAGATCCATCGACTTCTCTACAAATGACCCAGTTTCATTCCTTTTTATGGCTGAGAAATATTCCATTTTATATATGTACCACATCTTTATCCATTCGTCTTTCTGTGGGCATTTAGGTTGCTTCCATTACCTGGCTATTGTAAATTGTGCTGCAATGAACATTGTGGTGAATGTGTCTTTTTGATTTATGGTTTTCTCTGGGTATATGCCCAAAAGTGGGATTGCAGGCTCCTATGGTAATTCTCTTTTTAGTTATTTAAAGGAACCTCCATACTGTTCTCCATAGTGAGTGTATCAATTGACCTTCCCACCAATAGTGGAAGAGGGTTCCTTTTGTCCACACCATCCCCGGAATTTGTTGTTTGTAGATTTGCTGATGATGCCGATTCTAACAGGTGTGAGGTCATACCTCATTGTCGTTTGGATTTGCATTTCTCTAATAATTAGTGATGTTGAGCAGCTTTTCATGTGCGTCTTGGCCATCTCTGTGACTTCTTTAAAGAAACGTCTATATAGATCTTCTGCCCATTTTTGTACTGGGTTGTTTGTTTTATTAATATTAAGCTGCGTGAGCTGTTTATATATATATTGGAGATTAAACCTTTGTCCATTGATTCGTTTGCGAACGTTTTCGCCCATTCTGAGGCTTGCCTTTTTCCATTCCCGTTTTTTTAACCAAAAAAGAAAGAAAGCAAAAGAAGCAGAACACTAATGTGCGTGAAATATGCCTCTTGAAACAGTCGTTTTGAAATATGGACGTCTTTTGAATTTTTTGGTCGGTATATGACCCCAGGATTTGTTTTCAGGGCAGGTGTCATTTACAGGCCTGCAACGATTTTGAATATCCACTGACCATTAGCGCTGGGATTAAAGCTGCTGTTGTGTGAAACGGCCACAAGGTGGCAGCAGTTCTCGCTTACCAAATCTGGTTACTAGGGCCACAGAGCCTCAATGGAAGTCCTGTTCTAGATTGGAATTTAGAATGGAATGTGCCAGGCGAAAGCCCCTCAAGTTTGTCTCACTACTTCTTGTTCGTGTTTTTAATTTAATTTTTTATTTTTTATTACAGCAAGTTTGATGACAACGTTTGGCTTGTTGTAGGTGTGCAAGATGTGGTTCTTTTACACATATACATAGGTCTGTTCTTCCTGGGACCCTTTTCCCATGTACGTTATGACAGAATGTTGAGTAGTCTTCTCTTGGTATTCCGTAGGTCTTTGGTGATTATATATTTCACCTGTGTTTGTATATGTCTGTTAACCCCGATATCCTAATGAATCCAATCCTCACACCTTTCCATTGGTGAACCATAAGTTTGTTTAATGAATCTGTGATTGCCCTTCTCCGTGGAAATATCTGCCCTGGTATCAATTTTTAGGTAACACCTATAAGTGATATCCTACGATATGTGTCTTTCACTTTCTGACTTACTACAAGTCACGTGATTACCTCTAGACTCATCTACGGTGCTGCAAATGGCATTGTGTCCTTTTTTCCCTTGGCTAATATTCTGTCTTAGCGAGGTCCATTTTCTGCAATGTGATTCCCTGGGGGCTGAGGATTAGCTGACCTGGGCAGCCTGACCCTGCCGGCAAGCCCTCCCCAGGTGTGCCTGGTTTGAGGTCAATATAAACAGCACTCCAGGCAGCAATAGCCCCTGCAGCTGTGCCTGACTCCATATTCTCTGCCCCGTCAGCAGTCTCGGGGCTGTGCTGGTGGGAGGGTGTGAGGGTCCACGGCTTTGTTGGTGGCCCGGTGTGAGTGGGGCTCTGCTGGACTTTCTGCAGGAGTTGCCAGGCTGCCACCTGTAAAGAAGAGGATGTGTCACCCATAACTTCCACTGGAATTTCTCTCCGGGCCGAGGAAGGAAACAAAGGAGTGGGGGCCGGGACAGGAGGGGTATCTCAGGCAGGGAAATGGAAAGCTTCCAGAAGAGCGCCCGGGGCCAGGACCATCCTGGCTGGCCTGCAGGCAGCAAGTTGGCCTGCGTGCTGTCGCTGGTGTGGCTCCACGGCCCTTCCTCTAGGCTTTCAAGCCCTTGTACATATTCAGGTGTTTTACCTGGGAAGGGTGGGAACAGTTCAGTAGCAGCTGGCCTGGGGCTCAGCTGACGTTTACTCACAGAGGCCTCGGCATGGTCCCCCAGCTTTGCAGTGAGGACGCTCCTTGCATGGGGGGACGGGGCTGTTGGTTGTATGGAAGATGATTCCCCACCACTGACCAATTTCAGAATTGTTTACTGCTGGAACAAGTGCCTTGGTAGTGTTTTCCTCTGTATAACTGTTTGGTTTAGGTTTTTTTTTCTTTCTTGGTTCAAGTTAGATTTTATTCCTCGTTTATGTATTTATAGATATAAGCATGGGAATAATTCATTCATATAAATACATCTGTGTGAATGGAAGAACTTTCTTCTGTTTTATTTTTAAAAATTTTGAAATTTAATTTTATTTATTTCTTTATACAGCAGGTTACTATTAGTTATATATTTTATGCATATACATGTATACAGGTCCATCCCAATCTCCCAACTCATCCCACCACCGCCACCCCATGGCTTCCCCCACTTGGTGTCCCTACATTTGTTCTCTACCTCTGTGTCTCTATTTCTGTCCTGCATACCAGTTCATCTGTACCATTTTTCTAGGTTCCACCTATATGCATTAATATACAATATTTGTTTTTCTCTTTCTGACTTACTTCACTCTGTATGACAGTCTCTAGATCCATCGACTTCTCTACAAATGACCCAGTTTCATTTCTTTTTATGGCTGAGAAATATTCCATTTTATATATGTACCACATCTTTATCCATTCGTCTTTCTGTGGGCATTTAGGTTGCTTCCATTACCTGGCTATTGTAAATTGTGCTGCAATGAACATTGTGGTGAATGTGTCTTTTTGATTTATGGTTTTCTCTGGGTATATGCCCAAAAGTGGGATTGCAGGCTCCTATGGTAATTCTCTTTTTAGTTATTTAAAGGAACCTCCATACTGTTCTCCATAGTGAGTGTATCAATTGACCTTCCCACCAATAGTGGAAGAGGGTTCCTTTTGTCTACACCATCCCCGGAATTTGTTGTTTGTAGATTTGCTGATGATGCCGATTCTAACAGGTGTGAGGTCATACCTCATTGTCGTTTGGATTTGCATTTCTCTAATAATTAGTGATGTTGAGCAGCTTTTCATGTGCGTCTTGGCCATCTCTGTGACTTCTTTAAAGAAACGTCTATATAGATCTTCTGCCCATTTTTGTACTGGGTTGTTTGTTTTATTAATATTAAGCTGCGTGAGCTGTTTATATATATATTGGAGATTAAACCTTTGTCCATTGATTCGTTTGCGAACGTTTTCGCCCATTCTGAGGCTTGCCTTTTTCCATTCCCGTTTTTTTAACCAAAAAAGAAAGAAAGCAAAAGAAGCAGAACACTAATGTGCGTGAAATATGCCTCTTGAAACAGTCGTTTTGAAATATGGACGTCTTTTGCATTTTTTGGTCGGTATATGACCCCAGGATTTGTTTTCAGGGCAGGTGTCATTTACAGGCCTGCAACGATTTTGAATATCCACTGACCATTAGCGCTGGGATTAAAGCTGCTGTTGTGTGAAACGGCCACAAGGTGGCAGCAGTTCTCGCTTACCAAATCTGGTTACTAGGGCCACAGAGCCTCAATGGAAGTCCTGTTCTAGATTGGAATTTAGAATGGAATGTGCCAGGAGAAAGCCCCTCAAGTTTGTCTCACTACTTCTTGTTCGTGTTTTTAATTTAATTTTTTATTTTTTATTACAGCAAGTTTGATGACAACGTTTGGCTTCTTGTAGGTGTGCAAGATGTGGTTCTTTTACACATATACATAGGTCTGTTCTTCCTGGGACCCTTTTCCCATGTACGTTATGACAGAATGTTGAGTAGTCTTCTCTTGGTATTCCGTAGGTCTTTGGTGATTATATATTTCACCTGTGTTTGTATATGTCTGTTAACCCCGATATCCTAATGAATCCAATCCTCACACCTTTCCATTGGTGAACCATAAGTTTGTTTAATGAATCTGTGATTGCCCTTCTCCGTGGAAATATCTGCCCTGGTATCAATTTTTAGGTAACACCTATAAGTGATATCCTACGATATGTGTCTTTCACTTTCTGACTTACTACAAGTCACGTGATTACCTCTAGACTCATCTACGGTGCTGCAAATGGCATTGTGTCCTTTTTTCCCTTGGCTAATATTCTGTCTTAGCGAGGTCCATTTTCTGCAATGTGATTCCCTGGGGGCTGAGGATTAGCTGACCTGGGCAGCCTGACCCTGCCGGCAAGCCCTCCCCAGGTGTGCCTGGTTTGAGGTCAATATAAACAGCACTCCAGGCAGCAATAGCCCCTGCAGCTGTGCCTGACTCCATATTCTCTGCCCCGTCAGCAGTCTCGGGACTGTGCTGGTGGGAGGGTGTGAGGGTCCACGGCTTTGTTGGTGGCCCGGTGTGAGTGGGGCTCTGCTGGACTTTCTGCAGGAGTTGCCAGGCTGCCACCTGTAAAGAAGAGGATGTGTCACCCATAACTTCCACTGGAATTTCTCTCCGGGCCGAGGAAGGAAACAAAGGAGTGGGGGCCGGGACAGGAGGGGTATCTCAGGCAGGGAAATGGAAAGCTTCCAGAAGAGCGCCCGGGGCCAGGACCATCCTGGCTGGCCTGCAGGCAGCAAGTTGGCCTGCGTGCTGTCGCTGGTGTGGCTCCACGGCCCTTCCTCTAGGCTTTCAAGCCCTTGTACATATTCAGGTGTTTTACCTGGGAAGGGTGGGAACAGTTCAGTAGCAGCTGGCCTGGGGCTCAGCTGACGTTTACTCACAGAGGCCTCGGCATGGTCCCCCAGCTTTGCAGTGAGGACGCTCCTTGCATGGGGGGACGGGGCTGTTGGTTGTATGGAAGATGATTCCCCACCACTGACCAATTTCAGAATTGTTTACTGCTGGAACAAGTGCCTTGGTAGTGTTTTCCTCTGTATAACTGTTTGGTTTAGGTTTTTTTTCTTTCTTGGTTCAAGTTAGATTTTATTCCTCGTTTATGTATTTATAGATATAAGCATGGGAATAATTCATTCATATAAATACATCTGTGTGAATGGAAGAACTTTCTTCTGTTTTATTTTTAAAAATTTTGAAATTTAATTTTATTTATTTCTTTATACAGCAGGTTACTATTAGTTATATATTTTATGCATATACATGTATACAGGTCCATCCCAATCTCCCAACTCATCCCACCACCGCCACCCCATGGCTTCCCCCACTTGGTGTCCCTACATTTGTTCTCTACCTCTGTGTCTCTATTTCTGTCCTGCATACCAGTTCATCTGTACCATTTTTCTAGGTTCCACCTATATGCATTAATATACAATATTTGTTTTTCTCTTTCTGACTTACTTCACTCTGTATGACAGTCTCTAGATCCATCGACTTCTCTACAAATGACCCAGTTTCATTCCTTTTTATGGCTGAGAAATATTCCATTTTATATATGTACCACATCTTTATCCATTCGTCTTTCTGTGGGCATTTAGGTTGCTTCCATTACCTGGCTATTGTAAATTGTGCTGCAATGAACATTGTGGTGAATGTGTCTTTTTGATTTATGGTTTTCTCTGGGTATATGCCCAAAAGTGGGATTGCAGGCTCCTATGGTAATTCTCTTTTTAGTTATTTAAAGGAACCTCCATACTGTTCTCCATAGTGAGTGTATCAATTGACCTTCCCACCAATAGTGGAAGAGGGTTCCTTTTGTCCACACCATCCCCGGAATTTGTTGTTTGTAGATTTGCTGATGATGCCGATTCTAACAGGTGTGAGGTCATACCTCATTGTCGTTTGGATTTGCATTTCTCTAATAATTAGTGATGTTGAGCAGCTTTTCATGTGCGTCTTGGCCATCTCTGTGACTTCTTTAAAGAAACGTCTATATAGATCTTCTGCCCATTTTTGTACTGGGTTGTTTGTTTTATTAATATTAAGCTGCGTGAGCTGTTTATATATATATTGGAGATTAAACCTTTGTCCATTGATTCGTTTGCGAACGTTTTCGCCCATTCTGAGGCTTGCCTTTTTCCATTCCCGTTTTTTTAACCAAAAAAGAAAGAAAGCAAAAGAAGCAGAACACTAATGTGCGTGAAATATGCCTCTTGAAACAGTCGTTTTGAAATATGGACGTCTTTTGCATTTTTTGGTCGGTATATGACCCCAGGATTTGTTTTCAGGGCAGGTGTCATTTACAGGCCTGCAACGATTTTGAATATCCACTGACCATTAGCGCTGGGATTAAAGCTGCTGTTGTGTGAAACGGCCACAAGGTGGCAGCAGTTCTCGCTTACCAAATCTGGTTACTAGGGCCACAGAGCCTCAATGGAAGTCCTGTTCTAGATTGGAATTTAGAATGGAATGTGCCAGGAGAAAGCCCCTCAAGTTTGTCTCACTACTTCTTGTTCGTGTTTTTAATTTAATTTTTTATTTTTTATTACAGCAAGTTTGATGACAACGTTTGGCTTGTTGTAGGTGTGCAAAATGTGGTTCTTTTACACATATACATAGGTCTGTTCTTCCTGGGACCCTTTTCCCATGTACGTTATGACAGAATGTTGAGTAGTCTTCTCTTGGTATTCCGTAGGTCTTTGGTGATTATATATTTCACCTGTGTTTGTATATGTCTGTTAACCCCGATATCCTAATGAATCCAATCCTCACACCTTTCCATTGGTGAACCATAAGTTTGTTTAATGAATCTGTGATTGCCCTTCTCCGTGGAAATATCTGCCCTGGTATCAATTTTTAGGTAACACCTATAAGTGATATCCTACGATATGTGTCTTTCACTTTCTGACTTACTACAAATCACGTGATTACCTCTAGACTCATCTACGGTGCTGCAAATGGCATTGTGTCCTTTTTTCCCTTGGCTAATATTCTGTCTTAGCGAGGTCCATTTTCTGCAATGTGATTCCCTGGGGGCTGAGGATTAGCTGACCTGGGCAGCCTGACCCTGCCGGCAAGCCCTCCCCAGGTGTGCCTGGTTTGAGGTCAATATAAACAGCACTCCAGGCAGCAATAGCCCCTGCAGCTGTGCCTGACTCCATATTCTCTGCCCCGTCAGCAGTCTCGGGGCTGTGCTGGTGGGAGGGTGTGAGGGTCCACGGCTTTGTTGGTGGCCCGGTGTGAGTGGGGCTCTGCTGGACTTTCTGCAGGAGTTGCCAGGCTGCCACCTGTAAAGAAGAGGATGTGTCACCCATGACTTCCACTGGAATTTCTCTCCGGGCCGAGGAAGGAAACAAAGGAGTGGGGGCCGGGACAGGAGGGGTATCTCAGGCAGGGAAATGGAAAGCTTCCAGAAGAGCGCCCGGGGCCAGGACCATCCTGGCTGGCCTGCAGGCAGCAAGTTGGCCTGCGTGCTGTCGCTGGTGGGGCTCCACGGCCCTTCCTCTAGGCTTTCAAGCCCTTGTACATATTCAGGTGTTTTACCTGGGAAGGGTGGGAACAGTTCAGTAGCAGCTGGCCTGGGGCTCAGCTCACGTTTACTCACAGAGGCCTCGGCATGGTCCCCCAGCTTTGCAGTGAGGACGCTCCTTGCATGGGGGGACGGGGCTGTTGGTTGTATGGAAGATGATTCCCCACCACTGAACAATTTCAGAATTGTTTACTGCTGGAACAAGTGCCTTGGTAGTGTTTTCCTCTGTATAACTGTTTGGTTTAGGTTTTTTTTTTCTTTCTTGGTTCAAGTTAGATTTTATTCCTCGTTTATGTATTTATAGATATAAGCATGGGAATAATTCATTCATATAAATACATCTGTGTGAATGGAAGAACTTTCTTCTGTTTTATTTTTAAAAATTTTGAAATTTAATTTTATTTATTTCTTTATACAGCAGGTTACTATTAGTTATATATTTTATGCATATACATGTATACAGGTCCATCCCAATCTCCCAACTCATCCCACCACCGCCACCCCATGGCTTCCCCCACTTGGTGTCCCTACATTTGTTCTCTACCTCTGTGTCTCTATTTCTGTCCTGCATACCAGTTCATCTGTACCATTTTTCTAGGTTCCACCTATATGCATTAATATACAATATTTGTTTTTCTCTTTCTGACTTACTTCACTCTGTATGACAGTCTCTAGATCCATCGACTTCTCTACAAATGACCCAGTTTCATTCCTTCTTATGGCTGAGAAATATTCCATTTTATATATGTACCACATCTTTATCCATTCGTCTTTCTGTGGGCATTTAGGTTGCTTCCATTACCTGGCTATTGTAAATTGTGCTGCAATGAACATTGTGGTGAATGTGTCTTTTTGATTTATGGTTTTCTCTGGGTATATGCCCAAAAGTGGGATTGCAGGCTCCTATGGTAATTCTCTTTTTAGTTATTTAAAGGAACCTCCATACTGTTCTCCATAGTGAGTGTATCAATTGACCTTCCCACCAATAGTGGAAGAGGGTTCCTTTTGTCCACACCATCCCCGGAATTTGTTGTTTGTAGATTTGCTGATGATGCCGATTCTAACAGGTGTGAGGTCATACCTCATTGTCGTTTGGATTTGCATTTCTCTAATAATTAGTGATGTTGAGCAGCTTTTCATGTGCGTCTTGGCCATCTCTGTGACTTCTTTAAAGAAACGTCTATATAGATCTTCTGCCCATTTTTGTACTGGGTTGTTTGTTTTATTAATATTAAGCTGCGTGAGCTGTTTATATATATATTGGAGATTAAACCTTTGTCCATTGATTCGTTTGCGAACGTTTTCGCCCATTCTGAGGCTTGCCTTTTTCCATTCCCGTTTTTTTAACCAAAAAAGAAAGAAAGCAAAAGAAGCAGAACACTAATGTGCGTGAAATATGCCTCTTGAAACAGTCGTTTTGAAATATGGACGTCTTTTGAATTTTTTGGTCGGTATATGACCCCAGGATTTGTTTTCAGGGCAGGTGTCATTTACAGGCCTGCAACGATTTTGAATATCCACTGACCATTAGCGCTGGGATTAAAGCTGCTGTTGTGTGAAACGGCCACAAGGTGGCAGCAGTTCTCGCTTACCAAATCTGGTTACTAGGGCCACAGAGCCTCAATGGAAGTCCTGTTCTAGATTGGAATTTAGAATGGAATGTGCCAGGCGAAAGCCCCTCAAGTTTGTCTCACTACTTCTTGTTCGTGTTTTTAATTTAATTTTTTATTTTTTATTACAGCAAGTTTGATGACAACGTTTGGCTTGTTGTAGGTGTGCAAGATGTGGTTCTTTTACACATATACATAGGTCTGTTCTTCCTGGGACCCTTTTCCCATGTACGTTATGACAGAATGTTGAGTAGTCTTCTCTTGGTATTCCGTAGGTCTTTGGTGATTATATATTTCACCTGTGTTTGTATATGTCTGTTAACCCCGATATCCTAATGAATCCAATCCTCACACCTTTCCATTGGTGAACCATAAGTTTGTTTAATGAATCTGTGATTGCCCTTCTCCGTGGAAATATCTGCCCTGGTATCAATTTTTAGGTAACACCTATAAGTGATATCCTACGATATGTGTCTTTCACTTTCTGACTTACTACAAGTCACGTGATTACCTCTAGACTCATCTACGGTGCTGCAAATGGCATTGTGTCCTTTTTTCCCTTGGCTAATATTCTGTCTTAGCGAGGTCCATTTTCTGCAATGTGATTCCCTGGGGGCTGAGGATTAGCTGACCTGGGCAGCCTGACCCTGCCGGCAAGCCCTCCCCAGGTGTGCCTGGGTTGAGGTCAATATAAACAGCACTCCAGGCAGCAATAGCCCCTGCAGCTGTGCCTGACTCCATATTCTCTGCCCCGTCAGCAGTCTCGGGGCTGTGCTGGTGGGAGGGTGTGAGGGTCCACGGCTTTGTTGGTGGCCCGGTGTGAGTGGGGCTCTGCTGGACTTTCTGCAGGAGTTGCCAGGCTGCCACCTGTAAAGAAGAGGATGTGTCACCCATAACTTCCACTGGAATTTCTCTCCGGGCCGAGGAAGGAAACAAAGGAGTGGGGGCCGGGACAGGAGGGGTATCTCAGGCAGGGAAATGGAAAGCTTCCAGAAGAGCGCCCAGGGCCAGGACCATCCTGGCTGGCCTGCAGGCAGCAAGTTGGCCTGCGTGCTGTCGCTGGTGTGGCTCCACGGCCCTTCCTCTAGGCTTTCAAGCCCTTGTACATATTCAGGTGTTTTACCTGGGAAGGGTGGGAACAGTTCAGTAGCAGCTGGCCTGGGGCTCAGCTCACGTTTACTCACAGAGGCCTCGGCATGGTCCCCCAGTTTTGCAGTGAGGACGCTCCTTGCATGGGGGGACGGGGCTGTTGGTCGTATGGAAGATGATTCCCCACCACTGACCAATTTCAGAATTGTTTACTGCTGGAACAAGTGCCTAGGTAGTGTTTTCCTCTGTATAACTGTTTGGTTTACGATTTATTTTTTTGTTTTTTGGTTCAAGTTAGATTTTATTCCTCTTTTATATATTTATAGATATAAGCATGGGAATAATTCATTCATATAAATACATCTGTGTGAATGGAAGAACTTTTTCCTGTTTTATTTTTAAAAATTTTGAAATTTAATTTTGTTTATTTCTTTATGCAGCAGGTTACTATTAGTTATATATTTTATGCATATACATGTATACAGGTCCATCCCAATCTCCCAACTCATCCCACCACCGCCACCCCATGGCTTCCCCCACTTGGTGTCCATACGTTTGTTCTCTACCTCTGTGTCTCTATTTCTGTCCTGCATACCAGTTCATCTGTACCATTTTTCTAGGTTCCACCTATATGCATTAATATACAATATTTGTTTTTCTCTTTCTGACTTACTTCACTCTGTATGACAGTCTCTAGATCCTTCGACTTCTCTACAAATGACCCAGTTTCATTCCTTTTTATGGCTGAGAAATATTCCATTTTATATATGTACCACATCTTTATCCATTCGTCTTTCTGTGGGCATTTAGGTTGCTTCCATTACCTGGCTATTGTAAATTGTGCTGCAATGAACATTGTGGTGAATGTGTCTTTTTGATTTATGTTTTTCTCTGGGTTTATGCCCAGAAGTGGGATTGCTGGATCCTATGATAATTCTCTTTTTAGTTATTTAAAGGAACATCCATACTGTTCTCCATAGTGAGTGTATCAATTGACCTTCCCACCAATAGTGGAAGAGGGTTCCTTTTGTCCACACCATCCCCGGAATTTGTTGTTTGTAGATTTGCTGATGATGCCGATTCTAACAGGTGTGAGGTCATACCTCATTGTCGTTTGGATTTGCATTTCTCTAATAATTAGTGATGTTGAGCAGCTTTTCATGTGCGTCTTGGCCATCTCTGTGACTTCTTTAAAGAAACGTCTATATAGATCTTCTGCCCATTTTTGTACTGGGTTGTTTGTTTTATTAATATTAAGCTGCGTGAGCTGTTTATATATATTGGAGATTAAACCTTTGTCCATTGATTCGTTTGCGAACGTTTTCGCCCATTCTGAGGCTTGCCTTTTTCCATTCCCGTTTTTTTAACCAAAAAAGAAAGAAAGCAAAAGAAGCAGAACACTAATGTGCGTGAAATATGCCTCTTGAAACAGTCGTTTTGAAATATGGACGTCTTTTGCATTTTTTGGTCAGTATATGACCCCAGGATTTGTTTTCAGGGCAGGTGTCATTTACAGGCCTGCAACGATTTTGAATATCCACTGACCATTAGCGCTGGGATTAAACCTGCTGTTGTGTGAAACGGCCACAAGGTGGCAGCAGTTCTCGCTTACCAAATCTGGTTACTAGGGCCACAGAGCCTCAATGGAAGTCCTGTTCTAGATTGGAATTTAGAATGGAATGTGCCAGGAGAAAGCCCCTCAAGTTTGTCTCACTACTTCTTGTTCGTGTTTTTAATTTAATTTTTTATTTTTTATTACAGCAAGTTTGATGACAACGTTTGGCTTCTTGTAGGTGTGCAAGATGTGGTTCTTTTACACATATACATAGGTCTGTTCTTCCTGGGACCCTTTTCCCATGTACGTTATGACAGAATGTTGAGTAGTCTTCTCTTGGTATTCCGTAGGTCTTTGGTGATTATATATTTCACCTGTGTTTGTATATGTCTGTTAACCCCGATATCCTAATGAATCCAATCCTCACACCTTTCCATTGGTGAACCATAAGTTTGTTTAATGAATCTGTGATTGCCCTTCTCCGTGGAAATATCTGCCCTGGTATCAATTTTTAGGTAACACCTATAAGTGATATCCTAAGATATGTGTCTTTCACTTTCTGACTTACTACAAGTCACGTGATTACCTCTAGACTCATCTACGGTGCTGCAAATGGCATTGTGTCCTTTTTTCCCTTGGCTAATATTCTGTCTTAGCGAGGTCCATTTTCTGCAATGTGATTCCCTGGGGGCTGAGGATTAGCTGACCTGGGCAGCCTGACCCTGCCGGCAAGCCCTCCCCAGGTGTGCCTGGGTTGAGGTCAATATAAACAGCACTCCAGGCAGCAATAGCCCCTGCAGCTGTGCCTGACTCCATATTCTCTGCCCCGTCAGCAGTCTCGGGGCTGTGCTGGTGGCAGGGTGTGAGGGTCCACGGCTTTGTTGGTGGCCCGGTGTGAGTGGGGCTCTGCTGGACTTTCTGCAGGAGTTGCCAGGCTGCCACCTGTAAAGAAGAGGATGTGTCACCCATAACTTCCACTGGAATTTCTCTCCGGGCCGAGGAAGGAAACAAAGGAGTGGGGGCCGGGACAGGAGGGGTATCTCAGGCAGGGAAATGGAAAGCTTCCAGAAGAGCGCCCGGGGCCAGGACCATCCTGGCTGGCCTGCAGGCAGCAAGTTGGCCTGCGTGCTGTCGCTGGTGTGGCTCCACGGCCCTTCCTCTAGGCTTTCAAGCCCTTGTACATATTCAGGTGTTTTACCTGGGAAGGGTGGGAACAGTTCAGTAGCAGCTGGCCTGGGGCTCAGCTGACGTTTACTCACAGAGGCCTCGGCATGGTCCCCCAGCTTTGCAGTGAGGACGCTCCTTGCATGGGGGGACGGGGCTGTTGGTTGTATGGAAGATGATTCCCCACCACTGACCAATTTCAGAATTGTTTACTGCTGGAACAAGTGCCTTGGTAGTGTTTTCCTCTGTATAACTGTTTGGTTTAGGTTTTTTTTTCTTTCTTGGTTCAAGTTAGATTTTATTCCTCGTTTATGTATTTATAGATATAAGCATGGGAATAATTCATTCATATAAATACATCTGTGTGAATGGAAGAACTTTCTTCTGTTTTATTTTTAAAAATTTTGAAATTTAATTTTATTTATTTCTTTATACAGCAGGTTACTATTAGTTATATATTTTATGCATATACATGTATACAGGTCCATCCCAATCTCCCAACTCATCCCACCACCGCCACCCCATGGCTTCCCCCACTTGGTGTCCCTACATTTGTTCTCTACCTCTGTGTCTCTATTTCTGTCCTGCATACCAGTTCATCTGTACCATTTTTCTAGGTTCCACCTATATGCATTAATATACAATATTTGTTTTTCTCTTTCTGACTTACTTCACTCTGTATGACAGTCTCTAGATCCATCGACTTCTCTACAAATGACCCAGTTTCATTCCTTTTTATGGCTGAGAAATATTCCATTTTATATATGTACCACATCTTTATCCATTCGTCTTTCTGTGGGCATTTAGGTTGCTTCCATTACCTGGCTATTGTAAATTGTGCTGCAATGAACATTGTGGTGAATGTGTCTTTTTGATTTATGGTTTTCTCTGGGTATATGCCCAAAAGTGGGATTGCAGGCTCCTATGGTAATTCTCTTTTTAGTTATTTAAAGGAACCTCCATACTGTTCTCCATAGTGAGTGTATCAATTGACCTTCCCACCAATAGTGGAAGAGGGTTCCTTTTGTCCACACCATCCCCGGAATTTGTTGTTTGTAGATTTTCTGATGATGCCGATTCTAACAGGTGTGAGGTCATACCTCATTGTCGTTTGGATTTGCATTTCTCTAATAATTAGTGATGTTGAGCAGCTTTTCATGTGCGTCTTGGCCATCTCTGTGACTTCTTTAAAGAAACGTCTATATAGATCTTCTGCCCATTTTTGTACTGGGTTGTTTGTTTTATTAATATTAAGCTGTGTGAGCTGTTTATATATATATTGGAGATTAAACCTTTGTCCATTGATTCGTTTGCGAACGTTTTCGCCCATTCTGAGGCTTGCCTTTTTCCATTCCCGTTTTTTTAACCAAAAAAGAAAGAAAGCAAAAGAAGCAGAACACTAATGTGCGTGAAATATGCCTCTTGAAACAGTCGTTTTGAAATATGGACGTCTTTTGAATTTTTTGGTCGGTATATGACCCCAGGATTTGTTTTCAGGGCAGGTGTCATTTACAGGCCTGCAACGATTTTGAATATCCACTGACCATTAGCTTTGGGATTAAAGCTGCTGTTGTGTGAAACGGCCACAAGGTGGCAGCAGTTCTCGCTTACCAAATCTGGTTACTAGGGCCACAGAGCCTCAATGGAAGTCCTGTTTTAGATTGGAATTTAGAATGGAATGTGCCAGGAGAAAGCCCCTCAAGTTTGTCTCACTACTTCTTGTTCGTGTTTTTAATTTAATTTTTTATTTTTTATTACAGCAAGTTTGATGACAACGTTTGGCTTGTTGTAGGTGTGCAAGATGTGGTTCTTTTACACATATACATAGGTCTGTTCTTCCTGGGACCCTTTTCCCATGTACGTTATGACAGAATGTTGAGTAGTCTTCTCTTGGTATTCCGTAGGTCTTTGGTGATTATATATTTCACCTGTGTTTGTATATGTCTGTTAACCCCGATATCCTAATGAATCCAATCCTCACACCTTTCCATTGGTGAACCATAAGTTTGTTTAATGAATCTGTGATTGCCCTTCTCCGTGGAAATATCTGCCCTGGTATCAATTTTTAGGTAACACCTATAAGTGATATCCTACGATATGTGTCTTTCACTTTCTGACTTACTACAAGTCACGTGATTACCTCTAGACTCATCTACGGTGCTGCAAATGGCATTGTGTCCTTTTTTCCCTTGGCTAATATTCTGTCTTAGCGAGGTCCATTTTCTGCAATGTGATTCCCTGGGGGCTGAGGATTAGCTGACCTGGGCAGCCTGACCCTGCCGGCAAGCCCTCCCCAGGTGTGCCTGGTTTGAGGTCAATATAAACAGCACTCCAGGCAGCAATAGCCCCTGCAGCTGTGCCTGACTCCATATTCTCTGCCCCGTCAGCAGTCTCGGGGCTGTGCTGGTGGGAGGGTGTGAGGGTCCATGGCTTTGTTGGTGGCCCGGTGTGAGTGGGGCTCTGCTAGACTTTCTGCAGGAGTTGCCAGGCTGCCACCTGTAAAGAAGAGGATGTGTCACCCATAACTTCCACTGGAATTTCTCTCCGGGCCGAGGAAGGAAACAAAGGAGTGGGGGCCGGGACAGGAGGGGTATCTCAGGCAGGGAAATGGAAAGCTTCCAGAAGAGCGCCCGGGGCCAGGACCATCCTGGCTGGCCTGCAGGCAGCAAGTTGGCCTGCGTGCTGTCGCTGGTGTGGCTCCACGGCCCTTCCTCTAGGCTTTCAAGCCCTTGTACATATTCAGGTGTTTTACCTGGGAAGGGTGGGAACAGTTCAGTAGCAGCTGGCCTGGGGCTCAGCTGACGTTTACTCACAGAGGCCTCGGCATGGTCCCCCAGCTTTGCAGTGAGGACGCTCCTTGCATGGGGGGACGGGGCTGTTGGTTGTATGGAAGATGATTCCCCACCACTGACCAATTTCAGAATTGTTTACTGCTGGAACAAGTGCCTTGGTAGTGTTTTCCTCTGTATAACTGTTTGGTTTAGGTTTTTTTTTTCTTTCTTGGTTCAAGTTAGATTTTATTCCTCGTTTATGTATTTATAGATATAAGCATGGGAATAATTCATTCATATAAATACATCTGTGCGAATGGAAGAACTTTCTTCTGTTTTATTTTTAAAAATTTTGAAATTTAATTATATTTATTTCTTTATACAGCAGGTTACTATTAGTTATATATTTTATGCATATACATGTATACAGGTCCATCCCAATCTCCCAACTCATCCCACCACCGCCACCCCATGGCTTCCCCCACTTGGTGTCCCTACATTTGTTCTCTACCTCTGTGTCTCTATTTCTGTCCTGCATACCAGTTCATCTGTACCATTTTTCTAGGTTCCACCTATATGCATTAATATACAATATTTGTTTTTCTCTTTCTGACTTACTTCACTCTGTATGACAGTCTCTAGGTCCATCGACTTCTCTACAAATGACCCAGTTTCATTTCTTTTTATGGCTGAGAAATATTCCATTTTATATATGTACCACATCTTTATCCATTCGTCTTTCTGTGGGCATTTAGGTTGCTTCCATTACCTGGCTATTGTAAATTGTGCTGCAATGAACATTGTGGTGAATGTGTCTTTTTGATTTATGGTTTTCTCTGGGTATATGCCCAAAAGTGGGATTGCAGGCTCCTATGGTAATTCTCTTTTTAGTTATTTAAAGGAACCTCCATACTGTTCTCCATAGTGAGTGTATCAATTTACCTTCCCACCAATAGTGGAAGAGGGTTCCTTTTGTCCACACCATCCCCGGAATTTGTTGTTTGTAGATTTGCTGATGATGCCGATTCTAACAGGTGTGAGGTCATACCTCATTGTCGTTTGGATTTGCATTTCTCTAATAATTAGTGATGTTGAGCAGCTTTTCATGTGCGTCTTGGCCATCTCTGTGACTTCTTTAAAGAAACGTCTATATAGATCTTCTGCCCATTTTTGTACTGGGTTGTTTGTTTTATTAATATTAAGCTGCGTGAGCTGTTTATATATATATTGGAGATTAAACCTTTGTCCATTGATTCGTTTGCGAACGTTTTCGCCCATTCTGAGGCTTGCCTTTTTCCATTCCCGTTTTTTTAACCAAAAAAGAAAGAAAGCAAAAGAAGCAGAACACTAATGTGCGTGAAATATGCCTCTTGAAACAGTCGTTTTGAAATATGGACGTCTTTTGCATTTTTTGGTCGGTATATGACCCCAGGATTTGTTTTCAGGGCAGGTGTCATTTACAGGCCTGCAACGATTTTGAATATCCACTGACCATTAGCGCTGGGATTAAAGCTGCTGTTGTGTGAAACGGCCACAAGGTGGCAGCAGTTCTCGCTTACCAAATCTGGTTACTAGGGCCACAGAGCCTCAATGGAAGTCCTGTTCTAGAATGGAATTTAGAATGGAATGTGCCAGGAGAAAGCCCCTCAAGTTTGTCTCACTACTTCTTGTTCGTGTTTTTAATTTAATTTTTTATTTTTTATTACAGCAAGTTTGATGACAACGTTTGGCTTTTTGTAGGTGTGCAAGATGTGGTTCTTTTACACATATACATAGGTCTGTTCTTCCTGGGACCCTTTTCCCATGTACGTTATGACAGAATGTTGAGTAGTCTTCTCTTGGTATTCCGTAGGTCTTTGGTGATTATATATTTCACCTGTGTTTGTATATGTCTGTTAACCCCGATATCCTAATGAATCCAATCCTCACACCTTTCCATTGGTGAACCATAAGTTTGTTTAATGAATCTGTGATTGCCCTTCTCCGTGGAAATATCTGCCCTGGTATCAATTTTTAGGTAACACCTATAAGTGATATCCTACGATATGTGTCTTTCACTTTCTGACTTACTACAAGTCACGTGATTACCTCTAGACTCATCTACGGTGCTGCAAATGGCATTGTGTCCTTTTTTCCCTTGGCTAATATTCTGTCTTAGCGAGGTCCATTTTCTGCAATGTGATTCCCTGGGGGCTGAGGATTAGCTGACCTGGGCAGCCTGACCCTGCCGGCAAGCCCTCCCCAGGTGTGCCTGGTTTGAGGTCAATATAAACAGCACTCCAGGCAGCAATAGCCCCTGCAGCTGTGCCTGACTCCATATTCTCTGCCCCGTCAGCAGTCTCGGGGCTGTGCTGGTGGGAGGGTGTGAGGGTCCACGGCTTTGTTGGTGGCCCGGTGTGAGTGGGGCTCTGCTGGACTTTCTGCAGGAGTTGCCAGGCTGCCACCTGTAAAGAAGAGGATGTGTCACCCATAACTTCCACTGGAATTTCTCTCCGGGCCGAGGAAGGAAACAAAGGAGTGGGGGCCGGGACAGGAGGGGTATCTCAGGCAGGGAAATGGAAAGCTTCCAGAAGAGCGCCCGGGGCCAGGACCATCCTGGCTGGCCTGCAGGCAGCAAGTTGGCCTGCGTGCTGTCGCTGGTGTGGCTCCACGGCCCTTCCTCTAGGCTTTCAAGCCCTTGTACATATTCAGGTGTTTTACCTGGGAAGGGTGGGAACAGTTCAGTAGCAGCTGGCCTGGGGCTCAGCTGACGTTTACTCACAGAGGCCTCGGCATGGTCCCCCAGCTTTGCAGTGAGGACGCTCCTTGCATGGGGGGACGGGGCTGTTGGTTGTATGGAAGATGATTCCCCACCACTGACCAATTTCAGAATTGTTTACTGCTGGAACAAGTGCCTTGGTAGTGTTTTCCTCTGTATAACTGTTTGGTTTAGGTTTTTTTTCTTTCTTGGTTCAAGTTAGATTTTATTCCTCGTTTATGTATTTATAGATATAAGCATGGGAATAATTCATTCATATAAATACATCTGTGTGAATGGAAGAACTTTCTTCTGTTTTATTTTTAAAAATTTTGAAATTTAATTTTATTTATTTATTTATACAGCAGGTTACTATTAGTTATATATTTTATGCATATACATGTATACAGGTCCATCCCAATCTCCCAACTCATCCCACCACCGCCACCCCATGGCTTCCCCCACTTGGTGTCCCTACATTTGTTCTCTACCTCTGTGTCTCTATTTCTGTCCTGCATACCAGTTCATCTGTACCATTTTTCTAGGTTCCACCTATATGCATTAATATACAATATTTGTTTTTCTCTTTCTGACTTACTTCACTCTGTATGACAGTCTCTAGATCCATCGACTTCTCTACAAATGACCCAGTTTCATTCCTTTTTATGGCTGAGAAATATTCCATTTTATATATGTACCACATCTTTATCCATTCGTCTTTCTGTGGGCATTTAGGTTGCTTCCATTACCTGGCTATTGTAAATTGTGCTGCAATGAACATTGTGGTGAATGTGTCTTTTTGATTTATGGTTTTCTCTGGGTATATGCCCAAAAGTGGGATTGCAGGCTCCTATGGTAATTCTCTTTTTAGTTATTTAAAGGAACCTCCATACTGTTCTCCATAGTGAGTGTATCAATTGACCTTCCCACCAATAGTGGAAGAGGGTTCCTTTTGTCCACACCATCCCCGGAATTTGTTGTTTGTAGATTTGCTGATGATGCCGATTCTAACAGGTGTGAGGTCATACCTCATTGTCGTTTGGATTTGCATTTCTCTAATAATTAGTGATGTTGAGCAGCTTTTCATGTGCGTCTTGGCCATCTCTGTGACTTCTTTAAAGAAACGTCTATATAGATCTTCTGCCCATTTTTGTACTGGGTTGTTTGTTTTATTAATATTAAGCTGCGTGAGCTGTTTATATATATATTGGAGATTAAACCTTTGTCCATTGATTCGTTTGCGAACGTTTTCGCCCATTCTGAGGCTTGCCTTTTTCCATTCCCGTTTTTTTAACCAAAAAAGAAAGAAAGCAAAAGAAGCAGAACACTAATGTGCGTGAAATATGCCTCTTGAAACAGTCGTTTTGAAATATGGACGTCTTTTGCATTTTTTGGTCGGTATATGACCCCAGGATTTGTTTTCAGGGCAGGTGTCATTTACAGGCCTGCAACGATTTTGAATATCCACTGACCATTAGCGCTGGGATTAAAGCTGCTGTTGTGTGAAACGGCCACAAGGTGGCAGCAGTTCTCGCTTACCAAATCTGGTTACTAGGGCCACAGAGCCTCAATGGAAGTCCTGTTCTAGATTGGAATTTAGAATGGAATGTGCCAGGCGAAAGCCCCTCAAGTTTGTCTCACTACTTCTTGTTCGTGTTTTTAATTTAATTTTTTATTTTTTATTACAGCAAGTTTGATGACAACGTTTGGCTTGTTGTAGGTGTGCAAGATGTGGTTCTTTTACACATATACATAGGTCTGTTCTTCCTGGGACCCTTTTCCCATGTACGTTATGACAGAATGTTGAGTAGTCTTCTCTTGGTATTCCGTAGGTCTTTGGTGATTATATATTTCACCTCTGTTTGTATATGTCTGTTAACCCCGATATCCTAATGAATCCAATCCTCACACCTTTCCATTGGTGAACCATAAGTTTGTTTAATGAATCTGTGATTGCCCTTCTCCGTGGAAATATCTGCCCTGGTATCAATTTTTAGGTAACACCTATAAGTGATATCCTACGATATGTGTCTTTCACTTTCTGACTTACTACAAGTCACGTGATTACCTCTAGACTCATCTACGGTGCTGCAAATGGCATTGTGTCCTTTTTTCCCTTGGCTAATATTCTGTCTTAGCGAGGTCCATTTTCTGCAATGTGATTCCCTGGGGGCTGAGGATTAGCTGACCTGGGCAGCCTGACCCTGCCGGCAAGCCCTCCCCAGGTGTGCCTGGGTTGAGGTCAATATAAACAGCACTCCAGGCAGCAATAGCCCCTGCAGCTGTGCCTGACTCCATATTCTCTGCCCCGTCAGCAGTCTCGGGGCTGTGCTGGTGGGAGGGTGTGAGGGTCCACGGCTTTGTTGGTGGCCCGGTGTGAGTGGGGCTCTGCTGGACTTTCTGCAGGAGTTGCCAGGCTGCCACCTGTAAAGAAGAGGATGTGTCACCCATAACTTCCACTGGAATTTCTCTCCGGGCCGAGGAAGGAAACAAAGGAGTGGGGGCCGGGACAGGAGGGGTATCTCAGGCAGGGAAATGGAAAGCTTCCAGAAGAGCACCCGGGGCCAGGACCATCCTGGCTGGCCTGCAGGCAGCAAGTTGGCCTGCGTGCTGTCGCTGGTGTGGCTCCACGGCCCTTCCTCTAGGCTTTCAAGCCCTTGTACATATTCAGGTGTTTTACCTGGGAAGGGTGGGAACAGTTCAGTAGCAGCTGGCCTGGGGCTCAGCTGACGTTTACTCACAGAGGCCTCGGCATGGTCCCCCAGCTTTGCAGTGAGGACGCTCCTTGCATGGGGGGACGGGGCTGTTGGTCGTATGGAAGATGATTCCCCACCACTGACCAATTTCAGAATTGTTTACTGCTGGAACAAGTGCCTTGGTAGTGTTTTCCTCTGTATAACTGTTTGGTTTAGGTTTTTTTTTTCTTTCTTGGTTCAAGTTAGATTTTATTCCTCGTTTATGTATTTATAGATATAAGCATGGGAATAATTCATTCATATAAATACATCTGTGTGAATGGAAGAACTTTCTTCTGTTTTATTTTTAAAAATTTTGAAATTTAATTTTATTTATTTCTTTATACAGCAGGTTACTATTAGTTATATATTTTATGCATATACATGTATACAGGTCCATCCCAATCTCCCAACTCATCCCACCACCGCCACCCCATGGCTTCCCCCACTTGGTGTCCCTACATTTGTTCTCTACCTCTGTGTCTCTATTTCTGTCCTGCATACCAGTTCATCTGTACCATTTTTCTAGGTTCCACCTATATGCATTAATATACAATATTTGTTTTTCTCTTTCTGACTTACTTCACTCTGTATGACAGTCTCTAGATCCATCGACTTCTCTACAAATGACCCAGTTTCATTCCTTTTTATGGCTGAGAAATATTCCATTTTATATATGTACCACATCTTTATCCATTCGTCTTTCTGTGGGCATTTAGGTTGCTTCCATTACCTGGCTATTGTAAATTGTGCTGCAATGAACATTGTGGTGAATGTGTCTTTTTGATTTATGGTTTTCTCTGGGTATATGCCCAAAAGTGGGATTGCAGGCTCCTATGGTAATTCTCTTTTTAGTTATTTAAAGGAACCTCCATACTGTTCTCCATAGTGAGTGTATCAATTGACCTTCCCACCAATAGTGGAAGAGGGTTCCTTTTGTCCACACCATCCCCGGAATTTGTTGTTTGTAGATTTGCTGATGATGCCGATTCTAACAGGTGTGAGGTCATACCTCATTGTCGTTTGGATTTGCATTTCTCTAATAATTAGTGATGTTGAGCAGCTTTTCATGTGCGTCTTGGCCATCTCTGTGACTTCTTTAAAGAAACGTCTATATAGATCTTCTGCCCATTTTTGTACTGGGTTGTTTGTTTTATTAATATTAAGCTGCGTGAGCTGTTTATATATATATTGGAGATTAAACCTTTGTCCATTGATTCGTTTGCGAACGTTTTCGCCCATTCTGAGGCTTGCCTTTTTCCATTCCCGTTTTTTTAACCAAAAAAGAAAGAAAGCAAAAGAAGCAGAACACTAATGTGCGTGAAATATGCCTCTTGAAACAGTCGTTTTGAAATATGGACGTCTTTTGCATTTTTTGGTCGGTATATGACCCCAGGATTTGTTTTCAGGGCAGGTGTCATTTACAGGCCTGCAACGATTTTGAATATCCACTGACCATTAGCGCTGGGATTAAAGCTGCTGTTGTGTGAAACGGCCACAAGGTGGCAGCAGTTCTCGCTTACCAAATCTGGTTACTAGGGCCACAGAGCCTCAATGGAAGTCCTGTTCTAGATTGGAATTTAGAATGGAATGTGCCAGGCGAAAGCCCCTCAAGTTTGTCTCACTACTTCTTGTTCGTGTTTTTAATTTAATTTTTTATTTTTTATTACAGCAAGTTTGATGACAACGTTTGGCTTGTTGTAGGTGTGCAAGATGTGGTTCTTTTACACATATACATAGGTCTGTTCTTCCTGGGACCCTTTTCCCATGTACGTTATGACAGAATGTTGAGTAGTCTTCTCTTGGTATTCCGTAGGTCTTTGGTGATTATATATTTCACCTCTGTTTGTATATGTCTGTTAACCCCGATATCCTAATGAATCCAATCCTCACACCTTTCCATTGGTGAACCATAAGTTTGTTTAATGAATCTGTGATTGCCCTTCTCCGTGGAAATATCTGCCCTGGTATCAATTTTTAGGTAACACCTATAAGTGATATCCTACGATATGTGTCTTTCACTTTCTGACTTACTACAAGTCACGTGATTACCTCTAGACTCATCTACGGTGCTGCAAATGGCATTGTGTCCTTTTTTCCCTTGGCTAATATTCTGTCTTAGCGAGGTCCATTTTCTGCAATGTGATTCCCTGGGGGCTGAGGATTAGCTGACCTGGGCAGCCTGACCCTGCCGGCAAGCCCTCCCCAGGTGTGCCTGGTTTGAGGTCAATATAAACAGCACTCCAGGCAGCAATAGCCCCTGCAGCTGTGCCTGACTCCATATTCTCTGCCCCGTCAGCAGTCTCGGGGCTGTGCTGGTGGGAGGGTGTGAGGGTCCACGGCTTTGTTGGTGGCCCAGTGTGAGTGGGGCTCTGCTGGACTTTCTGCAGGAGTTGCCAGGCTGCCACCTGTAAAGAAGAGGATGTGTCACCCATAACTTCCACTGGAATTTCTCTCCGGGCCGAGGAAGGAAACAAAGGAGTGGGGGCCGGGACAGGAGGGTTATCTCAGGCAGGGAAATGGAAAGCTTCCAGAAGAGCGCCCGGGGCCAGGACAATCCTGGCTGGCCTGCAGGCAGCAAGTTGGCCTGCGTGCTGTCGCTGGTGTGGCTCCACGGCCCTTCCTCTAGGCTTTCAAGCCCTTGTACATATTCAGGTGTTTTACCTGGGAAGGGTGGGAACAGTTCAGTAGCAGCTGGCCTGGGGCTCAGCTGACGTTTACTCACAGAGGCCTCGGCATGGTCCCCCAGCTTTGCAGTGAGGACGCTCCTTGCATGGGGGGACGGGGCTGTTGGTCGTATGGAAGATGATTCCCCACCACTGACCAATTTCAGAATTGTTTACTGCTGGAACAAGTGCCTTGGTAGTGTTTTCCTCTGTATAACTGTTTGGTTTAGGTTTTTTTTTTCTTTCTTGGTTCAAGTTAGATTTTATTCCTCGTTTATGTATTTATAGATATAAGCATGGGAATAATTCATTCATATAAATACATCTGTGTGAATGGAAGAACTTTCTTCTGTTTTATTTTTAAAAATTTTGAAATTTAATTTTATTTATTTCTTTATACAGCAGGTTACTATTAGTTATATATTTTATGCATATACATGTATACAGGTCCATCCCAATCTCCCAACTAATCCCACCACCGCCACCCCATGGCTTCCCCCACTTGGTGTCCCTACATTTGTTCTCTACCTCTGTGTCTCTATTTCTGTCCTGCATACCAGTTCATCTGTACCATTTTTCTAGGTTCCACCTATATGCATTAATATACAATATTTGTTTTTCTCTTTCTGACTTACTTCACTCTGTATGACAGTCTCTAGATCCATCGACTTCTCTACAAATGACCCAGTTTCATTCCTTTTTATGGCTGAGAAATATTCCATTTTATATATGTACCACATCTTTATCCATTCGTCTTTCTGTGGGCATTTAGGTTGCTTCCATTACCTGGCTATTGTAAATTGTGCTGCAATGAACATTGTGGTGAATGTGTCTTTTTGATTTATGGTTTTCTCTGGGTATATGCCCAAAAGTGGGATTGCAGGCTCCTATGGTAATTCTCTTTTTAGTTATTTAAAGGAACCTCCATACTGTTCTCCATAGTGAGTGTATCAATTGACCTTCCCACCAATAGTGGAAGAGGGTTCCTTTTGTCTACACCATCCCCGGAATTTGTTGTTTGTAGATTTGCTGATGATGCCGATTCTAACAGGTGTGAGGTCATACCTCATTGTCGTTTGGATTTGCATTTCTCTAATAATTAGTGATGTTGAGCAGCTTTTCATGTGCGTCTTGGCCATCTCTGTGACTTCTTTAAAGAAACGTCTATATAGATCTTCTGCCCATTTTTGTACTGGGTTGTTTGTTTTATTAATATTAAGCTGCGTGAGCTGTTTATATATATATTGGAGATTAAACCTTTGTCCATTGATTCGTTTGCGAACGTTTTCGCCCATTCTGAGGCTTGCCTTTTTCCATTCCCGTTTTTTTAACCAAAAAAGAAAGAAAGCAAAAGAAGCAGAACACTAATGTGCGTGAAATATGCCTCTTGAAACAGTCGTTTTGAAATATGGACGTCTTTTGCATTTTTTGGTCGGTATATGACCCCAGGATTTGTTTTCAGGGCAGGTGTCATTTACAGGCCTGCAACGATTTTGAATATCCACTGACCATTAGCGCTGGGATTAAACCTGCTGTTGTGTGAAACGGCCACAAGGTGGCAGCAGTTCTCGCTTACCAAATCTGGTTACTAGGGCCACAGAGCCTCAATGGAAGTCCTGTTCTAGATTGGAATTTAGAATGGAATGTGCCAGGAGAAAGCCCCTCAAGTTTGTCTCACTACTTCTTGTTCGTGTTTTTAATTTAATTTTTTATTTTTTATTACAGCAAGTTTGATGACAACGTTTGGCTTCTTGTAGGTGTGCAAGATGTGGTTCTTTTACACATATACATAGGTCTGTTCTTCCTGGGACCCTTTTCCCATGTACGTTATGACAGAATGTTGAGTAGTCTTCTCTTGGTATTCCGTAGGTCTTTGGTGATTATATATTTCACCTGTGTTTGTATATGTCTGTTAACCCCGATATCCTAATGAATCCAATCCTCACACCTTTCCATTGGTGAACCATAAGTTTCTTTAATGAATCTGTGATTGCCCTTCTCCGTGGAAATATCTGCCCTGGTATCAATTTTTAGGTAACACCTATAAGTGATATCCTACGATATGTGTCTTTCACTTTCTGACTTACTACAAGTCACGTGATTACCTCTAGACTCATCTACGGTGCTGCAAATGGCATTGTGTCCTTTTTTCCCTTGGCTAATATTCTGTCTTAGCGAGGTCCATTTTCTGCAATGTGATTCCCTGGGGGCTGAGGATTAGCTGACCTGGGCAGCCTGACCCTGCCGGCAAGCCCTCCCCAGGTGTGCCTGGTTTGAGGTCAATATAAACAGCACTCCAGGCAGCAATAGCCCCTGCAGCTGTGCCTGACTCCATATTCTCTGCCCCGTCAGCAGTCTCGGGGCTGTGCTGGTGGGAGGGTGTGAGGGTCCACGGCTTTGTTGGTGGCCCAGTGTGAGTGGGGCTCTGCTGGACTTTCTGCAGGAGTTGCCAGGCTGCCACCTGTAAAGAAGAGGATGTGTCACCCATAACTTCCACTGGAATTTCTCTCCGGGCCGAGGAAGGAAACAAAGGAGTGGGGGCCGGGACAGGAGGGTTATCTCAGGCAGGGAAATGGAAAGCTTCCAGAAGAGCGCCCGGGGCCAGGACAATCCTGGCTGGCCTGCAGGCAGCAAGTTGGCCTGCGTGCTGTCGCTGGTGTGGCTCCACGGCCCTTCCTCTAGGCTTTCAAGCCCTTGTACATATTCAGGTGTTTTACCTGGGAAGGGTGGGAACAGTTCAGTAGCAGCTGGCCTGGGGCTCAGCTGACGTTTACTCACAGAGGCCTCGGCATGGTCCCCCAGCTTTGCAGTGAGGACGCTCCTTGCATGGGGGGACGGGGCTGTTGGTCGTATGGAAGATGATTCCCCACCACTGACCAATTTCAGAATTGTTTACTGCTGGAACAAGTGCCTTGGTAGTGTTTTCCTCTGTATAACTGTTTGGTTTAGGTTTTTTTTTTCTTTCTTGGTTCAAGTTAGATTTTATTCCTCGTTTATGTATTTATAGATATAAGCATGGGAATAATTCATTCATATAAATACATCTGTGTGAATGGAAGAACTTTCTTCTGTTTTATTTTTAAAAATTTTGAAATTTAATTTTATTTATTTCTTTATACAGCAGGTTACTATTAGTTATATATTTTATGCATATACATGTATACAGGTCCATCCCAATCTCCCAACTAATCCCACCACCGCCACCCCATGGCTTCCCCCACTTGGTGTCCCTACATTTGTTCTCTACCTCTGTGTCTCTATTTCTGTCCTGCATACCAGTTCATCTGTACCATTTTTCTAGGTTCCACCTATATGCATTAATATACAATATTTGTTTTTCTCTTTCTGACTTACTTCACTCTGTATGACAGTCTCTAGATCCATCGACTTCTCTACAAATGACCCAGTTTCATTCCTTTTTATGGCTGAGAAATATTCCATTTTATATATGTACCACATCTTTATCCATTCGTCTTTCTGTGGGCATTTAGGTTGCTTCCATTACCTGGCTATTGTAAATTGTGCTGCAATGAACATTGTGGTGAATGTGTCTTTTTGATTTATGGTTTTCTCTGGGTATATGCCCAAAAGTGGGATTGCAGGCTCCTATGGTAATTCTCTTTTTAGTTATTTAAAGGAACCTCCATACTGTTCTCCATAGTGAGTGTATCAATTGACCTTCCCACCAATAGTGGAAGAGGGTTCCTTTTGTCCACACCATCCCCGGAATTTGTTGTTTGTAGATTTGCTGATGATGCCGATTCTAACAGGTGTGAGGTCATACCTCATTGTCGTTTGGATTTGCATTTCTCTAATAATTAGTGATGTTGAGCAGCTTTTCATGTGCGTCTTGGCCATCTCTGTGACTTCTTTAAAGAAACGTCTATATAGATCTTCTGCCCATTTTTGTACTGGGTTGTTTGTTTTATTAATATTAAGCTGCGTGAGCTGTTTATATATATATTGGAGATTAAACCTTTGTCCATTGATTCGTTTGCGAACGTTTTCGCCCATTCTGAGGCTTGCCTTTTTCCATTCCCGTTTTTTTAACCAAAAAAGAAAGAAAGCAAAAGAAGCAGAACACTAATGTGCGTGAAATATGCCTCTTGAAACAGTCGTTTTGAAATATGGACGTCTTTTGCATTTTTTGGTCGGTATATGACCCCAGGATTTGTTTTCAGGGCAGGTGTCATTTACAGGCCTGCAACGATTTTGAATATCCACTGACCATTAGCGCTGGGATTAAAGCTGCTGTTGTGTGAAACGGCCACAAGGTGGCAGCAGTTCTCGCTTACCAAATCTGGTTACTAGGGCCACAGAGCCTCAATGGAAGTCCTGTTCTAGATTGGAATTTAGAATGGAATGTGCCAGGCGAAAGCCCCTCAAGTTTGTCTCACTACTTCTTGTTCGTGTTTTTAATTTAATTTTTTATTTTTTATTACAGCAAGTTTGATGACAACGTTTGGCTTGTTGTAGGTGTGCAAGATGTGGTTCTTTTACACATATACATAGGTCTGTTCTTCCTGGGACCCTTTTCCCATGTACGTTATGACAGAATGTTGAGTAGTCTTCTCTTGGTATTCCGTAGGTCTTTGGTGATTATATATTTCACCTCTGTTTGTATATGTCTGTTAACCCCGATATCCTAATGAATCCAATCCTCACACCTTTCCATTGGTGAACCATAAGTTTGTTTAATGAATCTGTGATTGCCCTTCTCCGTGGAAATATCTGCCCTGGTATCAATTTTTAGGTAACACCTATAAGTGATATCCTACGATATGTGTCTTTCACTTTCTGACTTACTACAAGTCACGTGATTACCTCTAGACTCATCTACGGTGCTGCAAATGGCATTGTGTCCTTTTTTCCCTTGGCTAATATTCTGTCTTAGCGAGGTCCATTTTCTGCAATGTGATTCCCTGGGGGCTGAGGATTAGCTGACCTGGGCAGCCTGACCCTGCCGGCAAGCCCTCCCCAGGTGTGCCTGGGTTGAGGTCAATATAAACAGCACTCCAGGCAGCAATAGCCCCTGCAGCTGTGCCTGACTCCATATTCTCTGCCCCATCAGCAGTCTCGGGGCTGTGCTGGTGGGAGGGTGTGAGGGTCCACGGCTTTGTTGGTGGCCCGGTGTGAGTGGGGCTCTGCTGGACTTTCTGCAGGAGTTGCCAGGCTGCCACCTGTAAAGAAGAGGATGTGTCACCCATAACTTCCACTGGAATTTCTCTCCGGGCCGAGGAAGGAAACAAAGGAGTGGGGGCCGGGACAGGAGGGGTATCTCAGGCAGGGAAATGGAAAGCTTCCAGAAGAGCACCCGGGGCCAGGACCATCCTGGCTGGCCTGCAGGCAGCAAGTTGGCCTGCGTGCTGTCGCTGGTGTGGCTCCACGGCCCTTCCTCTAGGCTTTCAAGCCCTTGTACATATTCAGGTGTTTTACCTGGGAAGGGTGGGAACAGTTCAGTAGCAGCTGGCCTGGGGCTCAGCTGACGTTTACTCACAGAGGCCTCGGCATGGTCCCCCAGCTTTGCAGTGAGGACGCTCCTTGCATGGGGGGACGGGGCTGTTGGTCGTATGGAAGATGATTCCCCACCACTGACCAATTTCAGAATTGTTTACTGCTGGAACAAGTGCCTTGGTAGTGTTTTCCTCTGTATAACTGTTTGGTTTAGGTTTTTTTTTTCTTTCTTGGTTCAAGTTAGATTTTATTCCTCGTTTATGTATTTATAGATATAAGCATGGGAATAATTCATTCATATAAATACATCTGTGTGAATGGAAGAACTTTCTTCTGTTTTATTTTTAAAAATTTTGAAATTTAATTTTATTTATTTATTTATACAGCAGGTTACTATTAGTTATATATTTTATGCATATACATGTATACAGGTCCATCCCAATCTCCCAACTCATCCCACCACCGCCACCCCATGGCTTCCCCCACTTGGTGTCCCTACATTTGTTCTCTACCTCTGTGTCTCTATTTCTGTCCTGCATACCAGTTCATCTGTACCATTTTTCTAGGTTCCACCTATATGCATTAATATACAATATTTGTTTTTCTCTTTCTGACTTACTTCACTCTGTATGACAGTCTCTAGATCCATCGACTTCTCTACAAATGACCCAGTTTCATTCCTTTTTATGGCTGAGAAATATTCCATTTTATATATGTACCACATCTTTATCCATTCGTCTTTCTGTGGGCATTTAGGTTGCTTCCATTACCTGGCTATTGTAAATTGTGCTGCAATGAACATTGTGGTGAATGTGTCTTTTTGATTTATGGTTTTCTCTGGGTATATGCCCAAAAGTGGGATTGCAGGCTCCTATGGTAATTCTCTTTTTAGTTATTTAAAGGAACCTCCATACTGTTCTCCATAGTGAGTGTATCAATTGACCTTCCCACCAATAGTGGAAGAGGGTTCCTTTTGTCCACACCATCCCCGGAATTTGTTGTTTGTAGATTTGCTGATGATGCCGATTCTAACAGGTGTGAGGTCATACCTCATTGTCGTTTGGATTTGCATTTCTCTAATAATTAGTGATGTTGAGCAGCTTTTCATGTGCGTCTTGGCCATCTCTGTGACTTCTTTAAAGAAACGTCTATATAGATCTTCTGCCCATTTTTGTACTGGGTTGTTTGTTTTATTAATATTAAGCTGCGTGAGCTGTTTATATATATATTGGAGATTAAACCTTTGTCCATTGATTCGTTTGCGAACGTTTTCGCCCATTCTGAGGCTTGCCTTTTTCCATTCCCGTTTTTTTAACCAAAAAAGAAAGAAAGCAAAAGAAGCAGAACACTAATGTGCGTGAAATATGCCTCTTGAAACAGTCGTTTTGAAATATGGACGTCTTTTGCATTTTTTGGTCGGTATATGACCCCAGGATTTGTTTTCAGGGCAGGTGTCATTTACAGGCCTGCAACGATTTTGAATATCCACTGACCATTAGCGCTGGGATTAAAGCTGCTGTTGTGTGAAACGGCCACAAGGTGGCAGCAGTTCTCGCTTACCAAATCTGGTTACTAGGGCCACAGAGCCTCAATGGAAGTCCTGTTCTAGATTGGAATTTAGAATGGAATGTGCCAGGCGAAAGCCCCTCAAGTTTGTCTCACTACTTCTTGTTCGTGTTTTTAATTTAATTTTTTATTTTTTATTACAGCAAGTTTGATGACAACGTTTGGCTTGTTGTAGGTGTGCAAGATGTGGTTCTTTTACACATATACATAGGTCTGTTCTTCCTGGGACCCTTTTCCCATGTACGTTATGACAGAATGTTGAGTAGTCTTCTCTTGGTATTCCGTAGGTCTTTGGTGATTATATATTTCACCTGTGTTTGTATATGTCTGTTAACCCCGATATCCTAATGAATCCAATCCTCACACCTTTCCATTGGTGAACCATAAGTTTGTTTAATGAATCTGTGATTGCCCTTCTCCGTGGAAATATCTGCCCTGGTATCAATTTTTAGGTAACACCTATAAGTGATATCCTACGATATGTGTCTTTCACTTTCTGACTTACTACAAGTCACGTGATTACCTCTAGACTCATCTACGGTGCTGCAAATGGCATTGTGTCCTTTTTTCCCTTGGCTAATATTCTGTCTTAGCGAGGTCCATTTTCTGCAATGTGATTCCCTGGGGGCTGAGGATTAGCTGACCTGGGCAGCCTGACCCTGCCGGCAAGCCCTCCCCAGGTGTGCCTGGTTTGAGGTCAATATAAACAGCACTCCAGGCAGCAATAGCCCCTGCAGCTGTGCCTGACTCCATATTCTCTGCCCCGTCAGCAGTCTCGGGGCTGTGCTGGTGGGAGGGTGTGAGGGTCCACGGCTTTGTTGGTGGCCCAGTGTGAGTGGGGCTCTGCTGGACTTTCTGCAGGAGTTGCCAGGCTGCCACCTGTAAAGAAGAGGATGTGTCACCCATAACTTCCACTGGAATTTCTCTCCGGGCCGAGGAAGGAAACAAAGGAGTGGGGGCCGGGACAGGAGGGTTATCTCAGGCAGGGAAATGGAAAGCTTCCAGAAGAGCGCCCGGGGCCAGGACAATCCTGGCTGGCCTGCAGGCAGCAAGTTGGCCTGCGTGCTGTCGCTGGTGTGGCTCCACGGCCCTTCCTCTAGGCTTTCAAGCCCTTGTACATATTCAGGTGTTTTACCTGGGAAGGGTGGGAACAGTTCAGTAGCAGCTGGCCTGGGGCTCAGCTGACGTTTACTCACAGAGGCCTCGGCATGGTCCCCCAGCTTTGCAGTGAGGACGCTCCTTGCATGGGGGGACGGGGCTGTTGGTCGTATGGAAGATGATTCCCCACCACTGACCAATTTCAGAATTGTTTACTGCTGGAACAAGTGCCTTGGTAGTGTTTTCCTCTGTATAACTGTTTGGTTTAGGTTTTTTTTTTCTTTCTTGGTTCAAGTTAGATTTTATTCCTCGTTTATGTATTTATAGATATAAGCATGGGAATAATTCATTCATATAAATACATCTGTGTGAATGGAAGAACTTTCTTCTGTTTTATTTTTAAAAATTTTGAAATTTAATTTTATTTATTTCTTTATACAGCAGGTTACTATTAGTTATATATTTTATGCATATACATGTATACAGGTCCATCCCAATCTCCCAACTCATCCCACCACCGCCACCCCATGGCTTCCCCCACTTGGTGTCCCTACATTTGTTCTCTACCTCTGTGTCTCTATTTCTGTCCTGCATACCAGTTCATCTGTACCATTTTTCTAGGTTCCACCTATGTGCATTAATATACAATATTTGTTTTTCTCTTTCTGACTTACTTCACTCTGTATGACAGTCTCTAGATCCATCGACTTCTCTACAAATGACCCAGTTTCATTCCTTTTTATGGCTGAGAAATATTCCATTTTATATATGTACCACATCTTTATCCATTCGTCTTTCTGTGGGCATTTAGGTTGCTTCCATTACCTGGCTATTGTAAATTGTGCTGCAATGAACATTGTGGTGAATGTGTCTTTTTGATTTATGGTTTTCTCTGGGTATATGCCCAAAAGTGGGATTGCAGGCTCCTATGGTAATTCTCTTTTTAGTTATTTAAAGGAACCTCCATACTGTTCTCCATAGTGAGTGTATCAATTGACCTTCCCACCAATAGTGGAAGAGGGTTCCTTTTGTCCACACCATCCCCGGAATTTGTTGTTTGTAGATTTGCTGATGATGCCGATTCTAACAGGTGTGAGGTCATACCTCATTGTCGTTTGGATTTGCATTTCTCTAATAATTAGTGATGTTGAGCAGCTTTTCATGTGCGTCTTGGCCATCTCTGTGACTTCTTTAAAGAAACGTCTATATAGATCTTCTGCCCATTTTTGTACTGGGTTGTTTGTTTTATTAATATTAAGCTGCGTGAGCTGTTTATATATATATTGGAGATTAAACCTTTGTCCATTGATTCGTTTGCGAACGTTTTCGCCCATTCTGAGGCTTGCCTTTTTCCATTCCCGTTTTTTTAACCAAAAAAGAAAGAAAGCAAAAGAAGCAGAACACTAATGTGCGTGAAATATGCCTCTTGAAACAGTCGTTTTGGAATATGGACGTCTTTTGAATTTTTTGGTCGGTATATGACCCCAGGATTTGTTTTCAGGGCAGGTGTCATTTACAGGCCTGCAACGATTTTGAATATCCACTGACCATTAGCGCTGGGATTAAAGCTGCTGTTGTGTGAAACGGCCACAAGGTGGCAGCAGTTCTCGCTTACCAAATCTGGTTACTAGGGCCACAGAGCCTCAATGGAAGTCCTGTTCTAGATTGGAATTTAGAATGGAATGTGCCAGGAGAAAGCCCCTCAAGTTTGTCTCACTACTTCTTGTTCGTGTTTTTAATTTAATTTTTTATTGTTTATTACAGCAAGTTTGATGACAACGTTTGGCTTGTTGTAGGTGTGCAAGATGTGGTTCTTTTACACATATACATAGGTCTGTTCTTCCTGGGACCCTTTTCCCATGTACGTTATGACAGAATGTTGAGTAGTCTTCTCTTGGTATTCCGTAGGTCTTTGGTGATTATATATTTCACCTGTGTTTGTATATGTCTGTTAACCCCGATATCCTAATGAATCCAATCCTCACACCTTTCCATTGGTGAACCATAAGTTTGTTTAATGAATCTGTGATTGCCCTTCTCCGTGGAAATATCTGCCCTGGTATCAATTTTTAGGTAACACCTATAAGTGATATCCTACGATATGTGTCTTTCACTTTCTGACTTACTACAAGTCACGTGATTACCTCTAGACTCATCTACGGTGCTGCAAATGGCATTGTGTCCTTTTTTCCCTTGGCTAATATTCTGTCTTAGCGAGGTCCATTTTCTGCAATGTGATTCCCTGGGGGCTGAGGATTAGCTGACCTGGGCAGCCTGACCCTGCCGGCAAGCCCTCCCCAGGTGTGCCTGGTTTGAGGTCAATATAAACAGCACTCCAGGCAGCAATAGCCCCTGCAGCTGTGCCTGACTCCATATTCTCTGCCCCGTCAGCAGTCTCGGGGCTGTGCTGGTGGGAGGGTGTGAGGGTCCACGGCTTTGTTGGTGGCCCGGTGTGAGTGGGGCTCTGCTGGACTTTCTGCAGGAGTTGCCAGGCTGCCACCTGTAAAGAAGAGGATGTGTCACCCATAAATTCCACTGGAATTTCTCTCCGGGCCGAGGAAGGAAACAAAGGAGTGGGGGCCGGGACAGGAGGGGTATCTCAGGCAGGGAAATGGAAAGCTTCCAGAAGAGCGCCCGGGGCCAGGACCATCCTGGCTGGCCTGCAGGCAGCAAGTTGGCCTGCGTGCTGTCGCTGGTGTGGCTCCACGGCCCTTCCTCTAGGCTTTCAAGCCCTTGTACATATTCAGGTGTTTTACCTGGGAAGGGTGGGAACAGTTCAGTAGCAGCTGGCCTGGGGCTCAGCTCACGTTTACTCACAGAGGCCTCGGCATGGTCCCCCAGCTTTGCAGTGAGGACGCTCCTTGCATGAGGGGACGGGGCTGTTGGTTGTATGGAAGATGATTCCCCACCACTGACCAATTTCAGAATTGTTTACTGCTGGAACAAGTGCCTAGGTAGTGTTTTCCTCTGTATAACTGTTTGGTTTAGGATTTATTTTTTTGTTTTTTGGTTCAAGTTAGATTTTATTCCTCGTTTATATATTTATAGATATAAGCATGGGAATAATTCATTCATATAAATACATCTGTGTGAATGGAAGAACTTTTTCCTGTTTTATTTTTAAAAATTTTGAAATTTAATTTTGTTTATTTCTTTATGCAGCAGGTTACTATTAGTTATATATTTTATGCATATACATGTATACAGGTCCATCCCAATCTCCCAACTCATCCCACCACCACCACCCCATGGCTTCCTCACTTGGTGTCCATACGTTTGTTCTCTACCTCTGTGTCTCTATTTCTGTCCTGCATACCAGTTCATCTGTACCATTTTTCTAGGTTCCACCTATATGCATTAATATACAATATTTGTTTTTCTCTTTCTGACTTACTTCACTCTGTATGACAGTCTCTAGATCCATCGACTTCTCTACAAATGACCCAGTTTCATTCCTTTTTATCGCTGAGCAATATTCCATTTTATATATGTACCACATCTTTATCCATTCCTCTTTCTGTGGGCATTTAGGTTGCTTCCATTACCTGGCTATTGTAAATTGTGCTGCAATGAACATTGTGGTGAATGTGTCTTTTTGATTTATGGTTTTCTCTGGGTATATGCCCAAAAGTGGGATTGCAGGCTCCTATGGTAATTCTCTTTTTAGTTATTTAAAGGAACCTCCATACTGTTCTCCATAGTGAGTGTATCAATTGACCTTCCCACCAATAGTGGAAGAGGGTTCCTTTTGTCCACACCATCCCCGGAATTTGTTGTTTGTAGATTTGCTGATGATGCCGATTCTAACAGGTGTGAGGTCATACCTCATTGTCGTTTGGATTTGCATTTCTCTAATAATTAGTGATGTTGAGCAGCTTTTCATGTGCGTCTTGGCCATCTCTGTGACTTCTTTAAAGAAACGTCTATATAGATCTTCTGCCCATTTTTGTACTGGGTTGTTTGTTTTATTAATATTAAGCTGCGTGAGCTGTTTATATATATATTGGAGATTAAACCTTTGTCCATTGATTCGTTTGCGAACGTTTTCGCCCATTCTGAGAGTTGCCTTTTTCCATCCCCGTTTTTTTAACCAAAAAAGAAAGAAAGCAAAAGAAGCAGAACACTAATGTGCGTGAAATATGCCTCTTGAAACAGTCGTTTTGAAATATGGACGTCTTTTGAATTTTTTGGTCGGTATATGACCCCAGGATTTGTTTTCAGGGCAGGTGTCATTTACAGGCCTGCAACGATTTTGAATATCCACTGACCATTAGCGCTGGGATTAAAGCTGCTGTTGTGTGAAACGGCCACAAGGTGGCAGCAGTTCTCGCTTACCAAATCTGGTTACTAGGGCCACAGAGCCTCAATGGAAGTCCTGTTCTAGATTGGAATTTAGAATGGAATGTGCCAGGAGAAAGCCCCTCAAGTTTGTCTCACTACTTCTTGTTCGTGTTTTTAATTTAATTTTTTATTTTTTATTACAGCAAGTTTGATGACAACGTTTGGCTTGTTGTAGGTGTGCAAGATGTGGTTCTTTTACACATATACATAGGTCTGTTCTTCCTGGGACCCTTTTCCCATGTACGTTATGACAGAATGTTGAGTAGTCTTCTCTTGGTATTCCGTAGGTCTTTGGTGATTATATATTTCACCTGTGTTTGTATATGTCTGTTAACCCCGATATCCTAATGAATCCAATCCTCACACCTTTCCATTGGTGAACCATAAGTTTGTTTAATGAATCTGTGATTGCCCTTCTCCGTGGAAATATCTGCCCTGGTATCAATTTTTAGGTAACACCTATAAGTGATATCCTACGATATGTGTCTTTCACTTTCTGACTTACTACAAGTCACGTGATTACCTCTAGACTCATCTACGGTGCTGCAAATGGCATTGTGTCCTTTTTTCCCTTGGCTAATATTCTGTCTTAGCGAGGTCCATTTTCTGCAATGTGATTCCCTGGGGGCTGAGGATTAGCTGACCTGGGCAGCCTGACCCTGCCGGCAAGCCCTCCCCAGGTGTGCCTGGTTTGAGGTCAATATAAACAGCACTCCAGGCAGCAATAGCCCCTGCAGCTGTGCCTGACTCCATATTCTCTGCCCCGTCAGCAGTCTCGGGGCTGTGCTGGTGGGAGGGTGTGAGGGTCCACGGCTTTGTTGGTGGCCCGGTGTGAGTGGGGCTCTGCTGGACTTTCTGCAGGAGTTGCCAGGCTGCCACCTGTAAAGAAGAGGATGTGTCACCCATAACTTCCACTGGAATTTCTCTCCGGGCTGAGGAAGGAAACAAAGGAGTGGGGGCCGGGACAGGAGGGGTATCTCAGGCAGGGAAATGGAAAGCTTCCAGAAGAGCGCCCGGGGCCAGGACCATCCTGGCTGGCCTGCAGGCAGCAAGTTGGCCTGCGTGCTGTCGCTGGTGTGGCTCCACGGCCCTTCCTCCAGGCTTTCAAGCCCTTGTACATATTCAGGTGTTTTACCTGGGAAGGGTGGGAACAGTTCAGTAGCAGCTGGCCTGGGGCTCAGCTCACGTTTACTCACAGAGGCCTCGGCATGGTCCCCCAGCTTTGCAGTGAGGACGCTCCTTGCATGAGGGGACGGGGCTGTTGGTTGTATGGAAGATGATTCCCCACCACTGACCAATTTCAGAATTGTTTACTGCTGGAACAAGTGCCTAGGTAGTGTTTTCCTCTGTATAACTGTTTGGTTTAGGATTTATTTTTTTGTTTTTTGGTTCAAGTTAGATTTTATTCCTCGTTTATATATTTATAGATATAAGCATGGGAATAATTCATTCATATAAATACATCTGTGTGAATGGAAGAACTTTTTCCTGTTTTATTTTTAAAAATTTTGAAATTTAATTTTGTTTATTTCTTTATGCAGCAGGTTACTATTAGTTATATATTTTATGCATATACATGTATACAGGTCCATCCCAATCTCCCAACTCATCCCACCACCACCACCCCATGGCTTCCTCACTTGGTGTCCATACGTTTGTTCTCTACCTCTGTGTCTCTATTTCTGTCCTGCATACCAGTTCATCTGTACCATTTTTCTAGGTTCCACCTATATGCATTAATATACAATATTTGTTTTTCTCTTTCTGACTTACTTCACTCTGTATGACAGTCTCTAGATCCATCGACTTCTCTACAAATGACCCAGTTTCATTCCTTTTTATCGCTGAGCAATATTCCATTTTATATATGTACCACATCTTTATCCATTCCTCTTTCTGTGGGCATTTAGGTTGCTTCCATTACCTGGCTATTGTAAATTGTGCTGCAATGAACATTGTGGTGAATGTGTCTTTTTGATTTATGGTTTTCTCTGGGTATATGCCCAAAAGTGGGATTGCAGGCTCCTATGGTAATTCTCTTTTTAGTTATTTAAAGGAACATCCATACTGTTCTCCATAGTGAGTGTATCAATTTACCTTCCCACCAATAGTGGAAGAGGGTTCCTTTTGTCCACACCATCCCCGGAATTTGTTGTTTGTAGATTTGCTGATGATGCCGATTCTAACAGGTGTGAGGTCATACCTCATTGTCGTTTGGATTTGCATTTCTCTAATAATTAGTGATGTTGAGCAGCTTTTCATGTGCGTCTTGGCCATCTCTGTGACTTCTTTAAAGAAACGTCTATATAGATCTTCTGCCCATTTTTGTACTGGGTTGTTTGTTTTATTAATATTAAGCTGCGTGAGCTGTTTATATATATTGGAGATTAAACCTTTGTCCATTGATTCGTTTGCGAATGTTTTCGCCCATTCTGAGGCTTGCCTTTTTCCATTCCCGTTTTTTTAACCAAAAAAGAAAGAAAGCAAAAGAAGCAGAACACTAATGTGCGTGAAATATGCCTCTTGAAACAGTCGTTTTGAAATATGGACGTCTTTTGCATTTTTTGGTCGGTATATGACCCCAGGATTTGTTTTCAGGGCAGGTGTCATTTACAGGCCTGCAACGATTTTGAATATCCACTGACCATTAGCGCTGGGATTAAACCTGCTGTTGTGTGAAATGGCCACAAGGTGGCAGCAGTTCTCGCTTACAAAATCTGGTTACTAGGGCCACAGAGCCTCAATGGAAGTCCTGTTCTAGATTGGAATTTAGAATGGAATGTGCCAGGAGAAAGCCCCTCAAGTTTGTCTCACTACTTCTTGTTCGTGTTTTTAATTTAATTTTTTATTTTTTATTACAGCAAGTTTGATGACAACGTTTGGCTTGTTGTAGGTGTGCAAGATGTGGTTCTTTTACACATATACATAGGTCTGTTCTTCCTGGGACCCTTTTCCCATGTACGTTATGACAGAATGTTGAGTAGTCTTCTCTTGGTATTCCGTAGGTCTTTGGTGATTATATATTTCACCTGTGTTTGTATATGTCTGTTAACCCCGATATCCTAATGAATCCAATCCTCACACCTTTCCATTGGTGAACCATAAGTTTGTTTAATGAATCTGTGATTGCCCTTCTCCGTGGAAATATCTGCCCTGGTATCAATTTTTAGGTAACACCTATAAGTGATATCCTACGATATGTGTCTTTCACTTTCTGACTTACTACAAGTCACGTGATTACCTCTAGACTCATCTACGGTGCTGCAAATGGCATTGTGTCCTTTTTTCCCTTGGCTAATATTCTGTCTTAGCGAGGTCCATTTTCTGCAATGTGATTCCCTGGGGGCTGAGGATTAGCTGACCTGGGCAGCCTGACCCTGCCGGCAAGCCCTCCCCAGGTGTGCCTGGTTTGAGGTCAATATAAACAGCACTCCAGGCAGCAATAGCCCCTGCAGCTGTGCCTGACTCCATATTCTCTGCCCCGTCAGCAGTCTCGGGGCTGTGCTGGTGGGAGGGTGTGAGGGTCCACGGCTTTGTTGGTGGCCCGGTGTGAGTGGGGCTCTGCTGGACTTTCTGCAGGAGTTGCCAGGCTGCCACCTGTAAAGAAGAGGATGTGTCACCCATAACTTCCACTGGAATTTCTCTCCGGGCTGAGGAAGGAAACAAAGGAGTGGGGGCCGGGACAGGAGGGGTATCTCAGGCAGGGAAATGGAAAGCTTCCAGAAGAGCGCCCGGGGCCAGGACCATCCTGGCTGGCCTGCAGGCAGCAAGTTGGCCTGCGTGCTGTCGCTGGTGTGGCTCCACGGCCCTTCCTCCAGGCTTTCAAGCCCTTGTACATATTCAGGTGTTTTACCTGGGAAGGGTGGGAACAGTTCAGTAGCAGCTGGCCTGGGGCTCAGCTCACGTTTACTCACAGAGGCCTCGGCATGGTCCCCCAGCTTTGCAGTGAGGACGCTCCTTGCATGGGGGGACGGGGCTGTTGGTTGTATGGAAGATGATTCCCCACCACTGACCAATTTCAGAATTGTTTACTGCTGGAACAAGTGCCTAGGTAGTGTTTTCCTCTGTATAACTGTTTGGTTTAGGATTTATTTTTTTGTTTTTTGGTTCAAGTTAGATTTTATTCCTCTTTTATATATTTATAGATATAAGCATGGGAATAATTCATTCATATAAATACATCTGTGTGAATGGAAGAACTTTTTCCTGTTTTATTTTTAAAAATTTTGAAATTTAATTTTGTTTATTTCTTTATGCAGCAGGTTACTATTAGTTATATATTTTATGCATATACATGTATACAGGTCCATCCCAATCTCCCAACTCATCCCACCACCACCACCCCATGGCTTCCTCACTTGGTGTCCATACGTTTGTTCTCTACCTCTGTGTCTCTATTTCTGTCCTGCATACCAGTTCATCTGTACCATTTTTCTAGGTTCCACCTATATGCATTAATATACAATATTTGTTTTTCTCTTTCTGACTTACTTCACTCTGTATGACAGTCTCTAGATCCATCGACTTCTCTACAAATGACCCAGTTTCATTCCTTTTTATGGCTGAGCAATATTCCATTTTATATATGTACCACATCTTTATCCATTCCTCTTTCTGTGGGCATTTAGGTTGCTTCCATTACCTGGCTATTGTAAATTGTGCTGCAATGAACATTGTGGTGAATGTGTCTTTTTGATTTATGGTTTTCTCTGGGTATATGCCCAAAAGTGGGATTGCAGGCTCCTATGGTAATTCTCTTTTTAGTTATTTAAAGGAACATCCATACTGTTCTCCATAGTGAGTGTATCAATTTACCTTCCCACCAATAGTGGAAGAGGGTTCCTTTTGTCCACACCATCCCCGGAATTTGTTGTTTGTAGATTTGCTGATGATGCCGATTCTAACAGGTGTGAGGTCATACCTCATTGTCGTTTGGATTTGCATTTCTCTAATAATTAGTGATGTTGAGCAGCTTTTCATGTGCGTCTTGGCCATCTCTGTGACTTCTTTAAAGAAACGTCTATATAGATCTTCTGCCCATTTTTGTACTGGGTTGTTTGTTTTATTAATATTAAGCTGCGTGAGCTGTTTATATATATTGGAGATTAAACCTTTGTCCATTGATTCGTTTGCGAACGTTTTCGCCCATTCTGAGGCTTGCCTTTTTCCATTCCCGTTTTTTTAACCAAAAAAGAAAGAAAGCAAAAAAAGCAGAACACTAATGTGCGTGAAATATGCCTCTTGAAACAGTCGTTTTGAAATATGGACGTCTTTTGCATTTTTTGGTCGGTATATGACCCCAGGATTTGTTTTCAGGGCAGGTGTCATTTACAGGCCTGCAACGATTTTGAATATCCACTGACCATTAGCGCTGGGATTAAACCTGCTGTTGTGTGAAACGGCCACAAGGTGGCAGCAGTTCTCGCTTACCAAATCTGGTTACTAGGGCCACAGAGCCTCAATGGATGTCCTGTTCTAGATTGGAATTTAGAATGGAATGTGCCAGGAGAAAGCCCCTCAAGTTTGTCTCACTACTTCTTGTTCGTGTTTTTAATTTAATTTTTTATTTTTTATTACAGCAAGTTTGATGACAACGTTTGGCTTCTTGTAGGTGTGCAAGATGTGGTTCTTTTACACATATACATAGGTCTGTTCTTCCTGGGACCCTTTTCCCATGTACGTTATGACAGAATGTTGAGTAGTCTTCTCTTGGTATTCCGTAGGTCTTTGGTGATTATATATTTCACCTGTGTTTGTATATGTCTGTTAACCCCGATATCCTAATGAATCCAATCCTCACACCTTTCCATTGGGGAACCATAAGTTTCTTTAATGAATCTGTGATTGCCCTTCTCCGTGGAAATATCTGCCCTGGTATCAATTTTTAGGTAACACCTATAAGTGATATCCTACGATATGTGTCTTTCACTTTCTGACTTACTACAAGTCACGTGATTACCTCTAGACTCATCTACGGTGCTGCAAATGGCATTGTGTCCTTTTTTCCCTTGGCTAATATTCTGTCTTAGCGAGGTCCTTTTTCTGCAATGTGATTCCCTGAGGGCTGAGGATTAGCTGACCTGGGCAGCCTGACCCTGCCGGCAAGCCCTCCCCAGGTGTGCCTGGGTGGAGGTCAATATAAACAGCACTCCAGGCAGCAATAGCCCCTGCAGTTGTGCCTGACTCCATATTCTCTGCCCCGTCAGCAGTCTTGGGGCTGTGCTGGTGGGAGGGTGTGAGGGTCCACGGCTTTGTTGGTGGCCCGGTGTGAGTGGGGCTCTGCTGGACTTTCTGCAGGAGTTGCCAGGCTGCCACCTGTAAAGAAGAGGATGTGTCACCCATAACTTCCACTGGAATTTCTCTCCGGGCTGAGGAAGGAAAAAAAGGAGTGGGGACCGGGACAGGAGGGGTATCTCAGGCAGGGAAATGGAAAGCTTCCAGAAGAGCGCCCGGGGCCAGGACCATCCTGGCTGGCCTGCAGGCAGCAAGTTGGCCTGCGTGCTGTCGCTGGTGTGGCTCCACGGCCCTTCCTCCAGGCTTTCAAGCCCTTGTACATATTCAGGTGTTTTACCTGGGAAGGGTGGGAACAGTTCAGTAGCAGCTGGCCTGGGGCTCAGCTCACGTTTACTCACAGAGGCCTCGGCATGGTCCCCCAGCTTTGCAGTGAGGACGCTCCTTGCATGGGGGGACGGGGCTGTTGGTTGTATGGAAGATGATTCCCCACCACTGACCAATTTCAGAATTGTTTACTGCTGGAACAAGTGCCTAGGTAGTGTTTTCCTCTGTATAACTGTTTGGTTTAGGATTTATTTTTTTGTTTTTTGGTTCAAGTTAGATTTTATTCCTCTTTTATATATTTATAGATATAAGCATGGGAATAATTCATTCATATAAATACATCTGTGTGAATGGAAGAACTTTTTCCTGTTTTATTTTTAAAAATTTTGAAATTTAATTTTGTTTATTTCTTTATGCAGCAGGTTACTATTAGTTATATATTTTATGCATATACATGTATACAGGTCCATCCCAATCTCCCAACTCATCCCACCACCACCACCCCATGGCTTCCCCCACTTGGTGTCCATACGTTTGTTCTCTACCTCTGTGTCTCTATTTCTGTCCTGCATACCAGTTCATCTGTACCATTTTTCTAGGTTCCACCTATATGCATTAATATACAATATTTGTTTTTCTCTTTCTGACTTACTTCACTCTGTATGACAGTCTCTAGATCCATCGACTTCTCTACAAATGACCCAGTTTCATTCCTTTTTATGGCTGAGCAATATTCCATTTTATATATGTACCACATCTTTATCCCTTCGTCTTTCTGTGGGCATTTAGGTTGCTTCCATTACCTGGCTATTGTAAATTGTGCTGCAATGAACATTGTGGTGAATGTGTCTTTTTGATTTATGGTTTTCTCTGGGTATATGCCCAAAAGTGGGATTGCAGGCTCCTATGGTAATTCTCTTTTTAGTTATTTAAAGGAACATCCATACTGTTCTCCATAGTGACTGTATCAATTTACCTTCCCACCAATAGTGGAAGAGGGTTCCTTTTGTCCACACCATCCCCGGAATTTGTTGTTTGTAGATTTGCTGATGATGCCGATTCTAACAGGTGTGAGGTCATACCTCATTGTCGTTTGGATTTGCATTTCTCTAATAATTAGTGATGTTGAGCAGCTTTTCATGTGCGTCTTGGCCATCTCTGTGACTTCTTTAAAGAAACGTCTATATAGATCTTCTGCCCATTTTTGTACTGGGTTGTTTGTTTTATTAATATTAAGCTGCGTGAGCTGTTTATATATATTGGAGATTAAACCTTTGTCCATTGATTCGTTTGCGAACGTTTTCGCCCATTCTGAGGCTTGCCTTTTTCCATTCCCGTTTTTTTAACCAAAAAAGAAAGAAAGCAAAAGAAGCAGAACACTAATGTGCGTGAAATATGCCTCTTGAAACAGTCGTTTTGAAATATGGACGTCTTTTGCATTTTTTGGTCGGTATATGACCCCAGGATTTGTTTTCAGGGCAGGTGTCATTTACAGGCCTGCAACGATTTTGAATATCCACTGACCATTAGCGCTGGGATTAAACCTGCTGTTGTGTGAAACGGCCACAAGGTGGCAGCAGTTCTCGCTTACCAAATCTGGTTACTAGGGCCACAGAGCCTCAATGGATGTCCTGTTCTAGATTGGAATTTAGAATGGAATGTGCCAGGAGAAAGCCCCTCAAGTTTGTCTCACTACTTCTTGTTCGTGTTTTTAATTTAATTTTTTATTTTTTATTACAGCAAGTTTGATGACAACGTTTGGCTTCTTGTAGGTGTGCAAGATGTGGTTCTTTTACACATATACATAGGTCTGTTCTTCCTGGGACCCTTTTCCCATGTACGTTATGACAGAATGTTGAGTAGTCTTCTCTTGGTATTCCGTAGGTCTTTGGTGATTATATATTTCACCTGTGTTTGTATATGTCTGTTAACCCCGATATCCTAATGAATCCAATCCTCACACCTTTCCATTGGTGAACCATAAGTTTCTTTAATGAATCTGTGATTGCCCTTCTCCGTGGAAATATCTGCCCTGGTATCAATTTTTAGGTAACCCCTATAAGTGATATCCTACGATATGTGTCTTTCACTTTCTGACTTACTACAAGTCACGTGATTACCTCTAGACTCATCTACGGTGCTGCAAATGGCATTGTGTCCTTTTTTCCCTTGGCTAATATTCTGTCTTAGCGAGGTCCTTTTTCTGCAATGTGATTCCCTGAGGGCTGAGGATTAGCTGACCTGGGCAGCCTGACCCTGCCGGCAAGCCCTCCCCAGGTGTGCCTGGGTGGAGGTCAATATAAACAGCACTCCAGGCAGCAATAGCCCCTGCAGTTGTGCCTGACTCCATATTCTCTGCCCCGTCAGCAGTCTTGGGGCTGTGCTGGTGGGAGGGTGTGAGGGTCCACGGCTTTGTTGGTGGCCCGGTGTGAGTGGGGCTCTGCTGGACTTTCTGCAGGAGTTGCCAGGCTGCCACCTGTAAAGAAGAGGATGTGTCACCCATAACTTCCACTGGAATTTCTCTCCGGGCTGAGGAAGGAAAAAAAGGAGTGGGGGCCGGGACAGGAGGGGTATCTCAGGCAGGGAAATGGAAAGCTTCCAGAAGAGCGCCCGGGGCCAGGACCATCCTGGCTGGCCTGCAGGCAGCAAGTTGGCCTGCGTGCTGTCGCTGGTGTGGCTCCACGGCCCTTCCTCCAGGCTTTCAAGCCCTTGTACATATTCAGGTGTTTTACCTGGGAAGGGTGGGAACAGTTCAGTAGCAGCTGGCCTGGGGCTCAGCTCACGTTTACTCACAGAGGCCTCGGCATGGTCCCCCAGCTTTGCAGTGAGGACGCTCCTTGCATGGGGGGACGGGGCTGTTGGTTGTATGGAAGATGATTCCCCACCACTGACCAATTTCAGAATTGTTTACTGCTGGAACAAGTGCCTAGGTAGTGTTTTCCTCTGTATAACTGTTTGGTTTAGGATTTATTTTTTTGTTTTTTGGTTCAAGTTAGATTTTATTCCTCTTTTATATATTTATAGATATAAGCATGGGAATAATTCATTCATATAAATACATCTGTGTGAATGGAAGAACTTTTTCCTGTTTTATTTTTAAAAATTTTGAAATTTAATTTTGTTTATTTCTTTATGCAGCAGGTTACTATTAGTTATATATTTTATGCATATACATGTATACAGGTCCATCCCAATCTCCCAACTCATCCCACCACCACCACCCCATGGCTTCCCCCACTTGGTGTCCATACGTTTGTTCTCTACCTCTGTGTCTCTATTTCTGTCCTGCATACCAGTTCATCTGTACCATTTTTCTAGGTTCCACCTATATGCATTAATATACAATATTTGTTTTTCTCTTTCTGACTTACTTCACTCTGTATGACAGTCTCTAGATCCATCGACTTCTCTACAAATGACCCAGTTTCATTCCTTTTTATCGCTGAGCAATATTCCATTTTATATATGTACCACATCTTTATCCATTCGTCTTTCTGTGGGCATTTAGGTTGCTTCCATTACCTGGCTATTGTAAATTGTGCTGCAATGAACATTGTGGTGAATGTGTCTTTTTGATTTATGGTTTTCTCTGGGTATATGCCCAAAAGTGGGATTGCAGGCTCCTATGGTAATTCTCTTTTTAGTTATTTAAAGGAACATCCATACTGTTCTCCATAGTGAGTGTATCAATTTACCTTCCCACCAATAGTGGAAGAGGGTTCCTTTTGTCCACACCATCCCCGGAATTTGTTGTTTGTAGATTTGCTGATGATGCCGATTCTAACAGGTGTGAGGTCATACCTCATTGTCGTTTGGATTTGCATTTCTCTAATAATTAGTGATGTTGAGCAGCTTTTCATGTGCGTCTTGGCCATCTCTGTGACTTCTTTAAAGAAACGTCTATATAGATCTTCTGCCCATTTTTGTACTGGGTTGTTTGTTTTATTAATATTAAGCTGCGTGAGCTGTTTATATATATTGGAGATTAAACCTTTGTCCATTGATTCGTTTGCGAACGTTTTCGCCCATTCTGAGGCTTGCCTTTTTCCATTCCCGTTTTTTTAACCAAAAAAGAAAGAAAGCAAAAGAAGCAGAACACTAATGTGCGTGAAATATGCCTCTTGAAACAGTCGTTTTGAAATATGGACGTCTTTTGCATTTTTTGGTCGGTATATGACCCCAGGATTTGTTTTCAGGGCAGGTGTCATTTACAGGCCTGCAACGATTTTGAATATCCACTGACCATTAGCGCTGGGATTAAACCTGCTGTTGTGTGAAACGGCCACAAGGTGGCAGCAGTTCTCGCTTACCAAATCTGGTTACTAGGGCCACAGAGCCTCAATGGATGTCCTGTTCTAGATTGGAATTTAGAATGGAATGTGCCAGGAGAAAGCCCCTCAAGTTTGTCTCACTACTTCTTGTTCGTGTTTTTAATTTAATTTTTTATTTTTTATTACAGCAAGTTTGATGACAACGTTTGGCTTCTTGTAGGTGTGCAAGATGTGGTTCTTTTACACATATACATAGGTCTGTTCTTCCTGGGACCCTTTTCCCATGTACGTTATGACAGAATGTTGAGTAGTCTTCTCTTGGTATTCCGTAGGTCTTTGGTGATTATATATTTCACCTGTGTTTGTATATGTCTGTTAACCCCGATATCCTAATGAATCCAATCCTCACACCTTTCCATTGGTGAACCATAAGTTTCTTTAATGAATCTGTGATTGCCCTTCTCCGTGGAAATATCTGCCCTGGTATCAATTTTTAGGTAACACCTATAAGTGATATCCTACGATATGTGTCTTTCACTTTCTGACTTACTACAAGTCACGTGATTACCTCTAGACTCATCTACGGTGCTGCAAATGGCATTGTGTCCTTTTTTCCCTTGGCTAATATTCTGTCTTAGCGAGGTCCTTTTTCTGCAATGTGATTCCCTGAGGGCTGAGGATTAGCTGACCTGGGCAGCCTGACCCTGCCGGCAAGCCCTCCCCAGGTGTGCCTGGGTTGAGGTCAATATAAACAGCACTCCAGGCAGCAATAGCCCCTGCAGCTGTGCCTGACTCCATATTCTCTGCCCCGTCAGCAGTCTTGGGGCTGTGCTGGTGGGAGGGTGTGAGGGTCCACGGCTTTGTTGGTGGCCCGGTGTGAGTGGGGCTCTGCTGGACTTTCTGCAGGAGTTGCCAGGCTGCCACCTGTAAAGAAGAGGATGTGTCACCCATAACTTCCACTGGAATTTCTCTCCGGGCTGAGGAAGGAAAAAAAGGAGTGGGGGCCGGGACAGGAGGGGTATCTCAGGCAGGGAAATGGAAAGCTTCCAGAAGAGCGCCCGGGGCCAGGACCATCCTGGCTGGCCTGCAGGCAGCAAGTTGGCCTGCGTGCTGTCGCTGGTGTGGCTCCACGGCCCTTCCTCCAGGCTTTCAAGCCCTTGTACATATTCAGGTGTTTTACCTGGGAAGGGTGGGAACAGTTCAGTAGCAGCTGGCCTGGGGCTCAGCTCACGTTTACTCACAGAGGCCTCGGCATGGTCCCCCAGCTTTGCAGTGAGGACGCTCCTTGCATGGGGGGATGGGGCTGTTGGTTGTATGGAAGATGATTCCCCACCACTGACCAATTTCAGAATTGTTTACTGCTGGAACAAGTGCCTAGGTAGTGTTTTCCTCTGTATAACTGTTTGGTTTAGGATTTATTTTTTTGTTTTTTGGTTCAAGTTAGATTTTATTCCTCTTTTATATATTTATAGATATAAGCATGGGAATAATTCATTCATATAAATACATCTGTGTGAATGGAAGAACTTTTTCCTGTTTTATTTTTAAAAATTTTGAAATTTAATTTTGTTTATTTCTTTATGCAGCAGGTTTCTATTAGTTATATATTTTATGCATATACATGTATACAGGTCCATCCCAATCTCCCAACTCATCCCACCACCACCACCCCATGGATTCCCCCACTTGGTGTCCATACGTTTGTTCTCTACCTCTGTGTCTCTATTTCTGTCCTGCATACCAGTTCATCTGTACCATTTTTCTAGGTTCCACCTATATGCATTAATATACAATATTTGTTTTTCTCTTTCTGACTTACTTCACTCTGTATGACAGTCTCTAGATCCATCGACTTCTCTACAAATGACCCAGTTTCATTCCTTTTTATGGCTGAGCAATATTCCATTTTATATATGTACCACATCTTTATCCATTCCTCTTTCTGTGGGTATTTAGGTTGCTTCCATTACCTGGCTATTGTAAATTGTGCTGCAATGAACATTGTGGTGAATGTGTCTTTTTGATTTATGGTTTTCTCTGGGTATATGCCCAAAAGTGGGATTGCAGGCTCCTATGGTAATTCTCTTGTTAGTTATTTAAAGGAACATCCATACTGTTCTCCATAGTGAGTGTATCAATTTACCTTCCCACCAATAGTGGAAGAGGGTTCCTTTTGTCCACACCATCCCCGGAATTTGTTGTTTGTAGATTTGCTGATGATGCCGATTCTAACAGGTGTGAGGTCATACCTCATTGTCGTTTGGATTTGCATTTCTCTAATAATTAGTGATGTTGAGCAGCTTTTCATGTGCGTCTTGGCCATCTCTGTGACTTCTTTAAAGAAACGTCTATATAGATCTTCTGCCCATTTTTGTACTGGGTTGTTTGTTTTATTAATATTAAGCTGCGTGAGCTGTTTATATATATTGGAGATTAAACCTTTGTCCATTGATTCGTTTGCGAACGTTTTCGCCCATTCTGAGGCTTGCCTTTTTCCATTCCCGTTTTTTTAACCAAAAAAGAAAGAAAGCAAAAGAAGCAGAACACTAATGTGCGTGAAATATGCCTCTTGAAACAGTCGTTTTGAAATATGGACGTCTTTTGCATTTTTTGGTCGGTATATGACCCCAGGATTTGTTTTCAGGGCAGGTGTCATTTACAGGCCTGCAACGATTTTGAATATCCACTGACCATTAGCACTGGGATTAAAGCTGCTGTTGTGTGAAACGGCCACAAGGTGGCAGCAGTTCTCGCTTACCAAATCTGGTTACTAGGGCCACAGAGCCTCAATGGAAGTCCTGTTCTAGATTGGAATTTAGAATGGAATGTGCCAGGAGAAAGCCCCTCAAGTTTGTCTCACTACTTCTTGTTCGTGTTTTTAATTTAATTTTTTATTTTTTATTACAGCAAGTTTGATGACAACGTTTGGCTTCTTGTAGGTGTGCAAGATGTGGTTCTTTTACACATATACATAGGTCTGTTCTTCCTGGGACCCTTTTCCCATGTACGTTATGACAGAATGTTGAGTAGTCTTCTCTTGGTATTCCGTAGGTCTTTGGTGATTATATATTTCACCTGTGTTTGTATATGTCTGTTAACCCCGATATCCTAATGAATCCAATCCTCACACCTTTCCATTGGTGAACCATAAGTTTCTTTAATGAATCTGTGATTGCCCTTCTCCGTGGAAATATCTGCCCTGGTATCAATTTTTAGGTAACACCTATAAGTGATATCCTACGATATGTGTCTTTCACTTTCTGACTTACTACAAGTCACGTGATTACCTCTAGACTCATCTACGGTGCTGCAAATGGCATTGTGTCCTTTTTTCCCTTGGCTAATATTCTGTCTTAGCGAGGTCCATTTTCTGCAATGTGATTCCCTGGGGGCTGAGGATTAGCTGACCTGGGCAGCCTGACCCTGCCGGCAAGCCCTCCCCAGGTGTGCCTGGTTTGAGGTCAATATAAACAGCACTCCAGGCAGCAATAGCCCCTGCAGCTGTGCCTGACTCCATATTCTCTGCCCCGTCAGCAGTCTCGGGGCTGTGCTGGTGGGAGGGTGTGAGGGTCCACGGCTTTGTTGGTGGCCCGGTGTGAGTGGGGCTCTGCTGGACTTTCTGCAGGAGTTGCCAGGCTGCCACCTGTAAAGAAGAGGATGTGTCACCCATAACTTCCACTGGAATTTCTCTCCGGGCCGAGGAAGGAAACAAAGGAGTGGGGGCCGGGACAGGAGGGTTATCTCAGGCAGGGAAATGGAAAGCTTCCAGAAGAGCGCCCGGGGCCAGGACCATCCTGGCTGGCCTGCAGGCAGCAAGTTGGCCTGCGTGCTGTCGCTGGTGTGGCTCCACGGCCCTTCCTCCAGGCTTTCAAGCCCTTGTACATATTCAGGTGTTTTACCTGGGAAGGGTGGGAACAGTTCAGTAGCAGCTGGCCTGGGGCTCAGCTCACGTTTACTCACAGAGGCCTCGGCATGGTCCCCCAGCTTTGCAGTGAGGACGCTCCTTGCATGGGGGGACGGGGCTGTTGGTTGTATGGAAGATGATTCCCCACCACTGACCAATTTCAGAATTGTTTACTGCTGGAACAAGTGCCTAGGTAGTGTTTTCCTCTGTATAACTGTTTGGTTTAGGATTTATTTTTTTGTTTTTTGGTTCAAGTTAGATTTTATTCCTCTTTTATATATTTATAGATATAAGCATGGGAATAATTCATTCATATAAATACATCTGTGTGAATGGAAGAACTTTTTCCTGTTTTATTTTTAAAAATTTTGAAATTTAATTTTGTTTATTTCTTTATGCAGCAGGTTACTATTAGTTATATATTTTATGCATATACATGTATACAGGTCCATCCCAATCTCCCAACTCATCCCACCACCACCACCCCATGGCTTCCCCCACTTGGTGTCCATACGTTTGTTCTCTACCTCTGTGTCTCTATTTCTGTCCTGCATACCAGTTCATCTGTACCATTTTTCTAGGTTCCACCTATATGCATTAATATACAATATTTGTTTTTCTCTTTCTGACTTACTTCACTCTGTATGACAGTCTCTAGATCCATCGACTTCTCTACAAATGACCCAGTTTCATTCCTTTTTATGGCTGAGCAATATTCCATTTTATATATGTACCACATCTTTATCCATTCGTCTTTCTGTGGGCATTTAGGTTGCTTCCATTACCTGGCTATTGTAAATTGTGCTGCAATGAACATTGTGGTGAATGTGTCTTTTTGATTTATGGTTTTCTCTGGGTATATGCCCAGAAGTGGGATTGCTGGATCCTATGGTAATTCTCTTTTTACTTTTTTAAAGGAACCTCCATACTGTTCTCCATAGTGACTGTATCAATTTACCTTCCCACCAATAGTGGAAGAGGGTTCCTTTTGTCCTCACCCTCCCCAGAATTTGTTGTTTGTAGGTTGTCTGATGATGCCGATTCTAACAGGTGTGAGGTCATACCTCATTGTTGTTTGGATTTGCATTTCTCTAATAATTAGTGATGTTGAGCAGCTTTTCATGTGCGTCTTGGCCATCTCTGTGACATCTTTGAAGAAACGTCTATATAGATCTTCTGCCCATTTTTGTATTGGGTTGTTTGTTTTATTAATATTAAGCTGCGTGAGCTGTTTATATATATTGGAGATTAAACCTTTGTCCATTGATTCGTTTGCGAATGTTTTCGCCCATTCTGAGGGTTGCCTTTTTCCATCCCCGTTTTTTTAACCAAAAAAGAAAGAAAGCAAAAGAAGCAGAACACTAATGTGCGTGAAATATGCCTCTTTAAACTGTCGTTTTGAAATATGGACGTCTTTTGAATTTTTTGGTCGATATATGACCCTAGGATTTGTTTTCAGGGCAGGTGTCATTTACAGGCCTGCAACGATTTTGAATATCCACTGACCATTAGCGCTGGGATTAAACCTGCTGTTCTGTGAAACGGCCACAAGGTGGCAGCAGTTCTCGCTTACCAAATCTGGTTACTAGGGCCACAGAGCCTCAATGGAAGTCCTGTTCTAGATTGGAATTTAGAATGGAATGTGCCAGGAGAAAGCCCCTCAAGTTTGTCTCACTACTTCTTGTTCGTGTTTTTAATTTAATTTTTTATTTTTTATTACAGCAAGTTTGATGACAACGTTTGGCTTCTTGTAGGTGTGCAAGATGTGGTTCTTTTACACATATACATAGGTCTGTTCTTCCTGGGACCCTTTTCCCATGTACGTTATGACAGAATGTTGAGTAGTCTTCTCTTGGTATTCCGTAGGTCTTTGGTGATTATATATTTCACCTGTGTTTGTATATGTCTGTTAACCCCGATATCCTAATGAATCCAATCCTCACACCTTTCCATTGGTGAACCATAAGTTTCTTTAATGAATCTGTGATTGCCCTTCTCCGTGGAAATATCTGCCCTGGTATCAATTTTTAGGTAACACCTATAAGTGATATCCTACGATATGTGTCTTTCACTTTCTGACTTACTACAAGTCACGTGATTACCTCTAGACTCATCTACGGTGCTGCAAATGGCATTGTGTCCTTTTTTCCCTTGGCTAATATTCTGTCTTAGCGAGGTCCTTTTTCTGCAATGTGATTCCCTGAGGGCTGAGGATTAGCTGACCTGGGCAGCCTGACCCTGCCGGCAAGCCCTCCCCAGGTGTGCCTGGGTTGAGGTCAATATAAACAGCACTCCAGGCAGCAATAGTCCCTGCAGTTGTGCCTGACTCCATATTCTCTGCCCCGTCAGCAGTCTTGGGGCTGTGCTGGTGGGAGGGTGTGAGGGTCCACGGCTTTGTTGGTGGCCTGGTGTGAGTGGGGCTCTGCTGGACTTTCTGCAGGAGTTGCCAGGCTGCCACCTGTAAAGAAGAGGATGTGTCACCCATAACTTCCACTGGAATTTCTCTCCGGGCTGAGGAAGGAAAAAAAGGAGTGGGGGCCGGGACAGGAGGGGTATCTCAGGCAGGGAAATGGAAAGCTTCCAGAAGAGCGCCCGGGGCCAGGACCATCCTGGCTGGCCTGCAGGCAGCAAGTTGGCCTGCGTGCTGTCGCTGGTGTGGCTCCATGGCCCTTCCTCCAGGCTTTCAAGCCCTTGTACATATTCAGGTGTTTTACCTGGGAAGGGTGGGAACAGTTCAGTAGCAGCTGGCCTGGGGCTCAGCTCACGTTTACTCACAGAGGCCTCGGCATGGTCCCCCAGCTTTGCAGTGAGGACGCTCCTTGCATGGGGGGACGGGGCTGTTGGTTGTATGGAAGATGATTCCCCACCACTGACCAATTTCAGAATTGTTTACTGCTGGAACAAGTGCCTAGGTAGTGTTTTCCTCTGTATAACTGTTTGGTTTAGGATTTATTTTTTTGTTTTTTGGTTCAAGTTAGATTTTATTCCTCTTTTATATATTTATAGATATAAGCATGGGAATAATTCATTCATATAAATACATCTGTGTGAATGGAAGAACTTTTTCCTGTTTTATTTTTAAAAATTTTGAAATTTAATTTTGTTTATTTCTTTATGCAGCAGGTTACTATTAGTTATATATTTTATGCATATACATGTATACAGGTCCATCCCAATCTCCCAACTCATCCCACCACCACCACCCCATGGCTTCCCCCACTTGGTGTCCATACGTTTGTTCTCTACCTCTGTGTCTCTATTTCTGTCCTGCATACCAGTTCATCTGTACCATTTTTCTAGGTTCCACCTATATGCATTAATATACAATATTTGTTTTTCTCTTTCTGACTTAGTTCACTCTGTATGACAGTCTCTAGATCCATCGACTTCTCTACAAATGACCCAGTTTCATTCCTTTTTATGGCTGAGCAATATTCCATTTTATATATGTACCACATCTTTATCCATTCGTCTTTCTGTGGGCATTTAGGTTGCTTCCATTACCTGGCTATTGTAAATTGTGCTGCAATGAACATTGTGGTGAATGTGTCTTTTTGATTTATGGTTTTCTCTGGGTATATGCCCATAAGTGGGATTGCAGGCTCCTATGGTAATTCTCTTTTTAGTTATTTAAAGGAACATCCATACTGCTCTCCATAGTGAGTGTATCAATTTACCTTCCCACCAATAGTGGAAGAGGGTTCCTTTTGTCCACACCATCCCCGGAATTTGTTGTTTGTAGATTTGCTGATGATGCCGATTCTAACAGGTGTGAGGTCATACCTCATTGTCGTTTGGATTTGCATTTCTCTAATAATTAGTGAGGTTGAGCAGCTTTTCATGTGCGTCTTGGCCATCTCTGTGACTTCTTTAAAGAAACGTCTATATAGATCTTCTGCCCATTTTTGTACTGGGTTGTTTGTTTTATTAATATTAAGCTGCATGAGCTGTTTATATATATTGGAGATTAAACCTTTGTCCATTGATTCGTTTGCGAACGTTTTCGCCCATTCTGAGGGTTACCTTTTTCCATCCCCGTTTTTTTTAACCAAAAAAGAAAGAAAGCAAAAGAAGCAGAACACTAATGTGCGTGAAATATGCCTCTTGAAACAGTCGTTTTGAAATATGGACGTCTTTTGCATTTTTTGGTCGGTATATGACCCCAGGATTTGTTTTCAGGGCAGGTGTCATTTACAGGCCTGCAACGATTTTGAATATCCACTGACCATTAGCGCTGGGATTAAAGCTGCTGTTGTGTGAAACGGCCACAAGGTGGCAGCAGTTCTCGCTTACCAAATCTGGTTACTAGGGCCACAGAGCCTCAATGGAAGTCCTGTTCTAGATTGGAATTTAGAATGGAATGTGCCAGGAGAAAGCCCCTCAAGTTTGTCTCACTACTTCTTGTTCGTGTTTTTAATTTAATTTTTTATTTTTTATTACAGCAAGTTTGATGACAACGTTTGGCTTCTTGTAGGTGTGCAAGATGTGGTTCTTTTACACATATACATAGGTTTGTTCTTCCTGGGACCCTTTTCCCATGTACGTTATGACAGAATGTTGAGTAGTCTTCTCTTGGTATTCCGTAGGTCTTTGGTGATTATATATTTCACCTGTGTTTGTATATGTCTGTTAACCCCGATATCCTAATGAATCCAATCCTCACACCTTTCCATTGGTGAACCATAAGTTTGTTTAATGAATCTGTGACTGCCCTTCTCCGTGGAAATATCTGCCCTGGTATCAATTTTTAGGTAACACCTATAAGTGATATCCTACGATATGTGTCTTTCACTTTCTGACTTACTACAAGTCACGTGATTACCTCTAGACTCATCTACGGTGCTGCAAATGGCATTGTGTCCTTTTTTCCCTTGGCTAATATTCTGTCTTAGCGAGGTCCTTTTTCTGCAATGTGATTCCCTGAGGGCTGAGGATTAGCTGACCTGGGCAGCCTGACCCTGCCGGCAAGCCCTCCCCAGGTGTGCCTGGGTTGAGGTCAATATAAACAGCACTCCAGGCAGCAATAGCCCCTGCAGTTGTGCCTGACTCCATATTCTCTGCCCCGTCAGCAGTCTTGGGGCTGTGCTGGTGGGAGGGTGTGAGGGTCCACGGCTTTGTTGGTGGCCTGGTGTGAGTGGGGCTCTGCTGGACTTTCTGCAGGAGTTGCCAGGCTGCCACCTGTAAAGAAGAGGATGTGTCACCCATAACTTCCACTGGAATTTCTCTCCGGGCTGAGGAAGGAAAAAAAGGAGTGGGGGCCGGGACAGGAGGGGTATCTCAGGCAGGGAAATGGAAAGCTTCCAGAAGAGCGCCCGGGGCCAGGACCATCCTGGCTGGCCTGCAGGCAGCAAGTTGGCCTGCGTGCTGTCGCTGGTGTGGCTCCACGGCCATTCCTCCAGGCTTTCAAGCCCTTGTACATATTCAGGTGTTTTACCTGGGAAGGGTGGGAACAGTTCAGTAGCAGCTGGCCTGGGGCTCAGCTCACGTTTACTCACAGAGGCCTCGGCATGGTCCCCCAGCTTTGCAGTGAGGACGCTCCTTGCATGGGGGGACGGGGCTGTTGGTTGTATGGAAGATGATTCCCCACCACTGACCAATTTCAGAATTGTTTACTGCTGGAACAAGTGCCTAGGTAGTGTTTTCCTCTGTATAACTTTTTGGTTTAGGATTTATTTTTTTGTTTTTTGGTTCAAGTTAGATTTTATTCCTCTTTTATATATTTATAGATATAAGCATGGGAATAATTCATTCATATAAATACATCTGTGTGAATGGAAGAACTTTTTCCTGTTTTATTTTTAAAAATTTTGAAATTTAATTTTGTTTATTTCTTTATGCAGCAGGTTACTATTAGTTATATATTTTATGCATATACATGTATACAGGTCCATCCCAATCTCCCAACTCATCCCACCACCACCACCCCATGGCTTCCCCCACTTGGTGTCCATACGTTTGTTCTCTACCTCTGTGTCTCTATTTCTGTCCTGCATACCAGTTCATCTGTACCATTTTTCTAGGTTCCACCTATATGCATTAATATACAATATTTGTTTTTCTCTTTCTGACTTACTTCACTCTGTATGACAGTCTCTAGATCCATCGACTTCTCTACAAATGACCCAGTTTCATTCCTTTTTATGGCTGAGCAATATTCCATTTTATATATGTACCACATCTTTATCCATTCGTCTTTCTGTGGGCATTTAGGTTGCTTCCATTACCTGGCTATTGTAAATTGTGCTGCAATGAACATTGTGGTGAATGTGTCTTTTTGATTTATGGTTTTCTCTGGGTATATGCCCAGAAGTGGGATTGCTGGATCCTATGGTAATTCTCTTTTTACTTTTTTAAAGGAACCTTCATACTGTTCTCCATAGTGACTGTATCAATTTACCTTCCCACCAATAGTGGAAGAGGGTTCCTTTTGTCCACACCCTCCCCAGAATTTGTTGTTTGTAGGTTTTCTGATGATGCCGATTCTAACAGGTGTGAGGTCATACCTCATTGTTGTTTGGATTTGCATTTCTCTAATAATTAGTGATGTTGAGCAGCTTTTCATGTGCGTCTTGGCCATCTCTGTGACATCTTTGAAGAAACGTCTATATAGATCTTCTGCCCATTTTTGTATTGGGTTGTTTGTTTTATTAATATTAAGCTGCGTGAGCTGTTTATATATATTGGAGATTAAACCTTTGTCCATTGATTCGTTTGCGAATGTTTTCGCCCATTCTGAGGGTTGCCTTTTTCCATCCCCGTTTTTTTAACCAAAAAAGAAAGAAAGCAAAAGAAGCAGAACACTAATGTGCGTGAAATATGCCTCTTTAAACTGTCGTTTTGAAATATGGACGTCTTTTGAATTTTTTGGTCGATATATGACCCTAGGATTTGTTTTCAGGGCAGGTGTCATTTACAGGCCTGCAACGATTTTGAATATCCACTGACCATTAGCGCTGGGATTAAACCTGCTGTTGTGTGAAACGGCCACAAGGTGGCAGCAGTTCTCGCTTACCAAATCTGGTTACTAGGGCCACAGAGCCTCAATGGAAGTCCTGTTCTAGATTGGAATTTAGAATGGAATGTGCCAGGAGAAAGCCCCTCAAGTTTGTCTCACTACTTCTTGTTCGTGTTTTTAATTTAATTTTTTATTTTTTATTACAGCAAGTTTGATGACAACGTTTGGCTTCTTGTAGGTGTGCAAGATGTGGTTCTTTTACACATATACATAGGTCTGTTCTTCCTGGGACCCTTTTCCCATGTACGTTATGACAGAATGTTGAGTAGTCTTCTCTTGGTATTCCGTAGGTCTTTGGTGATTATATATTTCACCTGTGTTTGTATATGTCTGTTAACCCCGATATCCTAATGAATCCAATCCTCACACCTTTCCATTGGTGAACCATAAGTTTGTTTAATGAATCTGTGATTGCCCTTCTCCGTGGAAATATCTGCCCTGGTATCAATTTTTAGGTAACACCTATAAGTGATATCCTACGATATGTGTCTTTCACTTTCTGACTTACTACAAGTCACGTGATTACCTCTAGACTCATCTACGGTGCTGCAAATGGCATTGTGTCCTTTTTTCCCTTGGCTAATATTCTGTCTTAGCAAGGTCCTTTTTCTGCAATGTGATTCCCTGAGGGCTGAGGATTAGCTGACCTGGGCAGCCTGACCCTGCCGGCAAGCCCTCCCCAGGTGTGCCTGGGTTGAGGTCAATATAAACTGCACTCCAGGCAGCAATAGCCCCTGCAGTTGTGCCTGACTCCATATTCTCTGCCCCGTCAGCAGTCTTGGGGCTGTGCTGGTGGGAGGGTGTGAGGGTCCACGGCTTTGTTGGTGGCCCGGTGTGAGTGGGGCTCTGCTGGACTTTCTGCAGGAGTTGCCAGGCTGCCACCTGTAAAGAAGAGGATGTGTCACCCATAACTTCCACTGGAATTTCTCTCCGGGCTGAGGAAGGAAAAAAAGGAGTGGGGGCCGGGACAGGAGGGGTATCTCAGGCAGGGAAATGGAAAGCTTCCAGAAGAGCGCCCGGGGCCAGGACCATCCTGGCTGGCCTGCAGGCAGCAAGTTGGCCTGCGTGCTGTCGCTGGTGTGGCTCCACGGCCCTTCCTCCAGGCTTTCAAGCCCTTGTACATATTCAGGTGTTTTACCTGGGAAGGGTGGGAACAGTTCAGTAGCAGCTGGCCTGGGGCTCAGCTCACGTTTACTCACAGAGGCCTCGGCATGGTCCCCCAGCTTTGCAGTGAGGACGCTCCTTGCATGGGGGGACGGGGCTGTTGGTTGTATGGAAGATGATTCCCCACCACTGACCAATTTCAGAATTGTTTACTGCTGGAACAAGTGCCTAGGTAGTGTTTTCCTCTGTATAACTGTTTGGTTTAGGATTTATTTTTTTGTTTTTTGGTTCAAGTTAGATTTTATTCCTCTTTTATATATTTATAGATATAAGCATGGGAATAATTCATTCATATAAATACATCTGTGTGAATGGAAGAACTTTTTCCTGTTTTATTTTTAAAAATTTTGAAATTTAATTTTGTTTATTTCTTTATGCAGCAGGTTACTATTAGTTATATATTTTATGCATATACATGTATACAGGTCCATCCCAATCTCCCAAATCATCCCACCACCACCACCCCATGGATTCCCCCACTTGGTGTCCATACGTTTGTTCTCTACCTCTGTGTCTCTATTTCTGTCCTGCATACCAGTTCATCTGTACCATTTTTCTAGGTTCCACCTATATGCATTAATATACAATATTTGTTTTTCTCTTTCTGACTTACTTCACTCTGTATGACAGTCTCTAGATCCATCGACTTCTCTACAAATGACCCAGTTTCATTCCTTTTTATGGCTGAGCAATATTCCATTTTATATATGTACCACATCTTTATCCATTCGTCTTTCTGTGGGCATTTAGGTTGCTTCCATTACCTGGCTATTGTAAATTGTGCTGCAATGAACATTGTGGTGAATGTGTCTTTTTGATTTATGGTTTTCTCTGGGTATATGCCCAAAAGTGGGATTGCAGGCTCCTATGGTAATTCTCTTTTTAGTTATTTAAAGGAACATCCATACTGCTCTCCATAGTGAGTGTATCAATTTACCTTCCCACCAATAGTGGAAGAGGGTTCCTTTTGTCCACACCATCCCCGGAATTTGTTGTTTGTAGATTTGCTGATGATGCCGATTCTAACAGGTGTGAGGTCATACCTCATTGTCGTTTGGATTTGCATTTCTCTAATAATTAGTGGTGTTGAGCAGCTTTTCATGTGCGTCTTGGCCATCTCTGTGACTTCTTTAAAGAAACGTCTATATAGATCTTCTGCCCATTTTTGTACTGGGTTGTTTGTTTTATTAATATTAAGCTGCGTGAGCTGTTTATATATATTGGAGATTAAACCTTTGTCCATTGATTCGTTTGCGAACGTTTTCGCCCATTCTGAGGCTTGCCTTTTTCCATTCCCGTTTTTTTAACCAAAAAAGAAAGAAAGCAAAAGAAGCAGAACACTAATGTGCGTGAAATATGCCTCTTGAAACAGTCGTTTTGAAATATGGACGTCTTTTGCATTTTTTGGTCGGTATATGACCCCAGGATTTGTTTTCAGGGCAGGTGTCATTTACAGGCCTGCAACGATTTTGAATATCCACTGACCATTAGCGCTGGGATTAAAGCTGCTGTTGTGTGAAACGGCCACAAGGTGGCAGCAGTTCTCGCTTACCAAATCTGGTTACTAGGGCCACAGAGCCTCAATGGAAGTCCTGTTCTAGATTGGAATTTAGAATGGAATGTGCCAGGAGAAAGCCCCTCAAGTTTGTCTCACTACTTCTTGTTCGTGTTTTTAATTTAATTTTTTATTTTTTATTACAGCAAGTTTGATGACAACGTTTGGCTTCTTGTAGGTGTGCAAGATGTGGTTCTTTTACACATATACATAGGTCTGTTCTTCCTGGGACCCTTTTCCCATGTACGTTATGACAGAATGTTGAGTAGTCTTCTCTTGGTATTCCGTAGGTCTTTGGTGATTATATATTTCACCTGTGTTTGTATATGTCTGTTAACCCCGATATCCTAATGAATCCAATCCTCACACCTTTCCATTGGTGAACCATAAGTTTGTTTAATGAATCTGTGATTGCCCTTCTCCGTGGAAATATCTGCCCTGGTATCAATTTTTAGGTAACACCTATAAGTGATATCCTACGATATGTGTCTTTCACTTTCTGACTTACTACAAGTCACGTGATTACCTCTAGACTCATCTACGGTGCTGCAAATGGCATTGTGTCCTTTTTTCCCTTGGCTAATATTCTGTCTTAGCAAGGTCCTTTTTCTGCAATGTGATTCCCTGAGGGCTGAGGATTAGCTGACCTGGGCAGCCTGACCCTGCCGGCAAGCCCTCCCCAGGTGTGCCTGGGTTGAGGTCAATATAAACTGCACTCCAGGCAGCAATAGCCCCTGCAGTTGTGCCTGACTCCATATTCTCTGCCCCGTCAGCAGTCTTGGGGCTGTGCTGGTGGGAGGGTGTGAGGGTCCACGGCTTTGTTGGTGGCCCGGTGTGAGTGGGGCTCTGCTGGACTTTCTGCAGGAGTTGCCAGGCTGCCACCTGTAAAGAAGAGGATGTGTCACCCATAACTTCCACTGGAATTTCTCTCCGGGCTGAGGAAGGAAAAAAAGGAGTGGGGGCCGGGACAGGAGGGGTATCTCAGGCAGGGAAATGGAAAGCTTCCAGAAGAACGCCCGGGGCCAGGACCATCCTGGCTGGCCTGCAGGCAGCAAGTTGGCCTGCGTGCTGTCGCTGGTGTGGCTCCACGGCCCTTCCTGCAGGCTTTCAAGCCCTTGTACATATTCAGGTGTTTTACCTGGGAAGGGTGGGAACAGTTCAGTAGCAGCTGGCCTGGGGCTCAGCTCACGTTTACTCACAGAGGCCTCGGCATGGTCCCCCAGCTTTGCAGTGAGGACGCTCCTTGCATGGGGGGACGGGGCTGTTGGTTGTATGGAAGATGATTCCCCACCACTGACCAATTTCAGAATTGTTTACTGCTGGAACAAGTGCCTAGGTAGTGTTTTCCTCTGTATAACTGTTTGGTTTAGGATTTATTTTTTTGTTTTTTGGTTCAAGTTAGATTTTATTCCTCTTTTATATATTTATAGATATAAGCATGGGAATAATTCATTCATATAAATACATCTGTGTGAATGGAAGAACTTTTTCCTGTTTTATTTTTAAAAATTTTGAAATTTAATTTTGTTTATTTCTTTATGCAGCAGGTTACTATTAGTTATATATTTTATGCATATACATGTATACAGGTCCATCCCAATCTCCCAAATCATCCCACCACCACCACCCCATGGATTCCCCCACTTGGTGTCCATACGTTTGTTCTCTACCTCTGTGTCTCTATTTCTGTCCTGCATACCAGTTCATCTGTACCATTTTTCTAGGTTCCACCTATATGCATTAATATACAATATTTGTTTTTCTCTTTCTGACTTACTTCACTCTGTATGACAGTCTCTAGATCCATCGACTTCTCTACAAATGACCCAGTTTCATTCCTTTTTATGGCTGAGCAATATTCCATTTTATATATGTACCACATCTTTATCCATTCCTCTTTCTGTGGGCATTTAGGTTGCTTCCATTACCTGGCTATTGTAAATTGTGCTGCAATGAACATTGTGGTGAATGTGTCTTTTTGATTTATGGTTTTCTCTGGGTATATGCCCAAAAGTGGGATTGCAGGCTCCTATGGTAATTCTCTTTTTAGTTATTTAAAGGAACATCCATACTGCTCTCCATAGTGAGTGTATCAATTTACCTTCCCACCAATAGTGGAAGAGGGTTCCTTTTGTCCACACCATCCCCGGAATTTGTTGTTTGTAGATTTGCTGATGATGCCGATTCTAACAGGTGTGAGGTCATACCTCATTGTCGTTTGGATTTGCATTTCTCTAATAATTAGTGGTGTTGAGCAGCTTTTCATGTGCGTCTTGGCCATCTCTGTGACTTCTTTAAAGAAACGTCTATATAGATCTTCTGCCCATTTTTGTACTGGGTTGTTTGTTTTATTAATATTAAGCTGCGTGAGCTGTTTATATATATTGGAGATTAAACCTTTGTCCATTGATTCGTTTGCGAACGTTTTCGCCCATTCTGAGGCTTGCCTTTTTCCATTCCCGTTTTTTTAACCAAAAAAGAAAGAAAGCAAAAGAAGCAGAACACTAATGTGCGTGAAATATGCCTCTTGAAACAGTCGTTTTGAAATATGGACGTCTTTTGCATTTTTTGGTCGGTATATGACCCCAGGATTTGTTTTCAGGGCAGGTGTCATTTACAGGCCTGCAACGATTTTGAATATCCACTGACCATTAGCGCTGGGATTAAAGCTGCTGTTGTGTGAAACGGCCACAAGGTGGCAGCAGTTCTCGCTTACCAAATCTGGTTACTAGGGCCACAGAGCCTCAATGGAAGTCCTGTTCTAGATTGGAATTTAGAATGGAATGTGCCAGGAGAAAGCCCCTCAAGTTTGTCTCACTACTTCTTGTTCGTGTTTTTAATTTAATTTTTTATTTTTTATTACAGCAAGTTTGATGACAACGTTTGGCTTCTTGTAGGTGTGCAAGATGTGGTTCTTTTACACATATACATAGGTCTGTTCTTCCTGGGACCCTTTTCCCATGTACGTTATGACAGAATGTTGAGTAGTCTTCTCTTGGTATTCCGTAGGTCTTTGGTGATTATATATTTCACCTGTGTTTGTATATGTCTGTTAACCCCGATATCCTAATGAATCCAATCCTCACACCTTTCCATTGGTGAACCATAAGTTTGTTTAATGAATCTGTGATTGCCCTTCTCCGTGGAAATATCTGCCCTGGTATCAATTTTTAGGTAACACCTATAAGTGATATCCTACGATATGTGTCTTTCACTTTCTGACTTACTACAAGTCACGTGATTACCTCTAGACTCATCTACGGTGCTGCAAATGGCATTGTGTCCTTTTTTCCCTTGGCTAATATTCTGTCTTAGCGAGGTCCATTTTCTGCAGTGTGATTCCCTGAGGGCTGAGGATTAGCTGACCTGGGCAGCCTGACCCTGCCGGCAAGCCCTCCCCAGGTGTGCCTGGGTTGAAGTCAATATAAACAGCACTCCAGGCAGCAATAGCCCCTGCAGCTGTGCCTGACTCCATATTCTCTGCCCCGTCAGCAGTCTCGGGGCTGTGCTGGTGGGAGGGTGTGAGGGTCCACGGCTTTGTTGGTGGCCCGGTGTGAGTGGGGCTCTGCTGGACTTTCTGCAGGAGTTGCCAGGCTGCCACCTGTAAAGAAGAGGATGTGTCACCCATAACTTCCACTGGAATTTCTCTCCGGGCCGAGGAAGGAAAAAAAGGAGTGGGGGCCGGGACAGGAGGGGTATCTCAGGCAGGGAAATGGAAAGCTTCCAGAAGAGCGCCCGGGGCCAGGACCATCCTGGCTGGCCTGCAGGCAGCAAGTTGGCCTGCGTGCTGTCGCTGGTGTGGCTCCACGGCCCTTCCTCTAGGCTTTCAAGCCCTTGTACATATTCAGGTGTTTTACCTGGGAAGGGTGGGATCAGTTCAGTAGCAGCTGGCCTGGGGCTCAGCTCACGTTTACTCACAGAGGCCTCGGCATGGTCCCCCAGCTTTGCAGTGAGGACGCTCCTTGCATGGGGGGACGGGGCTGTTGGTTGTATGGAAGATGATTCCCCACCACTGACCAATTTCAGAATTGTTTACTGCTGGAACAAGTGCCTTGGTAGTGTTTTCCTCTGTATAACTGTTTGGTTTAGGTTTTTTTTTCTTTCTTGGTTCAAGTTAGATTTTATTCCTTGTTTATGTATTTATAGATATAAGCATGGGAATAATTCATTCATATAAATACATCTGTGTGAATGGAAGAACTTTCTTCTGTTTTATTTTTAAAAATGTTGAAATTTAATTTTATTTATTTCTTTATACAGCAGGTTACTATTAGTTATATATTTTATGCATATACATGTATACAGGTCCATCCCAATCTCCCAACTCATCCCACCACCACCACCCCATGGCTTCCCCCACTTGGTGTCCATACGTTTGTTCTCTACCTCTGGGTCTCTATTTCTGTCCTGCATACCAGTTCATCTGTACCATTTTTCTAGGTTCCACATATATGCATTAATATACAATATTTGTTTTTCTCTTTCTGACTTAGTTCACTCTGTATGACAGTCTCTAGATCCATCGACTTCTCTACAAATGACCCAGTTTCATTCCTTTTTATGGCTGAGCAATATTCCATTTTATATATGTACCACATCTTTATCCATTCGTCTTTCTGTGGGCATTTAGGTTGCTTCCATTACCTGGCTATTGTAAATTGTGCTGCAATGAACATTGTGGTGAATGTGTCTTTTTGATTTATGGTTTTCTCTGGGTATATGCCCATAAGTGGGATTGCTGGCTCCTATGGTAATTCTCTTTTTAGTTATTTAAAGGAACCTCCATACTGCTCTCCATAGTGAGTGTATCAATTTACCTTCCCACCAATAGTGGAAGAGGGTTCCTTTTGTCCACACCATCCCCGGAATTTGTTGTTTGTAGATTTGCTGATGATGCCGATTCTAACAGGTGTGAGGTCATACCTCATTGTCGTTTGGATTTGCATTTCTCTAATAATTAGTGAGGTTGAGCAGCTTTTCATGTGCGTCTTGGCCATCTCTGTGACTTCTTTAAAGAAACGTCTATATAGATCTTCTGCCCATTTTTGTACTGGGTTGTTTGTTTTATTAATATTAAGCTGCATGAGCTGTTTATATATATTGGAGATTAAACCTTTGTCCATTGATTCGTTTGCGAACGTTTTCGCCCATTCTGAGGGTTACCTTTTTCCATCCCCGTTTTTTTTAACCAAAAAAGAAAGAAAGCAAAATAAGCAGAACACTAATGTGCGTGAAATATGCCTCTTGAAACAGTCGTTTTGAAATATGGACGTCTTTTGCATTTTTTGGTCGGTATATGACCCCAGGATTTGTTTTGAGGGCAGGTGTCATTTACAGGCCTGCAACGATTTTGAATATCCACTGACCATTAGCGCTGGGATTAAAGCTGCTGTTGTGTGAAACGGCCACAAGGTGGCAGCAGTTCTCGCTTACCAAATCTGGTTACTAGGGCCACAGAGCCTCAATGGAAGTCCTGTTCTAGATTGGAATTTAGAATGGAATGTGCCAGGAGAAAGCCCCTCAAGTTTGTCTCACTACTTCTTGTTCGTGTTTTTAATTTAATTTTTTATTTTTTATTACAGCAAGTTTGATGACAACGTTTGGCTTGTTGTAGGTGTGCAAGATGTGGTTCTTTTACACATATACATAGGTCTGTTCTTCCTGGGACCCTTTTCCCATGTACGTTATGACAGAATGTTGAGTAGTCTTCTCTTGGTATTCCGTAGGTCTTTGGTGATTATATATTTCACCTGTGTTTGTATATGTCTGTTAACCCCGATATCCTAATGAATCCAATCCTCACACCTTTCCATTGGTGAACCATAAGTTTCTTTAATGAATCTGTGATTGCCCTTCTCCGTGGAAATATCTGCCCTGGTATCAGTTTTTAGGTAACACCTATAAGTGATATCCTACGATATGTGTCTTTCACTTTCTGACTTACTACAAGTCACGTGATTACCTCTAGACTCATCTACGGTGCTGCAAATGGCATTGTGTCCTTTTTTCCCTTGGCTAATATTCTGTCTTAGCGAGGTCCATTTTATGCAATGTGATTCCCTGGGGGCTGAGGATTAGCTGGCCTGGGCAGCCTGACCCTGCCGGCAAGCCCTCCCCAGGTGTGCCTGGTTTGAGGTCAATATAAACAGCACTCCAGGCAGCAATAGCCCCTGCAGCTGTGCCTGACTCCATATTCTCTGCCCCGTCAGCAGTCTCGGGGCTGTGCTGGTGGGAGGGTGTGAGGGTCCACGGCTTTGTTGGTGGCCCGGTGTGAGTGGGGCTCTGCTGGACTTTCTGCAGGAGTTGCCAGGCTGCCACCTGTAAAGAAGAGGTTGTGTCACCCATAACTTCCACTGGAATTTCTCTCCGGGCCGAGGAAGGAAACAAAGGAGTGGGGGCCGGGACAGGAGGGGTATCTCAGGCAGGGAAATGGAAAGCTTCCAGAAGAGCGCCCGGGGCCAGGACCATCCTGGCTGGCTTGCAGGCAGCAAGTTGGCCTGCGTGCTGTCGCTGGTGTGGCTCCACGGCCCTTCCTCTAGGCTTTCAAGCCCTTGTACATATTCAGGTGTTTTACCTGGGAAGGGTGGGAACAGTTCAGTAGCAGCTGGCCTGGGGCTCAGCTCACGTTTACTCACAGAGGCCTTGGCATGGTCCCCCAACTTTGCAGTGAGGACGCTCCTTGCATGGGGGTACCGGGCTGTTGGTTGTATGGAAGATGATTCCCCACCACTGACCAATTTCAGAATTGTTTACTGCTGGAACAAGTGCCTTGGTAGTGTTTTCCTCTGTATAACTGTTTGGTTTAGGTTTTTTTTTTTCTTTCTTGGTTCAAGTTAGATTTTATTCCTCGTTTATGTATTTATAGATATAAGCATGGGAATAATTCATTCATATAAATACATCTGTGTGAATGGAAGAACTTTCTTCTGTTTTATTTTTAAAAATTTTGAAATTTAATTTTATTTATTTCTTTATACAGCAGGTTACTATTAGTTATATATTTTATGCATATACATGTATACAGGTCCATCCCAATCTCCCAACTCATCCCACCACCACCACCCCATGGCTTCCCCCACTTGGTGTCCATACGTTTGTTCTCTACCTCTGTGTCTCTATTTCTGTCCTGCATACCAGTTCATCTGTACCATTTTTCTAGGTTCCACCTATATGCATTAATATACAATATTTGTTTTTCTCTTTCTGACTTAGTTCACTCTGTATGACAGTCTCTAGATCCATCGACTTCTCTACAAATGCCCAGTTTCATTCCTTTTTATGGCTGAGCAATATTCCATTTTATATATGTACCACATCTTTATCCATTCGTCTTTCTGTGGGCATTTAGGTTGCTTCCATTACCTGGCTATTGTAAATTGTGCTGCAATGAACATTGTGGTGAATGTGTCTTTTTGATTTATGGTTTTCTCTGGGTATATGCCCAGAAGTGGGATTGCTGGATCCTATGGTAATTCTCTTTTTACTTTTTTAAAGGAACCTCCATACTGTTCTCCATAGTGACTGTATCAATTTACCTTCCCAACAATAGTGGAAGAGGGTTCCTTTTGTCCTCACCCTCCCCAGAATTTGTTGTTTGTAGGTTGTCTGATGATGCCGATTCTAACAGGTGTGAGGTCATACCTCATTGTTGTTTGGATTTGCATTTCTCTAATAATTAGTGATGTTGAGCAGCTTTTCATGTGCGTCTTGGCCATCTCTGTGACATCTTTGAAGAAACGTCTATATAGATCTTCTGCCCATTTTTGTATTGGGTTGTTTGTTTTATTAATATTAAGCTGCGTGAGCTGTTTATATATATTGGAGATTAAACCTTTGTCCATTGATTCGTTTGCGAATGTTTTCGCCCATTCTGAGGGTTGCCTTTTTCCATCCCCGTTTTTTTAACCAAAAAAGAAAGAAAGCAAAAGAAGCAGAACACTAATGTGCGTGAAATATGCCTCTTTAAACTGTCGTTTTGAAATATGGACGTCTTTTGAATTTTTTGGTCGATATATGACCCTAGGATTTGTTTTCAGGGCAGGTGTCATTTACAGGCCTGCAACGATTTTGAATATCCACTGACCATTAGCGCTGGGATTAAACCTGCTGTTGTGTGAAACGGCCACAAGGTGGCAGCAGTTCTCGCTTACCAAATCTGGTTACTAGGGCCACAGAGCCTCAATGGAAGTCCTGTTCTAGATTGGAATTTAGAATGGAATGTGCCAGGAGAAAGCCCCTCAAGTTTGTCTCACTACTTCTTGTTCGTGTTTTTAATTTAATTTTTTATTTTTTATTACAGCAAGTTTGATGACAACGTTTGGCTTGTTGTAGGTGTGCAAGATGTGGTTCTTTTACACATATACATAGGTCTGTTCTTCCTGGGACCCTTTTCCCATGTACGTTATGACAGAATGTTGAGTAGTCTTCTCTTGGTATTCCGTAGGTCTTTGGTGATTATATATTTCACCTGTGTTTGTATATGTCTGTTAACCCCGATATCCTAATGAATCCAATCCTCACACCTTTCCATTGGTGAACCATAAGTTTGTTTAATGAATCTGTGATTGCCCTTCTCCGTGGAAATATCTGCCCTGGTATCAATTTTTAGGTAACACCTATAAGTGATATCCTACGATATGTGTCTTTCACTTTCTGACTTACTACAAGTCACGTGATTACCTCTAGACTCATCTACGGTGCTGCAAATGGCATTGTGTCCTTTTTTCCCTTGGCTAATATTCTGTCTTAGCGAGGTCCTTTTTCTGCAATGTGATTCCCTGAGGGCTGAGGATTAGCTGACCTGGGCAGCCTGACCCTGCCGGCAAGCCCTCCCCAGGTGTGCCTGGGTTGAGGTCAATATAAACAGCACTCCAGGCAGCAATAGTCCCTGCAGTTGTGCCTGACTCCATATTCTCTGCCCCGTCAGCAGTCTTGGGGCTGTGCTGGTGGGAGGGTGTGAGGGTCCACGGCTTTGTTGGTGGCCCGGTGTGAGTGGGGCTCTGCTGGACTTTCTGCAGGAGTTGCCAGGCTGCCACCTGTAAAGAAGAGGATGTGTCACCCATAACTTCCACTGGAATTTCTCTCCGGGCTGAGGAAGGAAAAAAAGGAGTGGGGGCCGGGACAGGAGGGGTATCTCAGGCAGGGAAATGGAAAGCTTCCAGAAGAGCGCCCGGGGCCAGGACCATCCTGGCTGGCCTGCAGGCAGCAAGTTGGCCTGCGTGCTGTCGCTGGTGTGGCTCCACGGCCCTTCCTCCAGGCTTTCAAGCCCTTGTACATATTCAGGTGTTTTACCTGGGAAGGGTGGGAACAGTTCAGTAGCAGCTGGCCTGGGGCTCAGCTCACGTTTACTCACAGAGGCCTCGGCATGGTCCCCCAGCTTTGCAGTGAGGACGCTCCTTGCATGGGGGGACGGGGCTGTTGGTTGTATGGAAGATGATTCCCCACCACTGACCAATTTCAGAATTGTTTACTGCTGGAACAAGTGCCTAGGTAGTGTTTTCCTCTGTATAACTGTTTGGTTTAGGATTTATTTTTTTGTTTTTTGGTTCAAGTTAGATTTTATTCCTCTTTTATATATTTATAGATATAAGCATGGGAATAATTCATTCATATAAATACATCTGTGTGAATGGAAGAACTTTTTCCTGTTTTATTTTTAAAAATTTTGAAATTTAATTTTGTTTATTTCTTTATGCAGCAGGTTACTATTAGTTATATATTTTATGCATATACATGTATACAGGTCCATCCCAATCTCCCAACTCATCCCACCACCACCACCCCATGGCTTCCCCCACTTGGTGTCCATACGTTTGTTCTCTACCTCTGTGTCTCTATTTCTGTCCTGCATACCAGTTCATCTGTACCATTTTTCTAGGTTCCACCTATATGCATTAATATACAATATTTGTTTTTCTCTTTCTGACTTAGTTCACTCTGTATGACAGTCTCTAGATCCATCGACTTCTCTACAAATGACCCAGTTTCATTCCTTTTTATGGCTGAGCAATATTCCATTTTATATATGTACCACATCTTTATCCATTCGTCTTTCTGTGGGCATTTAGGTTGCTTCCATTACCTGGCTATTGTAAATTGTGCTGCAATGAACATTGTGGTGAATGTGTCTTTTTGATTTATGGTTTTCTCTGGGTATATGCCCATAAGTGGGATTGCTGGCTCCTATGGTAATTCTCTTTTTAGTTATTTAAAGGAACATCCATACTGCTCTCCATAGTGAGTGTATCAATTTACCTTCCCACCAATAGTGGAAGAGGGTTCCTTTTGTCCACACCATCCCCAGAATTTGTTGTTTGTAGATTTGCTGATGATGCCGATTCTAACAGGTGTGAGGTCATACCTCATTGTCGTTTGGATTTGCATTTCTCTAATAATTAGTGAGGTTGAGCAGCTTTTCATGTGCGTCTTGGCCATCTCTGTGACTTCTTTAAAGAAACGTCTATATAGATCTTCTGCCCATTTTTGTACTGGGTTGTTTGTTTTATTAATATTAAGCTGCATGAGCTGTTTATATATATTGGAGATTAAACCTTTGTCCATTGATTCGTTTGCGAACGTTTTCGCCCATTCTGAGGGTTACCTTTTTCCATCCCCGTTTTTTTTAACCAAAAAAGAAAGAAAGCAAAAGAAGCAGAACACTAATGTGCGTGAAATATGCCTCTTGAAACAGTCGTTTTGAAATATGGACGTCTTTTGCATTTTTTGGTCGGTATATGACCCCAGGATTTGTTTTCAGGGCAGGTGTCATTTACAGGCCTGCAACGATTTTGAATATCCACTGACCATTAGCGCTGGGATTAAAGCTGCTGTTGTGTGAAACGGCCACAAGGTGGCAGCAGTTCTCGCTTACCAAATCTGGTTACTAGGGCCACAGAGCCTCAATGGAAGTCCTGTTCTAGATTGGAATTTAGAATGGAATGTGCCAGGAGAAAGCCCCTCAAGTTTGTCTCACTACTTCTTGTTCGTGTTTTTAATTTAATTTTTTATTTTTTATTACAGCAAGTTTGATGACAACGTTTGGCTTCTTGTAGGTGTGCAAGATGTGGTTCTTTTACACATATACATAGGTCTGTTCTTCCTGGGACCCTTTTCCCATGTACGTTATGACAGAATGTTGAGTAGTCTTCTCTTGGTATTCCGTAGGTCTTTGGTGATTATATATTTCACCTGTGTTTGTATATGTCTGTTAACCCCGATATCCTAATGAATCCAATCCTCACACCTTTCCATTGGTGAACCATAAGTTTGTTTAATGAATCTGTGACTGCCCTTCTCCGTGGAAATATCTGCCCTGGTATCAATTTTTAGGTAACACCTATAAGTGATATCCTACGATATGTGTCTTTCACTTTCTGACTTACTACAAGTCACGTGATTACCTCTAGACTCATCTACGGTGCTGCAAATGGCATTGTGTCCTTTTTTCCCTTGGCTAATATTCTGTCTTAGCGAGGTCCTTTTTCTGCAATGTGATTCCCTGAGGGCTGAGGATTAGCTGACCTGGGCAGCCTGACCCTGCCGGCAAGCCCTCCCCAGGTGTGCCTGGGTTGAGGTCAATATAAACAGCACTCCAGGCAGCAATAGCCCCTGCAGTTGTGCCTGACTCCATATTCTCTGCCCCGTCAGCAGTCTTGGGGCTGTGCTGGTGGGAGGGTGTGAGGGTCCACGGCTTTGTTGGTGGCCTGGTGTGAGTGGGGCTCTGCTGGACTTTCTGCAGGAGTTGCCAGGCTGCCACCTGTAAAGAAGAGGATGTGTCACCCATAACTTCCACTGGAATTTCTCTCCGGGCTGAGGAAGGAAAAAAAGGAGTGGGGGCCGGGACAGGAGGGGTATCTCAGGCAGGGAAATGGAAAGCTTCCAGAAGAGCGCCCGGGGCCAGGACCATCCTGGCTGGCCTGCAGGCAGCAAGTTGGCCTGCGTGCTGTCGCTGGTGTGGCTCCACGGCCCTTCCTCCAGGCTTTCAAGCCCTTGTACATATTCAGGTGTTTTACCTGGGAAGGGTGGGAACAGTTCAGTAGCAGCTGGCCTGGGGCTCAGCTCACGTTTACTCACAGAGGCCTCGGCATGGTCCCCCAGCTTTGCAGTGAGGACGCTCCTTGCATGGGGGGACGGGGCTGTTGGTTGTATGGAAGATGATTCCCCACCACTGACCAATTTCAGAATTGTTTACTGCTGGAACAAGTGCCTAGGTAGTGTTTTCCTCTGTATAACTGTTTGGTTTAGGATTTATTTTTTTGTTTTTTGGTTCAAGTTAGATTTTATTCCTCTTTTATATATTTATAGATATAAGCATGGGAATAATTCATTCATATAAATACATCTGTGTGAATGGAAGAACTTTTTCCTGTTTTATTTTTAAAAATTTTGAAATTTAATTTTGTTTATTTCTTTATGCAGCAGGTTACTATTAGTTATATATTTTATGCATATACATGTATACAGGTCCATCCCAATCTCCCAAATCATCCCACCACCACCACCCCATGGATTCCCCCACTTGGTGTCCATACGTTTGTTCTCTACCTCTGTGTCTCTATTTCTGTCCTGCATACCAGTTCATCTGTACCATTTTTCTAGGTTCCACCTATATGCATTAATATACAATATTTGTTTTTCTCTTTCTGACTTACTTCACTCTGTATGACAGTCTCTAGATCCATCGACTTCTCTACAAATGACCCAGTTTCATTCCTTTTTATGGCTGAGCAATATTCCATTTTATATATGTACCACATCTTTATCCATTCGTCTTTCTGTGGGCATTTAGGTTGCTTCCATTACCTGGCTATTGTAAATTGTGCTGCAATGAACATTGTGGTGAATGTGTCTTTTTGATTTATGGTTTTCTCTGGGTATATGCCCAAAAGTGGGATTGCAGGCTCCTATGGTAATTCTCTTTTTAGTTATTTAAAGGAACATCCATACTGCTCTCCATAGTGAGTGTATCAATTTACCTTCCCACCAATAGTGGAAGAGGGTTCCTTTTGTCCACACCATCCCCGGAATTTGTTGTTTGTAGATTTGCTGATGATGCCGATTCTAACAGGTGTGAGGTCATACCTCATTGTCGTTTGGATTTGCATTTCTCTAATAATTAGTGGTGTTGAGCAGCTTTTCATGTGCGTCTTGGCCATCTCTGTGACTTCTTTAAAGAAACGTCTATATAGATCTTCTGCCCATTTTTGTACTGGGTTGTTTGTTTTATTAATATTAAGCTGCGTGAGCTGTTTATATATATTGGAGATTAAACCTTTGTCCATTGATTCGTTTGCGAACGTTTTCGCCCATTCTGAGGCTTGCCTTTTTCCATTCCCGTTTTTTTAACCAAAAAAGAAAGAAAGCAAAAGAAGCAGAACACTAATGTGCGTGAAATATGCCTCTTGAAACAGTCGTTTTGAAATATGGACGTCTTTTGCATTTTTTGGTCGGTATATGACCCCAGGATTTGTTTTCAGGGCAGGTGTCATTTACAGGCCTGCAACGATTTTGAATATCCACTGACCATTAGCGCTGGGATTAAAGCTGCTGTTGTGTGAAACGGCCACAAGGTGGCAGCAGTTCTCGCTTACCAAATCTGGTTACTAGGGCCACAGAGCCTCAATGGAAGTCCTGTTCTAGATTGGAATTTAGAATGGAATGTGCCAGGAGAAAGCCCCTCAAGTTTGTCTCACTACTTCTTGTTCGTGTTTTTAATTTAATTTTTTATTTTTTATTACAGCAAGTTTGATGACAACGTTTGGCTTCTTGTAGGTGTGCAAGATGTGGTTCTTTTACACATATACATAGGTCTGTTCTTCCTGGGACCCTTTCCCATGTACGTTATGACAGAATGTTGAGTAGTCTTCTCTTGGTATTCCGTAGGTCTTTGGTGATTATATATTTCACCTGTGTTTGTATATGTCTGTTAACCCCGATATCCTAATGAATCCAATCCTCACACCTTTCCATTGGTGAACCATAAGTTTGTTTAATGAATCTGTGACTGCCCTTCTCCGTGGAAATATCTGCCCTGGTATCAATTTTTAGGTAACACCTATAAGTGATATCCTACGATATGTGTCTTTCACTTTCTGACTTACTACAAGTCACGTGATTACCTCTAGACTCATCTACGGTGCTGCAAATGGCATTGTGTCCTTTTTTCCCTTGGCTAATATTCTGTCTTAGCGAGGTCCTTTTTCTGCAATGTGATTCCCTGAGGGCTGAGGATTAGCTGACCTGGGCAGCCTGACCCTGCCGGCAAGCCCTCCCCAGGTGTGCCTGGGTTGAGGTCAATATAAACAGCACTCCAGGCAGCAATAGCCCCTGCAGTTGTGCCTGACTCCATATTCTCTGCCCCGTCAGCAGTCTTGGGGCTGTGCTGGTGGGAGGGTGTGAGGGTCCACGGCTTTGTTGGTGGCCCGGTGTGAGTGGGGCTCTGCTGGACTTTCTGCAGGAGTTGCCAGGCTGCCACCTGTAAAGAAGAGGATGTGTCACCCATAACTTCCACTGGAATTTCTCTCCGGGCCGAGGAAGGAAAAAAAGGAGTGGGGGCCGGGACAGGAGGGGTATCTCAGGCAGGGAAATGGAAAGCTTCCAGAAGAGCGCCCGGGGCCAGGACCATCCTGGCTGGCCTGCAGGCAGCAAGTTGGCCTGCGTGCTGTCGCTGGTGTGGCTCCACGGCCCTTCCTCCAGGCTTTCAAGCCCTTGTACATATTCAGGTGTTTTACCTGGGAAGGGTGGGAACAGTTCAGTAGCAGCTGGCCTGGGGCTCAGCTCACGTTTACTCACAGAGGCCTCGGCATGGTCCCCCAGCTTTGCAGTGAGGACGCTCCTTGCATGGGGGGACGGGGCTGTTGGTTGTATGGAAGATGATTCCCCACCACTGACCAATTTCAGAATTGTTTACTGCTGGAACAAGTGCCTAGGTAGTGTTTTCCTCTGTATAACTGTTTGGTTTAGGATTTATTTTTTTGTTTTTTGGTTCAAGTTAGATTTTATTCCTCTTTTATATATTTATAGATATAAGCATGGGAATAATTCATTCATATAAATACATCTGTGTGAATGGAAGAACTTTTTCCTGTTTTATTTTTAAAAATTTTGAAATTTAATTTTGTTTATTTCTTTATGCAGCAGGTTACTATTAGTTATATATTTTATGCATATACATGTATACAGGTCCATCCCAATCTCCCAAATCATCCCACCACCACCACCCCATGGATTCCCCCACTTGGTGTCCATACGTTTGTTCTCTACCTCTGTGTCTCTATTTCTGTCCTGCATACCAGTTCATCTGTACCATTTTTCTAGGTTCCACCTATATGCATTAATATACAATATTTGTTTTTCTCTTTCTGACTTAGATCACTCTGTATGACAGTCTCTAGATCCATCGACTTCTCTACAAATGACCCAGTTTCATTCCTTTTTATGGCTGAGAAATATTCCATTTTATATATGTACCACATCTTTATCCATTCGTCTTTCTGTGGGCATTTAGGTTGCTTCCATTACCTGGCTATTGTAAATTGTGCTGCAATGAACATTGTGGTGAATGTGTCTTTTTGATTTATGGTTTTCTCTGGGTATATGCCCATAAGTGGGATTGCTGGCTCCTATGGTAATTCTCTTTTTAGTTATTTAAAGGAACATCCATACTGCTCTCCATAGTTAGTGTATCAATTTACCTTCCCACCAATAGTGGAAGAGGGTTCCTTTTGTCCACACCATCCCCGGAATTTGTTGTTTGTAGATTTGCTGATGATGCCGATTCTAACAGGTGTGAGGTCATACCTCATTGTCGTTTGGATTTGCATTTCTCTAATAATTAGTGATGTTGAGCAGCTTTTCATGTGCGTCTTGGCCATCTCTGTGACTTCTTTAAAGAAACGTCTATATAGATCTTCTGCCCATTTTTGTACTGGGTTGTTTGTTTTATTAATATTAAGCTGCATGAGCTGTTTATATATATTGGAGATTAAACCTTTGTCCATTGATTCGTTTGCGAACGTTTTCGCCCATTCTGAGGGTAACCTTTTTCCATCCCCGTTTTTTTTAACCAAAAAAGAAAGAAAGCAAAAGAAGCAGAACACTAATGTGCGTGAAATATGCCTCTTGAAACAGTCGTTTTGAAATATGGACGTCTTTTGAATTTTTTGGTCGGTATATGACCCCAGGATTTGTTTTCAGGGCAGGTGTCATTTACAGGCCTGCAACGATTTTGAATATCCACTGACCATTAGCGCTGGGATTAAAGCTGCTGTTGTGTGAAACGGCCACAAGGTGGCAGCAGTTCTCGCTTACCAAATCTGGTTACTAGGGCCACAGAGCCTCAATGGAAGTCCTGTTCTAGATTGGAATTTAGAATGGAATGTGCCAGGAGAAAGCCCCTCAAGTTTGTCTCACTACTTCTTGTTCGTGTTTTTAATTTAATTTTTTATTTTTTATTACAGCAAGTTTGATGACAACGTTTGGCTTGTTGTAGGTGTGCAAGATGTGGTTCTTTTACACATATACATAGGTCTGTTCTTCCTGGGACCCTTTTGCCATGTACGTTATGACAGAATGTTGAGTAGTCTTCTCTTGGTATTCCGTAGGTCTTTGGTGATTATATATTTCACCTGTGTTTGTATATGTCTGTTAACCCCGATATCCTAATGAATCCAATTCTCACACCTTTCCATTGGTGAACCATAAGTTTGTTTAATGAATCTGTGACTGCCCTTCTCCGTGGAAATATCTGCCCTGGTATCAATTTTTAGGTAACACCTATAAGTGATATCCTACGATATGTGTCTTTCACTTTCTGACTTACTACAAGTCACGTGATTACCTCTAGACTCATATACGGTGCTGCAAATGGCATTGTGTCCTTTTTTCCCTTGGCTAATATTCTGTCTTAGCGAGGTCCATTTTCTGCAGTGTGATTCCCTGAGGGCTGAGGATTAGCTGACCTGGGCAGCCTGACCCTGCCGGCAAGCCCTCCCCAGGTGTGCCTGGGTTGAAGTCAATATAAACAGCACTCCAGGCAGCAATAGCCCCTGCAGCTGTGCCTGACTCCATATTCTCTGCCCCGTCAGCAGTCTCGGGGCTGTGCTGGTGGGAGGGTGTGAGGGTCCACGGCTTTGTTGGTGGCCCGGTGTGAGTGGGGCTCTGCTGTACTTTCTGCAGGAGTTGCCAGGCTGCCACCTGTAAAGAAGAGGATGTGTCACCCATAACTTCCACTGGAATTTCTCTCCGGGTGGAGGAAGGAAAAAAAGGAGTGCAGGCCGGGACAGGAGGGGTATCTCAGGCAGGGAAATGGAAAGCTTCCAGAAGAGCGCCAGGGGCCAGGACCATCCTGGCTGGCCTGCAGGCAGCAAGTTGGCCTGCGTGCTGTCGCTGGTGTGGCTCCACGGCCCTTCCTCTAGGCTTTCAAGCCCTTGTACATATTCAGGTGTTTTACCTGGGAAGGGTGGGATCAGTTCAGTAGCAGCTGGCCTGGGGCTCAGCTGACGTTTACTCACAGAGGCCTCGGCATGGTCCCCCAGCTTTGCAGTGAGGACGCTCCTTGCATGGGGGGACGGGGCTGTTGGTTGTATGGAAGATGATTCCCCACCACTGACCAATTTTAGAATTGTTTACTGCTGGAACAAGTGCCTTGGTAGTGTTTTCCTCTGTATAACTGTTTGGTTTAGGTTTTTTTTTTCTTTCTTGGTTCAAGTTAGATTTTATTCCTCGTTTATGTATTTATAGATATAAGCATGGGAATAATTCATTCATATAAATACATCTGTGTGAATGGAAGAACTTTCTTCTGTTTTATTTTTAAAAATGTTGAAATTTAATTTTATTTATTTCTTTATACAGCAGGTTACTATTAGTTATATATTTTATGCATATACATGTATACAGGTCCATCCCAATCTCCCAACTCATCCCACCACCACCACCCCATGGCTTCCCCCACTTGGTGTCCATACGTTTGTTCTCTACCTCTGTGTCTCTATTTCTGTCCTGCATACCAGTTCATCTGTACCATTTTTCTAGGTTCCACCTATATGCATTAATATACAATATTTGTTTTTCTCTTTCTGACTTAGTTCACTCTGTATGACAGTCTCTAGATCCATCGACTTCTCTACAAATGACCCAGTTTCATTCCTTTTTATGGCTGAGCAATATTCCATTTTATATATGTACCACATCTTTATCCATTCGTCTTTCTGTGGGCATTTAGGTTGCTTCCATTACCTGGCTATTGTAAATTGTGCTGCAATGAACATTGTGGTGAATGTGTCTTTTTGATTTATGGTTTTCTCTGGGTATATGCCCATAAGTGGGATTGCTGGCTCCTATGGTAATTCTCTTTTTAGTTATTTAAAGGAACCTCCATACTGCTCTCCATAGTGAGTGTATCAATTTACCTTCCCACCAATAGTGGAAGAGGGTTCCTTTTGTCCACACCATCCCCGGAATTTGTTGTTTGTAGATTTGCTGATGATGCCGATTCTAACAGGTGTGAGGTCATACCTCATTGTCGTTTGGATTTGCATTTCTCTAATAATTAGTGAGGTTGAGCAGCTTTTCATGTGCGTCTTGGCCATCTCTGTGACTTCTTTAAAGAAACGTCTATATAGATCTTCTGCCCATTTTTGTACTGGGTTGTTTGTTTTATTAATATTAGGCTGCATGAGCTGTTTATATATATTGGAGAGTAAACCTTTGTCCATTGATTCGTTTGCGAACGTTTTCGCCCATTCTGAGGCTTGCCTTTTTCCATTCCCGTTTTTTTAACCAAAAAAGAAAGAAAGCAAAAGAAGCAGAACACTAATGTGCGTGAAATATGCCTCTTGAAACAGTCGTTTTGAAATATGGACGTCTTTTGAATTTTTTGGTCGGTATATGACCCCAGGATTTGTTTTCAGGGCAGGTGTCATTTACAGGCCTGCAACGATTTTGAATATCCACTGACCATTAGCGCTGGGATTAAAGCTGCTGTTGTGTGAAACGGCCACAAGGTGGCAGCAGTTCTCGCTTACCAAATCTGGTTACTAGGGCCACAGAGCCTCAATGGAAGTCCTGTTCTAGATTGGAATTTAGAATGGAATGTGCCAGGAGAAAGCCCCTCAAGTTTGTCTCACTACTTCTTGTTCGTGTTTTTAATTTAATTTTTTATTTTTTATTACAGCAAGTTTGATGACAACGTTTGGCTTGTTGTAGGTGTGCAAGATGTGGTTCTTTTACACATATACATAGGTCTGTTCTTCCTGGGACCCTTTTGCCATGTACGTTATGACAGAATGTTGAGTAGTCTTCTCTTGGTATTCCGTAGGTCTTTGGTGATTATATATTTCACCTGTGTTTGTATATGTCTGTTAACCCCGATATCCTAATGAATCCAATTCTCACACCTTTCCATTGGTGAACCATAAGTTTGTTTAATGAATCTGTGACTGCCCTTCTCCGTGGAAATATCTGCCCTGGTATCAATTTTTAGGTAACACCTATAAGTGATATCCTACGATATGTGTCTTTCACTTTCTGACTTACTACAAGTCACGTGATTACCTCTAGACTCATCTACGGTGCTGCAAATGGCATTGTGTCCTTTTTTCCCTTGGCTAATATTCTGTCTTAGCGAGGTCCATTTTCTGCAGTGTGATTCCCTGAGGGCTGAGGATTAGCTGACCTGGGCAGCCTGACCATGCCGGCAAGCCCTCCCCAGGTGTGCCTGGGTTGAGGTCAATATAAACTGCACTCCAGGCAGCAATAGCCCCTGCAGCTGTGCCTGACTCCATATTCTCTGCCCCGTCAGCAGTCTCGGGGCTGTGCTGGTGGGAGGGTGTGAGGGTCCACGGCTTTGTTGGTGGCCCGGTGTGAGTGGGGCTCTGCTGGACTTTCTGCAGGAGTTGCCAGGCTGCCACCTGTAAAGAAGAGGATGTGTCACCCATAACTTCCACTGGAATTTCTCTCCGGGCCGAGGAAGGAAACAAAGGAGTGGGGGCCGGGACAGGAGGGGTATCTCAGGCAGGGAAATGGAAAGCTTCCAGAAGAGCGCCCGGGGCCAGGACCATCCTGGCTGGCCTGCAGGCAGCAAGTTGGCCTGCGTGCTGCCGCTGGTGTGGCTCCACGGCCCTTCCTCTAGGCTTTCAAGCCCCTGTACATATTCAGGTGTTTTACCTGGGAAGGGTGGGAACAGTTCAGTAACAGCTGGCCTGGGGCTCAGCTCACGTTTACTCACAGAGGCCTCGGCATGGTCCCCCAGCTTTGAAGTGAGGACGCTCCTTGCATGGGGGGACGGGGCTGTTGTTTGTATGGAAGATGATTCCCCACCACTGACCAATTTCAGAATTGTTTACTGCTGGAACAAGTGCCTTGGTAGTGTTTTCCTCTGTATAACTGTTTGGTTTAGGTTTTTTTTTCTTTCTTGGTTCAAGTTAGAATTTATTCCTCGTTTATGTATTTATATATATAAGCATGGGAATAATTCATTCATATGAATACATCTGTGTGAATGGAAGAACTTTCTTCTGTTTTATTTTTAAAAATTTTGAAATTTAATTTTATTTATTTCTTTATACAGCAGGTTACTATTAGTTATATATTTTATGCATATACATGTATACAGGTCCATCCGAATCTCCCAACTCATCCCACCACCGCCACCCCATGGCTTCCCCCACTTGGTGTCCCTACGTTTGCTCTCTACCTCTGTGTCTCTATTTCTGTCCTGCATACCAGTTCATCTGTACCATTTTTCTAGGTTCCACCTATATGCATTAATATACAATATTTGTTTTTCCTTTCTGACTTACTTCACTCTGTCTGACAGTCTCTAGATCCATCGACTTCTCTACAAATGACCCAGTTTCATTCCTTTTTATGGCTGAGCAATATTCCATTTTATATATGTACCACATCTTTATCCATTCGTCTTTCTGTGGGCATTTAGGTTGCTTCCATTACCTGGCTATTGTAAATTGTGCTGCAATGAACATTGTGGTGAATGTGTCTTTTTGATTTATGGTATTCTCTGGGTATATGCCCAGAAGTTGGATTGCTGGATCCTATGGTAATTCTCTTTTTAGTTTTTTAAAGGAACCTCCATACTGTTCTCCATAGTGACTGTATCAATTTACCTTCCCACCAATAGTGGAAGAGGGTTCCTTTTGTCCACACCATCCCCGGAATTTGTTGTTTGTAGATTTGCTGATGATGCCGATTCTAACAGGTGTGAGGTCATACCTCATTGTCGTTTGGATTTGCATTTCTCTAATAATTAGTGATGTTGAGCAGCTTTTCATGTGCGTCTTGGCCATCTCTGTGACTTCTTTAAAGAAACGTCTATACAGATCTTCTGCCCATTTTTGTATTGGGTTGATTGTTTTATTAATATTAAGCTGCGTGAGCTGTTTATATATATTGGAGATTAAACCTTTGTCCATTGATTCGTTTGCGAATGTTTTCGCCCATTCTGATGGTTGCCTTTTTCCATCCCCGTTTTTTTAACCAAAAAAGAAAGAAAGCAAAAGAAGCAGAACACTAATGTGCGTGAAATATGCCTCTTGAAACTGTCGTTTTGAAATATGGACGTCTTTTGAATTTTTTGGTCGATATATGACCCTAGGATTTGTTTTCAGGGCAGGTGTCATTTACAGGCCTGCAACGATTTTGAATATCCACTGACCATTAGCGCTGGGATTAAAGCTGCTGTTGTGTGAAACGGCCACAAGGTGGCAGCAGTTCTCGCTTACCAAATCTGGTTACTAGGGCCACAGAGCCTCAATGGAAGTCCTGTTCTAGATTGGAATTTAGAATGGAATGTGCCAGGAGAAAGCCCCTCAAGTTTGTCTCACTACTTCTTGTTCGTGTTTTTAATTTAATTTTTTATTTTTTATTACAGCAAGTTTGATGACAACGTTTGGCTTCTTGTAGGTGTGCAAGATGTGGTTCTTTTACACATATACATAGGTCTGTTCTTCCTGGGACCCTTTTCCCATGTACGTTATGACAGAATGTTGAGTAGTCTTCTCTTGGTATTCCGTAGGTCTTTGGTGATTATATATTTCACCTGTGTTTGTATATGTCTGTTAACCCCGATATCCTAATGAATCCAATCCTCACACCTTTCCATTGGTGAACCATAAGTTTGTTTAATGAATCTGTGATTGCCCTTCTCCGTGAAAATATCTGCCCTGGTATCAATTTTTAGGTAACACCTATAAGTGATATCCTACGATATGTGTCTTTCACTTTCTGACTTACTACAAGTCACGTGATTACCTCTAGACTCATCTACGGTGCTGCAAATGGCATTGTGTCCTTTTTTCCCTTGGCTAATATTCTGTCTTAGCGAGGTCCATTTTCCGCAGTGTGATTCCCTGAGGGCTGAGGATTAGCTGACCTGGGCAGCCTGACCCTGCCGGCAAGCCCTCCCCAGGTGTGCCTGGGTTGAGGTCAATATAAACTGCACTCCAGGCAGCAATAGCCCCTGCAGCTGTGCCTGACTCCATATTCTCTGCCCCGTCAGCAGTCTCGGGGCTGTGCTGGTGGGAGGGTGTGAGGGTCCACGGCTTTGTTGGTGGCCCGGTGTGAGTGGCGCTCTGCTGGACTTTCTGCAGGAGTTGCCAGGCTGCCACCTGTAAAGAAGAGGATGTGTCACCCATAACTTCCACTGGAATTTCTCTCCGGGCTGAAGAAGGAAACAAAGGAGTGGGGGCCGGGACAGGAGGGGTATCTCAGGCAGGGAAATGGAAAGCTTCCAGAAGAGCGCCCGGGGCCAGGACCATCCTGGCTGGCCTGCAGGCAGCAAGTTGGCCTGCGTGCTGTCGCTGGTGTGGCTCCACGGCCCTTCCTCCAGGCTTTCAAGCCCTTGTACATATTCAGGTGTTTTACCTGGGAAGGGTGGGAACAGTTCAGTAGCAGCTGGCCTGGGGCTCAGCTCACGTTTACTCACAGAGGCCTCGGCATGGTCCCCCAGCTTTGCAGTGAGGACGCTCCTTGCATGGGGGGACGGGGCTGTTGGTTGTATGGAAGATGATTCCCCACCACTGACCAATTTCAGAATTGTTTACTGCTGGAACAAGTGCCTTGGTAGTGTTTTCCTCTGTATAACTGTTTGGTTTAGGTTTTTTTTTCTTTCTTGGTTCAAGTTAGATTTTATTCCTCGTTTATGTATTTATAGATATAAGCATGGGAATAATTCATTCATATAAATACATCTGTGTGAATGGAAGAACTTTTTCCTGTTTTATTTTTAAAAATTTTGAAATTTAATTTTGTTTATTTCTTTATGCAGCAGGTTACTATTAGTTATATATTTTATGCATATACATGTATACAGGTCCATCCCAATCTCCCAACTCATCCCACCACCACCACCCCATGGCTTCCGCACTTGGTGTCCATACGTTTGTTCTCTACCTCTGTGTCTCTATTTCTGTCCTGCATACCAGTTCATCTGTACCATTTTTCTAGGTTCCACCTATATGCATTAATATACAATATTTGTTTTTCTCTTTCTGACTTACTTCACTCTGTATGACAGTCTCTAGATCCATCGACTTCTCTACAAATGACCCAGTTTCATTCCTTTTTATGGCTGAGAAATATTCCATTTTATATATGTACCACATCTTTATCCATTCGTCTTTCTGTGGGCATTTAGGTTGCTTCCATTACCTGGCTATTGTAAATTGTGCTGCAATGAACATTGTGGTGAATGTGTCTTTTTGATTTATGGTTTTCTCTGGGTATATGCCCAAAAGTGGGATTGCAGGCTCCTATGGTAATTCTCTTTTTAGTTATTTAAAGGAACCTCCATACTGTTCTCCATAGTGAGTGTATCAATTTACCTTCCCACCAATAGTGGAAGAGGGTTCCTTTTGTCCACACCATCCCCGGAATTTGTTGTTTGTAGATTTGCTGATGATGCCGATTCTAACAGGTGTGAGGTCATACCTCATTGTCGTTTGGATTTGCATTTCTCTAATAATTAGTGATGTTGAGCAGCTTTTCATGTGCGTCTTGGCCATCTCTGTGACTTCTTTAAAGAAACGTCTATATAGATCTTCTGCCCATTTTTGTACTGGGTTGTTTGTTTTATTAATATTAAGCTGCGTGAGCTGTTTATATATATATTGGAGATTAAACCTTTGTCCATTGATTCGTTTGCGAACGTTTTAGCCCATTCTGAGGCTTGCCTATTTCCATTCCCGTTTTTTTAACCAAAAAAGAAAGAAAGCAAAAGAAGCAGAACACTAATGTGCGTGAAATATGCCTCTTGAAACAGTCGTTTTGAAATATGGACGTCTTTTGCATTTTTTGGTCGGTATATGACCCCAGGATTTGTTTTCAGGGCAGGTGTCATTTACAGGCCTGCAACGATTTTGAATATCCACTGACCATTAGCGCTGGGATTAAAGCTGCTGTTGTGTGAAACGGCCACAAGGTGGCAGCAGTTCTCGCTTACCAAATCTGGTTACTAGGGCCACAGAGCCTCAATGGAAGTCCTGTTCTAGATTGGAATTTAGAATGGAATGTGCCAGGAGAAAGCCCCTCAAGTTTGTCTCACTACTTCTTGTTCGTGTTTTTAATTTAATTTTTTATTTTTTATTACAGCAAGTTTGATGACAACGTTTGGCTTCTTGTAGGTGTGCAAGATGTGGTTCTTTTACACATATACATAGGTCTGTTCTTCCTGGGACCCTTTTCCCATGTACGTTATGACAGAATGTTGAGTAGTCTTCTCTTGGTATTCCGTAGGTCTTTGGTGATTATATATTTCACCTGTGTTTGTATATGTCTGTTAACCCCGATATCCTAATGAATCCAATCCTCACACCTTTCCATTGGTGAACCATAAGTTTGTTTAATGAATCTGTGACTGCCCTTCTCCGTGGAAATATCTGCCCTGGTATCAATTTTTAGGTAACACCTATAAGTGATATCCTACGATATGTGTCTTTCACTTTCTGACTTACTACAAGTCACGTGATTACCTCTAGACTCATCTACGGTGCTGCAAATGGCATTGTGTCCTTTTTTCCCTTGGCTAATATTCTGTCTTAGCGAGGTCCATTTTCTGCAATGTGATTCCCTGGGGGCTGAGGATTAGCTGACCTGGGCAGCCTGACCCTGCCGGCAAGCCCTCCCCAGGTGTGCCTGGTTTGAGGTCAATATAAACAGCACTCCAGGCAGCAATAGCCCCTGCAGCTGTGCCTGACTCCATATTCTCTGCCCCGTCAGCAGTCTCGGGGCTGTGCTGGTGGGAGGGTGTGAGGGTCCACGGCTTTGTTGGTGGCCCGGTGTGAGTGGGGCTCTGCTGGACTTTCTGCAGGAGTTGCCAGGCTGCCACCTGTAAAGAAGAGGATGTGTCACCCATAACTTCCACTGGAATTTCTCTCCGGGCCGAGGAAGGAAACAAAGGAGTGGGGGCCGGGACAGGAGGGGTATCTCAGGCAGGGAAATGGAAAGCTTCCAGAAGAGCGCCCGGGGCCAGGACCATCCTGGCTGGCCTGCAGGCAGCAAGTTGGCCTGCGTGCTGTCGCTGGTGTGGCTCCACGGCCCTTCCTCTAGGCTTTCAAGCCCTTGTACATATTCAGGTGTTTTACCTGGGAAGGGTGGGAACAGTTCAGTAGCAGCTGGCCTGGGGCTCAGCTGACGTTTACTCACAGAGGCCTCGGCATGGTCCCCCAGCTTTGCAGTGAGGACGCTCCTTGCATGGGGGGACGGGGCTGTTGGTTGTATGGAAGATGATTCCCCACCACTGACCAATTTTAGAATTGTTTACTGCTGGAAGAAGTGCCTTGGTAGTGTTTTCCTCTGTATAACTGTTTGGTTTAGGTTTTTTTTTTTCTTTCTTGGTTCAAGTTAGATTTTATTCCTCGTTTATGTATTTATAGATATAAGCATGGGAATAATTCATTCATATAAATACATCTGTGTGAATGGAAGAACTTTCTTCTGTTTTATTTTTAAAAATTTTGAAATTTAATTTTATTTATTTCTTTATAGAGCAGGTTACTATTAGTTATATATTTTATGCATATACATGTATACAGGTCCATCCCAATCGCCCAACTCATCCCACCACCGCCACCCCATGGCTTCCCCCACTTGGTGTCCCTACATTTGTTCTCTACCTCTGTGTCTCTATTTCTGTCCTGCATACCAGTTCATCTGTACCATTTTTCTAGGTTCCACCTATATGCATTAATATACAGTATTTGTTCTTCTCTTTCTGACTTACTTCACTCTGTATGACAGTCTCTAGATCCATCGACTTCTCTACAAATGACCCAGTTTCATTCCTTTTTATGGCTGAGCAATATTCCATTTTATATATGTACCACATCTTTATCCATTCGTCTTTCTGTGGGCATTTAGGTTGCTTCCATTACCTGGCTATTGTAAATTGTGCTGCAATGAACATTGTGGTGAATGTGTCTTTTTGATTTATGGTTTTCTCTGGGTATATGCCCAAAAGTGGGATTGCAGGCTCCTATGGTAATTCTCTTTTTAGTTATTTAAAGGAACCTCCATACTGTTCTCCATAGTGAGTGTATCAATTTACCTTCCCACCAATAGTGGAAGAGGGTTCCTTTTGTCCACACCATCCCCGGAATTTGTTGTTTGTAGATTTGCTGATGATGCCGATTCTAACAGGTGTGAGGTCATACCTCATTGTCGTTTGGATTTGCATTTCTCTAATAATTAGTGATGTTGAGCAGCTTTTCATGTGCGTCTTGGCCATCTCTGTGACTTCTTTAAAGAAACGTCTATATAGATCTTCTGCCCATTTTTGTACTGGGTTGTTTGTTTTATTAATATTAAGCTGCGTGAGCTGTTTATATATATATTGGAGATTAAACCTTTGTCCATTGATTCGTTTGCGAACGTTTTCGCCCATTCTGAGGCTTGCCTTTTTCCATTCCCGTTTTTTTAACCAAAAAAGAAAGAAAGCAAAAGAAGCAGAACACTAATGTGCGTGAAATATGCCTCTTGAAACAGTCGTTTTGAAATATGGACGTGTTTTGCATTTTTTGGTCGGTATATGACCCCAGGATTTGTTTTCAGGGCAGGTGTCATTTACAGGCCTGCAACGATTTTGAATATCCACTGACCATTAGCGCTGGGATTAAAGCTGCTGTTGTGTGAAACGGCCACAAGGTGGCAGCAGTTCTCGCTTACCAAATCTGGTTACTAGGGCCACAGAGCCTCAATGGAAGTCCTGTTCTAGATTGGAATTTAGAATGGAATGTGCCAGGAGAAAGCCCCTCAAGTTTGTCTCACTACTTCTTGTTCGTGTTTTTAATTTATTTTTTATTTTTTATTACAGCAAGTTTGATGACAACGTTTGGCTTGTTGTAGGTGTGCAAGATGTGGTTCTTTTACACATATACATAGGTCTGTTCTTCCTGGGACCCTTTTCCCATGTACGTTATGACAGAATGTTGAGTAGTCTTCTCTTGGTATTCCGTAGGTCTTTGGTGATTATATATTTCACCTGTGTTTGTATATGTCTGTTAACCCCGATATCCTAATGAATCCAATCCTCACACCTTTCCATTGGTGAACCATAAGTTTGTTTAATGAATCTGTGACTGCCCTTCTCCGTGGAAATATCTGCCCTGGTATCAATTTTTAGGTAACACCTATAAGTGATATCCTACGATATGTGTCTTTCACTTTCTGACTTACTACAAGTCACGTGATTACCTCTAGACTCATCTACGGTGCTGCAAATGGCATTGTGTCCTTTTTTCCCTTGGCTAATATTCTGTCTTAGCGAGGTCCATTTTCTGCAATGTGATTCCCTGGGGGCTGAGGATTAGCTGACCTGGGCAGCCTGACCCTGCCGGCAAGCCCTCCCCAGGTGTGCCTGGTTTGAGGTCAATATAAACAGCACTCCAGGCAGCAATAGCCCCTGCAGCTGTGCCTGACTCCATATTCTCTGCCCCGTCAGCAGTCTCGGGGCTGTGCTGGTGGGAGGGTGTGAGGGTCCACGGCTTTGTTGGTGGCCCGGTGTGAGTGGGGCTCTGCTGGACTTTCTGCAGGAGTTGCCAGGCTGCCACCTGTAAAGAAGAGGATGTGTCACCCATAACTTCCACTGGAATTTCTCTCCGGGCCGAGGAAGGAAACAAAGGAGTGGGGGCCGGGACAGGAGGGGTATCTCAGGCAGGGAAATGGAAAGCTTCCAGAAGAGCGCCCGGGGCCAGGACCATCCTGGCTGGCCTGCAGGCAGCAAGTTGGCCTGCGTGCTGTCGCTGGTGTGGCTCCACGGCCCTTCCTCTAGGCTTTCAAGCCCTTGTACATATTCAGGTGTTTTACCTGGGAAGGGTGGGAACAGTTCAGTAGCAGCTGGCCTGGGGCTCAGCTCACGTTTACTCACAGAGGCCTCGGCATGGTCCCCCAGCTTTGCAGTGAGGACGCTCCTTGCATGGGGGGACGGGGCTGTTGGTTGTATGGAAGATGATTCCCCACCACTGACCAATTTCAGAATTGTTTACTGCTGGAACAAGTGCCTTGGTAGTGTTTTCCTCTGTATAACTGTTTGGTTTAGGATTTATTTTTTTGTTTTTTGGTTCAAGTTAGATTTTATTCCTCTTTTATATATTTATAGATATAAGCATGGGAATAATTCATTCATATAAATACATCTGTGTGAATGGAAGAACTTTCTTCTGTTTTATTTTTAAAAATTTTGAAATTTAATATTGTTTATTTCTTTATGCAGCAGGTTACTATTAGTTATATATTTTATGCATATACATGTATATAGGTCCATCCCAATCTCCCAACTCATCCCACCACCACCACCCCATGGCTTCCCCCACTTGGTGTCCATACGTTTGTTCTCTACCTCTGTGTCTCTATTTCTGTCCTGCATACCAGTTCATCTGTACCATTTTTCTAGGTTCCACCTATATGCATTAATATACAATATTTGTTTTTCTCTTTCTGACTTACTTCACTCTGTATGACAGTCTCTAGATCCATCGACTTCTCTACAAATGACCCAGTTTCATTCCTTTTTATGGCTGAGCAATATTCCATTTTATATATGTACCACATCTTTATCCATTCGTCTTTCTGTGGGCATTTAGGTTGCTTCCATTACCTGGCTATTGTAAATTGTGCTGCAATGAACATTGTGGTGAATGTGTCTTTTTGATTTATGGTTTTCTCTGGGTATATGCCCAAAAGTGGGATTGCAGGCTCCTATGGTAATTCTCTTTTTAGTTATTTAAAGGAACATCCATACTGTTCTCCATAGTGAGTGTATCAATTTACCTTCCCACCAATAGTGGAAGAGGGTTCCTTTTGTCCACACCATCCCCGGAATTTGTTGTTTGTAGATTTGCTGATGATGCCGATTCTAACAGGTGTGAGGTCATACCTCATTGTCGTTTGGATTTGCATTTCTCTAATAATTAGTGATGTTGAGCAGCTTTTCATGTGCGTCTTGGCCATCTCTGTGACTTCTTTAAAGAAACGTCTATATAGATCTTCTGCCCATTTTTGTATTGGGTTGATTGTTTTATTAATATTAAGCTGCGTGAGCTGTTTATATATATTGGAGATTAAACCTTTGTCCATTGATTCGTTTGCGAATGTTTTCGCCCATTCTGATGGTTGCCTTTTTCCATCCCCGTTTTTTTAACCAAAAAAGAAAGAAAGCAAAAGAAGCAGAACACTAATGTGCGTGAAATATGCCTCTTGAAACTGTCGTTTTGAAATATGGACGTCTTTTGAATTTTTTGGTCGATATATGACCCTAGGATTTGTTTTCAGGGCAGGTGTCATTTACAGGCCTGCAACGATTTTGAATATCCACTGACCATTAGCGCTGGGATTAAAGCTGCTGTTGTGTGAAACGGCCACAAGGTGGCAGCAGTTCTCGCTTACCAAATCTGGTTACTAGGGCCACAGAGCCTCAATGGAAGTCCTGTTCTAGATTGGAATTTAGAATGGAATGTGCCAGGAGAAAGCCCCTCAAGTTTGTCTCACTACTTCTTGTTCGTGTTTTTAAGTTAATTTTTTATTTTTTATTACAGCAAGTTTGATGACAACGTTTGGCTTCTTGTAGGTGTGCAAGATGTGGTTCTTTTACACATATACATAGGTCTGTTCTTCCTGGGACCCTTTTCCCATGTACGTTATGACAGAATGTTGAGTAGTCTTCTCTTGGTATTCCGTAGGTCTTTGGTGATTATATATTTCACCTGTGTTTGTATATGTCTGTTAACCCCGATATCCTAATGAATCCAATCCTCACACCTTTCCATTGGTGAACCATAAGTTTGTTTAATGAATCTGTGATTGCCCTTCTCCGTGAAAATATCTGCCCTGGTATCAATTTTTAGGTAACACCTATAAGTGATATCCTACGATATGTGTCTTTCACTTTCTGACTTACTACAAGTCACGTGATTACCTCTAGACTCATCTACGGTGCTGCAAATGGCATTGTGTCCTTTTTTCCCTTGGCTAATATTCTGTCTTAGCGAGGTCCATTTTCCGCAGTGTGATTCCCTGAGGGCTGAGGATTAGCTGACCTGGGCAGCCTGACCCTGCCGGCAAGCCCTCCCCAGGTGTGCCTGGGTTGAGGTCAATATAAACTGCACTCCAGGCAGCAATAGCCCCTGCAGCTGTGCCTGACTCCATATTCTCTGCCCCGTCAGCAGTCTCGGGGCTGTGCTGGTGGGAGGGTGTGAGGGTCCACGGCTTTGTTGGTGGCCCGGTGTGAGTGGGGCTCTGCTGGACTTTCTGCAGGAGTTGCCAGGCTGCCACCTGTAAAGAAGAGGATGTGTCACCCATAACTTCCACTGGAATTTCTCTCCGGGCTGAGGAAGGAAACAAAGGAGTGGGGGCCGGGACAGGAGGGGTATCTCAGGCAGGGAAATGGAAAGCTTCCAGAAGAGCGCCCGGGGCCAGGACCATCCTGGCTGGCCTGCAGGCAGCAAGTTGGCCTGCGTGCTGTCGCTGGTGTGGCTCCACGGCCCTTCCTCCAGGCTTTCAAGCCCTTGTACATATTCAGGTGTTTTACCTGGGAAGGGTGGGAACAGTTCAGTAGCAGCTGGCCTGGGGCTCAGCTCACGTTTACTCACAGAGGCCTCGGCATGGTCCCCCAGCTTTGCAGTGAGGACGCTCCTTGCATGGGGGGACGGGGCTGTTGGTTGTATGGAAGATGATTCCCCACCACTGACCAATTTCAGAATTGTTTACTGCTGGAACAAGTGCCTTGGTAGTGTTTTCCTCTGTATAACTGTTTGGTTTAGGTTTTTTTTTCTTTCTTGGTTCAAGTTAGATTTTATTCCTCGTTTATGTATTTATAGATATAAGCATGGGAATAATTCATTCATATAAATACATCTGTGTGAATGGAAGAACTTTTTCCTGTTTTATTTTTAAAAATTTTGAAATTTAATTTTGTTTATTTCTTTATGCAGCAGGTTACTATTAGTTATATATTTTATGCATATACATGTATACAGGTCCATCCCAATCTCCCAACTCATCCCTCCACCACCACCCCATGGCTTCCGCACTTGGTGTCCATACGTTTGTTCTCTACCTCTGTGTCTCTATTTCTGTCCTGCATACCAGTTCATCTGTACCATTTTTCTAGGTTCCACCTATATGCATTAATATACAATATTTGTTTTTCTCTTTCTGACTTACTTCACTCTGTATGACAGTCTCTAGATCCATCGACTTCTCTACAAATGACCCAGTTTCATTCCTTTTTATGGCTGAGAAATATTCCATTTTATATATGTACCACATCTTTATCCATTCGTCTTTCTGTGGGCATTTAGGTTGCTTCCATTACCTGGCTATTGTAAATTGTGCTGCAATGAACATTGTGGTGAATGTGTCTTTTTGATTTATGGTTTTCTCTGGGTATATGCCCAAAAGTTGGATTGCAGGCTCCTATGGTAATTCTCTTTTTAGTTATTTAAAGGAACCTCCATACTGTTCTCCATAGTGAGTGTATCAATTTACCTTCCCACCAATAGTGGAAGAGGGTTCCTTTTGTCCACACCATCCCCGGAATTTGTTGTTTGTAGATTTGCTGATGATGCCGATTCTAACAGGTGTGAGGTCATACCTCATTGTCGTTTGGATTTGCATTTCTCTAATAATTAGTGATGTTGAGCAGCTTTTCATGTGCGTCTTGGCCATCTCTGTGACTTCTTTAAAGAAACGTCTATATAGATCTTCTGCCCATTTTTGTACTGGGTTGTTTGTTTTATTAATATTAAGCTGCGTGAGCTGTTTATATATATATTGGAGATTAAACCTTTGTCCATTGATTCGTTTGCGAACGTTTTAGCCCATTCTGAGGCTTGCCTATTTCCATTCCCGTTTTTTTAACCAAAAAAGAAAGAAAGCAAAAGAAGCAGAACACTAATGTGCGTGAAATATGCCTCTTGAAACAGTCGTTTTGAAATATGGACGTCTTTTGCATTTTTTGGTCGGTATATGACCCCAGGATTTGTTTTCAGGGCAGGTGTCATTTACAGGCCTGCAACGATTTTGAATATCCACTGACCATTAGCGCTGGGATTAAAGCTGCTGTTGTGTGAAACGGCCACAAGGTGGCAGCAGTTCTCGCTTACCAAATCTGGTTACTAGGGCCACAGAGCCTCAATGGAAGTCCTGTTCTAGATTGGAATTTAGAATGGAATGTGCCAGGAGAAAGCCCCTCAAGTTTGTCTCACTACTTCTTGTTCGTGTTTTTAATTTAATTTTTTATTTTTTATTACAGCAAGTTTGATGACAACGTTTGGCTTCTTGTAGGTGTGCAAGATGTGGTTCTTTTACACATATACATAGGTCTGTTCTTCCTGGGACCCTTTTCCCATGTACGTTATGACAGAATGTTGAGTAGTCTTCTCTTGGTATTCCGTAGGTCTTTGGTGATTATATATTTCACCTGTGTTTGTATATGTCTGTTAACCCCGATATCCTAATGAATCCAATCCTCACACCTTTCCATTGGTGAACCATAAGTTTGTTTAATGAATCTGTGACTGCCCTTCTCCGTGGAAATATCTGCCCTGGTATCAATTTTTAGGTAACACCTATAAGTGATATCCTACGATATGTGTCTTTCACTTTCTGACTTACTACAAGTCACGTGATTACCTCTAGACTCATCTACGGTGCTGCAAATGGCATTGTGTCCTTTTTTCCCTTGGCTAATATTCTGTCTTAGCGAGGTCCATTTTCTGCAATGTGATTCCCTGGGGGCTGAGGATTAGCTGACCTGGGCAGCCTGACCCTGCCGGCAAGCCCTCCCCAGGTGTGCCTGGTTTGAGGTCAATATAAACAGCACTCCAGGCAGCAATAGCCCCTGCAGCTGTGCCTGACTCCATATTCTCTGCCCCGTCAGCAGTCTCGGGGCTGTGCTGGTGGGAGGGTGTGAGGGTCCACGGCTTTGTTGGTGGCCCGGTGTGAGTGGGGCTCTGCTGGACTTTCTGCAGGAGTTGCCAGGCTGCCACCTGTAAAGAAGAGGATGTGTCACCCATAACTTCCACTGGAATTTCTCTCCGGGCCGAGGAAGGAAACAAAGGAGTGGGGGCCGGGACAGGAGGGGTATCTCAGGCAGGGAAATGGAAAGCTTCCAGAAGAGCGCCCGGGGCCAGGACCATCCTGGCTGGCCTGCAGGCAGCAAGTTGGCCTGCGTGCTGTCGCTGGTGTGGCTCCACGGCCCTTCCTCTAGGCTTTCAAGCCCTTGTACATATTCAGGTGTTTTACCTGGGAAGGGTGGGAACAGTTCAGTAGCAGCTGGCCTGGGGCTCAGCTGACGTTTACTCACAGAGGCCTCGGCATGGTCCCCCAGCTTTGCAGTGAGGACGCTCCTTGCATGGGGGGACGGGGCTGTTGGTTGTATGGAAGATGATTCCCCACCACTGACCAATTTTAGAATTGTTTACTGCTGGAAGAAGTGCCTTGGTAGTGTTTTCCTCTGTATAACTGTTTGGTTTAGGTTTTTTTTTTCTTTCTTGGTTCAAGTTAGATTTTATTCCTCGTTTATGTATTTATAGATATAAGCATGGGAATAATTCATTCATATAAATACATCTGTGTGAATGGAAGAACTTTCTTCTGTTTTATTTTTAAAAATTTTGAAATTTAATTTTATTTATTTCTTTATAGAGCAGGTTACTATTAGTTATATATTTTATGCATATACATGTATACAGGTCCATCCCAATCTCCCAACTCATCCCACCACCGCCACCCCATGGCTTCCCCCACTTGGTGTCCCTACATTTGTTCTCTACCTCTGTGTCTCTATTTCTGTCCTGCATACCAGTTCATCTGTACCATTTTTCTAGGTTCCACCTATATGCATTAATATACAGTATTTGTTCTTCTCTTTCTGACTTACTTCACTCTGTATGACAGTCTCTAGATCCATCGACTTCTCTACAAATGACCCAGTTTCATTCCTTTTTATGGCTGAGCAATATTCCATTTTATATATGTACCACATCTTTATCCATTCGTCTTTCTGTGGGCATTTAGGTTGCTTCCATTACCTGGCTATTGTAAATTGTGCTGCAATGAACATTGTGGTGAATGTGTCTTTTTGATTTATGGTTTTCTCTGGGTATATGCCCAAAAGTGGGATTGCAGGCTCCTATGGTAATTCTCTTTTTAGTTATTTAAAGGAACCTCCATACTGTTCTCCATAGTGAGTGTATCAATTTACCTTCCCACCAATAGTGGAAGAGGGTTCCTTTTGTCCACACCATCCCCGGAATTTGTTGTTTGTAGATTTGCTGATGATGCCGATTCTAACAGGTGTGAGGTCATACCTCATTGTCGTTTGGATTTGCATTTCTCTAATAATTAGTGATGTTGAGCAGCTTTTCATGTGCGTCTTGGCCATCTCTGTGACTTCTTTAAAGAAACATCTATATAGATCTTCTGCCCATTTTTGTACTGGGTTGTTTGTTTTATTAATATTAAGCTGCGTGAGCTGTTTATATATATATTGGAGATTAAACCTTTGTCCATTGATTCGTTTGCGAACGTTTTCGCCCATTCTGAGGCTTGCCTTTTTCCATTCCCGTTTTTTTAACCAAAAAAGAAAGAAAGCAAAAGAAGCAGAACACTAATGTGCGTGAAATATGCCTCTTGAAACAGTCGTTTTGAAATATGGACGTGTTTTGCATTTTTTGGTCGGTATATGACCCCAGGATTTGTTTTCAGGGCAGGTGTCATTTACAGGCCTGCAACGATTTTGAATATCCACTGACCATTAGCGCTGGGATTAAAGCTGCTGTTGTGTGAAACGGCCACAAGGTGGCAGCAGTTCTCGCTTACCAAATCTGGTTACTAGGGCCACAGAGCCTCAATGGAAGTCCTGTTCTAGATTGGAATTTAGAATGGAATGTGCCAGGAGAAAGCCCCTCAAGTTTGTCTCACTACTTCTTGTTCGTGTTTTTAATTTATTTTTTATTTTTTATTACAGCAAGTTTGATGACAACGTTTGGCTTGTTGTAGGTGTGCAAGATGTGGTTCTTTTACACATATACATAGGTCTGTTCTTCCTGGGACCCTTTTCCCATGTACGTTATGACAGAATGTTGAGTAGTCTTCTCTTGGTATTCCGTAGGTCTTTGGTGATTATATATTTCACCTGTGTTTGTATATGTCTGTTAACCCCGATATCCTAATGAATCCAATCCTCACACCTTTCCATTGGTGAACCATAAGTTTGTTTAATGAATCTGTGACTGCCCTTCTCCGTGGAAATATCTGCCCTGGTATCAATTTTTAGGTAACACCTATAAGTGATATCCTACGATATGTGTCTTTCACTTTCTGACTTACTACAAGTCACGTGATTACCTCTAGACTCATCTACGGTGCTGCAAATGGCATTGTGTCCTTTTTTCCCTTGGCTAATATTCTGTCTTAGCGAGGTCCATTTTCTGCAATGTGATTCCCTGGGGGCTGAGGATTAGCTGACCTGGGCAGCCTGACCCTGCCGGCAAGCCCTCCCCAGGTGTGCCTGGTTTGAGGTCAATATAAACTGCACTCCAGGCAGCAATAGCCCCTGCAGCTGTGCCTGACTCCATATTCTCTGCCCCGTCAGCAGTCTCGGGGCTGTGCTGGTGGGAGGGTGTGAGGGTCGACGGCTTTGTTGGTGGCCCGGTGTGAGTGGGGCTCTGCTGGACTTTCTGCAGGAGTTGCCAGGCTGTCACCTGTAAAGAAGAGGATGTGTCACCCATAACTTCCACTGGAATTTCTCTCCGGGCCGAGGAAGGAAACAAAGGAGTGGGGGCCGGGACAGGAGGGGTATCTCAGGCAGGGAAATGGAAAGCTTCCAGAAGAGCGCCCGGGGCCAGGACCATCCTGGCTGGCCTGCAGGCAGCAAGTTGGCCTGCGTGCTGTCGCTGGTGTGGCTCCACGGCCCTTCCTCCAGGCTTTCAAGCCCTTGTACATATTCAGGTGTTTTACCTGGGAAGGGTGGGAACAGTTCAGTAGCAGCTGGCCTGGGGCTCAGCTCACGTTTACTCACAGAGGCCTTGGCATGGTCCCCCAGCTTTGCAGTGAGGACGCTCCTTGCATGGGGGGACGGGGCTGTTGGTTGTATGGAAGATGATTCCCCACCACTGACCAATTTCAGAATTGTTTACTGCTGGAACAAGTGCCTAGGTAGTGTTTTCCTCTGTATAACTGTTTGGTTTAGGATTTATTTTTTTGTTTTTTGGTTCAAGTTAGATTTTATTCCTCGTTTATGTATTTATAGATATAAGCATGGGAATAATTCATTCATATCAATACATCTGTGTGAATGGAAGAACTTTTTCCTGTTTTATTTTTAAAAATTTTGAAATTTAATTTTGTTTATTTGTTTATGCAGCAGGTTACTATTAGTTATATATTTTATGCATATACATGTATACAGGTCCATCCCAATCTCCCAACTCATCCCACCACCACCACCCCATGGCTTCCCCCACTTGGTGTCCATACGTTTGTTCTCTACCTCTGTGTCTCTATTTCTGTCCTGCATACCAGTTCATCTGTACCATTTTTCTAGGTTCCACCTATATGCATTAATATACAATATTTGTTTTTCTCTTTCTGACTTAGTTCACTCTGTATGACAGTCTCTAGATCCATCGACTTCTCTACAAATGACCCAGTTTCATTCCTTTTTATGGCTGAGCAATATTCCATTTTATATATGTACCACATCTTTATCCATTCGTCTTTCTGTGGGCATTTAGGTTGCTTCCATTACCTGGCTATTGTAAATTGTGCTGCAATGAACATTGTGGTGAATGTGTCTTTTTGATTTATGGTTTTCTCTGGGTATATGCCCAAAAGTGGGATTGCAGGCTCCTATGGTAATTCTCTTTTTAGTTATTTAAAGGAACATCCATACTGTTCTCCATAGTGAGTGTATCAATTTACCTTCCCACCAATAGTGGAAGAGGGTTCCTTTTGTCCACACCATCCCCGGAATTTGTTGTTTGTAGATTTGCTGATGATGCCGATTCTAACAGGTGTGAGGTCATACCTCATTGTCGTTTGGATTTGCATTTCTCTAATAATTAGTGATGTTGAGCAGCTTTTCATGTGCGTCTTGGCCATCTCTGTGACTTCTTTAAAGAAACGTCTATATAGATCTTCTGCCCATTTTTGTACTGGGTTGTTTGTTTTATTAATATTAAGCTGCGTGAGCTGTTTATATATATTGGAGATTAAACCTTTGTCCATTGATTCGTTTGCGAACGTTTTCGCCCATTCTGAGGCTTGCCTTTTTCCATTCCCGTTTTTTTAACCAAAAAAGAAAGAAAGCAAAAGAAGCAGAACACTAATGTGCGTGAAATATGCCTCTTGAAACAGTCGTTTTGAAATATGGACGTCTTTTGCATTTTTTGGTCGGTATATGACCCCAGGATTTGTTTTCAGGGCAGGTGTCATTTACAGGCCTGCAACGATTTTGAATATCCACTGACCATTAGCGCTGGGATTAAAGCTGCTGTTGTGTGAAACGGCCACAAGGTGGCAGCAGTTCTCGCTTACCAAATCTGGTTACTAGGGCCACAGAGCCTCAATGGAAGTCCTGTTCTAGATTGGAATTTAGAATGGAATGTGCCAGGAGAAAGCCCCTCAAGTTTGTCTCACTACTTCTTGTTCGTGTTTTTAATTTAATTTTTTATTTTTTATTACAGCAAGTTTGATGACAACGTTTGGCTTGTTGTAGGTGTGCAAGATGTGGTTCTTTTACACATATACATAGGTCTGTTCTTCCTGGGACCCTTTTCCCATGTACGTTATGACAGAATGTTGAGTAGTCTTCTCTTGGTATTCCGTAGGTCTTTGGTGATTATATATTTCACCTGTGTTTGTATATGTCTGTTAACCCCGATATCCTAATGAATCCAATCCTCACACCTTTCCATTGGTGAACCATAAGTTTCTTTAATGAATCTGTGATTGCCCTTCTCCGTGGAAATATCTGCCCTGGTATCAATTTTTAGGTAACACCTATAAGTGATATCCTACGATATGTGTCTTTCACTTTCTGACTTACTACAAGTCACGTGATTACCTCTAGACTCATCTACGGTGCTGCAAATGGCATTGTGTCCTTTTTTCCCTTGGCTAATATTCTGTCTTAGCGAGGTCCTTTTTCTGCAATGTGATTCCCTGAGGGCTGAGGATTAGCTGACCTGGGCAGCCTGACCCTGCCGGCAAGCCCTCCCCAGGTGTGCCTGGGTTGAGGTCAATATAAACAGCACTCCAGGCAGCAATAGCCCCTGCAGTTGTGCCTGACTCCATATTCTCTGCCCCGTCAGCAGTCTTGGGGCTGTGCTGGTGGGAGGGTGTGAGGGTCCACGGCTTTGTTGGTGGCCCGGTGTGAGTGGGGCTCTGCTGGACTTTCTGCAGGAGTTGCCAGGCTGCCACCTGTAAAGAAGAGGATGTGTCACCCATAACTTCCACTGGAATTTCTCTCCGGGCTGAGGAAGGAAAAAAAGGAGTGGGGGCCGGGACAGGAGGGGTATCTCAGGCAGGGAAATGGAAAGCTTCCAGAAGAGCGCCCGGGGCCAGGACCATCCTGGCTGGCCTGCAGGCAGCAAGTTGGCCTGCGTGCTGTCGCTGGTGTGGCTCCACGGCCCTTCCTCCAGGCTTTCAAGCCCTTGTACATATTCAGGTGTTTTACCTGGGAAGGGTGGGAACAGTTCAGTAGCAGCTGGCCTGGGGCTCAGCTCAGGTTTACTCACAGAGGCCTCGGCATGGTCCCCCAGCTTTGCAGTGAGGACGCTCCTTGCATGGGGGGATGGGGCTGTTGGTTGTATGGAAGATGATTCCCCACCACTGACCAATTTCAGAATTGTTTACTGCTGGAACAAGTGCCTAGGTAGTGTTTTCCTCTGTATAACTGTTTGGTTTAGGATTTATTTTTTTGTTTTTTGGTTCAAGTTAGATTTTATTCCTCGTTTATGTATTTATAGATATAAGCATGGGAATAATTCATTCATATCAATACATCTGTGTGAATGGAAGAACTTTTTCCTGTTTTATTTTTAAAAATTTTGAAATTTAATTTTGTTTATTTCTTTATGCAGCAGGTTACTATTAGTTATATATTTTATGCATATACATGTATACAGGTCCATCCCAATCTCCCAACTCATCCCACCACCACCACCCCATGGCTTCCCCCACTTGGTGTCCATACGTTTGTTCTCTACCTCTGTGTCTCTATTTCTGTCCTGCATACCAGTTCATCTGTACCATTTTTCTAGGTTCCACCTATATGCATTAATATACAATATTTGTTTTTCTCTTTCTGACTTAGTTCACTCTGTATGACAGTCTCTAGATCCATCGACTTCTCTACAAATGACCCAGTTTCATTCCTTTTTATGGCTGAGCAATATTCCATTTTATATATGTACCACATCTTTATCCATTCGTCTTTCTGTGGGCATTTAGGTTGCTTCCATTACCTGGCTATTGTAAATTGTGCTGCAATGAACATTGTGGTGAATGTGTCTTTTTGATTTATGGTTTTCTCTGGGTATATGCCCAAAAGTGGGATTGCAGGCTCCTATGGTAATTCTCTTTTTAGTTATTTAAAGGAACATCCATACTGTTCTCCATAGTGAGTGTATCAATTTACCTTCCCACCAATAGTGGAAGAGGGTTCCTTTTGTCCACACCATCCCCGGAATTTGTTGTTTGTAGATTTGCTGATGATGCCGATTCTAACAGGTGTGAGGTCATACCTCATTGTCGTTTGGATTTGCATTTCTCTAATAATTAGTGATGTTGAGCAGCTTTTCATGTGCGTCTTGGCCATCTCTGTGACTTCTTTAAAGAAACGTCTATATAGATCTTCTGCCCATTTTTGTACTGGGTTGTTTGTTTTATTAATATTAAGCTGCGTGAGCTGTTTATATATATTGGAGATTAAACCTTTGTCCATTGATTCGTTTGCGAATGTTTTCGCCCATTCTGAGGGTTGCCTTTTTCCATCCCCGTTTTTTTAACCAAAAAAGAAAGAAAGCAAAAGAAGCAGAACACTAATGTGCGTGAAATATGCCTCTTGAAACTGTCGTTTTGAAATATGGACGTCTTTTGAATTTTTTGGTCGATATATGACCCTAGGATTTGTTTTCAGGGCAGGTGTCATTTACAGGCCTGCAACGATTTTGAATATCCACTGACCATTAGCGCTGGGATTAAAGCTGCTGTTGTGTGAAACGGCCACAAGGTGGCAGCAGTTCTCGCTTACCAAATCTGGTTACTAGGGCCACAGAGCCTCAATAGAAGTCCTGTTCTAGATTGGAATTTAGAATGGAATGTGCCAGGAGAAAGCCCCTCAAGTTTGTCTCACTACTTCTTGTTCGTGTTTTTAATTTAATTTTTTATTTTTTATTACAGCAAGTTTGATGACAACGTTTGGCTTCTTGTAGGTGTGCAAGATGTGGTTCTTTTACACATATACATAGGTCTGTTCTTCCTGGGACCCTTTTCCCATGTACGTTATGACAGAATGTTGAGTAGTCTTCTCTTGGTATTCCGTAGGTCTTTGGTGATTATATATTTCACCTGTGTTTGTATATGTCTGTTAACCCCGATATCCTAATGAATCCAATCCTCACACCTTTCCATTGGTGAACCATAAGTTTGTTTAATGAATCTGTGATTGCCCTTCTCCGTGGAAATATCTGCCCTGGTATCAATTTTTAGGTAACACCTATAAGTGATATCCTACGATATGTGTCTTTCACTTTCTGACTTACTACAAGTCACGTGATTACCTTCTAGACTCATCTACGGTGCTGCAAATGGCATTGTGTCCTTTTTTCCCTTGGCTAATATTCTGTCTTAGCGAGGTCCATTTTCTGCAATGTGATTCCCTGGGGGCTGAGGATTAGCTGATCTGGGCAGCCTGACCCTGCCGGCAAGCCCTCCCCAGGTGTGCCTGGGTTGAGGTCAATATAAACAGCACTCCAGGCAGCAATAGCCCCTGCAGTTGTGCCTGACTCCATATTCTCTGCCCCGTCAGCAGTCTTGGGGCTGTGCTGGTGGGAGGGTGTGAGGGTCCACGGCTTTGTTGGTGGCCCGGTGTGAGTGGGGCTCTGCTGGACTTTCTGCAGGAGTTGCCAGGCTGCCACCTGTAAAGAAGAGGATGTGTCACCCATAACTTCCACTGGAATTTCTCTCCGGGCTGAGGAAGGAAAAAAAGGAGTGGGGGCCGGGACAGGAGGGGTATCTCAGGCAGGGAAATGGAAAGCTTCCAGAAGAGCGCCCGGGGCCAGGACCATCCTGGCTGGCCTGCAGGCAGCAAGTTGGCCTGCGTGCTGTCGCTGGTGTGGCTCCACGGCCCTTCCTCCAGGCTTTCAAGCCCTTGTACATATTCAGGTGTTTTACCTGGGAAGGGTGGGAACAGTTCAGTAGCAGCTGGCCTGGGGCTCAGCTCACGTTTACTCACAGAGGCCTCGGCATGGTCCCCCAGCTTTGCAGTGAGGACGCTCCTTGCATGGGGGGATGGGGCTGTTGGTTGTATGGAAGATGATTCCCCACCACTGACCAATTTCAGAATTGTTTACTGCTGGAACAAGTGCCTAGGTAGTGTTTTCCTCTGTATAACTGTTTGGTTTAGGATTTATTTTTTTGTTTTTTGGTTCAAGTTAGATTTTATTCCTCTTTTATATATTTATAGATATAAGCATGGGAATAATTCATTCATATAAATACATCTGTGTGAATGGAAGAACTTTTTCCTGTTTTATTTTTAAAAATTTTGAAATTTAATTTTGTTTATTTCTTTATGCAGCAGGTTACTATTAGTTATATATTTTATGCATATATATGTATACAGGTCCATCCCAATCTCCCAACTCATCCCACCACCACCACCCCATGGCTTCCCCCACTTGGTGTCCATACGTTTGTTCTCTACCTCTGTGTCTCTATTTCTGTCCTGCATACCAGTTCATCTGTACCATTTTTCTAGGTTCCACCTATATGCATTAATATACAATATTTGTTTTTCTCTTTCTGACTTAGTTCACTCTGTATGACAGTCTCTAGATCCATCGACTTCTCTACAAATGACCCAGTTTCATTCCTTTTTATGGCTGAGCAATATTCCATTTTATATATGTACCACATCTTTATCCATTCGTCTTTCTGTGGGCATTTAGGTTGCTTCCATTACCTGGCTATTGTAAATTGTGCTGCAATGAACATTGTGGTGAATGTGTCTTTTTGATTTATGGTTTTCTCTGGGTATATGCCCAAAAGTGGGATTGCAGGCTCCTATGGTAATTCTCTTTTTAGTTATTTAAAGGAACCTCCATACTGTTCTCCATAGTGAGTGTATCAATTTACCTTCCCACCAATAGTGGAAGAGGGTTCCTTTTGTCCACACCATCCCCGGAATTTGTTGTTTGTAGATTTGCTGATGATGCCGATTCTAACAGGTGTGAGGTCATACCTCATTGTCGTTTGGATTTGCATTTCTCTAATAATTAGTGATGTTGAGCAGCTTTTCATGTGCGTCTTGGCCATCTCTGTGACTTCTTTAAAGAAACGTCTATATAGATCTTCTGCCCATTTTTGTACTGGGTTGTTTGTTTTATTAATATTAAGCTGCGTGAGCTGTTTATATATATTGGAGATTAAACCTTTGTCCATTGATTCGTTTGCGAACGTTTTCGCCCATTCTGAGGCTTGCCTTTTTCCATTCCCGTTTTTTTAACCAAAAAAGAAAGAAAGCAAAAGAAGCAGAACACTAATGTGCGTGAAATATGCCTCTTGAAACAGTCGTTTTGAAATATGGACGTCTTTTGCATTTTTTGGTCGGTATATGACCCCAGGATTTGTTTTCAGGGCAGGTGTCATTTACAGGCCTGCAACGATTTTGAATATCCACTGACCATTAGCGCTGGGATTAAAGCTGCTGTTGTGTGAAACGGCCACAAGGTGGCAGCAGTTCTCGCTTACCAAATCTGGTTACTAGGGCCACAGAGCCTCAATGGAAGTCCTGTTCTAGATTGGAATTTAGAATGGAATGTGCCAGGAGAAAGCCCCTCAAGTTTGTCTCACTACTTCTTGTTCGTGTTTTTAATTTAATTTTTTATTTTTTATTACAGCAAGTTTGATGACAACGTTTGGCTTGTTGTAGGTGTGCAAGATGTGGTTCTTTTACACATATACATAGGTCTGTTCTTCCTGGGACCCTTTTCCCATGTACGTTATGACAGAATGTTGAGTAGTCTTCTCTTGGTATTCCGTAGGTCTTTGGTGATTATATATTTCACCTGTGTTTGTATATGTCTTTTAACCCCGATATCCTAATGAATCCAATCCTCACACCTTTCCATTGGTGAACCATAAGTTTCTTTAATGAATCTGTGATTGCCCTTCTCCGTGGAAATATCTGCCCTGGTATCAATTTTTAGGTAACACCTATAAGTGATATCCTACGATATGTGTCTTTCACTTTCTGACTTACTACAAGTCACGTGATTACCTCTAGACTCATCTACGGTGCTGCAAATGGCATTGTGTCCTTTTTTCCCTTGGCTAATATTCTGTCTTAGCGAGGTCCTTTTTCTGCAATGTGATTCCCTGAGGGCTGAGGATTAGCTGACCTGGGCAGCCTGACCCTGCCGGCAAGCCCTCCCCAGGTGTGCCTGGGTTGAGGTCAATATAAACAGCACTCCAGGCAGCAATAGCCCCTGCAGTTGTGCCTGACTCCATATTCTCTGCCCCGTCAGCAGTCTTGGGGCTGTGCTGGTGGGAGGGTGTGAGGGTCCACGGCTTTGTTGGTGGCCCGGTGTGAGTGGGGCTCTGCTGGACTTTCTGCAGGAGTTGCCAGGCTGCCACCTGTAAAGAAGAGGATGTGTCACCCATAACTTCCACTGGAATTTCTCTCCGGGCTGAGGAAGGAAAAAAAGGAGTGGGGGCCGGGACAGGGGGGGTATCTCAGGCAGGGAAATGGAAAGCTTCCAGAAGAGCGCCCGGGGCCAGGACCATCCTGGCTGGCCTGCAGGCAGCAAGTTGGCCTGCGTGCTGTCGCTGGTGTGGCTCCACGGCCCTTCCTCCAGGCTTTCAAGCCCTTGTACATATTCAGGTGTTTTACCTGGGAAGGGTGGGAACAGTTCAGTAGCAGCTGGCCTGGGGCTCAGCTCACGTTTACTCACAGAGGCCTCGGCATGGTCCCCCAGCTTTGCACTGAGGACGCTCCTTGCATGGGGGGATGGGGCTGTTGGTTGTATGGAAGATGATTCCCCACCACTGAACAATTTCAGAATTGTTTACTGCTGGAACAAGTGCCTAGGTAGTGTTTTCCTCTGTATAACTGTTTGGTTTAGGATTTATTTTTTTGTTTTTTGGTTCAAGTTAGATTTTATTCCTCTTTTATATATTTATAGATATAAGCATGGGAATAATTCATTCATATCAATACATCTGTGTGAATGGAAGAACTTTTTCCTGTTTTATTTTTAAAAATTTTGAAATTTAATTTTATTTATTTCTTTATACAGCAGGTTACTATTAGTTATATATTTTATGCATATACATGTATACAGGTCCATCCCAATCTCCCAACTCATCCCACCACCACCACCCCATGGCTTCCCCCACTTGGTGTCCATACGTTTGTTCTCTACCTCTGTGTCTCTCTTTCTGTCCTGCATACCAGTTCATCTGTACCATTTTTCTAGGTTCCACATATATGCATTAATATACAATATTTGTTTTTCTCTTTCTGACTTACTTCACTCTGTATGACAGTCTCTAGATCCATCGACTTCTCTACAAATGACCCAGTTTCATTCCTTTTTATGGCTGAGCAATATTCCATTTTATATATGTACCACATCTTTATCCATTCGTCTTTCTGTGGGCATTTAGGTTGCTTCCATTACCTGGCTATTGTAAATTGTGCTGCAATGAACATTGTGGTGAATGTGTCTTTTTGATTTATGGTTTTCTCTGAGTATATGCCCAAAAGTGGGATTGCAGGCTCCTATGGTAATTCTCTTTTTAGTTATTTAAAGGAACATCCATACTGCTCTCCATAGTGAGTGTATCAATTTACCTTCCCACCAATAGTGGAAGAGGGTTCCTTTTGTCCACACCATCCCCGGAATTTGTTGTTTGTAGATTTGCTGATGATGCCGATTCTAACAGGTGTGAGGTCATACCTCATTGTCGTTTGGATTTGCATTTCTCTAATAATTAGTGATGTTGAGCAGCTTTTCATGTGCGTCTTGGCCATCTCTGTGACTTCTTTAAAGAAACGTCTATATAGATCTTCTGCCCATTTTTGTACTGGGTTGTTTGTTTTATTAATATTAAGCTGCGTGAGCTGTTTATATATATTGGAGATTAAACCTTTGTCCATTGATTCGTTTGCGAACGTTTTCGCCCATTCTGAGGCTTGCCTTTTTCCATTCCCGTTTTTTTAACCAAAAAAGAAAGAAAGCAAAAGAAGCAGAACACTAATGTGCGTGAAATATGCCTCTTGAAACAGTCGTTTTGAAATATGGACGTCTTTTGCATTTTTTGGTCGGTATATGACCCCAGGATTTGTTTTCAGGGCAGGTGTCATTTACAGGCCTGCAACGATTTTGAATATCCACTGACCATTAGCGCTGGGATTAAAGCTGCTGTTGTGTGAAACGGCCACAAGGTGGCAGCAGTTCTCGCTTACCAAATCTGGTTACTAGGGCCACAGAGCCTCAATGGAAGTCCTGTTCTAGATTGGAATTTAGAATGGAATGTGCCAGGAGAAAGCCCCTCAAGTTTGTCTCACTACTTCTTGTTCGTGTTTTTAATTTAATTTTTTATTTTTTATTACAGCAAGTTTGATGACAACGTTTGGCTTCTTGTAGGTGTGCAAGATGTGGTTCTTTTACACATATACATAGGTCTGTTCTTCCTGGGACCCTTTTCCCATGTACGTTATGACAGAATGTTGAGTAGTCTTCTCTTGGTATTCCGTAGGTCTTTGGTGATTATATATTTCACCTGTATTTGTATATGTCTGTTAACCCCGATATCCTAATGAATCCAATCCTCACACCTTTCCATTGGTGAACCATAAGTTTCTTTAATGAATCTGTGATTGCCCTTCTCCGTGGAAATATCTGCCCTGGTATCAGTTTTTAGGTAACACCTATAAGTGATATCCTACGATATGTGTCTTTCACTTTCTGACTTACTACAAGTCACGTGATTACCTCTAGACTCATCTACGGTGCTGCAAATGGCATTGTGTCCTTTTTTCCCTTGGCTAATATTCTGTCTTAGCGAGGTCCATTTTCTGCAATGTGATTCCCTGGGGGCTGAGGATTAGCTGACCTGGGCAGCCTGACCCTGCCGGCAAGCCCTCCCCAGGTGTGCCTGGTTTGAGGTCAATATAAACAGCACTCCAGGCAGCAATAGCCCCTGCAGCTGTGCCTGACTCCATATTCTCTGCCCCGTCAGCAGTCTCGGGGCTGTGCTGGTGGGAGGGTGTGAGGGTCCACGGCTTTGTTGGTGGCCCGGTGTGAGTGGGGCTCTGCTGGACTTTCTGCAGGAGTTGCCAGGCTGCCACCTGTAAAGAAGAGGATGTGTCACCCATAACTTCCACTGGAATTTCTCTCCGGGCCGAGGAAGGAAACAAAGGAGTGGGGGCCGGGACAGGAGGGGTATCTCAGGCAGGGAAATGGAAAGCTTCCAGAAGAGCGCCCGGGGCCAGGACCATCCTGGCTGGCCTGCAGGCAGCAAGTTGGCCTGCGTGCTGTCGCTGGTGTGGCTCCACGGCCCTTCCTCTAGGCTTTCAAGCCCTTGTACATATTCAGGTGTTTTACCTGGGAAGGGTGGGAACAGTTCAGTAGCAGATGGCCTGGGGCTCAGCTCACGTTTACTCACAGAGGCCTTGGCATGGTCCCCCAACTTTGCAGTGAGGACGCTCCTTGCATGGGGGTACCGGGCTCTTGGTTGTATGGAAGATGATTCCCCACCACTGACCAATTTCAGAATTGTTTACTGCTGGAACAAGTGCCTAGGTAGTGTTTTCCTCTGTATAACTGTTTGGTTTAGGATTTATTTTTTTGTTTTTTGGTTCAAGTTAGATTTTATTCCTCGTTTATGTATTTATAGATATAAGCATGGGAATAATTCATTCATATCAATACATGTGTGTGAATGGAAGAACTTTTTCCTGTTTTATTTTTAAAAATTTTGAAATTTAATTTTGTTTATTTCTTTATGCAGCAGGTTACTATTAGTTATATATTTTATGCATATACATGTATACAGGTCCATCCCAATCTCCCAACTCATCCCACCACCACCACCCCATGGCTTCCCCCACTTGGTGTCCATACGTTTGTTCTCTACCTCTGTGTCTCTATTTCTGTCCTGCATACCAGTTCATCTGTACCATTTTTCTAGGTTCCACCTATATGCATTAATATACAATATTTGTTTTTCTCTTTCTGACTTACTTCACTCTGTATGACAGTCTCTAGATCCATCGACTTCTCTACAAATGACCCAGTTTCATTCCTTTTTATGGCTGAGCAATATTCCATTTTATATATGTACCACATCTTTATCCATTCGTCTTTCTGTGGGCATTTAGGTTGCTTCCATTACCTGGCTATTGTAAATTGTGCTGCAATGAACATTGTGGTGAATGTGTCTTTTTGATTTATGGTTTTCTCTGGGTATATGCCCAAAAGTGGGATTGCAGGCTCCTATGGTAATTCTCTTTTTAGTTATTTAAAGGAACATCCATACAGTTCTCCATAGTGAGTGTATCAATTTACCTTCCCACCAATAGTGGAAGAGGGTTCCTTTTGTCCACACCATCCCCGGAATTTGTTGTTTGTAGATTTGCTGATGATGCCGATTCTAACAGGTGTGAGGTCATACCTCATTGTCGTTTGGATTTGCATTTCTCTAATAATTAGTGATGTTGAGCAGCTTTTCATGTGCGTCTTGGCCATCTCTGTGACTTCTTTAAAGAAACGTCTATATAGATCTTCTGCCCATTTTTGTACTGGGTTGTTTGTTTTATTAATATTAAGCTGCATGAGCTGTTTATATATATTGGAGATTAAACCTTTGTCCATTGATTCGTTTGCGAACGTTTTCGCCCATTCTGAGGCTTGCCTTTTTCCATTCCCGTTTTTTTAACCAAAAAAGAAAGAAAGCAAAAGAAGCAGAACACTAATGTGCGTGAAATATGCCTCTTGAAACAGTCGTTTTGAAATATGGACGTCTTTTGCATTTTTTGGTCGGTATATGACCCCAGGATTTGTTTTCAGGGCAGGTGTCATTTACAGGCCTGCAACGATTTTGAATATCCACTGACCATTAGCGCTGGGATTAAAGCTGCTGTTGTGTGAAACGGCCACAAGGTGGCAGCAGTTCTCGCTTACCAAATCTGGTTACTAGGGCCACAGAGCCTCAATGGAAGTCCTGTTCTAGATTGGAATTTAGAATGGAATGTGCCAGGAGAAAGCCCCTCAAGTTTGTCTCACTACTTCTTGTTCGTGTTTTTAATTTAATTTTTTATTTTTTATTACAGCAAGTTTGATGACAACGTTTGGCTTGTTGTAGGTGTGCAAGATGTGGTTCTTTTACACATATACATAGGTCTGTTCTTCCTGGGACCCTTTTCCCATGTACGTTATGACAGAATGTTGAGTAGTCTTCTCTTGGTATTCCGTAGGTCTTTGGTGATTATATATTTCACCTGTGTTTGTATATGTCTGTTAACCCCGATATCCTAATGAATCCAATCCTCACACCTTTCCATTGGTGAACCATAAGTTTCTTTAATGAATCTGTGATTGCCCTTCTCCGTGGAAATATCTGCCCTGGTATCAATTTTTAGGTAACACCTATAAGTGATATCCTACGATATGTGTCTTTCACTTTCTGACTTACTACAAGTCACGTGATTACCTCTAGACTCATCTACGGTGCTGCAAATGGCATTGTGTCCTTTTTTCCCTTGGCTAATATTCTGTCTTAGCGAGGTCCTTTTTCTGCAATGTGATTCCCTGAGGGCTGAGGATTAGCTGACCTGGGCAGCCTGACCCTGCCGGCAAGCCCTCCCCAGGTGTGCCTGGGTTGAGGTCAATATAAACAGCACTCCAGGCAGCAATAGCCCCTGCAGCTGTGCCTGACTCCATATTCTCTGCCCCGTCAGCAGTCTTGGGGCTGTGCTGGTGGGAGGGTGTGAGGGTCCACGGCTTTGTTGGTGGCCCGGTGTGAGTGGGGCTCTGCTGGACTTTCTGCAGGAGTTGCCAGGCTGCCACCTGTAAAGAAGAGGATGTGTCACCCATAACTTCCACTGGAATTTCTCTCCGGGCTGAGGAAGGAAAAAAAGGAGTGGGGGCCGGGACAGGAGGGGTATCTCAGGCAGGGAAATGGAAAGCTTCCAGAAGTGCGCCCGGGGCCAGGACCATCCTGGCTGGCCTGCAGGCAGCAAGTTGGCCTGCGTGCTGTCGCTGGTGTGGCTCCACGGCCCTTCCTCCAGGCTTTCAAGCCCTTGTAGATATTCAGGTGTTTTACCTGGGAAGGGTGGGAACAGTTCAGTAGCAGCTGGCCTGGGGCTCAGCTCACGTTTACTCACAGAGGCCTCGGCATGGTCCCCCAGCTTTGCAGTGAGGACACTCCTTGCATGGGGGGACGGGGCTGTTGGTTGTATGGAAGATGATTCCCCACCACTGACCAATTTCAGAATTGTTTACTGCTGGAACAAGTGCCTAGGTAGTGTTTTCCTCTGTATAACTGTTTGGTTTAGGATTTATTTTTTTGTTTTATGGTTCAAGTTAGATTTTATTCCTCTTTTATATATTTATAGATATAAGCATGGGAATAATTCATTCATATCAATACATCTGTGTGAATGGAAGAACTTTTTCCTGTTTTATTTTTAAAAATTTTGAAATTTAATTTTGTTTATTTCTTTATGCAGCAGGTTACTATTAGTTATATATTTTATGCATATACATGTATACAGGTCCATCCCAATCTCCCAACTCATCCCACCACCACCACCCCATGGCTTCCCCCACTTGGTGTCCATACGTTTGTTCTCTACCTCTGTGTCTCTATTTCTGTCCTGCATACCAGTTTATCTGTACCATTTTTCTAGGTTCCACCTATATGCATTAATATACAATATTTGTTTTTCTCTTTCTGACTTAGTTCACTCTGTATGACAGTCTCTAGATCCATCGACTTCTCTACAAATGACCCAGTTTCATTCCTTTTTATGGCTGAGCAATATTCCATTTTATATATGTACCACATCTTTATCCATTCGTCTTTCTGTGGGCATTTAGGTTGCTTCCATTACCTGGCTATTGTAAATTGTGCTGCAATGAACATTGTGGTGAATGTGTCTTTTTGATTTATGGTTTTCTCTGGGTATATGCCCAGAAGTGGGATTGATGGATCCTATGGTAATTCTCTTTTTACTTTTTTAAAGGAACCTCCATACTGTTCTCCATAGTGACTGTATCAATTTACCTTCCCACCAATAGTGGAAGAGGGTTCCTTTTGTCCACACCCTCCCCAGAATTTGTTGTTTGTAGGTTTTCTGATGATGCCGATTCTAACAGGTGTGAGGTCATACCTCATTGTTGTTTGGATTTGCATTTCTCTAATAATTAGTGATGTTGAGCAGCTTTTCATGTGCGTCTTGGCCATCTCTGTGACATCTTTGAAGAAACGTCTATATAGATCTTCTGCCCATTTTTGTATTGGGTTGTTTGTTTTATTAATATTAAGCTGCGTGAGCTGTTTATATATATTGGAGATTAAACCTTTGTCCATTGATTCGTTTGCGAATGTTTTCGCCCATTCTGAGGGTTGCCTTTTTCCATCCCCGTTTTTTTAACCAAAAAAGAAAGAAAGCAAAAGAAGCAGAACACTAATGTGCGTGAAATATGCCTCTTGAAACTGTCGTTTTGAAATATGGACGTCTTTTGAATTTTTTGGTCGATATATGACCCTAGGATTTGTTTTCAGGGCAGGTGTCATTTACAGGCCTGCAACGATTTTGAATATCCACTGACCATTAGCGCTGGGATTAAAGCTGCTGTTGTGTGAAACGGCCACAAGGTGGCAGCAGTTCTCGCTTACCAAATCTGGTTACTAGGGCCACAGAGCCTCAATGGAAGTCCTGTTCTAGATTGGAATTTAGAATGGAATGTGCCAGGAGAAAGCCCCTCAAGTTTGTCTCACTACTTCTTGTTCGTGTTTTTAATTTAATTTTTTATTTTTTATTACAGCAAGTTTGATGACAACGTTTGGCTTCTTGTAGGTGTGCAAGATGTGGTTCTTTTACACATATACATAGGTCTGTTCTTCCTGGGACCCTTTTCCCATGTACGTTATGACAGAATGTTGAGTAGTCTTCTCTTGGTATTCCGTAGGTCTTTGGTGATTATATATTTCACCTGTGTTTGTATATGTCTGTTAACCCCGATATCCTAATGAATCCAATCCTCACACCTTTCCATTGGTGAACCATAAGTTTGTTTAATGAATCTGTGATTGCCCTTCTCCGTGGAAATATCTGCCCTGGTATCAATTTTTAGGTAACACCTATAAGTGATATCCTACGATATGTGTCTTTCACTTTCTGACTTACTACAAGTCACGTGATTACCTTCTAGACTCATCTACGGTGCTGCAAATGGCATTGTGTCCTTTTTTCCCTTGGCTAATATTCTGTCTTAGCGAGGTCCATTTTCTGCAATGTGATTCCCTGGGGGCTGAGGATTAGCTGACCTGGGCAGCCTGACCCTGCCGGCAAGCCCTCCCCAGGTGTGCCTGGTTTGAGGTCAATATAAACAGCACTCCAGGCAGCAATAGCCCCTGCAGCTGTGCCTGACTCCATATTCTCTGCCCCGTCAGCAGTCTCGGGGCTGTGCTGGTGGGAGGGTTTGAGGGTCCACGGCGTTGTTGGTGGCCCGGTGTGAGTGGGGCTCTGCTGGACTTTCTGCAGGAGTTGCCAGGCTGCCACCTGTAAAGAAGAGGATGTGTCACCCATAACTTCCACTGGAATTTCTCTCCGGGCCGAGGAAGGAAACAAAGGAGTGGGGGCCGGGACAGGAGGGGTATCTCAGGCAGGGAAATGGAAAGCTTCCAGAAGAGCGCCCGGGGCCAGGACCATCCTGGCTGGCCTGCAGGCAGCAAGTTGGCCTGCGTGCTGTCGCTGGTGTGGCTCCACGGCCCTTCCTCCAGGCTTTCAAGCCCTTGTACATATTCAGGTGTTTTACCTGGGAAGGGTGGGAACAGTTCAGTAGCAGCTGGCCTGGGGCTCAGCTCACGTTTACTCACAGAGGCCTCGGCATGGTCCCCCAGCTTTGCAGTGAGGACGCTCCTTGCATGGGGGGACGGGGCTGTTGGTTGTATGGAAGATGATTCCCCACCACTGACCAATTTCAGAATTGTTTACTGCTGGAACAAGTGCCTAGGTAGTGTTTTCCTCTGTATAACTGTTTGGTTTAGGATTTATTTTTTTGTTTTTTGGTTCAAGTTAGATTTTATTCCTCGTTTATGTATTTATAGATATAAGCATGGGAATAATTCATTCATATCAATACATCTGTGTGAATGGAAGAACTTTTTCCAGTTTTATTTTTAAAAATTTTGAAATTTAATTTTGTTTATTTCTTTATGCAGCAGGTTACTATTAGTTATATATTTTATGCATATACATGTATACAGGTCCATCCCAATCTCCCAACTCATCCCACCACCACCACCCCATGGCTTCCCCCACTTGGTGTCCATACGTTTGTTCTCTACCTCTGTGTCTCTATTTCTGTCCTGCATACCAGTTCATCTGTACCATTTTTCTAGGTTCCACCTATATGCATTAATATACAATATTTGTTTTTCTCTTTCTGACTTACTTCACTCTGTATGACAGTCTCTAGATCCATCGACTTCTCTACAAATGACCCAGTTTCATTCCTTTTTATGGCTGAGCAATATTCCATTTTATATATGTACCACATCTTTATCCATTCGTCTTTCTGTGGGCATTTAGGTTGCTTCCATTACCTGGCTATTGTAAATTGTGCTGCAATGAACATTGTGGTGAATGTGTCTTTTTGATTTATGGTTTTCTCTGGGTATATGCCCAAAAGTGGGATTGCAGGCTCCTATGGTAATTCTCTTTTTAGTTATTTAAAGGAACATCCATACTGTTCTCCATAGTGAGTGTATCAATTTACCTTCCCACCAATAGTGGAAGAGGGTTCCTTTTGTCCACACCATCCCCGGAATTTGTTGTTTGTAGATTTGCTGATGATGCCGATTCTAACAGGTGTGAGGTCATACCTCATTGTCGTTTGGATTTGCATTTCTCTAATAATTAGTGATGTTGAGCAGCTTTTCATGTGCGTCTTGGCCATCTCTGTGACTTCTTTAAAGAAACGTCTATATAGATCTTCTGCCCGTTTTTGTACTGGGTTGTTTGTTTTATTAATATTAAGCTGCGTGAGCTGTTTATATATATTGGAGATTAAACCTTTGTCCATTGATTCGTTTGCGAATGTTTTCGCCCATTCTGAGGGTTGCCTTTTTCCATCCCCGTTTTTTTAACCAAAAAAGAAAGAAAGCAAAAGAAGCAGAACACTAATGTGCGTGAAATATGCCTCTTGAAACAGTCGTTTTGAAATATGGACGTGTTTTGCATTTTTTGGTCGGTATATGACCCCAGGATTTGTTTTCAGGGCAGGTGTCATTTACAGGCCTGCAACGATTTTGAATATCCACTGACCATTAGCGCTGGGATTAAAGCTGCTGTTGTGTGAAACGGCCACAAGGTGGCAGCAGTTCTCGCTTACCAAATCTGGTTACTAGGGCCACAGAGCCTCAATGGAAGTCCTGTTCTAGATTGGAATTTAGAATGGAATGTGCCAGGAGAAAGCCCCTCAAGTTTGTCTCACTACTTCTTGTTCGTGTTTTTAATTTAATTTTTTATTTTTTATTACAGCAAGTTTGATGACAACGTTTGGCTTCTTGTAGGTGTGCAAGATGTGGTTCTTTTACACATATACATAGGTCTGTTCTTCCTGGGACCCTTTTCCCATGTACGTTATGACAGAATGTTGAGTAGTCTTCTCTTGGTATTCCGTAGGTCTTTGGTGATTATATATTTCACCTGTGTTTGTATATGTCTGTTAACCCCGATATCCTAATGAATCCAATCCTCACACCTTTCCATTGGTGAACCATAAGTTTCTTTAATGAATCTGTGATTGCCCTTCTCCGTGGAAATATCTGCCCTGGTATCAATTTTTAGGTAACACCTATAAGTGATATCCTACGATATGTGTCTTTCACTTTCTGACTTACTACAAGTCACGTGATTACCTCTAGACTCATCTACGGTGCTGCAAATGGCATTGTGTCCTTTTTTCCCTTGGCTAATATTCTGTCTTAGCGAGGTCCTTTTTCTGCAATGTGATTCCCTGAGGGCTGAGGATTAGCTGACCTGGGCAGCCTGACCCTGCCGGCAAGCCCTCCCCAGGTGTGCCTGGGTGGAGGTCAATATAAACAGCACTCCAGGCAGCAATAGCCCCTGCAGCTGTGCCTGACTCCATATTCTCTGCCCCGTCAGCAGTCTCGGGGCTGTGCTGGTGGGAGGGTGTGAGGGTCCACGGCTTTGTTGGTGGCCCGGTGTGAGTGGGGCTCTGCTGGACTTTCTGCAGGAGTTGCCAGGCTGCCACCTGTAAAGAAGAGGATGTGTCACCCATAACTTCCACTGGAATTTCTCTGCGGGCTGAGGAAGGAAAAAAAGGAGTGGGGGACGGGACAGGAGGGGTATCTCAGGCAGGGAAATGGAAAGCTTCCAGAAGAGCGCCCGGGGCCAGGACCATCCTGGCTGGCCTGCAGGCAGCAAGTTGGCCTGCGTGCTGTCGCTGGTGTGGCTCCACGGCCCTTCCTCCAGGCTTTCAAGCCCTTGTACATATTCAGGTGTTTTACCTGGGAAGGGTGGGAACAGTTCAGTAGCAGCTGGCCTGGGGCTCAGCTCACGTTTACTCACAGAGGCCTCGGCATGGTCCCCCAGCTTTGCAGTGAGGACACTCCTTGCATGGGGGGACGGGGCTGTTGGTTGTATGGAAGATGATTCCCCACCACTGACCAATTTCAGAATTGTTTACTGCTGGAACAAGTGCCTAGGTAGTGTTTTCCTCTGTATAACTGTTTGGTTTAGGATTTATTTTTTTGTTTTATGGTTCAAGTTAGATTTTATTCCTCTTTTATATATTTATAGATATAAGCATGGGAATAATTCATTCATATCAATACATCTGTGTGAATGGAAGAACTTTTTCCTGTTTTATTTTTAAAAATTTTGAAATTTAATTTTGTTTATTTCTTTATGCAGCAGGTTACTATTAGTTATATATTTTATGCATATACATGTATACAGGTCCATCCCAATCTCCCAACTCATCCCACCACCACCACCCCATGGCTTCCCCCACTTGGTGTCCATACGTTTGTTCTCTACCTCTGTGTCTCTATTTCTGTCCTGCATACCAGTTTATCTGTACCATTTTTCTAGGTTCCACCTATATGCATTAATATACAATATTTGTTTTTCTCTTTCTGACTTAGTTCACTCTGTATGACAGTCTCTAGATCCATCGACTTCTCTACAAATGACCCAGTTTCATTCCTTTTTATGGCTGAGCAATATTCCATTTTATATATGTACCACATCTTTATCCATTCGTCTTTCTGTGGGCATTTAGGTTGCTTCCATTACCTGGCTATTGTAAATTGTGCTGCAATGAACATTGTGGTGAATGTGTCTTTTTGATTTATGGTTTTCTCTGGGTATATGCCCAGAAGTGGGATTGATGGATCCTATGGTAATTCTCTTTTTACTTTTTTAAAGGAACCTCCATACTGTTCTCCATAGTGACTGTATCAATTTACCTTCCCACCAATAGTGGAAGAGGGTTCCTTTTGTCCACACCCTCCCCAGAATTTGTTGTTTGTAGGTTTTCTGATGATGCCGATTCTAACAGGTGTGAGGTCATACCTCATTGTTGTTTGGATTTGCATTTCTCTAATAATTAGTGATGTTGAGCAGCTTTTCATGTGCGTCTTGGCCATCTCTGTGACATCTTTGAAGAAACGTCTATATAGATCTTCTGCCCATTTTTGTATTGGGTTGTTTGTTTTATTAATATTAAGCTGCGTGAGCTGTTTATATATATTGGAGATTAAACCTTTGTCCATTGATTCGTTTGCGAATGTTTTCGCCCATTCTGAGGGTTGCCTTTTTCCATCCCCGTTTTTTTAACCAAAAAAGAAAGAAAGCAAAAGAAGCAGAACACTAATGTGCGTGAAATATGCCTCTTGAAACAGTCGTTTTGAAATATGGACGTCTTTTGCATTTTTTGGTCGGTATATGACCCCAGGATTTGTTTTCAGGGCAGGTGTCATTTACAGGCCTGCAACGATTTTGAATATCCACTGACCATTAGCGCTGGGATTAAAGCTGCTGTTGTGTGAAACGGCCACAAGGTGGCAGCAGTTCTCGCTTACCAAATCTGGTTACTAGGGCCACAGAGCCTCAATGGAAGTCCTGTTCTAGATTGGAATTTAGAATGGAATGTGCCAGGAGAAAGCCCCTCAAGTTTGTCTCACTACTTCTTGTTCGTGTTTTTAATTTAATTTTTTATTTTTTATTACAGCAAGTTTGATGACAACGTTTGGCTTCTTGTAGGTGTGCAAGATGTGGTTCTTTTACACATATACATAGGTCTGTTCTTCCTGGGACCCTTTTCCCATGTACGTTATGACAGAATGTTGAGTAGTCTTCTCTTGGTATTCCGTAGGTCTTTGGTGATTATATATTTCACCTGTGTTTGTATATGTCTGTTAACCCCGATATCCTAATGAATCCAATCCTCACACCTTTCCATTGGTGAACCATAAGTTTGTTTAATGAATCTGTGATTGCCCTTCTCCGTGGAAATATCTGCCCTGGTATCAATTTTTAGGTAACACCTATAAGTGATATCCTACGATATGTGTCTTTCACTTTCTGACTTACTACAAGTCACGTGATTACCTTCTAGACTCATCTACGGTGCTGCAAATGGCATTGTGTCCTTTTTTCCCTTGGCTAATATTCTGTCTTAGCGAGGTCCATTTTCTGCAATGTGATTCCCTGGGGGCTGAGGATTAGCTGACCTGGGCAGCCTGACCCTGCCGGCAAGCCCTCCCCAGGTGTGCCTGGTTTGAGGTCAATATAAACAGCACTCCAGGCAGCAATAGCCCCTGCAGCTGTGCCTGACTCCATATTCTCTGCCCCGTCAGCAGTCTCGGGGCTGTGCTGGTGGGAGGGTTTGAGGGTCCACGGCGTTGTTGGTGGCCCGGTGTGAGTGGGGCTCTGCTGGACTTTCTGCAGGAGTTGCCAGGCTGCCACCTGTAAAGAAGAGGATGTGTCACCCATAACTTCCACTGGAATTTCTCTCCGGGCCGAGGAAGGAAACAAAGGAGTGGGGGCCGGGACAGGAGGGGTATCTCAGGCAGGGAAATGGAAAGCTTCCAGAAGAGCGCCCGGGGCCAGGACCATCCTGGCTGGCCTGCAGGCAGCAAGTTGGCCTGCGTGCTGTCGCTGGTGTGGCTCCACGGCCCTTCCTCCAGGCTTTCAAGCCCTTGTACATATTCAGGTGTTTTACCTGGGAAGGGTGGGAACAGTTCAGTAGCAGCTGGCCTGGGGCTCAGCTCACGTTTACTCACAGAGGCCTTGGCATGGTCCCCCAGCTTTGCAGTGAGGACACTCCTTGCATGGGGGGACGGGGCTGTTGGTTGTATGGAAGATGATTCCCCACCACTGACCAATTTCAGAATTGTTTACTGCTGGAACAAGTGCCTAGGTAGTGTTTTCCTCTGTATAACTGTTTGGTTTAGGATTTATTTTTTTGTTTTTTGGTTCAAGTTAGATTTTATTCCTCGTTTATGTATTTATAGATATAAGCATGGGAATAATTCATTCATATCAATACATCTGTGTGAATGGAAGAACTTTTTCCTGTTTTATTTTTAAAAATTTTGAAATTTAATTTTGTTTATTTCTTTATGCAGCAGGTTACTATTAGTTATATATTTTATGCATATACATGTATACAGGTCCATCCCAATCTCCCAACTCATCCCACCACCACCACCCCATGGCTTCCCCCACTTGGTGTCCATACGTTTGTTCTCTACCTCTGTGTCTCTATTTCTGTCCTGCATACCAGTTCATCTGTACCATTTTTCTAGGTTCCACCTATATGCATTAATATACAATATTTGTTTTTCTCTTTCTGACTTACTTCACTCTGTATGACAGTCTCTAGATCCATCGACTTCTCTACAAATGACCCAGTTTCATTCCTTTTTATGGCTGAGCAATATTCCATTTTATATATGTACCACATCTTTATCCATTCGTCTTTCTGTGGGCATTTAGGTTGCTTCCATTACCTGGCTATTGTAAATTGTGCTGCAATGAACATTGTGGTGAATGTGTCTTTTTGATTTATGGTTTTCTCTGGGTATATGCCCAAAAGTGGGATTGCAGGCTCCTATGGTAATTCTCTTTTTAGTTATTTAAAGGAACATCCATACTGTTCTCCATAGTGAGTGTATCAATTTACCTTCCCACCAATAGTGGAAGAGGGTTCCTTTTGTCCACACCATCCCCGGAATTTGTTGTTTGTACATTTGCTGATGATGCCGATTCTAACAGGTGTGAGGTCATACCTCATTGTCGTTTGGATTTGCATTTCTCTAATAATTAGTGATGTTGAGCAGCTTTTCATGTGCGTCTTGGCCATCTCTGTGACTTCTTTAAAGAAACGTCTATATAGATCTTCTGCCCATTTTTGTACTGGGTTGTTTGTTTTATTAATATTAAGCTGCGTGAGCTGTTTATATATATTGGAGATTAAACCTTTGTCCATTGATTCGTTTGCGAACGTTTTCGCCCATTCTGAGGCTTGCCTTTTTCCATTCCCGTTTTTTTAACCAAAAAAGAAAGAAAGCAAAAGAAGCAGAACACTAATGTGCGTGAAATATGCCTCTTGAAACAGTCGTTTTGAAATATGGACGTCTTTTGCATTTTTTGGTCGGTATATGACCCCAGGATTTGTTTTCAGGGCAGGTGTCATTTACAGGCCTGCAACGATTTTGAATATCCACTGACCATTAGCGCTGGGATTAAAGCTGCTGTTGTGTGAAACGGCCACAAGGTGGCAGCAGTTCTCGCTTACCAAATCTGGTTACTAGGGCCACAGAGCCTCAATGGAAGTCCTGTTCTAGATTGGAATTTAGAATGGAATGTGCCAGGAGAAAGCCCCTCAAGTTTGTCTCACTACTTCTTGTTCGTGTTTTTAATTTAATTTTTTATTTTTTATTACAGCAAGTTTGATGACAACGTTTGGCTTCTTGTAGGTGTGCAAGATGTGGTTCTTTTACACATATACATAGGTCTGTTCTTCCTGGGACCCTTTTCCCATGTACGTTATGACAGAATGTTGAGTAGTCTTCTCTTGGTATTCCGTAGGTCTTTGGTGATTATATATTTCACCTGTGTTTGTATATGTCTGTTAACCCCGATATCCTAATGAATCCAATCCTCACACCTTTCCATTGGTGAACCATAAGTTTCTTTAATGAATCTGTGATTGCCCTTCTCCGTGGAAATATCTGCCCTGGTATCAATTTTTAGGTAACACCTATAAGTGATATCCTACGATATGTGTCTTTCACTTTCTGACTTACTACAAGTCACGTGATTACCTCTAGACTCATCTACGGTGCTGCAAATGGCATTGTGTCCTTTTTTCCCTTGGCTAATATTCTGTCTTAGCGAGGTCCTTTTTCTGCAATGTGATTCCCTGAGGGCTGAGGATTAGCTGACCTGGGCAGCCTGACCCTGCCGGCAAGCCCTCCCCAGGTGTGCCTGGGTGGAGGTCAATATATACAGCACTCCAGGCAGCAATAGCCCCTGCAGCTGTGCCTGACTCCATATTCTCTGCCCCGTCAGCAGTCTCGGGGCTGTGCTGGTGGGAGGGTGTGAGGGTCCACGGCTTTGTTGGTGGCCCGGTGTGAGTGGGGCTCTGCTGGACTTTCTGCAGGAGTTGCCAGGCTGCCACCTGTAAAGAAGAGGATGTGTCACCCATAACTTCCACTGGAATTTCTCTGCGGGCTGAGGAAGGAAAAAAAGGAGTGGGGGACGGGACAGGAGGGGTATCTCAGGCAGGGAAATGGAAAGCTTCCAGAAGAGCGCCCGGGGCCAGGACCATCCTGGCTGGCCTGCAGGCAGCAAGTTGGCCTGCGTGCTGTCGCTGGTGTGGCTCCACGGCCCTTCCTCCAGGCTTTCAAGCCCTTGTAGATATTCAGGTGTTTTACCTGGGAAGGGTGGGAACAGTTCAGTAGCAGCTGGCCTGGGGCTCAGCTCACGTTTACTCACAGAGGCCTCGGCATGGTCCCCCAGCTTTGCAGTGAGGACACTCCTTGCATGGGGGGACGGGGCTGTTGGTTGTATGGAAGATGATTCCCCACCACTGACCAATTTCAGAATTGTTTACTGCTGGAACAAGTGCCTAGGTAGTGTTTTCCTCTGTATAACTGTTTGGTTTAGGATTTATTTTTTTGTTTTATGGTTCAAGTTAGATTTTATTCCTCTTTTATATATTTATAGATATAAGCATGGGAATAATTCATTCATATCAATACATCTGTGTGAATGGAAGAACTTTTTCCTGTTTTATTTTTAAAAATTTTGAAATTTAATTTTGTTTATTTCTTTATGCAGCAGGTTACTATTAGTTATATATTTTATGCATATACATGTATACAGGTCCATCCCAATCTCCCAACTCATCCCACCACCACCACCCCATGGCTTCCCCCACTTGGTGTCCATACGTTTGTTCTCTACCTCTGTGTCTCTATTTCTGTCCTGCATACCAGTTTATCTGTACCATTTTTCTAGGTTCCACCTATATGCATTAATATACAATATTTGTTTTTCTCTTTCTGACTTAGTTCACTCTGTATGACAGTCTCTAGATCCATCGACTTCTCTACAAATGACCCAGTTTCATTCCTTTTTATGGCTGAGCAATATTCCATTTTATATATGTACCACATCTTTATCCATTCGTCTTTCTGTGGGCATTTAGGTTGCTTCCATTACCTGGCTATTGTAAATTGTGCTGCAATGAACATTGTGGTGAATGTGTCTTTTTGATTTATGGTTTTCTCTGGGTATATGCCCAGAAGTGGGATTGATGGATCCTATGGTAATTCTCTTTTTACTTTTTTAAAGGAACCTCCATACTGTTCTCCATAGTGACTGTATCAATTTACCTTCCCACCAATAGTGGAAGAGGGTTCCTTTTGTCCACACCCTCCCCAGAATTTGTTGTTTGTAGGTTTTCTGATGATGCCGATTCTAACAGGTGTGAGGTCATACCTCATTGTTGTTTGGATTTGCATTTCTCTAATAATTAGTGATGTTGAGCAGCTTTTCATGTGCGTCTTGGCCATCTCTGTGACATCTTTGAAGAAACGTCTATATAGATCTTCTGCCCATTTTTGTATTGGGTTGTTTGTTTTATTAATATTAAGCTGCGTGAGCTGTTTATATATATTGGAGATTAAACCTTTGTCCATTGATTCGTTTGCGAATGTTTTCGCCCATTCTGAGGGTTGCCTTTTTCCATCCCCGTTTTTTTAACCAAAAAAGAAAGAAAGCAAAAGAAGCAGAACACTAATGTGCGTGAAATATGCCTCTTGAAACTGTCGTTTTGAAATATGGACGTCTTTTGAATTTTTTGGTCGATATATGACCCTAGGATTTGTTTTCAGGGCAGGTGTCATTTACAGGCCTGCAACGATTTTGAATATCCACTGACCATTAGCGCTGGGATTAAAGCTGCTGTTGTGTGAAACGGCCACAAGGTGGCAGCAGTTCTCGCTTACCAAATCTGGTTACTAGGGCCACAGAGCCTCAATGGAAGTCCTGTTCTAGATTGGAATTTAGAATGGAATGTGCCAGGAGAAAGCCCCTCAAGTTTGTCTCACTACTTCTTGTTCGTGTTTTTAATTTAATTTTTTATTTTTTATTACAGCAAGTTTGATGACAACGTTTGGCTTCTTGTAGGTGTGCAAGATGTGGTTCTTTTACACATATACATAGGTCTGTTCTTCCTGGGACCCTTTTCCCATGTACGTTATGACAGAATGTTGAGTAGTCTTCTCTTGGTATTCCGTAGGTCTTTGGTGATTATATATTTCACCTGTGTTTGTATATGTCTGTTAACCCCGATATCCTAATGAATCCAATCCTCACACCTTTCCATTGGTGAACCATAAGTTTGTTTAATGAATCTGTGATTGCCCTTCTCCGTGGAAATATCTGCCCTGGTATCAATTTTTAGGTAACACCTATAAGTGATATCCTACGATATGTGTCTTTCACTTTCTGACTTACTACAAGTCACGTGATTACCTTCTAGACTCATCTACGGTGCTGCAAATGGCATTGTGTCCTTTTTTCCCTTGGCTAATATTCTGTCTTAGCGAGGTCCATTTTCTGCAATGTGATTCCCTGGGGGCTGAGGATTAGCTGACCTGGGCAGCCTGACCCTGCCGGCAAGCCCTCCCCAGGTGTGCCTGGTTTGAGGTCAATATAAACAGCACTCCAGGCAGCAATAGCCCCTGCAGCTGTGCCTGACTCCATATTCTCTGCCCCGTCAGCAGTCTCGGGGCTGTGCTGGTGGGAGGGTTTGAGGGTCCACGGCGTTGTTGGTGGCCCGGTGTGAGTGGGGCTCTGCTGGACTTTCTGCAGGAGTTGCCAGGCTGCCACCTGTAAAGAAGAGGATGTGTCACCCATAACTTCCACTGGAATTTCTCTCCGGGCCGAGGAAGGAAACAAAGGAGTGGGGGCCGGGACAGGAGGGGTATCTCAGGCAGGGAAATGGAAAGCTTCCAGAAGAGCGCCCGGGGCCAGGACCATCCTGGCTGGCCTGCAGGCAGCAAGTTGGCCTGCGTGCTGTCGCTGGTGTGGCTCCACGGCCCTTCCTCCAGGCTTTCAAGCCCTTGTACATATTCAGGTGTTTTACCTGGGAAGGGTGGGAACAGTTCAGTAGCAGCTGGCCTGGGGCTCAGCTCACGTTTACTCACAGAGGCCTTGGCATGGTCCCCCAGCTTTGCAGTGAGGACGCTCCTTGCATGGGGGGACGGGGCTGTTGGTTGTATGGAAGATGATTCCCCACCACTGACCAATTTCAGAATGGTTTACTGCTGGAACAAGTGCCTAGGTAGTGTTTTCCTCTGTATAACTGTTTGGTTTAGGATTTATTTTTTTGTTTTTTGGTTCAAGTTAGATTTTATTCCTCGTTTATGTATTTATAGATATAAGCATGGGAATAATTCATTCATATCAATACATCTGTGTGAATGGAAGAACTTTTTCCTGTTTTATTTTTAAAAATTTTGAAATTTAATTTTGTTTATTTCTTTATGCAGCAGGTTACTATTAGTTATATATTTTATGCATATACATGTATACAGGTCCATCCCAATCTCCCAACTCATCCCACCACCACCACCCCATGGCTTCCCCCACTTGGTGTCCATACGTTTGTTCTCTACCTCTGTGTCTCTATTTCTGTCCTGCATACCAGTTCATCTGTACCATTTTTCTAGGTTCCACCTATATGCATTAATATACAATATTTGTTTTTCTCTTTCTGACTTACTTCACTCTGTATGACAGTCTCTAGATCCATCGACTTCTCTACAAATGACCCAGTTTCATTCCTTTTTATGGCTGAGCAATATTCCATTTTATATATGTACCACATCTTTATCCATTCGTCTTTCTGTGGGCATTTAGGTTGCTTCCATTACCTGGCTATTGTAAATTGTGCTGCAATGAACATTGTGGTGAATGTGTCTTTTTGATTTATGGTTTTCTCTGGGTATATGCCCAAAAGTGGGATTGCAGGCTCCTATGGTAATTCTCTTTTTAGTTATTTAAAGGAACATCCATACTGTTCTCCATAGTGAGTGTATCAATTTACCTTCCCACCAATAGTGGAAGAGGGTTCCTTTTGTCCACACCATCCCCGGAATTTGTTGTTTGTAGATTTGCTGATGATGCCGATTCTAACAGGTGTGAGGTCATACCTCATTGTCGTTTGGATTTGCATTTCTCTAATAATTAGTGATGTTGAGCAGCTTTTCATGTGCGTCTTGGCCATCTCTGTGACTTCTTTAAAGAAACGTCTATATAGATCTTCTGCCCATTTTTGTACTGGGTTGTTTGTTTTATTAATATTAAGCTGCGTGAGCTGTTTATATATATTGGAGATTAAACCTTTGTCCATTGATTCGTTTGCGAACGTTTTCGCCCATTCTGAGGCTTGCCTTTTTCCATTCCCGTTTTTTTAACCAAAAAAGAAAGAAAGCAAAAGAAGCAGAACACTAATGTGCGTGAAATATGCCTCTTGAAACAGTCGTTTTGAAATATGGACGTGTTTTGCATTTTTTGGTCGGTATATGACCCCAGGATTTGTTTTCAGGGCAGGTGTCATTTGCAGGCCTGCAACGATTTTGAATATCCACTGACCATTAGCGCTGGGATTAAAGCTGCTGTTGTGTGAAACGGCCACAAGGTGGCAGCAGTTCTCGCTTACCAAATCTGGTTACTAGGGCCACAGAGCCTCAATGGAAGTCCTGTTCTAGATTGGAATTTAGAATGGAATGTGCCAGGAGAAAGCCCCTCAAGTTTGTCTCACTACTTCTTGTTCGTGTTTTTAATTTAATTTTTTATTTTTTATTACAGCAAGTTTGATGACAACGTTTGGCTTCTTGTAGGTGTGCAAGATGTGGTTCTTTTACACATATACATAGGTCTGTTCTTCCTGGGACCCTTTTCCCATGTACGTTATGACAGAATGTTGAGTAGTCTTCTCTTGGTATTCCGTAGGTCTTTGGTGATTATATATTTCACCTGTGTTTGTATATGTCTGTTAACCCCGATATCCTAATGAATCCAATCCTCACACCTTTCCATTGGTGAACCATAAGTTTCTTTAATGAATCTGTGATTGCCCTTCTCCGTGGAAATATCTGCCCTGGTATCAATTTTTAGGTAACACCTATAAGTGATATCCTACGATATGTGTCTTTCACTTTCTGACTTACTACAAGTCACGTGATTACCTCTAGACTCATCTACGGTGCTGCAAATGGCATTGTGTCCTTTTTTCCCTTGGCTAATATTCTGTCTTAGCGAGGTCCTTTTTCTGCAATGTGATTCCCTGAGGGCTGAGGATTAGCTGACCTGGGCAGCCTGACCCTGCCGGCAAGCCCTCCCCAGGTGTGCCTGGGTGGAGGTCAATATAAACAGCACTCCAGGCAGCAATAGCCCCTGCAGCTGTGCCTGACTCCATATTCTCTGCCCCGTCAGCAGTCTCGGGGCTGTGCTGGTGGGAGGGTGTGAGGGTCCACGGCTTTGTTGGTGGCCCGGTGTGAGTGGGGCTCTGCTGGACTTTCTGCAGGAGTTGCCAGGCTGCCACCTGTAAAGAAGAGGATGTGTCACCCATAACTTCCACTGGAATTTCTCTGCGGGCTGAGGAAGGAAAAAAAGGAGTGGGGGACGGGACAGGAGGGGTATCTCAGGCAGGGAAATGGAAAGCTTCCAGAAGAGCGCCCGGGGCCAGGACCATCCTGGCTGGCCTGCAGGCAGCAAGTTGGCCTGCGTGCTGTCGCTGGTGTGGCTCCACGGCCCTTCCTCCAGGCTTTCAAGCCCTTGTAGATATTCAGGTGTTTTACCTGGGAAGGGTGGGAACAGTTCAGTAGCAGCTGGCCTGGGGCTCAGCTCACGTTTACTCACAGAGGCCTCGGCATGGTCCCCCAGCTTTGCAGTGAGGACACTCCTTGCATGGGGGGACGGGGCTGTTGGTTGTATGGAAGATGATTCCCCACCACTAACCAATTTCAGAATTGTTTACTGCTGGAACAAGTGCCTAGGTAGTGTTTTCCTCTGTATAACTGTTTGGTTTAGGATTTATTTTTTTGTTTTATGGTTCAAGTTAGATTTTATTCCTCTTTTATATATTTATAGATATAAGCATGGGAATAATTCATTCATATCAATACATCTGTGTGAATGGAAGAACTTTTTCCTGTTTTATTTTTAAAAATTTTGAAATTTAATTTTGTTTATTTCTTTATGCAGCAGGTTACTATTAGTTATATATTTTATGCATATACATGTATACAGGTCCATCCCAATCTCCCAACTCATCCCACCACCACCACCCCATGGCTTCCCCCACTTGGTGTCCATACGTTTGTTCTCTACCTCTGTGTCTCTATTTCTGTCCTGCATACCAGTTTATCTGTACCATTTTTCTAGGTTCCACCTATATGCATTAATATACAATATTTGTTTTTCTCTTTCTGACTTACTTCACTCTGTATGACAGTCTCTAGATCCATCGACTTCTCTACAAATGACCCAGTTTCATTCCTTTTTATGGCTGAGCAATATTCCATTTTATATATGTACCACATCTTTATCCATTCGTCTTTCTGTGGGCATTTAGGTTGCTTCCATTACCTGGCTATTGTAAATTGTGCTGCAATGAACATTGTGGTGAATGTGTCTTTTTGATTTATGGTTTTCTCTGGGTATATGCCCAGAAGTGGGATTGATGGATCCTATGGTAATTCTCTTTTTACTTTTTTAAAGGAACCTCCATACAGTTCTCCATAGTGACTGTATCAATTTACCTTCCCACCAATAGTGGAAGAGGGTTCCTTTTGTCCACACCCTCCCCAGAATTTGTTGTTTGTAGGTTTTCTGATGATGCCGATTCTAACAGGTGTGAGGTCATACCTCATTGTTGTTTGGATTTGCATTTCTCTAATAATTAGTGATGTTGAGCAGCTTTTCATGTGCGTCTTGGCCATCTCTGTGACATCTTTGAAGAAACGTCTATATAGATCTTCTGCCCATTTTTGTATTGGGTTGTTTGTTTTATTAATATTAAGCTGCGTGAGCTGTTTATATATATTGGAGATTAAACCTTTGTCCATTGATTCGTTTGCGAATGTTTTCGCCCATTCTGAGGGTTGCCTTTTTCCATCCCCGTTTTTTTAACCAAAAAAGAAAGAAAGCAAAAGAAGCAGAACACTAATGTGCGTGAAATATGCCTCTTGAAACTGTCGTTTTGAAATATGGACGTCTTTTGAATTTTTTGGTCGATATATGACCCTAGGATTTGTTTTCAGGGCAGGTGTCATTTACAGGCCTGCAACGATTTTGAATATCCACTGACCATTAGCGCTGGGATTAAAGCTGCTGTTGTGTGAAACGGCCACAAGGTGGCAGCAGTTCTCGCTTACCAAATCTGGTTACTAGGGCCACAGAGCCTCAATGGAAGTCCTGTTCTAGATTGGAATTTAGAATGGAATGTGCCAGGAGAAAGCCCCTCAAGTTTGTCTCACTACTTCTTGTTCGTGTTTTTAATTTAATTTTTTATTTTTTATTACAGCAAGTTTGATGACAACGTTTGGCTTCTTGTAGGTGTGCAAGATGTGGTTCTTTTACACATATACATAGGTCTGTTCTTCCTGGGACCCTTTTCCCATGTACGTTATGACAGAATGTTGAGTAGTCTTCTCTTGGTATTCCGTAGGTCTTTGGTGATTATATATTTCACCTGTGTTTGTATATGTCTGTTAACCCCGATATCCTAATGAATCCAATCCTCACACCTTTCCATTGGTGAACCATAAGTTTGTTTAATGAATCTGTGATTGCCCTTCTCCGTGGAAATATCTGCCCTGGTATCAATTTTTAGGTAACACCTATAAGTGATATCCTACGATATGTGTCTTTCACTTTCTGACTTACTACAAGTCACGTGATTACCTTCTAGACTCATCTACGGTGCTGCAAATGGCATTGTGTCCTTTTTTCCCTTGGCTAATATTCTGTCTTAGCGAGGTCCATTTTCTGCAATGTGATTCCCTGGGGGCTGAGGATTAGCTGACCTGGGCAGCCTGACCCTGCCGGCAAGCCCTCCCCAGGTGTGCCTGGTTTGAGGTCAATATAAACAGCACTCCAGGCAGCAATAGCCCCTGCAGCTGTGCCTGACTGCATATTCTCTGCCCCGTCAGCAGTCTCGGGGCTGTGCTGGTGGGAGGGTGTGAGGGTCCACGGCTTTGTTGGTGGCCCGGTGTGAGTGGGGCTCTGCTGGACTTTCTGCAGGAGTTGCCAGGCTGCCACCTGTAAAGAAGAGGATGTGTCACCCATAACTTCCACTGGAATTTCTCTCCGGGCCGAGGAAGGAAACAAAGGAGTGGGGGCCGGGACAGGAGGGGTATCTCAGGCAGGGAAATGGAAAGCTTCCAGAAGAGCGCCCGGGGCCAGGACCATCCTGGCTGGCCTGCAGGCAGCAAGTTGGCCTGCGTGCTGTCGCTGGTGTGGCTCCACGGCCCTTCCTCCAGGCTTTCAAGCCCTTGTACATATTCAGGTGTTTTACCTGGGAAGGGTGGGAACAGTTCAGTAGCAGCTGGCCTGGGGCTCAGCTCACGTTTACTCACAGAGGCCTTGGCATGGTCCCCCAGCTTTGCAGTGAGGACGCTCCTTGCATGGGGGGACGGGGCTGTTGGTTGTATGGAAGATGATTCCCCACCACTGACCAATTTCAGAATTGTTTACTGCTGGAACAAGTGCCTAGGTAGTGTTTTCCTCTGTATAACTGTTTGGTTTAGGATTTATTTTTTTGTTTTTTGGTTCAAGTTAGATTTTATTCCTCGTTTATGTATTTATAGATATAAGCATGGGAATAATTCATTCATATAAATACATCTGTGTGAATGGAAGAACTTTTTCCTGTTTTATTTTTAAAAATTTTGAAATTTAATTTTGTTTATTTCTTTATGCAGCAGGTTACTATTAGTTATATATTTTATGCATATACATGTATACAGGTCCATCCCAATCTCCCAACTCATCCCACCACCACCACCCCATGGCTTCCGCACTTGGTGTCCATACGTTTGTTCTCTACCTCTGTGTCTCTATTTCTGTCCTGCATACCAGTTCATCTGTACCATTTTTCTAGGTTCCACCTATATGCATTAATATACAATATTTGTTTTTCTCTTTCTGACTTACTTCACTCTGTATGACAGTCTCTAGATCCATCGACTTCTCTACAAATGACCCAGTTTCATTCCTTTTTATGGCTGAGCAATATTCCATTTTATATATGTACCACATCTTTATCCATTCGTCTTTCTGTGGGCATTTAGGTTGCTTCCATTACCTGGCTATTGTAAATTGTGCTGCAATGAACATTGTGGTGAATGTGTCTTTTTGATTTATGGTTTTCTCTGGGTATATGCCCAAAAGTGGGATTGCAGGCTCCTATGGTAATTCTCTTTTTAGTTATTTAAAGGAACATCCATACTGTTCTCCATAGTGAGTGTATCAATTTACCTTCCCACCAATAGTGGAAGAGGGTTCCTTTTGTCCACACCATCCCCGGAATTTGTTGTTTGTAGATTTGCTGATGATGCCGATTCTAACAGGTGTGAGGTCATACCTCATTGTCGTTTGGATTTGCATTTCTCTAATAATTAGTGATGTTGAGCAGCTTTTCATGTGCGTCTTGGCCATCTCTGTGACTTCTTTAAAGAAACGTCTATATAGATCTTCTGCCCATTTTTGCACTGGGTTGTTTGTTTTATTAATATTAAGCTGCGTGAGCTGTTTATATATATTGGAGATTAAACCTTTGTCCATTGATTCGTTTGCGAACGTTTTCGCCCATTCTGAGGCTTGCCTTTTTCCATTCCCGTTTTTTTAACCAAAAAAGAAAGAAAGCAAAAGAAGCAGAACACTAATGTGCGTGAAATATGCCTCTTGAAACAGTCGTTTTGAAATATGGACGTCTTTTGCATTTTTTTGGTCGGTATATGACCCCAGGATTTGTTTTCAGGGCAGGTGTCATTTACAGGCCTGCAACGATTTTGAATATCCACTGACCATTAGCGCTGGGATTAAAGCTGCTGTTGTGTGAAACGGCCACAAGGTGGCAGCAGTTCTCGCTTACCAAATCTGGTTACTAGGGCCACAGAGCCTCAATGGAAGTCCTGTTCTAGATTGGAATTTAGAATGGAATGTGCCAGGAGATAGCCCCTCAAGTTTGTCTCACTACTTCTTGTTCGTGTTTTTAATTTAATTTTTTATTTTTTATTACAGCAAGTTTGATGACAACGTTTGGCTTCTTGTAGGTGTGCAAGATGTGGTTCTTTTACACATATACATAGGTCTGTTCTTCCTGGGACCCTTTTCCCATGTACGTTATGACATAATGTTGAGTAGTCTTCTCTTGGTATTCCGTAGGTCTTTGGTGATTATATATTTCACCTGTGTTTGTATATGTCTGTTAACCCCGATATCCTAATGAATCCAATCCTCACACCTTTCCATTGGTGAACCATAAGTTTCTTTAATGAATCTGTGATTGCCCTTCTCCGTGGAAATATCTGCCCTGGTATCAATTTTTAGGTAACACCTATAAGTGATATCCTACGATATGTGTCTTTCACTTTCTGACTTACTACAAGTCACGTGATTACCTCTAGACTCATCTACGGTGCTGCAAATGGCATTGTGTCCTTTTTACCCTTGGCTAATATTCTGTCTTAGCGAGGTCCTTTTTCTGCAATGTGATTCCCTGAGGGCTGAGGATTAGCTGACCTGGGCAGCCTGACCCTGCCGGCAAGCCCTCCCCAGGTGTGCCTGGGTTGAGGTCAATATAAACAGCACTCCAGGCAGCAATAGCCCCTGCAGCTGTGCCTGACTCCATATTCTCTGGCCCGTCAGCAGTCTTGGGGCTGTGCTGGTGGGAGGGTGTGAGGGTCCACGGCTTTGTTGGTGGCCCGGTGTGAGTGGGGCTCTGCTGGACTTTCTGCAGGAGTTGCCAGGCTGCCACCTGTAAAGAAGAGGATGTGTCACCCATAACTTCCACTGGAATTTCTCTCCGCGCTGAGGAAGGAAAAAAAGGAGTGGGGGCTGGGACAGGAGGGGTATCTCAGGCAGGGAAATGGAAAGCTTCCAGAAGAGCGCCCGGGGCCAGGACCATCCTGGCTGGCCTGCAGGCAGCAAGTTGGCCTGCGTGCTGTCGCTGGTGTGGCTCCATGGCCCTTCCTCCAGGCTTTCAAGCCCTTGTACATATTCAGGTGTTTTACCTGGGAAGGGTGGGAACAGTTCAGTAGCAGCTGGCCTGGGGCTCAGCTCACGTTTACTCACAGAGGCCTCGGCATGGTCCCCCAGCTTTGCAGTGAGGACACTCCTTGCATGGGGGGACGGGGCTGTTGGTTGTATGGAAGATGATTCCCCACCACTGACCAATTTCAGAATTGTTTACTGCTGGAACAAGTGCCTAGGTAGTGTTTTCCTCTGTATAACTGTTTGGTTTAGGATTTATTTTTTTGTTTTTTGGTTCAAGTTAGATTTTATTCCTCTTTTATATATTTATAGATATAAGCATGGGAATAATTCATTCATATCAATACATCTGTGTGAATGGAAGAACTTTTTCCTGTTTTATTTTTAAAAATTTTGAAATTTAATTTTGTTTATTTCTTTATGCAGCAGGTTACTATTAGTTATATATTTTATGCATATACATGTATACAGGTCCATCCCAATCTCCCAACTCATCCCACCACCACCACCCCATGGCTTCCCCCACTTGGTGTCCATACGTTTGTTCTCTACCTCTGTGTCTCTATTTCTGTCCTGCATACCAGTTTATCTGTACCATTTTTCTAGGTTCCACCTATATGCATTAATATACAATATTTGTTTTTCTCTTTCTGACTTACTTCACTCTGTATGACAGTCTCTAGATCCATCGACTTCTCTACAAATGACCCAGTTTCATTCCTTTTTATGGCTGAGCAATATTCCATTTTATATATGTACCACATCTTTATCCATTCGTCTTTCTGTGGGCATTTAGGTTGCTTCCATTACCTGGCTATTGTAAATTGTGCTGCAATGAATATTGTGGTGAATGTGTCTTTTTGATTTATGGTTTTCTCTGGGTATATGCCCAGAAGTGGGATTGATGGATCCTATGGTAATTCTCTTTTTACTTTTTTAAAGGAACCTCCATACTGTTCTCCATAGTGACTGTATCAGTTTACCTTCCCACCAATAGTGGAAGAGGGTTCCTTTTGTCCACACCCTCCCCAGAATTTGTTGTTTGTAGGTTTTCTGATGATGCCGATTCTAACAGGTGTGAGGTCATACCTCATTGTTGTTTGGATTTGCATTTCTCTAATAATTAGTGATGTTGAGCAGCTTTTCATGTGCGTCTTGGCCATCTCTGTGACATCTTTGAAGAAACGTCTATATAGATCTTCTGCCCATTTTTGTATTGGGTTGTTTGTTTTATTAATATTAAGCTGCGTGAGCTGTTTATATATATTGGAGATTAAACCTTTGTCCATTGATTCGTTTGCGAATGTTTTCGCCCATTCTGAGGGTTGCCTTTTTCCATCCCCGTTTTTTTAACCAAAAAAGAAAGAAAGCAAAAGAAGCAGAACACTAATGTGCGTGAAATATGCCTCTTGAAACTGTCGTTTTGAAATATGGACGTCTTTTGAATTTTTTGGTCGATATATGACCCTAGGATTTGTTTTCAGGGCAGGTGTCATTTACAGGCCTGCAACGATTTTGAATATCCACTGACCATTAGCGCTGGGATTAAAGCTGCTGTTGTGTGAAACGGCCACAAGGTGGCAGCAGTTCTCGCTTACCAAATCTGGTTACTAGGGCCACAGAGCCTCAATGGAAGTCCTGTTCTAGATTGGAATTTAGAATGGAATGTGCCAGGAGAAAGCCCCTCAAGTTTGTCTCACTACTTCTTGTTCGTGTTTTTAATTTAATTTTTTATTTTTTATTACAGCAAGTTTGATGACAACGTTTGGCTTCTTGTAGGTGTGCAAGATGTGGTTCTTTTACACATATACATAGGTCTGTTCTTCCTGGGACCCTTTTCCCATGTACGTTATGACAGAATGTTGAGTAGTCTTCTCTTGGTATTCCGTAGGTCTTTGGTGATTATATATTTCACCTGTGTTTGTATATGTCTGTTAACCCCGATATCCTAATGAATCCAATCCTCACACCTTTCCATTGGTGAACCATAAGTTTGTTTAATGAATCTGTGATTGCCCTTCTCCGTGGAAATATCTGCCCTGGTATCAATTTTTAGGTAACACCTATAAGTGATATCCTACGATATGTGTCTTTCACTTTCTGACTTACTACAAGTCACGTGATTACCTTCTAGACTCATCTACGGTGCTGCAAATGGCATTGTGTCCTTTTTTCCCTTGGCTAATATTCTGTCTTAGCGAGGTCCATTTTCTGCAATGTGATTCCCTGGGGGCTGAGGATTAGCTGACCTGGGCAGCCTGACCCTGCCGGCAAGCCCTCCCCAGGTGTGCCTGGTTTGAGGTCAATATAAACAGCACTCCAGGCAGCAATAGCCCCTGCAGCTGTGCCTGACTCCATATTCTCTGCCCCGTCAGCAGTCTCGGGGCTGTGCTGGTGGGAGGTTGTGAGGGTCCACGGCTTTGTTGGTGGCCCGGTGTGAGTGGGGCTCTGCTGGACTTTCTGCAGGAGTTGCCAGGCTGCCACCTGTAAAGAAGAGGATGTGTCACCCATAACTTCCACTGGAATTTCTCTCCGGGCCGAGGAAGGAAACAAAGGAGTGGGGGCCGGGACAGGAGGGGTATCTCAGGCAGGGAAATGGAAAGCTTCCAGAAGAGCGCCCGGGGCCAGGACCATCCTGGCTGGCCTGCAGGCAGCAAGTTGGCCTGCGTGCTGTCGCTGGTGTGGCTCCACGGCCCTTCCTCCAGGCTTTCAAGCCCTTGTACATATTCAGGTGTTTTACCTGGGAAGGGTGGGAACAGTTCAGTAGCAGCTGGCCTGGGGCTCAGCTCACGTTTACTCACAGAGGCCTTGGCACGGTCCCCCAGCTTTGCAGTGAGGACGCTCCTTGCATGGGGGGACGGGGCTGTTGGTTGTATGGAAGATGATTCCCCACCACTGACCAATTTCAGAATTGTTTACTGCTGGAACAAGTGCCTAGGTAGTGTTTTCCTCTGTATAACTGTTTGGTTTAGGATTTATTTTTTTGTTTTTTGGTTCAAGTTAGATTTTATTCCTCGTTTATGTATTTATAGATATAAGCATGGGAATAATTCATTCATATCAATACATCTGTGTGAATGGAATAACTTTTTCCTGTTTTATTTTTAAAAATTTTGAAATTTAATTTTGTTTATTTCTTTATGCAGCAGGTTACTATTAGTTATATATTTTATGCATATACATGTATACAGGTCCATCCCAATCTCCCAACTCATCCCACCACCACCACCCCATGGCTTCCGCACTTGGTGTCCATACGTTTGTTCTCTACCTCTGTGTCTCTATTTCTGTCCTGCATACCAGTTCATCTGTACCATTTTTCTAGGTTCCACCTATATGCATTAATATACAATATTTGTTTTTCTCTTTCTGACTTACTTCACTCTGTATGACAGTCTCTAGATCCATCGACTTCTCTACAAATGACCCAGTTTCATTCCTTTTTATGGCTGAGCAATATTCCATTTTATATATGTACCACATCTTTATCCATTCGTCTTTCTGTGGGCATTTAGGTTGCTTCCATTACCTGGCTATTGTAAATTGTGCTGCAATGAACATTGTGGTGAATGTGTCTTTTTGATTTATGGTTTTCTCTGGGTATATGCCCAAAAGTGGGATTGCAGGCTCCTATGGTAATTCTCTTTTTAGTTATTTAAAGGAACATCCATACTGTTCTCCATAGTGAGTGTATCAATTTACCTTCCCACCAATAGTGGAAGAGGGTTCCTTTTGTCCACACCATCCCCGGAATTTGTTGTTTGTAGATTTGCTGATGATGCCGATTCTAACAGGTGTGAGGTCATACCTCATTGTCGTTTGGATTTGCATTTCTCTAATAATTAGTGATGTTGAGCAGCTTTTCATGTGCGTCTTGGCCATCTCTGTGACTTCTTTAAAGAAACGTCTATATAGATCTTCTGCCCATTTTTGTACTGGGTTGTTTGTTTTATTAATATTAAGCTGCGTGAGCTGTTTATATATATTGGAGATTAAACCTTTGTCCATTGATTCGTTTGCGAACGTTTTCGCCCATTCTGAGGCTTGCCTTTTTCCATTCCCGTTTTTTTAACCAAAAAAGAAAGAAAGCAAAAGAAGCAGAACACTAATGTGCGTGAAATATGCCTCTTGAAACAGTCGTTTTGAAATATGGACGTCTTTTGCATTTTTTGGTCGGTATATGACCCCAGGATTTGTTTTCAGGGCAGGTGTCATTTACAGGCCTGCAACGATTTTGAATATCCACTGACCATTAGCGCTGGGATTAAAGCTGCTGTTGTGTGAAATGGCCACAAGGTGGCAGCAGTTCTCGCTTACCAAATCTGGTTACTAGGGCCAAAGAGCCTCAATGGAAGTCCTGTTCTAGATTGGAATTTAGAATGGAATGTGCCAGGAGATAGCCCCTCAAGTTTGTCTCACTACTTCTTGTTCGTGTTTTTAATTTAATTTTTTATTTTTTATTACAGCAAGTTTGATGACAACGTTTGGCTTCTTGTAGGTGTGCAAGATGTGGTTCTTTTACACATATACATAGGTCTGTTCTTCCTGGGACCCTTTTCCCATGTACGTATGACAGAATGTTGAGTAGTCTTCTCTTGGTATTCCGTAGGTCTTTGGTGATTATATATTTCACCTGTGTTTGTATATGTCTGTTAACCCCGATATCCTAATGAATCCAATCCTCACACCTTTCCATTGGTGAACCATAAGTTTCTTTAATGAATCTGTGATTGCCCTTCTCCGTGGAAATATCTGCCCTGGTATCAATTTTTAGGTAACACCTATAAGTGATATCCTACGATATGTGTCTTTCACTTTCTGACTTACTACAAGTCACGTGATTACCTCTAGACTCATCTACGGTGCTGCAAATGGCATTGTGTCCTTTTTTCCCTTGGCTAATATTCTGTCTTAGCGAGGTCCTTTTTCTGCAATGTGATTCCCTGAGGGCTGAGGATTAGCTGACCTGGGCAGCCTGACCCTGCCGGCAAGCCCTCCCCAGGTGTGCCTGGGTTGAGGTCAATATAAACAGCACTCCAGGCAGCAATAGCCCCTGCAGCTGTGCCTGACTCCATATTCTCTGGCCCGTCAGCAGTCTTGGGGCTGTGCTGGTGGGAGGGTGTGAGGGTCCACGGCTTTGTTGGTGGCCCGGTGTGAGTGGGGCTCTGCTGGACTTTCTGCAGGAGTTGCCAGGCTGCCACCTGTAAAGAAGAGGATGTGTCACCCATAACTTCCACTGGAATTTCTCTCCGGGCTGAGGAAGGAAAAAAAGGAGTGGGGGCTGGGACAGGAGGGGTATCTCAGGCAGGGAAATGGAAAGCTTCCAGAAGAGCGCCCGGGGCCAGGACCATCCTGGCTGGCCTGCAGGCAGCAAGTTGGCCTGCGTGCTGTCGCTGGTGTGGCTCCACGGCCCTTCCTCCAGGCTTTCAAGCCCTTGTACATATTCAGGTGTTTTACCTGGGAAGGGTGGGAACAGTTCAGTAGCAGCTGGCCTGGGGCTCAGCTCACGTTTACTCACAGAGGCCTCGGCATGGTCCCCCAGCTTTGCAGTGAGGACACTCCTTGCATGGGGGGACGGGGCTGTTGGTTGTATGGAAGATGATTCCCCACCACTGACCAATTTCAGAATTGTTTACTGCTGGAACAAGTGCCTAGGTAGTGTTTTCCTCTGTATAACTGTTTGGTTTAGGATTTATTTTTTTGTTTTATGGTTCAAGTTAGATTTTATTCCTCTTTTATATATTTATAGATATAAGCATGGGAATAATTCATTCATATCAATACATCTGTGTGAATGGAAGAACTTTTTCCTGTTTTATTTTTTAAAATTTTGAAATTTAATTTTGTTTATTTCTTTATGCAGCAGGTTACTATTAGTTATATATTTTATGCATATACATGTATACAGGTCCATCCCAATCTCCCAACTCATCCCACCACCACCACCCCATGGCTTCCCCCACTTGGTGTCCATACGTTTGTTCTCTACCTCTGTGTCTCTATTTCTGTCCTGCATACCAGTTTATCTGTACCATTTTTCTAGGTTCCACCTATATGCATTAATATACAATATTCGTTTTTCTCTTTCTGACTTACTTCACTCTGTATGACAGTCTCTAGATCCATCGACTTCTCTACAAATGACCCAGTTTCATTCCTTTTTATGGCTGAGCATTATTCCATTTTATATATGTACCACATCTTTATCCATTCGTCTTTCTGTGGGCATTTAGATTGCTTCCATTACCTGGCTATTGTAAATTGTGCTGCAATGAATATTGTGGTGAATGTGTCTTTTTGATTTATGGTTTTCTCTGGGTATATGCCCAGAAGTGGGATTGATGGATCCTATGGTAATTCTCTTTTTACTTTTTTAAAGGAACCTCCATACTGTTCTCCATAGTGACTGTATCAATTTACCTTCCCACCAATAGTGGAAGAGGGTTCCTTTTGTCCACACCCTCCCCAGAATTTGTTGTTTGTAGGTTTTCTGATGATGCCGATTCTAACAGGTGTGAGGTCATACCTCATTGTTGTTTGGATTTGCATTTCTCTAATAATTAGTGATGTTGAGCAGCTTTTCATGTGCGTCTTGGCCATCTCTGTGACATCTTTGAAGAAACGTCTATATAGATCTTCTGCCCATTTTTGTATTGGGTTGTTTGTTTTATTAATATTAAGCTGCGTGAGCTGTTTATATATATTGGAGATTAAACCTTTGTCCATTGATTCGTTTGCGAATGTTTTCGCCCATTCTGAGGGTTGCCTTTTTCCATCCCCGTTTTTTTAACCAAAAAAGAAAGAAAGCAAAAGAAGCAGAACACTAATGTGCGTGAAATATGCCTCTTGAAACTGTCGTTTTGAAATATGGACGTCTTTTGAATTTTTTGGTCTATATATGACCCTAGGATTTGTTTTCAGGGCAGGTGTCATTTACAGGCCTGCAACGATTTTGAATATCCACTGACCATTAGCGCTGGGATTAAAGCTGCTGTTGTGTGAAACGGCCACAAGGTGGCAGCAGTTCTCGCTTACCAAATCTGGTTACTAGGGCCACAGAGCCTCAATGGAAGTCCTGTTCTAGATTGGAATTTAGAATGGAATGTGCCAGGAGAAAGCCCCTCAAGTTTGTCTCACTACTTCTTGTTCGTGTTTTTAATTTAATTTTTTATTTTTTATTACAGCAAGTTTGATGACAACGTTTGGCTTCTTGTAGGTGTGCAAGATGTGGTTCTTTTACACATATACATAGGTCTGTTCTTCCTGGGACCCTTTTCCCATGTACGTTATGACAGAATGTTGAGTAGCCTTCTCTTGGTATTCCGTAGGTCTTTGGTGATTATATATTTCACCTGTGTTTGTATATGTCTGTTAACCCCGATATCCTAATGAATCCAATCCTCACACCTTTCCATTGGTGAACCATAAGTTTGTTTAATGAATCTGTGATTGCCCTTCTCCGTGGAAATATCTGCCCTGGTATCAATTTTTAGGTAACACCTATAAGTGATATCCTACGATATGTGTCTTTCACTTTCTGACTTACTACAAGTCACGTGATTACCTTCTAGACTCATCTACGGTGCTGCAAATGGCATTGTGTCCTTTTTTCCCTTGGCTAATATTCTGTCTTAGCGAGGTCCATTTTCTGCAATGTGATTCCCTGGGGGCTGAGGATTAGCTGACCTGGGCAGCCTGACCCTGCCGGCAAGCCCTCCCCAGGTGTGCCTGGTTTGAGGTCAATATAAACAGCACTCCAGGCAGCAATAGCCCCTGCAGCTGTGCCTGACTCCATATTCTCTGCCCCGTCAGCAGTCTCGGGGCTGTGCTGGTGGGAGGTTGTGAGGGTCCACGGCTTTGTTGGTGGCCCGGTGTGAGTGGGGCTCTGCTGGACTTTCTGCAGGAGTTGCCAGGCTGCCACCTGTAAAGAAGAGGATGTGTCACCCATAACTTCCACTGGAATTTCTCTCCGGGCCGAGGAAGGAAACAAAGGAGTGGGGGCCGGGACAGGAGGGGTATCTCAGGCAGGGAAATGGAAAGCTTCCAGAAGAGCGCCCGGGGCCAGGACCATCCTGGCTGGCCTGCAGGCAGCAAGTTGGCCTGCGTGCTGTCGCTGGTGTGGCTCCACGGCCCTTCCTCCAGGCTTTCAAGCCCTTGTACATATTCAGGTGTTTTACCTGGGAAGGGTGGGAACAGTTCAGTAGCAGCTGGCCTGGGGCTCAGCTCACGTTTACTCACAGAGGCCTTGGCATGGTCCCCCAGCTTTGCAGTGAGGACGCTCCTTGCATGGGGGGACGGGGCTGTTGGTTGTATGGAAGATGATTCCCCACCACTGACCAATTTCAGAATTGTTTACTGCTGGAACAAGTGCCTAGGTAGTGTTTTCCTCTGTATAACTGTTTGGTTTAGGATTTATTTTTTTGTTTTTTGGTTCAAGTTAGATTTTATTCCGCGTTTATGTATTTATAGATATAAGCATGGGAATAATTCATTCATATCAATACATCTGTGTGAATGGAATAACTTTTTCCTGTTTTATTTTTAAAAATTTTGAAATTTAATTTTGTTTATTACTTTATGCAGCAGGTTACTATTAGTTATATATTTTATGCATATACATGTATACAGGTCCATCCCAATCTCCCAACTCATCCCACCACCACCACCCCATGGCTTCCGCACTTGGTGTCCATACGTTTGTTCTCTACCTCTGTGTCTCTATTTCTGTCCTGCATACCAGTTCATCTGTACCATTTTTCTAGGTTCCACCTATATGCATTAATATACAATATTTGTTTTTCTCTTTCTGACTTACTTCACTCTGTATGACAGTCTCTAGATCCATCGACTTCTCTACAAATGACCCAGTTTCATTCCTTTTTATGGCTGAGCAATATTCCATTTTATATATGTACCACATCTTTATCCATTCGTCTTTCTGTGGGCATTTAGGTTGCTTCCATTACCTGGCTATTGTAAATTGTGCTGCAATGAACATTGTGGTGAATGTGTCTTTTTGATTTATGGTTTTCTCTGGGTATATGCCCAAAAGTGGGATTGCAGGCTCCTATGGTAATTCTCTTTTTAGTTATTTAAAGGAACATCCATACTGTTCTCCATAGTGAGTGTATCAATTTACCTTCCCACCAATAGTGGAAGAGGGTTCCTTTTGTCCACACCATCCCCGGAATTTGTTGTTTGTAGATTTGCTGATGATGCCGATTCTAACAGGTGTGAGGTCATACCTCATTGTCGTTTGGATTTGCATTTCTCTAATAATTAGTGATGTTGAGCAGCTTTTCATGTGCGTCTTGGCCATCTCTGTGACTTCTTTAAAGAAACGTCTATATAGATCTTCTGCCCATTTTTGTACTGGGTTGTTTGTTTTATTAATATTAAGCTGCGTGAGCTGTTTATATATATTGGAGATTAAACCTTTGTCCATTGATTCGTTTGCGAACGTTTTCGCCCATTCTGAGGCTTGCCTTTTTCCATCCCCGTTTTTTTAACCAAAAAAGAAAGAAAGCAAAAGAAGCAGAACACTAATGTGCGTGAAATATGCCTCTTGAAACAGTCGTTTTGAAATATGGACGTCTTTTGCATTTTTTGGTCGGTATATGACCCCAGGATTTGTTTTCAGGGCAGGTGTCATTTACAGGCCTGCAACGATTTTGAATATCCACTGACCATTAGCGCTGGGATTAAAGCTGCTGTTGTGTGAAACGGCCACAAGGTGGCAGCAGTTCTCGCTTACCAAATCTGGTTACTAGGGCCACAGAGCCTCAATGGAAGTCCTGTTCTAGATTGGAATTTAGAATGGAATGTGCCAGGAGAAAGCCCCTCAAGTTTGTCTCACTACTTCTTGTTCGTGTTTTTAATTTAATTTTTTATTTTTTATTACAGCAAGTTTGATGACAACGTTTGGCTTCTTGTAGGTGTGCAAGATGTGGTTCTTTTACACATATACATAGGTCTGTTCTTCCTGGGACCCTTTTCCCATGTACGTTATGACAGAATGTTGAGTAGTCTTCTCTTGGTATTCCGTAGGTCTTTGGTGATTATATATTTCACCTGTGTTTGTATATGTCTGTTAACCCCGATATCCTAATGAATCCAATCCTCACACCTTTCCATTGGTGAACCATAAGTTTCTTTAATGAATCTGTGATTGCCCTTCTCCGTGGAAATATCTGCCCTGGTATCAATTTTTAGGTAACACCTATAAGTGATATCCTACGATATGTGTCTTTCACTTTCTGACTTACTACAAGTCACGTGATTACCTCTAGACTCATCTACGGTGCTGCAAATGGCATTGTGTCCTTTTTTCCCTTGGCTAATATTCTGTCTTAGCGAGGTCCTTTTTCTGCAATGTGATTCCCTGAGGGCTGAGGATTAGCTGACCTGGGCAGCCTGACCCTGCCGGCAAGCCCTCCCCAGGTGTGCCTGGGTTGAGGTCAATATAAACAGCACTCCAGGCAGCAATAGGCCCTGCAGCTGTGCCTGACTCCATATTCTCTGCCCCGTCAGCAGTCTTGGGGCTGTGCTGGTGGGAGGGTGTGAGGGTCCACGGCTTTGTTGGTGGCCCGGTGTGAGTGGGGCTCTGCTGGACTTTCTGCAGGAGTTGCCAGGCTGCCACCTGTAAAGAAGAGGATGTGTCACCCATAACTTCCACTGGAATTTCTCTCCGGGCTGAGGAAGGAAAAAAAGGATTGGGGGCCGGGACAGGAGGGGTATCTCAGGCAGGGAAATGGAAAGCTTCCAGAAGAGCGTCCGGGGCCAGGACCATCCTGGCTGGCCTGCAGGCAGCAAGTTGGCCTGCGTGCTGTCGCTGGTGTGGCTCCACGGCCCTTCCTCCAGGCTTTCAAGCCCTTGTAGATATTCAGGTGTTTTACCTGGGAAGGGTGGGAACAGTTCAGTAGCAGCTGGCCTGGGGCTCAGCTCACGTTTACTCACAGAGGCCTCGGCATGGTCCCCCAGCTTTGCAGTGAGGACACTCCTTGCATGGGGGGACGGGGCTGTTGGTTGTATGGAAGATGATTCCCCACCACTGACCAATTTCAGAATTGTTTACTGCTGGAACAAGTGCCTAGGTAGTGTTTTCCTCTGTATAACTGTTTGGTTTAGGATTTATTTTTTTGTTTTTTGGTTCAAGTTAGATTTTATTCCTCTTTTATATATTTATAGATATAAGCATGGGAAAAATTCATTCATATCAATACATCTGTGTGAATGGAAGAACTTTTTCCTGTTTTATTTTTAAAAATTTTGAAATTTAATTTTGTTTATTTCTTTATGCAGCAGGTTACTATTAGTTATATATATTATGCATATACATGTATACAGGTCCATCCCAATCTCCCAACTCATCCCACCACCACCACCCCATGGCTTCCCCCACTTGGTGTCCATACGTTTGTTCTCTACCTCTGTGTCTCTATTTCTGTCCTGCATACCAGTTCATCTGTACCATTTTTCTAGGTTCCACCTATATGCATTAATATACAATATTTGTTTTTCTCTTTCTGACTTACTTCACTCTGTATGACACTCTCTAGATCCATCGACTTCTCTACAAATGACCCAGTTTCATTCCTTTTTATGGCTGAGAAATATTCCATTTTATATATGTACCACATCTTTATCCATTCGTCTTTCTGTGGGCATTTAGGTTGCTTCCATTACCTGGCTATTGTAAATTGTGCTGCAATGAACATTGTGGTGAATGTGTCTTTTTGATTTATGGTTTTCTCTGGGTATATGCCCAAAAGTGGGATTGCAGGCTCCTATGGTAATTCTCTTTTTAGTTATTTAAAGGAACATCCATACTGTTCTCCATAGTGAGTGTATCAATTTACCTTCCCACCAATAGTGGAAGAGGGTTCCTTTTGTCCACACCATCCCCGGAATTTGTTGTTTGTAGATTTGCTGATGATGCCGATTCTAACAGGTGTGAGGTCATACCTCATTGTCGTTTGGATTTGCATTTCTCTAATAATTAGTGATGTTGAGCAGCTTTTCATGTGCGTCTTGGCCATCTCTGTGACTTCTTTAAAGAAACGTCTATATAGATCTTCTGCCCATTTTTGTACTGGGTTGTTTGTTTTATTAATATTAAGCTGCGTGAGCTGTTTATATATATTGGAGATTAAACCTTTGTCCATTGATTCGTTTGCGAACGTTTTCGCCCATTCTGAGGCTTGCCTTTTTCCATTCCCGTTTTTTTAACCAAAAAAGAAAGAAAGCAAAAGAAGCAGAACACTAATGTGCGTGAAATATGCCTCTTGAAACAGTCGTTTTGAAATATGGACGTCTTTTGCATTTTTTGGTCGGTATATGACCCCAGGATTTGTTTTCAGGGCAGGTGTCATTTACAGGCCTGCAACGATTTTGAATATCCACTGACCATTAGCGCTGGGATTAAAGCTGCTGTTGTGTGAAACGGCCACAAGGTGGCAGCAGTTCTCGCTTACCAAATCTGGTTACTAGGGCCACAGAGCCTCAATGGAAGTCCTGTTCTAGATTGGAATTTAGAATGGAATGTGCCAGGAGAAAGCCCCTCAAGTTTGTCTCACTACTTCTTGTTCGTGTTTTTAATTTAATTTTTTATTTTTTATTACAGCAAGTTTGATGACAACGTTTGGCTTCTTGTAGGTGTGCAAGATGTGGTTCTTTTACACATATACATAGGTCTGTTCTTCCTGGGACCCTTTTCCCATGTACGTTATGACAGAATGTTGAGTAGTCTTCTCTTGGTATTCCGTAGGTCTTTGGTGATTATATATTTCACCTGTGTTTGTATATGTCTGTTAACCCCGATATCCTAATGAATCCAATCCTCACACCTTTCCATTGGTGAACCATAAGTTTGTTTAATGAATCTGTGATTGCCCTTCTCCGTGGAAATATCTGCCCTGGTATCAATTTTTAGGTAACACCTATAAGTGATATCCTACGATATGTGTCTTTCACTTTCTGACTTACTACAAGTCACGTGATTACCTCTAGACTCATCTACGGTGCTGCAAATGGCATTGTGTCCTTTTTTCCCTTGGCTAATATTCTGTCTTAGCGAGGTCCTTTTTCTGCAATGTGATTCCCTGAGGGCTGAGGATTAGCTGACCTGGGCAGCCTGACCCTGCCGGCAAGCCCTCCCCAGGTGTGCCTGGGTTGAGGTCAATATAAACAGCACTCCAGGCAGCAATAGCCCCTGCAGTTGTGCCTGACTCCATATTCTCTGCCCCGTCAGCAGTCTTGGGGCTGTGCTGGTGGGAGGGTGTGAGGGTCCACGGCTTTGTTGGTGGCCCGGTGTGAGTGGGGCTCTGCTGGACTTTCTGCAGGAGTTGCCAGGCTGCCACCTGTAAAGAAGAGGATGTGTCACCCATAACTTCCACTGGAATTTCTCTCCGGGCTGAGGAAGGAAAAAAAGGAGTGGGGGCCGGGACAGGAGGGGTATCTCAGGCAGGGAAATGGAAAGCTTCCAGAAGAGCGCCCGGGGCCAGGACCATCCTGGCTGGCCTGCAGGCAGCAAGTTGGCCTGCGTGCTGTCGCTGGTGTGGCTCCACGGCCCTTCCTCCAGGCTTTCAAGCCCTTGTACATATTCAGGTGTTTTACCTGGGAAGGGTGGGAACAGTTCAGTAGCAGCTGGCCTGGGGCTCAGCTGACGTTTACTCACAGAGGCCTCGGCATGGTCCCCCAGCTTTGCAGTGAGGACGCTCCTTGCATGGGGGGACGGGGCTGTTGGTTGTATGGAAGATGATTCCCCACCACTGACCAATTTCAGAATTGTTTACTGCTGGAACAAGTGCCTTGCTAGTGTTTTCCTCTGTATAACTGTTTGGTTTAGGTTTTTTTTTCTTTCTTGGTTCAAGTTAGATTTTATTCCTCGTTTATGTATTTATAGATATAAGCATGGGAATAATTCATTCATATAAATACATCTGTGTGAATGGAAGAACTTTCTTCTGTTTTATTTTTAAAAATTTTGAAATTTAATTTTATTTATTTCTTTATACAGCAGGTTACTATTAGTTATATATTTTATGCATATACATGTATACAGGTCCATCCCAATCTCCCAACTCATCCCACCACCACCACCCCATGGCTTCCCCCACTTGGTGTCCATACGTTTGTTCTCTACCTCTGTGTCTCTATTTCTGTCCTGCATACCAGTTCATCTGTACCATTTTTCTAGGTTCCACCTATATGCATTAATATACAATATTTGTTTTTCTCTTTCTGACTTACTTCACTCTGTATGACACTCTCTAGATCCATCGACTTCTCTACAAATGACCCAGTTTCATTCCTTTTTATGGCTGAGCAATATTCCATTTTATATATGTACCACATCTTTATCCATTCGTCTTTCTGTGGGCATTTAGGTTGCTTCCATTACCTGGCTATTGTAAATTGTGCTGCAATGAACATTGTGGTGAATGTGTCTTTTTGATTTATGGTTTTCTCTGGGTATATGCCCAAAAGTGGGATTGCAGGCTCCTATGGTAATTCTCTTTTTAGTTATTTAAAGGAACATCCATACTGTTCTCCATAGTGAGTGTATCAATTTACCTTCCCACCAATAGTGGAAGAGGGTTCCTTTTGTCCACACCATCCCCGGAATTTGTTGTTTGTAGATTTGCTGATGATGCCGATTCTAACAGGTGTGAGGTCATACCTCATTGTCGTTTGGATTTGCATTTCTCTAATAATTAGTGATGTTGAGCAGCTTTTCATGTGCGTCTTGGCCATCTCTGTGACTTCTTTAAAGAAACGTCTATATAGATCTTCTGCCCATTTTTGTACTGGGTTGTTTGTTTTATTAATATTAAGCTGCGTGAGCTGTTTATATATATTGGAGATTAAACCTTTGTCCATTGATTCGTTTGCGAACGTTTTCGCCCATTCTGAGGCTTGCCTTTTTCCATTCCCGTTTTTTTAACCAAAAAAGAAAGAAAGCAAAAGAAGCAGAACACTAATGTGCGTGAAATATGCCTCTTGAAACAGTCGTTTTGAAATATGGACGTCTTTTGCATTTTTTGGTCGGTATATGACCCCAGGATTTGTTTTCAGGGCAGGTGTCATTTACAGGCCTGCAACGATTTTGAATATCCACTGACCATTAGCGCTGGGATTAAAGCTGCTGTTGTGTGAAACGGCCACAAGGTGGCAGCAGTTCTCGCTTACCAAATCTGGTTACTAGGGCCACAGAGCCTCAATGGAAGTCCTGTTCTAGATTGGAATTTAGAATGGAATGTGCCAGGAGAAAGCCCCTCAAGTTTGTCTCACTACTTCTTGTTCGTGTTTTTAATTTAATTTTTTATTTTTTATTACAGCAAGTTTGATGACAACGTTTGGCTTCTTGTAGGTGTGCAAGATGTGGTTCTTTTACACATATACATAGGTCTGTTCTTCCTGGGACCCTTTTCCCATGTACGTTATGACAGAATGTTGAGTAGTCTTCTCTTGGTATTCCGTAGGTCTTTGGTGATTATATATTTCACCTGTATTTGTATATGTCTGTTAACCCCGATATCCTAATGAATCCAATCCTCACACCTTTCCATTGGTGAACCATAAGTTTGTTTAATGAATCTGTGATTTCCCTTCTCCGTGGAAATATCTGCCCTGGTATCAGTTTTTAGGTAACACCTATAAGTGATATCCTACGATATGTCTTTCACTTTCTGACTTACTACAAGTCACGTGATTACCTCTAGACTCATCTACGGTGCTGCAAATGGCATTGTGTCCTTTTTTCCCTTGGCTAATATTCTGTCTTAGCGAGGTCCATTTTATGCAATGTGATTCCCTGGGGGCTGAGGATTAGCTGACCTGGGCAGCCTGACCCTGCCGGCAAGCCCTCCCCAGGTGTGCCTGGTTTGAGGTCAATATAAACAGCACTCCAGGCAGCAATAGCCCCTGCAGCTGTGCCTGACTCCATATTCTCTGCCCCGTCAGCAGTCTCGGGGCTGTGCTGGTGGGAGGGTGTGAGGGTCCACGGCTTTGTTGGTGGCCCGGTGTGAGTGGGGCTCTGCTGGACTTTCTGCAGGGGTTGCCAGGCTGCCACCTGTAAAGAAGAGGATGTGTCACCCATAACTTCCACTGGAATTTCCCTCCGGGCCGAGGAAGGAAACAAAGGAGTGGGGGCCGGGACAGGAGGGGTATCTCAGGCAGGGAAATGGAAAGCTTCCAGAAGAGCGCCCGGGGCCAGGACCATCCTGGCTGGCCTGCAGGCAGCAAGTTGGCCTGCGTGCTGTCGCTGGTGTGGCTCCACGGCCCTTCCTCTAGGCTTTCAAGCCCTTGTACATATTCAGGTGTTTTACCTGGGAAGGGTGGGAACAGTTCAGTAGCAGCTGGCCTGGGGCTCAGCTCACGTTTACTCACAGAGGCCTTGGCATGGTCCCCCAACTTTGCAGTGAGGACGCTCCTTGCATGGGGGTACCGGGCTGTTGGTTGTATGGAAGATGATTCCCCACCAGTGACCAATTTCAGAATTGTTTACTGCTGGAACAAGTGCCTTGCTAGTGTTTTCCTCTGTATAACTGTTTGGTTTAGGTTTTTTTTTCTTTCTTGGTTCAAGTTAGATTTTATTCCTCGTTTATGTATTTATAGATATAAGCATGGGAATAATTCATTCATATAAATACATCTGTGTGAATGGAAGAACTTTCTTCTGTTTTATTTTTAAAAATTTTGAAATTTAATTTTATTTATTTCTTTATACAGCAGGTTACTATTAGTTATATATTTTATGCATATACATGTATACAGGTCCATCCCAATCTCCCAACTCATCCCACCACCACCACCCCATGGCTTCCCCCACTTGGTGTCCATACGTTTGTTCTCTACCTCTGTGTCTCTATTTCTGTCCTGCATACCAGTTCATCTGTACCATTTTTCTAGGTTCCACCTATATGCATTAATATACAATATTTGTTTTTCTCTTTCTGACTTAGTTCACTCTGTATGACAGTCTCTAGATCCATCGACTTCTCTACAAATGACCCAGTTTCATTCCATTTTATGGCTGAGCAATATTCCATTTTATATATGTACCACATCTTTATCCATTCGTCTTTCTGTGGGCATTTAGGTTGCTTCCATTACCTGGCTATTGTAAATTGTGCTGCAATGAACATTGTGGTGAATGTGTCTTTTTGATTTATGGTTTTCTCTGGGTATATGCCCAGAAGTGGGATTGCTGGATCCTATGGTAATTCTCTTTTTACTTTTTTAAAGGAACCTCCATACTGTTCTCCATAGTGACTGTATCAATTTACCTTCCCACCAATAGTGGAAGAGGGTTCCTTTTGTCCACACCCTCCCCAGAATTTGTTGTTTGTAGGTTTTCTGATGATGCCGATTCTAACAGGTGTGAGGTCATACCTCATTGTTGTTTGGATTTGCATTTCTCTAATAATTAGTGATGTTGAGCAGCTTTTCATGTGCGTCTTGGCCATCTCTGTGACATCTTTGAAGAAACGTCTATATAGATCTTCTGCCCATTTTTGTATTGGGTTGTTTGTTTTATTAATATTAAGCTGCGTGAGCTGTTTATATATATTGGAGATTAAACCTTTGTCCATTGATTCGTTTGCGAATGTTTTCACCCATTCTGAGGGTTGCCTTTTTCCATCCCCGTTTTTTTAACCAAAAAAGAAAGAAAGCAAAAGAAGCAGAACACTAATGTGCGTGAAATATGCCTCTTTAAACTGTCGTTTTGAAATATGGACGTCTTTTGAATTTTTTGGTCGATATATGACCCTAGGATTTGTTTTCAGGGCAGGTGTCATTTACAGGCCTGCAACGATTTTGAATATCCACTGACCATTAGCGCTGGGATTAAAGCTGCTGTTGTGTGAAACGGCCACAAGGTGGCAGCAGTTCTCGCTTACCAAATCTGGTTACTAGGGCCACAGAGCCTCAATGGAAGTCCTGTTCTAGATTGGAATTTAGAATGGAATGTGCCAGGAGAAAGCCCCTCAAGTTTGTCTCACTACTTCTTGTTCGTGTTTTTAATTTAATTTTTTATTTTTTATTACAGCAAGTTTGATGACAACGTTTGGCTTCTTGTAGGTGTGCAAGATGTGGTTCTTTTACACATATACATAGGTCTGTTCTTCCTGGGACCCTTTTCCCATGTACGTTATGACAGAATGTTGAGTAGTCTTCTCTTGGTATTCCGTAGGTCTTTGGTGATTATATATTTCACCTGTGTTTGTATATGTCTGTTAACCCCGATATCCTAATGAATCCAATCCTCACACCTTTCCATTGGTGAACCATAAGTTTGTTTAATGAATCTGTGATTGCCCTTCTCCGTGGAAATATCTGCCCTGGTATCAATTTTTAGGTAACACCTATAAGTGATATCCTACGATATGTGTCTTTCACTTTCTGACTTACTACAAGTCACGTGATTACCTCTAGACTCATCTACGGTGCTGCAAATGGCATTGTGTCCTTTTTTCCCTTGGCTAATATTCTGTCTTAGCGAGGTCCTTTTTCTGCAATGTGATTCCCTGAGGGCTGAGGATTAGCTGACCTGGGCAGCCTGACCCTGCCGGCAAGCCCTCCCCAAGTGTGCCTGGGTTGAGGTCAATATAAACTGCACTCCAGGCAGCAATAGCCCCTGCAGTTGTGCCTGACTCCATATTCTCTGCTCCGTCAGCAGTCTTGGGGCTGTGCTGGTGGGAGGGTGTGAGGGTCCACGGCTTTGTTGGTGGCCCGGTGTGAGTGGGGCTCTGCTGGACTTTCTGCAGGAGTTGCCAGGCTGCCACCTGTAAAGAAGAGGATGTGTCACCCATAACTTCCACTGGAATTTCTCTCCGGGCTGAGGAAGGAAAAAAAGGAGTGGGGGCCGGGACAGGAGGGGTATCTCAGGCAGGGAAATGGAAAGCTTCCAGAAGAGCGCCCGGGGCCAGGACCATCCTGGCTGGCCTGCAGGCAGCAAGTTGGCCTGCGTGCTGTCGCTGGTGTGGCTCCACGGCCCTTCCTCCAGGCTTTCAAGCCCTTGTACATATTCAGGTGTTTTACCTGGGAAGGGTGGGAACAGTTCAGTAGCAGCTGGCCTGGGGCTCAGCTCACGTTTACTCACAGAGGCCTCGGCATGGTCCCCCAGCTTTGCAGTGAGGACGCTCCTTGCATGGGGGGACGGGGCTGTTGGTTGTATGGAAGATGATTCCCCACCACTGACCAATTTCAGAATTGTTTACTGCTGGAACAAGTGCCTAGGTAGTGTTTTCCTCTGTATAACTGTTTGGTTTAGGATTTATTTTTTTGTTTTTTGGTTCAAGTTAGATTTTATTCCTCTTTTATATATTTATAGATATAAGCATGGGAATAATTCATTCATATAAATACATCTGTGTGAATGGAAGAACTTTTTCCTGTTTTATTTTTAAAAATTTTGAAATTTAATTTTGTTTATTTCTTTATGCAGCAGGTTACTATTAGTTATATATTTTATGCATATACATGTATACAGGTCCATCCCAATCTCCCAACTCATCCCACCACCACCACCCCATGGCTTCCGCACTTGGTGTCCATACGTTTGTTCTCTACCTCTGTGTCTCTATTTCTGTCCTGCATACCAGTTCATCTGTACCATTTTTCTAGGTTCCACCTATATGCATTAATATACAATATTTGTTTTTCTCTTTCTGACTTACTTCACTCTGTATGACAGTCTCTAGATCCATCGACTTCTCTACAAATGACCCAGTTTCATTCCTTTTTATGGCTGAACAATATTCCATTTTATATATGTACCACATCTTTATCCATTCGTCTTTCTGTGGGCATTTAGGTTGCTTCCATTACCTGGCTATTGTAAATTGTGCTGCAATGAACATTGTGGTGAATGTGTCTTTTTGATTTATGGTTTTCTCTGGGTATATGCCCAAAAGTGGGATTGCAGGCTCCTATGGTAATTCTCTTTTTAGTTATTTAAAGGAACATCCATACTGTTCTCCATAGTGAGTGTATCAATTTACCTTCCCACCAATAGTGGAAGAGGGTTCCTTTTGTCCACACCATCCCCGGAATTTGTTGTTTGTAGATTTGCTGATGATGCCGATTCTAACAGGTGTGAGGTCATACCTCATTGTCGTTTGGATTTGCATTTCTCTAATAATTAGTGATGTTGAGCAGCTTTTCATGTGCGTCTTGGCCATCTCTGTGACTTCTTTAAAGAAACGTCTATATAGATCTTCTGCCCATTTTTGTACTGGGTTGTTTGTTTTATTAATATTAAGCTGCGTGAGCTGTTTATATATATTGGAGATTAAACCTTTGTCCATTGATTCGTTTGCGAACGTTTTCGCCCATTCTGAGGCTTGCCTTTTTCCATTCCCGTTTTTTTAACCAAAAAAGAAAGAAAGCAAAAGAAGCAGAACACTAATGTGCGTGAAATATGCCTCTTGAAACAGTCGTTTTGAAATATGGACGTCTTTTGCATTTTTTGGTCGGTATATGACCCCAGGATTTGTTTTCAGGGCAGGTGTCATTTACAGGCCTGCAACGATTTTGAATATCCACTGACCATTAGCGCTGGGATTAAAGCTGCTGTTGTGTGAAACGGCCACAAGGTGGCAGCAGTTCTCGCTTACCAAATCTGGTTACTAGGGCCACAGAGCCTCAATGGAAGTCCTGTTCTAGATTGGAATTTAGAATGGAATGTGCCAGGAGAAAGCCCCTCAAGTTTGTCTCACTACTTCTTGTTCGTGTTTTTAATTTAATTTTTTATTTTTTATTACAGCAAGTTTGATGACAACGTTTGGCTTGTTGTAGGTGTGCAAGATGTGGTTCTTTTACACATATACATAGGTCTGTTCTTCCTGGGACCCTTTTCCCATGTACGTTATGACAGAATGTTGAGTAGTCTTCTCTTGGTATTCCGTAGGTCTTTGGTGATTATATATTTCACCTGTGTTTGTATATGTCTGTTAACCCCGATATCCTAATGAATCCAATCCTCACACCTTTCCATTGGTGAACCATAAGTTTGTTTAATGAATCTGTGATTGCCCTTCTCCGTGGAAATATCTGCCCTGGTATCAATTTTTAGGTAACACCTATAAGTGATATCCTACGATATGTGTCTTTCACTTTCTGACTTACTACAAGTCACGTGATTACCTCTAGACTCATCTACGGTGCTGCAAATGGCATTGTGTCCTTTTTTCCCTTGGCTAATATTCTGTCTTAGTGAGGTCCTTTTTCTGCAATGTGATTCCCTGAGGGCTGAGGATTAGCTGACCTGGGCAGCCTGACCCTGCCGGCAAGCCCTCCCCAGGTGTGCCTGGGTTGAGGTCAATATAAACAGCACTCCAGGCAGCAATAGCCCCTGCAGTTGTGCCTGACTCCATATTCTCTGCCCCGTCAGCAGTCTTGGGGCTGTGCTGGTGGGAGGGTGTGAGGGTCCACGGCTTTGTTGGTGGCCCGGTGTGAGTGGGGCTCTGCTGGACTTTCTGCAGGAGTTGCCAGGCTGCCACCTGTAAAGAAGAGGATGTGTCACCCATAACTTCCACTGGAATTTCTCTCCGGGCTGAGGAAGGAAAAAAAGGAGTGGGGGCCGGGACAGGAGGGGTATCTCAGGCAGGGAAATGGAAAGCTTCCAGAAGAGCGCCCGGGGCCAGGACCATCCTGGCTGGCCTGCAGGCAGCAAGTTGGCCTGCGTGCTGTCGCTGGTGTGGCTCCACGGCCCTTCCTCCAGGCTTTCAAGCCCTTGTACATATTCAGGTGTTTTACCTGGGAAGGGTGGGAACAGTTCAGTAGCAGCTGGCCTGGGGCTCAGCTCACGTTTACTCACAGAGGCCTCGGCATGGTCCCCCAGCTTCGCAGTGAGGACACTCCTTGCATGGGGGGACGGGGCTGTTGGTTGTATGGAAGATGATTCCCCACCACTGACCAATTTCAGAATTGTTTACTGCTGGAACAAGTGCCTAGGTAGTGTTTTCCTCTGTATAACTGTTTGGTTTAGGATTTATTTTTTTGTTTTTTGGTTCAAGTTAGATTTTATTCCTCTTTTATATATTTATAGATATAAGCATGGGAATAATTCATTCATATCAATACATCTGTGTGAATGGAAGAACTTTTTCCTGTTTTATTTTTAAAAATTTTGAAATTTAATTTTGTTTATTTCTTTATGCAGCAGGTTACTATTAGTTATATATTTTATGCATATACATGTATACAGGTCCATCCCAATCTCCCAACTCATCCCACCACCACCAAACCATGGCTTCCCCCACTTGGTGTCCATACGTTTGTTCTCTACCTCTGTGTCTCTATTTCTGTCCTGAATACCAGTTCATCTGTACCATTTTTCTAGGTTCCACCTATATGCATTAATATACAATATTTGTTTTTCTCTTTCTGACTTACTTCACTCTGTATGACAGTCTCTAGATCCATCGACTTCTCTACAAATGACCCAGTTTCATTCCTTTTTATGGCTGAGAAATATTCCATTTTATATATGTACCACATCTTTATCCATTCGTCTTTCTGTGGGCATTTAGGTTGCTTCCATTACCTGGCTATTGTAAATTGTGCTGCAATGAACATTGTGGTGAATGTGTCTTTTTGATTTATGGTTTTCTCTGGGTATATGCCCAAAAGTGGGATTGCAGGCTCCTATGGTAATTCTCTTTTTAGTTATTTAAAGGAACATCCATACTGTTCTCCATAGTGAGTGTATCAATTTACCTTCCCACCAATAGTGGAAGAGGGATCCTTTTGTCCACACCATCCCCGGAATTTGTTGTTTGTAGATTTGCTGATGATGCCGATTCTAACAGGTGTGAAGTCATACCTCATTGTCGTTTGGATTTGCATTTCTCTAATAATTAGTGATGTTGAGCAGCTTTTCATGTGCGTCTTGGCCATCTCTGTGACTTCTTTAAAGAAACGTCTATATAGATCTTCTGCCCATTTTTGTACTGGGTTGTTTGTTTTATTAATATTAAGCTGCGTGAGCTGTTTATATATATTGGAGATTAAACCTTTGTCCATTGATTCGTTTGCGAACGTTTTCGCCCATTCTGAGGCTTGCCTTTTTCCATTCCCGTTTTTTTAACCAAAAAAGAAAGAAAGCAAAAGAAGCAGAACACTAATGTGCGTGAAATATGCCTCTTGAAACAGTCGTTTTGAAATATGGACGTCTTTTGCATTTTTTGGTCGGTATATGACCCCAGGATTTGTTTTCAGGGCAGGTGTCATTTACAGGCCTGCAACGATTTTGAATATCCACTGACCATTAGCGCTGGGATTAAAGCTGCTGTTGTGTGAAACGGCCACAAGGTGGCAGCAGTTCTCGCTTACCAAATCTGGTTACTAGGGCCACAGAGCCTCAATGGAAGTCCTGTTCTAGATTGGAATTTAGAATGGAATGTGCCAGGAGAAAGCCCCTCAAGTTTGTCTCACTACTTCTTGTTCGTGTTTTTAATTTAATTTTTTATTTTTTATTACAGCAAGTTTGATGACAACGTTTGGCTTCTTGTAGGTGTGCAAGATGTGGTTCTTTTACACATATACATAGGTCTGTTCTTCCTGGGACCCTTTTCCCATGTACGTTATGACAGAATGTTGAGTAGTCTTCTCTTGGTATTCCGTAGGTCTTTGGTGATTATATATTTCACCTGTGTTTGTATATGTCTGTTAACCCCGATATCCTAATGAATCCAATCCTCACACCTTTCCATTGGTGAACCATAAGTTTGTTTAATGAATCTGTGATTGCCCTTCTCCGTGGAAATATCTGCCCTGGTATCAATTTTTAGGTAACACCTATAAGTGATATCCTACGATATGTGTCTTTCACTTTCTGACTTACTACAAGTCACGTGATTACCTCTAGACTCATCTACGGTGCTGCAAATGGCATTGTGTCCTTTTTTCCCTTGGCTAATATTCTGTCTTAGCGAGGTCCTTTTTCTGCAATGTGATTCCCTGAGGGCTGAGGATTAGCTGACCTGGGCAGCCTGACCCTGCCGGCAAGCCCTCCCCAGGTGTGCCTGCGTTGAGGTCAATATAAACAGCACTCCAGGCATCAATAGCACCTGCAGTTGTGCCTGACTCCATATTCTCTGCCCCGCCAGCAGTCTTGGGGCTGTGCTGGTGGGAGGGTGTGAGGGTCCACGGCTTTGTTGGTGGCCCGGTGTGAGTGGGGCTCTGCTGGACTTTCTGCAGGAGTTGCCAGGCTGCCACCTGTAAAGAAGAGGATGTGTCACCCATAACTTCCACTGGAATTTCTCTCCGGGCTGAGGAAGGAAAAAAAGGAGTGGGGGCCGGGACAGGAGGGGTATCTCAGGCAGGGAAATGGAAAGCTTCCAGAAGAGCGCCAGGGGCCAGGACCATCCTGGCTGGCCTGCAGGCAGCAAGTTGGCCTGCGTGCTGTCGCTGGTGTGGCTCCACGGCCCTTCCTCCATGCTTTCAAGCCCTTGTACATATTCAGGTGTTTTACCTGGGAAGGGTGGGAACAGTTCAGTAGCAGCTGGCCTGGGGCTCAGCTCACGTTTACTCACAGAGGCCTTGGCATGGTCCCCCAGCTTTGCAGTGAGGATGCTCCTTGCATGGGGGTACGGGGCTGTTGGTTGTATGGAAGATGATTCCCCACCACTGACCAATTTCAGAATTGTTTACTGCTGGAACAAGTGCCTAGGTAGTGTTTTCCTCTGTATAACTGTTTGGTTTAGGATTTATTTTTTTGTTTTTTGGTTCAAGTTAGATTTTATTCCTCTTTTATATATTTATAGATATAAACATGGGAATAATTCATTCATATAAATACATCTGTGTGAATGGAAGAACTTTTTCCTGTTTTATTTTTAAAAATTTTGAAATTTAATTTTGTTTATTTCTTTATGCAGCAGGTTACTATTAGTTATATATTTTATGCATACACATGTATACAGGTCCATCCCAATCTCCCAACTCATCCCACCACCACCACCCCATGGCTTCCCCCACTTGGTGTCCATACGTTTTTTCTCTACCTCTGTGTCTCTATTTCTGTCCTGCATACCAGTTCATCTGTACCATTTTTCTAGGTTCCACCTATATGCATTAATATACAATATTTGTTTTTCTCTTTCTGACTTACTTCACTCTGTATGACAGTCTCTAGATCCATCGACTTCTCTACAAATGACCCAGTTTCATTCCTTTTTATGGCTGAGCAATATTCCATTTTATATATGTACCACATCTTTATCCATTCGTCTTTCTGTGGGCATTTAGGTTGCTTCCATTACCTGGCTATTGTAAATTGTGCTGCAATGAACATTGTGGTGAATGTGTCTTTTTGATTTATGGTTTTCTCTGGGTATATGCCCAAAAGTGGGATTGCAGGCTCCTATGGTAATTCTCTTTTTAGTTATTTAAAGGAACATCCATACTGTTCTCCATAGTGAGTGTATCAATTTACCTTCCCACCAATAGTGGAAGAGGGTTCCTTTTGTCCACACCATTCACGGAATTTGTTGTTTGTAGATTTGCTGATGATGCCGATTCTAACAGGTGTGAGGTCATACCTCATTGTCATTTGGATTTGCATTTCTCTAATAATTAGTGATGTTGAGCAGCTTTTCATGTGCGTCTTGGCCATCTCTGTGACTTCTTTAAAGAAACGTCTATATAGATCTTCTGCCCATTTTTGTACTGGGTTGTTTGTTTTATTAATATTAAGCTGCGTGAGCTGTTTATATATATTGGAGATTAAACCTTTGTCCATTGATTCGTTTGCGAACGTTTTCGCCCATTCTGAGGCTTGCCTTTTTCCATTCCCGTTTTTTTAACCAAAAAAGAAAGAAAGCAAAAGAAGCAGAACACTAATGTGCGTGAAATATGCCTCTTGAAACAGTCGTTTTGAAATATGGACGTCTTTTGCATTTTTTGGTCGGTATATGACCCTAGGATTTGTTTTCAGAGCAGGTGTCATTTACAGGCCTGCAACGATTTTGAATATCCACTGACCATTAGTGCTGGGATTAAAGCTGCTGTTGTGTGAAACGGCCACAAGGTGGCAGCAGTTCTCGCTTACCAAATCTGGTTACTAGGGCCACAGAGCCTCAATGGAAGTCCTGTTCTAGATTGGAATTTAGAATGGAATGTGCCAGGAGAAAGCCCCTCAAGTTTGTCTCACTACTTCTTGTTCGTGTTTTTAATTTAATTTTTTATTTTTTATTACAGCAAGTTTGATGACAACGTTTGGCTTGTTGTAGGTGTGCAAGATGTGGTTCTTTTACACATATACATAGGTCTGTTCTTCCTGGGACCCTTTTCCCATGTACGTTATGACAGAATGTTGAGTAGTCTTCTCTTGGTATTCCGTAGGTCTTTGGTGATTATATATTTCACCTGTGTTTGTATATGTCTGTTAACCCCGATATCCTAATGAATCCAATCCTCACACCTTTCCATTGGTGAACCATAAGTTTCTTTAATGAATCTCTGATTGCCCTTCTCCGTGGAAATATCTGCCCTGGTATCAATTTTTAGGTAACACCTATAAGTGATATCCTACGATATGTGTCTTTCACTTTCTGACTTACTACAAGTCACGTGATTACCTCTAGACTCATCTACGGTGCTGCAAATGGCATTGTGTCCTTTCTTCCCTTGGCTAATATTCTGTCTTAGCGAGGTCCTTTTTCTGCAATGTGATTCCCTGAGGGCTGAGGATTAGCTGACCTGGGCAGCCTGACCCTGCCGGCAAGCCCTCCCCAGGTGTGCCTGGGTTGAGGTCAATATAAACAGCACTCCAGGCAGCAATAGCCCCTGCAGTTGTGCCTGACTCCATATTCTCTGCCCCGTCAGCAGTCTTGGGGCTGTGCTGGTGGGAGGGTGTGAGGGTCCACGGCTTTGTTGGTGGCCCGGTGTGAGTGGGGCTCTGCTGGACTTTCTGCAGGAGTTGCCAGGCTGCCACCTGTAAAGAAGAGGATGTGTCACCCATAACTTCCACTGGAATTTCTCTCCGGGCTGAGGAAGGAAAAAAAGGAGTGGGGGCCGGGACAGGAGGGGTATCTCAGGCAGGGAAATGGAAAGCTTCCAGAAGAGCGCCCGGGGCCAGGACCATCCTGGCTGGCCTGCAGGCAGCAAGTTGGCCTGCGTGCTGTCGCTGGTGTGGCTCCACGGCCCTTCCTCCAGGCTTTCAAGCCCTTGTACATATTCAGGTGTTTTACCTAGGAAGGGTGGGAACAGTTCAGTAGCAGCTGGCCTAGGGCTCAGCTGACGTTTACTCACAGAGGCCTCGGCATGGTCCCCCAGCTTTGCAGTGAGGACGCTCCTTGCATGGGGGGACGGGGCTGTTGGTTGTATGGAAGATGATTCCCCACCACTGACCAATTTCAGAATTGTTTACTGCTGGAACAAGTGCCTAGGTAGTGTTTTCCTCTGTATAACTGTTTGGTTTAGGATGTATTTTTTTGTTTTTTGGTTCAAGTTAGATTTTATTCCTCTTTTATATATTTATAGATATAAGCATGGGAATAATTCATTCATATAAATACATCTGTGTGAATGGAAGAACTTTTTCCTGTTTTATATTTAAAAATTTTGAAATTTAATTTTGTTTATTTCTTTATGCAGCAGGTTACTATTAGTTATATATTTTATGCATATACATGTATACAGGTCCATCCCAATCTCCCAACTCATCCCACCACCACCACCCCATGGATTCCCCCACTTGGTGTCCATACGTTTGTTCTCTACCTCTGTGTCTCTATTTCTGTCCTGCATACCAGTTCATCTGTACCATTTTTCTAGGTTCCACCTATATGCATTAATATACAATATTTGTTTTTCTCTTTCTGACTTACTTCACTCTGTATGACAGTCTCTAGATCCATCGACTTCTCTACAAATGACCCAGTTTCATTCCTTTTTATGGCTGAGCAATATTCCATTTTATATATGTACCACATCTTTATCCATTCGTCTTTCTGTGGGAATTTAGGTTGCTTCCATTACCTGGCTATTGTAAATTGTGCTGCAATGAACATTGTGGTGAATGTGTCTTTTTGATTTATGGTTTTCTCTGGGTATATGCCCAAAAGTGGGATTGCAGGCTCCTATGGTAATTCTCTTTTTAGTTATTTAAAGGAACATCCATACTGCTCTCCATAGTGAGTGTATCAATTTACCTTCCCACCAATAGTGGAAGAGGGTTCCTTTTGTCCACACCATCCCCGGAATTTGTTGTTTGTAGATTTGCTGATGATGCCGATTCTAACAGGTGTGAGGTCATACCTCATTGTCGTTTGGATTTGCATTTCTCTAATAATTAGTGATGTTGAGCAGCTTTTCATGTGCGTCTTGGCCATCTCTGTGACTTCTTTAAAGAAACGTCTATATAGATCTTCTGCCCATTTTTGTACTGGGTTGTTTGTTTTATTAATATTAAGCTGCGTGAGCTGTTTATATATATTGGAGATTAAACCTTTGTCCATTGATTCGTTTGCGAACGTTTTCGCCCATTCTGAGGCTTGCCTTTTTCCATTCCCGTTTTTTTAACCAAAAAAGAAAGAAAGCAAAAGAAGCAGAACACTAATGTGCGTGAAATATGCCTCTTGAAACAGTCGTTTTGAAATATGGACGTCTTTTGCATTTTTTGGTCGGTATATGACCCCAGGATTTGTTTTCAGGGCAGGTGTCATTTACAGGCCTGCAACGATTTTGAATATCCACTGACCATTAGCGCTGGGATTAAAGCTGCTGTTGTGTGAAACGGCCACAAGGTGGCAGCAGTTCTCGCTTACCAAATCTGGTTACTAGGGCCACAGAGCCTCAATGGAAGTCCTGTTCTAGATTGGAATTTAGAATGGAATGTGCCAGGAGAAAGTCCCTCAAGTTTGTCTCACTACTTCTTGTTCGTGTTTTTAATTTAATTTTTTATTTTTTATTACAGCAAGTTTGATGACAACGTTTGGCTTGTTGTAGGTGTGCAAGATGTGGTTCTTTTACACATATACATAGGTCTGTTCTTCCTGGGACCCTTTTCCCATGTACGTTATGACAGAATGTTGAGTAGTCTTCTCTTTGTATTCCGTAGGTCTTTGGTGATTATATATTTCACCTGTGTTTGTATATGTCTGTTAACCCCGATATCCTAATGAATCCAATCCTCACACCTTTCCATTGGTGAACCATAAGTTTGTTTAATGAATCTGTGACTGCCCTTCTCCGTGGAAATATCTGCCCTGGTATCAATTTTTAGGTAACACCTATAAGTGATATCCTACGATATGTGTCTTTCACTTTCTGACTTACTACAAGTCACGTGATTACCTCTAGACTCATCTACGGTGCTGCAAATGGCATTGTGTCCTTTTTTCCCTTGGCTAATATTCTGTCTTAGCGAGGTCCATTTTCTGCAGTGTGATTCCCTGAGGGCTGAGGATTAGCTGACCTGGGCAGCCTGACCCTGCCGGCAAGCCCTCCCCAGGTGTGCCTGGGTTGAGGTCAATATAAACTGCACTCCAGGCAGCAATAGCCCCTGCAGCTGTGCCTGACTCCATATTCTCTGCCCCGTCAGCAGTCTCGGGGCTGTGCTGGTGGGAGGGTGTGAGGGTCCACGGCTTTGTTGGTGGCCCGGTGTGAGTGGGGCTCTGCTGGACTTTCTGCAGGAGTTGCCAGGCTGCCACCTGTAAAGAAGAGGATGTGTCACCCATAACTTCCACTGGAATTTCTCTCCGGGCCGAGGAAGGAAAAAAAGGAGTGGGGGCCGGGACAGGAGGGGTATCTCAGGCAGGGAAATGGAAAGCTTCCAGAAGAGCGCCCGGGGCCAGGACCATCCTGGCTGGCCTGCAGGCAGCAAGTTGGCCTGCGTGCTGTCGCTGGTGTGGCTCCACGGCCCTTCCTCTAGGCTTTCAAGCCCTTGTACATATTCAGGTGTTTTACCTGGGAAGGGTGGGAACAGTTCAGTAGCAGCTGGCCTGGGGCTCAGCTCACGTTTACTCACAGAGGCCTCGGCATGGTCCCCAAGCTTTGCAGTGAGGACGCTCCTTGCATGGGGGGACGGGGCTGTTGGTTGTATGGAAGATGATTCCCCACCACTGACCAATTTCAGAATTGTTTACTGCTGGAACAAGTGCCTTGGTAGTGTTTTCCTCTGTATAACTGTTTGGTTTAGGGTTTTTTTTCTTTCTTGGTTCAAGTTAGATTTTATTCCTCGTTTATGTATTTATAGATATAAGCATGGGAATAATTCATTCATATAAATACATCTGTGTGAATGGAAGAACTTTCTTCTGTTTTATTTTTAAAAATGTTGAAATTTAATTTTATTTATTTCTTTATACAGCAGGTTACTATTAGTTATATATTTTATGCATATACATGTATACAGGTCCATCCCAATCTCACAACTCATCCCACCACCACCACCCCATGGCTTCCCCCACTTGGTGTCCATACGTTTGTTCTCTACCTCTGTGTCTCTATTTCTGTCCTGCATACCAGTTCATCTGTACCATTTTTCTAGGTTCCACATATATGCATTAATATACAATATTTGTTTTTCTCTTTCTGACTTAGTTCACTCTGTATGACAGTCTCTAGATCCATCGACTTCTCTACAAATGACCCAGTTTCATTCCTTTTTATGGCTGAGCAATATTCCATTTTATATATGTACCACATCTTTATCCATTCGTCTTTCTGTGGGCATTTAGGTTGCTTCCATTACCTGGCTATTGTAAATTGTGCTGCAATGAACATTGTGGTGAATGTGTCTTTTTGATTTATGGTTTTCTCTGGGTATATGCCCATAAGTGGGATTGCAGGCTCCTATGGTAATTCTCTTTTTAGTTATTTAAAGGAACATCCATACTGCTCTCCATAGTGAGTGTATCAATTTACCTTCCCACCAATAGTGGAAGAGGGTTCCTTTTGTCCACACCATCCCCGGAATTTGTTGTTTGTATATTTGCTGATGATGCCGATTCTAACAGGTGTGAGGTCATACCTCATTGTCGTTTGGATTTGCATTTCTCTAATAATTAGTGAGGTTGAGCAGCTTTTCATGTGCGTCTTGGCCATCTCTGTGACTTCTTTAAAGAAACGTCTATATAGATCTTCTGCCCATTTTTGTACTGGGTTGTTTGTTTTATTAATATTAAGCTGCATGAGCTGTTTATATATATTGGAGATTAAACCTTTGTCCATTGATTCGTTTGCGAACGTTTTCGCCCATTCTGAGGGTTACCTTTTTCCATCCCCGTTTTTTTTAACCAAAAAAGAAAGAAAGCAAAAGAAGCAGAACACTAATGTGCGTGAAATATGCCTCTTGAAACAGTCGTTTTGAAATATGGACGTCTTTTGAATTTTTTGGTCGGTATATGACCCCAGGATTTGTTTTCAGGGCAGGTGTCATTTACAGGCCTGCAACGATTTTGAATATCCACTGACCATTAGCGCTGGGATTAAAGCTGCTGTTGTGTGAAACGGCCACAAGGTGGCAGCAGTTCTCGCTTACCAAATCTGGTTACTAGGGCCACAGAGCCTCAATGGAAGTCCTGTTCTAGATTGGAATTTAGAATGGAATGTGCCAGGAGAAAGCCCCTCAAGTTTGTCTCACTACTTCTTGTTCGTGTTTTTAATTTAATTTTTTTATTTTTTATTACAGCAAGTTTGATGACAACGTTTGGCTTCTTGTAGGTGTGCAAGATGTGGTTCTTTTACACATATACATAGGTCTGTTCTTCCTGGGACCCTTTTCCCATGTACGTTATGACAGAATGTTGAGTAGTCTTCTCTTGGTATTCCGTAGGTCTTTGGTGATTATATATTTCACCTGTGTTTGTATATGTCTGTTAACCCCGATATCCTAATGAATCCAATTCTCACACCTTTCCATTGGTGAACCATAAGTTTGTTTAATGAATCTGTGATTGCCCTTCTCCGTGGAAATATCTGCCCTGGTATCAATTTTTAGGTAACACCTATAAGTGATATCCTACGATATGTGTCTTTCACTTTCTGACTTACTACAAGTCACGTGATTACCTCTAGACTCATCTACGGTGCTGCAAATGGCATTGTGTCCTTTTTTCCCTTGGCTAATATTCTGTCTTAGCGAGGTCCTTTTTCTGCAATGTGATTCCCTGAGGGCTGAGGATTAGCTGACCTGGGCAGCCTGACCCTGCCGGCAAGCCCTCCCCAGGTGTGCCTGGGTTGAGGTCAATATAAACAGCACTCCAGGCAGCAATATCCCCTGCAGTTGTGCCTGACTCCATATTCTCTGCCCCGTCAGCAGTCTTGGGGCTGTGCTGGTGGGAGGGTGTGAGGGTCCACGGCTTTGTTGGTGGCCCGGTGTGAGTGGGGCTCTGCTGGACTTTCTGCAGGAGTTGCCAGGCTGCCACCTGTAAAGAAGAGGATGTGTCACCCATAACTTCCACTGGAATTTCTCTCCGGGCTGAGGAAGGAAAAAAAGGAGTGGGGGCCGGGACAGGAGGGGTATCTCAGGCAGGGAAATGGAAAGCTTCCAGAAGAGCGCCCGGGGCCAGGACCATCCTGGCTGGCCTGCAGGCAGCAAGTTGGCCTGCGTGCTGTCGCTGGTGTGGCTCCACGGCCCTTCCTCTAGGCTTTCAAGCCCTTGTACATATTCAGGTGTTTTACCTGGGAAGGGTGGGAACAGTTCAGTAGCAGCTGGCCTGGGGCTCAGCTCACGTTTACTCACAGAGGCCTCGGCATGGCCCCCCAGCTTTGCAGTGAGGACGCTCCTTGCATGGGGGGACGGGGCTGTTGGTTGTATGGAAGATGATTCCCCACCACTGACCAATTTCAGAATTGTTTACTGCTGGAACAAGTGCCTAGGTAGTGTTTTCCTCTGTATAACTGTTTGGTTTAGGATTTATTTTTTTGTTTTTTGGTTCAAGTTAGATTTTATTCCTCTTTTATATATTTATAGATATAAGCATGGGAATAATTCATTCATATAAATACATCTGTGTGAATGGAAGAACTTTTTCCTGTTTTATTTTTAAAAATTTTGAAATTTAATTTTGTTTATTTCTTTATGCAGCAGGTTACTATTAGTTATATATTTTATGCATATACATGTATACAGGTCCATCCCAATCTCCCAACTCATCCCACCACCACCACCCCATGGATTCCCCCACTTGGTGTCCATACGTTTGTTCTCTACCTCTGTGTCTCTATTTCTGTCCTGCATACCAGTTCATCTGTACCATTTTTCTAGGTTCCACCTATATGCATTAATATACAATATTTGTTTTTCTCTTTCTGACTTACTTCACTCTGTATGACAGTCTCTAGATCCATCGACTTCTCTACAAATGACCCAGTTTCATTCCTTTTTATGGCTGAGCAATATTCCATTTTATATATGTACCACATCTTTATCCATTCGTCTTTCTGTGGGCATTTAGGTTGCTTCCATTACCTGGCTATTGTAAATTGTGCTGCAATGAACATTGTGGTGAATGTGTCTTTTTGATTTATGGTTTTCTCTGGGTATATGCCCAAAAGTGGGATTGCAGGCTCCTATGGTAATTCTCTTTTTAGTTATTTAAAGGAACATCCATACTGTTCTCCATAGTGAGTGTATCAATTTACCTTCCCACCAATAGTGGAAGAGGGTTCCTTTTGTCCACACTATCCCCGGAATTTGTTGTTTGTAGATTTGCTGATGATGCCGATTCTAACAGGTGTGAGGTCATACCTCATTGTCGTTTGGATTTGCATTTCTCTAATAATTAGTGATGTTGAGCAGCTTTTCATGTGCGTCTTGGCCATCTCTGTGACTTCTTTAAAGAAACGTCTATATAGATCTTCTGCCCATTTTTGTACTGGGTTGTTTGTTTTATTAATATTAAGCTGCATGAGCTGTTTATATATATTGGAGATTAAACCTTTGTCCATTGATTCGTTTGCGAACGTTTTCGCCCATTCTGAGGCTTGCCTTTTTCCATTCCCGTTTTTTTAACCAAAAAAGAAAGAAAGCAAAAGAAGCAGAACACTAATGTGCATGAAATATGCCTCTTGAAACAGTCGTTTTGAAATATGGACGTCTTTTGCATTTTTTGGTCGGTATATGACCCCAGGATTTGTTTTCAGGGCAGGTGTCATTTACAGGCCTGCAACGATTTTGAATATCCACTGACCATTAGCGCTGGGATTAAAGCTGCTGTTGTGTGAAACGGCCACAAGGTGGCAGCAGTTCTCGCTTACCAAATCTGGTTACTAGGGCCACAGAGCCTCAATGGAAGTCCTGTTCTAGATTGGAATTTAGAATGGAATGTGCCAGGAGAAAGCCCCTCAAGTTTGTCTCACTACTTCTTGTTCGTGTTTTTAATTTAATTTTTTATTTTTTATTACAGCAAGTTTGATGACAACGTTTGGCTTCTTGTAGGTGTGCAAGATGTGGTTCTTTTACACATATACATAGGTCTGTTCTTCCTGGGACCCTTTTCCCATGTACGTTATGACAGAATGTTGAGTAGTCTTCTCTTGGTATTCCGTAGGTCTTTGGTGATTATATATTTCACCTGTGTTTGTATATGTCTGTTAACCCCGATATCCTAATGAATCCAATCCTCACACCTTTCCATTGGTGAACCATAAGTTTGTTTAATGAATCTGTGACTGCCCTTCTCCGTGGAAATATCTGCCCTGGTATCAATTTTTAGGTAACACCTATAAGTGATATCCTACGATATGTGTCTTTCACTTTCTGACTTACTACAAGTCACGTGATTACCTCTAGACTCATCTACGGTGCTGCAAATGGCATTGTGTCCTTTTTTCCCTTGGCTAATATTCTGTCTTAGCGAAGTCCATTTTATGCAATGTGATTCCCTGGGGGCTGAGGATTAGCTGACCTGGGCAGCCTGACCCTGCCGGCAAGCCCTCCCCAGGTGTGCCTGGTTTGAGGTCAATATAAACAGCACTCCAGGCAGCAATAGCCCCTGCAGCTGTGCCTGACTCCATATTCTCTGCCCCGTCAGCAGTCTCGGGGCTGTGCTGGTGGGAGGGTGTGAGTGTCCACGGCTTTGTTGGTGGCCCGGTGTGAGTGGGGCTCTGCTGGACTTTCTGCAGGAGTTGCCAGGCTGCCACCTGTAAAGAAGAGGATGTGTCACCCATAACTTCCACTGGAATTTCTCTCCGGGCCGAGGAAGGAAACAAAGGAGTGGGGGCCGGGACAGGAGGGGTATCTCAGGCAGGGAAATGGAAAGCTTCCAGAAGAGCGCCCGGGGCCAGGACCATCCTGGCTGGCCTGCAGGCAGCAAGTTGGCCTGCGTGCTGTCGCTGGTGTGGCTCCACGGCCCTTCCTCTAGGCTTTCAAGCCCTTGTACATATTCAGGTGTTTTACCTGGGAAGGGTGGGAACAGTTCAGTAGCAGCTGGCCTGGGGCTCAGCTCACGTTTACTCACAGAGGCCTTGGCATGGTCCCCCAACTTTGCAGTGAGGACGCTCCTTGCATGGGGGTACCGGGCTGTTGGTTGTATGGAAGATGATTCCCCACCACTGACCAATTTCAGAATTGTTTACTGCTGGAACAAGTGCCTTGGTAGTGTTTTCCTCTGTATAACTGTTTGGTTTAGGTTTTTTTTCTTTCTTGGTTCAAGTTAGATTTATTCCTCATTTATGTATTTATAGATATAAGCATGGGAATAATTCATTCATATAAATACATCTGTGTGAATGGAAGAACTTTCTTCTGTTTTATTTTTAAAAATTTTGAAATTTTATTTTATTTATTTATTTATACAGCAGGTTACTATTAGTTATATATTTTATGCATATACATGTATACAGGTCCATCCCAATCTCCCAACTCATCCCACCACCACCACCCCATGGCTTCCCCCACTTGGTGTCCATACGTTTGTTCTCTACCTCTGTGTCTCTATTTCTGTCCTGCATACCAGTTCATCTGTACCATTTTTCTAGGTTCCACCTATATGCATTAATATACAATATTTGTTTTTCTCTTTCTGACTTACTTCACTCTGTATGACAGTCTCTAGATCCATCGACTTCTCTACAAATGACCCAGTTTCATTCCTTTTTATGGCTGAGCAATATTCCATTTTATATATGTACCACATCTTTATCCATTCGTCTTTCTGTGGGCATTTAGGTTGCTTCCATTACCTGGCTATTGTAAATTGTGCTGCAATGAACATTGTGGTGAATGTGTCTTTGTGATTTATGGTTTTCTCTGGGTATATGCCCAAAAGTGGGATTGCAGGCTCCTATGGTAATTCTCTTTTTAGTTATTTAAAGGAACATCCATACTGTTCTCCATAGTGAGTGTATCAATTTACCTTCCCACCAATAGTGGAAGAGGGTTCCTTTTGTCCACACCATCCCCGGAATTTGTTGTTTGTAGATTTGCTGATGATGCCGATTCTAACAGGTGTGAGGTCATACCTCATTGTCGTTTGGATTTGCATTTCTCTAATAATTAGTGATGTTGAGCAGCTTTTCATGTGCGTCTTGGCCATCTCTGTGACTTCTTTAAAGAAACGTCTATATAGATCTTCTGCCCATTTTTGTACTGGGTTGTTTGTTTTATTAATATTAAGCTGCGTGAGCTGTTTATATATATTGGAGATTAAACCTTTGTCCATTGATTCGTTTGCGAACGTTTTCGCCCATTCTGAGGCTTGCCTTTTTCCATTCCCGTTTTTTTAACCAAAAAAGAAAGAAAGCAAAAGAAGCAGAACACTAATGTGCGTGAAATATGCCTCTTGAAACAGTCGTTTTGAAATATGGACGTCTTTTGCATTTTTTGGTCGGTATATGACCCCAGGATTTGTTTTCAGGGCAGGTGTCATTTACAGGCCTGCAACGATTTTGAATATCCACTGACCATTAGTGCTGGGATTAAAGCTGCTGTTGTGTGAAACGGCCACAAGGTGGCAGCAGTTCTCGCTTACCAAATCTGGTTACTAGGGCCACAGAGCCTCAATGGAAGTCCTGTTCTAGATTGGAATTTAGAATGGAATGTGCCAGGAGAAAGCCCCTCAAGTTTGTCTCACTACTTCTTGTTCGTGTTTTTAATTTAATTTTTTATTTTTTATTACAGCAAGTTTGATGACAACGTTTGGCTTGTTGTAGGTGTGCAAGATGTGGTTCTTTTACACATATACATAGGTCTGTTCTTCCTGGGACCCTTTTCCCATGTACGTTATGACAGAATGTTGAGTAGTCTTCTCTTGGTATTCCGTAGGTCTTTGGTGATTATATATTTCACCTGTGTTTGTATATGTCTGTTAACCCCGATATCCTAATGAATCCAATCCTCACACCTTTCCATTGGTGAACCATAAGTTTGTTTAATGAATCTGTGACTGCCCTTCTCCGTGGAAATATCTGCCCTGGTATCAATTTTTAGGTAACACCTATAAGTGATATCCTACGATATGTGTCTTTCACTTTCTGACTTACTACAAGTCACGTGATTACCTCTAGACTCATCTACGGTGCTGCAAATGGCATTGTGTCCTTTTTTCCCTTGGCTAATATTCTGTCTTAGCGAGGTCCATTTTCTGCAATGTGATTCCCTGGGGGCTGAGTATTAGCTGACCTGGGCAGCCTGACCCTGCCGGCAAGCCCTCCCCAGGTGTGCCTGGTTTGAGGTCAATATAAACAGCACTCCAGGCAGCAATAGCCCCTGCAGCTGTGCCTGACTCCATATTCTCTGCCCCGTCAGCAGTCTCGGGGCTGTGCTGGTGGGAGGGTGTGAGGGTCCACGGCTTTGTTGGTGGCCCGGTGTGAGTGGGGCTCTGCTGGACTTTCTGCAGGAGTTGCCAGGCTGCCACCTGTAAAGAAGAGGATGTGTCACCCATAACTTCCACTGGAATTTCTCTCCGGGCCGAGGAAGGAAACAAAGGAGTGGGGGCCGGGACAGGAGGGGTATCTCAGGCAGGGAAATGGAAAGCTTCCAGAAGAGCGCCCGGGGCCAGGACCATCCTGGCTGGCCTGCAGGCAGCAAGTTGGCCTGCGTGCTGTCGCTGGTGTGGCTCCACGGCCCTTCCTCTAGGCTTTCAAGCCCTTGTACATATTCAGGTGTTTTACCTGGGAAGGGTGGGAACAGTTCAGTAGCAGCTGGCCTGGGGCTCAGCTCACGTTTACTCACAGAGGCCTTGGCATGGTCCCCCAACTTTGCAGTGAGGACGCTCCTTGCATGGGGGGACGGGGCTGTTGGTTGTATGGAAGATGATTCCCCACCACTGACCAATTTCAGAATTGTTTACTGCTGGAACAAGTGCCTTGGTAGTGTTTTCCTCTGTATAACTGTTTGGTTTAGGTTTTTTTTTCTTTCTTGGTTCAAGTTAGATTTATTCCTCGTTTATGTATTTATAGATATAAGCATGGGAATAATTCATTCATATAAATACATCTGTGTGAATGGAAGAACTTTCTTCTGTTTTATTTTTAAAAATTTTGAAATTTAATTTTATTTATTTCTTTATACAGCAGGTTACTATTAGTTATATATTTTATGCATATACATGTATACAGGTCCATCCCAATCTCCCAACTCATCCCACCACCACCACCCCATGGCTTCCCCCACTTGGTGTCCATACGTTTGTTCTCTACCTCTGTGTCTCTATTTCTGTCCTGCATACCAGTTCATCTGTACCATTTTTCTAGGTTCCACCTATATGCATTAATATACAATATTTGTTTTTCTCTTTCTGACTTACTTCACTCTGTATGACAGTCTCTAGATCCATCGACTTCTCTACAAATGACCCAGTTTCATTCCTTTTTATGGCTGAGCAATATTCCATTTTATATATGTACCACATCTTTATCCATTCGTCTTTCTGTGGGCATTTAGGTTGCTTCCATTACCTGGCTATTGTAAATTGTGCTGCAATGAACATTGTGGTGAATGTGTCTTTTTGATTTATGGTTTTCTCTGGGTATATGCCCAAAAGTTGGATTGCAAGCTCCTATGGTAATTCTCTTTTAAGTTATTTAAAGGAACCTCCATACTGCTCTCCATAGTGAGTGTATCAATTTACCTTCCCACCAATAGTGGAAGAGGGTTCCTTTTGTCCACACCATCCCCGGAATTTGTTGTTTGTAGATTTGCTGATGATGCCGATTCTAACAGGTGTGAGGTCATACCTCATTGTCGTTTGGATTTGCATTTCTCTAATAATTAGTGATGTTGAGCAGCTTTTCATGTGCGTCTTGGCCATCTCTGTGACTTCTTTAAAGAAACGTCTATATAGATCTTCTGCCCATTTTTGTACTGGGTTGTTTGTTTTATTAATATTAAGCTGCGTGAGCTGTTTATATATATTGGAGATTAAACCTTTGTCCATTGATTCGTTTGCGAACGTTTTCGCCCATTCTGAGGCTTGCCTTTTTCCATTCCCGTTTTTTTAACCAAAAAAGAAAGAAAGCAAAAGAAGCAGAACACTAATGTGCGTGAAATATGCCTCTTGAAACAGTCGTTTTGAAATATGGACGTCTTTTGCATTTTTTGGTCGGTATATGACCCCAGGATTTGTTTTCAGGGCAGGTGTCATTTACAGGCCTGCAACGATTTTGAATATCCACTGACCATTAGCGCTGGGATTAAAGCTGCTGTTGTGTGAAACGGCCACAAGGTGGCAGCAGTTCTCGCTTACCAAATCTGGTTACTAGGGCCACAGAGCCTCAATGGAAGTCCTGTTCTAGATTGGAATTTAGAATGGAATGTGCCAGGAGAAAGCCCCTCAAGTTTGTCTCACTACTTCTTGTTCGTGTTTATAATTTAATTTTTTATTTTTTATTACAGCAAGTTTGATGACAACGTTTGGCTTCTTGTAGGTGTGCAAGATGTGGTTCTTTTACACATATACATAGGTCTGTTCTTCCTGGGACCCTTTTCCCATGTACGTTATGACAGAATGTTGAGTAGTCTTCTCTTGGTATTCCGTAGGTCTTTGGTGATTATATATTTCACCTGTGTTTGTATATGTCTGTTAACCCCGATATCCTAATGAATCCAATCCTCACACCTTTCCATTGGTGAACCATAAGTTTGTTTAATGAATCTGAGACTGCCCTTCTCCGTGGAAATATCTGCCCTGGTATCAATTTTTAGGTAACACCTATAAGTGATATCCTACGATATGTGTCTTTCACTTTCTGACTTACTACAAGTCACGTGATTACCTCTAGACTCATCTACGGTGCTGCAAATGGCATTGTGTCCTTTTTTCCCTTGGCTAATATTCTGTCTTAGCGAGGTCCATTTTCTGCAGTGTGATTCCCTGAGGGCTGAGGATTAGCTGACCTGGGCAGCCTGACCCTGCCGGCAAGCCCTCCCCAGGTGTGCCTGGGTTGAGGTCAATATAAACTGCACTCCAGGCAGCAATAGCCCCTGCAGCTGTGCCTGACTCCATATTCTCTGCCCCGTCAGCAGTCTCGGGGCTGTGCTGGTGGGAGGGTGTGAGGGTCCACGGCTTTGTTGGTGGCCCGGTGTGAGTGGGGCTCTGCTGGACTTTCTGCAGGAGTTGCCAGGCTGCCACCTGTAAAGAAGAGGATGTGTCACTCATAACTTCCACTGGAATTTCTCTCCGGGCCGAGGAAGGAAAAAAAGGAGTGGGGGCCGGGACAGGAGGGGTATCTCAGGCAGGGAAATGGAAAGCTTCCAGAAGAGCGCCAGGGGCCAGGACCATCCTGGCTGGCCTGCAGGCAGCAAGTTGGCCTGCGTGCTGTCGCTGGTGTGGCTCCACGGCCCTTCCTCTAGGCTTTCAAGCCCTTGTACATATTCAGGTGTTTTACCTGGGAAGGGTGGGAACAGTTCAGTAGCAGCTGGCCTGGGGCTCAGCTCACGTTTACTCACAGAGGCCTCGGCATGGTCCCCCAGCTTTGCAGTGAGGACGCTCCTTGCATGGGGGGACGGGGCTGTTGGTTGTATGGAAGATGATTCCCCACCACTGACCAATTTCAGAATTGTTTACTGCTGGAACAAGTGCCTTGGTAGTGTTTTCCTCTGTATAACTGTTTGGTTTAGGTTTTTTTTTCTTTCTTGGTTCAAGTTAGATTTTATTCCTCGTTTATGTATTTATAGATATAAGCATGGGAATAATTCATTCATATAAATACATCTGTGTGAATGGAAGAACTTTCTTCTGTTTTATTTTTAAAAATTTTGAAATTTAATTTTATTTATTTCTTTATACAGCAGGTTACTATTAGTTATATATTTTATGCATATACATGTATACAGGTCCATCCCAATCTCCCAACTCATCCCACCACCACCACCCCATGGCTTCCCCCACTTGGTGTCCATACGTTTGTTCTCTACCTCTGTGTCTCTATTTCTGTCCTGCATACCAGTTCATCTGTACCATTTTTCTAGGTTCCACATATATGCATTAATATACAATATTTGTTTTTCTCTTTCTGACTTAGTTCACTCTGTATGACAGTCTCTAGATCCATCGACTTCTCTACAAATGACCCAGTTTCATTCCTTTTTATGGCTGAGCAATATTCCATTTTATATATGTACCACATCTTTATCCATTCGTCTTTCTGTGGGCATTTAGGTTGCTTCCATTACCTGGCTATTGTAAATTGTGCTGCAATGAACATTGTGGTGAATGTGTCTTTTTGATTTATGGTTTTCTCTGGGTATATGCCCATAAGTTGGATTGCAGGCTCCTATGGTAATTCTCTTTTTAGTTATTTAAAGGAACATCCATACTGCTCTCCATAGTGAGTGTATCAATTTACCTTCCCACCAATAGTGGAAGAGGGTTCCTTTTGTCCACACCATCCCCGGAATTTGTTGTTTGTAGATTTGCTGATGATGCCGATTCTAACAGGTGTGAGGTCATACCTCATTGTCGTTTGGATTTGCATTTCTCTAATAATTAGTGATGTTGAGCAGCTTTTCATGTGCGTCTTGGCCATCTCTGTGACTTCTTTAAAGAAACGTCTATATAGATCTTCTGCCCATTTTTGTACTGGGTTGTTTGTTTTATTAATATTAAGCTGCGTGAGCTGTTTATATATATTGGAGATTAAACCTTTGTCCATTGATTCGTTTGCGAACGTTTTCGCCCATTCTGAGGCTTGCCTTTTTCCATTCCCGTTTTTTTAACCAAAAAAGAAAGAAAGCAAAAGAAGCAGAACACTAATGTGCGTGAAATATGCCTCTTGAAACAGTCGTTTTGAAATATGGACGTCTTTTGCATTTTTTGGTCGGTATATGACCCCAGGATTTGTTTTCAGGGCAGGTGTCATTTACAGGCCTGCAACGATTTTGAATATCCACTGACCATTAGCGCTGGGATTAAAGCTGCTGTTGTGTGAAACGGCCACAAGGTGGCAGCAGTTCTCGCTTACCAAATCTGGTTACTAGGGCCACAGAGCCTCAATGGAAGTCCTGTTCTAGATTGGAATTTAGAATGGAATGTGCCAGGAGAAAGCCCCTCAAGTTTGTCTCACTACTTCTTGTTCGTGTTTTTAATTTAATTTTTTATTTTTTATTACAGCAAGTTTGATGACAACGTTTGGCTTCTTGTAGGTGTGCAAGATGTGGTTCTTTTACACATATACATAGGTCTGTTCTTCCTGGGACCCTTTTCCCATGTACGTTATGACAGAATGTTGAGTAGTCTTCTCTTTGTATTCCGTAGGTCTTTGGTGATTATATATTTCACCTGTGTTTGTATATGTCTGTTAACCCCGATATCCTAATGAATCCAATCCTCACACCTTTCCATTGGTGAACCATAAGTTTGTTTAATGAATCTGAGACTGCCCTTCTCCGTGGAAATATCTGCCCTGGTATCAATTTTTAGGTAACACCTATAAGTGATATCCTACGATATGTGTCTTTCACTTTCTGACTTACTACAAGTCACGTGATTACCTCTAGACTCATCTACGGTGCTGCAAATGGCATTGTGTCCTTTTTTCCCTTGGCTAATATTCTGTCTTAGCGAGGTCCATTTTCTGCAGTGTGATTCCCTGAGGGCTGAGGATTAGCTGACCTGGGCAGCCTGACCCTGCCGGCAAGCCCTCCCCAGGTGTGCCTGGGTTGAGGTCAATATAAACTGCACTCCAGGCAGCAATAGCCCCTGCAGCTGTGCCTGACTCCATATTCTCTGCCCCGTCAGCAGTCTCGGGGCTGTGCTGGTGGGAGGGTGTGAGGGTCCACGGCTTTGTTGGTGGCCCGGTGTGAGTGGGGCTCTGCTGGACTTTCTGCAGGAGTTGCCAGGCTGCCACCTGTAAAGAAGAGGATGTGTCACTCATAACTTCCACTGGAATTTCTCTCCGGGCCGAGGAAGGAAAAAAAGGAGTGGGGGCCGGGACAGGAGGGGTATCTCAGGCAGGGAAATGGAAAGCTTCCAGAAGAGCGCCAGGGGCCAGGACCATCCTGGCTGGCCTGCAGGCAGCAAGTTGGCCTGCGTGCTGTCGCTGGTGTGGCTCCACGGCCCTTCCTCTAGGCTTTCAAGCCCTTGTACATATTCAGGTGTTTTACCTGGGAAGGGTGGGAACAGTTCAGTAGCAGCTGGCCTGGGGCTCAGCTCACGTTTACTCACAGAGGCCTCGGCATGGTCCCCCAGCTTTGCAGTGAGGACGCTCCTTGCATGGGGGGACGGGGCTGTTGGTTGTATGGAAGATGATTCCCCACCACTGACCAATTTCAGAATTGTTTACTGCTGGAACAAGTGCCTTGGTAGTGTTTTCCTCTGTATAACTGTTTGGTTTAGGTTTTTTTTTCTTTCTTGGTTCAAGTTAGATTTTATTCCTCGTTTATGTATTTATAGATATAAGCATGGGAATAATTCATTCATATAAATACATCTGTGTGAATGGAAGAACTTTCTTCTGTTTTATTTTTAAAAATTTTGAAATTTAATTTTATTTATTTCTTTATACAGCAGGTTACTATTAGTTATATATTTTATGCATATACATGTATACAGGTCCATCCCAATCTCCCAACTCATCCCACCACCACCACCCCATGGCTTCCCCCACTTGGTGTCCATACGTTTGTTCTCTACCTCTGTGTCTCTATTTCTGTCCTGCATACCAGTTCATCTGTACCATTTTTCTAGGTTCCACATATATGCATTAATATACAATATTTGTTTTTCTCTTTCTGACTTAGTTCACTCTGTATGACAGTCTCTAGATCCATCGACTTCTCTACAAATGACCCAGTTTCATTCCTTTTTATGGCTGAGCAATATTCCATTTTATATATGTACCACATCTTTATCCATTCGTCTTTCTGTGGGCATTTAGGTTGCTTCCATTACCTGGCTATTGTAAATTGTGCTGCAATGAACATTGTGGTGAATGTGTCTTTTTGATTTATGGTTTTCTCTGGGTATATGCCCATAAGTTGGATTGCAGGCTCCTATGGTAATTCTCTTTTTAGTTATTTAAAGGAACATCCATACTGCTCTCCATAGTGAGTGTATCAATTTACCTTCCCACCAATAGTGGAAGAGGGTTCCTTTTGTCCACACCATCCCCGGAATTTGTTGTTTGTAGATTTGCTGATGATGCCGATTCTAACAGGTGTGAGGTCATACCTCATTGTCGTTTGGATTTGCATTTCTCTAATAATTAGTGATGTTGAGCAGCTTTTCATGTGCGTCTTGGCCATCTCTGTGACTTCTTTAAAGAAACGTCTATATAGATCTTCTGCCCATTTTTGTACTGGGTTGTTTGTTTTATTAATATTAAGCTGCGTGAGCTGTTTATATATATTGGAGATTAAACCTTTGTCCATTGATTCGTTTGCGAACGTTTTCGCCCATTCTGAGGCTTGCCTTTTTCCATTCCCGTTTTTTTAACCAAAAAAGAAAGAAAGCAAAAGAAGCAGAACACTAATGTGCGTGAAATATGCCTCTTGAAACAGTCGTTTTGAAATATGGACGTCTTTTGCATTTTTTGGTCGGTATATGACCCCAGGATTTGTTTTCAGGGCAGGTGTCATTTACAGGCCTGCAACGATTTTGAATATCCACTGACCATTAGCGCTGGGATTAAAGCTGCTGTTGTGTGAAACGGCCACAAGGTGGCAGCAGTTCTCGCTTACCAAATCTGGTTACTAGGGCCACAGAGCCTCAATGGAAGTCCTGTTCTAGATTGGAATTTAGAATGGAATGTGCCAGGAGAAAGCCCCTCAAGTTTGTCTCACTACTTCTTGTTCGTGTTTTTAATTTAATTTTTTATTTTTTATTACAGCAAGTTTGATGACAACGTTTGGCTTCTTGTAGGTGTGCAAGATGTGGTTCTTTTACACATATACATAGGTCTGTTCTTCCTGGGACCCTTTTCCCATGTACGTTATGACAGAATGTTGAGTAGTCTTCTCTTTGTATTCCGTAGGTCTTTGGTGATTATATATTTCACCTGTGTTTGTATATGTCTGTTAACCCCGATATCCTAATGAATCCAATCCTCACACCTTTCCATTGGTGAACCATAAGTTTGTTTAATGAATCTGAGACTGCCCTTCTCCGTGGAAATATCTGCCCTGGTATCAATTTTTAGGTAACACCTATAAGTGATATCCTACGATATGTGTCTTTCACTTTCTGACTTACTACAAGTCACGTGATTACCTCTAGACTCATCTACGGTGCTGCAAATGGCATTGTGTCCTTTTTTCCCTTGGCTAATATTCTGTCTTAGCGAGGTCCATTTTCTGCAGTGTGATTCCCTGAGGGCTGAGGATTAGCTGACCTGGGCAGCCTGACCCTGCCGGCAAGCCCTCCCCAGGTGTGCCTGGGTTGAGGTCAATATAAACTGCACTCCAGGCAGCAATAGCCCCTGCAGCTGTGCCTGACTCCATATTCTCTGCCCCGTCAGCAGTCTCGGGGCTGTGCTGGTGGGAGGGTGTGAGGGTCCACGGCTTTGTTGGTGGCCCGGTGTGAGTGGGGCTCTGCTGGACTTTCTGCAGGAGTTGCCAGGCTGCCACCTGTAAAGAAGAGGATGTGTCACTCATAACTTCCACTGGAATTTCTCTCCGGGCCGAGGAAGGAAAAAAAGGAGTGGGGGCCGGGACAGGAGGGGTATCTCAGGCAGGGAAATGGAAAGCTTCCAGAAGAGCGCCAGGGGCCAGGACCATCCTGGCTGGCCTGCAGGCAGCAAGTTGGCCTGCGTGCTGTCGCTGGTGTGGCTCCACGGCCCTTCCTCTAGGCTTTCAAGCCCTTGTACATATTCAGGTGTTTTACCTGGGAAGGGTGGGAACAGTTCAGTAGCAGCTGGCCTGGGGCTCAGCTCACGTTTACTCACAGAGGCCTCGGCATGGTCCCCCAGCTTTGCAGTGAGGACGCTCCTTGCATGGGGGGACGGGGCTGTTGGTTGTATGGAAGATGATTCCCCACCACTGACCAATTTCAGAATTGTTTACTGCTGGAACAAGTGCCTTGGTAGTGTTTTCCTCTGTATAACTGTTTGGTTTAGGTTTTTTTTTCTTTCTTGGTTCAAGTTAGATTTTATTCCTCGTTTATGTATTTATAGATATAAGCATGGGAATAATTCATTCATATAAATACATCTGTGTGAATGGAAGAACTTTCTTCTGTTTTATTTTTAAAAATTTTGAAATTTAATTTTATTTATTTCTTTATACAGCAGGTTACTATTAGTTATATATTTTATGCATATACATGTATACAGGTCCATCCCAATCTCCCAACTCATCCCACCACCACCACCCCATGGCTTCCCCCACTTGGTGTCCATACGTTTGTTCTCTACCTCTGTGTCTCTATTTCTGTCCTGCATACCAGTTCATCTGTACCATTTTTCTAGGTTCCACATATATGCATTAATATACAATATTTGTTTTTCTCTTTCTGACTTAGTTCACTCTGTATGACAGTCTCTAGATCCATCGACTTCTCTACAAATGACCCAGTTTCATTCCTTTTTATGGCTGAGCAATATTCCATTTTATATATGTACCACATCTTTATCCATTCGTCTTTCTGTGGGCATTTAGGTTGCTTCCATTACCTGGCTATTGTAAATTGTGCTGCAATGAACATTGTGGTGAATGTGTCTTTTTGATTTATGGTTTTCTCTGGGTATATGCCCATAAGTTGGATTGCAGGCTCCTATGGTAATTCTCTTTTTAGTTATTTAAAGGAACATCCATACTGCTCTCCATAGTGAGTGTATCAATTTACCTTCCCACCAATAGTGGAAGAGGGTTCCTTTTGTCCACACCATCCCCGGAATTTGTTGTTTGTAGATTTGCTGATGATGCCGATTCTAACAGGTGTGAGGTCATACCTCATTGTCGTTTGGATTTGCATTTCTCTAATAATTAGTGATGTTGAGCAGCTTTTCATGTGCGTCTTGGCCATCTCTGTGACTTCTTTAAAGAAACGTCTATATAGATCTTCTGCCCATTTTAGTACTGGGTTGTTTGTTTTATTAATATTAAGCTGCATGAGCTGTTTATATATATTGGAGATTAAACCTTTGTCCATTGATTCGTTTGCGAACGTTTTCGCCCATTCTGAGGGTTACCTTTTTCCATCCCCGTTTTTTTTAACCAAAAAAGAAAGAAAGCAAAAGAAGCAGAACACTAATGTGCGTGAAATATGCCTCTTGAAACAGTCGTTTTGAAATATGGACGTCTTTTGCATTTTTTGGTCGGTATATGACCCCAGGATTTGTTTTCAGGGCAGGTGTCATTTACAGGCCTGCAACGATTTTGAATATCCACTGACCATTAGCGCTGGGATTAAACCTGCTGTTGTGTGAAACGGCCACAAGGTGGCAGCAGTTCTCGCTTACCAAATCTGGTTACTAGGGCCACAGAGCCTCAATGGAAGTCCTGTTCTAGATTGGAATTTAGAATGGAATGTGCCAGGAGAAAGCCCCTCAAGTTTGTCTCACTACTTCTTGTTCGTGTTTTTAATTTAATTTTTTATTTTTTATTACAGCAAGTTTGATGACAACGTTTGGCTTCTTGTAGGTGTGCAAGATGTGGTTCTTTTACACATATACATAGGTCTGTTCTTCCTGGGACCCTTTTCCCATGTACGTTATGACAGAATGTTGAGTAGTCTTCTCTTTGTATTCCGTAGGTCTTTGGTGATTATATATTTCACCTGTGTTTGTATATGTCTGTTAACCCCGATATCCTAATGAATCCAATCCTCACACCTTTCCATTGGTGAACCATAAGTTTGTTTAATGAATCTGTGACTGCCCTTCTCCGTGGAAATATCTGCCCTGGTATCAATTTTTAGGTAACACCTATAAGTGATATCCTACGATATGTGTCTTTCACTTTCTGACTTACTACAAGTCACGTGATTACCTCTAGACTCATCTACGGTGCTGCAAATGGCATTGTGTCCTTTTTTCCCTTGGCTAATATTCTGTCTTAGCGAGGTCCATTTTCTGCAGTGTGATTCCCTGAGGGCTGAGGATTAGCTGACCTGGGCAGCCTGACCCTGCCGGCAAGCCCTCCCCAGGTGTGCCTGGGTTGAGGTCAATATAAACTGCACTCCAGGCAGCATTAGCCCCTGCAGCTGTGCCTGACTCCATATTCTCTGCCCCGTCAGCAGTCTCGGGGCTGTGCTGGTGGGAGGGTGTGAGGGTCCACGGCTTTGTTGGTGGCCCGGTGTGAGTGGGGCTCTGCTGGACTTTCTGCAGGAGTTGCCAGGCTGCCACCTGTAAAGAAGAGGATGTGTCACTCATAACTTCCACTGGAATTTCTCTCCGGGCCGAGGAAGGAAACAAAGGAGTGGGGGCCGGGACAGGAGGGGTATCTCAGGCAGGGAAATGGAAAGCTTCCAGAAGAGCGCCAGGGGCCAGGACCATCCTGGCTGGCCTGCAGGCAGCAAGTTGGCCTGCGTGCTGTCACTGGTGTGGCTCCACGGCCCTTCCTCTAGGCTTTCAAGCCCTTGTACATATTCAGGTGTTTTACCTGGGAAGGGTGGGAACAGTTCAGTAGCAGCTGGCCTGGGGCTCAGCTCACGTTTACTCACAGAGGCCTCGGCATGGTCCCCCAGCTTTGCAGTGAGGACGCTCCTTGCATGGGGGGACGGGGCTGTTGGTTGTATGGAAGATGATTCCCCACCACTGACCAATTTCAGAATTGTTTACTGCTGGAACAAGTGCCTTGGTAGTGTTTTCCTCTGTATAACTGTTTGGTTTAGGTTTTTTTTTCTTTCTTGGTTCAAGTTAGATTTTATTCCTCGTTTATGTATTTATAGATATAAGCATGGGAATAATTCATTCATATAAATACATCTGTGTGAATGGAAGAACTTTCTTCTGTTTTATTTTTAAAAATGTTGAAATTTAATTTTATTTATTTCTTTATACAGCAGGTTACTATTAGTTATATATTTTATGCATATACATGTATACAGGTCCATCCCAATCTCACAACTCATCCCACCACCACCACCCCATGGCTTCCCCCACTTGGTGTCCATACGTTTGTTCTCTACCTCTGTGTCTCTATTTCTGTCCTGCATACCAGTTCATCTGTACCATTTTTCTAGGTTCCACATATATGCATTAATATACAATATTTGTTTTTCTCTTTCTGACTTAGTTCACTCTGTATGACAGTCTCTAGATCCATCGACTTCTCTACAAATGACCCAGTTTCATTCCTTTTTATGGCTGAGCAATATTCCATTTTATATATGTACCACATCTTTATCCATTCGTCTTTCTGTGGACATTTAGGTTGCTTCCATTACCTGGCTATTGTAAATTGTGCTGCAATGAACATTGTGGTGAATGTGTCTTTTTGATTTATGGTTTTCTCTGGGTATATGCCCATAAGTGGGATTGCAGGCTCCTATGGTAATTCTCTTTTTAGTTATTTAAAGGAACATCCATACTGCTCTCCATAGTGAGTGTATCAATTTACCTTCCCACCAATAGTGGAAGAGGGTTCCTTTTGTCCACACCATCCCCGGAATTTGTTGTTTGTAGATTTGCTGATGATGCCGATTCTAACAGGTGTGAGGTCATACCTCATTGTCGTTTGGATTTGCATTTCTCTAATAATTAGTGAGGTTGAGCAGCTTTTCATGTGCGTCTTGGCCATCTCTGTGACTTCTTTAAAGAAACGTCTATATAGATCTTCTGCCCATTTTTGTACTGGGTTGTTTGTTTTATTAATATTAAGCTGCATGAGCTGTTTATATATATTGGAGATTAAACCTTTGTCCATTGATTCGTTTGCGAACGTTTTCGCCCATTCTGAGGGTTACCTTTTTCCATCCCCGTTTTTTTTAACCAAAAAAGAAAGAAAGCAAAAGAAGCAGAACACTAATGTGCGTGAAATATGCCTCTTGAAACAGTCGTTTTGAAATATGGACGTCTTTTGAATTTTTTGGTCGGTATATGACCCCAGGATTTGTTTTCAGGGCAGGTGTCATTTACAGGCCTGCAACGATTTTGAATATCCACTGACCATTAGCGCTGGGATTAAAGCTGCTGTTGTGTGAAACGGCCACAAGGTGGCAGCAGTTCTCGCTTACCAAATCTGGTTACTAGGGCCACAGAGCCTCAATGGAAGTCCTGTTCTAGATTGGAATTTAGAATGGAATGTGCCAGGAGAAAGCCCCTCAAGTTTGTCTCACTACTTCTTGTTCGTGTTTTTAATTTAATTTTTTATTTTTTATTACAGCAAGTTTGATGACAACGTTTGGCTTCTTGTAGGTGTGCAAGATGTGGTTCTTTTACACATATACATAGGTCTGTTCTTCCTGGGACCCTTTTCCCATGTACGTTATGACAGAATGTTGAGTAGTCTTCTCTTTGTATTCCGTAGGTCTTTGGTGATTATATATTTCACCTGTGTTTGTATATGTCTGTTAACCCCGATATCCTAATGAATCCAATCCTCACACCTTTCCATTGGTGAACCATAAGTTTGTTTAATGAATCTGAGACTGCCCTTCTCCGTGGAAATATCTGCCCTGGTATCAATTTTTAGGTAACACCTATAAGTGATATCCTACGATATGTGTCTTTCACTTTCTGACTTACTACAAGTCACGTGATTACCTCTAGACTCATCTACGGTGCTGCAAATGGCATTGTGTCCTTTTTTCCCTTGGCTAATATTCTGTCTTAGCGAGGTCCATTTTCTGCAGTGTGATTCCCTGAGGGCTGAGGATTAGCTGACCTGGGCAGCCTGACCCTGCCGGCAAGCCCTCCCCAGGTGTGCCTGGGTTGAGGTCAATATAAACTGCACTCCAGGCAGCAATAGCCCCTGCAGCTGTGCCTGACTCCATATTCTCTGCCCCGTCAGCAGTCTCGGGGCTGTGCTGGTGGGAGGGTGTGAGGGTCCACGGCTTTGTTGGTGGCCCGGTGTGAGTGGGGCTCTGCTGGACTTTCTGCAGGAGTTGCCAGGCTGCCACCTGTAAAGAAGAGGATGTGTCACTCATAACTTCCACTGGAATTTCTCTCCGGGCCGAGGAAGGAAAAAAAGGAGTGGGGGCCGGGACAGGAGGGGTATCTCAGGCAGGGAAATGGAAAGCTTCCAGAAGAGCGCCAGGGGCCAGGACCATCCTGGCTGGCCTGCAGGCAGCAAGTTGGCCTGCGTGCTGTCGCTGGTGTGGCTCCACGGCCCTTCCTCTAGGCTTTCAAGCCCTTGTACATATTCAGGTGTTTTACCTGGGAAGGGTGGGAACAGTTCAGTAGCAGCTGGCCTGGGGCTCAGCTCACGTTTACTCACAGAGGCCTCGGCATGGTCCCCCAGCTTTGCAGTGAGGACGCTCCTTGCATGGGGGGACGGGGCTGTTGGTTGTATGGAAGATGATTCCCCACCACTGACCAATTTCAGAATTGTTTACTGCTGGAACAAGTGCCTTGGTAGTGTTTTCCTCTGTATAACTGTTTGGTTTAGGTTTTTTTTTCTTTCTTGGTTCAAGTTAGATTTTATTCCTCGTTTATGTATTTATAGATATAAGCATGGGAATAATTCATTCATATAAATACATCTGTGTGAATGGAAGAACTTTCTTCTGTTTTATTTTTAAAAATGTTGAAATTTAATTTTATTTATTTCTTTATACAGCAGGTTACTATTAGTTATATATTTTATGCATATACATGTATACAGGTCCATCCCAATCTCCCAACTCATCCCACCACCACCACCCCATGGCTTCCCCCACTTGGTGTCCATACGTTTGTTCTCTACCTCTGTGTCTCTATTTCTGTCCTGCATACCAGTTCATCTGTACCATTTTTCTAGGTTCCACATATATGCATTAATATACAATATTTGTTTTTCTCTTTCTGACTTAGTTCACTCTGTATGACAGTCTCTAGATCCATCGACTTCTCTACAAATGACCCAGTTTCATTCCTTTTTATGGCTGAGCAATATTCCATTTTATATATGTACCACATCTTTATCCATTCGTCTTTCTGTGGGCATTTAGGTTGCTTCCATTACCTGGCTATTGTAAATTGTGCTGCAATGAACATTGTGGTGAATGTGTCTTTTTGATTTATGGTTTTCTCTGGGTATATGCCCATAAGTGGGATTGCAGGCTCCTATGGTAATTCTCTTTTTAGTTATTTAAAGGAACATCCATACTGCTCTCCATAGTGAGTGTATCAATTTACCTTCCCACCAATAGTGGAAGAGGGTTCCTTTTGTCCACACCATCCCCGGAATTTGTTGTTTGTAGATTTGCTGATGATGCCGATTCTAACAGGTGTGAGGTCATACCTCATTGTCGTTTGGATTTGCATTTCTCTAATAATTAGTGATGTTGAGCAGCTTTTCATGTGCGTCTTGGCCATCTCTGTGACTTCTTTAAAGAAACGTCTATATAGATCTTCTGCCCATTTTAGTACTGGGTTGTTTGTTTTATTAATATTAAGCTGCATGAGCTGTTTATATATATTGGAGATTAAACCTTTGTCCATTGATTCGTTTGCGAACGTTTTCGCCCATTCTGAGGGTTACCTTTTTCCATCCCCGTTTTTTTTAACCAAAAAAGAAAGAAAGCAAAAGAAGCAGAACACTAATGTGCGTGAAATATGCCTCTTGAAACAGTCGTTTTGAAATATGGACGTCTTTTGAATTTTTTGGTCGGTATATGACCCCAGGATTTGTTTTCAGGGCAGGTGTCATTTACAGGCCTGCAACGATTTTGAATATCCACTGACCATTAGCGCTGGGATTAAACCTGCTGTTGTGTGAAACGGCCACAAGGTGGCAGCAGTTCTCGCTTACCAAATCTGGTTACTAGGGCCACAGAGCCTCAATGGAAGTCCTGTTCTAGATTGGAATTTAGAATGGAATGTGCCAGGAGAAAGCCCCTCAAGTTTGTCTCACTACTTCTTGTTCGTGTTTTTAATTTAATTTTTTATTTTTTATTACAGCAAGTTTGATGACAACGTTTGGCTTGTTGTAGGTGTGCAAGATGTGGTTCTTTTACACATATACATAGGTCTGTTCTTCCTGGGACCCTTTTCCCATGTACGTTATGACAGAATGTTGAGTAGTCTTCTCTTTGTATTCCGTAGGTCTTTGGTGATTATATATTTCACCTGTGTTTGTATATGTCTGTTAACCCCGATATCCTAATGAATCCAATCCTCACACCTTTCCATTGGTGAACCATAAGTTTGTTTAATGAATCTGTGACTGCCCTTCTCCGTGGAAATATCTGCCCTGGTATCAATTTTTAGGTAACACCTATAAGTGATATCCTACGATATGTGTCTTTCACTTTCTGACTTACTACAAGTCACGTGATTACCTCTAGACTCATCTACGGTGCTGCAAATGGCATTGTGTCCTTTTTTCCCTTGGCTAATATTCTGTCTTAGCGAGGTCCATTTTCTGCAGTGTGATTCCCTGAGGGCTGAGGATTAGCTGACCTGGGCAGCCTGACCCTGCCGGCAAGCCCTCCCCAGGTGTGCCTGGGTTGAGGTCAATATAAACTGCACTCCAGGCAGCATTAGCCCCTGCAGCTGTGCCTGACTCCATATTCTCTGCCCCGTCAGCAGTCTCGGGGCTGTGCTGGTGGGAGGGTGTGAGGGTCCACGGCTTTGTTGGTGGCCCGGTGTGAGTGGGGCTCTGCTGGACTTTCTGCAGGAGTTGCCAGGCTGCCACCTGTAAAGAAGAGGATGTGTCACTCATAACTTCCACTGGAATTTCTCTCCGGGCCGAGGAAGGAAACAAAGGAGTGGGGGCCGGGACAGGAGGGGTATCTCAGGCAGGGAAATGGAAAGCTTCCAGAAGAGCGCCAGGGGCCAGGACCATCCTGGCTGGCCTGCAGGCAGCAAGTTGGCCTGCGTGCTGTCACTGGTGTGGCTCCACGGCCCTTCCTCTAGGCTTTCAAGCCCTTGTACATATTCAGGTGTTTTACCTGGGAAGGGTGGGAACAGTTCAGTAGCAGCTGGCCTGGGGCTCAGCTCACGTTTACTCACAGAGGCCTCGGCATGGTCCCCCAGCTTTGCAGTGAGGACGCTCCTTGCATGGGGGGACGGGGCTGTTGGTTGTATGGAAGATGATTCCCCACCACTGACCAATTTCAGAATTGTTTACTGCTGGAACAAGTGCCTTGGTAGTGTTTTCCTCTGTATAACTGTTTGGTTTAGGTTTTTTTTTCTTTCTTGGTTCAAGTTAGATTTTATTCCTCGTTTATGTATTTATAGATATAAGCATGGGAATAATTCATTCATATAAATACATCTGTGTGAATGGAAGAACTTTCTTCTGTTTTATTTTTTAAAATGTTGAAATTTAATTTTATTTATTTCTTTATACAGCAGGTTACTATTAGTTATATATTTTATGCATATACATGTATACAGGTCCATCCCAATCTCACAACTCATCCCACCACCACCACCCCATGGCTTCCCCCACTTGGTGTCCATACGTTTGTTCTCTACCTCTGTGTCTCTATTTCTGTCCTGCATACCAGTTCATCTGTACCATTTTTCTAGGTTCCACATATATGCATTAATATACAATATTTGTTTTTCTCTTTCTGACTTAGTTCACTCTGTATGACAGTCTCTAGATCCATCGACTTCTCTACAAATGACCCAGTTTCATTCCTTTTTATGGCTGAGCAATATTCCATTTTATATATGTACCACATCTTTATCCATTCGTCTTTCTGTGGACATTTAGGTTGCTTCCATTACCTGGCTATTGTAAATTGTGCTGCAATGAACATTGTGGTGAATGTGTCTTTTTGATTTATGGTTTTCTCTGGGTATATGCCCATAAGTGGGATTGCAGGCTCCTATGGTAATTCTCTTTTTAGTTATTTAAAGGAACATCCATACTGCTCTCCATAGTGAGTGTATCAATTTACCTTCCCACCAATAGTGGAAGAGGGTTCCTTTTGTCCACACCATCCCCGGAATTTGTTGTTTGTAGATTTGCTGATGATGCCGATTCTAACAGGTGTGAGGTCATACCTCATTGTCGTTTGGATTTGCATTTCTCTAATAATTAGTGAGGTTGAGCAGCTTTTCATGTGCGTCTTGGCCATCTCTGTGACTTCTTTAAAGAAACGTCTATATAGATCTTCTGCCCATTTTTGTACTGGGTTGTTTGTTTTATTAATATTAAGCTGCATGAGCTGTTTATATATATTGGAGATTAAACCTTTGTCCATTGATTCGTTTGCGAACGTTTTCGCCCATTCTGAGGGTTACCTTTTTCCATCCCCGTTTTTTTTAACCAAAAAAGAAAGAAAGCAAAAGAAGCAGAACACTAATGTGCGTGAAATATGCCTCTTGAAACAGTCGTTTTGAAATATGGACGTCTTTTGAATTTTTTGGTCGGTATATGACCCCAGGATTTGTTTTCAGGGCAGGTGTCATTTACAGGCCTGCAACGATTTTGAATATCCACTGACCATTAGCGCTGGGATTAAAGCTGCTGTTGTGTGAAACGGCCACAAGGTGGCAGCAGTTCTCGCTTACCAAATCTGGTTACTAGGGCCACAGAGCCTCAATGGAAGTCCTGTTCTAGATTGGAATTTAGAATGGAATGTGCCAGGAGAAAGCCCCTCAAGTTTGTCTCACTACTTCTTGTTCGTGTTTTTAATTTAATTTTTTATTTTTTATTACAGCAAGTTTGATGACAACGTTTGGCTTCTTGTAGGTGTGCAAGATGTGGTTCTTTTACACATATACATAGGTCTGTTCTTCCTGGGACCCTTTTCCCATGTACGTTATGACAGAATGTTGAGTAGTCTTCTCTTTGTATTCCGTAGGTCTTTGGTGATTATATATTTCACCTGTGTTTGTATATGTCTGTTAACCCCGATATCCTAATGAATCCAATCCTCACACCTTTCCATTGGTGAACCATAAGTTTGTTTAATGAATCTGAGACTGCCCTTCTCCGTGGAAATATCTGCCCTGGTATCAATTTTTAGGTAACACCTATAAGTGATATCCTACGATATGTGTCTTTCACTTTCTGACTTACTACAAGTCACGTGATTACCTCTAGACTCATCTACGGTGCTGCAAATGGCATTGTGTCCTTTTTTCCCTTGGCTAATATTCTGTCTTAGCGAGGTCCATTTTCTGCAGTGTGATTCCCTGAGGGCTGAGGATTAGCTGACCTGGGCAGCCTGACCCTGCCGGCAAGCCCTCCCCAGGTGTGCCTGGGTTGAGGTCAATATAAACTGCACTCCAGGCAGCAATAGCCCCTGCAGCTGTGCCTGACTCCATATTCTCTGCCCCGTCAGCAGTCTCGGGGCTGTGCTGGTGGGAGGGTGTGAGGGTCCACGGCTTTGTTGGTGGCCCGGTGTGAGTGGGGCTCTGCTGGACTTTCTGCAGGAGTTGCCAGGCTGCCACCTGTAAAGAAGAGGATGTGTCACTCATAACTTCCACTGGAATTTCTCTCCGGGCCGAGGAAGGAAAAAAAGGAGTGGGGGCCGGGACAGGAGGGGTATCTCAGGCAGGGAAATGGAAAGCTTCCAGAAGAGCGCCAGGGGCCAGGACCATCCTGGCTGGCCTGCAGGCAGCAAGTTGGCCTGCGTGCTGTCGCTGGTGTGGCTCCACGGCCCTTCCTCTAGGCTTTCAAGCCCTTGTACATATTCAGGTGTTTTACCTGGGAAGGGTGGGAACAGTTCAGTAGCAGCTGGCCTGGGGCTCAGCTCACGTTTACTCACAGAGGCCTCGGCATGGTCCCCCAGCTTTGCAGTGAGGACGCTCCTTGCATGGGGGGACGGGGCTGTTGGTTGTATGGAAGATGATTCCCCACCACTGACCAATTTCAGAATTGTTTACTGCTGGAACAAGTGCCTTGGTAGTGTTTTCCTCTGTATAACTGTTTGGTTTAGGTTTTTTTTTCTTTCTTGGTTCAAGTTAGATTTTATTCCTCGTTTATGTATTTATAGATATAAGCATGGGAATAATTCATTCATATAAATACATCTGTGTGAATGGAAGAACTTTCTTCTGTTTTATTTTTAAAAATGTTGAAATTTAATTTTATTTATTTCTTTATACAGCAGGTTACTATTAGTTATATATTTTATGCATATACATGTATACAGGTCCATCCCAATCTCCCAACTCATCCCACCACCACCACCCCATGGCTTCCCCCACTTGGTGTCCATACGTTTGTTCTCTACCTCTGTGTCTCTATTTCTGTCCTGCATACCAGTTCATCTGTACCATTTTTCTAGGTTCCACATATATGCATTAATATACAATATTTGTTTTTCTCTTTCTGACTTAGTTCACTCTGTATGACAGTCTCTAGATCCATCGACTTCTCTACAAATGACCCAGTTTCATTCCTTTTTATGGCTGAGCAATATTCCATTTTATATATGTACCACATCTTTATCCATTCGTCTTTCTGTGGGCATTTAGGTTGCTTCCATTACCTGGCTATTGTAAATTGTGCTGCAATGAACATTGTGGTGAATGTGTCTTTTTGATTTATGGTTTTCTCTGGGTATATGCCCATAAGTGGGATTGCAGGCTCCTATGGTAATTCTCTTTTTAGTTATTTAAAGGAACATCCATACTGCTCTCCATAGTGAGTGTATCAATTTACCTTCCCACCAATAGTGGAAGAGGGTTCCTTTTGTCCACACCATCCCCGGAATTTGTTGTTTGTAGATTTGCTGATGATGCCGATTCTAACAGGTGTGAGGTCATACCTCATTGTCGTTTGGATTTGCATTTCTCTAATAATTAGTGATGTTGAGCAGCTTTTCATGTGCGTCTTGGCCATCTCTGTGACTTCTTTAAAGAAACGTCTATATAGATCTTCTGCCCATTTTAGTACTGGGTTGTTTGTTTTATTAATATTAAGCTGCATGAGCTGTTTATATATATTGGAGATTAAACCTTTGTCCATTGATTCGTTTGCGAACGTTTTCGCCCATTCTGAGGGTTACCTTTTTCCATCCCCGTTTTTTTTAACCAAAAAAGAAAGAAAGCAAAAGAAGCAGAACACTAATGTGCGTGAAATATGCCTCTTGAAACAGTCGTTTTGAAATATGGACGTCTTTTGAATTTTTTGGTCGGTATATGACCCCAGGATTTGTTTTCAGGGCAGGTGTCATTTACAGGCCTGCAACGATTTTGAATATCCACTGACCATTAGCGCTGGGATTAAAGCTGCTGTTGTGTGAAACGGCCACAAGGTGGCAGCAGTTCTCGCTTACCAAATCTGGTTACTAGGGCCACAGAGCCTCAATGGAAGTCCTGTTCTAGATTGGAATTTAGAATGGAATGTGCCAGGAGAAAGCCCCTCAAGTTTGTCTCACTACTTCTTGTTCGTGTTTTTAATTTAATTTTTTATTTTTTATTACAGCAAGTTTGATGACAACGTTTGGCTTGTTATAGGTGTGCAAGATGTGGTTCTTTTACACATATACATAGGTCTGTTCTTCCTGGGACCCTTTTCCCATGTACGTTATGACAGAATGTTGAGTAGTCTTCTCTTGGTATTCCGTAGGTCTTTGGTGATTATATATTTCACCTGTGTTTGTATATGTCTGTTAACCCCGATATCCTAATGAATCCAATCCTCACACCTTTCCATTGGTGAACCATAAGTTTGTTTAATGAATCTGTGACTGCCCTTCTCCGTGGAAATATCTGCCCTGGTATCAATTTTTAGGTAACACCTATAAGTGATATCCTACGATATGTGTCTTTCACTTTCTGACTTACTACAAGTCACGTGATTACCTCTAGACTCATCTACGGTGCTGCAAATGGCATTGTGTCCTTTTTTCCCTTGGCTAATATTCTGTCTTAGCGAGGTCCATTTTCTGCAGTGTGATTCCCTGAGGGCTGAGGATTAGCTGACCTGGGCAGCCTGACCCTGCCGGCAAGCCCTCCCCAGGTGTGCCTGGGTTGAGGTCAATATAAACTGCACTCCAGGCAGCAATAGCCCCTGCAGCTGTGCCTGACTCCATATTCTCTGCCCCGTCAGCAGTCTCGGGGCTGTGCTGGTGGGAGGGTGTGAGGGTCCACGGCTTTGTTGGTGGCCCGGTGTGAGTGGGGCTCTGCTGGACTTTCTGCAGGAGTTGCCAGGCTGCCACCTGTAAAGAAGAGGATGTGTCACTCATAACTTCCACTGGAATTTCTCTCCGGGCCGAGGAAGGAAACAAAGGAGTGGGGGCCGGGACAGGAGGGGTATCTCAGGTAGGGAAATGGAAAGCTTCCAGAAGAGCGCCAGGGGCCAGGACCATCCTGGCTGGCCTGCAGGCAGCAAGTTGGCCTGCGTGCTGTCACTGGTGTGGCTCCACGGCCCTTCCTCTAGGCTTTCAAGCCCTTGTACATATTCAGGTGTTTTACCTGGGAAGGGTGGGAACAGTTCAGTAGCAGCTGGCCTGGGGCTCAGCTCACGTTTACTCACAGAGGCCTCGGCATGGTCCCCCAGCTTTGCAGTGAGGACGCTCCTTGCATGGGGGGACGGGGCTGTTGGTTGTATGGAAGATGATTCCCCACCACTGACCAATTTCAGAATTGTTTACTGCTGGAACAAGTGCCTTGGTAGTGTTTTCCTCTGTATAACTGTTTGGTTTAGGTTTTTTTTTCTTTCTTGGTTCAAGTTAGATTTTATTCCTCGTTTATGTATTTATAGATATAAGCATGGGAATAATTCATTCATATAAATACATCTGTGTGAATGGAAGAACTTTCTTCTGTTTTATTTTTAAAAATGTTGAAATTTACTTTTATTTATTTCTTTATACAGCAGGTTACTATTAGTTATATATTTTATGCATATACATGTATACAGGTCCATCCCAATCTCACAACTCATCCCACCACCACCACCCCATGGCTTCCCCCACTTGGTGTCCATACGTTTGTTCTCTACCTCTGTGTCTCTATTTCTGTCCTGCATACCAGTTCATCTGTACCATTTTTCTAGGTTCCACATATATGCATTAATATACAATATTTGTTTTTCTCTTTCTGACTTAGTTCACTCTGTATGACAGTCTCTAGATCCATCGACTTCTCTACAAATGACCCAGTTTCATTCCTTTTTATGTCTGAGCAATATTCCATTTTATATATGTACCACATCTTTATCCATTCGTCTTTCTGTGGACATTTAGGTTGCTTCCATTACCTGGCTATTGTAAATTGTGCTGCAATGAACATTGTGGTGAATGTGTCTTTTTGATTTATGGTTTTCTCTGGGTATATGCCCATAAGTGGGATTGCAGGCTCCTATGGTAATTCTCTTTTTAGTTATTTAAAGGAACATCCATACTGCTCTCCATAGTGAGTGTATCAATTTACCTTCCCACCAATAGTGGAAGAGGGTTCCTTTTGTCCACACCATCCCCGGAATTTGTTGTTTGTAGATTTGCTGATGATGCCGATTCTAACAGGTGTGAGGTCATACCTCATTGTCGTTTGGATTTGCATTTCTCTAATAATTAGTGAGGTTGAGCAGCTTTTCATGTGCGTCTTGGCCATCTCTGTGACTTCTTTAAAGAAACGTCTATATAGATCTTCTGCCCATTTTAGTACTGGGTTGTTTGTTTTATTAATATTAAGCTGCATGAGCTGTTTATATATATTGGAGATTAAACCTTTGTCCATTGATTCGTTTGCGAACGTTTTCGCCCATTCTGAGGGTTACCTTTTTCCATCCCCGTTTTTTTTAACCAAAAAAGAAAGAAAGCAAAAGAAGCAGAACACTAATGTGCGTGAAATATGCCTCTTGAAACAGTCGTTTTGAAATATGGACGTCTTTTGAATTTTTTGGTCGGTATATGACCCCAGGATTTGTTTTCAGGGCAGGTGTCATTTACAGGCCTGCAACGATTTTGAATATCCACTGACCATTAGCGCTGGGATTAAAGCTGCTGTTGTGTGAAACGGCCACAAGGTGGCAGCAGTTCTCGCTTACCAAATCTGGTTACTAGGGCCACAGAGCCTCAATGGAAGTCCTGTTCTAGATTGGAATTTAGAATGGAATGTGCCAGGAGAAAGCCCCTCAAGTTTGTCTCACTACTTCTTGTTCGTGTTTTTAATTTAATTTTTTATTTTTTATTACAGCAAGTTTGATGACAACGTTTGGCTTGTTGTAGGTGTGCAAGATGTGGTTCTTTTACACATATACATAGGTCTGTTCTTCCTGGGACCCTTTTGCCATGTACGTTATGACAGAATGTTGAGTAGTCTTCTCTTGGTATTCCGTAGGTCTTTGGTGATTATATATTTCACCTGTGTTTGTATATGTCTGTTAACCCCGATATCCTAATGAATCCAATTCTCACACCTTTCCATTGGTGAACCATAAGTTTGTTTAATGAATCTGTGACTGCCCTTCTCCGTGGAAATATCTGCCCTGGTATCAATTTTTAGGTAACACCTATAAGTGATATCCTACGATATGTGTCTTTCACTTTCTGACTTACTACAAGTCACGTGATTACCTCTAGACTCATCTACGGTGCTGCAAATGGCATTGTGTCCTTTTTTCCCTTGGCTAATATTCTGTCTTAGCGAGGTCCATTTTCTGCAATGTGATTCCCTGAGGGCTGAGGATTAGCTGACCTGGGCAGCCTGACCCTGCCGGCAAGCCCTCCCCAGGTGTGCCTGGGTTGAGGTCAATATAAACTGCACTCCAGGCAGCAATAGCCCCTGCAGCTGTGCCTGACTCCATATTCTCTGCCCCGTCAGCAGTCTCGGGGCTGTGCTGGTGGGAGGGTGTGAGGGTCCACGGCTTTGTTGGTGGCCCGGTGTGAGTGGGGCTCTGCTGGACTTTCTGCAGGAGTTGCCAGGCTGCCACCTGTAAAGAAGAGGATGTGTCACCCATAACTTCCACTGGAATTTCTCTCCGGGCCGAGGAAGGAAAAAAAGGAGTGGGGGCCGGGACAGGAGGGGTATCTCAGGCAGGGAAATGGAAAGCTTCCAGAAGAGCGCCCGGGGCCAGGACCATCCTGGCTGGCCTGCAGGCAGCAAGTTGGCCTGCGTGCTGCCGCTGGTGTGGCTCCACGGCCCTTCCTCTAGGCTTTCAAGCCCTTGTACATATTCAGGTGTTTTACCTGGGAAGGGTGGGAACAGTTCAGTAGCAGCTGGCCTGGGGCTCAGCTCACGTTTACTCACAGAGGCCTCGGCATGGTCCCCCAGCTTTGCAGTGAGGACGCTCCTTGCATGGGGGGACGGGGCTGTTGTTTGTATGGAAGATGATTCCCCACCACTGACCAATTTCAGAATTGTTTACTGCTGGAACAAGTGCCTTGGTAGTGTTTTCCTCTGTATAACTGTTTGGTTTAGGTTTTTTTTTCTTTCTTGGTTCAAGTTAGATTTTATTCCTCTTTTATGTAGTTATAGATATAAGCATGGGAATAATTCATTCATATAAATACATCTGTGTGAATGGAAGAACTTTCTTCTGTTTTATTTTTTAAAATTTTGAAATTTAATTTTATTTATTTCTTTATACAGCAGGTTACTATTAGTTATATATTTTATGCATATACATGTATACAGGTCCATCCCAATCTCCCAACTCATCCCACCACCGCCACCCCATGGCTTCCCCCACTTGGTGTCCCTACGTTTGTTCTCTACCTCTGTGTCTCTATTTCTGTCCTGCATACCAGTTCATCTGTACCATTTTTCTAGGTTCCACGTATATGCATTAATATACAATATTTGTTTTTCTCTTTCTGACTTACTTCACTCTGTCTGACAGTCTCTAGATCCATCGACTTCTCTACAAATGACCCAGTTTCATTCCTTTTTATGGCTGAGAAATATTCCATTTTATATATGTACCACATCTTTATCCATTCGTCTTTCTGTGGGCATTTAGGTTGCTTCCATTACCTGGCTATTGTAAATTGTGCTGCAATGAACATTGTGGTGAATGTGTCTTTTTGATTTATGGTTTTCTCTGGGTATATGCCCAGAAGTTGGATTGCTGGATCCTATGGTAATTCTCTTTTTAGTTTTTTAAAGGAACCTCCATACTGTTCTCCATAGTGACTGTATCAATTTACCTTCCCACCAATAGTGGAAGAGGGTTCCTTTTGTCCACACCCTCCCCAGAATTTGTTGTTTGTAGGTTTTCTGATGATGCCGATTCTAACAGGTGTGAGGTCATACCTCATTGTCGTTTGGATTTGCATTTCTCTAATAATTAGTGATGTTGAGCAGCTTTTCATGTGCGTCTTGGCCATCTCTGTGACATCTTTGAAGAAACGTCTATTAAGATCTTCTGCCCATTTTTGTATTGGGTTGTTTGTTTTATTAATATTAAGCTGCGTGAGCTGTTTATATATATTGGAGATTAAACCTTTGTCCATTGATTCGTTTGCGAATGTTTTCGCCCATTCTGAGGGTTGCCTTTTTCCATCCACGTTTTTTTAACCAAAAAAGAAAGAAAGCAAAAGAAGCAGAACACTAATGTGCGTGAAATATGCCTCTTTAAACTGTCGTTTTGAAATATGGACGTCTTTTGAATTTTTTGGTCGATATATGACCCTAGGATTTGTTTTCAGGGCAGGTGTCATTTACAGGCCTGCAACGATTTTGAATATCCACTGACCATTAGCGCTGGGATTAAAGCTGCTGTTGTGTGAAACGGCCACAAGGTGGCAGCAGTTCTCGCTTACCAAATCTGGTTACTAGGGCCACAGAGCCTCAATGGAAGTCCTGTTCTAGATTGGAATTTAGAATGGAATGTGCCAGGAGAAAGCCCCTCAAGTTTGTCTCACTACTTCTTGTTCGTGGTTTTAATTTAATTTTTTATTTTTTATTACAGCAAGTTTGATGACAACGTTTGGCTTCTTGTAGGTGTGCAAGATGTGGTTCTTTTACACATATACATAGGTCTGTTCTTCCTGGGACCCTTTTCCCATGTACGTTATGACAGAATGTTGAGTAGTCTTCTCTTGGTATTCCGTAGGTCTTTGGTGATTATATATTTCACCTGTGTTTGTATATGTCTGTTAACCCCGATATCCTAATGAATCCAATCCTCACACCTTTCCATTGGTGAACCATAAGTTTGTTTAATGAATCTGTGATTGCCCTTCTCCGTGGAAATATCTGCCCTGGTATCAATTTTTAGGTAACACCTATAAGTGATATCCTACGATATGTGTCTTTCACTTTCTGACTTACTACAAGTCACGTGATTACCTCTAGACTCATCTACGGTGCTGCAAATGGCATTGTGTCCTTTTTTCCCTTGGCTAATATTCTGTCTTAGCGAGGTCCTTTTTTGCAATGTGATTCGCTGAGGGCTGAGGATTAGCTGACCTGGGCAGCCTGACCCTGCCGGCAAGCCCTCCCCAGGTGTGCCTGGGTTGAGGTCAATATAAACTGCACTCCAGGCAGCAATAGCCCCTGCAGCTGTGCCTGACTCCATATTCTCTGCCCCGTCAGCAGTCTCGGGGCTGTGCTGGTGGGAGGGTGTGAGGGTCCACGGCTTTGTTGGTGGCCCGGTGTGAGTGGGGCTCTGCTGGACTTTCTGCAGGAGTTGCCAGGCTGCCACCTGTAAAGAAGAGGATGTGTCACTCATAACTTCCACTGGAATTTCTCTCCGGGCCGAGGAAGGAAAAAAAGGAGTGGGGGCCGGGACAGGAGGGGTATCTCAGGCAGGGAAATGGAAAGCTTCCAGAAGAGCGCCAGGGGCCAGGACCATCCTGGCTGGCCTGCAGGCAGCAAGTTGGCCTGCGTGCTGTCGCTGGTGTGGCTCCACGGCCCTTCCTCCAGGCTTTCAAGCCCTTGTACATATTCAGGTGTTTTACCTGGGAAGGGTGGGAACAGTTCAGTAGCAGCTGGCCTGGGGCTCAGCTCACGTTTACTCACAGAGGCCTCGGCATGGTCCCCCAGCTTTGCAGTGAGGACGCTCCTTGCATGGGGGGACGGGGCTGTTGTTTGTAAGGAAGATGATTCCACACCACTGACCAATTTCAGAATTGTTTACTGCTGGAACAAGTGCCTAGGTAGTGTTTTCCTCTGTATAACTGTTTGGTTTAGGATTTATTTTTTTGTTTTTTGGTTCAAGTTAGATTTTATTCCTCTTTTATATATTTATAGATATAAGCATGGGAATAATTCATTCATATAAATACATCTGTGTGAATGGAAGAACTTTCTTCTGTTTTATTTTTAAAAATTTTGAAATTTAATTTTGTTTATTTCTTTATGCAGCAGGTTACTATTAGTTATATATTTTATGCATATACATGTATACATTTCCATCCCAATCTCCCAACTCATCCCACAACCACCACCCCATGGCTTCCCCCACTTGGTGTCCATACGTTTGTTCTCTACCTCTGTGTCTCTATTTCTGTCCTGCATACCAGTTCATCTGTACCATTTTTCTAGGTTCCACCTATATGCATTAATATACAATATTTGTTTTTCTCTTTCTGACTTACTTCACTCTGTATGACAGTCTCTAGATCCATCGACTTCTCTACAAATGACCCAGTTTCATTCCTTTTTATGGCTGAGCAATATTCCATTTTATATATGTACCACATCTTTATCCATTCGTCTTTCTGTGGGCATTTAGGTTGCTTCCATTACCTGGCTATTGTAAATTGTGCTGCAATGAACATTGTGGTGAATGTGTCTTTTTGATTTATGGTTTTCTCTGGGTATATGCCCAAAAGTGGGATTGCAGGCTCCTATGGTAATTCTCTTTTTAGTTATTTAAAGGAACATCCATACTGTTCTCCATAGTGAGTGTATCAATTTACCTTCCCACCAATAGTGTAAGAGGGTTCCTTTTGTCCACACCATCCCCGGAATTTGTTGTTTGTAGATTTGCTGATGATGCCGATTCTAACAGGTGTGAGGTCATACCTCATTGTCATTTGGATTTGCATTTCTCTAGTAATTAGTGATGTTGAGCAGCTTTTCATGTGCGTCTTGGCCATCTCTGTGACATCTTTGAAGAAACGTCTATATAGATCTTCTGCCCATTTTTGTATTGGGTTGTTTGTTTTATTAATATTAAGCTGCGTGAGCTGTTTATATATATTGGAGATTAAACCTTTGTCCATTGATTCGTTTGCGAATGTTTTCGCCCATTCTGAGGGTTGCCTTTTTCCATCCACGTTTTTTTAACCAAAAAAGAAAGAAAGCAAAAGAAGCAGAACACTAATGTGCGTGAAATATGCCTCTTGAAACTGTCGTTTTGAAATATGGACGTGTTTTGAATTTTTTGGTCGATATATGACCCTAGGATTTGTTTTCAGGGCAGGTGTCATTTACAGGCCTGCAACGATTTTGAATATCCACTGACCATTAGCGCTGGGATTAAACCTGCTGTTGTGTGAAACGGCCACAAGGTGGCAGCAGTTCTCGCTTACCAAATCTGGTTACTAGGGCCACAGAGCCTCAATGGAAGTCCTGTTCTAGATTGGAATTTAGAATGGAATGTGCCAGGAGAAAGCCCCTCAAGTTTGTCTCACTACTTCTTGTTCGTGGTTTTAATTTAATTTTTTATTTTTTATTACAGCAAGTTTGATGACAACGTTTGGCTTCTTGTAGGTGTGCAAGATGTGGTTCTTTTACACATATACATAGGTCTGTTCTTCCTGGGACCCTTTTCCCATGTACGTTATGACAGAATGTTGAGTAGTCTTCTCTTGGTATTCCGTAGGTCTTTGGTGATTATATATTTCACCTGTGTTTGTATATGTCTGTTAACCCCGATATCCTAATGAATCCAATCCTCACACCTTTCCATTGGTGAACCATAAGTTTGTTTAATGAATCTGTGATTGCCCTTCTCCGTGGAAATATCTGCCCTGGTATCAATTTTTAGGTAACACCTATAAGTGATATCCTACGATATGTGTCTTTCACTTTCTGACTTACTACAAGTCACGTGATTACCTCTAGACTCATCTACGGTGCTGCAAATGGCATTGTGTCCTTTTTTCCCTTGGCTAATATTCTGTCTTAGCGAGGTCCTTTTTCTGCAATGTGATTCCCTGAGGGCTGAGGATTAGCTGACCTGGGCAGCCTGACCCTGCCGGCAAGCCCTCCCCAGGTGTGCCTGGGTTGAGGTCAATATAAACAGCACTCCAGGCAGCAATAGCCCCTGCAGTTGTGCCTGACTCCATATTCTCTGCCCCGTCAGCAGTCTTGGGGCTGTGCTGGTGGGAGGGTGTGAGGGTCCACGGCTTTGTTGGTGGCCCGGTGTGAGTGGGGCTCTGCTGGACTTTCTGCAGGAGTTGCCAGGCTGCCACCTGTAAAGAAGAGGATGTGTCACCCATAACTTGCACTGGAATTTCTCTCCGGGCTGAGGAAGGAAAAAAAGGAGTGGGGGCCGGGACAGGAGGGGTATCTCAGGCAGGGAAATGGAAAGCTTCCAGAAGAGCGCCCGGGGCCAGGACCATCCTGGCTGGCCTGCAGGCAGCAAGTTGGCCTGCGTGCTGTCGCTGGTGTGGCTCCATGGCCCTTCCTCCAGGCTTTCAAGCCCTTGTACATATTCAGGTGTTTTACCTGGGAAGGGTGGGAACAGTTCAGTAGCAGCTGGCCTGGGGCTCAGCTGACGTTTACTCACAGAGGCCTCGGCATGGCCCCCCAGCTTTGCAGTGAGGACGCTCCTTGCATGGGGGGACGGGGCTGTTGGTTGTATGGAAGATGATTCCCCACCACTGACCAATTTCAGAATTGTTTACTGCTGGAACAAGTGCCTAGGTAGTGTTTTCCTCTGTATAACTGTTTGGTTTAGGATTTATTTTTTTGTTTTTTGGTTCAAGTTAGATTTTATTCCTCTTTTATATATTTATAGATATAAGCATGGGAATAATTCATTCATATAAATACATCTGTGTGAATGGAAGAACTTTTTCCTGTTTTATTTTTAAAAATTTTGAAATTTAATTTTGTTTATTTCTTTATGCAGCAGGTTACTATTAGTTATATATTTTATGCATATACATGTATACAGGTCCATCCCAATCTCCCAACTCATCCCACCACCACCACCCCATGGATTCCCCCACTTGGTGTCCATACGTTTGTTCTCTACCTCTGTGTCTCTATTTCTGTCCTGCATACCAGTTCATCTGTACCATTTTTCTAGGTTCCACCTATATGCATTAATATACAATATTTGTTTTTCTCTTTCTGACTTACTTCACTCTGTATGACAGTCTCTAGATCCATCGACTTCTCTACAAATGACCCAGTTTCATTCCTTTTTATGGCTGAGCAATATTCCATTTTATATATGTACCACATCTTTATCCATTCGTCTTTCTGTGGGCATTTAGGTTGCTTCCATTACCTGGCTATTGTAAATTGTGCTGCAATGAACATTGTGGTGAATGTGTCTTTTTGATTTATGGTTTTCTCTGGGTATATGCCCAAAAGTGGGATTGCAGGCTCCTATGGTAATTCTCTTTTTAGTTATTTAAAGGAACATCCATACTGTTCTCCATAGTGAGTGTATCAATTTACCTTCCCACCAATAGTGGAAGAGGGTTCCTTTTGTCCACACTATCCCCGGAATTTGTTGTTTGTAGATTTGCTGATGATGCCGATTCTAACAGGTGTGAGGTCATACCTCATTGTCGTTTGGATTTGCATTTCTCTAATAATTAGTGATGTTGAGCAGCTTTTCATGTGCGTCTTGGCCATCTCTGTGACTTGTTTAAAGAAACGTCTATATAGATCTTCTGCCCATTTTTGTACTGGGTTGTTTGTTTTATTAATATTAAGCTGCGTGAGCTGTTTATATATATTGGAGATTAAACCTTTGTCCATTGATTCGTTTGCGAACGTTTTCGCCCATTCTGAGGCTTGCCTTTTTCCATTCCCGTTTTTTTAACCAAAAAAGAAAGAAAGCAAAAGAAGCAGAACACTAATGTGCGTGAAATATGCCTCTTGAAACAGTCGTTTTGAAATATGGACGTCTTTTGCATTTTTTGGTCGGTATATGACCCCAGGATTTGTTTTCAGGGCAGGTGTCATTTACAGGCCTGCAACGATTTTGAATATCCACTGACCATTAGCGCTGGGATTAAAGCTGCTGTTGTGTGAAACGGCCACAAGGTGGCAGCAGTTCTCGCTTACCAAATCTGGTTACTAGGGCCACAGAGCCTCAATGGAAGTCCTGTTCTAGATTGGAATTTAGAATGGAATGTGCCAGGAGAAAGCCCCTCAAGTTTGTCTCACTACTTCTTGTTCGTGTTTTTAATTTAATTTTTTATTTTTTATTACAGCAAGTTTGATGACAACGTTTGGCTTCTTGTAGGTGTGCAAGATGTGGTTCTTTTACACATATACATAGGTCTGTTCTTCCTGGGACCCTTTTCCCATGTACGTTATGACAGAATGTTGAGTAGTCTTCTCTTTGTATTCCGTAGGTCTTTGGTGATTATATATTTCACCTGTGTTTGTATATGTCTGTTAACCCCGATATCCTAATGAATCCAATCCTCACACCTTTCCATTGGTGAACCATAAGTTTGTTTAATGAATCTGTGACTGCCCTTCTCCGTGGAAATATCTGCCCTGGTATCAATTTTTAGGTAACACCTATAAGTGATATCCTACGATATGTGTCTTTCACTTTCTGACTTACTACAAGTCACGTGATTACCTCTAGACTCATCTACGGTGCTGCAAATGGCATTGTGTCCTTTTTTCCCTTGGCTAATATTCTGTCTTAGCGAGGTCCATTTTATGCAATGTGATTCCCTGGGGGCTGAGGATTAGCTGACCTGGGCAGCCTGACCCTGCCGGCAAGCCCTCCCCAGGTGTGCCTGGTTTGCGGTCAATATAAACAGCACTCCAGGCAGCAATAGCCCCTGCAGCTGTGCCTGACTCCATATTCTCTGCCCCGTCAGCAGTCTCGGGGCTGTGCTGGTGGGAGGGTGTGAGGGTCCACGGCTTTGTTGGTGGCCCGGTGTGAGTGGGGCTCTGCTGGACTTTCTGCAGGAGTTGCCAGGCTGCCACCTGTAAAGAAGAGGATGTGTCACCCATAACTTCCACTGGAATTTCTCTCCGGGCCGAGGAAGGAAACAAAGGAGTGGGGGCCGGGACAGGAGGGGTATCTCAGGCAGGGAAATGGAAAGCTTCCAGAAGAGCGCCCGGGGCCAGGACCATCCTGGCTGGCCTGCAGGCAGCAAGTTGGCCTGCGTGCTGTCGCTGGTGTGGCTCCACGGCCCTTCCTCTAGGCTTTCAAGCCCTTGTACATATTCAGGTGTTTTACCTGGGAAGGGTGGGAACAGTTCAGTAGCAGCTGGCCTGGGGCTCAGCTCACGTTTACTCACAGAGGCCTTGGCATGGTCCCCCAACTTTGCAGTGAGGACGCTCCTTGCATGGGGGTACCGGGCTGTTGGTTGTATGGAAGATGATTCCCCACCACTGACCAATTTCAGAATTGTTTACTGCTGGAACAAGTGCCTTGGTAGTGTTTTCCTCTGTATAACTGTTTGGTTTAGGTTTTTTTTTCTTTCTTGGTTCAAGTTAGATTTATTCCTCGTTTATGTATTTATAGATATAAGCATGGGAATAATTCATTCATATAAATACATCTGTGTGAATGGAAGAACTTTCTTCTGTTTTATTTTTAAAAATTTTGAAATTTAATTTTATTTATTTCTTTATACAGCAGGTTACTATTAGTTATATATTTTATGCATATACATGTATACAGGTCCATCCCAATCTCCCAACTCATCCCACCACCACCACCCCATGGCTTCCCCCACTTGGTGTCCATACGTTTGTTCTCTACCTCTGTGTCTCTATTTCTGTCCTGCATACCAGTTCATCTGTACCATTTTTCTAGGTTCCACCTATATGCATTAATATACAATATTTGTTTTTCTCTTTCTGACTTACTTCACTCTGTATGACAGTCTCTAGATCCATCGACTTCTCTACAAATGACCCAGTTTCATTCTTTTTTATGGCTGAGCAATATTCCATTTTATATATGTACCACATCTTTATCCATTCGTCTTTCTGTGGGCATTTAGGTTGCTTCCATTACCTGGCTATTGTAAATTGTGCTGCAATGAACATTGTGGTGAATGTGTCTTTTTGATTTATGGTTATCTCTGGGTATATGCCCAAAAGTGGGATTGCAGGCTCCTATGGTAATTCTCTTTTTAGTTATTTAAAGGAACATCCATACTGTTCTCCATAGTGAGTGTATCAATTTACCTTCCCACCAATAGTGGAAGAGGGTTCCTTTTGTCCACACCATCCCCGGAATTTGTTGTTTGTAGATTTGCTGATGATGCCGATTCTAACAGGTGTGAGGTCATACCTCATTGTCGTTTGGATTTGCATTTCTCTAATAATTAGTGATGTTGAGCAGCTTTTCATGTGCGTCTTGGCCATCTCTGTGACTTCTTTAAAGAAACGTCTATATAGATCTTCTGCCCATTTTTGTACTGGGTTGTTTGTTTTATTAATATTAAGCTGCGTGAGCTGTTTATATATATTGGAGATTAAACCTTTGTCCATTGATTCGTTTGCGAACGTTTTCGCCCATTCTGAGGCTTGCCTTTTTCCATTCCCGTTTTTTTAACCAAAAAAGAAAGAAAGCAAAAGAAGCAGAACACTAATGTGCGTGAAATATGCCTCTTGAAACAGTCGTTTTGAAATATGGACGTCTTTTGCATTTTTTGGTCGGTATATGACCCCAGGATTTGTTTTCAGGGCAGGTGTCATTTACAGGCCTGCAACGATTTTGAATATCCACTGACCATTAGCGCTGGGATTAAAGCTGCTGTTGTGTGAAACGGCCACAAGGTGGCAGCAGTTCTCGCTTACCAAATCTGGTTACTAGGGCCACAGAGCCTCAATGGAAGTCCTGTTCTAGATTGGAATTTAGAATGGAATGTGCCAGGAGAAAGCCCCTCAAGTTTGTCTCACTACTTCTTGTTCGTGTTTTTAATTTAATTTTTTATTTTTTATTACAGCAAGTTTGATGACAACGTTTGGCTTGTTGTAGGTGTGCAAGATGTGGTTCTTTTACACATATACATAGGTCTGTTCTTCCTGGGACCCTTTTCCCATGTACGTTATGACAGAATGTTGAGTAGTCTTCTCTTGGTATTCCGTAGGTCTTTGGTGATTATATATTTCACCTGTGTTTGTATATGTCTGTTAACCCCGATATCCTAATGAATCCAATCCTCACACCTTTCCATTGGTGAACCATAAGTTTGTTTAATGAATCTGTGACTGCCCTTCTCCGTGGAAATATCTGCCCTGGTATCAATTTTTAGGTAACACCTATAAGTGATATCCTACGATATGTGTCTTTCACTTTCTGACTTACTACAAGTCACGTGATTACCTCTAGACTCATCTACGGTGCTGCAAATGGCATTGTGTCCTTTTTTCCCTTGGCTAATATTCTGTCTTAGCGAGGTCCATTTTATGCAATGTTATTCCCTGGGGGCTGAGGATTAGCTGACCTGGGCAGCCTGACCCTGCCGGCAAGCCCTCCCCAGGTGTGCCTGGTTTGAGGTCAATATAAACAGCACTCCAGGCAGCAATAGCCCCTGCAGCTGTGCCTGACTCCATATTCTCTGCCCCGTCAGCAGTCTCGGGGCTGTGCTGGTGGGAGGGTGTGAGGGTCCACAGCTTTGTTGGTGGCCCGGTGTGAGTGGGGCTCTGCTGGACTTTCTGCAGGAGTTGCCAGGCTGCCACCTGTAAAGAAGAGGATGTGTCACCCATAACTTCCACTGGAATTTCTCTCCGGGCCGAGGAAGGAAACAAAGGAGTGGGGGCCGGGACAGGACGGGTATCTCAGGCAGGGAAATGGAAAGCTTCCAGAAGAGCGCCCGGGGCCAGGACCATCCTGGCTGGCCTGCAGGCAGCAAGTTGGCCTGCGTGCTGTCGCTGGTGTGGCTCCACGGCCCTTCCTCTAGGCTTTCAAGCCCTTGTACATATTCAGGTGTTTTACCTGGGAAGGGTGGGAACAGTTCAGTAGCAGCTGGCCTGGGGCTCAGCTCACGTTTACTCACAGAGGCCTTGGCATGGTCCCCCAACTTTGCAGTGAGGACGCTCCTTGCATGGGGGTACCGGGCTGTTGGTTGTATGGAAGATGATTCCCCACCACTGACCAATTTCAGAATTGTTTACTGCTGGAACAAGTGCCTTGGTAGTGTTTTCCTCTGTATAACTGTTTGGTTTAGGTTTTTTTTTCTTTCTTGGTTCAAGTTAGATTTATTCCTCGTTTATGTATTTATAGATATAAGCATGGGAATAATTCATTCATATAAATACATCTGTGTGAATGGAAGAACTTTCTTCTGTTTTATTTTTAAAAATTTTGAAATTTAATTTTATTTATTTCTTTATACAGCAGGTTACTATTAGTTATATATTTTATGCATATACATGTATACAGGTCCATCCCAATCTCCCAACTCATCCCACCACCACCACCCCATGGCTTCCCCCACTTGGTGTCCATACGTTTGTTCTCTACCTCTGTGTCTCTATTTCTGTCCTGCATACCAGTTCATCTGTACCATTTTTCTAGGTTCCACCTATATGCATTAATATACAATATTTGTTTTTCTCTTTCTGACTTAGTTCACTCTGTATGACAGTCTCTAGGTCCATCGACTTCTCTACAAATGACCCAGTTTCATTCCTTTTTATGGCTGAGCAATATTCCATTTTATATATGTACCACATCTTTATCCATTCGTCTTTCTGTGGGCATTTAGGTTGCTTCCATTACCTGGCTATTGTAAATTGTGGTGCAATGAACATTGTGGTGAATGTGTCTTTTTGCTTTATGGTTTTCTCTGGGTATATGCCCAGAAGTGGGATTGCTGGATCCTATGTTAATTCTCTTTTTACTTTTTTAAAGGAACCTCCATACTGTTCTCCATAGTGACTGTATCAATTTACCTTCCCACCAATAGTGGAAGAGGGTTCCTTTTGTCCACACCCTCCCCAGAATTTGTTGTTTGTAGGTTTTCTGATGATGCCGATTCTAACAGGTGTGAGGTCATACCTCATTGTTGTTTGGATTTGCATTTCTCTAATAATTAGTGATGTTGAGCAGCTTTTCATGTGCGTCTTGGCCATCTCTGTGACATCTTTGAAGAAACGTCTATATAGATCTTCTGCCCATTTTTGTATTGGGTTGTTTGTTTTATTAATATTAAGCTGCGTGAGTTGTTTATATATATTGGAGATTAAACCTTTGTCCATGGATTCGTTTGCGAATGTTTTCGCCCATTCTGAGGGTTGCCTTTTTCCATCCCCGTTTTTTTAACCAAAAAAGAAAGAAAGCAAAAGAAGCAGAACACTAATGTGCGTGAAATATGCCTCTTTAAACTGTCGTTTTGAAATATGGACGTCTTTTGAATTTTTTGGTCGATATATGACCCCAGGATTTGTTTTCAGGGCAGGTGTCATTTACAGGCCTGCAACGATTTTGAATATCCACTGACCATTAGCGCTGGGATTAAAGCTGCTGTTGTGTGAAACGGCCACAAGGTGGCAGCAGTTCTCGCTTACCAAATCTGGTTACTAGGGCCACAGAGCCTCAATGGAAGTCCTGTTCTAGATTGGAATTTAGAATGGAATGTGCCAGGAGAAAGCCCCTCAAGTTTGTCTCACTACTTCTTGTTCGTGTTTTTAATTTAATTTTTTATTTTTTATTACAGCAAGTTTGATGACAACGTTTGGCTTCTTGTAGGTGTGCAAGATGTGGTTCTTTTACACATATACATAGGTCTGTTCTTCCTGGGACCCTTTTCCCATGTACGTTATGACAGAATGTTGAGTAGTCTTCTCTTTGTATTCCGTAGGTCTTTGGTGATTATATATTTCACCTGTGTTTGTATATGTCTGTTAACCCCGATATCCTAATGAATCCAATCCTCACACCTTTCCATTGGTGAACCATAAGTTTGTTTAATGAATCTGTGACTGCCCTTCTCCGTGGAAATATCTGCCCTGGTATCAATTTTTAGGTAACACCTATAAGTGATATCCTACGATATGTGTCTTTCACTTTCTGACTTACTACAAGTCACGTGATTACCTCTAGACTCATCTACGGTGCTGCAAATGGCATTGTGTCCTTTTTTCCCTTGGCTAATATTCTGTCTTAGCGAGGTCCATTTTCTGCAGTGTGATTCCCTGAGGGCTGAGGATTAGCTGACCTGGGCAGCCTGACCCTGCCGGCAAGCCCTCCCCAGGTGTGCCTGGGTTGAGGTCAATATAAACTGCACTCCAGGCAGCAATAGCCCCTGCAGCTGTGCCTGACTCCATATTCTCTGCCCCGTCAGCAGTCTCAGGGCTGTGCTGGTGGGAGGGTGTGAGGGTCCACGGCTTTTTTGGTGGCCCGGTGTGAGTGGGGCTCTGCTGGACTTTCTGCAGGAGTTGCCAGGCTGCCACCTGTAAAGAAGAGGATGTGTCACTCATAACTTCCACTGGAATTTCTCTCCGGGCCGAGGAAGGAAAAAAAGGAGTGGGGGCCGGGACAGGAGGGGTATCTCAGGCAGGGAAATGGAAAGCTTCCAGAAGAGCTCCAGGGGCCAGGACCATCCTGGCTGGCCTGCAGGCAGCAAGTTGGCCTGCGTGCTGTCGCTGGTGTGGCTCCACGGCCCTTCCTCTAGGCTTTCAAGCCCTTGTACATATTCAGGTGTTTTACCTGGGAAGGGTGGGAACAGTTCAGTAGCAGCTGGCCTGGGGCTCAGCTCACGTTTACTCACAGAGGCCTCGGCATGGTCCCCCAGCTTTGCAGTGAGGACGCTCCTTGCATGGGGGGACGGGGCTGTTGGTTGTATGGAAGATGATTCCCCACCACTGACCAATTTCAGAATTGTTTACTGCTGGAACAAGTGCCTTGGTAGTGTTTTCCTCTGTATAACTGTTTGGTTTAGGTTTTTTTTTCTTTCTTGGTTCAAGTTAGATTTTATTCCTCGTTTATGTATTTATAGATATAAGCATGGGAATAATTCATTCATATAAATACATCTGTGTGAATGGAAGAACTTTCTTCTGTTTTATTTTTAAAAATGTTGAAATTTAATTTTATTTATTTCTTTATACAGCAGGTTACTATTAGTTATATATTTTATGCATATACATGTATACAGGTCCATCCCAATCTCCCAACTCATCCCACCACCACCACCCCATGGCTTCCCCCACTTGGTGTCCATACGTTTGTTCTCTACCTCTGTGTCTCTATTTCTGTCCTGCATACCAGTTCATCTGTACCATTTTTCTAGGTTCCACATATATGCATTAATATACAATATTTGTTTTTCTCTTTCTGACTTAGTTCACTCTGTATGACAGTCTCTAGATCCATCGACTTCTCTACAAATGACCCAGTTTCATTCCTTTTTATGGCTGAGCAATATTCCATTTTATATATGTACCACATCTTTATCCATTCGTCTTTCTGTGGGCATTTAGGTTGCTTCCATTACCTGGCTATTGTAAATTGTGCTGCAATGAACATTGTGGTGAATGTGTCTTTTTGATTTATGGTTTTCTCTGGGTATATGCCCATAAGTGGGATTGCAGGCTCCTATGGTAATTCTCTTTTTAGTTATTTAAAGGAACATCCATACTGCTCTCCATAGTGAGTGTATCAATTTACCTTCCCACCAATAGTGGAAGAGGGTTCCTTTTGTCCACACCATCCCCGGAATTTGTTGTTTGTAGATTTGCTGATGATGCCGATTCTAACAGGTGTGAGGTCATACCTCATTGTCGTTTGGATTTGCATTTCTCTAATAATTAGTGAGGTTGAGCAGCTTTTCATGTGCGTCTTGGCCATCTCTGTGACTTCTTTAAAGAAACGTCTATATAGATCTTCTGCCCATTTTAGTACTGGGTTGTTTGTTTTATTAATATTAAGCTGCATGAGCTGTTTATATATATTGGAGATTAAACCTTTGTCCATTGCTTCGTTTGCGAACGTTTTCGCCCATTCTGAGGGTTACCTTTTTCCATCCCCGTTTTTTTTTAACCAAAAAAGAAAGAAAGCAAAAGAAGCAGAACACTAATGTGCGTGAAATATGCCTCTTGAAACTGTCGTTTTGAAATATGGACGTCTTTTGAATTTTTTGGTCGGTATATGACCCCAGGATTTGTTTTCAGGGCAGGTGTCATTTACAGGCCTGCAACGATTTTGAATATCCACTGACCATTAGCGCTGGGATTAAAGCTGCTGTTGTGTGAAACGGCCACAAGGTGGCAGCAGTTCTCGCTTACCAAATCTGGTTACTAGGGCCACAGAGCCTCAATGGAAGTCCTGTTCTAGATTGGAATTTAGAATGGAATGTGCCAGGAGAAAGCCCCTCAAGTTTGTCTCACTACTTCTTGTTCGTGTTTTTAATTTAATTTTTTATTTTTTATTACAGCAAGTTTGATGACAACGTTTGGCTTCTTGTAGGTGTGCAAGATGTGGTTCTTTTACACATATACATAGGTCTGTTCTTCCTGGGACCCTTTTCCCATGTACGTTATGACAGAATGTTGAGTAGTCTTCTCTTGGTATTCCGTAGGTCTTTGGTGATTATATATTTCACCTGTGTTTGTATATGTCTGTTAACCCCGATATCCTAATGAATCCAATCCTCACACCTTTCCATTGGTGAACCATAAGTTTGTTTAATGAATCTGTGACTGCCCTTCTCCGTGGAAATATCTGCCCTGGTATCAATTTTTAGGTAACACCTATAAGTGATATCCTACGATATGTGTCTTTCACTTTCTGACTTACTACAAGTCACGTGATTACCTCTAGACTCATCTACGGTGCTGCAAATGGCATTGTGTCCTTTTTTCCCTTGGCTAATATTCTGTCTTAGCGAGGTCCATTTTCCGCAGTGTGATTCCCTGAGGGCTGAGGATTAGCTGACCTGGGCAGCCTGACCCTGCCGGCAAGCCCTCCCCAGGTGTGCCTGGGTTGAGGTCAATATAAACTGCACTCCAGGCAGCAATAGCCCCTGCAGCTGTGCCTGACTCCATATTCTCTGCCCCGTCAGCAGTCTCGGGGCTGTGCTGGTGGGAGGGTGTGAGGGTCCACGGCTTTGTTGGTGGCCCGGTGTGAGTGGGGCTCTGCTGGACTTTCTGCAGGAGTTGCCAGGCTGCCACCTGTAAAGAAGAGGATGTGTCACTCATAACTTCCACTGGAATTTCTCTCCGGGCCGAGGAAGGAAACAAAGGAGTGGGGGCCGGGACAGGAGGGGTATCTCAGGCAGGGAAATGGAAAGCTTCCAGAAGAGCGCCAGGGGCCAGGACCATCCTGGCTGGCCTGCAGGCAGCAAGTTGGCCTGCGTGCTGTCGCTGGTGTGGCTCCACGGCCCTTCCTCTAGGCTTTCAAGCCCTTGTACATATTCAGGTGTTTTACCTGGGAAGGGTGGGAACAGTTCAGTAGCAGCTGGCCTGGGGCTCAGCTCACGTTTACTCACAGAGGCCTCGGCATGGTCCCCCAGCTTTGCAGTGAGGACGCTCCTTGCATGGGGGGACGGGGCTGTTGGTTGTATGGAAGATGATTCCCCACCACTGACCAATTTCAGAATTGTTTACTGCTGGAACAAGTGCCTTGGTAGTGTTTTCCTCTGTATAACTGTTTGGTTTAGGTTTTTTTTTCTTTCTTGGTTCAAGTTAGATTTTATTCCTCGTTTATGTATTTATAGATATAAGCATGGGAATAATTCATTCATATAAATACATCTGTGTGAATGGAAGAACTTTCTTCTGTTTTATTTTTAAAAATTTTGAAATTTAATTTTATTTATTTCTTTATACAGCAGGTTACTATTAGTTATATATTTTATGCATATACATGTATACAGGTCCATCCCAATCTCCCAACTCATCCCACCACCACCACCCCATGGCTTCCCCCACTTGGTGTCCATACGTTTGTTCTCTACCTCTGTGTCTCTATTTCTGTCCTGCATACCAGTTCATCTGTACCATTTTTCTAGGTTCCACATATATGCATTAATATACAATATTTGTTTTTCTCTTTCTGACTTAGTTCACTCTGTATGACAGTCTCTAGATCCATCGACTTCTCTACAAATGACCCAGTTTCATTCCTTTTTATGGCTGAGCAATATTCCATTTTATATATGTACCACATCTTTATCCATTCGTCTTTCTGTGGGCATTTAGGTTGCTTCCATTACCTGGCTATTGTAAATTGTGCTGCAATGAACATTGTGGTGAATGTGTCTTTTTGATTTATGGTTATCTCTGGGTATATGCCCATAAGTGGGATTGCAGGCTCCTATGGTAATTCTCTTTTTAGTTATTTAAAGGAACATCCATACTGCTCTCCATAGTGAGTGTATCAATTTACCTTCCCACCAATAGTGGAAGAGGGTTCCTTTTGTCCACACCATCCCCGGAATTTGTTGTTTGTAGATTTGCTGATGATGCCGATTCTAACAGGTGTGAGGTCATACCTCATTGTCGTTTGGATTTGCATTTCTCTAATAATTAGTGAGGTTGAGCAGCTTTTCATGTGCGTCTTGGCCATCTCTGTGACTTCTTTAAAGAAACGTCTATATAGATCTTCTGCCCATTTTTGTACTGGGTTGTTTGTTTTATTAATATTAAGCTGCGTGAGCTGTTTATATATATTGGAGATTAAACCTTTGTCCATGGATTCGTTTGCGAATGTTTTCGCCCATTCTGAGGGTTGCCTTTTTCCATCCCCGTTTTTTTAACCAAAAAAGAAAGAAAGCAAAAGAAGCAGAACACTAATGTGCGTGAAATATGCCTCTTGAAACTGTCGTTTTGAAATATGGACGTCTTTTGAATTTTTTGGTCGATATATGACCCTAGGATTTGTTTTCAGGGCAGGTGTCATTTACAGGCCTGCAACGATTTTGAATATCCACTGACCATTAGCGCTGGGATTAAAGCTGCTGTTGTGTGAAACGGCCACAAGGTGGCAGCAGTTCTCGCTTACCAAATCTGGTTACTAGGGCCACAGAGCCTCAATGGAAGTCCTGTTCTAGATTGGAATTTAGAATGGAATGTGCCAGGAGAAAGCCCCTCAAGTTTGTCTCACTACTTCTTGTTCGTGTTTTTAATTTAATTTTTTATTTTTTATTACAGCAAGTTTGATGACAACGTTTGGCTTCTTGTAGGTGTGCAAGATGTGGTTCTTTTACACATATACATAGGTCTGTTCTTCCTGGGACCCTTTTCCCATGTACGTTATGACAGAATGTTGAGTAGTCTTCTCTTTGTATTCCGTAGGTCTTTGGTGATTATATATTTCACCTGTGTTTGTATATGTCTGTTAACCCCGATATCCTAATGAATCCAATCCTCACACCTTTCCATTGGTGAACCATAAGTTTGTTTAATGAATCTGTGACTGCCCTTCTCCGTGGAAATATCTGCCCTGGTATCAATTTTTAGGTAACACCTATAAGTGATATCCTACGATATGTGTCTTTCACTTTCTGACTTACTACAAGTCACGTGATTACCTCTAGACTCATCTACGGTGCTGCAAATGGCATTGTGTCCTTTTTTCCCTTGGCTAATATTCTGTCTTAGCGAGGTCCATTTTCTGCAGTGTGATTCCCTGAGGGCTGAGGATTAGCTGACCTGGGCAGCCTGACCCTGCCGGCAAGCCCTCCCCAGGTGTGCCTGGGTTGAGGTCAATATAAACTGCACTCCAGGCAGCAATAGCCCCTGCAGCTGTGCCTGACTCCATATTCTCTGCCCCGTCAGCAGTCTCAGGGCTGTGCTGGTGGGAGGGTGTGAGGGTCCACGGCTTTTTTGGTGGCCCGGTGTGAGTGGGGCTCTGCTGGACTTTCTGCAGGAGTTGCCAGGCTGCCACCTGTAAAGAAGAGGATGTGTCACTCATAACTTCCACTGGAATTTCTCTCCGGGCCGAGGAAGGAAAAAAAGGAGTGGGGGCCGGGACAGGAGGGGTATCTCAGGCAGGGAAATGGAAAGCTTCCAGAAGAGCTCCAGGGGCCAGGACCATCCTGGCTGGCCTGCAGGCAGCAAGTTGGCCTGCGTGCTGTCGCTGGTGTGGCTCCACGGCCCTTCCTCTAGGCTTTCAAGCCCTTGTACATATTCAGGTGTTTTACCTGGGAAGGGTGGGAACAGTTCAGTAGCAGCTGGCCTGGGGCTCAGCTCACGTTTACTCACAGAGGCCTCGGCATGGTCCCCCAGCTTTGCAGTGAGGACGCTCCTTGCATGGGGGGACGGGGCTGTTGGTTGTATGGAAGATGATTCCCCACCACTGACCAATTTCAGAATTGTTTACTGCTGGAACAAGTGCCTTGGTAGTGTTTTCCTCTGTATAACTGTTTGGTTTAGGTTTTTTTTTCTTTCTTGGTTCAAGTTAGATTTTATTCCTCGTTTATGTATTTATAGATATAAGCATGGGAATAATTCATTCATATAAATACATCTGTGTGAATGGAAGAACTTTCTTCTGTTTTATTTTTAAAAATTTTGAAATTTAATTTTATTTATTTCTTTATACAGCAGGTTACTATTAGTTATATATTTTATGCATATACATGTATACAGGTCCATCCCAATCTCCCAACTCATCCCACCACCACCACCCCATGGCTTCCCCCACTTGGTGTCCATACGTTTGTTCTCTACCTCTGTGTCTCTATTTCTGTCCTGCATACCAGTTCATCTGTACCATTTTTCTAGGTTCCACCTATATGCATTAATATACAATATTTGTTTTTCTCTTTCTGACTTAGTTCACTCTGTATGACAGTCTCTAGATCCATCGACTTCTCTACAAATGACCCAGTTTCATTCCTTTTTATGGCTGAGCAATATTCCATTTTATATATGTACCACATCTTTATCCATTCGTCTTTCTGTGGGCATTTAGGTTGCTTCCATTACCTGGCTATTGTAAATTGTGCTGCAATGAACATTGTGGTGAATGTGTCTTTTTGATTTATGGTTTTCTCTGGGTATATGCCCATAAGTGGGATTGCAGGCTCCTATGGTAATTCTCTTTTTAGTTATTTAAAGGAACATCCATACTGCTCTCCATAGTGAGTGTATCAATTTACCTTCCCACCAATAGTCGAAGAGGGTTCCTTTTGTCCACACCATCCCCGGAATTTGTTGTTTGTAGATTTGCTGATGATGCCGATTCTAACAGGTGTGAGGTCATACCTCATTGTCGTTTGGATTTGCATTTCTCTAATAATTAGTGAGGTTGAGCAGCTTTTCATGTGCGTCTTGGCCATCTCTGTGACTTCTTTAAAGAAACGTCTATATAGATCTTCTGCCCATTTTAGTACTGGGTTGTTTGTTTTATTAATATTAAGCTGCATGAGCTGTTTATATATATTGGAGATTAAACCTTTGTCCATTGCTTCGTTTGCGAACGTTTTCGCCCATTCTGAGGGTTACCTTTTTCCATCCCCGTTTTTTTTTAACCAAAAAAGAAAGAAAGCAAAAGAAGCAGAACACTAATGTGCGTGAAATATGCCTCTTGAAACAGTCGTTTTGAAATATGGACGTCTTTTGAATTTTTTGGTCGGTATATGACCCCAGGATTTGTTTTCAGGGCAGGTGTCATTTACAGGCCTGCAACGATTTTGAATATCCACTGACCATTAGCGCTGGGATTAAAGCTGCTGTTGTGTGAAACGGCCACAAGGTGGCAGCAGTTCTCGCTTACCAAATCTGGTTACTAGGGCCACAGAGCCTCAATGGAAGTCCTGTTCTAGATTGGAATTTAGAATGGAATGTGCCAGGAGAAAGCCCCTCAAGTTTGTCTCACTACTTCTTGTTCGTGTTTTTAATTTAATTTTTTATTTTTTATTACAGCAAGTTTGATGACAACGTTTGGCTTGTTGTAGGTGTGCAAGATGTGGTTCTTTTACACATATACATAGGTCTGTTCTTCCTGGGACCCTTTTCCCATGTACGTTATGACAGAATGTTGAGTAGTCTTCTCTTGGTATTCCGTAGGTCTTTGGTGATTATATATTTCACCTGTGTTTGTATATGTCTGTTAACCCCGATATCCTAATGAATCCAATCCTCACACCTTTCCATTGGTGAACCATAAGTTTGTTTAATGAATCTGTGACTGCCCTTCTCCGTGGAAATATCTGCCCTGGTATCAATTTTTAGGTAACACCTATAAGTGATATCCTACGATATGTGTCTTTCACTTTCTGACTTACTACAAGTCACGTGATTACCTCTAGACTCATCTACGGTGCTGCAAATGGCATTGTGTCCTTTTTTCCCTTGGCTAATATTCTGTCTTAGCGAGGTCCATTTTCCGCAGTGTGATTCCCTGAGGGCTGAGGATTAGCTGACCTGGGCAGCCTGACCCTGCCGGCAAGCCCTCCCCAGGTGTGCCTGGGTTGAGGTCAATATAAACTGCACTCCAGGCAGCAATAGCCCCTGCAGCTGTGCCTGACTCCATATTCTCTGCCCCGTCAGCAGTCTCGGGGCTGTGCTGGTGGGAGGGTGTGAGGGTCCACGGCTTTGTTGGTGGCCCGGTGTGAGTGGGGCTCTGCTGGACTTTCTGCAGGAGTTGCCAGGCTGCCACCTGTAAAGAAGAGGATGTGTCACTCATAACTTCCACTGGAATTTCTCTCCGGGCCGAGGAAGGAAACAAAGGAGTGGGGGCCGGGACAGGAGGGGTATCTCAGGCAGGGAAATGGAAAGCTTCCAGAAGAGCGCCAGGGGCCAGGACCATCCTGGCTGGCCTGCAGGCAGCAAGTTGGCCTGCGTGCTGTCGCTGGTGTGGCTCCACGGCCCTTCCTCTAGGCTTTCAAGCCCTTGTACATATTCAGGTGTTTTACCTGGGAAGGGTGGGAACAGTTCAGTAGCAGCTGGCCTGGGGCTCAGCTGACGTTTACTCACAGAGGCCTCGGCATGGTCCCCCAGCTTTGCAGTGAGGACGCTCCTTGCATGGGGGGACGGGGCTGTTGGTTGTATGGAAGATGATTCCCCACCACTGACCAATTTCAGAATTGTTTACTGCTGGAACAAGTGCCTTGGTAGTGTTTTCCTCTGTATAACTGTTTGGTTTAGGTTTTTTTTTCTTTCTTGGTTCAAGTTAGATTTTATTCCTCGTTTATGTATTTATAGATATAAGCATGGGAATAATTCATTCATATAAATACATCTGTGTGAATGGAAGAACTTTCTTCTGTTTTATTTTTAAAAATGTTGAAATTTAATTTTATTTATTTCTTTATACAGCAGGTTACTATTAGTTATATATTTTATGCATATACATGTATACAGGTCCATCCCAATCTCCCAACTCATCCCACCACCACCACCCCATGGCTTCCCCCACTTGGTGTCCATACGTTTGTTCTCTACCTCTGTGTCTCTATTTCTGTCCTGCATACCAGTTCATCTGTACCATTTTTCTAGGTTCCACATATATGCATTAATATACAATATTTGTTTTTCTCTTTCTGACTTAGTTCACTCTGTATGACAGTCTCTAGATCCATCGACTTCTCTACAAATGACCCAGTTTCATTCCTTTTTATGGCTGAGCAATATTCCATTTTATATATGTACCACATCTTTATCCATTCGTCTTTCTGTGGGCATTTAGGTTGCTTCCATTACCTGGCTATTGTAAATTGTGCTGCAATGAACATTGTGGTGAATGTGTCTTTTTGATTTATGGTTATCTCTGGGTATATGCCCATAAGTGGGATTGCAGGCTCCTATGGTAATTCTCTTTTTAGTTATTTAAAGGAACATCCATACTGCTCTCCATAGTGAGTGTATCAATTTACCTTCCCACCAATAGTGGAAGAGGGTTCCTTTTGTCCACACCATCCCCGGAATTTGTTGTTTGTATATTTGCTGATGATGCCGATTCTAACAGGTGTGAGGTCATACCTCATTGTCGTTTGGATTTGCATTTCTCTAATAATTAGTGAGGTTGAGCAGCTTTTCATGTGCGTCTTGGCCATCTCTGTGACTTCTTTAAAGAAACGTCTATATAGATCTTCTGCCCATTTTTGTACTGGGTTGTTTGTTTTATTAATATTAAGCTGCGTGAGCTGTTTATATATATTGGAGATTAAACCTTTGTCCATGGATTCGTTTGCGAATGTTTTCGCCCATTCTGAGGGTTGCCTTTTTCCATCCCCGTTTTTTTAACCAAAAAAGAAAGAAAGCAAAAGAAGCAGAACACTAATGTGCGTGAAATATGCCTCTTGAAACTGTCGTTTTGAAATATGGACGTCTTTTGAATTTTTTGGTCGATATATGACCCTAGGATTTGTTTTCAGGGCAGGTGTCATTTACAGGCCTGCAACGATTTTGAATATCCACTGACCATTAGCGCTGGGATTAAAGCTGCTGTTGTGTGAAACGGCCACAAGGTGGCAGCAGTTCTCGCTTACCAAATCTGGTTACTAGGGCCACAGAGCCTCAATGGAAGTCCTGTTCTAGATTGGAATTTAGAATGGAATGTGCCAGGAGAAAGCCCCTCAAGTTTGTCTCACTACTTCTTGTTCGTGTTTTTAATTTAATTTTTTATTTTTTATTACAGCAAGTTTGATGACAACGTTTGGCTTCTTGTAGGTGTGCAAGATGTGGTTCTTTTACACATATACATAGGTCTGTTCTTCCTGGGACCCTTTTCCCATGTACGTTATGACAGAATGTTGAGTAGTCTTCTCTTGGTATTCCGTAGGTCTTTGGTGATTATATATTTCACCTGTGTTTGTATATGTCTGTTAACCCCGATATCCTAATGAATCCAATCCTCACACCTTTCCATTGGTGAACCATAAGTTTGTTTAATGAATCTGTGACTGCCCTTCTCCGTGGAAATATCTGCCCTGGTATCAATTTTTAGGTAACACCTATAAGTGATATCCTACGATATGTGTCTTTCACTTTCTGACTTACTACAAGTCACGTGATTACCTCTAGACTCATCTACGGTGCTGCAAATGGCATTGTGTCCTTTTTTCCCTTGGCTAATATTCTGTCTTAGCGAGGTCCATTTTCTGCAGTGTGATTCCCTGAGGGCTGAGGATTAGCTGACCTGGGCAGCCTGACCCTGCCGGCAAGCCCTCCCCAGGTGTGCCTGGGTTGAGGTCAATATAAACTGCACTCCAGGCAGCAATAGCCCCTGCAGCTGTGCCTGACTCCATATTCTCTGCCCCGTCAGCAGTCTCAGGGCTGTGCTGGTGGGAGGGTGTGAGGGTCCACGGCTTTTTTGGTGGCCCGGTGTGAGTGGGGCTCTGCTGGACTTTCTGCAGGAGTTGCCAGGCTGCCACCTGTAAAGAAGAGGATGTGTCACTCATAACTTCCACTGGAATTTCTCTCCGGGCCGAGGAAGGAAAAAAAGGAGTGGGGGCCGGGACAGGAGGGGTATCTCAGGCAGGGAAATGGAAAGCTTCCAGAAGAGCTCCAGGGGCCAGGACCATCCTGGCTGGCCTGCAGGCAGCAAGTTGGCCTGCGTGCTGTCGCTGGTGTGGCTCCACGGCCCTTCCTCTAGGCTTTCAAGCCCTTGTACATATTCAGGTGTTTTACCTGGGAAGGGTGGGAACAGTTCAGTAGCAGCTGGCCTGGGGCTCAGCTCACGTTTACTCACAGAGGCCTCGGCATGGTCCCCCAGCTTTGCAGTGAGGACGCTCCTTGCATGGGGGGACGGGGCTGTTGGTTGTATGGAAGATGATTCCCCACCACTGACCAATTTCAGAATTGTTTACTGCTGGAACAAGTGCCTTGGTAGTGTTTTCCTCTGTATAACTGTTTGGTTTAGGTTTTTTTTTCTTTCTTGGTTCAAGTTAGATTTTATTCCTCGTTTATGTATTTATATATATAAGCATGGGAATAATTCATTCATATAAATACATCTGTGTGAATGGAAGAACTTTCTTCTGTTTTATTTTTAAAAATTTTGAAATTTAATTTTATTTATTTCTTTATACAGCAGGTTACTATTAGTTATATATTTTATGCATATACATGTATACAGGTCCATCCCAATCTCCCAACTCATCCCACCACCACCACCCCATGGCTTCCCCCACTTGGTGTCCATACGTTTGTTCTCTACCTCTGTGTCTCTATTTCTGTCCTGCATACCAGTTCATCTGTACCATTTTTCTAGGTTCCACATATATGCATTAATATACAATATTTGTTTTTCTCTTTCTGACTTAGTTCACTCTGTATGACAGTCTCTAGATCCATCGACTTCTCTACAAATGACCCAGTTTCATTCCTTTTTATGGCTGAGCAATATTCCATTTTATATATGTACCACATCTTTATCCATTCGTCTTTCTGTGGGCATTTAGGTTGCTTCCATTACCTGGCTATTGTAAATTGTGCTGCAATGAACATTGTGGTGAATGTGTCTTTTTGATTTATGGTTATCTCTGGGTATATGCCCATAAGTGGGATTGCAGGCTCCTATGGTAATTCTCTTTTTAGTTATTTAAAGGAACATCCATACTGCTCTCCATAGTGAGTGTATCAATTTACCTTCCCACCAATAGTGGAAGAGGGTTCCTTTTGTCCACACCATCCCCGGAATTTGTTGTTTGTAGATTTGCTGATGATGCCGATTCTAACAGGTGTGAGGTCATACCTCATTGTCGTTTGGATTTGCATTTCTCTAATAATTAGTGAGGTTGAGCAGCTTTTCATGTGCGTCTTGGCCATCTCTGTGACTTCTTTAAAGAAACGTCTATATAGATCTTCTGCCCATTTTTGTACTGGGTTGTTTGTTTTATTAATATTAAGCTGCGTGAGCTGTTTATATATATTGGAGATTAAACCTTTGTCCATGGATTCGTTTGCGAATGTTTTCGCCCATTCTGAGGGTTGCCTTTTTCCATCCCCGTTTTTTTAACCAAAAAAGAAAGAAAGCAAAAGAAGCAGAACACTAATGTGCGTGAAATATGCCTCTTGAAACTGTCGTTTTGAAATATGGACGTCTTTTGAAATTTTTGGTCGATATATGACCCTAGGATTTGTTTTCAGGGCAGGTGTCATTTACAGGCCTGCAACGATTTTGAATATCCACTGACCATTAGCGCTGGGATTAAAGCTGCTGTTGTGTGAAACGGCCACAAGGTGGCAGCAGTTCTCGCTTACCAAATCTGGTTACTAGGGCCACAGAGCCTCAATGGAAGTCCTGTTCTAGATTGGAATTTAGAATGGAATGTGCCAGGAGAAAGCCCCTCAAGTTTGTCTCACTACTTCTTGTTCGTGTTTTTAATTTAATTTTTTATTTTTTATTACAGCAAGTTTGATGACAACGTTTGGCTTCTTGTAGGTGTGCAAGATGTGGTTCTTTTACACATATACATAGGTCTGTTCTTCCTGGGACCCTTTTCCCATGTACGTTATGACAGAATGTTGAGTAGTCTTCTCTTTGTATTCCGTAGGTCTTTGGTGATTATATATTTCACCTGTGTTTGTATATGTCTGTTAACCCCGATATCCTAATGAATCCAATCCTCACACCTTTCCATTGGTGAACCATAAGTTTGTTTAATGAATCTGTGACTGCCCTTCTCCGTGGAAATATCTGCCCTGGTATCAATTTTTAGGTAACACCTATAAGTGATATCCTACGATATGTGTCTTTCACTTTCTGACTTACTACAAGTCACGTGATTACCTCTAGACTCATCTACGGTGCTGCAAATGGCATTGTGTCCTTTTTTCCCTTGGCTAATATTCTGTCTTAGCGAGGTCCATTTTCTGCAGTGTGATTCCCTGAGGGCTGAGGATTAGCTGACCTGGGCAGCCTGACCCTGCCGGCAAGCCCTCCCCAGGTGTGCCTGGGTTGAGGTCAATATAAACTGCACTCCAGGCAGCAATAGCCCCTGCAGCTGTGCCTGACTCCATATTCTCTGCCCCGTCAGCAGTCTCAGGGCTGTGCTGGTGGGAGGGTGTGAGGGTCCACGGCTTTTTTGGTGGCCCGGTGTGAGTGGGGCTCTGCTGGACTTTCTGCAGGAGTTGCCAGGCTGCCACCTGTAAAGAAGAGGATGTGTCACTCATAACTTCCACTGGAATTTCTCTCCGGGCCGAGGAAGGAAAAAAAGGAGTGGGGGCCGGGACAGGAGGGGTATCTCAGGCAGGGAAATGGAAAGCTTCCAGAAGAGATCCAGGGGCCAGGACCATCCTGGCTGGCCTGCAGGCAGCAAGTTGGCCTGCGTGCTGTCGCTGGTGTGGCTCCACGGCCCTTCCTCTAGGCTTTCAAGCCCTTGTACATATTCAGGTGTTTTACCTGGGAAGGGTGGGAACAGTTCAGTAGCAGCTGGCCTGGGGCTCAGCTGACGTTTACTCACAGAGGCCTCGGCATGGTCCCCCAGCTTTGCAGTGAGGACGCTCCTTGCATGGGGGGACGGGGCTGTTGGTTGTATGGAAGATGATTCCCCACCACTGACCAATTTCAGAATTGTTTACTGCTGGAACAAGTGCCTTGGTAGTGTTTTCCTCTGTATAACTGTTTGGTTTAGGTTTTTTTTTCTTTCTTGGTTCAAGTTAGATTTTATTCCTCGTTTATGTATTTATAGATATAAGCATGGGAATAATTCATTCATATAAATACATCTGTGTGAATGGAAGAACTTTCTTCTGTTTTATTTTTAAAAATTTTGAAATTTAATTTTATTTATTTCTTTATACAGCAGGTTACTATTAGTTATATATTTTATGCATATACATGTATACAGGTCCATCCCAATCTCCCAACTCATCCCACCACCACCACCCCATGGCTTCCCCCACTTGGTGTCCATACGTTTGTTCTCTACCTCTGTGTCTCTATTTCTGTCCTGCATACCAGTTCATCTGTACCATTTTTCTAGGTTCCACATATATGCATTAATATACAATATTTGTTTTTCTCTTTCTGACTTAGTTCACTCTGTATGACAGTCTCTAGATCCATCGACTTCTCTACAAATGACCCAGTTTCATTCCTTTTTATGGCTGAGCAATATTCCATTTTATATATGTACCACATCTTTATCCATTCGTCTTTCTGTGGGCATTTAGGTTGCTTCCATTACCTGGCTATTGTAAATTGTGCTGCAATGAACATTGTGGTGAATGTGTCTTTTTGATTTATGGTTTTCTCTGGGTATATGCCCATAAGTGGGATTGCAGGCTCCTATGGTAATTCTCTTTTTAGTTATTTAAAGGAACATCCATACTGCTCTCCATAGTGAGTGTATCAATTTACCTTCCCACCAATAGTGGAAGAGGGTTCCTTTTGTCCACACCATCCCCGGAATTTGTTGTTTGTAGATTTGCTGATGATGCCGATTCTAACAGGTGTGAGGTCATACCTCATTGTCGTTTGGATTTGCATTTCTCTAATAATTAGTGAGGTTGAGCAGCTTTTCATGTGCGTCTTGGCCATCTCTGTGACTTCTTTAAAGAAACGTCTATATAGATCTTCTGCCCATTTTAGTACTGGGTTGTTTGTTTTATTAATATTAAGCTGCATGAGCTGTTTATATATATTGGAGATTAAACCTTTGTCCATTGCTTCGTTTGCGAACGTTTTCGCCCATTCTGAGGGTTACCTTTTTCCATCCCCGTTTTTTTTTAACCAAAAAAGAAAGAAAGCAAAAGAAGCAGAACACTAATGTGCGTGAAATATGCCTCTTGAAACAGTCGTTTTGAAATATGGACGTCTTTTGAATTTTTTGGTCGGTATATGACCCCAGGATTTGTTTTCAGGGCAGGTGTCATTTACAGGCCTGCAACGATTTTGAATATCCACTGACCATTAGCGCTGGGATTAAAGCTGCTGTTGTGTGAAACGGCCACAAGGTGGCAGCAGTTCTCGCTTACCAAATCTGGTTACTAGGGCCACAGAGCCTCAATGGAAGTCCTGTTCTAGATTGGAATTTAGAATGGAATGTGCCAGGAGAAAGCCCCTCAAGTTTGTCTCACTACTTCTTGTTCGTGTTTTTAATTTAATTTTTTATTTTTTATTACAGCAAGTTTGATGACAACGTTTGGCTTGTTGTAGGTGTGCAAGATGTGGTTCTTTTACACATATACATAGGTCTGTTCTTCCTGGGACCCTTTTCCCATGTACGTTATGACAGAATGTTGAGTAGTCTTCTCTTGGTATTCCGTAGGTCTTTGGTGATTATATATTTCACCTGTGTTTGTATATGTCTGTTAACCCCGATATCCTAATGAATCCAATCCTCACACCTTTCCATTGGTGAACCATAAGTTTGTTTAATGAATCTGTGACTGCCCTTCTCCGTGGAAATATCTGCCCTGGTATCAATTTTTAGGTAACACCTATAAGTGATATCCTACGATATGTGTCTTTCACTTTCTGACTTACTACAAGTCACGTGATTACCTCTAGACTCATCTACGGTGCTGCAAATGGCATTGTGTCCTTTTTTCCCTTGGCTAATATTCTGTCTTAGCGAGGTCCATTTTCCGCAGTGTGATTCCCTGAGGGCTGAGGATTAGCTGACCTGGGCAGCCTGACCCTGCCGGCAAGCCCTCCCCAGGTGTGCCTGGGTTGAGGTCAATATAAACTGCACTCCAGGCAGCAATAGCCCCTGCAGCTGTGCCTGACTCCATATTCTCTGCCCCGTCAGCAGTCTCGGGGCTGTGCTGGTGGGAGGGTGTGAGGGTCCACGGCTTTGTTGGTGGCCCGGTGTGAGTGGGGCTCTGCTGGACTTTCTGCAGGAGTTGCCAGGCTGCCACCTGTAAAGAAGAGGATGTGTCACTCATAACTTCCACTGGAATTTCTCTCCGGGCCGAGGAAGGAAACAAAGGAGTGGGGGCCGGGACAGGAGGGGTATCTCAGGCAGGGAAATGGAAAGCTTCCAGAAGAGCGCCAGGGGCCAGGACCATCCTGGCTGGCCTGCAGGCAGCAAGTTGGCCTGCGTGCTGTCGCTGGTGTGGCTCCACGGCCCTTCCTCTAGGCTTTCAAGCCCTTGTACATATTCAGGTGTTTTACCTGGGAAGGGTGGGAACAGTTCAGTAGCAGCTGGCCTGGGGCTCAGCTGACGTTTACTCACAGAGGCCTCGGCATGGTCCCCCAGCTTTGCAGTGAGGACGCTCCTTGCATGGGGGGACGGGGCTGTTGGTTGTATGGAAGATGATTCCCCACCACTGACCAATTTCAGAATTGTTTACTGCTGGAACAAGTGCCTTGGTAGTGTTTTCCTCTGTATAACTGTTTGGTTTAGGTTTTTTTTTCTTTCTTGGTTCAAGTTAGATTTTATTCCTCGTTTATGTATTTATAGATATAAGCATGGGAATAATTCATTCATATAAATACATCTGTGTGAATGGAAGAACTTTCTTCTGTTTTATTTTTAAAAATGTTGAAATTTAATTTTATTTATTTCTTTATACAGCAGGTTACTATTAGTTATATATTTTATGCATATACATGTATACAGGTCCATCCCAATCTCCCAACTCATCCCACCACCACCACCCCATGGCTTCCCCCACTTGGTGTCCATACGTTTGTTCTCTACCTCTGTGTCTCTATTTCTGTCCTGCATACCAGTTCATCTGTACCATTTTTCTAGGTTCCACATATATGCATTAATATACAATATTTGTTTTTCTCTTTCTGACTTAGTTCACTCTGTATGACAGTCTCTAGATCCATCGACTTCTCTACAAATGACCCAGTTTCATTCCTTTTTATGGCTGAGCAATATTCCATTTTATATATGTACCACATCTTTATCCATTCGTCTTTCTGTGGGCATTTAGGTTGCTTCCATTACCTGGCTATTGTAAATTGTGCTGCAATGAACATTGTGGTGAATGTGTCTTTTTGATTTATGGTTTTCTCTGGGTATATGCCCATAAGTGGGATTGCAGGCTCCTATGGTAATTCTCTTTTTAGTTATTTAAAGGAACATCCATACTGCTCTCCATAGTGAGTGTATCAATTTACCTTCCCACCAATAGTGGAAGAGGGTTCCTTTTGTCCACACCATCCCCGGAATTTGTTGTTTGTAGATTTGCTGATGATGCCGATTCTAACAGGTGTGAGGTCATACCTCATTGTCGTTTGGATTTGCATTTCTCTAATAATTAGTGAGGTTGAGCAGCTTTTCATGTGCGTCTTGGCCATCTCTGTGACTTCTTTAAAGAAACGTCTATATAGATCTTCTGCCCATTTTAGTACTGGGTTGTTTGTTTTATTAATATTAAGCTGCATGAGCTGTTTATATATATTGGAGATTAAACCTTTGTCCATTGCTTCGTTTGCGAACGTTTTCGCCCATTCTGAGGGTTACCTTTTTCCATCCCCGTTTTTTTTTAACCAAAAAAGAAAGAAAGCAAAAGAAGCAGAACACTAATGTGCGTGAAATATGCCTCTTGAAACAGTCGTTTTGAAATATGGACGTCTTTTGAATTTTTTGGTCGGTATATGACCCCAGGATTTGTTTTCAGGGCAGGTGTCATTTACAGGCCTGCAACGATTTTGAATATCCACTGACCATTAGCGCTGGGATTAAAGCTGCTGTTGTGTGAAACGGCCACAAGGTGGCAGCAGTTCTCGCTTACCAAATCTGGTTACTAGGGCCACAGAGCCTCAATGGAAGTCCTGTTCTAGATTGGAATTTAGAATGGAATGTGCCAGGAGAAAGCCCCTCAAGTTTGTCTCACTACTTCTTGTTCGTGTTTTTAATTTAATTTTTTATTTTTTATTACAGCAAGTTTGATGACAACGTTTGGCTTGTTGTAGGTGTGCAAGATGTGGTTCTTTTACACATATACATAGGTCTGTTCTTCCTGGGACCCTTTTCCCATGTACGTTATGACAGAATGTTGAGTAGTCTTCTCTTGGTATTCCGTAGGTCTTTGGTGATTATATATTTCACCTGTGTTTGTATATGTCTGTTAACCCCGATATCCTAATGAATCCAATCCTCACACCTTTCCATTGGTGAACCATAAGTTTGTTTAATGAATCTGTGACTGCCCTTCTCCGTGGAAATATCTGCCCTGGTATCAATTTTTAGGTAACACCTATAAGTGATATCCTACGATATGTGTCTTTCACTTTCTGACTTACTACAAGTCACGTGATTACCTCTAGACTCATCTACGGTGCTGCAAATGGCATTGTGTCCTTTTTTCCCTTGGCTAATATTCTGTCTTAGCGAGGTCCATTTTCCGCAGTGTGATTCCCTGAGGGCTGAGGATTAGCTGACCTGGGCAGCCTGACCCTGCCGGCAAGCCCTCCCCAGGTGTGCCTGGGTTGAGGTCAATATAAACTGCACTCCAGGCAGCAATAGCCCCTGCAGCTGTGCCTGACTCCATATTCTCTGCCCCGTCAGCAGTCTCGGGGCTGTGCTGGTGGGAGGGTGTGAGGGTCCACGGCTTTGTTGGTGGCCCGGTGTGAGTGGGGCTCTGCTGGACTTTCTGCAGGAGTTGCCAGGCTGCCACCTGTAAAGAAGAGGATGTGTCACTCATAACTTCCACTGGAATTTCTCTCCGGGCCGAGGAAGGAAACAAAGGAGTGGGGGCCGGGACAGGAGGGGTATCTCAGGCAGGGAAATGGAAAGCTTCCAGAAGAGCGCCAGGGGCCAGGACCATCCTGGCTGGCCTGCAGGCAGCAAGTTGGCCTGCGTGCTGTCGCTGGTGTGGCTCCACGGCCCTTCCTCTAGGCTTTCAAGCCCTTGTACATATTCAGGTGTTTTACCTGGGAAGGGTGGGAACAGTTCAGTAGCAGCTGGCCTGGGGCTCAGCTGACGTTTACTCACAGAGGCCTCGGCATGGTCCCCCAGCTTTGCAGTGAGGACGCTCCTTGCATGGGGGGACGGGGCTGTTGGTTGTATGGAAGATGATTCCCCACCACTGACCAATTTCAGAATTGTTTACTGCTGGAACAAGTGCCTTGGTAGTGTTTTCCTCTGTATAACTGTTTGGTTTAGGTTTTTTTTTCTTTCTTGGTTCAAGTTAGATTTTATTCCTCGTTTATGTATTTATAGATATAAGCATGGGAATAATTCATTCATATAAATACATCTGTGTGAATGGAAGAACTTTCTTCTGTTTTATTTTTAAAAATGTTGAAATTTAATTTTATTTATTTCTTTATACAGCAGGTTACTATTAGTTATATATTTTATGCATATACATGTATACAGGTCCATCCCAATCTCCCAACTCATCCCACCACCACCACCCCATGGCTTCCCCCACTTGGTGTCCATACGTTTGTTCTCTACCTCTGTGTCTCTATTTCTGTCCTGCATACCAGTTCATCTGTACCATTTTTCTAGGTTCCACATATATGCATTAATATACAATATTTGTTTTTCTCTTTCTGACTTAGTTCACTCTGTATGACAGTCTCTAGATCCATCGACTTCTCTACAAATGACCCAGTTTCATTCCTTTTTATGGCTGAGCAATATTCCATTTTATATATGTACCACATCTTTATCCATTCGTCTTTCTGTGGGCATTTAGGTTGCTTCCATTACCTGGCTATTGTAAATTGTGCTGCAATGAACATTGTGGTGAATGTGTCTTTTTGATTTATGGTTATCTCTGGGTATATGCCCATAAGTGGGATTGCAGGCTCCTATGGTAATTCTCTTTTTAGTTATTTAAAGGAACATCCATACTGCTCTCCATAGTGAGTGTATCAATTTACCTTCCCACCAATAGTGGAAGAGGGTTCCTTTTGTCCACACCATCCCCGGAATTTGTTGTTTGTAGATTTGCTGATGATGCCGATTCTAACAGGTGTGAGGTCATACCTCATTGTCGTTTGGATTTGCATTTCTCTAATAATTAGTGAGGTTGAGCAGCTTTTCATGTGCGTCTTGGCCATCTCTGTGACTTCTTTAAAGAAACGTCTATATAGATCTTCTGCCCATTTTTGTACTGGGTTGTTTGTTTTATTAATATTAAGCTGCGTGAGCTGTTTATATATATTGGAGATTAAACCTTTGTCCATGGATTCGTTTGCGAATGTTTTCGCCCATTCTGAGGGTTGCCTTTTTCCATCCCCGTTTTTTTAACCAAAAAAGAAAGAAAGCAAAAGAAGCAGAACACTAATGTGCGTGAAATATGCCTCTTGAAACTGTCGTTTTGAAATATGGACGTCTTTTGAATTTTTTGGTCGATATATGACCCTAGGATTTGTTTTCAGGGCAGGTGTCATTTACAGGCCTGCAACGATTTTGAATATCCACTGACCATTAGCGCTGGGATTAAAGCTGCTGTTGTGTGAAACGGCCACAAGGTGGCAGCAGTTCTCGCTTACCAAATCTGGTTACTAGGGCCACAGAGCCTCAATGGAAGTCCTGTTCTAGATTGGAATTTAGAATGGAATGTGCCAGGAGAAAGCCCCTCAAGTTTGTCTCACTACTTCTTGTTCGTGTTTTTAATTTAATTTTTTATTTTTTATTACAGCAAGTTTGATGACAACGTTTGGCTTGTTGTAGGTGTGCAAGATGTGGTTCTTTTACACATATACATAGGTCTGTTCTTCCTGGGACCCTTTTCCCATGTACGTTATGACAGAATGTTGAGTAGTCTTCTCTTGGTATTCCGTAGGTCTTTGGTGATTATATATTTCACCTGTGTTTGTATATGTCTGTTAACCCCGATATCCTAATGAATCCAATCCTCACACCTTTCCATTGGTGAACCATAAGTTTGTTTAATGAATCTGTGACTGCCCTTCTCCGTGGAAATATCTGCCCTGGTATCAATTTTTAGGTAACACCTATAAGTGATATCCTACGATATGTGTCTTTCACTTTCTGACTTACTACAAGTCACGTGATTACCTCTAGACTCATCTACGGTGCTGCAAATGGCATTGTGTCCTTTTTTCCCTTGGCTAATATTCTGTCTTAGCGAGGTCCATTTTCTGCAGTGTGATTCCCTGAGGGCTGAGGATTAGCTGACCTGGGCAGCCTGACGCTGCCGGCAAGCCCTCCCCAGGTGTGCCTGGGTTGAGGTCAATATAAACTGCACTCCAGGCAGCAATAGCCCCTGCAGCTGTGCCTGACTCCATATTCTCTGCCCCGTCAGCAGTCTCAGGGCTGTGCTGGTGGGAGGGTGTGAGGGTCCACGGCTTTTTTGGTGGCCCGGTGTGAGTGGGGCTCTGCTGGACTTTCTGCAGGAGTTGCCAGGCTGCCACCTGTAAAGAAGAGGATGTGTCACTCATAACTTCCACTGGAATTTCTCTCCGGGCCGAGGAAGGAAAAAAAGGAGTGGGGGCCGGGACAGGAGGGGTATCTCAGGCAGGGAAATGGAAAGCTTCCAGAAGAGCGCCAGGGGCCAGGACCATCCTGGCTGGCCTGCAGGCAGCAAGTTGGCCTGCGTGCTGTCGCTGGTGTGGCTCCACGGCCCTTCCTCTAGGCTTTCAAGCCCTTGTACATATTCAGGTGTTTTACCTGGGAAGGGTGGGAACAGTTCAGTAGCAGCTGGCCTGGGGCTCAGCTGACGTTTACTCACAGAGGCCTCGGCATGGTCCCCCAGCTTTGCAGTGAGGACGCTCCTTGCATGGGGGGACGGGGCTGTTGGTTGTATGGAAGATGATTCCCCACCACTGACCAATTTCAGAATTGTTTACTGCTGGAACAAGTGCCTTGGTAGTGTTTTCCTCTGTATAACTGTTTGGTTTAGGTTTTTTTTTCTTTCTTGGTTCAAGTTAGATTTTATTCCTCGTTTATGTATTTATAGATATAAGCATGGGAATAATTCATTCATATAAATACATCTGTGTGAATGGAAGAACTTTCTTCTGTTTTATTTTTAAAAATGTTGAAATTTAATTTTATTTATTTCTTTATACAGCAGGTTACTATTAGTTATATATTTTATGCATATACATGTATACAGGTCCATCCCAATCTCCCAACTCATCCCACCACCACCACCCCATGGTTTCCCCCACTTGGTGTCCATACGTTTGTTCTCTACCTCTGTGTCTCTATTTCTGTCCTGCATACCAGTTCATCTGTACCATTTTTCTAGGTTCCACATATATGCATTAATATACAATATTTGTTTTTCTCTTTCTGACTTAGTTCACTCTGTATGACAGTCTCTAGATCCATCGACTTCTCTACAAATGACCCAGTTTCATTCCTTTTTATGGCTGAGCAATATTCCATTTTATATATGTACCACATCTTTATCCATTCGTCTTTCTGTGGGCATTTAGGTTGCTTCCATTACCTGGCTATTGTAAATTGTGCTGCAATGAACATTGTGGTGAATGTGTCTTTTTGATTTATGGTTATCTCTGGGTATATGCCCATAAGTGGGATTGCAGGCTCCTATGGTAATTCTCTTTTTAGTTATTTAAAGGAACATCCATACTGCTCTCCATAGTGAGTGTATCAATTTACCTTCCCACCAATAGTGGAAGAGGGTTCCTTTTGTCCACACCATCCCCGGAATTTGTTGTTTGTAGATTTGCTGATGATGCCGATTCTAACAGGTGTGAGGTCATACCTCATTGTCGTTTGGATTTGCATTTCTCTAATAATTAGTGAGGTTGAGCAGCTTTTCATGTGCGTCTTGGCCATCTCTGTGACTTCTTTAAAGAAACGTCTATATAGATCTTCTGCCCATTTTTGTACTGGGTTGTTTGTTTTATTAATATTAAGCTGCGTGAGCTGTTTATATATATTGGAGATTAAACCTTTGTCCATGGATTCGTTTGCGAATGTTTTCGCCCATTCTGAGGGTTGCCTTTTTCCATCCCCGTTTTTTTAACCAAAAAAGAAAGAAAGCAAAAGAAGCAGAACACTAATGTGCGTGAAATATGCCTCTTGAAACTGTCGTTTTGAAATATGGACGTCTTTTGAATTTTTTGGTCGATATATGACCCTAGGATTTGTTTTCAGGGCAGGTGTCATTTACAGGCCTGCAACGATTTTGAATATCCACTGACCATTAGCGCTGGGATTAAAGCTGCTGTTGTGTGAAACGGCCACAAGGTGGCAGCAGTTCTCGCTTACCAAATCTGGTTACTAGGGCCACAGAGCCTCAATGGAAGTCCTGTTCTAGATTGGAATTTAGAATGGAATGTGCCAGGAGAAAGCCCCTCAAGTTTGTCTCACTACTTCTTGTTCGTGTTTTTAATTTAATTTTTTATTTTTTATTACAGCAAGTTTGATGACAACGTTTGGCTTCTTGTAGGTGTGCAAGATGTGGTTCTTTTACACATATACATAGGTCTGTTCTTCCTGGGACCCTTTTCCCATGTACGTTATGACAGAATGTTGAGTAGTCTTCTCTTTGTATTCCGTAGGTCTTTGGTGATTATATATTTCACCTGTGTTTGTATATGTCTGTTAACCCCGATATCCTAATGAATCCAATCCTCACACCTTTCCATTGGTGAACCATAAGTTTGTTTAATGAATCTGTGACTGCCCTTCTCCGTGGAAATATCTGCCCTGGTATCAATTTTTAGGTAACACCTATAAGTGATATCCTACGATATGTGTCTTTCACTTTCTGACTTACTACAAGTCACGTGATTACCTCTAGACTCATCTACGGTGCTGCAAATGGCATTGTGTCCTTTTTTCCCTTGGCTAATATTCTGTCTTAGCGAGGTCCATTTTCTGCAGTGTGATTCCCTGAGGGCTGAGGATTAGCTGACCTGGGCAGCCTGACCCTGCCGGCAAGCCCTCCCCAGGTGTGCCTGGGTTGAGGTCAATATAAACTGCACTCCAGGCAGCAATAGCCCCTGCAGCTGTGCCTGACTCCATATTCTCTGCCCCGTCAGCAGTCTCAGGGCTGTGCTGGTGGGAGGGTGTGAGGGTCCACGGCTTTTTTGGTGGCCCGGTGTGAGTGGGGCTCTGCTGGACTTTCTGCAGGAGTTGCCAGGCTGCCACCTGTAAAGAAGAGGATGTGTCACTCATAACTTCCACTGGAATTTCTCTCCGGGCCGAGGAAGGAAAAAAAGGAGTGGGGGCCGGGACAGGAGGGGTATCTCAGGCAGGGAAATGGAAAGCTTCCAGAAGAGCTCCAGGGGCCAGGACCATCCTGGCTGGCCTGCAGGCAGCAAGTTGGCCTGCGTGCTGTCGCTGGTGTGGCTCCACGGCCCTTCCTCTAGGCTTTCAAGCCCTTGTACATATTCAGGTGTTTTACCTGGGAAGGGTGGGAACAGTTCAGTAGCAGCTGGCCTGGGGCTCAGCTGACGTTTACTCACAGAGGCCTCGGCATGGTCCCCCAGCTTTGCAGTGAGGACGCTCCTTGCATGGGGGGACGGGGCTGTTGGTTGTATGGAAGATGATTCCCCACCACTGACCAATTTCAGAATTGTTTACTGCTGGAACAAGTGCCTTGGTAGTGTTTTCCTCTGTATAACTGTTTGGTTTAGGTTTTTTTTTCTTTCTTGGTTCAAGTTAGATTTTATTCCTCGTTTATGTATTTATAGATATAAGCATGGGAATAATTCATTCATATAAATACATCTGTGTGAATGGAAGAACTTTCTTCTGTTTTATTTTTAAAAATGTTGAAATTTAATTTTATTTATTTCTTTATACAGCAGGTTACTATTAGTTATATATTTTATGCATATACATGTATACAGGTCCATCCCAATCTCCCAACTCATCCCACCACCACCACCCCATGGCTTCCCCCACTTGGTGTCCATACGTTTGTTCTCTACCTCTGTGTCTCTATTTCTGTCCTGCATACCAGTTCATCTGTACCATTTTTCTAGGTTCCACATATATGCATTAATATACAATATTTGTTTTTCTCTTTCTGACTTAGTTCACTCTGTATGACAGTCTCTAGATCCATCGACTTCTCTACAAATGACCCAGTTTCATTCCTTTTTATGGCTGAGCAATATTCCATTTTATATATGTACCACATCTTTATCCATTCGTCTTTCTGTGGGCATTTAGGTTGCTTCCATTACCTGGCTATTGTAAATTGTGCTGCAATGAACATTGTGGTGAATGTGTCTTTTTGATTTATGGTTATCTCTGGGTATATGCCCATAAGTGGGATTGCAGGCTCCTATGGTAATTCTCTTTTTAGTTATTTAAAGGAACATCCATACTGCTCTCCATAGTGAGTGTATCAATTTACCTTCCCACCAATAGTGGAAGAGGGTTCCTTTTGTCCACACCATCCCCGGAATTTGTTGTTTGTAGATTTGCTGATGATGCCGATTCTAACAGGTGTGAGGTCATACCTCATTGTCGTTTGGATTTGCATTTCTCTAATAATTAGTGAGGTTGAGCAGCTTTTCATGTGCGTCTTGGCCATCTCTGTGACTTCTTTAAAGAAACGTCTATATAGATCTTCTGCCCATTTTTGTACTGGGTTGTTTGTTTTATTAATATTAAGCTGCGTGAGCTGTTTATATATATTGGAGATTAAACCTTTGTCCATGGATTCGTTTGCGAATGTTTTCGCCCATTCTGAGGGTTGCCTTTTTCCATCCCCGTTTTTTTAACCAAAAAAGAAAGAAAGCAAAAGAAGCAGAACACTAATGTGCGTGAAATATGCCTCTTGAAACTGTCGTTTTGAAATATGGACGTCTTTTGAATTTTTTGGTCGATATATGACCCTAGGATTTGTTTTCAGGGCAGGTGTCATTTACAGGCCTGCAACGATTTTGAATATCCACTGACCATTAGCGCTGGGATTAAAGCTGCTGTTGTGTGAAACGGCCACAAGGTGGCAGCAGTTCTCGCTTACCAAATCTGGTTACTAGGGCCACAGAGCCTCAATGGAAGTCCTGTTCTAGATTGGAATTTAGAATGGAATGTGCCAGGAGAAAGCCCCTCAAGTTTGTCTCACTACTTCTTGTTCGTGTTTTTAATTTAATTTTTTATTTTTTATTACAGCAAGTTTGATGACAACGTTTGGCTTCTTGTAGGTGTGCAAGATGTGGTTCTTTTACACATATACATAGGTCTGTTCTTCCTGGGACCCTTTTCCCATGTACGTTATGACAGAATGTTGAGTAGTCTTCTCTTGGTATTCCGTAGGTCTTTGGTGATTATATATTTCACCTGTGTTTGTATATGTCTGTTAACCCCGATATCCTAATGAATCCAATCCTCACACCTTTCCATTGGTGAACCATAAGTTTGTTTAATGAATCTGTGACTGCCCTTCTCCGTGGAAATATCTGCCCTGGTATCAATTTTTAGGTAACACCTATAAGTGATATCCTACGATATGTGTCTTTCACTTTCTGACTTACTACAAGTCACGTGATTACCTCTAGACTCATCTACGGTGCTGCAAATGGCATTGTGTCCTTTTTTCCCTTGGCTAATATTCTGTCTTAGCGAGGTCCATTTTCTGCAGTGTGATTCCCTGAGGGCTGAGGATTAGCTGACCTGGGCAGCCTGACCCTGCCGGCAAGCCCTCCCCAGGTGTGCCTGGGTTGAGGTCAATATAAACTGCACTCCAGGCAGCAATAGCCCCTGCAGCTGTGCCTGACTCCATATTCTCTGCCCCGTCAGCAGTCTCAGGGCTGTGCTGGTGGGAGGGTGTGAGGGTCCACGGCTTTTTTGGTGGCCCGGTGTGAGTGGGGCTCTGCTGGACTTTCTGCAGGAGTTGCCAGGCTGCCACCTGTAAAGAAGAGGATGTGTCACTCATAACTTCCACTGGAATTTCTCTCCGGGCCGAGGAAGGAAAAAAAGGAGTGGGGGCCGGGACAGGAGGGGTATCTCAGGCAGGGAAATGGAAAGCTTCCAGAAGAGCTCCAGGGGCCAGGACCATCCTGGCTGGCCTGCAGGCAGCAAGTTGGCCTGCGTGCTGTCGCTGGTGTGGCTCCACGGCCCTTCCACTAGGCTTTCAAGCCCTTGTACATATTCAGGTGTTTTACCTGGGAAGGGTGGGAACAGTTCAGTAGCAGCTGGCCTGGGGCTCAGCTCACGTTTACTCACAGAGGCCTCGGCATGGTCCCCCAGCTTTGCAGTGAGGACGCTCCTTGCATGGGGGGACGGGGCTGTTGGTTGTATGGAAGATGATTCCCCACCACTGACCAATTTCAGAATTGTTTACTGCTGGAACAAGTGCCTTGGTAGTGTTTTCCTCTGTATAACTGTTTGGTTTAGGTTTTTTTTTCTTTCTTGGTTCAAGTTAGATTTTATTCCTCGTTTATGTATTTATAGATATAAGCATGGGAATAATTCATTCATATAAATACATCTGTGTGAATGGAAGAACTTTCTTCTGTTTTATTTTTAAAAATTTTGAAATTTAATTTTATTTATTTCTTTATACAGCAGGTTACTATTAGTTATATATTTTATGCATATACATGTATACAGGTCCATCCCAATCTCCCAACTCATCCCACCACCACCACCCCATGGCTTCCCCCACTTGGTGTCCATACGTTTGTTCTCTACCTCTGTGTCTCTATTTCTGTCCTGCATACCAGTTCATCTGTACCATTTTTCTAGGTTCCACATATATGCATTAATATACAATATTTGTTTTTCTCTTTCTGACTTAGTTCACTCTGTATGACAGTCTCTAGATCCATCGACTTCTCTACAAATGACCCAGTTTCATTCCTTTTTATGGCTGAGCAATATTCCATTTTATATATGTACCACATCTTTATCCATTCGTCTTTCTGTGGGCATTTAGGTTGCTTCCATTACCTGGCTATTGTAAATTGTGCTGCAATGAACATTGTGGTGAATGTGTCTTTTTGATTTATGGTTTTCTCTGGGTATATGCCCATAAGTGGGATTGCAGGCTCCTATGGTAATTCTCTTTTTAGTTATTTAAAGGAACATCCATACTGCTCTCCATAGTGAGTGTATCAATTTACCTTCCCACCAATAGTGGAAGAGGGTTCCTTTTGTCCACACCATCCCCGGAATTTGTTGTTTGTAGATTTGCTGATGATGCCGATTCTAACAGGTGTGAGGTCATACCTCATTGTCGTTTGGATTTGCATTTCTCTAATAATTAGTGAGGTTGAGCAGCTTTTCATGTGCGTCTTGGCCATCTCTGTGACTTCTTTAAAGAAACGTCTATATAGATCTTCTGCCCATTTTAGTACTGGGTTGTTTGTTTTATTAATATTAAGCTGCATGAGCTGTTTATATATATTGGAGATTAAACCTTTGTCCATTGCTTCGTTTGCGAACGTTTTCGCCCATTCTGAGGGTTACCTTTTTCCATCCCCGTTTTTTTTTAACCAAAAAAGAAAGAAAGCAAAAGAAGCAGAACACTAATGTGCGTGAAATATGCCTCTTGAAACAGTCGTTTTGAAATATGGACGTCTTTTGAATTTTTTGGTCGGTATATGACCCCAGGATTTGTTTTCAGGGCAGGTGTCATTTACAGGCCTGCAACGATTTTGAATATCCACTGACCATTAGCGCTGGGATTAAAGCTGCTGTTGTGTGAAACGGCCACAAGGTGGCAGCAGTTCTCGCTTACCAAATCTGGTTACTAGGGCCACAGAGCCTCAATGGAAGTCCTGTTCTAGATTGGAATTTAGAATGGAATGTGCCAGGAGAAAGCCCCTCAAGTTTGTCTCACTACTTCTTGTTCGTGTTTTTAATTTAATTTTTTATTTTTTATTACAGCAAGTTTGATGACAACGTTTGGCTTGTTGTAGGTGTGCAAGATGTGGTTCTTTTACACATATACATAGGTCTGTTCTTCCTGGGACCCTTTTCCCATGTACGTTATGACAGAATGTTGAGTAGTCTTCTCTTGGTATTCCGTAGGTCTTTGGTGATTATATATTTCACCTGTGTTTGTATATGTCTGTTAACCCCGATATCCTAATGAATCCAATCCTCACACCTTTCCATTGGTGAACCATAAGTTTGTTTAATGAATCTGTGACTGCCCTTCTCCGTGGAAATATCTGCCCTGGTATCAATTTTTAGGTAACACCTATAAGTGATATCCTACGATATGTGTCTTTCACTTTCTGACTTACTACAAGTCACGTGATTACCTCTAGACTCATCTACGGTGCTGCAAATGGCATTGTGTCCTTTTTTCCCTTGGCTAATATTCTGTCTTAGCGAGGTCCATTTTCCGCAGTGTGATTCCCTGAGGGCTGAGGATTAGCTGACCTGGGCAGCCTGACCCTGCCGGCAAGCCCTCCCCAGGTGTGCCTGGGTTGAGGTCAATATAAACTGCACTCCAGGCAGCAATAGCCCCTGCAGCTGTGCCTGACTCCATATTCTCTGCCCCGTCAGCAGTCTCGGGGCTGTGCTGGTGGGAGGGTGTGAGGGTCCACGGCTTTGTTGGTGGCCCGGTGTGAGTGGGGCTCTGCTGGACTTTCTGCAGGAGTTGCCAGGCTGCCACCTGTAAAGAAGAGGATGTGTCACTCATAACTTCCACTGGAATTTCTCTCCGGGCCGAGGAAGGAAACAAAGGAGTGGGGGCCGGGACAGGAGGGGTATCTCAGGCAGGGAAATGGAAAGCTTCCAGAAGAGCGCCAGGGGCCAGGACCATCCTGGCTGGCCTGCAGGCAGCAAGTTGGCCTGCGTGCTGTCGCTGGTGTGGCTCCACGGCCCTTCCTCTAGGCTTTCAAGCCCTTGTACATATTCAGGTGTTTTACCTGGGAAGGGTGGGAACAGTTCAGTAGCAGCTGGCCTGGGGCTCAGCTGACGTTTACTCACAGAGGCCTCGGCATGGTCCCCCAGCTTTGCAGTGAGGACGCTCCTTGCATGGGGGGACGGGGCTGTTGGTTGTATGGAAGATGATTCCCCACCACTGACCAATTTCAGAATTGTTTACTGCTGGAACAAGTGCCTTGGTAGTGTTTTCCTCTGTATAACTGTTTGGTTTAGGTTTTTTTTTCTTTCTTGGTTCAAGTTAGATTTTATTCCTCGTTTATGTATTTATAGATATAAGCATGGGAATAATTCATTCATATAAATACATCTGTGTGAATGGAAGAACTTTCTTCTGTTTTATTTTTAAAAATGTTGAAATTTAATTTTATTTATTTCTTTATACAGCAGGTTACTATTAGTTATATATTTTATGCATATACATGTATACAGGTCCATCCCAATCTCCCAACTCATCCCACCACCACCACCCCATGGCTTCCCCCACTTGGTGTCCATACGTTTGTTCTCTACCTCTGTGTCTCTATTTCTGTCCTGCATACCAGTTCATCTGTACCATTTTTCTAGGTTCCACATATATGCATTAATATACAATATTTGTTTTTCTCTTTCTGACTTAGTTCACTCTGTATGACAGTCTCTAGATCCATCGACTTCTCTACAAATGACCCAGTTTCATTCCTTTTTATGGCTGAGCAATATTCCATTTTATATATGTACCACATCTTTATCCATTCGTCTTTCTGTGGGCATTTAGGTTGCTTCCATTACCTGGCTATTGTAAATTGTGCTGCAATGAACATTGTGGTGAATGTGTCTTTTTGATTTATGGTTATCTCTGGGTATATGCCCATAAGTGGGATTGCAGGCTCCTATGGTAATTCTCTTTTTAGTTATTTAAAGGAACATCCATACTGCTCTCCATAGTGAGTGTATCAATTTACCTTCCCACCAATAGTGGAATAGGGTTCCTTTTGTCCACACCATCCCCGGAATTTGTTGTTTGTAGATTTGCTGATGATGCCGATTCTAACAGGTGTGAGGTCATACCTCATTGTCGTTTGGATTTGCATTTCTCTAATAATTAGTGAGGTTGAGCAGCTTTTCATGTGCGTCTTGGCCATCTCTGTGACTTCTTTAAAGAAACGTCTATATAGATCTTCTGCCCATTTTTGTACTGGGTTGTTTGTTTTATTAATATTAAGCTGCGTGAGCTGTTTATATATATTGGAGATTAAACCTTTGTCCATGGATTCGTTTGCGAATGTTTTCGCCCATTCTGAGGGTTGCCTTTTTCCATCCCCGTTTTTTTAACCAAAAAAGAAAGAAAGCAAAAGAAGCAGAACACTAATGTGCGTGAAATATGCCTCTTGAAACTGTCGTTTTGAAATATGGACGTCTTTTGAAATTTTTGGTCGATATATGACCCTAGGATTTGTTTTCAGGGCAGGTGTCATTTACAGGCCTGCAACGATTTTGAATATCCACTGACCATTAGCGCTGGGATTAAAGCTGCTGTTGTGTGAAACGGCCACAAGGTGGCAGCAGTTCTCGCTTACCAAATCTGGTTACTAGGGCCACAGAGCCTCAATGGAAGTCCTGTTCTAGATTGGAATTTAGAATGGAATGTGCCAGGAGAAAGCCCCTCAAGTTTGTCTCACTACTTCTTGTTCGTGTTTTTAATTTAATTTTTTATTTTTTATTACAGCAAGTTTGATGACAACGTTTGGCTTCTTGTAGGTGTGCAAGATGTGGTTCTTTTACACATATACATAGGTCTGTTCTTCCTGGGACCCTTTTCCCATGTACGTTATGACAGAATGTTGAGTAGTCTTCTCTTTGTATTCCGTAGGTCTTTGGTGATTATATATTTCACCTGTGTTTGTATATGTCTGTTAACCCCGATATCCTAATGAATCCAATCCTCACACCTTTCCATTGGTGAACCATAAGTTTGTTTAATGAATCTGTGACTGCCCTTCTCCGTGGAAATATCTGCCCTGGTATCAATTTTTAGGTAACACCTATAAGTGATATCCTACGATATGTGTCTTTCACTTTCTGACTTACTACAAGTCACGTGATTACCTCTAGACTCATCTACGGTGCTGCAAATGGCATTGTGTCCTTTTTTCCCTTGGCTAATATTCTGTCTTAGCGAGGTCCATTTTCTGCAGTGTGATTCCCTGAGGGCTGAGGATTAGCTGACCTGGGCAGCCTGACCCTGCCGGCAAGCCCTCCCCAGGTGTGCCTGGGTTGAGGTCAATATAAACTGCACTCCAGGCAGCAATAGCCCCTGCAGCTGTGCCTGACTCCATATTCTCTGCCCCGTCAGCAGTCTCAGGGCTGTGCTGGTGGGAGGGTGTGAGGGTCCACGGCTTTTTTGGTGGCCCGGTGTGAGTGGGGCTCTGCTGGACTTTCTGCAGGAGTTGCCAGGCTGCCACCTGTAAAGAAGAGGATGTGTCACTCATAACTTCCACTGGAATTTCTCTCCGGGCCGAGGAAGGAAAAAAAGGAGTGGGGGCCGGGACAGGAGGGGTATCTCAGGCAGGGAAATGGAAAGCTTCCAGAAGAGATCCAGGGGCCAGGACCATCCTGGCTGGCCTGCAGGCAGCAAGTTGGCCTGCGTGCTGTCGCTGGTGTGGCTCCACGGCCCTTCCTCTAGGCTTTCAAGCCCTTGTACATATTCAGGTGTTTTACCTGGGAAGGGTGGGAACAGTTCAGTAGCAGCTGGCCTGGGGCTCAGCTGACGTTTACTCACAGAGGCCTCGGCATGGTCCCCCAGCTTTGCAGTGAGGACGCTCCTTGCATGGGGGGACGGGGCTGTTGGTTGTATGGAAGATGATTCCCCACCACTGACCAATTTCAGAATTGTTTACTGCTGGAACAAGTGCCTTGGTAGTGTTTTCCTCTGTATAACTGTTTGGTTTAGGTTTTTTTTTCTTTCTTGGTTCAAGTTAGATTTTATTCCTCGTTTATGTATTTATAGATATAAGCATGGGAATAATTCATTCATATAAATACATCTGTGTGAATGGAAGAACTTTCTTCTGTTTTATTTTTAAAAATTTTGAAATTTAATTTTATTTATTTCTTTATACAGCAGGTTACTATTAGTTATATATTTTATGCATATACATGTATACAGGTCCATCCCAATCTCCCAACTCATCCCACCACCACCACCCCATGGCTTCCCCCACTTGGTGTCCATACGTTTGTTCTCTACCTCTGTGTCTCTATTTCTGTCCTGCATACCAGTTCATCTGTACCATTTTTCTAGGTTCCACATATATGCATTAATATACAATATTTGTTTTTCTCTTTCTGACTTAGTTCACTCTGTATGACAGTCTCTAGATCCATCGACTTCTCTACAAATGACCCAGTTTCATTCCTTTTTATGGCTGAGCAATATTCCATTTTATATATGTACCACATCTTTATCCATTCGTCTTTCTGTGGGCATTTAGGTTGCTTCCATTACCTGGCTATTGTAAATTGTGCTGCAATGAACATTGTGGTGAATGTGTCTTTTTGATTTATGGTTTTCTCTGGGTATATGCCCATAAGTGGGATTGCAGGCTCCTATGGTAATTCTCTTTTTAGTTATTTAAAGGAACATCCATACTGCTCTCCATAGTGAGTGTATCAATTTACCTTCCCACCAATAGTGGAAGAGGGTTCCTTTTGTCCACACCATCCCCGGAATTTGTTGTTTGTAGATTTGCTGATGATGCCGATTCTAACAGGTGTGAGGTCATACCTCATTGTCGTTTAGATTTGCATTTCTCTAATAATTAGTGAGGTTGAGCAGCTTTTCATGTGCGTCTTGGCCATCTCTGTGACTTCTTTAAAGAAACGTCTATATAGATCTTCTGCCCATTTTAGTACTGGGTTGTTTGTTTTATTAATATTAAGCTGCATGAGCTGTTTATATATATTGGAGATTAAACCTTTGTCCATTGCTTCGTTTGCGAACGTTTTCGCCCATTCTGAGGGTTACCTTTTTCCATCCCCGTTTTTTTTTAACCAAAAAAGAAAGAAAGCAAAAGAAGCAGAACACTAATGTGCGTGAAATATGCCTCTTGAAACAGTCGTTTTGAAATATGGACGTCTTTTGAATTTTTTGGTCGGTATATGACCCCAGGATTTGTTTTCAGGGCAGGTGTCATTTACAGGCCTGCAACGATTTTGAATATCCACTGACCATTAGCGCTGGGATTAAAGCTGCTGTTGTGTGAAACGGCCACAAGGTGGCAGCAGTTCTCGCTTACCAAATCTGGTTACTAGGGCCACAGAGCCTCAATGGAAGTCCTGTTCTAGATTGGAATTTAGAATGGAATGTGCCAGGAGAAAGCCCCTCAAGTTTGTCTCACTACTTCTTGTTCGTGTTTTTAATTTAATTTTTTATTTTTTATTACAGCAAGTTTGATGACAACGTTTGGCTTGTTGTAGGTGTGCAAGATGTGGTTCTTTTACACATATACATAGGTCTGTTCTTCCTGGGACCCTTTTCCCATGTACGTTATGACAGAATGTTGAGTAGTCTTCTCTTTGTATTCCGTAGGTCTTTGGTGATTATATATTTCACCTGTGTTTGTATATGTCTGTTAACCCCGATATCCTAATGAATCCAATCCTCACACCTTTCCATTGGTGAACCATAAGTTTGTTTAATGAATCTGTGACTGCCCTTCTCCGTGGAAATATCTGCCCTGGTATCAATTTTTAGGTAACACCTATAAGTGATATCCTACGATATGTGTCTTTCACTTTCTGACTTACTACAAGTCACGTGATTACCTCTAGACTCATCTACGGTGCTGCAAATGGCATTGTGTCCTTTTTTCCCTTGGCTAATATTCTGTCTTAGCGAGGTCCATTTTCCGCAGTGTGATTCCCTGAGGGCTGAGGATTAGCTGACCTGGGCAGCCTGACCCTGCCGGCAAGCCCTCCCCAGGTGTGCCTGGGTTGAGGTCAATATAAACTGCACTCCAGGCAGCAATAGCCCCTGCAGCTGTGCCTGACTCCATATTCTCTGCCCCGTCAGCAGTCTCGGGGCTGTGCTGGTGGGAGGGTGTGAGGGTCCACGGCTTTGTTGGTGGCCCGGTGTGAGTGGGGCTCTGCTGGACTTTCTGCAGGAGTTGCCAGGCTGCCACCTGTAAAGAAGAGGATGTGTCACTCATAACTTCCACTGGAATTTCTCTCCGGGCCGAGGAAGGAAACAAAGGAGTGGGGGCCGGGACAGGAGGGGTATCTCAGGCAGGGAAATGGAAAGCTTCCAGAAGAGCGCCAGGGGCCAGGACCATCCTGGCTGGCCTGCAGGCAGCAAGTTGGCCTGCGTGCTGTCGCTGGTGTGGCTCCACGGCCCTTCCTCTAGGCTTTCAAGCCCTTGTACATATTCAGGTGTTTTACCTGGGAAGGGTGGGAACAGTTCAGTAGCAGCTGGCCTGGGGCTCAGCTGACGTTTACTCACAGAGGCCTCGGCATGGTCCCCCAGCTTTGCAGTGAGGACGCTCCTTGCATGGGGGGACGGGGCTGTTGGTTGTATGGAAGATGATTCCCCACCACTGACCAATTTCAGAATTGTTTACTGCTGGAACAAGTGCCTTGGTAGTGTTTTCCTCTGTATAACTGTTTGGTTTAGGTTTTTTTTTCTTTCTTGGTTCAAGTTAGATTTTATTCCTCGTTTATGTATTTATAGATATAAGCATGGGAATAATTCATTCATATAAATACATCTGTGTGAATGGAAGAACTTTCTTCTGTTTTATTTTTAAAAATGTTGAAATTTAATTTTATTTATTTCTTTATACAGCAGGTTACTATTAGTTATATATTTTATGCATATACATGTATACAGGTCCATCCCAATCTCCCAACTCATCCCACCACCACCACCCCATGGCTTCCCCCACTTGGTGTCCATACGTTTGTTCTCTACCTCTGTGTCTCTATTTCTGTCCTGCATACCAGTTCATCTGTACCATTTTTCTAGGTTCCACATATATGCATTAATATACAATATTTGTTTTTCTCTTTCTGACTTAGTTCACTCTGTATGACAGTCTCTAGATCCATCGACTTCTCTACAAATGACCCAGTTTCATTCCTTTTTATGGCTGAGCAATATTCCATTTTATATATGTACCACATCTTTATCCATTCGTCTTTCTGTGGGCATTTAGGTTGCTTCCATTACCTGGCTATTGTAAATTGTGCTGCAATGAACATTGTGGTGAATGTGTCTTTTTGATTTATGGTTATCTCTGGGTATATGCCATAAGTGGGATTGCAGGCTCCTATGGTAATTCTCTTTTTAGTTATTTAAAGGAACATCCATACTGCTCTCCATAGTGAGTGTATCAATTTACCTTCCCACCAATAGTGGAAGAGGGTTCCTTTTGTCCACACCATCCCCGGAATTTGTTGTTTGTAGATTTGCTGATGATGCCGATTCTAACAGGTGTGAGGTCATACCTCATTGTCGTTTGGATTTGCATTTCTCTAATAATTAGTGAGGTTGAGCAGCTTTTCATGTGCGTCTTGGCCATCTCTGTGACTTCTTTAAAGAAACGTCTATATAGATCTTCTGCCCATTTTTGTACTGGGTTGTTTGTTTTATTAATATTAAGCTGCGTGAGCTGTTTATATATATTGGAGATTAAACCTTTGTCCATGGATTCGTTTGCGAATGTTTTCGCCCATTCTGAGGGTTGCCTTTTTCCATCCCCGTTTTTTTAACCAAAAAAGAAAGAAAGCAAAAGAAGCAGAACACTAATGTGCGTGAAATATGCCTCTTGAAACTGTCGTTTTGAAATATGGACGTCTTTTGAATTTTTTGGTCGATATATGACCCTAGGATTTGTTTTCAGGGCAGGTGTCATTTACAGGCCTGCAACGATTTTGAATATCCACTGACCATTAGCGCTGGGATTAAAGCTGCTGTTGTGTGAAACGGCCACAAGGTGGCAGCAGTTCTCGCTTACCAAATCTGGTTACTAGGGCCACAGAGCCTCAATGGAAGTCCTGTTCTAGATTGGAATTTAGAATGGAATGTGCCAGGAGAAAGCCCCTCAAGTTTGTCTCACTACTTCTTGTTCGTGTTTTTAATTTAATTTTTTATTTTTTATTACAGCAAGTTTGATGACAACGTTTGGCTTCTTGTAGGTGTGCAAGATGTGGTTCTTTTACACATATACATAGGTCTGTTCTTCCTGGGACCCTTTTCCCATGTACGTTATGACAGAATGTTGAGTAGTCTTCTCTTGGTATTCCGTAGGTCTTTGGTGATTATATATTTCACCTGTGTTTGTATATGTCTGTTAACCCCGATATCCTAATGAATCCAATCCTCACACCTTTCCATTGGTGAACCATAAGTTTGTTTAATGAATCTGTGATTGCACTTCTCCGTGGAAATATCTGCCCTGGTATCAATTTTTAGGTAACACCTATAAGTGATATCCTACGATATGTGTCTTTCACTTTCTGACTTACTACAAGTCACGTGATTACCTCTAGACTCATCTACGGTGCTGCAAATGGCATTGTGTCCTTTTTTCCCTTGGCTAATATTCTGTCTTAGCGAGGTCCTTTTTTGCAATGTGATTTGCTGAGGGCTGAGGATTAGCTGACCTGGGCAGCCTGACCCTGCCGGCAAGCCCTCCCCAGGTGTGCCTGGTTTGAGGTCAATATAAACAGCACTCCAGGCAGCAATAGCCCCTGCAGTTTTGCCTGACTCCATATTCTCTGGCCCGTCAGCAGTCTTGGGGCTGTGCTGGTGGGAGGGTGTGAGGGTCCACGGCTTTGTTGGTGGCCCGGTGTGAGTGGGGCTCTGCTGGACTTTCTGCAGGAGTTGCCAGGCTGCCACCTGTAAAGAAGAGGATGTGTCACCCATAACTTCCACTGGAATTTCTCTCTGGGCTGAGGAAGGAAAAAAAGGAGTGGGGGCCGGGACAGGAGGTGTATCTCAGGCAGGGAAATGGAAAGCTTCCAGAAGAGCGCCCGGGGCCAGGACCATCCTGGCTGGCCTGCAGGCAGCAAGTTGGCCTGCGTGCTGTCGCTGGTGTGGCTCCACGGCCCTTCCTCCAGGCTTTCAAGCCCTTGTACATATTCAGGTGTTTTACCTGGGAAGGGTGGGAACAGTTCAGTAGCAGCTGGCCTGGGGCTCAGCTCACGTTTACTCACAGACGCCTCGGCATGGTCCCCCAGCTTTGCAGTGAGGACGCTCCTTGCATGGGGGGACGGGGCTGTTGTTTGTAAGGAAGATGATTCCCCACCACTGACCAATTTCAGAATTGTTTACTGCTGGAACAAGTGCCTTGGTAGTGTTTTCCTCTGTATAACTGTTTGGTTTAGGATTTATTTTTTTGTTTTTTGGTTCAAGTTAGATTTTATTCCTCTTTTATATATTTATAGATATAAGCATGGGAATAATTCATTCATATAAATACATCTGTGTGAATGGAAGAACTTTCTTCTGTTTTATTTTTAAAAATTTTGAAATTTAATTTTGTTTATTTCTTTATGCAGCAGGTTACTATTAGTTATATATTTTATGCATATACATGTATACATGTCCATCCCAATCTCCCAACTCATCCCACCACCACCACCCCATGGCTTCCCCCACTTGGTGTCCATACGTTTGTTCTCTACCTCTGTGTCTCTATTTCTGTCCTGCATACCAGTTCATCTGTACCATTTTTCTAGGTTCCACCTATATGCATTAATATACAATATTTGTTTTTCTCTTTCTGACTTACTTCACTCTGTATGACAGTCTCTAGATCCATCGACTTCTCTACAAATGACCCAGTTTCATTCCTTTTTATGGCTGAGCAATATTCCATTTTATATATGTACCACATCTTTATCCATTCGTCTTTCTGTGGGCATTTAGGTTGCTTCCATTACCTGGCTATTGTAAATTGTGCTGCAATGAACATTGTGGTGAATGTGTCTTTTTGATTTATGGTTTTCTCTGGGTATATGCCCAAAAGTGGGATTGCAGGCTCCTATGGTAATTCTCTTTTTAGTTATTTAAAGGAACATCCATACTGTTCTCCATAGTGAGTGTATCAATTTACCTTCCCACCAATAGTGTAAGAGGGTTCCTTTTGTCCACACCATCCCCGGAATTTGTTGTTTGTAGATTTGCTGATGATGCCGATTCTAACAGGTGTGAGGTCATAACTCATTGTCGTTTGGATTTGCATTTCTCTAGTAATTAGTGATGTTGAGCAGCTTTTCATGTGCGTCTTGGCCATCTCTGTGACATCTTTGAAGAAACGTCTATATAGATCTTCTGCCCATTTTTGTATTGGGTTGTTTGTTTTATTAATATTAAGCTGCGTGAGCTGTTTATATATATTGGAGATTAAACCTTTGTCCATGGATTCGTTTGCGAATGTTTTCGCCCATTCTGAGGGTTGCCTTTTTCCATCCCCGTTTTTTTAACCAAAAAAGAAAGAAAGCAAAAGAAGCAGAACACTAATGTGCGTGAAATATGCCTCTTGAAACTGTCGTTTTGAAATATGGACGTCTTTTGAATTTTTTGGTCGATATATGACCCTAGGATTTGTTTTCAGGGCAGGTGTCATTTACAGGCCTGCAACGATTTTGAATATCCACTGACCATTAGCGCTGGGATTAAAGCTGCTGTTGTGTGAAACGGCCACAAGGTGGCAGCAGTTCTCGCTTACCAAATCTGGTTACTAGGGCCACAGAGCCTCAATGGAAGTCCTGTTCTAGATTGGAATTTAGAATGGAATGTGCCAGGAGAAAGCCCCTCAAGTTTGTCTCACTACTTCTTGTTCGTGTTTTTAATTTAATTTTTTATTTTTTATTACAGCAAGTTTGATGACAACGTTTGGCTTCTTGTAGGTGTGCAAGATGTGGTTCTTTTATACATATACATAGGTCTGTTCTTCCTGGGACCCTTTTCCCATGTACGTTATGACAGAATGTTGAGTAGTCTTCTCTTGGTATTCCGTAGGTCTTTGGTGATTATATATTTCACCTGTGTTTGTATATGTCTGTTAACCCCGATATCCTAATGAATCCAATCCTCACACCTTTCCATTGGTGAACCATAAGTTTGTTTAATGAATCTGTGATTGCCCTTCTCCATGAAAATATCTGCCCTGGTATCAATTTTTAGGTAACACCTATAAGTGATATCCTACGATATGTGTCTTTCACTTTCTGACTTACTACAAGTCACGTGATTACCTCTAGACTCATCTACGGTGCTGCAAATGGCATTGTGTCCTTTTTTCCCTTGGCTAATATTCTGTCTTAGCGAGGTCCATTTTCCGCAGTGTGATTCCCTGAGGGCTGAGGATTAGCTGACCTGGGCAGCCTGACCCTGCCGGCAAGCCCTCCCCAGGTGTGCCTGGGTTGAGGTCAATATAAACTGCACTCCAGGCAGCAATAGCCCCTGCAGCTGTGCCTGACTCCATATTCTCTGCCCCGTCAGCAGTCTCGGGGCTGTGCTGGTGGGAGGGTGTGAGGGTCCACGGCTTTGTTGGTGGCCCGGTGTGAGTGGGGCTCTGCTGGACTTTCTGCAGGAGTTGCCAGGCTGCCACCTGTAAAGAAGAGGATGTGTCACCCATAACTTCCACTGGAATTTCTCTCCGGGCTGAGGAAGGAAAAAAAGGAGTGGGGGCCGGGACAGGAGGGGTATCTCAGGCAGGGAAATGGAAAGCTTCCAGAAGAGCGCCCGGGGCCAGGACCATCCTGGCTGGCCTGCAGGCAGCAAGTTGGCCTGCGTGCTGTCGCTGGTGTGGCTCCACGGCCCTTCCTCCAGGCTTTAAAGCCCCTGTACATATTCAGGTGTTTTACCTGGGAAGGGTGGGAACAGTTCAGTAGCAGCTGGCCTGGGGCTCAGCTCACGTTTACTCACAGACGCCTCGGCATGGTCCCCCAGCTTTGCAGTGAGGACGCTCCTTGCATGGGGGGACAGGGCTGTTGGTTGTATGGAAGATGATTCCCCACCACTGACCAATTTCAGAATTGTTTACTGCTGGAACAAGTGCCTAGGTAGTGTTTTCCTCTGTATAACTGTTTGGTTTAGGATTTATTTTTTTGTTTTTTGGTTCAAGTTAGATTTTATTCCTCTTTTATATATTTATAGATATAAGCATGGGAATAATTCATTCATATCAATACATCTGTGTGAATGGAAGAACTTTTTCCTGTTTTATTTTTAAAAATTTTGAAATTTAATTTTGTTTATTTCTTTATGCAGCAGGTTACTATTAGTTATATATTTTATGCATATACATGTATACAGGTCCATCCCAATCTCCCAACTCATCCCACCACCACCACCCCATGGCTTCCCCCACTTGGTGTCCATACGTTTGTTCTCTACCTCTGTGTCTCTATTTCTGTCCTGCATACCAGTTCATCTGTACCATTTTTCTAGGTTCCACCTATATGCATTAATATACAATATTTGTTTTTCTCTTTCTGACTTACTTCACTCTGTATGACAGTCTCTAGATCCATCGACTTCTCTACAAATGACCCAGTTTCATTCCTTTTTATGGCTGAGCAATATTCCATTTTATATATGTACCACATCTTTATCCATTCGTCTTTCTGTGGGCATTTAGGTTGCTTCCATTACCTGGCTATTGTAAATTGTGCTGCAATGAACATTGTGGTGAATGTGTCTTTTTGATTTATGGTTTTCTCTGGGTATATGCCCAAAAGTGGGATTGCAGGCTCCTATGGTAATTCTCTTTTTAGTTATTTAAAGGAACATCCATACTGTTCTCCATAGTGAGTGTATCAATTTACCTTCCCACCAATCGTGGAAGAGGGTTCCTTTTGTCCACACCATCCCCGGAATTTGTTGTTTGTAGATTTGCTGATGATGCCGATTCTAACAGGTGTGAGGTCATACCTCATTGTCGTTTGGATTTGCATTTCTCTAATAATTAGTGATGTTGAGCAGCTTTTCATGTGCGTCTTGGCCATCTCTGTGACTTCTTTAAAGAAACGTCTATATAGATCTTCTGCCCATTTTTGTACTGGGTTGTTTGTTTTATTAATATTAAGCTGCGTGAGCTGTTTATATATATTGGAGATTAAACCTTTGTCCATTGATTCGTTTGCGAACGTTTTCGCCCATTCTGAGGCTTGCCTTTTTCCATTCCCGTTTTTTTAACCAAAAAAGAAAGAAAGCAAAAGAAGCAGAACACTAATGTGCGTGAAATATGCCTCTTGAAACAGTCGTTTTGAAATATGGACGTCTTTTGCATTTTTTGGTCGGTATATGACCCCAGGATTTGTTTTCAGGGCAGGTGTCATTTACAGGCCTGCAACGATTTTGAATATCCACTGACCATTAGCGCTGGGATTAAAGCTGCTGTTGTGTGAAACGGCCACAAGGTGGCAGCAGTTCTCGCTTACCAAATCTGGTTACTAGGGCCACAGAGCCTCAATGGAAGTCCTGTTCTAGATTGGAATTTAGAATGGAATGTGCCAGGAGAAAGCCCCTCAAGTTTGTCTCACTACTTCTTGTTCGTGTTTTTAATTTAATTTTTTATTTTTTATTACAGCAAGTTTGATGACAACGTTTGGCTTCTTGTAGGTGTGCAAGATGTGGTTCTTTTACACATATACATAGGTCTGTTCTTCCTGGGACCCTTTTCCCATGTATGTTATGACAGAATGTTGAGTAGTCTTCTCTTGGTATTCCGTAGGTCTTTGGTGATTATATATTTCACCTGTGTTTGTATATGTCTGTTAACCCCGATATCCTAATGAATCCAATCCTCACACCTTTCCATTGGTGAACCATAAGTTTGTTTAATGAATCTGTGATTGCCCTTCTCCGTGGAAATATCTGCCCTGGTATCAATTTTTAGGTAACACCTATAAGTGATATCCTACGATATGTGTCTTTCACTTTCTGACTTACTACAAGTCACGTGATTACCTCTAGACTCATCTACGGTGCTGCAAATGGCATTGTGTCCTTTTTTCCCTTGGCTAATATTCTGTCTTAGCGAGGTCCATTTTCCGCAGTGTGATTCCCTGAGGGCTGAGGATTAGCTGACCTGGGCAGCCTGACCCTGCCGGCAAGCCCTCCCCAGGTGTGCCTGGGTTGAGGTCAATATAAACTGCACTCCAGGCAGCAATAGCCCCTGCAGCTGTGCCTGACTCCATATTCTCTGCCCCGTCAGCAGTCTCGGGGCTGTGCTGGTGGGAGGGTGTGAGGGTCCACGGCTTTGTTGGTGGCCCGGTGTGAGTGGGGCTCTGCTGGACTTTCTGCAGGAGTTGCCAGGCTGCCACCTGTAAAGAAGAGGATGTGTCACCCATAACTTCCACTGGAATTTCTCTCCGGGCTGAGGAAGGAAAAAAAGGAGTGGGGGCCGGGACAGGAGGGGTATCTCAGGCAGGGAAATGGAAAGCTTCCAGAAGAGCGCCCGGGGCCAGGACCATCCTGGCTGGCCTGCAGGCAGCAAGTTGGCCTGCGTGCTGTCGCTGGTGTGGCTCCACGGCCCTTCCTCCAGGCTTTAAAGCCCCTGTACATATTCAGGTGTTTTACCTGGGAAGGGTGGGAACAGTTCAGTAGCAGCTGGCCTGGGGCTCAGCTCACGTTTACTCACAGACGCCTCGGCATGGTCCCCCAGCTTTGCAGTGAGGACGCTCCTTGCATGGGGGGACAGGGCTGTTGGTTGTATGGAAGATGATTCCCCACCACTGACCAATTTCAGAATTGTTTACTGCTGGAACAAGTGCCTAGGTAGTGTTTTCCTCTGTATAACTGTTTGGTTTAGGATTTATTTTTTTGTTTTTTGGTTCAAGTTAGATTTTATTCCTCTTTTATATATTTATAGATATAAGCATGGGAATAATTCATTCATATCAATACATCTGTGTGAATGGAAGAACTTTTTCCTGTTTTATTTTTAAAAATTTTGAAATTTAATTTTGTTTATTTCTTTATGCAGCAGGTTACTATTAGTTATATATTTTATGCATATACATGTATACAGGTCCATCCCAATCTCCCAACTCATCCCACCACCACCACCCCATGGCTTCCCCCACTTGGTGTCCATACGTTTGTTCTCTACCTCTGTGTCTCTATTTCTGTCCTGCATACCAGTTCATCTGTACCATTTTTCTAGGTTCCACCTATATGCATTAATATACAATATTTGTTTTTCTCTTTCTGACTTACTTCACTCTGTATGACAGTCTCTAGATCCATCGACTTCTCTACAAATGACCCAGTTTCATTCCTTTTTATGGCTGAGCAATATTCCATTTTATATATGTACCACATCTTTATCCATTCGTCTTTCTGTGGGCATTTAGGTTGCTTCCATTACCTGGCTATTGTAAATTGTGCTGCAATGAACATTGTGGTGAATGTGTCTTTTTGATTTATGGTTTTCTCTGGGTATATGCCCAAAAGTGGGATTGCAGGCTCCTATGGTAATTCTCTTTTTAGTTATTTAAAGGAACATCCATACTGTTCTCCATAGTGAGTGTATCAATTTACCTTCCCACCAATCGTGGAAGAGGGTTCCTTTTGTCCACACCATCCCCGGAATTTGTTGTTTGTAGATTTGCTGATGATGCCGATTCTAACAGGTGTGAGGTCATACCTCATTGTCGTTTGGATTTGCATTTCTCTAATAGTGATGTTGAGCAGCTTTTCATGTGCGTCTTGGCCATCTCTGTGACTTCTTTAAAGAAACGTCTATATAGATCTTCTGCCCATTTTTGTACTGGGTTGTTTGTTTTATTAATATTAAGCTGCGTGAGCTGTTTATATATATTGGAGATTAAACCTTTGTCCATTGATTCGTTTGCGAACGTTTTCGCCCATTCTGAGGCTTGCCTTTTTCCATTCCCGTTTTTTTAACCAAAAAAGAAAGAAAGCAAAAGAAGCAGAACACTAATGTGCGTGAAATATGCCTCTTGAAACAGTCGTTTTGAAATATGGACGTCTTTTGCATTTTTTGGTCGGTATATGACCCCAGGATTTGTTTTCAGGGCAGGTGTCATTTACAGGCCTGCAACGATTTTGAATATCCACTGACCATTAGCGCTGGGATTAAAGCTGCTGTTGTGTGAAACGGCCACAAGGTGGCAGCAGTTCTCGCTTACCAAATCTGGTTACTAGGGCCACAGAGCCTCAATGGAAGTCCTGTTCTAGATTGGAATTTAGAATGGAATGTGCCAGGAGAAAGCCCCTCAAGTTTGTCTCACTACTTCTTGTTCGTGTTTTTAATTTAATTTTTTATTTTTTATTACAGCAAGTTTGATGACAACGTTTGGCTTGTTGTAGGTGTGCAAGATGTGGTTCTTTTACACATATACATAGGTCTGTTCTTCCTGGGACCCTTTTCCCATGTATGTTATGACAGAATGTTGAGTAGTCTTCTCTTGGTATTCCGTAGGTCTTTGGTGATTATATATTTCACCTGTGTTTGTATATGTCTGTTAACCCCGATATCCTAATGAATCCAATCCTCACACCTTTCCATTGGTGAACCATAAGTTTGTTTAATGAATCTGTGATTGCCCTTCTCCGTGAAAATATCTGCCCTGGTATCAATTTTTAGGTAACACCTATAAGTGATATCCTACGATATGTGTCTTTCACTTTCTGACTTACTACAAGTCACGTGATTACCTCTAGACTCATCTACGGTGCTGCAAATGGCATTGTGTCCTTTTTTCCCTTGGCTAATATTCTGTCTTAGCGAGGTCCATTTTCCGCAGTGTGATTCCCTGAGGGCTGAGGATTAGCTGACCTGGGCAGCCTGACCCTGCCGGCAAGCCCTCCCCAGGTGTGCCTGGGTTGAGGTCAATATAAACTGCACTCCAGGCAGCAATAGCCCCTGCAGCTGTGCCTGACTCCATATTCTCTGCCCCGTCAGCAGTCTCGGGGCTGTGCTGGTGGGAGGGTGTGAGGGTCCACGGCTTTGTTGGTGGCCCGGTGTGAGTGGGGCTCTGCTGGACTTTCTGCAGGAGTTGCCAGGCTGCCACCTGTAAAGAAGAGGATGTGTCACCCATAACTTCCACTGGAATTTCTCTCCGGGCTGAGGAAGGAAAAAAAGGAGTGGGGGCCGGGACAGGAGGGGTATCTCAGGCAGGGAAATGGAAAGCTTCCAGAAGAGCGCCCGGGGCCAGGACCATCCTGGCTGGCCTGCAGGCAGCAAGTTGGCCTGCGTGCTGTCGCTGGTGTGGCTCCACGGCCCTTCCTCCAGGCTTTCAAGCCCCTGTACATATTCAGGTGTTTTACCTGGGAAGGGTGGGAACAGTTCAGTAGCAGCTGGCCTGGGGCTCAGCTCACGTTTACTCACAGACGCCTCGGCATGGTCCCCCAGCTTTGCAGTGAGGACGCTCCTTGCATGGGGGGACAGGGCTGTTGGTTGTATGGAAGATGATTCCCCACCACTGACCAATTTCAGAATTGTTTACTGCTGGAACAAGTGCCTAGGTAGTGTTTTCCTCTGTATAACTGTTTGGTTTAGGATTTATTTTTTTGTTTTTTGGTTCAAGTTAGATTTTATTCCTCTTTTATATATTTATAGATATAAGCATGGGAATAATTCATTCATATCAATACATCTGTGTGAATGGAAGAACTTTTTCCTGTTTTATTTTTAAAAATTTTGAAATTTAATTTTGTTTATTTCTTTATGCAGCAGGTTACTATTAGTTATATATTTTATGCATATACATGTATACAGGTCCATCCCAATCTCCCAACTCATCCCACCACCACCACCCCATGGCTTCCCCCACTTGGTGTCCATACGTTTGTTCTCTACCTCTGTGTCTCTATTTCTGTCCTGCATACCAGTTCATCTGTACCATTTTTCTAGGTTCCACCTATATGCATTAATATACAATATTTGTTTTTCTCTTTCTGACTTACTTCACTCTGTATGACAGTCTCTAGATCCATCGACTTCTCTACAAATGACCCAGTTTCATTCCTTTTTATGGCTGAGCAATATTCCATTTTATATATGTACCACATCTTTATCCATTCGTCTTTCTGTGGGCATTTAGGTTGCTTCCATTACCTGGCTATTGTAAATTGTGCTGCAATGAACATTGTGGTGAATGTGTCTTTTTGATTTATGGTTTTCTCTGGGTATATGCCCAAAAGTGGGATTGCAGGCTCCTATGGTAATTCTCTTTTTAGTTATTTAAAGGAACATCCATACTGTTCTCCATAGTGAGTGTATCAATTTACCTTCCCACCAATCGTGGAAGAGGGTTCCTTTTGTCCACACCATCCCCGGAATTTGTTGTTTGTAGATTTGCTGATGATGCCGATTCTAACAGGTGTGAGGTCATACCTCATTGTCGTTTGGATTTGCATTTCTCTAATAATTAGTGATGTTGAGCAGCTTTTCATGTGCGTCTTGGCCATCTCTGTGACTTCTTTAAAGAAACGTCTATATAGATCTTCTGCCCATTTTTGTACTGGGTTGTTTGTTTTATTAATATTAAGCTGCGTGAGCTGTTTATATATATTGGAGATTAAACCTTTGTCCATTGATTCGTTTGCGAACGTTTTCGCCCATTCTGAGGCTTGCCTTTTTCCATTCCCGTTTTTTTAACCAAAAAAGAAAGAAAGCAAAAGAAGCAGAACACTAATGTGCGTGAAATATGCCTCTTGAAACAGTCGTTTTGAAATATGGACGTCTTTTGCATTTTTTGGTCGGTATATGACCCCAGGATTTGTTTTCAGGGCAGGTGTCATTTACAGGCCTGCAACGATTTTGAATATCCACTGACCATTAGCGCTGGGATTAAAGCTGCTGTTGTGTGAAACGGCCACAAGGTGGCAGCAGTTCTCGCTTACCAAATCTGGTTACTAGGGCCACAGAGCCTCAATGGAAGTCCTGTTCTAGATTGGAATTTAGAATGGAATGTGCCAGGAGAAAGCCCCTCAAGTTTGTCTCACTACTTCTTGTTCGTGTTTTTAATTTAATTTTTTATTTTTTATTACAGCAAGTTTGATGACAACGTTTGGCTTGTTGTAGGTGTGCAAGATGTGGTTCTTTTACACATATACATAGGTCTGTTCTTCCTGGGACCCTTTTCCCATGTACGTTATGACAGAATGTTGAGTAGTCTTCTCTTGGTATTCCGTAGGTCTTTGGTGATTATATATTTCACCTGTGTTTGTATATGTCTCTTAACCTCGATATCCTAATGAATCCAATCCTCACACCTTTCCATTGGTGAACCATAAGTTTGTTTAATGAATCTGTGACTGCCCTTCTCCGTGGAAATATCTGTCCTGGTATCAATTTTTAGGTAACACCTATAAGTGATATCCTACGATATGTGTCTTTCACTTTCTGACTTACTACAAGTCACGTGATTACCTCTAGACTCATCTACGGTGCTGCAAATGGCATTGTGTCCTTTTTTCCCTTGGCTAATATTCTGTCTTAGCGAGGTCCATTTTCTGCAATGTGATTCCCTGGGGGCTGAGGATTAGCTGACCTGGGCAGCCTGACCCTGCCGGCAAGCCCTCCCCAGGTGTGCCTGGTTTGAGGTCAATATAAACAGCACTCCAGGCAGCAATAGCCCCTGCAGCTGTGCCTGACTCCATATTCTCTGCCCCGTCAGCAGTCTCGGGGCTGTGCTGGTGGGAGGGTGTGAGGGTCCACGGCTTTGTTGGTGGCCCGGTGTGAGTGGGGCTCTGCTGGACTTTCTGCAGGAGTTGCCAGGCTGCCACCTGTAAAGAAGAGGATGTGTCACCCATAACTTCCACTGGAATTTCTCTCCGGGCCGAGGAAGGAAACAAAGGAGTGGGGGCCGGGACAGGAGGGGTATCTCAGACAGGGAAATGGAAAGCTTCCAGAAGAGCGCCCGGGGCCAGGACCATCCTGGCTGGCCTGCAGGCAGCAAGTTGGCCTGCGTGCTGTCGCTGGTGTGGCTCCACGGCCCAGCCTCCAGGCTTTCAAGCCCTTGTACATATTCAGGTGTTTTACCTGGGAAGGGTGGGAACAGTTCAGTAGCAGCTGGCCTGGGGCTCAGCTCACGTTTACTCACAGAGGCCTCGGCATGGTCCCCCAGCTTTGCAGTGAGGACGCTCCTTGCATGGGGGGACGGGGCTGTTGGTTGTATGGAAGATGATTCCCCACCACTGACCAATTTCAGAATTGTTTACTGCTGGAGCAAGTGCCTTGGTAGTGTTTTCCTCTGTATAACTGTTTGGTTTAGGGTTTTTTTTTCTTTCTTGGTTCAAGTTAGATTTTATTCCTCGTTTATGTATTTATAGATATAAGCATGGGAATAATTCATTCATATAAATACATCTGTGTGAATGGAAGAACTTTTTCCTGTTTTATTTTTAAAAATTTTGAAATTTAATTTTGTTTATTTCTTTATGCAGCAGGTTACTATTAGTTATATATTTTATGCATATACATGTATACATGTCCATCCCAATCTCCCAACTCATCCCAGCACCACCACCCCATGGCTTCCCCCACTTGGTGTCCATACGTTTGTTCTCTACCTCTGTGTCTCTATTTCTGTCCTGCATACCAGTTCATCTGTACCATTTTTCTAGGTTCCACCTATATGCATTAATATACAATATTTGTTTTTCTCTTTCTGACTTACTTCACTCTGTATGACAGTCTCTAGATCCATCGACTTCTCTACAAATGACCCAGTTTCATTCCTTTTTATGGCTGAGCAATATTCCATTTTATATATGTACCACATCTTTATCCATTGGTCTTTCTGTGGGCATTTAGGTTGCTTCCATTACCTGGCTATTGTAAATTGTGCTGCAATGAACATTGTGGTGAATGTGTCTTTTTGATTTATGGTTTTCTCTGGGTATATGCCCAAAAGTGGGATTGCAGGCTCCTATGGTAATTCTCTTTTTAGTTATTTAAAGGAACCTCCATACTGCTCTCCATAGTGAGTGTATCAATTTACCTTCCCACCAATAGTGGAAGAGGGTTCCTTTTGTCCACACCATCCCCGGAATTTGTTGTTTGTAGATTTGCTGATGATGCCGATTCTAACAGGTGTGAGTTCATACCTCATTGTCGTTTGGATTTGCATTTCTCTAATAATTAGTGATGTTGAGCAGCTTTTCATGTGCGTCTTGGCCATCTCTGTGACTTCTTTAAAGAAACGTCTATATAGATCTTCTGCCCATTTTTGTACTGGGTTGTTTGTTTTATTAATATTAAGCTGCGTGAGCTGTTTATATATATTGGAGATTAAACCTTTGTCCATTGATTCGTTTGCGAACGTTTTCGCCCATTCTGAGGCTTGCCTTTTTCCATTCCCGTTTTTTTAACCAAAAAAGAAAGAAAGCAAAAGAAGCAGAACACTAATGTGCGTGAAATATGCCTCTTGAAACAGTCGTTTTGAAATATGGACGTCTTTTGCATTTTTTGGTCGGTATATGACCCCAGGATTTGTTTTCAGGGCAGGTGACATTTACAGGCCTGCAACGATTTTGAATATCCACTGACCATTAGCGCTGGGATTAAAGCTGCTGTTGTGTGAAACGGCCACAAGGTGGCAGCAGTTCTCGCTTACCAAATCTGGTTACTAGGGCCACAGAGCCTCAATGGAAGTCCTGTTCTAGATTGGAATTTAGAATGGAATGTGCCAGGAGAAAGCCCCTCAAGTTTGTCTCACTACTTCTTGTTCGTGTTTTTAATTTAATTTTTTATTTTTTATTACAGCAAGTTTGATGACAACGTTTGGCTTCTTGTAGGTGTGCAAGATGTGGTTCTTTTACACATATACATAGGTCTGTTCTTCCTGGGACCCTTTCCCATGTACGTTATGACAGAATGTTGAGTAGTCTTCTCTTGGTATTCCGTAGGTCTTTGGTGATTATATATTTCACCTGTGTTTGTATATGTCTGTTAACCCCGATATCCTAATGAATCCAATCCTCACACCTTTCCATTGGTGAACCATAAGTTTCTTTAATGAATCTGTGATTGCCCTTCTCCATGGAAATATCTGCCCTGGTATCAATTTTTAGGTAACACCTATAAGTGATATCTTACGATATGTGTCTTTCACTTTCTGACTTACTACAAGTCACGTGATTACCTCTAGACTCATCTACGGTGCTGCAAATGGCATTGTGTCCTTTTTTCCCTTGGCTAATATTCTGTCTTAGCGAGGTCCATTTTCTGCAATGTGATTCCCTGGGGGCTGAGGATTAGCTGACCTGGGCAGCCTGACCCTGCCGGCAAGCCCTCCCCAGGTGTGCCTGGTTTGAGGTCAATATAAACAGCACTCCAGGCAGCAATAGCCCCTGCAGCTGTGCCTGACTCCATATTCTCTGCCCCGTCAGCAGTCTCGGGGCTGTGCTGGTGGGAGGGTGTGAGGGTCCACGGCTTTGTTGGTGGCCCGGTGTGAGTGGGGCTCTGCTGGACTTTCTGCAGGAGTTGCCAGGCTGCCACCTGTAAAGAAGAGGATGTGTCACCCATAACTTCCACTGGAATTTCTCTCCGGGCCGAGGAAGGAAACAAAGGAGTGGGGGCCGGGACAGGAGGGGTATCTCAGACAGGGAAATGGAAAGCTTCCAGAAGAGCGCCCGGGGCCAGGACCATCCTGGCTGGCCTGCAGGCAGCAAGTTGGCCTGCGTGCTGTCGCTGGTGTGGCTCCACGGCCCAGCCTCCAGGCTTTCAAGCCCTTGTACATATTCAGGTGTTTTACCTGGGAAGGGTGGGAACAGTTCAGTAGCAGCTGGCCTGGGGCTCAGCTCACGTTTACTCACAGAGGCCTCGGCATGGTCCCCCAGCTTTGCAGTGAGGACGCTCCTTGCATGGGGGGACGGGGCTGTTGGTTGTATGGAAGATGATTCCCCACCACTGACCAATTTCAGAATTGTTTACTGCTGGAGCAAGTGCCTTGGTAGTGTTTTCCTCTGTATAACTGTTTGGTTTAGGGTTTTTTTTTCTTTCTTGGTTCAAGTTAGATTTTATTCCTCGTTTATGTATTTATAGATATAAGCATGGGAATAATTCATTCATATAAATACATCTGTGTGAATGGAAGAACTTTTTCCTGTTTTATTTTTAAAAATTTTGAAATTTAATTTTGTTTATTTCTTTATGCAGCAGGTTACTATTAGTTATATATTTTATGCATATACATGTATACATGTCCATCCCAATCTCCCAACTCATCCCACCACCACCACCCCATGGCTTCCCCCACTTGGTGTCCATACGTTTGTTCTCTACCTCTGTGTCTCTATTTCTGTCCTGCATACCAGTTCATCTGTACCATTTTTCTAGGTTCCACCTATATGCATTAATATACAATATTTGTTTTTCTCTTTCTGACTTACTTCACTCTGTATGACAGTCTCTAGATCCATCGACTTCTCTACAAATGACCCAGTTTCATTCCTTTTTATGGCTGAGCAATATTCCATTTTATATATGTACCACATCTTTATCCATTCGTCTTTCTGTGGGCATTTAGGTTGCTTCCATTACCTGGCTATTGTAAATTGTGCTGCAATGAACATTGTGGTGAATGTGTCTTTTTGATTTATGGTTTTCTCTGGGTATATGCCCAAAAGTGGGATTGCAGGCTCCTATGGTAATTCTCTTTTTAGTTATTTAAAGGAACCTCCATACTGCTCTCCATAGTGAGTGTATCAATTTACCTTCCCACCAATAGTGGAAGAGGGTTCCTTTTGTCCACACCATCCCCGGAATTTGTTGTTTGTAGATTTGCTGATGATGCCGATTCTAACAGGTGTGAGGTCATACCTCATTGTCGTTTGGATTTGCATTTCTCTAATAATTAGTGATGTTGAGCAGCTTTTCATGTGCGTCTTGGCCATCTCTGTGACTTCTTTAAAGAAACGTCTATATAGATCTTCTGCCCATTTTTGTACTGGGTTGTTTGTTTTATTAATATTAAGCTGCGTGAGCTGTTTATATATATTGGAGATTAAACCTTTGTCCATTGATTCGTTTGCGAACGTTTTCGCCCATTCTGAGGCTTGCCTTTTTCCATTCCCGTTTTTTTAACCAAAAAAGAAAGAAAGCAAAAGAAGCAGAACACTAATGTGCGTGAAATATGCCTCTTGAAACAGTCGTTTTGAAATATGGACGTCTTTTGCATATTTTGGTCGGTATATGACCCCAGGATTTGTTTTCAGGGCAGGTGTCATTTACAGGCCTGCAACGATTTTGAATATCCACTGACCATTAGCGCTGGGATTAAAGCTGCTGTTGTGTGAAACGGCCACAAGGTGGCAGCAGTTCTCGCTTACCAAATCTGGTTACTAGGGCCACAGAGCCTCAATGGAAGTCCTGTTCTAGATTGGAATTTAGAATGGAATGTGCCAGGAGAAAGCCCCTCAAGTTTGTCTCACTACTTCTTGTTCGTGTTTTTAATTTAATTTTTTATTTTTTATTACAGCAAGTTTGATGACAACGTTTGGCTTCTTGTAGGTGTGCAAGATGTGGTTCTTTTACACATATACATAGGTCTGTTCTTCCTGGGACCCTTTCCCATGTACGTTATGACAGAATGTTGAGTAGTCTTCTCTTGGTATTCCGTAGGTCTTTGGTGATTATATATTTCACCTGTGTTTGTATATGTCTGTTAACCCCGATATCCTAATGAATCCAATCCTCACACCTTTCCATTGGTGAACCATAAGTTTCTTTAATGAATCTGTGATTGCCCTTCTCCGTGGAAATATCTGCCCTGGTATCAATTTTTAGGTAACACCTATAAGTGATATCCTACGATATGTGTCTTTCACTTTCTGACTTACTACAAGTCACGTGATTACCTCTAGACTCATCTACGGTGCTGCAAATGGCATTGTGTCCTTTTTTCCCTTGGCTAATATTCTGTCTTAGCGAGGTCCTTTTTCTGCAATGTGATTCCCTGAGGGCTGAGGATTAGCTGACCTGGGCAGCCTGACCCTGCCGGCAAGCCCTCCCCAGGTGTGCCTGGGTTGAGGTCAATATAAACAGCACTCCAGGCAGCAATAGCCCCTGCAGTTGTGCCTGACTCCATATTCTCTGCCCCGTCAGCAGTCTTGGGGCTGTGCTGGTGGGAGGGTGTGAGGGTCCACGGCTTTGTTGGTGGCCCGGTGTGAGTGGGGCTCTGCTGGACTTTCTGCAGGAGTTGCCAGGCTGCCACCTGTAAAGAAGAGGATGTGTCACCCATAACTTCCACTGGAATTTCTCTCCGGGCTGAGGAAGGAAAAAAAAGAGTGGGGGCCGGGACAGGAGGGGTATCTCAGGCAGGGAAATGGAAAGCTTCCAGAAGAGCGCCCGGGGCCAGGACCATCCTGGCTGGCCTGCAGGCAGCAAGTTGGCCTGCGTGCTGTCGCTGGTGTGGCTCCACGGCCCAGCCTCCAGGCTTTCAAGCCCTTGTACATATTCAGGTGTTTTACCTGGGAAGGGTGGGAACAGTTCAGTAGCAGCTGGCCTGGGGCTCAGCTCACGTTTACTCACAGAGGCCTCGGCATGGTCCCCCAGCTTTGCAGTGAGGACGCTCCTTGCATGGGGGGACGGGGCTGTTGGTTGTATGGAAGATGATTCCCCACCACTGACCAATTTCAGAATTGTTTACTGCTGGAACAAGTGCCTAGGTAGTGTTTTCCTCTGTATAACTGTTTGGTTTAGGATTTATTTTTTTGTTTTTTGGTTCAAGTTAGATTTTATTCCTCTTTTATATATTTATAGATATAAGCATGGGAATAATTCATTCATATAAATACATCTGTGTGAATGGAAGAACTTTTTCCTGTTTTATTTTTAAAAATTTTGAAATTTAATTTTGTTTATTTCTTTATGCAGCAGGTTACTATTAGTTATATATTTTATGCATATACATGTATACATGTCCATCCCAATCTCCCAACTCATCCCACCACCACCACCCCATGGCTTCCCCCACTTGGTGTCCATACGTTTGTTCTCTACCTCTGTGTCTCTATTTCTGTCCTGCATACCAGTTCATCTGTACCATTTTTCTAGGTTCCACCTATATGCATTAATATACAATATTTGTTTTTCTCTTTCTGACTTACTTCACTCTGTATGACAGTCTCTAGATCCATCGACTTCTCTACAAATGACCCAGTTTCATTCCTTTTTATGGCTGAGCAATATTCCATTTTATATATGTACCACATCTTTATCCATTCGTCTTTCTGTGGGCATTTAGGTTGCTTCCATTACCTGGCTATTGTAAATTGTGCTGCAATGAACATTGTGGTGAATGTGTCTTTTTGATTTATGGTTTTCTCTGGGTATATGCCCAAAAGTGGGATTGCAGGCTCCTATGGTAATTCTCTTTTTAGTTATTTAAAGGAACCTCCATACTGCTCTCCATAGTGAGTGTATCAATTTACCTTCCCACCAATAGTGGAAGAGGGTTCCTTTTGTCCACACCATCCCCGGAATTTGTTGTTTGTAGATTTGCTGATGATGCCGATTCTAACAGGTGTGAGGTCATACCTCATTGTCGTTTGGATTTGCATTTCTCTAATAATTAGTGATGTTGAGCAGCTTTTCATGTGCGTCTTGGCCATCTCTGTGACTTCTTTAAAGAAACGTCTATATAGATCTTCTGCCCATTTTTGTACTGGGTTGTTTGTTTTATTAATATTAAGCTGCGTGAGCTGTTTATATATATTGGAGATTAAACCTTTGTCCATTGATTCGTTTGCGAACGTTTTCGCCCATTCTGAGGCTTGCCTTTTTCCATTCCCGTTTTTTTAACCAAAAAAGAAAGAAAGCAAAAGAAGCAGAACACTAATGTGCGTGAAATATGCCTCTTGAAACAGTCGTTTTGAAATATGGACGTCTTTTGCATTTTTTGGTCGGTATATGACCCCAGGATTTGTTTTCAGGGCAGGTGTCATTTACAGGCCTGCAACGATTTTGAATATCCACTGACCATTAGCGCTGGGATTAAAGCTGCTGTTGTGTGAAACGGCCACAAGGTGGCAGCAGTTCTCGCTTACCAAATCTGGTTACTAGGGCCACAGAGCCTCAATGGAAGTCCTGTTCTAGATTGGAATTTAGAATGGAATGTGCCAGGAGAAAGCCCCTCAAGTTTGTCTCACTACTTCTTGTTCGTGTTTTTAATTTAATTTTTTATTTTTTATTACAGCAAGTTTGATGACAACGTTTGGCTTGTTGTAGGTGTGCAAGATGTGGTTCTTTTACACATATACATAGGTCTGTTCTTCCTGGGACCCTTTTCCCATGTACGTTATGACAGAATGTTGAGTAGTCTTCTCTTGGTATTCCGTAGGTCTTTGGTGATTATATATTTCACCTGTGTTTGTATATGTCTCTTAACCCCGATATCCTAATGAATCCAATTCTCACACCTTTCCATTGGTGAACCATAAGTTTGTTTAATGAATCTGTGACTGCCCTTCTCCGTGGAAATATCTGTCCTGGTATCAATTTTTAGGTAACACCTATAAGTGATATCCTACGATATGTGTCTTTCACTTTCTGACTTACTACAAGTCACGTGATTACCTCTAGACTCATCTACGGTGCTGCAAATGGCATTGTGTCCTTTTTTCCCTTGGCTAATATTCTGTCTTAGCGAGGTCCATTTTCTGCAATGTGATTCCCTGGGGGCTGAGGATTAGCTGACCTGGGCAGCCTGACCCTGCCGGCAAGCCCTCCCCAGGTGTGCCTGGTTTGAGGTCAATATAAACAGCACTCCAGGCAGCAATAGCCCCTGCAGCTGTGCCTGACTCCATATTCTCTGCCCCGTCAGCAGTCTCGGGGCTGTGCTGGTGGGAGGGTGTGAGGGTCCACGGCTTTGTTGGTGGCCCGGTGTGAGTGGGGCTCTGCTGGACTTTCTGCAGGAGTTGCCAGGCTGCCACCTGTAAAGAAGAGGATGTGTCACCCATAACTTCCACTGGAATTTCTCTCCGGGCCGAGGAAGGAAACAAAGGAGTGGGGGCCGGGACAGGAGGGGTATCTCAGACAGGGAAATGGAAAGCTTCCAGAAGAGCGCCCGGGGCCAGGACCATCCTGGCTGGCCTGCAGGCAGCAAGTTGGCCTGCGTGCTGTCGCTGGTGTGGCTCCACGGCCCAGCCTCCAGGCTTTCAAGCCCTTGTACATATTCAGGTGTTTTACCTGGGAAGGGTGGGAACAGTTCAGTAGCAGCTGGCCTGGGGCTCAGCTCACGTTTACTCACAGAGGCCTCGGCATGGTCCCCCAGCTTTGCAGTGAGGACGCTCCTTGCATGGGGGGACGGGGCTGTTGGTTGTATGGAAGATGATTCCCCACCACTGACCAATTTCAGAATTGTTTACTGCTGGAGCAAGTGCCTTGGTAGTGTTTTCCTCTGTATAACTGTTTGGTTTAGGGTTTTTTTTTCTTTCTTGGTTCAAGTTAGATTTTATTCCTCGTTTATGTATTTATAGATATAAGCATGGGAATAATTCATTCATATAAATACATCTGTGTGAATGGAAGAACTTTTTCCTGTTTTATTTTTAAAAATTTTGAAATTTAATTTTGTTTATTTCTTTATGCAGCAGGTTACTATTAGTTATATATTTTATGCATATACATGTATACATGTCCATTCCAATCTCCCAACTCATCCCACCACCACCACCCCATGGCTTCCCCCACTTGGTGTCCATACGTTTGTTCTCTACCTCTGTGTCTCTATTTCTGTCCTGCATACCAGTTCATCTGTACCATTTTTCTAGGTTCCACCTATATGCATTAATATACAATATTTGTTTTTCTCTTTCTGACTTACTTCACTCTGTATGACAGTCTCTATATCCATCGACTTCTCTACAAATGACCCAGTTTCATTCCTTTTTATGGCTGAGCAATATTCCATTTTATATATGTACCACATCTTTATCCATTCGTCTTTCTGTGGGCATTTAGGTTGCTTCCATTACCTGGCTATTGTAAATTGTGCTGCAATGAACATTGTGGTGAATGTGTCTTTTTGATTTATGGTTTTCTCTGGGTATATGCCCAAAAGTGGGATTGCAGGCTCCTATGGTAATTCTCTTTTTAGTTATTTAAAGGAACATCCATACTGTTCTCCATAGTGAGTGTATCAATTTACCTTCCCACCAATAGTGGAAGAGGGTTCCTTTTGTCCACACCATCCCCGGAATTTGTTGTTTGTAGATTTGCTGATGATGCCGATTCTAACAGGTGTGAGGTCATACCTCATTGTCGTTTGGATTTGCATTTCTCTAATAATTAGTGATGTTGAGCAGCTTTTCATGTGCGTCTTGGCCATCTCTGTGACTTCTTTAAAGAAACGTCTATATAGATCTTCTGCCCATTTTTGTACTGGGTTGTTTGTTTTATTAATATTAAGCTGCGTGAGCTGTTTATATATATTGGAGATTAAACCTTTGTCCATTGATTCGTTTGCGAACGTTTTCGCCCATTCTGAGGCTTGCCTTTTTCCATTCCCGTTTTTTTAACCAAAAAAGAAAGAAAGCAAAAGAAGCAGAACACTAATGTGCGTGAAATATGCCTCTTGAAACAGTCGTTTTGAAATATGGACGTCTTTTGCATATTTTGGTCGGTATATGACCCCAGGATTTGTTTTCAGGGCAGGTGTCATTTACAGGCCTGCAACGATTTTGAATATCCACTGACCATTAGCGCTGGGATTAAAGCTGCTGTTGTGTGAAACGGCCACAAGGTGGCAGCAGTTCTCGCTTACCAAATCTGGTTACTAGGGCCACAGAGCCTCAATGGAAGTCCTGTTCTAGATTGGAATTTAGAATGGAATGTGCCAGGAGAAAGCCCCTCAAGTTTGTCTCACTACTTCTTGTTCGTGTTTTTAATTTAATTTTTTATTTTTTATTACAGCAAGTTTGATGACAACGTTTGGCTTCTTGTAGGTGTGCAAGATGTGGTTCTTTTACACATATACATAGGTCTGTTCTTCCTGGGACCCTTTCCCATGTACGTTATGACAGAATGTTGAGTAGTCTTCTCTTGGTATTCCGTAGGTCTTTGGTGATTATATATTTCACCTGTGTTTGTATATGTCTGTTAACCCCGATATCCTAATGAATCCAATCCTCACACCTTTCCATTGGTGAACCATAAGTTTCTTTAATGAATCTGTGATTGCCCTTCTCCGTGGAAATATCTGCCCTGGTATCAATTTTTAGGTAACACCTATAAGTGATATCCTACGATATGTGTCTTTCACTTTCTGACTTACTACAAGTCACGTGATTACCTCTAGACTCATCTACGGTGCTGCAAATGGCATTGTGTCCTTTTTTCCCTTGGCTAATATTCTGTCTTAGCGAGGTCCTTTTTCTGCAATGTGATTCCCTGAGGGCTGAGGATTAGCTGACCTGGGCAGCCTGACCCTGCCGGCAAGCCCTCCCCAGGTGTGCCTGGGTTGAGGTCAATATAAACAGCACTCCAGGCAGCAATAGCCCCTGCAGCTGTGCCTGACTCCATATTCTCTGCCCCGTCAGCAGTCTTGGGGCTGTGCTGGTGGGAGGGTGTGAGGGTCCACGGCTTTGTTGGTGGCCCGGTGTGAGTGGGGCTCTGCTGGACTTTCTGCAGGAGTTGCCAGGCTGCCACCTGTAAAGAAGAGGATGTGTCACCCATAACTTCCACTGGAATTTCTCTCCGGGCTGAGGAAGGAAAAAAAAGAGTGGGGGCCGGGACAGGAGGGGTATCTCAGGCAGGGAAATGGAAAGCTTCCAGAAGAGCGCCCGGGGCCAGGACCATCCTGGCTGGCCTGCAGGCAGCAAGTTGGCCTGCGTGCTGTCGCTGGTGTGGCTCCACGGCCCAGCCTCCAGGCTTTCAAGCCCTTGTACATATTCAGGTGTTTTACCTGGGAAGGGTGGGAACAGTTCAGTAGCAGCTGGCCTGGGGCTCAGCTCACGTTTACTCACAGAGGCCTCGGCATGGTCCCCCAGCTTTGCAGTGAGGACGCTCCTTGCATGGGGGGACGGGGCTGTTGGTTGTATGGAAGATGATTCCCCACCACTGACCAATTTCAGAATTGTTTACTGCTGGAACAAGTGCCTAGGTAGTGTTTTCCTCTGTATAACTGTTTGGTTTAGGATTTATTTTTTTGTTTTTTGGTTCAAGTTAGATTTTATTCCTCTTTTATATATTTATAGATATAAGCATGGGAATAATTCATTCATATAAATACATCTGTGTGAATGGAAGAACTTTTTCCTGTTTTATTTTTAAAAATTTTGAAATTTAATTTTGTTTATTTCTTTATGCAGCAGGTTACTATTAGTTATATATTTTATGCATATACATGTATACATGTCCATCCCAATCTCCCAACTCATCCCACCACCACCACCCCATGGCTTCCCCCACTTGGTGTCCATACGTTTGTTCTCTACCTCTGTGTCTCTATTTCTGTCCTGCATACCAGTTCATCTGTACCATTTTTCTAGGTTCCACCTATATGCATTAATATACAATATTTGTTTTTCTCTTTCTGACTTACTTCACTCTGTATGACAGTCTCTAGATCCATCGACTTCTCTACAAATGACCCAGTTTCATTCCTTTTTATGGCTGAGCAATATTCCATTTTATATATGTACCACATCTTTATCCATTCGTCTTTCTGTGGGCATTTAGGTTGCTTCCATTACCTGGCTATTGTAAATTGTGCTGCAATGAACATTGTGGTGAATGTGTCTTTTTGATTTATGGTTTTCTCTGGGTATATGCCCAAAAGTGGGATTGCAGGCTCCTATGGTAATTCTCTTTTTAGTTATTTAAAGGAACCTCCATACTGCTCTCCATAGTGAGTGTATCAATTTACCTTCCCACCAATAGTGGAAGAGGGTTCCTTTTGTCCACACCATCCCCGGAATTTGTTGTTTGTAGATTTGCTGATGATGCCGATTCTAACAGGTGTGAGGTCATACCTCATTGTCGTTTGGATTTGCATTTCTCTAATAATTAGTGATGTTGAGCAGCTTTTCATGTGCGTCTTGGCCATCTCTGTGACTTCTTTAAAGAAACGTCTATATAGATCTTCTGCCCATTTTTGTACTGGGTTGTTTGTTTTATTAATATTAAGCTGCGTGAGCTGTTTATATATATTGGAGATTAAACCTTTGTCCATTGATTCGTTTGCGAACGTTTTCGCCCATTCTGAGGCTTGCCTTTTTCCATTCCCGTTTTTTTAACCAAAAAAGAAAGAAAGCAAAAGAAGCAGAACACTAATGTGCGTGAAATATGCCTCTTGAAACAGTCGTTTTGAAATATGGACGTCTTTTGCATTTTTTGGTCGGTATATGACCCCAGGATTTGTTTTCAGGGCAGGTGTCATTTACAGGCCTGCAACGATTTTGAATATCCACTGACCATTAGCGCTGGGATTAAAGCTGCTGTTGTGTGAAACGGCCACAAGGTGGCAGCAGTTCTCGCTTACCAAATCTGGTTACTAGGGCCACAGAGCCTCAATGGAAGTCCTGTTCTAGATTGGAATTTAGAATGGAATGTGCCAGGAGAAAGCCCCTCAAGTTTGTCTCACTACTTCTTGTTCGTGTTTTTAATTTAATTTTTTATTTTTTATTACAGCAAGTTTGATGACAACGTTTGGCTTGTTGTAGGTGTGCAAGATGTGGTTCTTTTACACATATACATAGGTCTGTTCTTCCTGGGACCCTTTTCCCATGTACGTTATGACAGAATGTTGAGTAGTCTTCTCTTGGTATTCCGTAGGTCTTTGGTGATTATATATTTCACCTGTGTTTGTATATGTCTCTTAACCCCGATATCCTAATGAATCCAATTCTCACACCTTTCCATTGGTGAACCATAAGTTTGTTTAATGAATCTGTGACTGCCCTTCTCCGTGGAAATATCTGTCCTGGTATCAATTTTTAGGTAACACCTATAAGTGATATCCTACGATATGTGTCTTTCACTTTCTGACTTACTACAAGTCACGTGATTACCTCTAGACTCATCTACGGTGCTGCAAATGGCATTGTGTCCTTTTTTCCCTTGGCTAATATTCTGTCTTAGCGAGGTCCATTTTCTGCAATGTGATTCCCTGGGGGCAGAGGATTAGCTGACCTGGGCAGCCTGACCCTGCCGGCAAGCCCTCCCCAGGTGTGCCTGGTTTGAGGTCAATATAAACAGCACTCCAGGCAGCAATAGCCACTGCAGCTGTGCCTGACTCCATATTCTCTGCCCCGTCAGCAGTCTCGGGGCTGTGCTGGTGGGAGGGTGTGAGGGTCCACGGCTTTGTTGGTGGCCCGGTGTGAGTGGGGCTCTGCTGGACTTTCTGCAGGAGTTGCCAGGCTGCCACCTGTAAAGAAGAGGATGTGTCACCCATAACTTCCACTGGAATTTCTCTCCGGGCCGAGGAAGGAAACAAAGGAGTGGGGGCCGGGACAGGAGGGGTATCTCAGACAGGGAAATGGAAAGCTTCCAGAAGAGCGCCCGGGGCCAGGACCATCCTGGCTGGCCTGCAGGCAGCAAGTTGGCCTGCGTGCTGTCGCTGGTGTGGCTCCACGGCCCAGCCTCCAGGCTTTCAAGCCCTTGTACATATTCAGGTGTTTTACCTGGGAAGGGTGGGAACAGTTCAGTAGCAGCTGGCCTGGGGCTCAGCTCACGTTTACTCACAGAGGCCTCGGCATGGTCCCCCAGCTTTGCAGTGAGGACGCTCCTTGCATGGGGGGACGGGGCTGTTGGTTGTATGGAAGATGATTCCCCACCACTGACCAATTTCAGAATTGTTTACTGCTGGAGCAAGTGCCTTGGTAGTGTTTTCCTCTGTATAACTGTTTGGTTTAGGGTTTTTTTTTCTTTCTTGGTTCAAGTTAGATTTTATTCCTCGTTTATGTATTTATAGATATAAGCATGGGAATAATTCATTCATATAAATACATCTGTGTGAATGGAAGAACTTTCTTCTGTTTTATTTTTAAAAATTTTGAAATTTAATTTTATTTATTTCTTTATACAGCAGGTTACTATTAGTTATATATTTTATGCATATACATGTATACAGGTCCATCCCAATCTCCCAACTCATCCCACCACCACCACCCCATGGCTTCCCCCACTTGGTGTCCATACGTTTGTTCTCTACCTCTGTGTCTCTATTTCTGTCCTGCATACCAGTTCATCTGTACCATTTTTCTAGGTTCCACCTATATGCATTAATATACAATATTTGTTTTTCTCTTTCTGACTTACTTCACTCTGTATGACAGTCTCTAGATCCATCGACTTCTACAAATGAACCAGTTTCATTCCTATTTATGGCTGAGTAATATTCCATTTTATATATGTACCACATCTTTATCCATTCGTCTGTCTGTGGGCATTTAGGTTGCTTCCATTACCTGGCTATTGCAAATTGTGCTGCAATGAACATTGTGGTGAATGTGTCTTTTTGATTTATGGTTTTCTCTGGGTTTATGCCCAGAAGTGGGATTGCTGGATCCTATGAAAATTCTCTTTTTAGTTTTTTAAAGGAACCTCCATACTGTTCTCCATAGTGACTGTATCAATTTACCTTCCCACCAATAGTGGAAGAGGGTTCCTTTTGTCCACACCCTCCCCAGAATTTGTTGTTTGTAGATTTTCTGATGATGCCGATTCTAACAGGTGTGAGGTCATACCTCATTGTCGTTTGGATTTGCATTTCTCTAATAATTAGTGATGTTGAGCAGCTTTTCATGTGCGTCTTGGCCATCTCTGTGACATCTTTGAAGAAACGTCTATTAAGATCTTCTGCCCATTTTTGTATTGGGTTGTTTGTTTTATTAATATTAAGCTGCGTGAGCTGTTTATATATATTGGAGATTAAACCTTTGTCCATTGATTCGTTTGCAAATGTTTTCGCCCATTCTGAGGGTTGCCTTTTTCCATCCCCGTTTTTTTAACCAAAAAAGAAAGAAAGCAAAAGAAGCAGAACACTAATGTGCGTGAAATATGCCTCTTTAAACTGTCGTTTTGAAATATGGACGTCTTTTGAATTTTTTGGTCGATATATGACCCTAGGATTTGTTTTCAGGGCAGGTGTCATTTACAGGCCTGCAACGATTTTGAATATCCACTGACCATTAGCGCTGGGATTAAAGCTGCTGTTGTGTGAAACGGCCACAAGGTGGCAGCAGTTCTCGCTTACCAAATCTGGTTACTAGGGCCACAGAGCCTCAATGGAAGTCCTGTTCTAGATTGGAATTTAGAATGGAATGTGCCAGGAGAAAGCCCCTCAAGTTTGTCTCACTACTTCTTGTTCGTGTTTTTAATTTAATTTTTTATTTTTTATTACAGCAAGTTTGATGACAACGTTTGGCTTCTTGTAGGTGTGCAAGATGTGGTTCTTTTACACATATACATAGGTCTGTTCTTCCTGGGACCCTTTCCCATGTACGTTATGACAGAATGTTGAGTAGTCTTCTCTTGGTATTCCGTAGGTCTTTGGTGATTATATATTTCACCTGTGTTTGTATATGTCTGTTAACCCCGATATCCTAATGAATCCAATCCTCACACCTTTCCATTGGTGAACCATAAGTTTCTTTAATGAATCTGTGATTGCCCTTCTCCGTGGAAATATCTGCCCTGGTATCAATTTTTAGGTAACACCTATAAGTGATATCCTACGATATGTGTCTTTCACTTTCTGACTTACTACAAGTCACGTGATTACCTCTAGACTCATCTACGGTGCTGCAAATGGCATTGTGTCCTTTTTTCCCTTGGCTAATATTCTGTCTTAGCGAGGTCCTTTTTCTGCAATGTGATTCCCTGAGGGCTGAGGATTAGCTGACCTGGGCAGCCTGACCCTGCCGGCAAGCCCTCCCCAGGTGTGCCTGGGTTGAGGTCAATATAAACTGCACTCCAGGCAGCAATAGCCCCTGCAGCTGTGCCTGACTCCATATTCTCTGCCACGTCAGCAGTCTCGGGGCTGTGCTGGTGGGAGGGTGTGAGGGTCCACGGCTTTGTTGGTGGCCCGGTGTGAGTGGGGCTCTGCTGGACTTTCTGCAGGAGTTGCCAGGCTGCCACCTGTAAAGAAGAGGATGTGTCACTCATAACTTCCACTGGAATTTCTCTCCGGGCCGAGGAAGGAAAAAAAGGAGTGGGGGCCGGGACAGGAGGGGTATCTCAGGCAGGGAAATGGAAAGCTTCCAGAAGAGCGCCAGGGGCCAGGACCATCCTGGCTGGCCTGCAGGCAGCAAGTTGGCCTGCGTGCTGTCGCTGGTGTGGCTCCACGGCCCTTCCTCTAGGCTTTCAAGCCCTTGTACATATTCAGGTGTTTTACCTGGGAAGGGTGGGAACAGTTCAGTAGCAGCTGGCCTGGGGCTCAGCTCACGTTTACTCACAGAGGCCTCGGCATGGTCCCCCAGCTTTGCAGTGAGGACGCTCCTTGCATGGGGGGACGGGGCTGTTGGTTGTATGGAAGATGATTCCCCACCACTGACCAATTTCAGAATTGTTTACTGCTGGAACAAGTGCCTTGGTAGTGTTTTCCTCTGTATAACTGTTTGGTTTAGGTTTTTTTTTCTTTCTTGGTTCAAGTTAGATTTTATTCCTCGTTTATGTATTTATAGATATAAGCATGGGAATAATTCATTCATATAAATACATCTGTGTGAATGGAAGAACTTTCTTCTGTTTTATTTTTAAAAATTTTGAAATTTAATTTTATTTATTTCTTTATACAGCAGGTTACTATTAGTTATATATTTTATGCATATACATGTATACAGGTCCATCCCAATCTCCCAACTCATCCCACCACCACCACCCCATGGCTTCCCCCACTTGGTGTCCATACGTTTGTTCTCTACCTCTGTGTCTCTATTTCTGTCCTGCATACCAGTTCATCTGTACCATTTTTCTAGGTTCCACATATATGCATTAATATACAATATTTGTTTTTCTCTTTCTGACTTACTTCACTCTGTATGACAGTCTCTAGATCCATCGACTTCTCTACAAATGACCCAGTTTCATTCCTTTTTATGGCTGAGCAATATTCCATTTTATATATGTACCACATCTTTATCCATTCGTCTTTCTGTGGGCATTTAGGTTGCTTCCATTACCTGGCTATTGTAAATTGTGCTGCAATGAACATTGTGGTGAATGTGTCTTTTTGATTTATGGTTTTCTCTGGGTATATGCCCATAAGTGGGATTGCAGGCTCCTATGGTAATTCTCTTTTTAGTTATTTAAAGGAACATCCATACTGCTCTCCATAGTGAGTGTATCAATTTACCTTCCCACCAATAGTGGAAGAGGGTTCCTTTTGTCCACACCATCCCCGGAATTTGTTGTTTGTAGATTTGCTGATGATGCCGATTCTAACAGGTGTGAGGTCATACCTCATTGTCGTTTGGATTTGCATTTCTCTAATAATTAGTGAGGTTGAGCAGCTTTTCATGTGCGTCTTGGCCATCTCTGTGACTTCTTTAAAGAAACGTCTATATAGATCTTCTGCCCATTTTAGTACTGGGTTGTTTGTTTTATTAATATTAAGCTGCATGAGCTGTTTATATATATTGGAGATTAAACCTTTGTCCATTGCTTCGTTTGCGAACGTTTTCGCCCATTCTGAGGGTTACCTTTTTCCATCCCCGTTTTTTTTTAACCAAAAAAGAAAGAAAGCAAAAGAAGCAGAACACTAATGTGCGTGAAATATGCCTCTTGAAACAGTCGTTTTGAAATATGGACGTCTTTTGAATTTTTTGGTCGGTATATGACCCCAGGATTTGTTTTCAGGGCAGGTGTCATTTACAGGCCTGCAACGATTTTGAATATCCACTGACCATTAGCGCTGGGATTAAAGCTGCTGTTGTGTGAAACGGCCACAAGGTGGCAGCAGTTCTCGCTTACCAAATCTGGTTACTAGGGCCACAGAGCCTCAATGGAAGTCCTGTTCTAGATTGGAATTTAGAATGGAATGTGCCAGGAGAAAGCCCCTCAAGTTTGTCTCACTACTTCTTGTTCGTGTTTTTAATTTAATTTTTTATTTTTTATTACAGCAAGTTTGATGACAACGTTTGGCTTGTTGTAGGTGTGCAAGATGTGGTTCTTTTACACATATACATAGGTCTGTTCTTCCTGGGACCCTTTTCCCATGTACGTTATGACAGAATGTTGAGTAGTCTTCTCTTTGTATTCCGTAGGTCTTTGGTGATTATATATTTCACCTGTGTTTGTATATGTCTGTTAACCCCGATATCCTAATGAATCCAATCCTCACACCTTTCCATTGGTGAACCATAAGTTTGTTTAATGAATCTGTGACTGCCCTTCTCCGTGGAAATATCTGCCCTGGTATCAATTTTTAGGTAACACCTATAAGTGATATCCTATGATATGTGTCTTTCACTTTCTGACTTACTACAAGTCACGTGATTACCTCTAGACTCATCTACGGTGCTGCAAATGGCATTGTGTCCTTTTTTCCCTTGGCTAATATTCTGTCTTAGCGAGGTCCACTTTCCGCAGTGTGATTCCCTGAGGGCTGAGGATTAGCTGACCTGGGCAGCCTGACCCTGCCGGCAAGCCCTCCCCAGGTGTGCCTGGGTTGAGGTCAATATAAACTGCACTCCAGGCAGCAATAGCCCCTGCAGCTGTGCCTGACTCCATATTCTCTGCCCCGTCAGCAGTCTCGGGGCTGTGCTGGTGGGAGGGTGTGAGGGTCCACGGCTTTGTTGGTGGCCCGGTGTGAGTGGGGCTCTGCTGGACTTTCTGCAGGAGTTGCCAGGCTGCCACCTGTAAAGAAGAGGATGTGTCACTCATAACTTCCACTGGAATTTCTCTCCGGGCCGAGGAAGGAAACAAAGGAGTGGGGGCCGGGACAGGAGGGGTATCTCAGGCAGGGAAATGGAAAGCTTCCAGAAGAGCGCCAGGGGCCAGGACCATCCTGGCTGGCCTGCAGGCAGCAAGTTGGCCTGCGTGCTGTCGCTGGTGTGGCTCCACGGCCCTTCCTCTAGGCTTTCAAGCCCTTGTACATATTCAGGTGTTTTACCTGGGAAGGGTGGGAACAGTTCAGTAGCAGCTGGCCTGGGGCTCAGCTGACGTTTACTCACAGAGGCCTCGGCATGGTTCCCCAGCTTTGCAGTGAGGACGCTCCTTGCATGGGGGGACGGGGCTGTTGGTTGTATGGAAGATGATTCCCCACCACTGACCAATTTCAGAATTGTTTACTGCTGGAACAAGTGCCTTGGTAGTGTTTTCCTCTGTATAACTGTTTGGTTTAGGTTTTTTTTTCTTTCTTGGTTCAAGTTAGATTTTATTCCTCGTTTATGTATTTATAGATATAAGCATGGGAATAATTCATTCATATAAATACATCTGTGTGAATGGAAGAACTTTCTTCTGTTTTATTTTTAAAAATGTTGAAATTTAATTTTATTTATTTCTTTATACCGCAGGTTACTATTAGTTATATATTTTATGCATATACATGTATACAGGTCCATCCCAATCTCCCAACTCATCCCACCACCACCACCCCATGGCTTCCCCCACTTGGTGTCCATACGTTTGTTCTCTACCTCTGTGTCTCTATTTCTGTCCTGCATACCAGTTCATCTGTACCATTTTTCTAGGTTCCACATATATGCATTAATATACAATATTTGTTTTTCTCTTTCTGACTTAGTTCACTCTGTATGACAGTCTCTAGATCCATCGACTTCTCTACAAATGACCCAGTTTCATTCCTTTTTATGGCTGAGCAATATTCCATTTTATATATGTACCACATCTTTATCCATTCGTCTTTCTGTGGGCATTTAGGTTGCTTCCATTACCTGGCTATTGTAAATTGTGCTGCAATGAACATTGTGGTGAATGTGTCTTTTTGATTTATGGTTATCTCTGGGTATATGCCCATAAGTGGGATTGCAGGCTCCTATGGTAATTCTCTTTTTAGTTATTTAAAGGAACATCCATACTGCTCTCCATAGTGAGTGTATCAATTTACCTTCCCACCAATAGTGGAAGAGGGTTCCTTTTGTCCACACCATCCCCGGAATTTGTTGTTTGTAGATTTGCTGATGATGCCGATTCTAACAGGTGTGAGGTCATACCTCATTGTCGTTTGGATTTGCATTTCTCTAATAATTAGTGATGTTGAGCAGCTTTTCATGTGCGTCTTGGCCATCTCTGTGACTTCTTTAAAGAAACGTCTATATAGATCTTCTGCCCATTTTTGTACTGGGTTGTTTGTTTTATTAATATTAAGCTGCATGAGCTGTTTATATATATTGGAGATTAAACCTTTGTCCATTGATTCGTTTGCGAACGTTTTCGCCCATTCTGAGGGTTACCTTTTTCCATCCCCGTTTTTTTTAACCAAAAAAGAAAGAAAGCAAAAGAAGCAGAACACTAATGTGCGTGAAATATGCCTCTTGAAACATTCGTTTTGAAATATGGACGTCTTTTGAATTTTTTGGTCGGTATATGACCCCAGGATTTGTTTTCAGGGCAGGTGTCATTTACAGGCCTGCAACGATTTTGAATATCCACTGACCATTAGCGCTGGGATTAAAGCTGCTGTTGTGTGAAACGGCCACAAGGTGGCAGCAGTTCTCGCTTACCAAATCTGGTTACTAGGGCCACAGAGCCTCAATGGAAGTCCTGTTCTAGATTGGAATTTAGAATGGAATGTGCCAGGAGAAAGCCCCTCAAGTTTGTCTCACTACTTCTTGTTCGTGTTTTTAATTTAATTTTTTATTTTTTATTACAGCAAGTTTGATGACAACGTTTGGCTTCTTGTAGGTGTGCAAGATGTGGTTCTTTTACACATATACATAGGTCTGTTCTTCCTGGGACCCTTTTGCCATGTACGTTATGACAGAATGTTGAGTAGTCTTCTCTTGGTATTCCGTAGGTCTTTGGTGATTATATATTTCACCTGTGTTTGTATATGTCTCTTAACCCCGATATCCTAATGAATCCAATTCTCACACCTTTCCATTGGTGAACCATAAGTTTGTTTAATGAATCTGTGACTGCCCTTCTCCGTGGAAATATCTGTCCTGGTATCAATTTTTAGGTAACACCTATAAGTGATATCCTACGATATGTGTCTTTCACTTTCTGACTTACTACAAGTCACGTGATTACCTCTAGACTCATCTACGGTGCTGCAAATGGCATTGTGTCCTTTTTTCCCTTGGCTAATATTCTGTCTTAGCGAGGTCCATTTTCTGCAATGTGATTCCCTGGGGGCTGAGGATTAGCTGACCTGGGCAGCCTGACCCTGCCGGCAAGCCCACCCCAGGTGTGCCTGGTTTGAGGTCAATATAAACAGCACTCCAGGCAGCAATAGCCCCTGCAGCTGTGCCTGACTCCATATTCTCTGCCCCGTCAGCAGTCTCGGGGCTGTGCTGGTGGGAGGGTGTGAGGGTCCACGGCTTTGTTGGTGGCCCGGTTTGAGTGGGGCTCTGCTGGACTTTCTGCAGGAGTTGCCAGGCTGCCACCTGTAAAGAAGAGGATGTGTCACCCATAACTTCCACTGGAATTTCTCTCCGGGCCGAGGAAGGAAAAAAAGGAGTGGGGGCCGGGACAGGAGGGGTATCTCAGGCAGGGAAATGGAAAGCTTCCAGAAGAGCGCCCGGGGCCAGGACCATCCTGGCTGGCCTGCAGGCAGCAAGTTGGCCTGCGTGCTGCCGCTGGTGTGGCTCCACGGCCCTTCCTCTAGGCTTTTAAGCCCTTGTACATATTCAGGTGTTTTACCTGGGAAGGGTGGGAACAGTTCAGTAGCAGCTGGCCTGGGGCTCAGCTCACGTTTACTCACAGAGGCCTCGGCATGGTCCCCCAGCTTTGCAGTGAGGACGCTCCTTGCATGGGGGGACGGGGCTGTTGTTTGTATGGAAGATGATTCCCCACCACTGACCAATTTCAGAATTGTTTACTGCTGGAACAAGTGCCTTGGTAGTGTTTTCCTCTGTATAACTGTTTGGTTTAGGTTTTTTTTTCTTTCTTGGTTCAAGTTAGATTTTATTCCTCGTTTATGTATTTATAGATATAAGCATGGGAATAATTCATTCATATAAATACATCTGTGTGAATGGAAGAACTTTCTTCTGTTTTATTTTTAAAAATGTTGAAATTTAATTTTATTTATTTCTTTATACAGCAGGTTACTATTAGTTATATATTTTATGCATATACATGTATACAGGTCCATCCCAATCTCCCAACTCATCCCACCACCGCCACCCCATGGCTTCCCCCACTTGGTGTCCCTACGTTTGTTCTCTACCTCTGTGTCTCTATTTCTGTCCTGCATACCAGTTCATCTGTACCATTTTTCTAGGTTCCACCTATATGCATTAATATACAATATTTGTTTTTCTCTTTCTGACTTACTTCACTCTGTCTGACAGTCTCTAGATCCATCGACTTCTCTACAAATGACCCAGTTTCATTCCTTTTTATGGCTGAGAAATATTCCATTTTATATATGTACCACATCTTTATCCATTCGTCTTTCTGTGGGCATTTAGGTTGCTTCCATTACCTGGCTATTGTAAATTGTGCTGCAATGAACATTGTGGTGAATGTGTCTTTTTGATTTATGGTTTTCTCTGGGTATATGCCCAGAAGTTGGATTGCTGGATCCTATGGTAATTCTCTTTTTAGTTTTTTAAAGGAACCTCCATACTGTTCTCCATAGTGACTGTATCAATTTACCTTCCCACCAATAGTGGAAGAGGGTTCCTTTTGTCCACACCCTCCCCAGAATTTGTTGTTTGTAGGTTTTCTGATGATGCCGATTCTAACAGGTGTGAGGTCATACCTCATTGTCGTTTGGATTTGCATTTCTCTAATAATTAGTGATGTTGAGCAGCTTTTCATGTGCGTCTTGGCCATCTCTGTGACATCTTTGAAGAAACGTCTTTTAAGATCTTCTGCCCATTTTTGTATTGGGTTGTTTGTTTTATTAATATTAAGCTGCGTGAGCTGTTTATATATATTGGAGATTAAACCTTTGTCCATTGATTCGTTTGCGAACGTTTTCGCCCATTCTGAGGGTTGCCTTTTTCCATCCCCGTTTTTTTAACCAAAAAAGAAAGAAAGCAAAAGAAGCAGAACACTAATGTGCGTGAAATATGCCTCTTTAAACTGTCGTTTTGAAATATGGACGTCTTTTGAATTTTTTGGTCGATATATGACCCTAGGATTTGTTTTCAGGGCAGGTGTCATTTACAGGCCTGCAACGATTTTGAATATCCACTGACCATTAGCGCTGGGATTAAAGCTGCTGTTGTGTGAAACGGCCACAAGGTGGCAGCAGTTCTCGCTTACCAAATCTGGTTACTAGGGCCACAGAGCCTCAATGGAAGTCCTGTTCTAGATTGGAATTTAGAATGGAATGTGCCAGGAGAAAGCCCCTCAAGTTTGTCTCACTACTTCTTGTTCGTGTTTTTAATTTAATTTTTTATTTTTTATTACAGCAAGTTTGATGACAACGTTTGGCTTCTTGTAGGTGTGCAAGATGTGGTTCTTTTACACATATACATAGGTCTGTTCTTCCTGGGACCCTTTTCCCATGTACGTTATGACAGAATGTTGAGTAGTCTTCTCTTGGTATTCCGTAGGTCTTTGGTGATTATATATTTCACCTGTGTTTGTATATGTCTGTTAACCCCGATATCCTAATGAATCCAATCCTCACACCTTTCCATTGGTGAACCATAAGTTTGTTTAATGAATCTGTGATTGCCCTTCTCCGTGGAAATATCTGCCCTGGTATCAATTTTTAGGTAACACCTATAAGTGATATCCTACGATATGTGTCTTTCACTTTCTGACTTACTACAAGTCACGTGATTACCTCTAGACTCATCTACGGTGCTGCAAATGGCATTGTGTCCTTTTTACCCATGGCTAATATTCTGTCTTAGCGAGGTCCTTTTTTGCAATGTGATTCGCTGAGGGCTGAGGATTAGCTGACCTGGGCAGCCTGACCCTGCCGGCAAGCCCTCCCCAGGTGTGCCTGGGTTGAGGTCAATATAAACAGCACTCCAGGCAGCAATAGCCCCTGCAGTTTTGCCTGACTCCATATTCTCTGCCCCGTCAGCAGTCTTGGGGCTGTGCTGGTGGGAGGGTGTGAGGGTCCACGGCTTTGTTGGTGGCCCGGTGTGAGTGGGGCTCTGCTGGACTTTCTGCAGGAGTTGCCAGGCTGGCACCTGTAAAGAAGAGGATGTGTCACCCATAACTTCCACTGGAATTTCTCTCCGGGCTGAGGAAGGAAAAAAAGGAGTGGGGGCCGGGACAGGAGGTGTATCTCAGGCAGGGAAATGGAAAGCTTCCAGAAGAGCGCCCGGGGCCAGGACCATCCTGGCTGGCCTGCAGGCAGCAAGTTGGCCTGCGTGCTGTCGCTTGTGTGGCTCCACGGCCCTTCCTCCAGGCTTTCAAGCCCTTGTACATATTCAGGTGTTTTACCTGGGAAGGGTGGGAACAGTTCAGTAGCAGCTGGCCTGGGGCTCAGCTCACGTTTACTCACAGAGGCCTCGGCATGGTCCCCCAGCTTTGCAGTGAGGACGCTCCTTGCATGGGGGGACGGGGCTGTTGTTTGTAAGGAAGATGATTCCCCACCACTGACCAATTTCAGAATTGTTTACTGCTGGAACAAGTGCCTTGGTAGTGTTTTCCTCTGTATAACTGTTTGGTTTAGGATTTATTTTTTTGTTTTTTGGTTCAAGTTAGATTTTATTCCTCTTTTATATATTTATAGATATAAGCATGGGAATAATTCATTCATATAAATACATCTGTGTGAATGGAAGAACTTTCTTCTGTTTTATTTTTAAAAATTTTGAAATTTAATTTTGTTTATTTCTTTATGCAGCAGGTTACTATTAGTTATATATTTTATGCATATACATGTATACATGTCCATCCCAATCTCCCAACTCATCCCACCACCACCACCCCATGGCTTCCCCCACTTGGTGTCCATACGTTTGTTCTCTACCTCTGTGTCTCTATTTCTGTCCTGCATACCAGTTCATCTGTACCATTTTTCTAGGTTCCACCTATATGCATTAATATACAATATTTGTTTTTCTCTTTCTGACTTACTTCACTCTGTATGACAGTCTCTAGATCCATCGACTTCTCTACAAATGACCCAGTTTCATTCCTTTTTATGGCTGAGCAATATTCCATTTTATATATGTACCACATCTTTATCCATTCGTCTTTCTGTGGGCATTTAGGTTGCTTCCATTACCTGGCTATTGTAAATTGTGCTGCAATGAACATTGTGGTGAATGTGTCTTTTTGATTTATGGTTTTCTCTGGGTATATGCCCAAAAGTGGGATTGCAGGCTCCTATGGTAATTCTCTTTTTAGTTATTTAAAGGAACATCCATACTGTTCTCCATAGTGAGTGTATCAATTTACCTTCCCACCAATAGTGGAAGAGGGTTCCTTTTGTCCACACCATCCCCGGAATTTGTTGTTTGTAGATTTGCTGATGATGCCGATTCTAACAGGTGTGAGGTCATACCTCATTGTCGTTTGGATTTGCATTTCTCTAGTAATTAGTGATGTTGAGCAGCTTTTCATGTGCGTCTTGGCCATCTCTGTGACATCTTTGAAGAAACGTCTATATAGATCTTCTGCCCATTTTTGTATTGGGTTGTTTGTTTTATTAATATTAAGCTGCGTGAGCTGTTTATATATATTGGAGATTAAACCTTTGTCCATGGATTCGTTTGCGAATGTTTTCGCCCATTCTGAGGGTTGCCTTTTTCCATCCCCGTTTTTTTAACCAAAAAAGAAAGAAAGCAAAAGAAGCAGAACACTAATGTGCGTGAAATATGCCTCTTGAAACTGTCGTTTTGAAATATGGACGTCTTTTGAATTTTTTGGTCGATATATGACCCTAGGATTTGTTTTCAGGGCAGGTGTCATTTACAGGCCTGCAACGATTTTGAATATCCACTGACCATTAGCGCTGGGATTAAACCTGCTGTTGTGTGAAACGGCCACAAGGTGGCAGCAGTTCTCGCTTACCAAATCTGGTTACTAGGGCCACAGAGCCTCAATGGAAGTCCTGTTCTAGATTGGAATTTAGAATGGAATGTGCCAGGAGAAAGCCCCTCAAGTTTGTCTCACTACTTCTTGTTCGTGTTTTTAATTTAATTTTTTATTTTTTATTACAGCAAGTTTGATGACAACGTTTGGCTTCTTGTAGGTGTGCAAGATGTGGTTCTTTTATACATATACATAGGTCTGTTCTTCCTGGGACCCTTTTCCCATGTACGTTATGACAGAATGTTGAGTAGTCTTCTCTTGGTATTCCGTAGGTCTTTGGTGATTATATATTTCACCTGTGTTTGTATATGTCTGTTAACCCCGATATCCTAATGAATCCAATCCTCACACCTTTCCATTGGTGAACCATAAGTTTGTTTAATGAATCTGTGATTGCCCTTCTCCGTGAAAATATCTGCCCTGGTATCAATTTTTAGGTAACACCTATAAGTGATATCCTACGATATGTGTCTTTCACTTTCTGACTTACTACAAGTCACGTGATTACCTCTAGACTCATCTACGGTGCTGCAAATGGCATTGTGTCCTTTTTTCCCTTGGCTAATATTCTGTCTTAGCGAGGTCCATTTTCCGCAGTGTGATTCCCTGAGGGCTGAGGATTAGCTGACCTGGGCAGCCTGACCCTGCCGGCAAGCCCTCCCCAGGTGTGCCTGGGTTGAGGTCAATATAAACTGCACTCCAGGCAGCAATAGCCCCTGCAGCTGTGCCTGACTCCATATTCTCTGCCCCGTCAGCAGTCTCGGGGCTGTGCTGGTGGGAGGGTGTGAGGGTCCACGGCTTTGTTGGTGGCCCGGTGTGAGTGGGGCTCTGCTGGACTTTCTGCAGGAGTTGCCAGGCTGCCACCTGTAAAGAAGAGGATGTGTCACCCATAACTTCCACTGGAATTTCTCTCCGGGCTGAGGAAGGAAAAAAAGGAGTGGGGGCCGGGACAGGAGGGGTATCTCAGGCAGGGAAATGGAAAGCTTCCAGAAGAGCGCCCGGGGCCAGGACCATCCTGGCTGGCCTGCAGGCAGCAAGTTGGCCTGCGTGCTGTCGCTGGTGTGGCTCCACGGCCCTTCCTCCAGGCTTTCAAGCCCCTGTACATATTCAGGTGTTTTACCTGGGAAGGGTGGGAACAGTTCAGTAGCAGCTGGCCTGGGGCTCAGCTCACGTTTACTCACAGACGCCTCGGCATGGTCCCCCAGCTTTGCAGTGAGGACGCTCCTTGCATGGGGGGACAGGGCTGTTGGTTGTATGGAAGATGATTCCCCACCACTGACCAATTTCAGAATTGTTTACTGCTGGAACAAGTGCCTAGGTAGTGTTTTCCTCTGTATAACTGTTTGGTTTAGGATTTATTTTTTTTGTTTTTTGGTTCAAGTTAGATTTTATTCCTCTTTTATATATTTATAGATATAAGCATGGGAATAATTCATTCATATCAATACATCTGTGTGAATGGAAGAACTTTTTCCTGTTTTATTTTTAAAAATTTTGAAATTTAATTTTGTTTATTTCTTTATGCAGCAGGTTACTATTAGTTATATATTTTATGCATATACATGTATACAGGTCCATCCCAATCTCCCAACTCATCCCACCACCACCACCCCATGGCTTCCCCCACTTGGTGTCCATACGTTTGTTCTCTACCTCTGTGTCTCTATTTCTGTCCTGCATACCAGTTCATCTGTACCATTTTTCTAGGTTCCACCTCTATGCATTAATATACAATATTTGTTTTTCTCTTTCTGACTTACTTCACTCTGTATGACAGTCTCTAGATCCATCGACTTCTCTACAAATGACCCAGTTTCATTCCTTTTTATGGCTGAGCAATATTCCATTTTATATATGTACCACATCTTTATCCATTCGTCTTTCTGTGGGCATTTAGGTTGCTTCCATTACCTGGCTATTGTAAATTGTGCTGCAATGAACATTGTGGTGAATGTGTCTTTTTGATTTATGGTTTTCTCTGGGTATATGCCCAAAAGTGGGATTGCAGGCTCCTATGGTAATTCTCTTTTTAGTTATTTAAAGGAACATCCATACTGTTCTCCATAGTGAGTGTATCAATTTACCTTCCCACCAATCGTGGAAGAGGGTTCCTTTTGTCCACACCATCCCCGGAATTTGTTGTTTGTAGATTTGCTGATGATGCCGATTCTAACAGGTGTGAGGTCATACCTCATTGTCGTTTGGATTTGCATTTCTCTAATAATTAGTGATGTTGAGCAGCTTTTCATGTGCGTCTTGGCCATCTCTGTGACTTCTTTAAAGAAACGTCTATATAGATCTTCTGCCCATTTTTGTACTGGGTTGTTTGTTTTATTAATATTAAGCTGCGTGAGCTGTTTATATATATTGGAGATTAAACCTTTGTCCATTGATTCGTTTGCGAACGTTTTCGCCCATTCTGAGGCTTGCCTTTTTCCATTCCCGTTTTTTTAACCAAAAAAGAAAGAAAGCAAAAGAAGCAGAACACTAATGTGCGTGAAATATGCCTCTTGAAACAGTCGTTTTGAAATATGGACGTCTTTTGCATTTTTTGGTCGGTATATGACCCCAGGATTTGTTTTCAGGGCAGGTGTCATTTACAGGCCTGCAACGATTTTGAATATCCACTGACCATTAGCGCTGGGATTAAAGCTGCTGTTGTGTGAAACGGCCACAAGGTGGCAGCAGTTCTCGCTTACCAAATCTGGTTACTAGGGCCACAGAGCCTCAATGGAAGTCCTGTTCTAGATTGGAATTTAGAATGGAATGTGCCAGGAGAAAGCCCCTCAAGTTTGTCTCACTACTTCTTGTTCGTGGTTTTAATTTAATTTTTTATTTTTTATTACAGCAAGTTTGATGACAACGTTTGGCTTCTTGTAGGTGTGCAAGATGTGGTTCTTTTACACATATACATAGGTCTGTTCTTCCTGGGACCCTTTTCCCATGTACGTTATGACAGAATGTTGAGTAGTCTTCTCTTGGTATTCCGTAGGTCTTTGGTGATTATATATTTCACCTGTGTTTGTATATGTCTGTTAACCCCGATATCCTAATGAATCCAATCCTCACACCTTTCCATTGGTGAACCATAAGTTTGTTTAATGAATCTGTGATTGCCCTTCTCCGTGAAAATATCTGCCCTGGTATCAATTTTTAGGTAACACCTATAAGTGATATCCTACGATATGTGTCTTTCACTTTCTGACTTACTACAAGTCACGTGATTACCTCTAGACTCATCTACGGTGCTGCAAATGGCATTGTGTCCTTTTTTCCCTTGGCTAATATTCTGTCTTAGCGAGGTCCATTTTCCGCAGTGTGATTCCCTGAGGGCTGAGGATTAGCTGACCTGGGCAGCCTGACCCTGCCGGCAAGCCCTCCCCAGGTGTGCCTGGGTTGAGGTCAATATAAACTGCACTCCAGGCAGCAATAGCCCCTGCAGCTGTGCCTGACTCCATATTCTCTGCCCCGTCAGCAGTCTCGGGGCTGTGCTGGTGGGAGGGTGTGAGGGTCCACGGCTTTGTTGGTGGCCCGGTGTGAGTGGGGCTCTGCTGGACTTTCTGCAGGAGTTGCCAGGCTGCCACCTGTAAAGAAGAGGATGTGTCACCCATAACTTCCACTGGAATTTCTCTCCGGGCTGAGGAAGGAAAAAAAGGAGTGGGGGCCGGGACAGGAGGGGTATCTCAGGCAGGGAAATGGAAAGCTTCCAGAAGAGCGCCCGGGGCCAGGACCATCCTGGCTGGCCTGCAGGCAGCAAGTTGGCCTGCGTGCTGTCGCTGGTGTGGCTCCACGGCCCTTCCTCCAGGCTTTAAAGCCCCTGTACATATTCAGGTGTTTTACCTGGGAAGGGTGGGAACAGTTCAGTAGCAGCTGGCCTGGGGCTCAGCTCACGTTTACTCACAGACGCCTCGGCATGGTCCCCCAGCTTTGCAGTGAGGACGCTCCTTGCATGGGGGGACAGGGCTGTTGGTTGTATGGAAGATGATTCCCCACCACTGACCAATTTCAGAATTGTTTACTGCTGGAACAAGTGCCTAGGTAGTGTTTTCCTCTGTATAACTGTTTGGTTTAGGATTTATTTTTTTGTTTTTTGGTTCAAGTTAGATTTTATTCCTCTTTTATATATTTATAGATATAAGCATGGGAATAATTCATTCATATCAATACATCTGTGTGAATGGAAGAACTTTTTCCTGTTTTATTTTTAAAAATTTTGAAATTTAATTTTGTTTATTTCTTTATGCAGCAGGTTACTATTAGTTATATATTTTATGCATATACATGTATACAGGTCCATCCCAATCTCCCAACTCATCCCACCACCACCACCCCATGGCTTCCCCCACTTGGTGTCCATACGTTTGTTCTCTACCTCTGTGTCTCTATTTCTGTCCTGCATACCAGTTCATCTGTACCATTTTTCTAGGTTCCACCTATATGCATTAATATACAATATTTGTTTTTCTCTTTCTGACTTACTTCACTCTGTATGACAGTCTCTAGATCCATCGACTTCTCTACAAATGACCCAGTTTCATTCCTTTTTATGGCTGAGCAATATTCCATTTTATATATGTACCACATCTTTATCCATTCGTCTTTCTGTGGGCATTTAGGTTGCTTCCATTACCTGGCTATTGTAAATTGTGCTGCAATGAACATTGTGGTGAATGTGTCTTTTTGATTTATGGTTTTCTCTGGGTATATGCCCAAAAGTGGGATTGCAGGCTCCTATGGTAATTCTCTTTTTAGTTATTTAAAGGAACATCCATACTGTTCTCCATAGTGAGTGTATCAATTTACCTTCCCACCAATCGTGGAAGAGGGTTCCTTTTGTCCACACCATCCCCGGAATTTGTTGTTTGTAGATTTGCTGATGATGCCGATTCTAACAGGTGTGAGGTCATACCTCATTGTCGTTTGGATTTGCATTTCTCTAATAATTAGTGATGTTGAGCAGCTTTTCATGTGCGTCTTGGCCATCTCTGTGACTTCTTTAAAGAAACGTCTATATAGATCTTCTGCCCATTTTTGTACTGGGTTGTTTGTTTTATTAATATTAAGCTGCGTGAGCTGTTTATATATATTGGAGATTAAACCTTTGTCCATTGATTCGTTTGCGAACGTTTTCGCCCATTCTGAGGCTTGCCTTTTTCCATTCCCGTTTTTTTAACCAAAAAAGAAAGAAAGCAAAAGAAGCAGAACACTAATGTGCGTGAAATATGCCTCTTGAAACAGTCGTTTTGAAATATGGACGTCTTTTGCATTTTTTGGTCGGTATATGACCCCAGGATTTGTTTTCAGGGCAGGTGTCATTTACAGGCCTGCAACGATTTTGAATATCCACTGACCATTAGCGCTGGGATTAAAGCTGCTGTTGTGTGAAACGGCCACAAGGTGGCAGCAGTTCTCGCTTACCAAATCTGGTTACTAGGGCCACAGAGCCTCAATGGAAGTCCTGTTCTAGATTGGAATTTAGAATGGAATGTGCCAGGAGAAAGCCCCTCAAGTTTGTCTCACTACTTCTTGTTCGTGTTTTTAATTTAATTTTTTATTTTTTATTACAGCAAGTTTGATGACAACGTTTGGCTTCTTGTAGGTGTGCAAGATGTGGTTCTTTTACACATATACATAGGTCTGTTCTTCCTGGGACCCTTTTCCCATGTATGTTATGACAGAATGTTGAGTAGTCTTCTCTTGGTATTCCGTAGGTCTTTGGTGATTATATATTTCACCTGTGTTTGTATATGTCTGTTAACCCCGATATCCTAATGAATCCAATCCTCACACCTTTCCATTGGTGAACCATAAGTTTGTTTAATGAATCTGTGATTGCCCTTCTCCGTGGAAATATCTGCCCTGGTATCAATTTTTAGGTAACACCTATAAGTGATATCCTACGATATGTGTCTTTCACTTTCTGACTTACTACAAGTCACGTGATTACCTCTAGACTCATCTACGGTGCTGCAAATGGCATTGTGTCCTTTTTTCCCTTGGCTAATATTCTGTCTTAGCGAGGTCCATTTTCTGCAATGTGATTCCCTGGGGGCTGAGGATTAGCTGACCTGGGCAGCCTGACCCTGCCGGCAAGCCCTCCCCAGGTGTGCCTGGTTTGAGGTCAATATAAACAGCACTCCAGGCAGCAATAGCCCATGCAGCTGTGCCTGACTCCATATTCTCTGCCCCGTCAGCAGTCTCGGGGCTGTGCTGGTGGGAGGGTGTGAGGGTCCACGGCTTTGTTGGTGGCCCGGTGTGAGTGGGGCTCTGCTGGACTTTCTGCAGGAGTTGCCAGGCTGCCACCTGTAAAGAAGAGGATGTGTCACCCATAACTTCCACTGGAATTTCTCTCCGGGCCGAGGAAGGAAACAAAGGAGTGGGGGCCGGGACAGGAGGGGTATCTCAGGCAGGGAAATGGAAAGCTTCCAGAAGAGCGCCCGGGGCCAGGACCATCCTGGCTGGCCTGCAGGCAGCAAGTTGGCCTGCGTGCTGTCGCTGGTGTGGCTCCACGGCCCTTCCTCCAGGCTTTCAAGCCCCTGTACATATTCAGGTGTTTTACCTGGGAAGGGTGGGAACAGTTCAGTAGCAGCTGGCCTGGGGCTCAGCTGACGTTTACTCACAGAGGCCTCGGCATGGTCCCCCAGCTTTGCAGTGAGGACGCTCCTTGCATGGGGGGACGGGGCTGTTGGTTGTATTGAAGATGATTCCCCACCACTGACCAATTTCAGAATTGTTTACTGCTGGAACAAGTGCCTTGGTAGTGTTTTCCTCTGTATAACTGTTTGGTTTAGGTTTTTTTTCTTTCTTGGTTCAAGTTAGATTTTATTCCTCGTTTATGTATTTATAGATATAAGCATGGGAATAATTCATTCATATAAATACATCTGTGTGAATGGAAGAACTTTCTTCTGTTTTATTTTTAAAAATTTTGAAATTTAATTTTGTTTATTTCTTTATGCAGCAGGTTACTATTAGTTATATATTTTATGCATATACATGTATACAGGTCCATCCCAATCTCCCAACTCATCCCACCACCACCACCCCATGGCTTCCCCCACTTGGTGTCCATACGTTTGTTCTCTACCTCTGTGTCTCTATTTCTGTCCTGCATACCAGTTCATCTGTACCATTTTTCTAGGTTCCACCTATATGCATTAATATACAATATTTGTTTTTCTCTTTCTGACTTACTTCACTCTGTATGACAGTCTCTAGATCCATCGACTTCTCTACAAATGACCCAGTTTCATTCCTTTTTATGGCTGAGCAATATTCCATTTTATATATGTACCACATCTTTATCCATTCGTCTTTCTGTGGGCATTTAGGTTGCTTCCATTACCTGGCTATTGTAAATTGTGCTGCAATGAACATTGTGGTGAATGTGTCTTTTTGATTTATGGTTTTCTCTGGGTATATGCCCAAAAGTGGGATTGCAGGCTCCTATGGTAATTCTCTTTTTAGTTATTTAAAGGAACATCCATACTGTTCTCCATAGTGAGTGTATCAATTTACCTTCCCACCAATAGTGGAAGAGGGTTCCTTTTGTCCACACCATCCCCGGAATTTGTTGTTTGTAGATTTGCTGATGATGCCGATTCTAACAGGTGTGAGGTCATACCTCATTGTCGTTTGGATTTGCATTTCTCTAATAATTAGTGATGTTGAGCAGCTTTTCATGTGCGTCTTGCCATCTCTGTGACTTCTTTAAAGAAACGTCTATATAGATCTTCTGCCCATTTTTGTACTGGGTTGTTTGTTTTATTAATATTAAGCTGCGTGAGCTGTTTATATATATTGGAGATTAAACCTTTGTCCATTGATTCGTTTGCGAACGTTTTCGCCCATTCTGAGGCTTGCCTTTTTCCATTCCCGATTTTTAACCAAAAAAGAAAGAAAGCAAAAGAAGCAGAACACTAATGTGCGTGAAATATGCCTCTTGAAACAGTCGTTTTGAAATATGGACGTCTTTTGCATTTTTTGGTCGGTATATGACCCCAGGATTTGTTTTCAGGGCAGGTGTCATTTACAGGCCTGCAACGATTTTGAATATCCACTGACCATTAGCGCTGGGATTAAAGCTGCTGTTGTGTGAAACGGCCACAAGGTGGCAGCAGTTCTCGCTTACCAAATCTGGTTACTAGGGCCACAGAGCCTCAATGGAAGTCCTGTTCTAGATTGGAATTTAGAATGGAATGTGCCAGGAGAAAGCCCCTCAAGTTTGTCTCACTACTTCTTGTTCGTGTTTTTAATTTAATTTTTTATTTTTTATTACAGCAAGTTTGATGACAACGTTTGGCTTCTTGTAGGTGTGCAAGATGTGGTTCTTTTACACATATACATAGGTCTGTTCTTCCTGGGACCCTTTTCCCATGTATGTTATGACAGAATGTTGAGTAGTCTTCTCTTGGTATTCCGTAGGTCTTTGGTGATTATATATTTCACCTGTGTTTGTATATGTCTGTTAACCCCGATATCCTAATGAATCCAATCCTCACACCTTTCCATTGGTGAACCATAAGTTTGTTTAATGAATCTGTGATTGCCCTTCTCCGTGGAAATATCTGCCCTGGTATCAATTTTTAGGTAACACCTATAAGTGATATCCTACGATATGTGTCTTTCACTTTCTGACTTACTACAAGTCACGTGATTACCTCTAGACTCATCTACGGTGCTGCAAATGGCATTGTGTCCTTTTTTCCCTTGGCTAATATTCTGTCTTAGCGAGGTCCATTTTCTGCAATGTGATTCCCTGGGGGCTGAGGATTAGCTGACCTGGGCAGCCTGACCCTGCCGGCAAGCCCTCCCCAGGTGTGCCTGGTTTGAGGTCAATATAAACAGCACTCCAGGCAGCAATAGCCCCTGCAGCTGTGCCTGACTCCATATTCTCTGCCCCGTCAGCAGTCTCGGGGCTGTGCTGGTGGGAGGGTGTGAGGGTCCACGGCTTTGTTGGTGGCCCGGTGTGAGTGGGGCTCTGCTGGACTTTCTGCAGGAGTTGCCAGGCTGCCACCTGTAAAGAAGAGGATGTGTCACCCATAACTTCCACTGGAATTTCTCTCCGGGCCGAGGAAGGAAACAAAGGAGTGGGGGCCGGGACAGGAGGGGTATCTCAGGCAGGGAAATGGAAAGCTTCCAGAAGAGCGCCCGGGGCCAGGACCATCCTGGCTGGCCTGCAGGCAGCAAGTTGGCCTGCGTGCTGTCGCTGGTGTGGCTCCACGGCCCTTCCTCCAGGCTTTCAAGCCCTTGTACATATTCAGGTGTTTTACCTGGGAAGGGTGGGAACAGTTCAGTAGCAGCTGGCCTGGGGCTCAGCTGACGTTTACTCACAGAGGCCTCGGCATGGTCCCCCAGCTTTGCAGTGAGGACGCTCCTTGCATGGGGGGACGGGGCTGTTGGTTGTATGGAAGATGATTCCCCACCACTGACCAATTTCAGAATTGTTTACTGCTGGAACAAGTGCCTTGGTAGTGTTTTCCTCTGTATAACTGTTTGGTTTAGGTTTTTTTTCTTTCTTGGTTCAAGTTAGATTTTATTCCTCGTTTATGTATTTATAGATATAAGCATGGGAATAATTCATTCATATAAATACATCTGTGTGAATGGAAGAACTTTCTTCTGTTTTATTTTTAAAAATTTTGAAATTTAATTTTGTTTATTTCTTTATGCAGCAGGTTACTATTAGTTATATATTTTATGCATATACATGTATACAGGTCCATCCCAATCTCCCAACTCATCCCACCACCACCACCCCATGGCTTCCCCCACTTGGTGTCCATACGTTTGTTCTCTACCTCTGTGTCTCTATTTCTGTCCTGCATACCAGTTCATCTGTACCATTTTTCTAGGTTCCACCTATATGCATTAATATACAATATTTGTTTTTCTCTTTCTGACTTACTTCACTCTGTATGACAGTCTCTAGATCCATCGACTTCTCTACAAATGACCCAGTTTCATTCCTTTTTATGGCTGAGCAATATTCCATTTTATATATGTACCACATCTTTATCCATTCGTCTTTCTGTGGGCATTTAGGTTGCTTCCATTACCTGGCTATTGTAAATTGTGCTGCAATGAACATTGTGGTGAATGTGTCTTTTTGATTTATGGTTTTCTCTGGGTATATGCCCAAAAGTGGGATTGCAGGCTCCTATGGTAATTCTCTTTTTAGTTATTTAAAGGAACATCCATACTGTTCTCCATAGTGAGTGTATCAATTTACCTTCCCACCAATAGTGGAAGAGGGTTCCTTTTGTCCACACCATCCCCGGAATTTGTTGTTTGTAGATTTGCTGATGATGCCGATTCTAACAGGTGTGAGGTCATACCTCATTGTCGTTTGGATTTGCATTTCTCTAATAATTAGTGATGTTGAGCAGCTTTTCATGTGCGTCTTGGCCATCTCTGTGACTTCTTTAAAGAAACGTCTATATAGATCTTCTGCCCATTTTTGTACTGGGTTGTTTGTTTTATTAATATTAAGCTGCGTGAGCTGTTTATATATATTGGAGATTAAACCTTTGTCCATTGATTCGTTTGCGAACGTTTTCGCCCATTCTGAGGCTTGCCTTTTTCCATTCCCGATTTTTAACCAAAAAAGAAAGAAAGCAAAAGAAGCAGAACACTAATGTGCGTGAAATATGCCTCTTGAAACAGTCGTTTTGAAATATGGACGTCTTTTGAATTTTTTGGTCGGTATATGACCCCAGGATTTGTTTTCAGGGCAGGTGTCATTTACAGGCCTGCAACGATTTTGAATATCCACTGACCATTAGCGCTGGGATTAAAGCTGCTGTTGTGTGAAACGGCCACAAGGTGGCAGCAGTTCTCGCTTACCAAATCTGGTTACTAGGGCCACAGAGCCTCAATGGAAGTCCTGTTCTAGATTGGAATTTAGAATGGAATGTGCCAGGAGAAAGCCCCTCAAGTTTGTCTCACTACTTCTTGTTCGTGTTTTTAATTTAATTTTTTATTTTTTATTACAGCAAGTTTGATGACAACGTTTGGCTTCTTGTAGGTGTGCAAGATGTGGTTCTTTTACACATATACATAGGTCTGTTCTTCCTGGGACCCTTTTCCCATGTACGTTATGACAGAATGTTGAGTAGTCTTCTCTTGGTATTCCGTAGGTCTTTGGTGATTATATATTTCACCTGTGTTTGTATATGTCTGTTAACCCCGATATCCTAATGAATCCAATCCTCACACCTTTCCATTGGTGAACCATAAGTTTGTTTAATGAATCTGTGATTGCCCTTCTCCGTGGAAATATCTGCCCTGGTATCAATTTTTAGGTAACACCTATAAGTGATATCCTACGATATGTGTCTTTCACTTTCTGACTTACTACAAGTCACGTGATTACCTCTAGACTCATCTACGGTGCTGCAAATGGCATTGTGTCCTTTTTTCCCTTGGCTAATATTCTGTCTTAGCGAGGTCCATTTTCTGCAATGTGATTCCCTGGGGGCTGAGGATTAGCTGACCTGGGCAGCCTGACCCTGCCGGCAAGCCCTCCCCAGGTGTGCCTGGTTTGAGGTCAATATAAACAGCACTCCAGGCAGCAATAGCCCCTGCAGCTGTGCCTGACTCCATATTCTCTGCCCCGTCAGCAGTCTCGGGGCTGTGCTGGTGGGAGGGTGTGAGGGTCCACGGCTTTGTTGGTGGCCCGGTGTGAGTGGGGCTCTGCTGGACTTTCTGCAGGAGTTGCCAGGCTGCCACCTGTAAAGAAGAGGATGTGTCACCCATAACTTCCACTGGAATTTCTCTCCGGGCCGAGGAAGGAAACAAAGGAGTGGGGGCCGGGACAGGAGGGGTATCTCAGGCAGGGAAATGGAAAGCTTCCAGAAGAGCGCCCGGGGCCAGGACCATCCTGGCTGGCCTGCAGGCAGCAAGTTGGCCTGCGTGCTGTCGCTGGTGTGGCTCCACGGCCCTTCCTCCAGGCTTTCAAGCCCTTGTACATATTCAGGTGTTTTACCTGGGAAGGGTGGGAACAGTTCAGTAGCAGCTGGCCTGGGGCTCAGCTGACGTTTACTCACAGAGGCCTCGGCATGGTCCCCCAGCTTTGCAGTGAGGACGCTCCTTGCATGGGGGGACGGGGCTGTTGGTTGTATGGAAGATGATTCCCCACCACTGACCAATTTCAGAATTGTTTACTGCTGGAACAAGTGCCTTGGTAGTGTTTTCCTCTGTATAACTGTTTGGTTTAGGTTTTTTTTCTTTCTTGGTTCAAGTTAGATTTTATTCCTCGTTTATGTATTTATAGATATAAGCATGGGAATAATTCATTCATATAAATACATCTGTGTGAATGGAAGAACTTTCTTCTGTTTTATTTTTAAAAATTTTGAAATTTAATTTTGTTTATTTCTTTATGCAGCAGGTTACTATTAGTTATATATTTTATGCATATACATGTATACAGGTCCATCCCAATCTCCCAACTCATCCCACCACCACCACCCCATGGCTTCCCCCACTTGGTGTCCATACGTTTGTTCTCTACCTCTGTGTCTCTATTTCTGTCCTGCATACCAGTTCATCTGTACCATTTTTCTAGGTTCCACCTATATGCATTAATATACAATATTTGTTTTTCTCTTTCTGACTTACTTCACTCTGTATGACAGTCTCTAGATCCATCGACTTCTCTACAAATGACCCAGTTTCATTCCTTTTTATGGCTGAGCAATATTCCATTTTATATATGTACCACATCTTTATCCATTCGTCTTTCTGTGGGCATTTAGGTTGCTTCCATTACCTGGCTATTGTAAATTGTGCTGCAATGAACATTGTGGTGAATGTGTCTTTTTGATTTATGGTTTTCTCTGGGTATATGCCCAAAAGTGGGATTGCAGGCTCCTATGGTAATTCTCTTTTTAGTTATTTAAAGGAACATCCATACTGTTCTCCATAGTGAGTGTATCAATTTACCTTCCCACCAATAGTGGAAGAGGGTTCCTTTTGTCCACACCATCCCCGGAATTTGTTGTTTGTAGATTTGCTGATGATGCCGATTCTAACAGGTGTGAGGTCATACCTCATTGTCGTTTGGATTTGCATTTCTCTAATAATTAGTGATGTTGAGCAGCTTTTCATGTGCGTCTTGGCCATCTCTGTGACTTCTTTAAAGAAACGTCTATATAGATCTTCTGCCCATTTTTGTACTGGGTTGTTTGTTTTATTAATATTAAGCTGCGTGAGCTGTTTATATATATTGGAGATTAAACCTTTGTCCATTGATTCGTTTGCGAACGTTTTCGCCCATTCTGAGGCTTGCCTTTTTCCATTCCCGTTTTTTTAACCAAAAAAGAAAGAAAGCAAAAGAAGCAGAACACTAATGTGCGTGAAATATGCCTCTTGAAACAGTCGTTTTGAAATATGGACGTCTTTTGCATTTTTTGGTCGGTATATGACCCCAGGATTTGTTTTCAGGGCAGGTGTCATTTACAGGCCTGCAACGATTTTGAATATCCACTGACCATTAGCGCTGGGATTAAACCTGCTGTTGTGTGAAACGGCCACAAGGTGGCAGCAGTTCTCGCTTACCAAATCTGGTTACTAGGGCCACAGAGCCTCAATGGAAGTCCTGTTCTAGATTGGAATTTAGAATGGAATGTGCCAGGAGAAAGCCCCTCAAGTTTGTCTCACTACTTCTTGTTCGTGTTTTTAATTTAATTTTTTATTTTTTATTACAGCAAGTTTGATGACAACGTTTGGCTTGTTGTAGGTGTGCAAGATGTGGTTCTTTTACACATATACATAGGTCTGTTCTTCCTGGGACCCTTTTCCCATGTACGTTATGACAGAATGTTGAGTAGTCTTCTCTTGGTATTCCGTAGGTCTTTGGTGATTATATATTTCACCTGTGTTTGTATATGTCTCTTAACCTCGATATCCTAATGAATCCAATTCTCACACCTTTCCATTGGTGAACCATAAGTTTGTTTAATGAATCTGTGACTGCCCTTCTCCGTGGAAATATCTGTCCTGGTATCAATTTTTAGGTAACACCTATAAGTGATATCCTACGATATGTGTCTTTCACTTTCTGACTTACTACAAGTCACGTGATTACCTCTAGACTCATCTACGGTGCTGCAAATGGCATTGTGTCCTTTTTTCCCTTGGCTAATATTCTGTCTTAGCGAGGTCCATTTTCTGCAATGTGATTCCCTGGGGGCTGAGGATTAGCTGACCTGGGCAGCCTGACCCTGCCGGCAAGCCCTCCCCAGGTGTGCCTGGTTTGAGGTCAATATAAACAGCACTCCAGGCAGCAATAGCCCCTGCAGCTGTGCCTGACTCCATATTCTCTGCCCCGTCAGCAGTCTCGGGGCTGTGCTGGTGGGAGGGTGTGAGGGTCCACGGCTTTGTTGGTGGCCCGGTGTGAGTGGGGCTCTGCTGGACTTTCTGCAGGAGTTGCCAGGCTGCCACCTGTAAAGAAGAGGATGTGTCACCCATAACTTCCACTGGAATTTCTCTCCGGGCCGAGGAAGGAAACAAAGGAGTGGGGGCCGGGACAGGAGGGGTATCTCAGACAGGGAAATGGAAAGCTTCCAGAAGAGCGCCCGGGGCCAGGACCATCCTGGCTGGCCTGCAGGCAGCAAGTTGGCCTGCGTGCTGTCGCTGGTGTGGCTCCACGGCCCAGCCTCCAGGCTTTCAAGCCCTTGTACATATTCAGGTGTTTTACCTGGGAAGGGTGGGAACAGTTCAGTAGCAGCTGGCCTGGGGCTCAGCTCACGTTTACTCACAGAGGCCTCGGCATGGTCCCCCAGCTTTGCAGTGAGGACGCTCCTTGCATGGGGGGACGGGGCTGTTGGTTGTATGGAAGATGATTCCCCACCACTGACCAATTTCAGAATTGTTTACTGCTGGAGCAAGTGCCTTGGTAGTGTTTTCCTCTGTATAACTGTTTGGTTTAGGGTTTTTTTTTCTTTCTTGGTTCAAGTTAGATTTTATTCCTCGTTTATGTATTTATAGATATAAGCATGGGAATAATTCATTCATATAAATACATCTGTGTGAATGGAAGAACTTTTTCCTGTTTTATTTTTAAAAATTTTGAAATTTAATTTTGTTTATTTCTTTATGCAGCAGGTTACTATTAGTTATATATTTTATGCATATACATGTATACATGTCCATCCCAATCTCCCAACTCATCCCACCACCACCACCCCATGGCTTCCCCCACTTGGTGTCCATACGTTTGTTCTCTACCTCTGTGTCTCTATTTCTGTCCTGCATACCAGTTCATCTGTACCATTTTTCTAGGTTCCACCTATATGCATTAATATACAATATTTGTTTTTCTCTTTCTGACTTACTTCACTCTGTATGACAGTCTCTAGATCCATCGACTTCTCTACAAATGACCCAGTTTCATTCCTTTTTATGGCTGAGCAATATTCCATTTTATATATGTACCACATCTTTATCCATTCATCTTTCTGTGGGCATTTAGGTTGCTTCCATTACCTGGCTATTGTAAATTGTGCTGCAATGAACATTGTGGTGAATGTGTCTTTTTGATTTATGGTTTTCTCTGGGTATATGCCCAAAAGTGGGATTGCAGGCTCCTATGGTAATTCTCTTTTTAGTTATTTAAAGGAACCTCCATACTGCTCTCCATAGTGAGTGTATCAATTTACCTTCCCACCAATAGTGGAAGAGGGTTCCTTTTGTCCACACCATCCCCGGAATTTGTTGTTTGTAGATTTGCTGATGATGCCGATTCTAACAGGTGTGAGGTCATACCTCATTGTCGTTTGGATTTGCATTTCTCTAATAATTAGTGATGTTGAGCAGCTTTTCATGTGCGTCTTGGCCATCTCTGTGACTTCTTTAAAGAAACGTCTATATAGATCTTCTGCCCATTTTTGTACTGGGTTGTTTGTTTTATTAATATTAAGCTGCGTGAGCTGTTTATATATATTGGAGATTAAACCTTTGTCCATTGATTCGTTTGCGAACGTTTTCGCCCATTCTGAGGCTTGCCTTTTTCCATTCCCGTTTTTTTAACCAAAAAAGAAAGAAAGCAAAAGAAGCAGAACACTAATGTGCGTGAAATATGCCTCTTGAAACAGTCGTTTTGAAATATGGACGTCTTTTGCATTTTTTGGTCGGTATATGACCCCAGGATTTGTTTTCAGGGCAGGTGTCATTTACAGGCCTGCAACGATTTTGAATATCCACTGACCATTAGCGCTGGGATTAAAGCTGCTGTTGTGTGAAACGGCCACAAGGTGGCAGCAGTTCTCGCTTACCAAATCTGGTTACTAGGGCCACAGAGCCTCAATGGAAGTCCTGTTCTAGATTGGAATTTAGAATGGAATGTGCCAGGAGAAAGCCCCTCAAGTTTGTCTCACTACTTCTTGTTCGTGTTTTTAATTTAATTTTTTATTTTTTATTACAGCAAGTTTGATGACAACGTTAGGCTTCTTGTAGGTGTGCAAGATGTGGTTCTTTTACACATATACATAGGTCTGTTCTTCCTGGGACCCTTTCCCATGTACGTTATGACAGAATGTTGAGTAGTCTTCTCTTGGTATTCCGTAGGTCTTTGGTGATTATATATTTCACCTGTGTTTGTATATGTCTGTTAACCCCGATATCCTAATGAATCCAATCCTCACACCTTTCCATTGGTGAACCATAAGTTTCTTTAATGAATCTGTGATTGCCCTTCTCCGTGGAAATATCTGCCCTGGTATCAATTTTTAGGTAACACCTATAAGTGATATCCTACGATATGTGTCTTTCACTTTCTGACTTACTACAAGTCACGTGATTACCTCTAGACTCATCTACGGTGCTGCAAATGGCATTGTGTCCTTTTTTCCCTTGGCTAATATTCTGTCTTAGCGAGGTCCTTTTTCTGCAATGTGATTCCCTGAGGGCTGAGGATTAGCTGACCTGGGCAGCCTGACCCTGCCGGCAAGCCCTCCCCAGGTGTGCCTGGGTTGAGGTCAATATAAACAGCACTCCAGGCAGCAATAGCCCCTGCAGTTGTGCCTGACTCCATATTCTCTGCCCCGTCAGCAGTCTTTTGGCTGTGCTGGTGGGAGGGTGTGAGGGTCCACGGCTTTGTTGGTGGCCCGGTGTGAGTGGGGCTCTGCTGGACCTTCTGCAGGAGTTGCCAGGCTGCCACCTGTAAAGAAGAGGATGTGTCACCCATAACTTCCACTGGAATTTCTCTCCGGGCTGAGGAAGGAAAAAAAAGAGTGGGTGCCGGGACAGGAGGGGTATCTCAGGCAGGGAAATGGAAAGCTTCCAGAAGAGCGCCCGGGGCCAGGACCATCCTGGCTGGCCTGCAGGCAGCAAGTTGGCCTGCGTGCTGTCGCTGGTGTGGCTCCACGGCCCAGCCTCCAGGCTTTCAAGCCCTTGTACATATTCAGGTGTTTTACCTGGGAAGGGTGGGAACAGTTCAGTAGCAGCTGGCCTGGGGCTCAGCTGACGTTTACTCACAGAGGCCTCGGCATGGTCCCCCAGCTTTGCAGTGAGGACGCTCCTTGCATGGGGGGACGGGGCTGTTGGTTGTATGGAAGATGATTCCCCACCACTGACCAATTTCAGAATTGTTTACTGCTGGAACAAGTGCCTAGGTAGTGTTTTCCTCTGTATAACTGTTTGGTTTAGGATTTATTTTTTTGTTTTTTGGTTCAAGTTAGATTTTATTCCTCTTTTATATATTTATAGATATAAGCATGGGAATAATTCATTCATATAAATACATCTGTGTGAATGGAAGAACTTTTTCCTGTTTTATTTTTAAAAATTTTGAAATTTAATTTTGTTTATTTCTTTATGCAGCAGGTTACTATTAGTTATATATTTTATGCATATACATGTATACATGTCCATCCCAATCTCCCAACTCATCCCACCACCACCACCCCATGGCTTCCCCCACTTGGTGTCCATACGTTTGTTCTCTACCTCTGTGTCTCTATTTCTGTCCTGCATACCAGTTCATCTGTACCATTTTTCTAGGTTCCACCTATATGCATTAATATACAATATTTGTTTTTCTCTTTCTGACTTACTTCACTCTGTATGACAGTCTCTAGATCCATCGACTTCTCTACAAATGACCCAGTTTCATTCCTTTTTATGGCTGAGCAATATTCCATTTTATATATGTACCACATCTTTATCCATTCGTCTTTCTGTGGGCATTTAGGTTGCTTCCATTACCTGGCTATTGTAAATTGTGCTGCAATGAACATTGTGGTGAATGTGTCTTTTGATTTATGGTTTTCTCTGGGTATATGCCCAAAAGTGGGATTGCAGGCTCCTATGGTAATTCTCTTTTTAGTTATTTAAAGGAACATCCATACTGTTCTCCATAGTGAGTGTATCAATTTACCTTCCCACCAATCGTGGAAGAGGGTTCCTTTTGTCCACACCATCCCCGGAATTTGTTGTTTGTAGATTTGCTGATGATGCCGATTCTAACAGGTGTGAGGTCATACCTCATTGTCGTTTGGATTTGCATTTCTCTAATAATTAGTGATGTTGAGCAGCTTTTCATGTGCGTCTTGGCCATCTCTGTGACTTCTTTAAAGAAACGTCTATATAGATCTTCTGCCCATTTTTGTACTGGGTTGTTTGTTTTATTAATATTAAGCTGCGTGAGCTGTTTATATATATTGGAGATTAAACCTTTGTCCATTGATTCGTTTGCGAACGTTTTCGCCCATTCTGAGGCTTGCCTTTTTCCATTCCCGTTTTTTTAACCAAAAAAGAAAGAAAGCAAAAGAAGCAGAACACTAATGTGCGTGAAATATGCCTCTTGAAACAGTCGTTTTGAAATATGGACGTCTTTTGCATTTTTTGGTCGGTATATGACCCCAGGATTTGTTTTCAGGGCAGGTGTCATTTACAGGCCTGCAACGATTTTGAATATCCACTGACCATTAGCGCTGGGATTAAAGCTGCTGTTGTGTGAAACGGCCACAAGGTGGCAGCAGTTCTCGCTTACCAAATCTGGTTACTAGGGCCACAGAGCCTCAATGGAAGTCCTGTTCTAGATTGGAATTTAGAATGGAATGTGCCAGGAGAAAGCCCCTCAAGTTTGTCTCACTACTTCTTGTTCGTGTTTTTAATTTAATTTTTTATTTTTTATTACAGCAAGTTTGATGACAACGTTTGGCTTGTTGTAGGTGTGCAAGATGTGGTTCTTTTACACATATACATAGGTCTGTTCTTCCTGGGACCCTTTTCCCATGTACGTTATGACAGAATGTTGAGTAGTCTTCTCTTGGTATTCCGTAGGTCTTTGGTGATTATATATTTCACCTGTGTTTGTATATGTCTCTTAACCCCGATATCCTAATGAATCCAATTCTCACACCTTTCCATTGGTGAACCATAAGTTTGTTTAATGAATCTGTGACTGCCCTTCTCCGTGGAAATATCTGTCCTGGTATCAATTTTTAGGTAACACCTATAAGTGATATCCTACGATATGTGTCTTTCACTTTCTGACTTACTACAAGTCACGTGATTACCTCTAGACTCATCTACGGTGCTGCAAATGGCATTGTGTCCTTTTTTCCCTTGGCTAATATTCTGTCTTAGCGAGGTCCATTTTCTGCAATGTGATTCCCTGGGGGCTGAGGATTAGCTGACCTGGGCAGCCTGACCCTGCCGGCAAGCCCTCCCCAGGTGTGCCTGGTTTGAGGTCAATATAAACAGCACTCCAGGCAGCAATAGCCCCTGCAGCTGTGCCTGACTCCATATTCTCTGCCCCGTCAGCAGTCTCGGGGCTGTGCTGGTGGGAGGGTGTGAGGGTCCACGGCTTTGTTGGTGGCCCGGTGTGAGTGGGGCTCTGCTGGACTTTCTGCAGGAGTTGCCAGGCTGCCACCTGTAAAGAAGAGGATGTGTCACCCATAACTTCCACTGGAATTTCTCTCCGGGCCGAGGAAGGAAACAAAGGAGTGGGGGCCGGGACAGGAGGGGTATCTCAGACAGGGAAATGGAAAGCTTCCAGAAGAGCGCCCGGGGCCAGGACCATCCTGGCTGGCCTGCAGGCAGCAAGTTGGCCTGCGTGCTGTCGCTGGTGTGGCTCCACGGCCCAGCCTCCAGGCTTTCAAGCCCTTGTACATATTCAGGTGTTTTACCTGGGAAGGGTGGGAACAGTTCAGTAGCAGCTGGCCTGGGGCTCAGCTCACGTTTACTCACAGAGGCCTCGGCATGGTCCCCCAGCTTTGCAGTGAGGACGCTCCTTGCATGGGGGGACGGGGCTGTTGGTTGTATGGAAGATGATTCCCCACCACTGACCAATTTCAGAATTGTTTACTGCTGGAGCAAGTGCCTTGGTAGTGTTTTCCTCTGTATAACTGTTTGGTTTAGGGTTTTTTTTTCTTTCTTGGTTCAAGTTAGATTTTATTCCTCGTTTATGTATTTATAGATATAAGCATGGGAATAATTCATTCATATAAATACATCTGTGTGAATGGAAGAACTTTTTCCTGTTTTATTTTTAAAAATTTTGAAATTTAATTTTGTTTATTTCTTTATGCAGCAGGTTACTATTAGTTATATATTTTATGCATATACATGTATACATGTCCATCCCAATCTCCCAACTCATCCCACCACCACCACCCCATGGCTTCCCCCACTTGGTGTCCATACGTTTGTTCTCTACCTCTGTGTCTCTATTTCTGTCCTGCATACCAGTTCATCTGTACCATTTTTCTAGGTTCCACCTATATGCATTAATATACAATATTTGTTTTTCTCTTTCTGACTTACTTCACTCTGTATGACAGTCTCTAGATCCATCGACTTCTCTACAAATGACCCAGTTTCATTCCTTTTTATGGCTGAGCAATATTCCATTTTATATATGTACCACATCTTTATCCATTCATCTTTCTGTGGGCATTTAGGTTGCTTCCATTACCTGGCTATTGTAAATTGTGCTGCAATGAACATTGTGGTGAATGTGTCTTTTTGATTTATGGTTTTCTCTGGGTATATGCCCAAAAGTGGGATTGCAGGCTCCTATGGTAATTCTCTTTTTAGTTATTTAAAGGAACCTCCATACTGCTCTCCATAGTGAGTGTATCAATTTACCTTCCCACCAATAGTGGAAGAGGGTTCCTTTTGTCCACACCATCCCCGGAATTTGTTGTTTGTAGATTTGCTGATGATGCCGATTCTAACAGGTGTGAGGTCATACCTCATTGTCGTTTGGATTTGCATTTCTCTAATAATTAGTGATGTTGAGCAGCTTTTCATGTGCGTCTTGGCCATCTCTGTGACTTCTTTAAAGAAACGTCTATATAGATCTTCTGCCCATTTTTGTACTGGGTTGTTTGTTTTATTAATATTAAGCTGCGTGAGCTGTTTATATATATTGGAGATTAAACCTTTGTCCATTGATTCGTTTGCGAACGTTTTCGCCCATTCTGAGGCTTGCCTTTTTCCATTCCCGTTTTTTTAACCAAAAAAGAAAGAAAGCAAAAGAAGCAGAACACTAATGTGCGTGAAATATGCCTCTTGAAACAGTCGTTTTGAAATATGGACGTCTTTTGCATTTTTTGGTCGGTATATGACCCCAGGATTTGTTTTCAGGGCAGGTGTCATTTACAGGCCTGCAACGATTTTGAATATCCACTGACCATTAGCGCTGGGATTAAAGCTGCTGTTGTGTGAAACGGCCACAAGGTGGCAGCAGTTCTCGCTTACCAAATCTGGTTACTAGGGCCACAGAGCCTCAATGGAAGTCCTGTTCTAGATTGGAATTTAGAATGGAATGTGCCAGGAGAAAGCCCCTCAAGTTTGTCTCACTACTTCTTGTTCGTGTTTTTAATTTAATTTTTTATTTTTTATTACAGCAAGTTTGATGACAACGTTTGGCTTCTTGTAGGTGTGCAAGATGTGGTTCTTTTACACATATACATAGGTCTGTTCTTCCTGGGACCCTTTTCCCATGTACGTTATGACAGAATGTTGAGTAGTCTTCTCTTGGTATTCCGTAGGTCTTTGGTGATTATATATTTCACCTGTGTTTGTATATGTCTCTTAACCCCGATATCCTAATGAATCCAATTCTCACACCTTTCCATTGGTGAACCATAAGTTTGTTTAATGAATCTGTGACTGCCCTTCTCCGTGGAAATATCTGTCCTGGTATCAATTTTTAGGTAACACCTATAAGTGATATCCTACGATATGTGTCTTTCACTTTCTGACTTACTACAAGTCACGTGATTACCTCTAGACTCATCTACGGTGCTGCAAATGGCATTGTGTCCTTTTTTCCCTTGGCTAATATTCTGTCTTAGCGAGGTCCATTTTCTGCAATGTGATTCCCTGGGGGCTGAGGATTAGCTGACCTGGGCAGCCTGACCCTGCCGGCAAGCCCTCCCCAGGTGTGCCTGGTTTGAGGTCAATATAAACAGCACTCCAGGCAGCAATAGCCCCTGCAGCTGTGCCTGACTCCATATTCTCTGCCCCGTCAGCAGTCTCGGGGCTGTGCTGGTGGGAGGGTGTGAGGGTCCACGGCTTTGTTGGTGGCCCGGTGTGAGTGGGGCTCTGCTGGACTTTCTGCAGGAGTTGCCAGGCTGCCACCTGTAAAGAAGAGGATGTGTCACCCATAACTTCCACTGGAATTTCTCTCCGGGCCGAGGAAGGAAACAAAGGAGTGGGGGCCGGGACAGGAGGGGTATCTCAGACAGGGAAATGGAAAGCTTCCAGAAGAGCGCCCGGGGCCAGGACCATCCTGGCTGGCCTGCAGGCAGCAAGTTGGCCTGCGTGCTGTCGCTGGTGTGGCTCCACGGCCCAGCCTCCAGGCTTTCAAGCCCTTGTACATATTCAGGTGTTTTACCTGGGAAGGGTGGGAACAGTTCAGTAGCAGCTGGCCTGGGGCTCAGCTCACGTTTACTCACAGAGGCCTCGGCATGGTCCCCCAGCTTTGCAGTGAGGACGCTCCTTGCATGGGGGGACGGGGCTGTTGGTTGTATGGAAGATGATTCCCCACCACTGACCAATTTCAGAATTGTTTACTGCTGGAGCAAGTGCCTTGGTAGTGTTTTCCTCTGTATAACTGTTTGGTTTAGGGTTTTTTTTTCTTTCTTGGTTCAAGTTAGATTTTATTCCTCGTTTATGTATTTATAGATATAAGCATGGGAATAATTCATTCATATAAATACATCTGTGTGAATGGAAGAACTTTCTTCTGTTTTATTTTTAAAAATTTTGAAATTTAATTTTATTTATTTCTTTATACAGCAGGTTACTATTAGTTATATATTTTATGCATATACATGTATACAGGTCCATCCCAATCTCCCAACTCATCCCACCACCACCACCCCATGGCTTCCCCCACTTGGTGTCCATACGTTTGTTCTCTACCTCTGTGTCTCTATTTCTGTCCTGCATACCAGTTCATCTGTACCATTTTTCTAGGTTCTACCTATATGCATTAATATACAATATTTGTTTTTCTCTTTCTGACTTACTTCACTCTGTATGACAGTCTCTAGATCCATCGACTTCTACAAATGAACCAGTTTCATTCCTATTTATGGCTGAGTAATATTCCATTTTATATATGTACCACATCTTTATCCATTCGTCTGTCTGTGGGCATTTAGGTTGCTTCCATTACCTGGCTATTGCAAATTGTGCTGCAATGAACATTGTGGTGAATGTGTCTTTTTGATTTATGGTTTTCTCTGGGTTTATGCCCAGAAGTGGGATTGCTGGATCCTATGGAAATTCTCTTTTTAGTTTTTTAAAGGAACCTCCATACTGTTCTCCATAGTGACTGTATCAATTTACCTTCCCACCAATAGTGGAAGAGGGTTCCTTTTGTCCACACCCTCCCCAGAATTTGTTGTTTGTAGATTTTCTGATGATGCCGATTCTAACAGGTGTGAGGTCATACCTCATTGTCGTTTGGATTTGCATTTCTCTAATAATTAGTGATGTTGAGCAGCTTTTCATGTGCGTCTTGGCCATCTCTGTGACATCTTTGAAGAAACGTCTATTAAGATCTTCTGCCCATTTTTGTATTGGGTTGTTTGTTTTATTAATATTAAGCTGCGTGAGCTGTTTATATATATTGGAGATTAAACCTTTGTCCATTGATTCGTTTGCAAATGTTTTCGCCCATTCTGAGGGTTGCCTTTTTCCATCCCCTTTTTTTTAACCAAAAAAGAAAGAAAGCAAAAGAAGCAGAACACTAATGTGCGTGAAATATGCCTCTTTAAACTGTCGTTTTGAAATATGGACGTCTTTTGAATTTTTTGGTCGATATATGACCCTAGGATTTGTTTTCAGGGCAGGTGTCATTTACAGGCCTGCAACGATTTTGAATATCCACTGACCATTAGCGCTGTGATTAAAGCTGCTGTTGTGTGAAACGGCCACAAGGTGGCAGCAGTTCTCGCTTACCAAATCTGGTTACTAGGGCCACAGAGCCTCAATGGAAGTCCTGTTCTAGATTGGAATTTAGAATGGAATGTGCCAGGAGAAAGCCCCTCAAGTTTGTCTCACTACTTCTTGTTCGTGTTTTTAATTTAATTTTTTATTTTTTATTACAGCAAGTTTGATGACAACGTTTGGCTTCTTGTAGGTGTGCAAGATGTGGTTCTTTTACACATATACATAGGTCTGTTCTTCCTGGGACCCTTTCCCATGTACGTTATGACAGAATGTTGAGTAGTCTTCTCTTGGTATTCCGTAGGTCTTTGGTGATTATATATTTCACCTGTGTTTGTATATGTCTGTTAACCCCGATATCCTAATGAATCCAATCCTCACACCTTTCCATTGGTGAACCATAAGTTTCTTTAATGAATCTGTGATTGCCCTTCTCCGTGGAAATATCTGCCCTGGTATCAATTTTTAGGTAACACCTATAAGTGATATCCTACGATATGTGTCTTTCACTTTCTGACTTACTACAAGTCACGTGATTACCTCTAGACTCATCTACGGTGCTGCAAATGGCATTGTGTCCTTTTTTCCCTTGGCTAATATTCTGTCTTAGCGAGGTCCTTTTTCTGCAATGTGATTCCCTGAGGGCTGAGGATTAGCTGACCTGGGCAGCCTGACCCTGCCGGCAAGCCCTCCCCAGGTGTGCCTGGGTTGAGGTCAATATAAGCAGCACTCCAGGCAGCAATAGCCCCTGCAGTTGTGCCTGACTCCATATTCTCTGCCCCGTCAGCAGTCTTGGGGCTGTGCTGGTGGGAGGGTGTGAGGGTCCACGGCTTTGTTGGTGGCCCGGTGTGAGTGGGGCTCTGCTGGACTTTCTGCAGGAGTTGCCAGGCTGCCACCTGTAAAGAAGAGGATGTGTCACCCATAACTTCCACTGGAATTTCTCTCCGGGCTGAGGAAGGAAAAAAAAGAGTGGGGGCCGGGACAGGAGGGGTATCTCAGGCAGGGAAATGGAAAGCTTCCAGAAGAGCGCCCGGGGCCAGGACCATCCTGGCTGGCCTGCAGGCAGCAAGTTGGCCTGCGTGCTGTCGCTGGTGTGGCTCCACGGCCCAGCCTCCAGGCTTTCAAGCCCTTGTACATATTCAGGTGTTTTACCTGGGAAGGGTGGGAACAGTTCAGTAGCAGCTGGCCTGGGGCTCAGCTCACGTTTACTCACAGAGGCCTCGGCATGGTCCCCCAGCTTTGCAGTGAGGACGCTCCTTGCATGGGGGGACGGGGCTGTTGGTTGTATGGAAGATGATTCCCCACCACTGACCAATTTCAGAATTGTTTACTGCTGGAACAAGTGCCTAGGTAGTGTTTTCCTCTGTATAACTGTTTGTTTTAGGATTTATTTTTTTTGTTTTTTGGTTCAAGTTAGATTTTATTCCTCTTTTATATATTTATAGATATAAGCATGGGAATAATTCATTCATATAAATACATCTGTGTGAATGGAAGAACTTTTTCCTGTTTTATTTTTAAAAATTTTGAAATTTAATTTTGTTTATTTCTTTATGCAGAAGGTTACTATTAGTTATATATTTTATGCATATACATGTATACATGTCCATCCCAATCTCCCAACTCATCCCACCACCACCACCCCATGGCTTCCCCCACTTGGTGTCCATACGTTTGTTCTCTACCTCTGTGTCTCTATTTCTGTCCTGCATACCAGTTCATCTGTACCATTTTTCTAGGTTCCACCTATATGCATTAATATACAATATTTGTTTTTCTCTTTCTGACTTACTTCACTCTGTATGACAGTCTCTAGATCCATCGACTTCTCTACAAATGACCCAGTTTCATTCCTTTTTATGGCTGAGCAATATTCCATTTTATATATGTACCACATCTTTATCCATTCGTCTTTCTGTGGGCATTTAGGTTGCTTCCATTACCTGGCTATTGTAAATTGTGCTGCAATGAACATTGTGGTGAATGTGTCTTTTTGATTTATGGTTTTCTCTGGGTATATGCCCAAAAGTGGGATTGCAGGCTCCTGTGGTAATTCTCTTTTTAGTTATTTAAAGGAACCTCCATACTGTTCTCCATAGTGAGTGTATCAATTTACCTTCCCACCAATAGTGGAAGAGGGTTCCTTTTGTCCACACCATCCCCGGAATTTGTTGTTTGTAGATTTGCTGATGATGCCGATTCTAACAGGTGTGAGGTCATACCTCATTGTCGTTTGGATTTGCATTTCTCTAATAATTAGTGATGTTGAGCAGCTTTTCATGTGGGTCTTGGCCATCTCTGTGACTTCTTTAAAGAAACGTCTATATAGATCTTCTGCCCATTTTTGTACTGGGTTGTTTGTTTTATTAATATTAAGCTGCGTGAGCTGTTTATATATATTGGAGATTAAACCTTTGTCCATTGATTCGTTTGCGAACGTTTTCGCCCATTCTGAGGCTTGCCTTTTTCCATTCCCGTTTTTTTAACCAAAAAAGAAAGAAAGCAAAAGAAGCAGAACACTAATGTGCGTGAAATATGCCTCTTGAAACTGTCGTTTTGAAATATGGACGTCTTTTGAATTTTTGGGTCGGTATATGACCCCAGGATTTGTTTTCAGGGCAGGTGTCATTTACAGGCCTGCAACGATTTTGAATATCCACTGACCATTAGCGCTGGGATTAAAGCTGCTCTTGTGTGAAACGGCCACAAGGTGGCAGCAGTTCTCGCTTACCAAATCTGGTTACTAGGGCCACAGAGCCTCAATGGAAGTCCTGTTCTAGATTGGAATTTAGAATGGAATGTGCCAGGAGAAAGCCCCTCAAGTTTGTCTCACTACTTCTTGTTCGTGTTTTTAATTTAATTTTTTATTTTTTATTACAGCAAGTTTGATGACAACGTTTGGCTTCTTGTAGGTGTGCAAGATGTGGTTCTTTTACACATATACATAGGTCTGTTCTTCCTGGGACCCTTTCCCATGTACGTTATGACAGAATGTTGAGTAGTCTTCTCTTGGTATTCCGTAGGTCTTTGGTGATTATATATTTCACCTGTGTTTGTATATGTCTGTTAACCCCGATATCCTAATGAATCCAATCCTCACACCTTTCCATTGGTGAACCATAAGTTTCTTTAATGAATCTGTGATTGCCCTTCTCCGTGGAAATATCTGCCCTGGTATCAATTTTTAGGTAACACCTATAAGTGATATCCTACGATATGTGTCTTTCACTTTCTGACTTACTACAAGTCACGTGATTACCTCTACACTCATCTACGGTGCTGCAAATGGCATTGTGTCCTTTTTTCCCTTGGCTAATATTCTGTCTTAGCGAGGTCCATTTTCTGCAGTGTGATTCCCTGAGGGCTGAGCATTAGCTGACCTGGGCAGCCTGACCCTGCCGGCAAGCCCTCCGCAGGTGTGCCTGGTTTGAGGTCAATATAAACAGCACTCCAGGCAGCAGTAGCCCCTGCAGCTGTGCCTGGCTCCATATTCTCTGCCCCGTCAGCAGTCTCGGGGCTGTGTTGGTGGGAGGGTGTGAGGGTCCACGGCTTTGTTGGTGGCCCGGTGTGAGTGGGGCTCTGCTGGACTTTCTGCAGGAGTTGCCAGGCTGCCACCTGTAAAGAAGAGGATGTGTCACCCATAACTTCCACTGGAATTTCTCTCCGGGCTGAGGAAGGAAACAAAGGAGTGGGGGCCAGGACAGGAGGGGTGTCTCAGGCAGGGAAATGGAAAGCTTCCAGAAGAGCGCCCCGGGCCGGAACCATCCTGGCTGGCCTGCAGGCAGCAAGTTGGCCTGCGTGCTGTCGCTGGTGTGGCTCCACGGCCCTTCCTCTAGGCTTTCAAGCCCTTGTACATATTCAGGTGTTTTACCTGGGAAGGGTGGGAACAGTTCAGTAGCAGCTGGCCTGGGGCTCAGCTCACGTTTACTCACAGAGGCCTCGGCATGGTCCCCCAGCTTTGCAATGAGGATGCTCCTTGCATTGGGGGGCGGGGCTACTGACTGTATGGGAGATGATTCCCCACGTCTGCCCAATTTCAGAATTGTTTACCGCTGGAGCAAGTGCCTTGGTAGGGTTTTCCTCTGTATAACTGTTTGGTTTAGGTTTTTTTTTCTTTTTTGGTTCAAGTTAGATTTAATTCCTCTTTTATATATTTATAGATATAAGCATGGGAATAATTCATTCATATCAATACATCTGTGTGAATGGAAGAACTTTTTCCTGTTTTATTTTTTAAAATTTTGAAATTTAATTTTATTTATTTCTTTATACAGCAGGTTAGTATTAGTTATATATTTTATGCATATACATGTATATAGGTCCATCCCAATCTCCCAACTCATCCCACCACCACCACCCCATGGCTTCCCTCACTTGGTGTCCATACGTTTGTTCTCTACCTCTGTGTCTCTATTTCTGCCCTGCAAACCAGTTCATCTGTACCATTTTCCTAGGTTCCACCTATATGCATTAATATACAATATTTGTTTTTCTCTTTCTGACTTACTTCACTCTGTATGACAGTCTCTAGATCCATCGACTTCTACAAATGAACCAGTTTCATTCCTTTTTATGGCTGAGTAATATTCCATTTTATATATGTACCACATCTTTATCCATTCGTCTGTCTGTTGGCATTTAGGTTGCTTCCATTACCTGGCTATTGTAAATAGTGCTGCAATGAACATTGTGGTGAATGTGTCTTTTTGATTTAAGGTTTTCTCTGGGTATATGCCCAGAAGTGGGATTGCTGGATCCTAAGGTAATTCTCTTTTGGTTTTTTAAAGGAACTTCCATACTGTTCTCCATAGTGACTGTATCAATTTACCTTCCCACCAATAGTGGAAGAGGGTTCCTTTTGTCCACACCCTCCCCAGAATTTGTTGTTTGTAGATTTTCTGATGATGCCGATTCTAAGAGGTGTGAGGTCATACCTCATTGTCGTTTGGATTTGCATTTCTCTAATAATTAGTGATGTTGAGCAGATTTTCATGTGCGTCTTGGCCATCTCTGTGACATCTTTGAAGAAACGTCTATTTAGATCTTCTGCCCATTTTTGTATTGGGTTGTTTGTTTTATTAATATTAAGCTGCGTGAGCTGTTTATATATATTGGAGATTAAACCTTTGTCCATTGATTCGTTTACGAATGTTTTCGCCCATTCTGAGGGTTGCCTTTTTCCATCCCCGTTTTTTTAACCAAAAAAGAAAGAAAGCAAAAGAAGCAGAACACTAATGTGCGTGAAATATGCCTGTTGAAACAGTCGTTTTGAAATATGGACGTGTTTTGAATTTTTTGGTCGATATATGACCCTAGGATTTGTTTTCAGGGCAGGTGTCATTTACAGACCTGCAACGATTTTCAATATCCACTGACCATTAGCGCTGGGATTAAACCTGCTGTTGTGTGAAATGGCCACAAGGTGGCAGCAGTTCTCGCTTACCAAATCTGGTTACTAGGGCCACAGAGCCTCAATGGAAGTCCTGTTCTAGATTGGAATTTAGAATGGAATGTGCCAGGAGAAAGCCCCTCAAGTTTGTCTCACTACTTCTTGTTCGTGTTTTTAATTTTTTATTTTTTATTACAGCAAGTTTGATGACAACGTTTGGCTTCTTGTAGGTGTGCAAGATGTGGTTCTTTTACACATATACATAGGTCTGTTCTTCCTGGGACCCTTTTCCAATGTACGTTATGACAGAATGTTGAGTAGTCTTCTCTTGGTATTCCGTAGGTCTTTGGTGATTATATATTTCACCTGTGTTTGTATATGTCTGTTAACCCCGATATCCTAATGAATCCAATCCTCACACCTTTCCTTTGGTGAACCATAAGTTTGTTTAATGAATCTGTGACTGCCCTTCTCCGTGGAAATATCTGCCCTGGTATCAATTTTTAGGTAACACCTATAAGTGATATCCTACGATATGTGTCTTTCACTTTCTGACTTACTACAAGTCACGTGATTACCTCTAGACTCATCTACGGTGCTGCAAATGGCATTGTGTCCTTTTTTCCCTTGGCTAATATTCTGTCTTAGCGAGGTCCATTTTCTGCAGTGTGATTCCCTGAGGGCTGAGGATTAGCTGACCTGGGCAGCCTGACCCTGCCGGCAAGCCCTCCCCAGGTGTGCCTGGGTTGAGGTCAATATAAACTGCACTCCAGGCAGCAATAGCCCCTGCAGCTGTGCCTGACTCCATATTCTCTGCCCCGTCAGCAGTCTCGGGGCTGTGCTGGTGGGAGGGTGTGAGGGTCCACGGCTTTGTTGGTGGCCCGGTGTGAGTGGGGCTCTGTTGGACTTTCTGCAGGAGTTGCCAGGCTGCCACCTGTAAAGAAGAGGATGTGTCACCCATAACTTCCACTGGAATTTCTATCCGGGCTGAGGAAGGAAAAAAAGGAGTGGGGGCCGGGACAGGAGGGGTATCTCAGGCAGGGAAATGGAAAGCTTCCAGAAGAGCGCCCGGGGCCAGGACCATCCTGGCTGGCCTGCAGGCAGCAAGTTGGCCTGCGTGCTGTCGCTGGTGTGGCTCCACGGCCCTTCCTCTAGCCTTTCAAACCCTTGTACATATTCAGGTGTTTTACCTGGGAAGGGTGGGAACAGTTCAGTAGCAGCTGGCCTGGGGCTCAGCTCACGTTTACTCACAGAGGCCTCGGCATGGTCCCCCAGCTTTGCAGTGAGGACGCTCCTTGCATGGGGGGACGGTGCTGTTGGTTGTATGGAAGATTATTCCCCACCACTGACCAATTTCAGAATTGTTTACTGCTGGAACAAGTGCCTTGGTAGTGTTTTCCTCTGTATAACTGTTTGGTTTAGGTTTTTTTTTTCTTTCTTGTTTCAAGTTAGATTTTATTCCTCGTTTATGTATTTATAGATATAAGCATGGGAATAATTCATTCATATAAATACATCTGTGTGAATGGAAGAACTTTCTTCTGTTTTATTTTCAAAAATTTTGAAATTTAATTTTATTTATTTCTTTATACAGCAGGTTACTATTAGTTATATATTTTATGCATATACATGTATACAGGTCCATCCCAATCTCCCAACTCATCCCACCACCACCACCCCATGGCTTCCCCCACTTGGTGTCCATACGTTTGTTCTCTACCTCTGTGTCTCTATTTCTGTCCTGCATACCAGTTCATCTGTACCATTTTTCTAGGTTCCACCTATATGCATTAATATACAATATTTGTTTTTCTCTTTCTGACTTACTTCACTCTGTATGACACTCTCTAGATCCATCGACTTCTCTACAAATGACCCAGTTTCATTCCTTTTTATGGCTGAGCAATATTCCATTTTATATATGTACCACATCTTTATCCATTCGTCTTTCTGTGGGCATTTAGGTTGCTTCCATTACCTGGCTATTGTAAATTGTGCTGCAATGAACATTGTGGTGAATGTGTCTTTTTGATTTATGGTTTTCTCTGGGTATATGCCCAAAAGTTGGATTGCAAGCTCCTATGGTAATTCTCTTTTTAGTTATTTAAAGGAACATCCATACTGCTCTCCATAGTGAGTGTATCAATTTACCTTCCCACCAATAGTGGAAGAGGGTTCCTTTTGTCCACACCATCCCCGGAATTTGTTGTTTGTAGATTTGCTGATGCTGCCGATTCTAACAGGTGTGAGGTCATACCTCATTGTCGTTTGGATTTGCATTTCTCTAATAATTAGTGATGTTGAGCAGCTTTTCATGTGCGTCTTGGCCATCTCTGTGACTTCTTTAAAGAAACGTCTATATAGATCTTCTGCCCATTTTTGTACTGGGTTGTTTGTTTTATTAATATTAAGCTGCATGAGCTGTTTATATATATTGGAGATTAAACCTTTGTCCATTGATTCGTTTGCGAACGTTTTCGCCCATTCTGAGGCTTGCCTTTTTCCATTCCCGTTTTTTTAACCAAAAAAGAAAGAAAGCAAAAGAAGCAGAACACTAATGTGCGTGAAATATGCCTCTTGAAACAGTCGTTTTGAAATATGGACGTCTTTTGCATTTTTTGGTCGGTATATGACCCCAGGATTTGTTTTCAGGGCAGGTGTCATTTACAGGCCTGCAACGATTTTGAATATCCACTGACCATTAGCGCTGGGATTAAAGCTGCTGTTGTGTGAAACGGCCACAAGGTGGCAGCAGTTCTCGCTTACCAAATCTGGTTACTAGGGCCACAGAGCCTCAATGGAAGTCCTGTTCTAGATTGGAATTTAGAATGGAATGTGCCAGGAGAAAGCCCCTCAAGTTTGTCTCACTACTTCTTGTTCGTGTTTTTAATTTAATTTTTTATTTTTTATTACAGCAAGTTTGATGACAACGTTTGGCTTCTTGTAGGTGTGCAAGATGTGGTTCTTTTACACATATACATAGGTCTGTTCTTCCTGGGACCCTTTCCCATGTACGTTATGACAGAATGTTGAGTAGTCTTCTCTTGGTATTCCGTAGGTCTTTGGTGATTATATATTTCACCTGTGTTTGTATATGTCTGTTAACCCCGATATCCTAATGAATCCAATCCTCACACCTTTCCATTGGTGAACCATAAGTTTGTTTAATGAATCTGTGACTGCCCTTCTCCGTGGAAATATCTGCCCTGGTATCAATTTTTAGGTAACACCTATAAGTGATATCCTACGATATGTGTCTTTCACTTTCTGACTTACTACAAGTCACGTGATTACCTCTAGACTCATCTACGGTGCTGCAAATGGCATTGTGTCCTTTTTTCCCTTGGCTAATATTCTGTCTTAGCGAGGTCCATTTTCTGCAGTGTGATTCCCTGAGGGCTGAGGATTAGCTGACCTGGGCAGCCTGACCCTGCCGGCAAGCCCTCCCCAGGTGTGCCTGGGTTGAGGTCAATATAAACTGCACTCCAGGCAGCAATAGCCCCTGCAGCTGTGCCTGACTCCATATTCTCTGCCCCGTCAGCAGTCTCGGGGCTGTGCTGGTGGGAGGGTGTGAGGGTCCACGGCTTTTTTGGTGGCCCGGTGTGAGTGGGGCTCTGCTGGACTTTCTGCAGGAGTTGCCAGGCTGCCACCTGTAAAGAAGAGGATGTGTCACCCATAACTTCCACTGGAATTTCTATCCGGGCTGAGGAAGGAAAAAAAGGAGTGGGGGCCGGGACAGGAGGGGTATCTCAGGCAGGGAAATGGAAAGCTTCCAGAAGAGAGCCCGGGGCCAGGACCATCCTGGCTGGCCTGCAGGCAGCAAGTTGGCCTGCGTGCTGTCGCTGGTGTGGCTCCACGGCCCTTCCTCTAGCCTTTCAAGCCCTTGTACATATTCAGGTGTTTTACCTGGGAAGGGTGGGAACAGTTCAGTAGCAGCTGGCCTGGGGCTCAGCTCACGTTTACTCACAGAGGCCTCGGCATGGTCCCCCAGCTTTGCAGTGAGGACGCTCCTTGCATGGGGGGACGGGGCTGTTGGTTGTATGGAAGATGATTCCCCACCACTGACCAATTTCAGAATTGTTTACTGCTGGAACAAGTGCCTTGGTAGTGTTTTCCTCTGTATAACTGTTTGGTTTAGGTTTTTTTTTCTTTCTTGGTTCAAGTTAGATTTTATTCCTCGTTTATGTATTTATAGATATAAGCATGGGAATAATTCATTCATATAAATACATCTGTGTGAATGGAAGAACTTTCTTCTGTTTTATTTTTAAAAATTTTGAAATTTAATTTTATTTATTTCTTTATACAGCAGGTTACTATTAGTTATATATTTTATGCATATACATGAATACAGGTCCATCCCAATCTCCCAACTCATCCCACCACCACCACCCCATGGCTTCCCCCACTTGGTGTCCATACGTTTGTTCTCTACCTCTGTGTCTCTATTTCTGTCCTGCATACCAGTTCATCTGTACCATTTTTCTAGGTTCCACATATATGCATTAATATACAATATTTGTTTTTCTCTTTCTGACTTAGTTCACTCTGTATGACAGTCTCTAGATCCATCGACTTCTCTACAAATGACCCAGTTTCATTCCTTTTTATGGCTGAGAAATATTCCATTTTATATATGTACCACATCTTTATCCATTCGTCTTTCTGTGGGCATTTAGGTTGCTTCCATTACCTGGCTATTGTAAATTGTGCTGCAATGAACATTGTGGTGAATGTGTCTTTTTGATTTATGGTTTACTCTGGGTATATGCCCAAAAGTTGGATTGTAGGCTCCTATGGTAATTCTCTTTTTAGTTATTTAAAGGAACCTCCATACTGCTCTCCATAGTGAGTGTATCAATTTACCTTCCCACCAATAGTGGAAGAGGGTTCCTTTTGTCCACACCATCCCCGGAATTTGTTGTTTGTAGATTTGCTGATGATGCCGATTCTAACAGGTGTGAGGTCATACCTCATTGTCGTTTGGATTTGCATTTCTCTAATAATTAGTGATGTTGAGCAGCTTTTCATGTGCATCTTGGCCATCTCTGTGACTTCTTTAAAGAAACGTCTATATAGATCTTCTGCCCATTTTTGTACTGGGTTGTTTGTTTTATTAATATTAAGCTGCATGAGCTGTTTATATATATTGGAGATTAAACCTTTGTCCATTGATTCGTTTGCGAACGTTTTCGCCCATTCTGAGGCTTGCCTTTTTCCATTCCCGTTTTTTTAACCAAAAAAGAAAGAAAGCAAAAGAAGCAGAACACTAATGTGCGTGAAATATGCCTCTTGAAACAGTCGTTTTGAAATATGGACGTCTTTTGCATCTTTTGGTCGGTATATGACCCCAGGATTTGTTTTCAGGGCAGGTGTCATTTACAGGCCTGCAACGATTTTGAATATCCACTGACCATTAGCGCTGGGATTAAAGCTGCTGTTGTGTGAAACGGCCACAAGGTGGCAGCAGTTCTCGCTTACCAAATCTGGTTATTAGGGCCACAGAGCCTCAATGGAAGTCCTGTTCTAGATTGGAATTTAGAATGGAATGTGCCAGGAGAAAGCCCCTCAAGTTTGTCTCACTACTTCTTGTTCGTGTTTTTAATTTAATTTTTTATTTTTTATTACAGCAAGTTTGATGACAACGTTTGGCTTGTTGTAGGTGTGCAAGATGTGGTTCTTTTACACATATACATAGGTCTGTTCTTCCTGGGACCCTTTTCCCATGTACGTTATGACAGAATGTTGAGTAGTCTTCTCTTGGTATTCCGTAGGTCTTTGGTGATTATATATTTCACCTGTGTTTGTATATGTCTGTTAACCCCGATATCCTAATGAATCCAATCCTCACACCTTTCCATTGGTGAACCATCAGTTTGTTTAATGAATCTGTGACTGCCCTTCTCCGTGGAAATATCTGCCCTGGTATCAATTTTTAGGTAACACCTATAAGTGATATCCTACGATATGTGTCTTTCACTTTCTGACTTACTACAAGTCACGTGATTACCTCTAGACTCATCTACGGTGCTGCAAATGGCATTGTGTCCTTTTTTCCCTTGGCTAATATTCTGTCTTAGCGAGGTCCATTTTCTGCAGTGTGATTCCCTGAGGGCTGAGGATTAGCTGACCTGGGCAGCCTGACCCTGCCGGCAAGCCCTCCCCAGGTGTGCCTGGGTTGAGGTCAATATAAACTGCACTCCAGGCAGCAATAGCCCCTGCAGCTGTGCCTGACTCCATATTCTCTGCCCCGTCAGCAGTCTCGGGGCTGTGCTGGTGGGAGGGTGTGAGGGTCCACGGCTTTGTTGGTGGCCCGGTGTGAGTGGGGCTCTGTTGGACTTTCTGCAGGAGTTGCCAGGCTGCCACCTGTAAAGAAGAGGATGTGTCACCCATAACTTCCAATGGAATTTCTATCCGGGCTGAGGAAGGAAAAAAAGGAGTGGGGGCCGGGACAGGAGGGGTATCTCAGGCAGGGAAATGGAAAGCTTCCAGAAGAGCGCCCGGGGCCAGGACCATCCTGGCTGGCCTGCAGGCAGCAAGTTGGCCTGCGTGCTGTCGCTGGTGTGGCTCCACGGCCCTTCCTCTAGCCTTTCAAACCCTTGTACATATTCAGGTGTTTTACCTGGGAAGGGTGGGAACAGTTCAGTAGCAGCTGGCCTGGGGCTCAGCTCACGTTTACTCACAGAGGCCTCGGCATGGTCCCCCAGCTTTGCAGTGAGGACGCTCCTTGCATGGGGGGACGGTGCTGTTGGTTGTATGGAAGATTATTCCCCACCACTGACCAATTTCAGAATTGTTTACTGCTGGAACAAGTGCCTTGGTAGTGTTTTCCTCTGTATAACTGTTTGGTTTAGGTTTTTTTTTTCTTTCTTGGTTCAAGTTAGATTTTATTCCTCGTTTATGTATTTATAGATATAAGCATGGGAATAATTCATTCATATAAATACATCTGTGTGAATGGAAGAACTTTCTTCTGTTTTATTTTCAAAAATTTTGAAATTTAATTTTATTTATTTCTTTATACAGCAGGTTACTATTAGTTATATATTTTATGCATATACATGTATACAGGTCCATCCCAATCTCCCAACTCATCCCACCACCACCACCCCATGGCTTCCCCCACTTGGTGTCCATACGTTTGTTCTCTACCTCTGTGTCTCTATTTCTGTCCTGCATACCAGTTCATCTGTACCATTTTTCTAGGTTCCACCTATATGCATTAATATACAATATTTGTTTTTCTCTTTCTTTCTTACTTCACTCTGTATGACACTCTCTAGATCCATCGACTTCTCTACAAATGACCCAGTTTCATTCCTTTTTATGGCTGAGCAATATTCCATTTTATATATGTACCACATCTTTATCCATTCGTCTTTCTGTGGGCATTTAGGTTGCTTCCATTACCTGGCTATTGTAAATTGTGCTGCAATGAACATTGTGGTGAATGTGTCTTTTTGATTTATGGTTTTCTCTGGGTATATGCCCAAAAGTTGGATTGCAAGCTCCTATGGTAATTCTCTTTTTAGTTATTTAAAGGAACATCCATACTGCTCTCCATAGTGAGTGTATCAATTTACCTTCCCACCAATAGTGGAAGAGGGTTCCTTTTGTCCACACCATCCCCGGAATTTGTTGTTTGTAGATTTGCTGATGCTGCCGATTCTAACAGGTGTGAGGTCATACCTCATTGTCGTTTGGATTTGCATTTCTCTAATAATTAGTGATGTTGAGCAGCTTTTCATGTGCGTCTTGGCCATCTCTGTGACTTCTTTAAAGAAACGTCTATATAGATCTTCTGCCCATTTTTGTACTGGGTTGTTTGTTTTATTAATATTAAGCTGCATGAGCTGTTTATATATATTGGAGATTAAACCTTTGTCCATTGATTCGTTTGCGAACGTTTTCGCCCATTCTGAGGCTTGCCTTTTTCCATTCCCGTTTTTTTAACCAAAAAAGAAAGAAAGCAAAAGAAGCAGAACACTAATGTGCGTGAAATATGCCTCTTGAAACAGTCGTTTTGAAATATGGACGTCTTTTGCATTTTTTGGTCGGTATATGACCCCAGGATTTGTTTTCAGGGCAGGTGTCATTTACAGGCCTGCAACGATTTTGAATATCCACTGACCATTAGCGCTGGGATTAAAGCTGCTGTTGTGTGAAACGGCCACAAGGTGGCAGCAGTTCTCGCTTACCAAATCTGGTTACTAGGGCCACAGAGCCTCAATGGAAGTCCTGTTCTAGATTGGAATTTAGAATGGAATGTGCCAGGAGAAAGCCCCTCAAGTTTGTCTCACTACTTCTTGTTCGTGTTTTTAATTTAATTTTTTATTTTTTATTACAGCAAGTTTGATGACAACGTTTGGCTTCTTGTAGGTGTGCAAGATGTGGTTCTTTTACACATATACATAGGTCTGTTCTTCCTGGGACCCTTTTCCCATGTACGTTATGACAGAATGTTGAGTAGTCTTCTCTTGGTATTCCGTAGGTCTTTGGTGATTATATATTTCACCTGTGTTTGTATATGTCTGTTAACCCCGATATCCTAATGAATCCAATCCTCACACCTTTCCATTGGTGAACCATCAGTTTGTTTAATGAATCTGTGACTGCCCTTCTCCGTGGAAATATCTGCCCTGGTATCAATTTTTAGGTAACACCTATAAGTGATATCCTACGATATGTGTCTTTCACTTTCTGACTTACTACAAGTCACGTGATTACCTCTAGACTCATCTACGGTGCTGCAAATGGCATTGTGTCCTTTTTTCCCTTGGCTAATATTCTGTCTTAGCGAGGTCCATTTTCTGCAGTGTGATTCCCTGAGGGCTGAGGATTAGCTGACCTGGGCAGCCTGACCCTGCCGGCAAGCCCTCCCCAGGTGTGCCTGGGTTGAGGTCAATATAAACTGCACTCCAGGCAGCAATAGCCCCTGCAGCTGTGCCTGACTCCATATTCTCTGCCCCGTCAGCAGTCTCGGGGCTGTGCTGGTGGGAGGGTGTGAGGGTCCACGGCTTTTTTGGTGGCCCGGTGTGAGTGGGGCTCTGCTGGACTTTCTGCAGGAGTTGCCAGGCTGCCACCTGTAAAGAAGAGGATGTGTCACCCATAACTTCCACTGGAATTTCTATCCGGGCTGAGGAAGGAAAAAAAGGAGTGGGGGCCGGGACAGGAGGGGTATCTCAGGCAGGGAAATGGAAAGCTTCCAGAAGAGAGCCCGGGGCCAGGACCATCCTGGCTGGCCTGCAGGCAGCAAGTTGGCCTGCGTGCTGTCGCTGGTGTGGCTCCACGGCCCTTCCTCTAGGCTTTCAAGCCCTTGTACATATTCAGGTGTTTTACCTGGGAAGGGTGGGAACAGTTCAGTAGCAGCTGGCCTGGGGCTCAGCTCACGTTTACTCACAGAGGCCTTGGCATGGTCCCCCAGCTTTGCAGTGAGGACGCTCCTTGCATGGGGGGACGGGGCTGTTGGTTGTATGGAAGATGATTCCCCACCACTGACCAATTTCAGAATTGTTTACTGCTGGAACAAGTGCCTTGGTAGTGTTTTCCTCTGTATAACTGTTTGGTTTAGGTTTTTTTTTCTTTCTTGGTTCAAGTTAGATTTTATTCCTCGTTTATGTATTTATAGATATAAGCATGGGAATAATTCATTCATATAAATACATCTGTGTGAATGGAAGAACTTTCTTCTGTTTTATTTTTAAAAATTTTGAAATTTAATTTTATTTATTTCTTTATACAGCAGGTTACTATTAGTTATATATTTTATGCATATACATGAATACAGGTCCATCCCAATCTCCCAACTCATCCCACCACCACCACCCCATGGCTTCCCCCACTTGGTGTCCATACGTTTGTTCTCTACCTCTGTGTCTCTATTTCTGTCCTGCATACCAGTTCATCTGTACCATTTTTCTAGGTTCCACATATATGCATTAATATACAATATTTGTTTTTCTCTTTCTGACTTAGTTCACTCTGTATGACAGTCTCTAGATCCATCGACTTCTCTACAAATGACCCAGTTTCATTCCTTTTTATGGCTGAGAAATATTCCATTTTATATATGTACCACATCTTTATCCATTCGTCTTTCTGTGGGCATTTAGGTTGCTTCCATTACCTGGCTATTGTAAATTGTGCTGCAATGAACATTGTGGTGAATGTGTCTTTTTGATTTATGGTTTTCTCTGGGTATATGCCCAAAAGTTGGATTGTAGGCTCCTATGGTAATTCTCTTTTTAGTTATTTAAAGGAACCTCCATACTGCTCTCCATAGTGAGTGTATCAATTTACCTTTCCACCAATAGTGGAAGAGGGTTCCTTTTGTCCACACCATCCCCGGAATTTGTTGTTTGTAGATTTGCTGATGATGCCGATTCTAACAGGTGTGAGGTCATACCTCATTGTCGTTTGGATTTGCATTTCTCTAATAATTAGTGATGTTGAGCAGCTTTTCATGTGCATCTTGGCCATCTCTGTGACTTCTTTAAAGAAACGTCTATATAGATCTTCTGCCCATTTTTGTACTGGGTTGTTTGTTTTATTAATATTAAGCTGCATGAGCTGTTTATATATATTGGAGATTAAACCTTTGTCCATTGATTCGTTTGCGAACGTTTTCGCCCATTCTGAGGCTTGCCTTTTTCCATTCCCGTTTTTTTAACCAAAAAAGAAAGAAAGCAAAAGAAGCAGAACACTAATGTGCGTGAAATATGCCTCTTGAAACAGTCGTTTTGAAATATGGACGTCTTTTGCATCTTTTGGTCGGTATATGACCCCAGGATTTGTTTTCAGGGCAGGTGTCATTTACAGGCCTGCAACGATTTTGAATATCCACTGACCATTAGCGCTGGGATTAAAGCTGCTGTTGTGTGAAACGGCCACAAGGTGGCAGCAGTTCTCGCTTACCAAATCTGGTTATTAGGGCCACAGAGCCTCAATGGAAGTCCTGTTCTAGATTGGAATTTAGAATGGAATGTGCCAGGAGAAAGCCCCTCAAGTTTGTCTCACTACTTCTTGTTCGTGTTTTTAATTTAATTTTTTATTTTTTATTACAGCAAGTTTGATGACAACGTTTGGCTTCTTGTAGGTGTGCAAGATGTGGTTCTTTTACACATATACATAGGTCTGTTCTTCCTGGGACCCTTTTCCCATGTACGTTATGACAGAATGTTGAGTAGTCTTCTCTTGGTATTCCGTAGGTCTTTGGTGATTATATATTTCACCTGTGTTTGTATATGTCTGTTAACCCCGATATCCTAATGAATCCAATCCTCACACCTTTCCATTGGTGAACCATAAGTTTGTTTAATGAATCTGTGACTGCCCTTCTCCGTGGAAATATCTGCCCTGGTATCAATTTTTAGGTAACACCTATAAGTGATATCCTACGATATGTGTCTTTCACTTTCTGACTTACTACAAGTCACGTGATTACCTCTAGACTCATCTACGGTGCTGCAAATGGCATTGTGTCCTTTTTTCCCTTGGCTAATATTCTGTCTTAGCGAGGTCCATTTTCTGCAGTGTGATTCCCTGAGGGCTGAGGATTAGCTGACCTGGGCAGCCTGACCCTGCCGGCAAGCCCTCCCCAGGTGTGCCTGGGTTGAGGTCAATATAAACTGCACTCCAGGCAGCAATAGCCCCTGCAGCTGTGCCTGACTCCATATTCTCTGCCCCGTCAGCAGTCTCGGGGCTGTGCTGGTGGGAGGGTGTGAGGGTCCACGGCTTTTTTGGTGGCCCGGTGTGAGTGGGGCTCTGCTGGACTTTCTGCAGGAGTTGCCAGGCTGCCACCTGTAAAGAAGAGGATGTGTCACCCATAACTTCCACTGGAATTTCTATCCGGGCTGAGGAAGGAAAAAAAGGAGTGGGGGCCGGGACAGGAGGGGTATCTCAGGCAGGGAAATGGAAAGCTTCCAGAAGAGAGCCCGGGGCCAGGACCATCCTGGCTGGCCTGCAGGCAGCAAGTTGGCCTGCGTGCTGTCGCTGGTGTGGCTCCACGGCCCTTCCTCTAGGCTTTCAAGCCCTTGTACATATTCAGGTGTTTTACCTGGGAAGGGTGGGAACAGTTCAGTAGCAGCTGGCCTGGGGCTCAGCTCACGTTTACTCACAGAGGCCTCGGCATGGTCCCCCAGCTTTGCAGTGAGGACGCTCCTTGCATGGGGGGACGGTGCTGTTGGTTGTATGGAAGATTATTCCCCACCACTGACCAATTTCAGAATTGTTTACTGCTGGAACAAGTGCCTTGGTAGTGTTTTCCTCTGTATAACTGTTTGGTTTAGGTTTTTTTTTTCTTTCTTGGTTCAAGTTAGATTTTATTCCTCGTTTATGTATTTATAGATATAAGCATGGGAATAATTCATTCATATAAATACATCTGTGTGAATGGAAGAACTTTCTTCTGTTTTATTTTCAAAAATTTTGAAATTTAATTTTATTTATTTCTTTATACAGCAGGTTACTATTAGTTATATATTTTATGCATATACATGTATACAGGTCCATCCCAATCTCCCAACTCATCCCACCACCACCACCCCATGGCTTCCCCCACTTGGTGTCCATACGTTTGTTCTCTACCTCTGTGTCTCTATTTCTGTCCTGCATACCAGTTCATCTGTACCATTTTTCTAGGTTCCACCTATATGCATTAATATACAATATTTGTTTTTCTCTTTCTGACTTACTTCACTCTGTATGACAGTCTCTAGATCCATCGACTTCTCTACAAATGACCCAGTTTCATTCCTTTTTATGGCTGAGCAATATTCCATTTTATATATGTACCACATCTTTATCCATTCGTCTTTCTGTGGGCATTTAGGTTGCTTCCATTACCTGGCTATTGTAAATTGTGCTGCAATGAACATTGTGGTGAATGTGTCTTTTTGATTTATGGTTTTCTCTGGGTATATGCCCAAAAGTTGGATTGCAAGCTCCTATGGTAATTCTCTTTTTAGTTATTTAAAGGAACATCCATACTGCTCTCCATAGTGAGTGTATCAATTTACCTTCCCACCAATAGTGGAAGAGGGTTCCTTTTGTCCACACCATCCCCGGAATTTGTTGTTTGTAGGTTTTCTGATGATGCCGATTCTAACAGGTGTGAGGTCATACCTCATTGTCGTTTGGATTTGCATTTCTCTAATAATTAGTGATGTTGAGCAGCTTTTCATGTGCATCTTGGCCATCTCTGTGACTTCTTTAAAGAAACGTCTATATAGATCTTCTGCCCATTTTTGTACTGGGTTGTTTGTTTTATTAATATTAAGCTGCGTGAGCTGTTTATATATATATTGGAGATTAAACCTTTGTCCATTGATTCGTTTGTGAACGTTTTCGCCCATTCTGAGGCTTGCCTTTTTCCATTCCCGTTTTTTTAACCAAAAAAGAAAGAAAGCAAAAGAAGCAGAACACTAATGTGCGTGAAATATGCCTCTTGAAACAGTCGTTTTGAAATATGGACGTCTTTTGAATTTTTTGGTCGGTATATGACCCCAGGATTTGTTTTCAGGGCAGGTGTCATTTACAGGCCTGCAACGATTTTGAATATCCACTGACCATTAGCGCTGGGATTAAAGCTGCTGTTGTGTGAAACGGCCACAAGGTGGCAGCAGTTCTCGCTTACCAAATCTGGTTACTAGGGCCACAGAGGCTCAATGGAAGTCCTGTTCTAGATTGGAATTTAGAATGGAATGTGCCAGGAGAAAGCCCCTCAAGTTTGTCTCACTACTTCTTGTTCGTGTTTTTAATTTAATTTTTTATTTTTTATTACAGCAAGTTTGATGACAACGTTTGGCTTCTTGTAGGTGTGCAAGATGTGGTTCTTTTACACATATACATAGGTCTGTTCTTCCTGGGACCCTTTTCCCATGTACGTTATGACAGAATGTTGAGTAGTCTTCTCTTGGTATTCCGTAGGTCTTTGGTGATTATATATTTCACCTGTGTTTGTATATGTCTGTTAACCCCGATATCCTAATGAATCCAATCCTCACACCTTTCCATTGGTGAACCATAAGTTTGTTTAATGAATCTGTGACTGCCCTTCTCCGTGGAAATATCTGCCCTGGTATCAATTTTTAGGTAACACCTATAAGTGATATCCTACGATATGTGTCTTTCACTTTCTGACTTACTACAAGTCACGTGATTACCTCTAGACTCATCTACGGTGCTGCAAATGGCATTGTGTCCTTTTTTCCCTTGGCTAATATTCTGTCTTAGCGAGGTCCATTTTCTGCAGTGTGATTCCCTGAGGGCTGAGGATTAGCTGACCTGGGCAGCCTGACCCTGCCGGCAAGCCCTCCCCAGGTGTGCCTGGGTTGAGGTCAATATAAACTGCACTCCAGGCAGCAATAGCCCCTGCAGCTGTGCCTGACTCCATATTCTCTGCCCCGTCAGCAGTCTCGGGGCTGTGCTGGTGGGAGGGTGTGAGGGTCCACGGCTTTGTTGGTGGCCCGGTGTGAGTGGGGCTCTGCTGGACTTTCTGCAGGAGTTGCCAGGCTGCCACCTGTAAAGAAGAGGATGTGTCACCCATAACTTCCACTGGAATTTCTCTCCGGGCTGAGGAAGGAAACAAAGGAGTGGGGGCCGGGACAGGAGGGGTATCTCAGGCAGGGAAATGGAAAGCTTCCAGAAGAGCGCCCGGGGCCAGGAGCATCCTGGCTGGCCTGCAGGCAGCAAGTTGGCCTGCGTGCTGTCGCTGGTGTGGCTCCACGGCCCTTCCTCTAGGCTTTCAAGCCCTTGTACATATTCAGGTGTTTTACATGGGAAGGGTGGGAACAGTTCAGTAGCAGCTGGCCTGGGGCTCAGCTCACGTTTACTCACAGAGGCCTCGGCATGGTCCCCCAGCTTTGCAGTGAGGACGCTCCTTGCATGGGGGGACGGGGCTGTTGGTTGTATGGAAGATGATTCCCCACCACTGACCAATTTCAGAATTGTTTACTGCTGGAACAAGTGCCTTGGTAGTGTTTTCCTCTGTATAACTGTTTGGTTTAGGTTTTTTTTTTCTTTCTTGGTTCAAGTTAGATTTTATTCCTCGTTTATGTATTTATAGATATAAGCATGGGAATAATTCATTCATATAAATACATCTGTGTGAATGGAAGAACTTTCTTCTGTTTTATTTTCAAAAATTTTGAAATTTAATTTTATTTATTTCTTTATACAGCAGGTTACTATTAGTTATATATTTTATGCATATACATGTATACAGGTCCATCCCAATCTCCCAACTCATCCCACCACCACAACCCCATGGCTTCCCACACTTGGTGTCCATACGTTTGTTCTCTACCTCTGTGTCTCTATTTCTGTCCTGCATACCAGTTCATCTGTACCATTTTTCTAGGTTCCACCTATATGCATTAATATACAATATTTGTTTTTCTCTTTCTGACTTAGTTCACTCTGTATGACAGGCTCTAGATCCATCGACTTCTCTACAAATGACCCAGTTTCATTCCTTTTTATGGCTGAGCAATATTCCATTTTATATATGTACCACATCTTTATCCATTCGTCTTTCTGTGGGCATTTAGGTTGCTTCCATTACCTGGCTATTGTAAATTGTGCTGCAATGAACATTGTGGTGAATGTGTCTTTTTGATTTATGGTTTTCTCTGGGTATATGCCCAAAAGTTGGATTGCAGGCTCCTATGGTAATTCTCTTTTTAGTTATTTAAAGGAACCTCCATACTGCTCTCCATAGTGAGTGTATCAATTTACCTTCCCACCAATAGTGGAAGAGGGTTCCTTTTGTCCACACCATCCCCGGAATTTGTTGTTTGTAGATTTGCTGATGATGCCGATTCTAAGAGGTGTGAGGTCATACCTCATTGTCGTTTGGATTTGCATTTCTCTAATAATTAGTGATGTTGAGCAGCTTTTCATGTGCATCTTGGCCATCTCTGTGACTTCTTTAAAGAAACGTCTATATAGATCTTCTGCCCATTTTTGTACTGGGTTGTTTGTTTTATTAATATTAAGCTGCGTGAGCTGTTTATATATATTGGAGATTAAACCTTTGTCCATTGATTCGTTTGCGAACGTTTTCGCCCATTCTGAGGCTTGCCTTTTTCCATTCCCGTTTTTTTAACCAAAAAAGAAAGAAAGCAAAAGAAGCAGAACACTAATGTGCGTGAAATATGCCTCTTGAAACAGTCGTTTTGAAATATGGACGTCTTTTGCATCTTTTGGTCGGTATATGACCCCAGGATTTGTTTTCAGGGCAGGTGTCATTTACAGGCCTGCAACGATTTTGAATATCCACTGACCATTAGCGCTGGGATTAAAGCTGCTGTTGTGTGAAACGGCCACAAGGTGGCAGCAGTTCTCGCTTACCAAATCTGGTTACTAGGGCCACAGAGCCTCAATGGAAGTCCTGTTCTAGATTGGAATTTAGAATGGAATGTGCCAGGAGAAAGCCCCTCAAGTTTGTCTCACTACTTCTTGTTCGTGTTTTTAATTTAATTTTTTATTTTTTATTACAGCAAGTTTGATGACAACGTTTGGCTTCTTGTAGGTGTGCAAGATGTGGTTCTTTTACACATATACATAGGTCTGTTCTTCCTGGGACCCTTTTCCCATGTACGTTATGACAGAATGTTGAGTAGTCTTCTCTTGGTATTCCGTAGGTCTTTGGTGATTATATATTTCACCTGTGTTTGTATATGTCTGTTAACCCCGATATCCTAATGAATCCAATCCTCACACCTTTCCATTGGTGAAACATAAGTTTGTTTAATGAATCTGTGACTGCCCTTCTCCGTGGAAATATCTGCCCTGGTATCAATTTTTAGGTAACACCTATAAGTGATATCCTATGATATGTGTCTTTCACTTTCTGACTTACTACAAGTCACGTGATTACCTCTAGACTCATCTACGTTGCTGCAAATGGCATTGTGTCCTTTTTTCCCTTGGCTAATATTCTGTCTTAGCGAGGTCCTTTTTTGCAATGTGATTCCCTGAGGGCTGAGGATTAGCTGACCTGGGCAGCCTGACCCTGCCGGCAAGCCCTCCCCAGGTGTGCCTGGGTTGAGGTCAATATAAACAGCACTCCAGGCAGCAATAGCCCCTGCAGTTGTGCCTGACTCCATATTCTCTGCCCCGTCAGCAGTCTTGGGGCTGTCCTGGTGGGAGGGTGTGAGGGTCCACGGCTTTGTTGGTGGCCCGGTGTGAGTGGGGCTCTGCTGGATTTTCTGCAGGAGTTGCCAGGCTGCCACCTGTAAAGAAGAGGATGTGTCACCCATAACTTCCACTGGAATTTCTCTCCGGGTTGAGGAAGGAAAAAAAGGAGTGGGGGCCGGGACAGGAGGGGTATCTCAGGCAGGGAAATGGAAAGCTTCCAGAAGAGCGCCCGGGGCCAGGACCATCCTGGCTGGCCTGCAGGCAGCAAGTTGGCCTGCGTGCTGTCGCTGGTGTGGCTCCACGGCCCTTCCTCCAGGCTTTCAAGCCCTTGTACATATTCAGGTGTTTTACCTGGGAAGGGTGGGAACAGTTCAGTAGCAGCTGGCCTGGGGCTCAGCTCACGTTTACTCACAGAGGCCTCGGCATGGTCCCCCAGCTTTGCAGTGAGGACGCTCCTTGCATGGGGGGACGGGGCTGTTGTTTGTAAGGAAGATGATTCCCCACCACTGACCAATTTCAGAATTGTTTACTGCTGGAACAAGTGCCTAGGTAGTGTTTTCCTCTGTATAACTGTTTGGTTTAGGATTTATTTTTTTGTTTTTTGGTTCAAGTTAGATTTTATTCCTCGTTTATGTATTTATAGATATAAGCATGGGAATAATTCATTCATATAAATACATCTGTGTGAATGGAAGAACTTTCTTCTGTTTTATTTTTAAAAATTTTGAAATTTAATTTTGTTTATTTCTTTATGCAGCAGGTTACTATTAGTTATATATTTTATGCATATACATGTATACATTTCCATCCCAATCTCCCAACTCATCCCACAACCACCACCCCATGGCTTCCCCCACTTGGTGTCCATACGTTTGTTCTCTACCTCTGTGTCTCTATTTCTGTCCTGCATACCAGTTCATCTGTACCATTTTTCTAGGTTCCACCTATATGCATTAATATACAATATTTGTTTTTCTCTTTCTGACTTACTTCACTCTGTATGACAGTCTCTAGATCCATCGACTTCTCTACAAATGACCCAGTTTCATTCCTTTTTATGGCTGAGCAATATTCCATTTTATATATGTACCACATCTTTATCCATTCGTCTTTCTGTGGGCATTTAGGTTGCTTCCATTACCTGGCTATTGTAAATTGTGCTGCAATGAACATTGTGGTGAATGTGTCTTTTTGATTTATGGTTTTCTCTGGGTATATGCCCACAAGTGGGATTGCAGGCTCCTATGGTAATTCTCTTTTTAGTTATTTAAAGGAACATCCATACTGTTCTCCATAGTGAGTGTATCAATTTACCTTCCGACCAATAGTGTAAGAGGGTTCCTTTTGTCCACACCATCCCCGGAATTTGTTGTTTGTAGATTTGCTGATGATGCCGATTCTAACAGGTGTGAGGTCATACCTCATTGTCGTTTGGATTTGCATTTCTCTAGTAATTAGTGATGTTGAGCAGCTTTTCATGTGCGTCTTGGCCATCTCTGTGACATCTTTGAAGAAACGTCTATATAGATCTTCTGCCCATTTTTGTATTGGGTTGTTTGTTTTATTAATATTAAGCTGCGTGAGCTGTTTATATATATTGGAGATTAAACCTTTGTCCATTGATTCGTTTGCGAATGTTTTCGCCCATTCTGAGGGTTGCCTTTTTCCATCCCCGTTTTTTTAACCAAAAAAGAAAGAAAGCAAAAGAAGCAGAACACTAATGTGCGTGAAATATGCCTCTTGAAACTGTCGTTTTGAAATATGGACGTCTTTTGAATTTTTTGGTCGATATATGACCCTAGGATTTGTTTTCAGGGCAGGTGTCATTTACAGGCCTGCAACGATTTTGAATATCCACTGACCATTAGCGCTGGGATTAAAGCTGCTGTTGTGTGAAACGGCCACAAGGTGGCAGCAGTTCTCGCTTACCAAATCTGGTTACTAGGGCCACAGAGCCTCAATGGAAGTCCTGTTCTAGATTGGAATTTAGAATGGAATGTGCCAGGAGAAAGCCCCTCAAGTTTGTCTCACTACTTCTTGTTCGTGTTTTTAATTTAATTTTTTATTTTTTATTACAGCAAGTTTGATGACAACGTTTGGCTTGTTGTAGGTGTGCAAGATGTGGTTCTTTTACACATATACATAGGTCTGTTCTTCCTGGGACCCTTTTCCCATGTACGTTATGACAGAATGTTGAGTAGTCTTCTCTTGGTATTCCGTAGGTCTTTGGTGATTATATATTTCACCTGTGTTTGTATATGTCTGTTAACCCCGATATCCTAATGAATCCAATCCTCACACCTTTCCATTGGTGAACCATAAGTTTGTTTAATGAATCTGTGATTGCCCTTCTCCGTGAAAATATCTGCCCTGGTACCAATTTTTAGGTAACACCTATAAGTGATATCCTACGATATGTGTCTTTCACTTTCTGACTTACTACAAGTCACGTGATTACCTCTAGACTCATCTACCGTGCTGCAAATGGCATTGTGTCCTTTTTTCCCTTGGCTAATATTCTGTCTTAGCGAGGTCCATTTTCCGCAGTGTGATTCCCTGAGGGCTGAGGATTAGCTGACCTGGGCAGCCTGACCCTGCCGGCAAGCCCTCCCCAGGTGTGCCTGGGTTGAGGTCAATATAAACTGCACTCCAGGCAGCAATAGCCCCTGCAGCTGTGCCTGACTCCATATTCTCTGCCCCGTCAGCAGTCTCGGGGCTGTGCTGGTGGGAGGGTGTGAGGGTCCACGGCTTTGTTGGTGGCCCGGTGTGAGTGGGGCTCTGCTGGACTTTCTGCAGGAGTTGCCAGGCTGCCACCTGTAAAGAAGAGGATGTGTCACCCATAACTTCCACTGGAATTTCTCTCCGGGCTGATGAAGGAAAATAAGGAGTGGGGGCCGGGACAGGAGGGGTATCTCAGGCAGGGAAATGGAAAGCTTCCAGAAGAGCGCCCGGGGCCAGGACCATCCTGGCTGGCCTGCAGGCAGCAAGTTGGCCTGCGTGCTGTCGCTGGTGTGGCTCCACGGCCCTTCCTCCAGGCTTTCAAGCCCCTGTACATATTCAGGTGTTTTACCTGGGAAGGGTGGGAACAGTTCAGTAGCAGCTGGCCTGGGGCTCAGCTCACGTTTACTCACAGAGGCCTCGGCATGGTCCCCCAGCTTTGCAGTGAGGACGCTCCTTGCATGGGGGGACGGGGCTGTTGGTTGTATGGAAGATGATTCCCCACCACTGACCAATTTCAGAATTGTTTACTGCTGGAACAAGTGCCTAGGTAGTGTTTTCCTCTGTATAACTGTTTGGTTTAGGATTTATTTTTTTGTTTTTTGGTTCAAGTTAGATTTTATTCCTCTTTTATATATTTATAGATATAAGCATGGGAATAATTCATTCATATCAATACATCTGTGTGAATGGAAGAACTTTTTCCTGTTTTATTTTTAAAAATTTTGAAATTTAATTTTGTTTATTTCTTTATGCAGCAGGTTACTATTAGTTATATATTTTATGCATATACATGTATACAGGTCCATCCCAATCTCCCAACTCATCCCACCACCACCACCCCATGGCTTCCCCCACTTGGTGTCCATACGTTTGTTCTCTACCTCTGTGTCTCTATTTCTGTCCTGCATACCAGTTCATCTGTACCATTTTTCTAGGTTCCACCTATATGCATTAATATACAATATTTGTTTTTCTCTTTCTGACTTACTTCACTCTGTATGACAGTCTCTAGATCCATCGACTTCTCTACAAATGACCCAGTTTCATTCCTTTTTATGGCTGAGCAATATTCCATTTTATATATGTACCACATCTTTATCCATTCGTCTTTCTGTGGGCATTTAGGTTGCTTCCATTACCTGGCTATTGTAAATTGTGCTGCAATGAACATTGTGGTGAATGTGTCTTTTTGATTTATGGTTTTCTCTGGGTATATGCCCAAAAGTGGGATTGCAGGCTCCTATGGTAATTCTCTTTTTAGTTATTTAAAGGAACATCCATACTGTTCTCCATAGTGAGTGTATCAATTTACCTTCCCACCAATCGTGGAAGAGGGTTCCTTTTGTCCACACCATCCCCGGAATTTGTTGTTTGTAGATTTGCTGATGATGCCGATTCTAACAGGTGTGAGGTCATACCTCATTGTCGTTTGGATTTGCATTTCTCTAATAATTAGTGATGTTGAGCAGCTTTTCATGTGCGTCTTGGCCATCTCTGTGACTTCTTTAAAGAAACGTCTATATAGATCTTCTGCCCATTTTTGTACTGGGTTGTTTGTTTTATTAATATTAAGCTGCGTGGGCTGTTTATATATATTGGAGATTAAACCTTTGTCCATTGATTCGTTTGCGAACGTTTTCGCCCATTCTGAGGCTTGCCTTTTTCCATTCCCGTTTTTTTAACCAAAAAAGAAAGAAAGCAAAAGAAGCAGAACACTAATGTGCGTGAAATATGCCTCTTGAAACAGTCGTTTTGAAATATGGACGTCTTTTGCATTTTTTGGTCGGTATATGACCCCAGGATTTGTTTTCAGGGCAGGTGTCATTTACAGGCCTGCAACGATTTTGAATATCCACTGACCATTAGCGCTGGGATTAAAGCTGCTGTTGTGTGAAACGGCCACAAGGTGGCAGCAGTTCTCGCTTACCAAATCTGGTTACTAGGGCCACAGAGCCTCAATGGAAGTCCTGTTCTAGATTGGAATTTAGAATGAAATGTGCCAGGAGAAAGCCCCTCAAGTTTGTCTCACTACTTCTTGTTCGTGTTTTTAATTTAATTTTTTATTTTTTATTACAGCAAGTTTGATGACAACCTTTGGCTTCTTGTAGGTGTGCAAGATGTGGTTCTTTTACACATATACATAGGTCTGTTCTTCCTGGGACCCTTTTCCCATGTACGTTATGACAGAATGTTGAGTAGTCTTCTCTTGGTATTCCGTAGGTCTTTGGTGATTATATATTTCACCTGTGTTTGTATATGTCTGTTAACCCCGATATCCTAATGAATCCAATCCTCACACCTTTCCATTGGTGAACCATAAGTTTGTTTAATGAATCTGTGATTGCCCTTCTCCGTGGAAATATCTGCCCTGGTATCAATTTTTAGGTAACACCTATAAGTGATATCCTACGATATGTGTCTTTCACTTTCTGACTTACTACAAGTCACGTGATTACCTCTAGACTCATCTACGGTGCTGCAAATGGCATTGTGTCCTTTTTTCCCTTGGCTAATATTCTGTCTTAGCGAGGTCCATTTTCTGCAATGTGATTCCCTGGGGGCTGAGGATTAGCTGACCTGGGCAGCCTGACCCTGCCGCAAGCCCTCCCCAGGTGTGCCTGGTTTGAGGTCAATATAAACAGCACTCCAGGCAGCAATAGCCCCTGCAGCTGTGCCTGACTCCATATTCTCTGCCCCGTCAGCAGTCTCGGGGCTGTGCTGGTGGGAGGGTGTGAGGGTCCACGGCTTTGTTGGTGGCCCGGTGTGAGTGGGGCTCTGCTGGACTTTCTGCAGGAGTTGCCAGGCTGCCACCTGTAAAGAAGAGGATGTGTCACCCATAACTTCCACTGGAATTTCTCTCCGGGCCGAGGAAGGAAACAAAGGAGTGGGGGCCGGGACAGGAGGGGTATCTCAGGCAGGGAAATGGAAAGCTTCCAGAAGAGCGCCCGGGGCCAGGACCATCCTGGCTGGCCTGCAGGCAGCAAGTTGGCCTGCGTGCTGTTGCTGGTGTGGCTCCACGGCCCTTCCTCCAGGCTTTCAAGCCCTTGTACATATTCAGGTGTTTTACCTGGGAAGGGTGGGAACAGTTTAGTAGCAGCTGGCCTGGGGCTCAGCTGACGTTTACTCACAGAGGCCTCGGCATGGTCCCCCAGCTTTGCAGTGAGGACGCTCCTTGCATGGGGGGACGGGGCTGTTGGTTGTATGGAAGATGATTCCCCACCACTGACCAATTTCAGAATTGTTTACTGCTGGAACAAGTGCCTTGGTAGTGTTTTCCTCTGTATAACTGTTTGGTTTAGGTTTTTTTTCTTTCTTGGTTCAAGTTAGATTTTATTCCTCGTTTATGTATTTATAGATATAAGCATGGGAATAATTCATTCATATAAATACATCTGTGTGAATGGAAGAACTTTCTTCTGTTTTATTTTTAAAAATTTTGAAATTTAATTTTGTTTATTTCCTTATGCAGCAGGTTACTATTAGTTATATATTTTATGCATATACATGTATACAGGTCCATCCCAATCTCCCATCTCATCCCACCACCACCACCCCATGGCTTCCCCCACTTGGTGTCCATACGTTTGTTCTCTACCTCTGTGTCTCTATTTCTGTCCTGCATACCAGTTCATCTGTACCATTTTTCTAGGTTCCACCTATATGCATTAATATACAATATTTGTTTTTCTCTTTCTGACTTACTTCACTCTGTATGACAGTCTCTAGATCCATCGACTTCTCTACAAATGACCCAGTTTCATTCCTTTTTATGGCTGAGCAATATTCCATTTTATATATGTACCACATCTTTATCCATTCGTCTTTCTGTGGGCATTTAGGTTGCTTCCATTACCTGGCTATTGTAAATTGTGCTGCAATGAACATTGTGGTGAATGTGTCTTTTTGATTTATGGTTTTCTCTGGGTATATGCCCAAAAGTGGGATTGCAGGCTCCTATGGTAATTCTCTTTTTAGTTATTTAAAGGAACATCCATACTGTTCTCCATAGTGAGTGTATCAATTTACCTTCCCACCAATAGTGTAAGAGGGTTCCTTTTGTCCACACCATCCCCGGAATTTGTTGTTTGTAGATTTGCTGATGATGCCGATTCTAACAGGTGTGAGGTCATACCTCATTGTCGTTTGGATTTGCATTTCTCTAGTAATTAGTGATGTTGAGCAGCTTTTCATGTGCGTCTTGGCCATCTCTGTGACATCTTTGAAGAAACGTCTATATAGATCTTCTGCCCATTTTTGTATTGGGTTGTTTGTTTTATTAATATTAAGCTGCGTGAGCTGTTTATATATATTGGAGATTAAACCTTTGTCCATTGATTCGTTTGCGAATGTTTTCACCCATTCTGAGGGTTGCCTTTTTCCATCCCCGTTTTTTTAACCAAAAAAGAAAGAAAGCAAAAGAAGCAGAACACTAATGTGCGTGAAATATGCCTCTTGAAACTGTCGTTTTGAAATATGGACGTCTTTTGAATTTTTTGGTCGATATATGACCCTAGGATTTGTTTTCAGGGCAGGTGTCATTTACAGGCCTGCAACGATTTTGAATATCCACTGACCATTAGCGCTGGGATTAAAGCTGCTGTTGTGTGAAACGGCCACAAGGTGGCAGCAGTTCTCGCTTACCAAATCTGGTTACTAGGGCCACAGAGCCTCAATGGAAGTCCTGTTCTAGATTGGAATTTAGAATGAAATGTGCCAGGAGAAAGCCACTCAAGTTTGTCTCACTACTTCTTGTTCGTGTTTTTAATTTAATTTTTTATTTTTTATTACAGCAAGTTTGATGACAACCTTTGGCTTCTTGTAGGTGTGCAAGATGTGGTTCTTTTACACATATACATAGGTCTGTTCTTCCTGGGACCCTTTTCCCATGTACGTTATGACAGAATGTTGAGTAGTCTTCTCTTGGTATTCCGTAGGTCTTTGGTGATTATATATTTCACCTGTGTTTGTATATGTCTGTTAACCCCGATATCTTAATGAATCCAATCCTCACACCTTTCCATTGGTGAACCATAAGTTTGTTTAATGAATCTGTGATTGCCCTTCTCCGTGAAAATATCTGCCCTGGTATCAATTTTTAGGTAACACCTATAAGTGATATCCTACGATATGTGTCTTTCACTTTCTGACTTACTACAAGTCACGTGATTACCTCTAGACTCATCTACGGTGCTGCAAATGGCATTGTGTCCTTTTTTCCCTTGGCTAATATTCTGTCTTAGCGAGGTCCATTTTCCGCAGTGTGATTCCCTGAGGGCTGAGGATTAGCTGACCTGGGCAGCCTGACCCTGCCGGCAAGCCCTCCCCAGGTGTGCCTGGGTTGAGGTCAATATAAACTGCACTCCAGGCAGCAATAGCCCCTGCAGCTGTGCCTGACTCCATATTCTCTGCCCCGTCAGCAGTCTCGGGGCTGTGCTGGTGGGAGGGTGTGAGGGTCCACGGCTTTGTTGGTGGCCCGGTGTGAGTGGGGCTCTGCTGGACTTTCTGCAGGAGTTGCCAGGCTGCCACCTGTAAAGAAGAGGATGTGTCACCCATAACTTCCACTGGAATTTCTCTCCGGGCTGAGGAAGGAAAAAAAGGAGTGGGGGCCGGGACAGGAGGGGTATCTCAGGCAGGGAAATGGAAAGCTTCCAGAAGAGCGCCCGGGGCCAGGACCATCCTGGCTGGCCTGCAGGCAGCAAGTTGGCCTGCGTGCTGTCGCTGGTGTGGCTCCACGGCCCTTCCTCCAGGCTTTCAAGCCCCTGTACATATTCAGGTGTTTTACCTGGGAAGGGTGGGAACAGTTCAGTAGCAGCTGGCCTGGGGCTCAGCTGACGTTTACTCACAGAGGCCTCGGCATGGTCCCCCAGCTTTGCAGTGAGGACGCTCCTTGCATGGGGGGACGGGGCTGTTGGTTGTATGGAAGATGATTCCCCACCACTGACCAATTTCAGAATTGTTTACTGCTGGAACAAGTGCCTAGGTAGTGTTTTCCTCTGTATAACTGTTTGGTTTAGGATTTATTTTTTTGTTTTTTGGTTCAAGTTAGATTTTATTCCTCTTTTATATATTTATAGATATAAGCATGGGAATAATTCATTCATATCAATACATCTGTGTGAATGGAAGAACTTTTTCCTGTTTTATTTTTAAAAATTTTGAAATTTAATTTTGTTTATTTCTTTATGCAGCAGGTTACTATTAGTTATATATTTTATGCATATACATGTATACAGGTCCATCCCAATCTCCCAACTCATCCCACCACCACCACCCCATGGCTTCCCCCACTTGGTGTCCATACGTTTGTTCTCTACCTCTGTGTCTCTATTTCTGTCCTGCATACCAGTTCATCTGTACCATTTTTCTAGGTTCCACCTATATGCATTAATATACAATATTTGTTTTTCTCTTTCTGACTTACTTCACTCTGTATGACAGTCTCTAGATCCATCGACTTCTCTACAAATGACCCAGTTTCATTCCTTTTTATGGCTGAGCAATATTCCATTTTATATATGTACCACATCTTTATCCATTCGTCTTTCTGTGGGCATTTAGGTTGCTTCCATTACCTGGCTATTGTAAATTGTGCTGCAATGAACATTGTGGTGAATGTGTCTTTTTGATTTATGGTTTTCTCTGGGTATATGCCCAAAAGTGGGATTGCAGGCTCCTATGGTAATTCTCTTTTTAGTTATTTAAAGGAACATCCATACTGTTCTCCATAGTGAGTGTATGAATTTACCTTCCCACCAATCGTGGAAGAGGGTTCCTTTTGTCCACACCATCCCCGGAATTTGTTGTTTGTAGATTTGCTGATGATGCCGATTCTCACAGGTGTGAGGTCATACCTCATTGTCGTTTGGATTTGCATTTCTCTAATAATTAGTGATGTTGAGCAGCTTTTCATGTGCGTCTTGGCCATCTCTGTGACTTCTTTAAAGAAACGTCTATATAGATCTTCTGCCCATTTTTGTACTGGGTTGTTTGTTTTATTAATATTAAGCTGCGTGAGCTGTTTATATATATTGGAGATTAAACCTTTGTCCATTGATTCGTTTGCGAACGTTTTCGCCCATTCTGAGGCTTGCCTTTTTCCATTCCCGTTTTTTTAACCAAAAAAGAAAGAAAGCAAAAGAAGCAGAACACTAATGTGCGTGAAATATGCCTCTTGAAACAGTCGTTTTGAAATATGGACGTCTTTTGCATTTTTTGGTCGGTATATGACCCCAGGATTTGTTTTCAGGGCAGGTGTCATTTACAGGCCTGCAACGATTTTGAATATCCACTGACCATTAGCGCTGGGATTAAAGCTGCTGTTGTGTGAAACGGCCACAAGGTGGCAGCAGTTCTCGCTTACCAAATCTGGTTACTAGGGCCACAGAGCCTCAATGGAAGTCCTGTTCTAGATTGGAATTTAGAATGGAATGTGCCAGGAGAAAGCCCCTCAAGTTTGTCTCACTACTTCTTGTTCGTGTTTTTAATTTAATTTTTTATTTTTTATTACAGCAAGTTTGATGACAACGTTTGGCTTGTTGTAGGTGTGCAAGATGTGGTTCTTTTACACATATACATAGGTCTGTTCTTCCTGGGACCCTTTTCCCATGTACGTTATGACAGAATGTTGAGTAGTCTTCTCTTGGTATTCCGTAGGTCTTTGGTGATTATATATTTCACCTGTGTTTGTATATGTCTGTTAACCCCGATATCCTAATGAATCCAATCCTCACACCTTTCCATTGGTGAACCATAAGTTTGTTTAATGAATCTGTGATTGCCCTTCTCCGTGAAAATATCTGCCCTGGTACCAATTTTTAGGTAACACCTATAAGTGATATCCTACGATATGTGTCTTTCACTTTCTGACTTACTACAAGTCACGTGATTACCTCTAGACTCATCTACCGTGCTGCAAATGGCATTGTGTCCTTTTTTCCCTTGGCTAATATTCTGTCTTAGCGAGGTCCATTTTCCGCAGTGTGATTCCCTGAGGGCTGAGGATTAGCTGACCTGGGCAGCCTGACCCTGCCGGCAAGCCCTCCCCAGGTGTGCCTGGGTTGAGGTCAATATAAACTGCACTCCAGGCAGCAATAGCCCCTGCAGCTGTGCCTGACTCCATATTCTCTGCCCCGTCAGCAGTCTCGGGGCTGTGCTGGTGGGAGGGTGTGAGGGTCCACGGCTTTGTTGGTGGCCCGGTGTGAGTGGGGCTCTGCTGGACTTTCTGCAGGAGTTGCCAGGCTGCCACCTGTAAAGAAGAGGATGTGTCACCCATAACTTCCACTGGAATTTCTCTCCGGGCTGATGAAGGAAAATAAGGAGTGGGGGCCGGGACAGGAGGGGTATCTCAGGCAGGGAAATGGAAAGCTTCCAGAAGAGCGCCCGGGGCCAGGACCATCCTGGCTGGCCTGCAGGCAGCAAGTTGGCCTGCGTGCTGTCGCTGGTGTGGCTCCACGGCCCTTCCTCCAGGCTTTCAAGCCCCTGTACATATTCAGGTGTTTTACCTGGGAAGGGTGGGAACAGTTCAGTAGCAGCTGGCCTGGGGCTCAGCTCACGTTTACTCACAGAGGCCTCGGCATGGTCCCCCAGCTTTGCAGTGAGGATGCTCCTTGCATGGGGGGACGGGGCTGTTGGTTGTATGGAAGATGATTCCCCACCACTGACCAATTTCAGAATTGTTTACTGCTGGAACAAGTGCCTAGGTAGTGTTTTCCTCTGTATAACTGTTTGGTTTAGGATTTATTTTTTTGTTTTTTGGTTCAAGTTAGATTTTATTCCTCTTTTATATATTTATAGATATAAGCATGGGAATAATTCATTCATATCAATACATCTGTGTGAATGGAAGAACTTTTTCCTGTTTTATTTTTAAAAATTTTGAAATTTAATTTTGTTTATTTCTTTATGCAGCAGGTTACTATTAGTTATATATTTTATGCATATACATGTATACAGGTCCATCCCAATCTCCCAACTCATCCCACCACCACCACCCCATGGCTTCCCCCACTTGGTGTCCATACGTTTGTTCTCTACCTCTGTGTCTCTATTTCTGTCCTGCATACCAGTTCATCTGTACCATTTTTCTAGGTTCCACCTATATGCATTAATATACAATATTTGTTTTTCTCTTTCTGACTTACTTCACTCTGTATGACAGTCTCTAGATCCATCGACTTCTCTACAAATGACCCAGTTTCATTCCTTTTTATGGCTGAGCAATATTCCATTTTATATATGTACCACATCTTTATCCATTCGTCTTTCTGTGGGCATTTAGGTTGCTTCCATTACCTGGCTATTGTAAATTGTGCTGCAATGAACATTGTGGTGAATGTGTCTTTTTGATTTATGGTTTTCTCTGGGTATATGCCCAAAAGTGGGATTGCAGGCTCCTATGGTAATTCTCTTTTTAGTTATTTAAAGGAACATCCATACTGTTCTCCATAGTGAGTGTATCAATTTACCTTCCCACCAATCGTGGAAGAAGGTTCCTTTTGTCCACACCATCCCCGGAATTTGTTGTTTGTAGATTTGCTGATGATGCCGATTCTAACAGGTGTGAGGTCATACCTCATTGTCGTTTGGATTTGCATTTCTCTAATAATTAGTGATGTTGAGCAGCTTTTCATGTGCGTCTTGGCCATCTCTGTGACTTCTTTAAAGAAACGTCTATATAGATCTTCTGCCCATTTTTGTACTGGGTTGTTTGTTTTATTAATATTAAGCTGCGTGAGCTGTTTATATATATTGGAGATTAAACCTTTGTCCATTGATTCGTTTGCGAACGTTTTCGCCCATTCTGAGGCTTGCCTTTTTCCATTCCCGTTTTTTTAACCAAAAAAGAAAGAAAGCAAAAGAAGCAGAACACTAATGTGCGTGAAATATGCCTCTTGAAACAGTCGTTTTGAAATATGGACGTCTTTTGCATTTTTTGGTCGGTATATGACCCCAGGATTTGTTTTCAGGGCAGGTGTCATTTACAGGCCTGCAACGATTTTGAATATCCACTGACCATTAGCGCTGGGATTAAAGCTGCTGTTGTGTGAAACGGCCACAAGGTGGCAGCAGTTCTCGCTTACCAAATCTGGTTACTAGGGCCACAGAGCCTCAATGGAAGTCCTGTTCTAGATTGGAATTTAGAATGGAATGTGCCAGGAGAAAGCCCCTCAAGTTTGTCTCACTACTTCTTGTTCGTGTTTTTAATTTAATTTTTTATTTTTTATTACAGCAAGTTTGATGACAACCTTTGGCTTCTTGTAGGTGTGCAAGATGTGGTTCTTTTACACATATACATAGGTCTGTTCTTCCTGGGACCCTTTTCCCATGTACGTTATGACAGAATGTTGAGTAGTCTTCTCTTGGTATTCCGTAGGTCTTTGGTGATTATATATTTCACCTGTGTTTGTATATGTCTGTTAACCCCGATATCCTAATGAATCCAATCCTCACACCTTTCCATTGGTGAACCATAAGTTTGTTTAATGAATCTGTGATTGCCCTTCTCCGTGGAAATATCTGCCCTGGTATCAATTTTTAGGTAACACCTATAAGTGATATCCTACGATATGTGTCTTTCACTTTCTGACTTACTACAAGTCACGTGATTACCTCTAGACTCATCTACGGTGCTGCAAATGGCATTGTGTCCTTTTTTCCCTTGGCTAATATTCTGTCTTAGCGAGGTCCATTTTCTGCAATGTGATTCCCTGGGGGCTGAGGATTAGCTGACCTGGGCAGCCTGACCCTGCCGGCAAGCCCTCCCCAGGTGTGCCTGGTTTGAGGTCAATATAAACAGCACTCCAGGCAGCAATAGCCCCTGCAGCTGTGCCTGACTCCATATTCTCTGCCCCGTCAGCAGTCTCGGGGCTGTGCTGGTGGGAGGGTGTGAGGGTCCACGGCTTTGTTGGTGGCCCGGTGTGAGTGGGGCTCTGCTGGACTTTCTGCAGGAGTTGCCAGGCTGCCACCTGTAAAGAAGAGGATGTGTCACCCATAACTTCCACTGGAATTTCTCTCCGGGCCGAGGAAGGAAACAAAGGAGTGGGGGCCGGGACAGGAGGGGTATCTCAGGCAGGGAAATGGAAAGCTTCCAGAAGAGCGCCCGGGGCCAGGACCATCCTGGCTGGCCTGCAGGCAGCAAGTTGGCCTGCGTGCTGTCGCTGGTGTGGCTCCACGGCCCTTCCTCCAGGCTTTCAAGCCCTTGTACATATTCAGGTGTTTTACCTGGGAAGGGTGGGAACAGTTTAGTAGCAGCTGGCCTGGGGCTCAGCTGACGTTTACTCACAGAGGCCTCGGCATGGTCCCCCAGCTTTGCAGTGAGGACGCTCCTTGCATGGGGGGACGGGGCTGTTGGTTGTATGGAAGATGATTCCCCACCACTGACCAATTTCAGAATTGTTTACTGCTGGAACAAGTGCCTTGGTAGTGTTTTCCTATGTATAACTGTTTGGTTTAGGTTTTTTTTCTTTCTTGGTTCAAGTTAGATTTTATTCCTCGTTTATGTATTTATAGATATAAGCATGGGAATAATTCATTCATATAAATACATCTGTGTGAATGGAAGAACTTTCTTCTGTTTTATTTTTAAAAATTTTGAAATTTAATTTTGTTTATTTCTTTATGCAGCAGGTTACTATTAGTTATATATTTTATGCATATACATGTATACAGGTCCATCCCAATCTCCCATCTCATCCCACCACCGCCACCCCATGGCTTCCCCCACTTGGTGTCCATACGTTTGTTCTCTACCTCTGTGTCTCTATTTCTGTCCTGCATACCAGTTCATCTGTACCATTTTTCTAGGTTCCACCTATATGCATTAATATACAATATTTGTTTTTCTCTTTCTGACTTACTTCACTCTGTATGACAGTCTCTAGATCCATCGACTTCTCTACAAATGACCCAGTTTCATTCCTTTTTATGGCTGAGCAATATTCCATTTTATATATGTACCACATCTTTATCCATTCGTCTTTCTGTGGGCATTTAGGTTGCTTCCATTACCTGGCTATTGTAAATTGTGCTGCAATGAACATTGTGGTGAATGTGTCTTTTTGATTTATGGTTTTCTCTGGGTATATGCCCAAAAGTGGGATTGCAGTCTCCTATGGTAATTCTCTTTTTAGTTATTTAAAGGAACATCCATACTGTTCTCCATAGTGAGTGTATCAATTTACCTTCCCACCAATAGTGTAAGAGGGTTCCTTTTGTCCACACCATCCCCGGAATTTGTTGTTTGTAGATTTGCTGATGATGCCGATTCTAACAGGTGTGAGGTCATACCTCATTGTCGTTTGGATTTGCATTTCTCTAGTAATTAGTGATGTTGAGCAGCTTTTCATGTGCGTCTTGGCCATCTCTGTGACATCTTTGAAGAAACGTCTATATAGATCTTCTGCCCATTTTTGTATTGGGTTGTTTGTTTTATTAATATTAAGCTGCGTGAGCTGTTTATATATATTGGAGATTAAACCTTTGTCCATTGATTCGTTTGCGAATGTTTTCACCCATTCTGAGGGTTGCCTTTTTCCATCCCCGTTTTTTTAACCAAAAAAGAAAGAAAGCAAAAGAAGCAGAACACTAATGTGCGTGAAATATGCCTCTTGAAACTGTCGTTTTGAAATATGGACGTCTTTTGAATTTTTTGGTCGATATATGACCCTAGGATTTGTTTTCAGGGCAGGTGTCATTTACAGGCCTGCAACGATTTTGAATATCCACTGACCATTAGCGCTGGGATTAAAGCTGCTGTTGTGTGAAACGGCCACAAGGTGGCAGCAGTTCTCGCTTACCAAATCTGGTTACTAGGGCCACAGAGCCTCAATGGAAGTCCTGTTCTAGATTGGAATTTAGAATGGAATGTGCCAGGAGAAAGCCACTCAAGTTTGTCTCACTACTTCTTGTTCGTGTTTTTAATTTAATTTTTTATTTTTTATTACAGCAAGTTTGATGACAACCTTTGGCTTCTTGTAGGTGTGCAAGATGTGGTTCTTTTACACATATACATAGGTCTGTTCTTCCTGGGACCCTTTTCCCATGTACGTTATGACAGAATGTTGAGTAGTCTTCTCTTGGTATTCCGTAGGTCTTTGGTGATTATATATTTCACCTGTGTTTGTATATGTCTGTTAACCCCGATATCCTAATGAATCCAATCCTCACACCTTTCCATTGGTGAACCATAAGTTTGTTTAATGAATCTGTGATTGCCCTTCTCCGTGAAAATATCTGCCCTGGTATCAATTTTTAGGTAACACCTATAAGTGATATCCTACGATATGTGTCTTTCACTTTCTGACTTACTACAAGTCACGTGATTACCTCTAGACTCATCTACGGTGCTGCAAATGGCATTGTGTCCTTTTTTCCCTTGGCTAATATTCTGTCTTAGCGAGGTCCATTTTCCGCAGTGTGATTCCCTGAGGGCTGAGGATTAGCTGACCTGGGCAGCCTGACCCTGCCGGCAAGCCCTCCCCAGGTGTGCCTGGGTTGAGGTCAATATAAACTGCACTCCAGGCAGCAATAGCCCCTGCAGCTGTGCCTGACTCCATATTCTCTGCCCCGTCATCAGTCTCGGGGCTGTGCTGGTGGGAGGGTGTGAGGGTCCACGGCTTTGTTGGTGGCCCGGTGTGAGTGGGGCTCTGCTGGACTTTCTGCAGGAGTTGCCAGGCTGCCACCTGTAAAGAAGAGGATGTGTCACCCATAACTTCCACTGGAATTTCTCTCCGGGCTGAGGAAGGAAAAAAAGGAGTGGGGGCCGGGACAGGAGGGGTATCTCAGGCAGGGAAATGGAAAGCTTCCAGAAGAGCGCCCGGGGCCAGGAGCATCCTGGCTGGCCTGCAGGCAGCAAGTTGGCCTGCGTGCTGTCGCTGGTGTGGCTCCACGGCCCTTCCTCCAGGCTTTCAAGCCCCTGTACATATTCAGGTGTTTTACCTGGGAAGGGTGGGAACAGTTCAGTAGCAGCTGGCCTGGGGCTCAGCTGACGTTTACTCACAGAGGCCTCGGCATGGTCCCCCAGCTTTGCAGTGAGGACGCTCCTTGCATGGGGGGACGGGGCTGTTGGTTGTATGGAAGATGATTCCCCACCACTGACCAATTTCAGAATTGTTTACTGCTGGAACAAGTGCCTAGGTAGTGTTTTCCTCTGTATAACTGTTTGGTTTAGGATTTATTTTTTTGTTTTTTGGTTCAAGTTAGATTTTATTCCTCTTTTATATATTTATAGATATAAGCATGGGAATAATTCATTCATATCAATACATCTGTGTGAATGGAAGAACTTTTTCCTGTTTTATTTTTAAAAATTTTGAAATTTAATTTTGTTTATTTCTTTATGCAGCAGGTTACTATTAGTTATATATTTTATGCATATACATGTATACAGGTCCATCCCAATCTCCCAACTCATCCCACCACCACCACCCCATGGCTTCCCCCACTTGGTGTCCATACGTTTGTTCTCTACCTCTGTGTCTCTATTTCTGTCCTGCATACCAGTTCATCTGTACCATTTTTCTAGGTTCCACCTATATGCATTAATATACAATATTTGTTTTTCTCTTTCTGACTTACTTCACTCTGTATGACAGTCTCTAGATCCATCGACTTCTCTACAAATGACCCAGTTTCATTCCTTTTTATGGCTGAGCAATATTCCATTTTATATATGTACCACATCTTTATCCATTCGTCTTTCTGTGGGCATTTAGGTTGCTTCCATTACCTGGCTATTGTAAATTGTGCTGCAATGAACATTGTGGTGAATGTGTCTTTTTGATTTATGGTTTTCTCTGGGTATATGCCCAAAAGTGGGATTGCAGGCTCCTATGGTAATTCTCTTTTTAGTTATTTAAAGGAACATCCATACTGTTCTCCATAGTGAGTGTATCAATTTACCTTCCCACCAATCGTGGAAGAGGGTTCCTTTTGTCCACACCATCCCCGGAATTTGTTGTTTGTAGATTTGCTGATGATGCCGATTCTAACAGGTGTGAGGTCATACCTCATTGTCGTTTGGATTTGCATTTCTCTAATAATTAGTGATGTTGAGCAGCTTTTCATGTGCGTCTTGGCCATCTCTGTGACTTCTTTAAAGAAACGTCTATATAGATCTTCTGCCCATTTTTGTACTGGGTTGTTTGTTTTATTAATATTAAGCTGCGTGAGCTGTTTATATATATTGGAGATTAAACCTTTGTCCATTGATTCGTTTGCGAACGTTTTCGCCCATTCTGAGGCTTGCCTTTTTCCATTCCCGTTTTTTTAACCAAAAAAGAAAGAAAGCAAAAGAAGCAGAACACTAATGTGCGTGAAATATGCCTCTTGAAACAGTCGTTTTGAAATATGGACGTCTTTTGCATTTTTTGGTCGGTATATGACCCCAGGATTTGTTTTCAGGGCAGGTGTCATTTACAGGCCTGCAACGATTTTGAATATCCACTGACCATTAGCGCTGGGATTAAAGCTGCTGTTGTGTGAAACGGCCACAAGGTGGCAGCAGTTCTCGCTTACCAAATCTGGTTACTAGGGCCACAGAGCCTCAATGGAAGTCCTGTTCTAGATTGGAATTTAGAATGGAATGTGCCAGGAGAAAGCCCCTCAAGTTTGTCTCACTACTTCTTGTTCGTGTTTTTAATTTAATTTTTTATTTTTTATTACAGCAAGTTTGATGACAACGTTTGGCTTGTTGTAGGTGTGCAAGATGTGGTTCTTTTACACATATACATAGGTCTGTTCTTCCTGGGACCCTTTTCCCATGTACGTTATGACAGAATGTTGAGTAGTCTTCTCTTGGTATTCCGTAGGTCTTTGGTGATTATATATTTCACCTGTGTTTGTATATGTCTGTTAACCCCGATATCCTAATGAATCCAATCCTCACACCTTTCCATTGGTGAACCATAAGTTTGTTTAATGAATCTGTGATTGCCCTTCTCCGTGGAAATATCTGCCCTGGTATCAATTTTTAGGTAACACCTATAAGTGATATCCTACGATATGTGTCTTTCACTTTCTGACTTACTACAAGTCACGTGATTACCTCTAGACTCATCTACGGTGCTGCAAATGGCATTGTGTCCTTTTTTCCCTTGGCTAATATTCTGTCTTAGCGAGGTCCTTTTTCTGCAATGTGATTCCCTGGGGGCTGAGGATTAGCTGACCTGGGCAGCCTGACCCTGCCGGCAAGCCCTCCCCAGGTGTGCCTGGTTTGAGGTCAATATAAACAGCACTCCAGGCAGCAATAGCCCCTGCAGCTGTGCCTGACTCCATATTCTCTGCCCCGTCAGCAGTCTCGGGGCTGTGCTGGTGGGAGGGTGTGAGGGTCCACGGCTTTGTTGGTGGCCCTGTGTGAGTGGGGCTCTGCTGGACTTTCTGCAGGAGTTGCCAGGCTGCCACCTGTAAAGAAGAGGATGTGTCCCCCATAACTTCCACTGGAATTTCTCTCCGGGCCGAGGAAGGAAACAAAGGAGTGGGGGCCGGGACAGGAGGGGTATCTCAGGCAGGGAAATGGAAAGCTTCCAGAAGAGCGCCCGGGGCCAGGACCATCCTGGCTGGCCTGCAGGCAGCAAGTTGGTCTGCGTGCTGTCGCTGGTGTGGCTCCACGGCCCTTCCTCCAGGCTTTCAAGCCCTTGTACATATTCAGGTGTTTTACCTGGGAAGGGTGGGAACAGTTCAGTAGCAGCTGGCCTGGGGCTCAGCTGACGTTTACTCACAGAGGCCTCGGCATGGTCCCCCAGCTTTGCAGTGAGGACGCTCCTTGCATGGGGGGACGGGGCTGTTGGTTGTATGGAAGATGATTCCCCACCACTGACCAATTTCAGAATTGTTTACTGCTGGAACAAGTGCCTTGGTAGTGTTTTCCTCTGTATAACTGTTTGGTTTAGGTTTTTTTTCTTTCTTGGTTCAAGTTAGATTTTATTCCTCGTTTATGTATTTATAGATATAAGCATGGGAATAATTCATTCATATAAATACATCTGTGTGAATGGAAGAACTTTCTTCTGTTTTATTTTTAAAAATTTTGAAATTTAATTTTGTTTATTTCTTTATGCAGCAGGTTACTATTAGTTATATATTTTATGCATATACATGTATACAGGTCCATCCCAATCTCCCATCTCATCCCACCACCACCACCCCATGGCTTCCCCCACTTGGTGTCCATACGTTTGTTCTCTACCTCTGTGTCTCTATTTCTGTCCTGCATACCAGTTCATCTGTACCATTTTTCTAGGTTCCACCTATATGCATTAATATACAATATTTGTTTTTCTCTTTCTGACTTACTTCACTCTGTATGACAGTCTCTAGATCCATCGACTTCTCTACAAATGACCCAGTTTCATTCCTTTTTATGGCTGAGCAATATTCCATTTTATATATGTACCACATCTTTATCCATTCGTCTTTCTGTGGGCATTTAGGTTGCTTCCATTACCTGGCTATTGTAAATTGTGCTGCAATGAACATTGTGGTGAATGTGTCTTTTTGATTTATGGTTTTCTCTGGGTATATGCCCAAAAGTGGGATTGCAGGCTCCTATGGTAATTCTCTTTTTAGTTATTTAAAGGAACATCCATACTGTTCTCCATAGTGAGTGTATCAATTTACCTTCCCACCAATCGTGGAAGAGGGTTCCTTTTGTCCACACCATCCCCGGAATTTGTTGTTTGTAGATTTGCTGATGATGCCGATTCTAACAGGTGTGAGGTCATACCTCATTGTCGTTTGGATTTGCATTTCTCTAATAATTAGTGATGTTGAGCAGCTTTTCATGTGCGTCTTGGCCATCTCTGTGACTTCTTTAAAGAAACGTCTATATAGATCTTCTGCCCATTTTTGTACTGGGTTGTTTGTTTTATTAATATTAAGCTGCGTGAGCTGTTTATATATATTGGAGATTAAACCTTTGTCCATTGATTCGTTTGCGAAAGTTTTCGCCCATTCTGAGGCTTGCCTTTTTCCATTCCCGTTTTTTTAACCAAAAAAGAAAGAAAGCAAAAGAAGCAGAACACTAATGTGCGTGAAATATGCCTCTTGAAACAGTCGTTTTGAAATATGGACGTCTTTTGCATTTTTTGGTCGGTATATGACCCCAGGATTTGTTTTCAGGGCAGCTGTCATTTACAGGCCTGCAACGATTTTGAATATCCACTGACCATTAGCGCTGGGATTAAAGCTGCTGTTGTGTGAAACGGCCACAAGGTGGCAGCAGTTCTCGCTTACCAAATCTGGTTACTAGGGCCACAGAGCCTCAATGGAAGTCCTGTTCTAGATTGGAATTTAGAATGGAATGTGCCAGGAGAAAGCCCCTCAAGTTTGTCTCACTACTTCTTGTTCGTGTTTTTAATTTAATTTTTTATTTTTTATTACAGCAAGTTTGATGACAACGTTTGGCTTCTTGTAGGTGTGCAAGATGTGGTTCTTTTACACATATACATAGGTCTGTTCTTCCTGGGACCCTTTTCCCATGTACGTTATGACAGAATGTTGAGTAGTCTTCTCTTGGTATTCCGTAGGTCTTTGGTGATTATATATTTCACCTGTGTTTGTATATGTCTGTTAACCCCGATATCCTAATGAATCCAATCCTCACACCTTTCCATTGGTGAACCATAAGTTTGTTTAATGAATCTGTGACTGCCCTTCTCCGTGGAAATATCTGCCCTGGTATCAATTTTTAGGTAACACCTATAAGTGATATCCTACGATATGTGTCTTTCACTTTCTGACTTACTACAAGTCACGTGATTACCTCTAGACTCATCTACGGTGCTGCAAATGGCATTGTGTCCTTTTTTCCCTTGGCTAATATTCTGTCTTAGCGAGGTCCTTTTTCTGCAATGTGATTCCCTGGGGGCTGAGGATTAGCTGACCTGGGCAGCCTGACCCTGCCGGCAAGCCCTCCCCAGGTGTGCCTGGTTTGAGGTCAATATAAACAGCACTCCAGGCAGCAATAGCCCCTGCAGCTGTGCCTGACTCCATATTCTCTGCCCCGTCAGCAGTCTCGGGGCTGTGCTGGTGGGAGGGTGTGAGGGTCCACGGCTTTGTTGGTGGCCCGGTGTGAGTGGGGCTCTGCTGGACTTTCTGCAGGAGTTGCCAGGCTGCCACCTGTAAAGAAGAGGATGTGTCACCCATAACTTCCACTGGAATTTCTCTCCGGGCCGAGGAAGGAAACAAAGGAGTGGGGGCCGGGACAGGAGGGGTATCTCAGGCAGGGAAATGGAAAGCTTCCAGAAGAGCGCCCGGGGCCAGGACCATCCTGGCTGGCCTGCAGGCAGCAAGTTGGCCTGCGTGCTGTCGCTGGTGTGGCTCCACGGCCCTTCCTCTAGGCTTTCAAGCCCTTGTACATATTCAGGTGTTTTACCTGGGAAGGGTGGGAACAGTTCAGTAGCAGCTGGCCTGGGGCTCAGCTGACGTTTACTCACAGAGGCCTCGGCATGGTCCCCCAGCTTTGCAGTGACGACGCTCCTTGCATGGGGGGACGGGGCTGTTGGTTGTATGGAAGATGATTCCCCACCACTGACCAATTTCAGAATTGTTTACTGCTGGAACAAGTGCCTAGGTAGTGTTTTCCTCTGTATAACTGTTTGGTTTAGGATTTATTTTTTTGTTTTTTGGTTCAAGTTAGATTTTATTCCTCTTTTATATATTTATAGATATAAGCATGGGAATAATTCATTCATATAAATACATCTGTGTGAATGGAAGAACTTTTTCCTGTTTTATTTTTAAAAATTTTGAAATTTAATTTTATTTATTTCTTTATGCAGCAGGTTACTATTAGTTATATATTTTATGCATATACATGTATACAGGTCCATCCCAATCTCCCAACTCATCCCACCACCACCACCCCATGGCTTCCCCCACTTGGTGTCCATACGTTTGTTCTCTACCTCTGTGTCTCTATTTCTGTCCTGCATACCAGTTCATCTGTACCATTTTTCTAGGTTCCACCTATATGCATTAATATACAATATTTGTTTTTCTCTTTCTGACTTACTTCACTCTGTATGACAGTCTCTAGATCCATCGACTTCTCTACAAATGACCCAGTTTCATTCCTTTTTATGGCTGAGCAATATTCCATTTTATATATGTACCACATCTTTATCCATTCGTCTTTCTGTGGGCATTTAGGTTGCTTCCATTACCTGGCTATTGTAAATTGTGCTGCAATGAACATTGTGGTGAATGTGTCTTTTTGATTTATGGTTTTCTCTGGGTATATGCCCAAAAGTGGGATTGCAGGCTCCTATGGTAATTCTCTTTTTAGTTATTTAAAGGAACATCCATACTGTTCTCCATAGTGAGTGTATCAATTTACCTTCCCACCAATCGTGGAAGAGGGTTCCTTTTGTCCACACCATCCCCGGAATTTGTTGTTTGTAGATTTGCTGATGATGCCGATTCTAACAGGTGTGAGGTCATACCTCATTGTCGTTTGGATTTGCATTTCTCTAATAATTAGTGATGTTGAGCAGCTTTTCATGTGCGTCTTGGCCATCTCTGTGACTTCTTTAAAGAAACGTCTATATAGATCTTCTGCCCATTTTTGTACTGGGTTGTTTGTTTTATTAATATTAAGCTGCGTGAGCTGTTTATATATATTGGAGATTAAACCTTTGTCCATTGATTCGTTTGCGAACGTTTTCGCCCATTCTGAGGCTTGCCTTTTTCCATTCCCGTTTTTTTAACCAAAAAAGAAAGAAAGCAAAAGAAGCAGAACACTAATGTGCGTGAAATATGCCTCTTGAAACAGTCGTTTTGAAATATGGACGTCTTTTGCATTTTTTGGTCGGTATATGACCCCAGGATTTGTTTTCAGGGCAGGTGTCATTTACAGGCCTGCAACGATTTTGAATATCCACTGACCATTAGCGCTGGGATTAAAGCTGCTGTTGTGTGAAACGGCCACAAGGTGGCAGCAGTTCTCGCTTACCAAATCTGGTTACTAGGGCCACAGAGCCTCAATGGAAGTCCTGTTCTAGATTGGAATTTAGAATGGAATGTGCCAGGAGAAAGCCCCTCAAGTTTGTCTCACTACTTCTTGTTCGTGTTTTTAATTTAATTTTTTATTTTTTATTACAGCAAGTTTGATGACAACGTTTGGCTTCTTGTAGGTGTGCAAGATGTGGTTCTTTTACACATATACATAGGTCTGTTCTTCCTGGGACCCTTTTCCCATGTACGTTATGACAGAATGTTGAGTAGTCTTCTCTTGGTATTCCGTAGGTCTTTGGTGATTATATATTTCACCTGTGTTTGTATATGTCTGTTAACCCCGATATCCTAATGAATCCAATCCTCACACCTTTCCATTGGTGAACCATAAGTTTGTTTAATGAATCTGTGATTGCCCTTCTCCGTGGAAATATCTGCCCTGGTATCAATTTTTAGGTAACACCTATAAGTGATATCCTACGATATGTGTCTTTCACTTTCTGACTTACTACAAGTCACGTGATTACCTCTAGACTCATCTACGGTGCTGCAAATGGCATTGTGTCCTTTTTTCCCTTGGCTAATATTCTGTCTTAGCGAGGTCCTTTTTCTGCAATGTGATTCCCTGGGGGCTGAGGATTAGCTGACCTGGGCAGCCTGACCCTGCCGGCAAGCCCTCCCCAGGTGTGCCTGGTTTGAGGTCAATATAAACAGCACTCCAGGCAGCAATAGCCCCTGCAGCTGTGCCTGACTCCATATTCTCTGCCCCGTCAGCAGTCTCGGGGCTGTGCTGGTGGGAGGGTGTGAGGGTCCACGGCTTTGTTGGTGGCCCGGTGTGAGTGGGGCTCTGCTGGACTTTCTGCAGGAGTTGCCAGGCTGCCACCTGTAAAGAAGAGGATGTGTCCCCCATAACTTCCACTGGAATTTCTCTCCGGGCCGAGGAAGGAAACAAAGGAGTGGGGGCCGGGACAGGAGGGGTATCTCAGGCAGGGAAATGGAAAGCTTCCAGAAGAGCGCCCGGGGCCAGGACCATCCTGGCTGGCCTGCAGGCAGCAAGTTGGTCTGCGTGCTGTCGCTGGTGTGGCTCCACGGCCCTTCCTCCAGGCTTTCAAGCCCTTGTACATATTCAGGTGTTTTACCTGGGAAGGGTGGGAACAGTTCAGTAGCAGCTGGCCTGGGGCTCAGCTGACGTTTACTCACAGAGGCCTCGGCATGGTCCCCCAGCTTTGCAGTGAGGACGCTCCTTGCATGGGGGGACGGGGCTGTTGGTTGTATGGAAGATGATTCCCCACCACTGACCAATTTCAGAATTGTTTACTGCTGGAACAAGTGCCTTGGTAGTGTTTTCCTCTGTATAACTGTTTGGTTTAGGTTTTTTTTCTTTCTTGGTTCAAGTTAGATTTTATTCCTCGTTTATGTATTTATAGATATAAGCATGGGAATAATTCATTCATATAAATACATCTGTGTGAATGGAAGAACTTTCTTCTGTTTTATTTTTAAAAATTTTGAAATTTAATTTTGTTTATTTCTTTATGCAGCAGGTTACTATTAGTTATATATTTTATGCATATACATGTATACAGGTCCATCCCAATCTCCCATCTCATCCCACCACCACCACCCCATGGCTTCCCCCACTTGGTGTCCATACGTTTGTTCTCTACCTCTGTGTCTCTATTTCTGTCCTGCATACCAGTTCATCTGTACCATTTTTCTAGGTTCCACCTATATGCATTAATATACAATATTTGTTTTTCTCTTTCTGACTTACTTCACTCTGTATGACAGTCTCTAGATCCATCGACTTCTCTACAAATGACCCAGTTTCATTCCTTTTTATGGCTGAGCAATATTCCATTTTATATATGTACCACATCTTTATCCATTCGTCTTTCTGTGGGCATTTAGGTTGCTTCCATTACCTGGCTATTGTAAATTGTGCTGCAATGAACATTGTGGTGAATGTGTCTTTTTGATTTATGGTTTTCTCTGGGTATATGCCCAAAAGTGGGATTGCAGGCTCCTATGGTAATTCTCTTTTTAGTTATTTAAAGGAACATCCATACTGTTCTCCATAGTGAGTGTATCAATTTACCTTCCCACCAATCGTGGAAGAGGGTTCCTTTTGTCCACACCATCCCCGGAATTTGTTGTTTGTAGATTTGCTGATGATGCCGATTCTAACAGGTGTGAGGTCATACCTCATTGTCGTTTGGATTTGCATTTCTCTAATAATTAGTGATGTTGAGCAGCTTTTCATGTGCGTCTTGGCCATCTCTGTGACTTCTTTAAAGAAACGTCTATATAGATCTTCTGCCCATTTTTGTACTGGGTTGTTTGTTTTATTAATATTAAGCTGCGTGAGCTGTTTATATATATTGGAGATTAAACCTTTGTCCATTGATTCGTTTGCGAACGTTTTCGCCCATTCTGAGGCTTGCCTTTTTCCATTCCCGTTTTTTTAACCAAAAAAGAAAGAAAGCAAAAGAAGCAGAACACTAATGTGCGTGAAATATGCCTCTTGAAACAGTCGTTTTGAAATATGGACGTCTTTTGCATTTTTTGGTCGGTATATGACCCCAGGATTTGTTTTCAGGGCAGGTGTCATTTACAGGCCTGCAACGATTTTGAATATCCACTGACCATTAGCGCTGGGATTAAAGCTGCTGTTGTGTGAAACGGCCACAAGGTGGCAGCAGTTCTCGCTTACCAAATCTGGTTACTAGGGCCACAGAGCCTCAATGGAAGTCCTGTTCTAGATTGGAATTTAGAATGGAATGTGCCAGGAGAAAGCCCCTCAAGTTTGTCTCACTACTTCTTGTTCGTGTTTTTAATTTAATTTTTTATTTTTTATTACAGCAAGTTTGATGACAACGTTTGGCTTCTTGTAGGTGTGCAAGATGTGGTTCTTTTACACATATACATAGGTCTGTTCTTCCTGGGACCCTTTTCCCATGTACGTTATGACAGAATGTTGAGTAGTCTTCTCTTGGTATTCCGTAGGTCTTTGGTGATTATATATTTCACCTGTGTTTGTATATGTCTGTTAACCCCGATATCCTAATGAATCCAATCCTCACACCTTTCCATTGGTGAACCATAAGTTTGTTTAATGAATCTGTGACTGCCCTTCTCCGTGGAAATATCTGCCCTGGTATCAATTTTTAGGTAACACCTATAAGTGATATCCTATGATATGTGTCTTTCACTTTCTGACTTACTACAAGTCACGTGATTACCTCTAGACTCATCTACGGTGCTGCAAATGGCATTGTGTCCTTTTTTCCCTTGGCTAATATTCTGTCTTAGCGAGGTCCTTTTTCTGCAATGTGATTCCCTGGGGGCTGAGGATTAGCTGACCTGGGCAGCCTGACCCTGCCGGCAAGCCCTCCCCAGGTGTGCCTGGTTTGAGGTCAATATAAACAGCACTCCAGGCAGCAATAGCCCCTGCAGCTGTGCCTGACTCCATATTCTCTGCCCCGTCAGCAGTCTCGGGGCTGTGCTGGTGGGAGGGTGTGAGGGTCCACGGCTTTGTTGGTGGCCCGGTGTGAGTGGGGCTCTGCTGGACTTTCTGCAGGAGTTGCCAGGCTGCCACCTGTAAAGAAGAGGATGTGTCACCCATAACTTCCACTGGAATTTCTCTCCGGGCCGAGGAAGGAAACAAAGGAGTGGGGGCCGGGACAGGAGGGGTATCTCAGGCAGGGAAATGGAAAGCTTCCAGAAGAGCGCCCGGGGCCAGGACCATCCTGGCTGGCCTGCAGGCAGCAAGTTGGCCTGCGTGCTGTCGCTGGTGTGGCTCCACGGCCCTTCCTCTAGGCTTTCAAGCCCTTGTACATATTCAGGTGTTTTACCTGGGAAGGGTGGGAACAGTTCAGTAGCAGCTGGCCTGGGGCTCAGCTGACGTTTACTCACAGAGGCCTCGGCATGGTCCCCCAGCTTTGCAGTGAGGACGCTCCTTGCATGGGGGGACGGGGCTGTTGGTTGTATGGAAGATGATTCCCCACCACTGACCAATTTCAGAATTGTTTACTGCTGGAACAAGTGCCTAGGTAGTGTTTTCCTCTGTATAACTGTTTGGTTTAGGATTTATTTTTTTGTTTTTTGGTTCAAGTTAGATTTTATTCCTCTTTTATATATTTATAGATATAAGCATGGGAATAATTCATTCATATAAATACATCTGTGTGAATGGAAGAACTTTTTCCTGTTTTATTTTTAAAAATTTTGAAATTTAATTTTATTTATTTCTTTATGCAGCAGGTTACTATTAGTTATATATTTTATGCATATACATGTATACAGGTCCATCCCAATCTCCCAACTCATCCCACCACCACCACCCCATGGCTTCCCCCACTTGGTGTCCATACGTTTGTTCTCTACCTCTGTGTCTCTATTTCTGTCCTGCATACCAGTTCATCTGTACCATTTTTCTAGGTTCCACCTATATGCATTAATATACAATATTTGTTTTTCTCTTTCTGACTTACTTCACTCTGTATGACAGTCTCTAGATCCATCGACTTCTACAAATGAACCAGTTTCATTCCTATTTATGGCTGAGTAATATTCCAATTTATATATGTACCACATCTTTATCCATTCGTCTGTCTGTGGGCATTTAGGTTGCTTCCATTACCTGGCTATTGCAAATTGTGCTGCAATGAACATTGTGGTGAATGTGTCTTTTTGATTTATGGTTTTCTCTGGGTTTATGCCCAGAAGTGGGATTGCTGGATCCTATGGAAATTCTCTTTTTAGTTTTTTAAAGGAACCTCCATACTGTTCTCCATAGTGACTGTATCAATTTACCTTCCCACCAATAGTGGAAGAGGGTTCCTTTTGTCCACACCCTCCCCAGAATTTGTTGTTTGTAGATTTTCTGATGATGCCGATTCTAACAGGTGTGAGGTCATACCTCATTGTCGTTTGGATTTGCATTTCTCTAATAATTAGTGATGTTGAGCAGCTTTTCATGTGCGTCTTGGCCATCTCTGTGACATCTTTGAAGAAACGTCTATTATGATCTTCTGCCCATTTTTGTATTGGGTTGTTTGTTTTATTAATATTAAGCTGCGTGAGCTGTTTATATATATTGGAGATTAAACCTTTGTCCATTGATTCGTTTGAAAATGTTTTCGCCCATTCTGAGGGTTGCCTTTTTCCATCCCCGTTTTTTTAACCAAAAAAGAAAGAAAGCAAAAGAAGCAGAACACTAATGTGCGTGAAATATGCCTCTTTAAACTGTCGTTTTGAAATATGGACGTCTTTTGAATTTTTTGGTCGATATATGACCCTAGGATTTGTTTTCAGGGCAGGTGTCATTTACAGGCCTGCAACGATTTTGAATATCCACTGACCATTAGCGCTGTGATTAAAGCTGCTGTTGTGTGAAACGGCCACAAGGTGGCAGGAGTTCTCGCTTACCAAATATGGTTACTAGGGCCACAGAGCCTCAATGGAAGTCCTGTTCTAGATTGGAATTTAGAATGGAATGTGCCAGGAGAAAGCCCCTCAAGTTTGTCTCACTACTTCTTGTTCGTGTTTTTAATTTAATTTTTTATTTTTTATTACAGCAAGTTTGATAACAATGTTTGGCTTCTTGTAGGTGTGCAAGATGTGGTTCTTTTACACATATACATAGGTCTGTTCTTCCTGGGACCCTTTCCCATGTACGTTATGACAGAATGTTGAGTAGTCTTCTCTTGGTATTCCGTAGGTCTTTGGAGATTATATATTTCACCTGTGTTTGTATATGTCTGTTAACCCCGATATCCTAATGAATCCAATCCTCACACCTTTCCATTGGTGAACCATAAGTTTCTTTAATGAATCTGTGATTGCCCTTCTCCGTGGAAATATCTGCCCTGGTATCAATTTTTAGGTAACACCTATAAGTGATATCCTACGATATGTGTCTTTCACTTTCTGACTTACTACAAGTCACGTGATTACCTCTAGACTCATCTACGGTGCTGCAAATGGCATTGTGTCCTTTTTTCCCTTGGCTAATATTCTGTCTTAGCGAGGTCCTTTTTCTGCAATGTGATTCCCTGAGGGCTGAGGATTAGCTGACCTGGGCAGCCTGACCCTGCCGGCAAGCCCTCCCCAGGTGTGCCTGGGTTGAGGTCAATATAAACAGCACTCCAGGCAGCAACAGCCCCTGCAGTTGTGCCTGACTCCATATTCTCTGCCCCGTCAGCAGTCTTGGGGCTGTGCTGGTGGGAGGGTGTGAGGGTCCACGGCTTTGTTGGTGGCCCGGTGTGAGTGGGGCTCTGCTGGACTTTCTGCAGGAGTTGCCAGGCTTCCACCTGTAAAGAAGAGGATGTGTCACCCATAACTTCCACTGGAATTTCTCTCCGGGCTGAGGAAGGAAAAAAAAGAGTGGGGGCCGGGACAGGAGGGGTATCTCAGGCAGGGAAATGGAAAGCTTCCAGAAGAGCGCCCGGGGCCAGGACCATCCTGGCTGGCCTGCAGGCAGCAAGTTGGCCTGCGTGCTGTCGCTGGTGTGGCTCCACGGCCCTTCCTCTAGGCTTTCAAGCCCTTGTACATATTCAGGTGTTTTACCTGGGAAGGGTGGGAACAGTTCAGTAGCAGCTGGCCTGGGGCTCAGCTGACGTTTACTCACAGAGGCCTCGGCATGGTCCCCCAGCTTTGCAGTGAGGACGCACCTTGCATGGGGGGACGGGGCTGTTGGTTGTATGGAAGATGATTCCCCACCACTGACCAATTTCAGAATTGTTTACTGCTGGAACAAGTGCCTAGGTAGTGTTTTCCTCTGTATAACTGTTTGGTTTAGGATTTATTTTTTTGTTTTTTGGTTCAAGTTAGATTTTATTCCTCTTTTATATATTTATAGATATAAGCATGGGAATAATTCATTCATATAAATACATCTGTGTGAATGGAAGAACTTTTTCCTGTTTTATTTTTAAAAATTTTGAAATTTAATTTTATTTATTTCTTTATGCAGCAGGTTACTATTAGTTATATATTTTATGCATATACATGTATACAGGTCCATCCCAATCTCCCAACTCATCCCACCACCACCACCCCATGGCTTCCCCCACTTGGTGTCCATGCGTTTGTTCTCTACCTCTGTGTCTCTATTTCTGTCCTGCATACCAGTTCATCTGTACCATTTTTCTAGGTTCCACCTATATGCATTAATATACAATATTTGTTTTTCTCTTTCTGACTTACTTCACTCTGTATGACAGTCTCTAGATCCATCGACTTCTACAAATGAACCAGTTTCATTCCTATTTATGGCTGAGTAATATTCCAATTTATATATGTACCACATCTTTATCCATTCGTCTGTCTGTGGGCATTTAGGTTGCTTCCATTACCTGGCTATTGCAAATTGTGCTGCAATGAACATTGTGGTGAATGTGTCTTTTTGATTTATGGTTTTCTCTGGGTTTATGCCCAGAAGTGGGATTGCTGGATCCTATGGAAATTCTCTTTTTAGTTTTTTAAAGGAACCTCCATACTGTTCTCCATAGTGACTGTATCAATTTACCTTCCCACCAATAGTGGAAGAGGGTTCCTTTTGTCCACACCCTCCCCAGAATTTGTTGTTTGTAGATTTTCTGATGATGCCGATTCTAACAGGTGTGAGGTCATACCTCATTGTCGTTTGGATTTGCATTTCTCTAATAATTAGTGATGTTGAGCAGCTTTTCATGTGCGTCTTGGCCATCTCTGTGACATCTTTGAAGAAACGTCTATTATGATCTTCTGCCCATTTTTGTATTGGGTTGTTTGTTTTATTAATATTAAGCTGCGTGAGCTGTTTATATATATTGGAGATTAAACCTTTGTCCATTGATTCGTTTGAAAATGTTTTCGCCCATTCTGAGGGTTGCCTTTTTCCATCCCCGTTTTTTTAACCAAAAAAGAAAGAAAGCAAAAGAAGCAGAACACTAATGTGCGTGAAATATGCCTCTTTAAACTGTCGTTTTGAAATATGGACGTCTTTTGAATTTTTTGGTCGATATATGACCCTAGGATTTGTTTTCAGGGCAGGTGTCATTTACAGGCCTGCAACGATTTTGAATATCCACTGACCATTAGCGCTGTGATTAAAGCTGCTGTTGTGTGAAACGGCCACAAGGTGGCAGCAGTTCTCGCTTACCAAATATGGTTACTAGGGCCACAGAGCCTCAATGGAAGTCCTGTTCTAGATTGGAATTTAGAATGGAATGTGCCAGGAGAAAGCCCCTCAAGTTTGTCTCACTACTTCTTGTTCGTGTTTTTAATTTAATTTTTTATTTTTTATTACAGCAAGTTTGATAACAACGTTTGGCTTCTTGTAGGTGTGCAAGATGTGGTTCTTTTACACATATACATAGGTCTGTTCTTCCTGGGACCCTTTCCCATGTACGTTATGACAGAATGTTGAGTAGTCTTCTCTTGGTATTCCGTAGGTCTTTGGTGATTATATATTTCACCTGTGTTTGTATATGTCTGTTAACCCCGATATCCTAATGAATCCAATCCTCACACCTTTCCATTGGTGAACCATAAGTTTCTTTAATGAATCTGTGATTGCCCTTCTCCGTGGAAATATCTGCCCTGGTATCAATTTTTAGGTAACACCTATAAGTGATATCCTACGATATGTGTCTTTCACTTTCTGACTTACTACAAGTCACGTGATTACCTCTAGACTCATCTACGGTGCTGCAAATGGCATTGTGTCCTTTTTTCCCTTGGCTAATATTCTGTCTTAGCGAGGTCCTTTTTCTGCAATGTGATTCCCTGAGGGCTGAGGATTAGCTGACCTGGGCAGCCTGACCCTGCCGGCAAGCCCTCCCCAGGTGTGCCTGGGTTGAGGTCAATATAAACAGCACTCCAGGCAGCAACAGCCCCTGCAGTTGTGCCTGACTCCATATTCTCTGCCCCGTCAGCAGTCTTGGGGCTGTGCTGGTGGGAGGGTGTGAGGGTCCACGGCTTTGTTGGTGGCCCGGTGTGAGTGGGGCTCTGCTGGACTTTCTGCAGGAGTTGCCAGGCTTCCACCTGTAAAGAAGAGGATGTGTCACCCATAACTTCCACTGGAATTTCTCTCCGGGCTGAGGAAGGAAAAAAAAGAGTGGGGGCCGGGACAGGAGGGGTATCTCAGGCAGGGAAATGGAAAGCTTCCAGAAGAGCGCCCGGGGCCAGGACCATCCTGGCTGGCCTGCAGGCAGCAAGTTGGCCTGCGTGCTGTCGCTGGTGTGGCTCCACGGCCCAGCCTCCAGGCTTTCAAGCCCTTGTACATATTCAGGTGTTTTACCTGGGAAGGGTGGGAACAGTTCAGTAGCAGCTGGCCTGGGGCTCAGCTCACGTTTACTCACAGAGGCCTCGGCATGGTCCCCCAGCTTTGCAGTGAGGACGCTCCTTGCATGGGGGGACGGGGCTGTTGGTTGTATGGAAGATGATTCCCCACCACTGACCAATTTCAGAATTGTTTACTGCTGGAACAAGTGCCTAGGTAGTGTTTTCCTCTGTATAACTGTTTGGTTTAGGATTTATTTTTTTGTTTTTTGGTTCAAGTTAGATTTTATTCCTCTTTTATATATTTATAGATATAAGCATGGGAATAATTCATTCATATAAATACATCTGTGTGAATGGAAGAACTTTTTCCTGTTTTATTTTTTAAAATTTTGAAATTTAATTTTGTTTATTTCTTTATGCAGCAGGTTACTATTAGTTATATATTTTATGCATATACATGTATACATGTCCATCCCAATCTCCCAACTCATCCCACCACCACCACCCCATGGCTTCCCCCACTTGGTGTCCATACGTTTGTTCTCTACCTCTGTGTCTCTATTTCTGTCCTGCATACCAATTCATCTGTACCATTTTTCTAGGTTCCACCTATATGCATTAATATACAATATTTGTTTTTCTCTTTCTGACTTACTTCACTCTGTATGACAGTCTCTAGATCCATCGACTTCTCTACAAATGACCCAGTTTCATTCCTTTTTATGGCTGAGAAATATTCCATTTTATATATGTACCACATCTTTATCCATTCGTCTTTCTGTGGGCATTTAGGTTGCTTCCATTACCTGGCTATTGTAAATTGTGCTGCAATGAACATTGTGGTGAATGTGTCTTTTTGATTTATGGTTTTCTCTGGGTATATGCCCAAAAGTGGGATTGCAGGCTCCTGTGGTAATTCTCTTTTTAGTTATTTAAAGGAACATCCATACTGTTCTCCATAGTGAGTGTATCAATTTACCTTCCCACCAATAGTGGAAGAGGGTTCCTTTTGTCCACACCATCCCCGGAATTTGTTGTTTGTAGATTTGCTGATGATGCCGATTCTAACAGGTGTGAGGTCATACCTCATTGTCGTTTGGATTTGCATTTCTCTAATAATTAGTGATGTTGAGCAGCTTTTCATGTGCGTCTTGGCCATCTCTGTGACTTCTTTAAAGAAACGTCTATATAGATCTTCTGCCCATTTTTGTACTGGGTTGTTTGTTTTATTAATATTAAGCTGCGTGAGCTGTTTATATATATTGGAGATTAAACCTTTGTCCATTGATTCGTTTGCGAACGTTTTCGCCCATTCTGAGGCTTGCCTTTTTCCATTCCCGATTTTTAACCAAAAAAGAAAGAAAGCAAAAGAAGCAGAACACTAATGTGCGTGAAATATGGCTCTTGAAACAGTCGTTTTGAAATATGGACGTCTTTTGCATTTTTTGGTCGGTATATGACCCCAGGATTTGTTTTCAGGGCAGGTGTCATTTACAGGCCTGCAACGATTTTGAATATCCACTGACCATTAGCGCTGGGATTAAAGCTGCTGTTGTGTGAAACGGCCACAAGGTGGCAGCAGTTCTCGCTTACCAAATCTGGTTACTAGGGCCACAGAGCCTCAATGGAAGTCCTGTTCTAGATTGGAATTTAGAATGGAATGTGCCAGGAGAAAGCCCCTCAAGTTTGTCTCACTACTTCTTGTTCGTGTTTTTAATTTAATTTTTTATTTTTTATTACAGCAAGTTTGATGACAACGTTTGGCTTGTTGTAGGTGTGCAAGATGTGGTTCTTTTACACATATACATAGGTCTGTTCTTCCTGGGACCCTTTTCCCATGTACGTTATGACAGAATGTTGAGTAGTCTTCTCTTGGTATTCCGTAGGTCTTTGGTGATTATATATTTCACCTGTGTTTGTATATGTCTGTTAACCCCGATATCCTAATGAATCCAATCCTCACACCTTTCCATTGGTGAACCATAAGTTTCTTTAATGAATCTGTGATTGCCCTTCTCCGTGGAAATATCTGCCCTGGTATCAATTTTTAGGTAACACCTATAAGTGATATCCTACGATATGTGTCTTTCACTTTCTGACTTACTACAAGTCACGTGATTACCTCTAGACTCATCTACGGTGCTGCAAATGGCATTGTGTCCTTTTTTCCCCTGGCTAATATTCTGTCTTAGCGAGGTCCTTTTTCTGCAATGTGATTCCCTGAGGGCTGAGGATTAGCTGACCTGGGCAGCCTGACCCTGCCGGCAAGCCCTCCCCAGGTGTGCCTGGGTTGAGGTCAATATAAACAGCACTCCAGGCAGCAATAGCCCCTGCAGTTGTGCCTGACTCCATATTCTCTGCCCCGTCAGCAGTCTCGGGGCTGTGCTGGTGGGAGGGTGTGAGGGTCCACGGCTTTGTTGGTGGCCCGGTGTGAGTGGGGCTCTGCTGGACTTTCTGCAGGAGTTGCCAGGCTTCCACCTGTAAAGAAGAGGATGTGTCACCCATAACTTCCACTGGAATTTCTCTCCGGGCTGAGGAAGGAAAAAAAAGAGTGGGGGCCGGGACAGGAGGGGTATCTCAGGCAGGGAAATGGAAAGCTTCCAGAAGAGCGCCCGGGGCCAGGACCATCCTGGCTGGCCTGCAGGCAGCAAGTTGGCCTGCGTGCTGTCGCTGGTGTGGCTCCACGGCCCAGCCTCCAGGCTTTCAAGCCCTTGTACATATTCAGGTGTTTTACCTGGGAAGGGTGGGAACAGTTCAGTAGCAGCTGGCCTGGGGCTCAGCTCACGTTTACTCACAGAGGCCTCGGCATGGTCCCCCAGCTTTGCAGTGAGGACGCTCCTTGCATGGGGGGACGGGGCTGTTGGTTGTATGGAAGATGATTCCCCACCACTGACCAATTTCAGAATTGTTTACTGCTGGAACAAGTGCCTAGGTAGTGTTTTCCTCTGTATAACTGTTTGGTTTAGGATTTATTTTTTTGTTTTTTGGTTCAAGTTAGATTTTATTCCTCTTTTATATATTTATAGATATAAGCATGGGAATAATTCATTCATATAAATACATCTGTGTGAATGGAAGAACTTTTTCCTGTTTTATTTTTAAAAATTTTGAAATTTAATTTTGTTTATTTCTTTATGCAGCAGGTTACTATTAGTTATATATTTTATGCATATACATGTATACATGTCCATCCCAATCTCCCAACTCATCCCACCACCACCACCCCATGGCTTCCCCCACTTGGTGTCCATACGTTTGTTCTCTACCTCTGTGTCTCTATTTCTGTCCTGCATACCAGTTCATCTGTACCATTTTTCTAGGTTCCACCTATATGCATTAATATACAATATTTGTTTTTCTCTTTCTGACTTACTTCACTCTGTATGACAGTCTCTAGATCCATCGACTTCTCTACAAATGACCCAGTTTCATTCCTTTTTATGGCTGAGCAATATTCCATTTTATATATGTACCACATCTTTATCCATTCGTCTTTCTGTGGGCATTTAGGTTGCTTCCATTACCTGGCTATTGTAAATTGTGCTGCAATGAATATTGTGGTGAATGTGTCTTTTTGATTTATGGTTTTCTCTGGGTATATGCCCAAAAGTGGGATTGCAGGCTCCTATGGTAATTCTCTTTTTAGTTATTTAAAGGAACATCCATACTGTTCTCCATAGTGAGTGTATCAATTTACCTTCCCACCAATAGTGGAAGAGGGTTCCTTTTGTCCACACCATCCCCGGAATTTGTTGTTTGTAGATTTGCTGATGATGCCGATTCTAACAGGTGTGAGGTCATACCTCATTGTCGTTTGGATTTGCATTTCTCTAATAATTAGTGATGTTGAGCAGCTTTTCATGTGCGTCTTGGCCATCTCTGTGACTTCTTTAAAGAAACGTCTATATAGATCTTCTGCCCATTTTTGTACTGGGTTGTTTGTTTTATTAATATTAAGCTGCGTGAGCTGTTTATATATATTGGAGATTAAACCTTTGTCCATTGATTCGTTTGCGAACGTTTTCGCCCATTCTGAGGCTTGCCTTTTTCCATTCCCGATTTTTAACCAAAAAAGAAAGAAAGCAAAAGAAGCAGAACACTAATGTGCGTGAAATATGGCTCTTGAAACAGTCGTTTTGAAATATGGACGTCTTTTGCATTTTTTGGTCGGTATATGACCCCAGGATTTGTTTTCAGGGCAGGTGTCATTTACAGGCCTGCAACGATTTTGAATATCCACTGACCATTAGCGCTGGGATTAAAGCTGCTGTTGTGTGAAACGGCCACAAGGTGGCAGCAGTTCTCGCTTACCAAATCTGGTTACTAGGGCCACAGAGCCTCAATGGATGTCCTGTTCTAGATTGGAATTTAGAATGGAATGTGCCAGGAGAAAGCCCCTCAAGTTTGTCTCACTACTTCTTGTTCGTGTTTTTAATTTAATTTTTTATTTTTTATTACAGCAAGTTTGATGACAACGTTTGGCTTGTTGTAGGTGTGCAAGATGTGGTTCTTTTACACATATACATAGGTCTGTTCTTCCTGGGACCCTTTTCCCATGTACGTTATGACAGAATGTTGAGTAGTCTTCTCTTGGTATTCCGTAGGTCTTTGGTGATTATATATTTCACCTGTGTTTGTATATGTCTGTTAACCCCGATATCCTAATGAATCCAATCCTCACACCTTTCCATTGGTGAACCATAAGTTTCTTTAATGAATCTGTGATTGCCCTTCTCCGTGGAAATATCTGCCCTGGTATCAATTTTTAGGTAACACCTATAAGTGATATCCTACGATATGTGTCTTTCACTTTCTGACTTACTACAAGTCACGTGATTACCTCTAGACTCATCTACGGTGCTGCAAATGGCATTGTGTCCTTTTTTCCCCTGGCTAATATTCTGTCTTAGCGAGGTCCTTTTTCTGCAATGTGATTCCCTGAGGGCTGAGGATTAGCTGACCTGGGCAGCCTGACCCTGCCGGCAAGCCCTCCCCAGGTGTGCCTGGGTTGAGGTCAATATAAACAGCACTCCAGGCAGCAATAGCCCCTGCAGTTGTGCCTGACTCCATATTCTCTGCCCCGTCAGCAGTCTCGGGGCTGTGCTGGTGGGAGGGTGTGAGGGTCCACGGCTTTGTTGGTGGCCCGGTGTGAGTGGGGCTCTGCTGGACTTTCTGCAGGAGTTGCCAGGCTTCCACCTGTAAAGAAGAGGATGTGTCACCCATAACTTCCACTGGAATTTCTCTCCGGGCTGAGGAAGGAAAAAAAAGAGTGGGGGCCGGGACAGGAGGGGTATCTCAGGCAGGGAAATGGAAAGCTTCCAGAAGAGCGCCCGGGGCCAGGACCATCCTGGCTGGCCTGCAGGCAGCAAGTTGGCCTGCGTGCTGTCGCTGGTGTGGCTCCACGGCCCAGCCTCCAGGCTTTCAAGCCCTTGTACATATTCAGGTGTTTTACCTGGGAAGGGTGGGAACAGTTCAGTAGCAGCTGGCCTGGGGCTCAGCTCACGTTTACTCACAGAGGCCTCGGCATGGTCCCCCAGCTTTGCAGTGAGGACGCTCCTTGCATGGGGGGACGGGGCTGTTGGTTGTATGGAAGATGATTCCCCACCACTGACCAATTTCAGAATTGTTTACTGCTGGAACAAGTGCCTAGGTAGTGTTTTCCTCTGTATAACTGTTTGGTTTAGGATTTATTTTTTTGTTTTTTGGTTCAAGTTAGATTTTATTCCTCTTTTATATATTTATAGATATAAGCATGGGAATAATTCATTCATATCAATACATCTGTGTGAATGGAAGAACTTTTTCCTGTTTTATTTTTAAAAATTTTGAAATTTAATTTTGTTTATTTCTTTATGCAGCAGGTTACTATTAGTTATATATTTTATGCATATACATGTATACATGTCCATCCCAATCTCCCAACTCATCCCACCACCACCACCCCATGGCTTCCCCCACTTGGTGTCCATACGTTTGTTCTCTACCTCTGTGTCTCTATTTCTGTCCTGCATACCAGTTCATCTGTACCATTTTTCTAGGTTCCACCTATATGCATTAATATACAATATTTGTTTTTCTCTTTCTGACTTACTTCACTCTGTATGACAGTCTCTAGATCCATCGACTTCTCTACAAATGACCCAGTTTCATTCCTTTTTATGGCTGAGCAATATTCCATTTTATATATGTACCACATCTTTATCCATTCGTCTTTCTGTGGGCATTTAGGTTGCTTCCATTACCTGGCTATTGTAAATTGTGCTGCAATGAATATTGTGGTGAATGTGTCTTTTTGATTTATGGTTTTCTCTGGGTATATGCCCAAAAGTGGGATTGCAGGCTCCTATGGTAATTCTCTTTTTAGTTATTTAAAGGAACATCCATACTGTTCTCCATAGTGAGTGTATCAATTTACCTTCCCACCAATAGTGGAAGAGGGTTCCTTTTGTCCACACCATCCCCGGAATTTGTTGTTTGTAGATTTGCTGATGATGCCGATTCTAACAGGTGTGAGGTCATACCTCATTGTCGTTTGGATTTGCATTTCTCTAATAATTAGTGATGTTGAGCAGCTTTTCATGTGCGTCTTGGCCATCTCTGTGACTTCTTTAAAGAAACGTCTATATAGATCTTCTGCCCATTTTTGTACTGGGTTGTTTGTTTTATTAATATTAAGCTGCGTGAGCTGTTTATATATATTGGAGATTAAACCTTTGTCCATTGATTCGTTTGCGAACGTTTTCGCCCATTCTGAGGCTTGCCTTTTTCCATTCCCGATTTTTAACCAAAAAAGAAAGAAAGCAAAAGAAGCAGAACACTAATGTGCGTGAAATATGGCTCTTGAAACAGTCGTTTTGAAATATGGACGTCTTTTGCATTTTTTGGTCGGTATATGACCCCAGGATTTGTTTTCAGGGCAGGTGTCATTTACAGGCCTGCAACGATTTTGAATATCCACTGACCATTAGCGCTGGGATTAAAGCTGCTGTTGTGTGAAACGGCCACAAGGTGGCAGCAGTTCTCGCTTACCAAATCTGGTTACTAGGGCCACAGAGCCTCAATGGAAGTCCTGTTCTAGATTGGAATTTAGAATGGAATGTGCCAGGAGAAAGCCCCTCAAGTTTGTCTCACTACTTCTTGTTCGTGTTTTTAATTTAATTTTTTATTTTTTATTACAGCAAGTTTGATGACAACGTTTGGCTTCTTGTAGGTGTGCAAGATGTGGTTCTTTTACACATATACATAGGTCTGTTCTTCCTGGGACCCTTTTCCCATGTACGTTATGACAGAATGTTGAGTAGTCTTCTCTTGGTATTCCGTAGGTCTTTGGTGATTATATATTTCACCTGTGTTTGTATATGTCTGTTAACCCCGATATCCTAATGAATCGAATCCTCACACCTTTCCATTGGTGAACCATAAGTTTGTTTAATGAATCTGTGATTGCCCTTCTCCGTGGAAATATCTGCCCTGGTATCAATTTTTAGGTAACACCTATAAGTGATATCCTACGATATGTGTCTTTCACTTTCTGACTTACTACAAGTCACGTGATTACCTCTACACTCATCTACGGTGCTGCAAATGGCATTGTGTCCTTTTTTCCCTTGGCTAATATTCTGTCTTAGCGAGGTCCTTTTTCTGCAATGTGATTCCCTGAGGGCTGAGGATTAGCTGACCTGGGCAGCCTGACCCTGCCGGCAAGCCCTCCGCAGGTGTGCCTGGTTTGAGGTCAATATAAACAGCACTCCAGGCAGCAGTAGCCCCTGCAGCTGTGCCTGGCTCCATATTCTCTGCCCCGTCAGCAGTCTCGGGGCTGTGCTGGTGGGAGGGTGTGAGGGTCGACGGCTTTGTTGGTGGCCCGGTGTGAGTGGGGCTCTGCTGGACTTTCTGCAGGAGTTGCCAGGCTGCCACCTGTAAAGAAGAGGATGTGTCACCCATAACTTCCACTGGAATTTCTCTCCGGGCTGAGTAAGGAAACAAAGGAGTGGGGGCCAGGTCAGGAGGGGTGTCTCAGGCAGGGAAATGGAAAGCTTCCAGAAGAGCGCCCGGGGCCAGGACCATCCTGGCTGGCCTGCAGGCAGCAAGTTGGCCTGCGAGCTGTCGCTGGTGTGGCTCCACGGCCCTTCCTCTAGGCTTTCAAGCCCTTGTACATATTCAGGTGTTTTACCTGGGAAGGGTGGGAACAGTTCAGTAGCAGCTGGCCTGGGGCTCAGCTCACGTTTACTCACAGAGGCCTCGGCATGGTCCCCCAGTTTGCAATGAGGATGCTCCTTGCATGGGGGGGCGGGGCTGCTGACTGTATGGGAGATGATTCCCCACGTCTGCCCAATTTCAGAATTGTTTACCGCTGGAGCAAGTGCCTTGGTAGGGTTTTCCTCTGTATAACTGTTTGGTTTAGGTTTTTTTTTCTTTTTTGGTTCAAGTTAGATTTAATTCCTCTTTTATATATTTATAGATATAAGCATGGGAATAATTCATTCATATCAATATATCTGTGTGAATGGAAGAACTTTTTCCTGTTTTATTTTTTAAAATTTTGAAATTTAATTTTATTTATTTCTTTATACAGCAGGTTACTATTAGTTATATATTTTATGCATATACATGTATATAGGTCCATCCCAATCTCCCAACTCATCCCACCACCACCACCCCATGGCTTCCCCCACTTGGTGTCCATACGTTTGTTCTCTACCTCTGTGTCTCTATTTCTGCCCTGCAAACCAGTTCATCTGTACCATTTTCCTAGGTTCCACCTATATGCATTAATATACAATATTTGTTTTTCTCTTTCTGACTTACTTCACTCTGTATGACAGTCTCTAGATCCATCGACTTCTACAAATGTACCAGTTTCATTCCTTTTTATGGCTGAGTAATATTCCATTTTATATATGTACCACATCTTTATCCATTCGTCTGTCTGTGGGCATTTAGGTTACTTCCATTACCTGGCTATTGTAAATAGTGCTGCAATGAACATTGTGGTGAATGTGTCTTTTTGATTTAAGGTTTTCTCTGGGTATATGCCCAGAAGTGGGATTGCTGGATCCTAAGGTAATTCTCTTTTGGTTTTTTAAAGGAACTTCCATACTGTTCTCCATAGTGACTGTATCAATTTACCTTCCCACCAATAGTGGAAGAGGGTTCCTTTTGTCCACACCCTCCCCAGAATTTGTTGTTTGTAGATTTTCTGATGATGCCGATTCTAAGAGGTGTGAGGTCATACCTCATTGTCGTTTGGATTTGCATTTCTCTAATAATTAGTGATGTTGAGCAGCTTTTCATGTGCGTCTTGGCCATCTCTGTGACATCTTTGAAGAAACGTCTATTTAGATCTTCTGCCCATTTTTGTATTGGGTTGTTTGTTTTATTAATATTAAGCTGCGTGAGCTGTTTATACATATTGGAGATTAAACCTTTGTCCATTGATTCGTTTACGAATGTTTTCGCCCATTCTGAGGGTTGCCTTTTTCCATCCCCGTTTTTTTAACCAAAAAAGAAAGAAAGCAAAAGAAGCAGAACACTAATGTGCGTGAAATATGCCTGTTGAAACAGTCGTTTTGAAATATGGACGTGTTTTGAATTTTTTGGTCGATATATGACCCTAGGATTTGTTTTCAGGGCAGGTGTCATTTACAGGCCTGCAACGATTTTGAATATCCACTGACCATTAGCGCTGGGATTAAAGCTGCTGTTGTGTGAAACGGCCACAAGGTGGCAGCAGTTCTCGCTTACCAAATCTGGTTACTAGGGCCACAGAGCCTCAATGGAAGTCCTGTTCTAGATTGGAATTTAGAATGGAATGTGCCAGGAGAAAGCCCCTCAAGTTTGTCTCTCTACTTCTTGTTCGTGTTTTTAATTTTTTATTTTTTATTACAGCAAGTTTGATGACAACGTTTGGCTTCTTGTAGGTGTGCAAGATGTGGTTCTTTTACACATATACATAGGTCTGTTCTTCCTGGGACCCTTTTCCCATGTACGTTATGACAGAATGTTGAGTAGTCTTCTCTTGGTATTCCGTAGGTCTTTGGTGATTATATATTTCACCTGTGTTTGTATATGTCTGTTAACCCCGATATCCTAATGAATTCAATCCTCACACCTTTCCATTGGTGAACCATAAGTTTGTTTAATGAATCTGTGACTGCCCTTCTCCGTGGAAATATCTGCCCTGGTATCAATTTTTAGGTAACACCTATAAGTGATATCCTACGATATGTGTCTTTCACTTTCTGACTTACTACAAGTCACGTGATTACCTCTAGACTCATCTACGGTGCTGCAAATGGCATTGTGTCCTTTTTTCCCTTGGCTAATATTCTGTCTTAGCGAGGTCCATTTTCTGCAGTGTGATTCCCTGAGGGCTGAGGATTAGCTGACCTGGGCAGCCTGACCCTGCCGGCAAGCCCTCCCCAGGTGTGCCTGGGTTGAAGTCAATATAAACTGCACTCCAGGCAGCAATAGCCCCTGCAGCTGTGCCTGACTCCATATTCTCTGCCCCGTCAGCAGTCTCGGGGCTGTGCTGGTGGGAGGGTGTGAGGGTCCACGGCTTTGTTGGTGGCCCGGTGTGAGTGGGGCTCTGCTGGACTTTCTGCAGGAGTTGCCAGGCTGCCACCTGTAAAGAAGAGGATGTGTCACCCATAACTTCCACTGGAATTTCTCTCCGGGCTGAGGAAGGAAACAAAGGAGTGGGGGCCGGGACAGGAGGGGTATCTCAGGCAGGGAAATGGAAAGCTTCCAGAAGAGCGCCCGGGCCCAGGAGCATCCTGGCTGGCCTGCAGGCAGCAAGTTGGCCTGCGTGCTGTCGCTGGTGTGGCTCCACGGCCCTTCCTCTAGGCTTTCAAGCCCTTGTACATATTCAGGTGTTTTACCTGGGAAGGGTGGGAACAGTTCAGTAGCAGCTGGCCTGGGGCTCAGCTCACGTTTACTCACAGAGGCCTCGGCATGGTCCCCCAGCTTTGCAGTGAGGACGCTCCTTGCATGGGGGGACGGGGCTGTTGGTGGTATGGAAGATGATTCCCCACCACTGACCAATTTCAGAATTGTTTACTGCTGGAACAAGTGCCTTGATAGTGTTTTCCTCTGTATAACTGTTTGGTTTAGGTTTTTTTTTCTTTCTTGGTTCAAGTTAGATTTTATTCCTCGTTTATGTATTTATAGATATAAGCATGGGAATAATTCATTCATATAAATACATCTGTGTGAATGGAAGAACTTTCTTCTGTTTTATTTTCAAAAATCTTGAAATTTAATTTTATTTATTTCTTTATACAGCAGGTTACTATTAGTTATATATTTTATGCATATACATGTATACAGGTCCATCCCAATCTCCCATCTCATCCCACCACCACCACCCCATGGCTTCCCCCACTTGGTGTCCATACGTTTGTTCTCTACCTCTGTGTCTCTATTTCTGTCCTGCATACCAGTTCATCTGTACCATTTTTCTAGGTTCCACCTATATGCATTAATATACAATATTTGTTTTTCTCTTTCTGACTTACTTCACTCTGTATGACACTCTCTAGATCCATCGACTTCTCTACAAATGACCCAGTTTCATTCCTTTTTATGGCTGAGCAATATTCCATTTTATATATGTACCACATCTTTATCCATTCGTCTTTCTGTGGGCATTTAGGTTGCTTCCATTACCTGGCTATTGTAAATTGTGCTGCAATGAACATTGTGGTGAATGTGTCTTTTTGATTTATGGTTTTCTCTGGGTATAGGCCCAAAAGTGGGATTGCAGGCTCCTATGGTAATTCTCTTTTTAGTTATTTAAAGGAACCTCCATACTGCTCTCCATAGTGAGTGTATCAATTTACCTTCCCACCAATAGTGGAAGAGGGTTCCTTTTGTCCACACCATCCCCGGAATTTGTTGTTTGTAGATTTGCTGATGATGCCGATTCTAACAGGTGTGAGGTCATACCTCATTGTCGTTTGGATTTGCATTTCTCTAATAATTAGTGATGTTGAGCAGCTTTTCATGTGCGTCTTGGCCATCTCTGTGACTTCTTTAAAGAAACGTCTATATAGATCTTCTGCCCATTTTTGTACTGGGTTGTTTGTTTTATTAATATTAAGCTGCATGAGCTGTTTATATATATTGGAGATTAAACCTTTGTCCATTGATTCGTTTGCGAACGTTTTCGCCCATTCTGAGGCTTGCCTTTTTCCATTCCCGTTTTTTTAACCAAAAAAGAAAGAAAGCAAAAGAAGCAGAACACTAATGTGCGTGAAATATGCCTCTTGAAACAGTCGTTTTGAAATATGGACGTCTTTTGCATTTTTTGGTCGGTATATGACCCCAGGATTTGTTTTCAGGGCAGGTGTCATTTACAGGCCTGCAACGATTTTGAATATCCACTGACCATTAGCGCTGGGATTAAAGCTGCTGTTGTGTGAAACGGCCACAAGGTGGCAGCAGTTCTCGCTTACCAAATCTGGTTACTAGGGCCACAGAGCCTCAATGGAAGTCCTGTTCTAGATTGGAATTTAGAATGGAATGTGCCAGGAGAAAGCCCCTCAAGTTTGTCTCACTACTTCTTGTTCGTGTTTTTAATTTAATTTTTTATTTTTTATTACAGCAAGTTTGATGACAACGTTTGGCTTCTTGTAGGTGTGCAAGATGTGGTTCTTTTACACATATACATAGGTCTGTTCTTCCTGGGACCCTTTTCCCATGTACGTTATGACAGAATGTTGAGTAGTCCTCTCTTGGTATTCCGTAGGTCTTTGGTGATTATATATTTCACCTGTGTTTGTATATGTCTGTTAACCCCGATATCCTAATGAATCCAATCCTCACACCTTTCCATTGGTGAACCATAAGTTTGTTTAATGAATCTGTGACTGCCCTTCTCCGTGGAAATATCTGCCCTGGTATCAATTTTTAGGTAACACCTATAAGAGATATCCTACGATATGTGTCTTTCACTTTCTGACTTACTACAAGTCACGTGATTACCTCTAGACTCATCTACGGTGCTGCAAATGGCATTGTGTCCTTTTTTCCCCTGGCTAATATTCTGTCTTAGCGAGGTCCATTTTCTGCAGTGTGATTCCCTGAGGGCTGAGGATTAGCTGACCTGGGCAGCCTGACCCTGCCGGCAAGCCCTCCCCAGGTGTGCCTGGGTTGAGGTCAATATAAACTGCACTCCAGGCAGCAATAGCCCCTGCAGCTGTGCCTGACTCCATATTCTCTGCCCCGTCAGCAGTCTCGGGGCTGTGCTGGTGGGAGGGTGTGAGGGTCCACGGCTTTGTTGGTGGCCCGGTGTGAGTGGGGCTCTGCTGGACTTTCTGCAGGAGTTGCCAGGCTGCCACCTGTAAAGAAGAGGATGTGTCACCCATAACTTCCACTGGAATTTCTATCCGGGCTGAGGAAGGAAAAAAAGGAGTGGGGGCCGGGACAGGAGGGGTATCTCAGGCAGGGAAATGGAAAGCTTCCAGAAGAGAGCCCGGGCCCAGGAGCATCCTGGCTGGCCTGCAGGCAGCAAGTTGGCCTGCGTGCTGTCGCTGGTGTGGCTCCACGGCCCTTCCTCTAGGCTTTCAAGCCCTTGTACATATTCAGGTGTTTTACCTGGGAAGGGTGGGAACAGTTCAGTAGCAGCTGGCCTGGGGCTCAGCTCACGTTTACTCACAGAGGCCTCGGCATGGTCCCCCAGCTTTGCAGTGAGGACGCTCCTTGCATGGGGGGACGGGGCTGTTGGTTGTATGGAAGATGATTCCCCACCACTGACCAATTTCAGAATTGTTTACTGCTGGAACAAGTGCCTTGGTAGTGTTTTCCTCTGTATAACTGTTTGGTTTAGGTTTTTTTTTCTTTCTTGGTTCAAGTTAGATTTTATTCCTCGTTTATGTATTTATAGATATAAGCATGGGAATAATTCATTCATATAAATACATATGTGTGAATGGAAGAACTTTCTTCTGTTTTATTTTCAAAAATTTTGAAATTTAATTTTATTTATTTCTTTATACAGCAGGTTACTATTAGTTATATATTTTATGCATATACATGAATACAGGTCCATCCCAATCTCCCAACTCATCCCACCACCACCACCCCATGGCTTACCCCACTTGGTGTCCATACGTTTGTTCTCTACCTCTGTGTCTCTATTTCTGTCCTGCATACCAGTTCATCTGTACCATTTTTCTAGGTTCCACATATATGCATTAATATACAATATTTGTTTTTCTCTTTCTGACTTAGTTCACTCTGTATGACAGTCTCTAGATCCATCGACTTCTCTACAAATGACCCAGTTTCATTCCTTTTTATGGCTGAGCAATATTCCATTTTATATATGTACCACATCTTTATCCATTCGTCTTTCTGTGGGCATTTAGTTTGCTTCCATTACCTGGCTATTGTAAATTGTGCTGCAATGAACATTGTGGTGAATGTGTCTTTTTGATTTATGGTTTTCTCTGGGTATATGCCCAAAAGTTGGATTGTAGGCTCCTATGGTAATTCTCTTTTTAGTTATTTAAAGGAACCTCCATACTGCTCTCCATAGTGAGTGTATCAATTTACCTTCCCACCAATAGTGGAAGAGGGTTCCTTTTGTCCACACCATCCCCGGAATTTGTTGTTTGTAGATTTGCTGATGATGCCGATTCTAACAGGTGTGAGGTCATACCTCATTGTCGTTTGGATTTGCATTTCTCTAATAATTAGTGATGTTGAGCAGCTTTTCATGTGCATCTTGGCCATCTCTGTGACTTCTTTAAAGAAACGTCTATATAGATCTTCTGCCCATTTTTGTACTGGGTTGTTTGTTTTATTAATATTAAGCTGCATGAGCTGTTTATATATATTGGAGATTAAACCTTTGTCCATTGATTCGTTTGCGAACGTTTTCGCCCATTCTGAGGCTTGCCTTTTTCCATTCCCGTTTTTTTAACCAAAAAAGAAAGAAAGCAAAAGAAGCAGAACACTAATGTGCGTGAAATATGGCTCTTGAAACAGTCGTTTTGAAATATGGACGTGTTTTGAATTTTTTGGTCGATATATGACCCTAGGATTTGTTTTCAGGGCAGGTGTCATTTACAGGCCTGCAACGATTTTGAATATCCACTGACCATTAGCGCTGGGATTAAAGCTGCTGTTGTGTGAAACGGCCACAAGGTGGCAGCAGTTCTCGCTTACCAAATCTGGTTACTAGGGCCACAGAGCCTCAATGGAAGTCCTGTTCTAGATTGGAATTTAGAATGGAATGTGCCAGGAGAAAGCCCCTCAAGTTTGTCTCTCTACTTCTTGTTCGTGTTTTTAATTTTTTATTTTTTATTACAGCAAGTTTGATGACAACGTTTGGCTTCTTGTAGGTGTGCAAGATGTGGTTCTTTTACACATATACATAGGTCTGTTCTTCCTGGGACCCTTTTCCCATGTACGTTATGACAGAATGTTGAGTAGTCTTCTCTTGGTATTCCGTAGGTCTTTGGTGATTATATATTTCACCTGTGTTTGTATATGTCTGTTAACCCCGATATCCTAATGAATCCAATCCTCACACCTTTCCATTGGTGAACCATAAGTTTGTTTAATGAATCTGTGACTGCCCTTCTCCGTGGAAATATCTGCCCTGGTATCAATTTTTAGGTAACACCTATAAGTGATATCCTACGATATGTGTCTTTCACTTTCTGACTTACTACAAGTCACGTGATTACCTCTAGACTCATCTACGGTGCTGCAAATGGCATTGTGTCCTTTTTTCCCTTGGCTAATATTCTGTCTTAGCGAGGTCCATTTTCTGCAGTGTGATTCCCTGAGGGCTAGGATTAGCTGACCTGGGCAGCCTGACCCTGCCGGCAAGCCCTCCCCAGGTGTGCCTAGGTTGAAGTCAATATAAACTGCACTCCAGGCAGCAATAGCCCCTGCAGCTGTGCCTGACTCCATATTCTCTGCCCCGTCAGCAGTCTCGGGGCTGTGCTGGTGGGAGGGTGTGAGGGTCCACGGCTTTTTTGGTGGCCCGGTGTGAGTGGGGCTCTGCTGGACTTTCTGCATGAGTTGCCAGGCTGCCACCTGTAAAGAAGAGGATGTGTCACCCATAACTTCCACTGGAATTTCTATCCGGGCTGAGGAAGGAAAAAAAGGAGTGGGGGCCGGGACAGGAGGGGTATCTCAGGCAGGGAAATGGAAAGCTTCCAGAAGAGAGCCCGGGCCCAGGAGCATCCTGGCTGGCCTGCAGGCAGCAAGTTGGCCTGCGTGCTGTCGCTGGTGTGGCTCCACGGCCCTTCCTCTAGGCTTTCAAGCCCTTGTACATATTCAGGTGTTTTACCTGGGAAGGGTGGGAACAGTTCAGTAGCAGCTGGCCTGGGGCTCAGCTCACGTTTACTCACAGAGGCCTCGGCATGGTCCCCCAGCTTTGCAGTGAGGACGCTCCTTGCATGGGGGGATGGGGCTGTTGGTTTTATGGAAGATGATTCCCCACCACTGACCAATTTCAGAATTGTTTACTGCTGGAACAAGTGCCTTGGTAGTGTTTTCCTCTGTATAACTGTTTGGTTTAGGTTTTTTTTTCTTTCTTGGTTCAAGTTAGATTTTATTCCTCGTTTATGTATTTATAGATATAAGCATGGGAATAATTCATTCATATAAATACATCTGTGTGAATGGAAGAACTTTCTTCTGTTTTATTTTCAAAAATTTTGAAATTTAATTTTATTTATTTCTTTATACAGCAGGTTACTATTAGTTATATATTTTATGCATATACATGAATACAGGTCCATCCCAATCTCCCAACTCATCCCACCACCACCACCCCATGGCTTCCCCCACTTGGTGTCCATACGTTTGTTCTCTACCTCTGTGTCTCTATTTCTGTCCTGCATACCAGTTCATCTGTACCATTTTTCTAGGTTCCACATATATGCATTAATATACAATATTTGTTTTTCTCTTTCTGACTTAGTTCACTCTGTATGACAGTCTCTAGATCCATCGACTTCTCTACAAATGACCCAGTTTCATTCCTTTTTATGGCTGAGAAATATTCCATTTTATATATGTACCACATCTTTATCCATTCGTCTTTCTGTGGGCATTTAGGTTGCTTCCATTACCTGGCTATTGTAAATTGTGCTGCAATGAACATTGTGGTGAATGTGTCTTTTTGATTTATGGTTTTCTCTGGGTATATGCCCAAAAGTTGGATTGTAGGCTCCTATGGTAATTCTCTTTTTAGTTATTTAAAGGAACCTCCATACTGCTCTCCATAGTGAGTGTATCAATTTACCTTCCCACCAATAGTGGAAGAGGGTTCCTTTTGTCCACACCATCCCCGGAATTTGTTGTTTGTAGATTTGCTGATGATGCCGATTCTAACAGGTGTGAGGTCATACCTCATTGTCGTTTGGATTTGCATTTCTCTAATAATTAGTGATGTTGAGCAGCTTTTCATGTGCATCTTGGCCATCTCTGTGACTTCTTTAAAGAAACGTCTATATAGATCTTCTGCCCATTTTTGTACTGGGTTGTTTGTTTTATTAATATTAAGCTGCATGAGCTGTTTATATATATTGGAGATTAAACCTTTGTCCATTGATTCGTTTGCGAACGTTTTCGCCCATTCTGAGGCTTGCCTTTTTCCATTCCCGTTTTTTTAACCAAAAAAGAAAGAAAGCAAAAGAAGCAGAACACTAATGTGCGTGAAATATGCCTCTTGAAACAGTCGTTTTGAAATATGGACGTCTTTTGCATCTTTTGGTCGGTATATGACCCCAGGATTTGTTTTCAGGGCAGGTGTCATTTACAGGCCTGCAACGATTTTGAATATCCACTGACCATTAGCGCTGGGATTAAAGCTGCTGTTGTGTGAAACGGCCACAAGGTGGCAGCAGTTCTCGCTTACCAAATCTGGTTATTAGGGCCACAGAGCCTCAATGGAAGTCCTGTTCTAGATTGGAATTTAGAATGGAATGTGCCAGGAGAAAGCCCCTCAAGTTTGTCTCACTACTTCTTGTTCGTGTTTTTAATTTTATTTTTTATTTTTTATTACAGCAAGTTTGATGACAACGTTTGGCTTGTTGTAGGTGTGCAAGATGTGGTTCTTTTACACATATACATAGGTCTGTTCTTCCTGGGACCCTTTTCCCATGTACGTTATGACAGAATGTTGAGTAGTCTTCTCTTGGTATTCCGTAGGTCTTTGGTGATTATATATTTCACCTGTGTTTGTATATGTCTGTTAACCCCGATATCCTAATGAATCCAATCCTCACACCTTTCCATTGGTGAACCATAAGTTTGTTTAATGAATCTGTGACTGCCCTTCTCCGTGGAAATATCTGCCCTGGTATCAATTTTTAGGTAACACCTATAAGTGATATCCTACGATATGTGTCTTTCACTTTCTGACTTACTACAAGTCACGTGATTACCTCTAGACTCATCTACGGTGCTGCAAATGGCATTGTGTCCTTTTTTCCCTTGGCTAATATTCTGTCTTAGCGAGGTCCATTTTCTGCAGTGTGATTCCCTGAGGGCTGAGGATTAGCTGACCTGGGCAGCCTGACCCTGCCGGCAAGCCCTCCTCAGGTGTGCCTGGGTTGAGGTCAATATAAACTGCACTCCAGGCAGCAATAGCCCCTGCAGCTGTGCCTGACTCCATATTCTCTGCCCCGTCAGCAGTCTCGGGGCTGTGCTGGTGGGAGGGTGTGAGGGTCCACGGCTTTGTTGGTGGCCCGGTGTGAGTGGGGCTCTGTTGGACTTTCTGCAGGAGTTGCCAGGCTGCCACCTGTAAAGAAGAGGATGTGTCACCCATAAATTCCACTGGAATTTCTCTCCGGGCTGAGGAAGGAAAAAAAGGAGTGGGGGCCAGGACAGGAGGGGTATCTCAGGCAGGGAAATGGAAAGCTTCTAGAAGAGCGCCCGGGGCCAGGACCATCCTGGCTGGCCTGCAGGCAGCAAGTTGGCCTGCGTGCTGTCGCTGGTGTGGCTCCACGGCCCTTCCTCTAGGCTTTCAAGCCCTTGTACATATTCAGGTGTTTTACCTGGGAAGGGTGGGAACAGTTCAGTAGCAGCTGGCCTGGGGCTCAGCTCACGTTTACTCACAGAGGCCTCGGCATGGGCCCCAAGCTTTGCAGTGAGGACGCTCCTTGCATGGGGGGATGGTGCTGTTGGTTGTATGGAAGATGATTCCCCACCACTGACCAATTTCAGAATTGTTTACTGCTGGAACAAGTGCCTTGGTAGTGTTTTCCTCTGTATAACTGTTTGGTTTAGGTTTTTTTTTTCTTTCTTGGTTCAAGTTAGATTTTATTCCTCGTTTATGTATTTATAGATATAAGCATGGGAATAATTCATTCATATAAATACATCTGTGTGAATGGAAGAACTTTCTTCTGTTTTATTTTCAAAAATTTTGAAATTTAATTTTATTTATTTCTTTATACAGCAGGTTACTATTAGTTATATATTTTATGCATATACATGTATACAGGTCCATCCCAATCTCCCAACTCATCCCACCACCACCACCCCATGGCTTCCCCCACTTGGTGTCCATACGTTTGTTCTCTACCTCTGTGTCTCTATTTCTGTCCTGCATACCAGTTCATCTGTACCATTTTTCTAGGTTCCACCTATATGCATTAATATACAATATTTGTTTTTCTCTTTCTGACTTACTTCACTCTGTATGACACTCTCTAGATCCATCGACTTCTCTACAAATGACCCAGTTTCATTCCTTTTTATGGCTGAGCAATATTCCATTTTATATATGTACCACATCTTTATCCATTCGTCTTTCTGTGGGCATTTAGGTTGCTTCCATTACCTGGCTATTGTAAATTGTGCTGCAATGAACATTGTGGTGAATGTGTCTTTTTGATTTATGGTTTTCTCTGGGTATATGCCCAAAAGTTGGATTGCAAGCTCCTATGGTAATTCTCTTTTTAGTTATTTAAAGGAACATCCATACTGCTCTCCATAGTGAGTGTATCAATTTACCTTCCCACCAATAGTGGAAGAGGGTTCCTTTTGTCCACACCATCCCCGGAATTTGTTGTTTGTAGATTTGCTGATGATGCCGATTCTAACAGGTGTGAGGTCATACCTCATTGTCGTTTGGATTTGCATTTCTCTAATAATTAGTGATGTTGAGCAGCTTTTCATGTGCATCTTGGCCATCTCTGTGACTTCTTTAAAGAAACGTCTATATAGATCTTCTGCCCATTTTTGTACTGGGTTGTTTGTTTTATTAATATTAAGCTGCGTGAGCTGTTTATATATATATTGGAGATTAAACCTTTGTCCATTGATTCGTTTGTGAACGTTTTCGCCCATTCTGAGGCTTGCCTTTTTCCATTCCCGTTTTTTTAACCAAAAAAGAAAGAAAGCAAAAGAAGCAGAACACTAATGTGCGTGAAATATGCCTCTTGAAACAGTCGTTTTGAAATATGGACGTCTTTTGAATTTTTTGGTCGGTATATGACCCCAGGATTTGTTTTCAGGGCAGGTGTCATTTACAGGCCTGCAACGATTTTGAATATCCACTGACCATTAGCGCTGGGATTAAAGCTGCTGTTGTGTGAAACGGCCACAAGGTGGCAGCAGTTCTCGCTTACCAAATCTGGTTACTAGGGCCACAGAGCCTCAATGGAAGTCCTGTTCTAGATTGGAATTTAGAATGGAATGTGCCAGGAGAAAGCCCCTCAAGTTTGTCTCACTACTTCTTGTTCGTGTTTTTAATTTAATTTTTTATTTTTTATTACAGCAAGTTTGATGACAACGTTTGGCTTCTTGTAGGTGTGCAAGATGTGGTTCTTTTACACATATACATAGGTCTGTTCTTCCTGGGACCCTTTTCCCATGTACGTTATGACAGAATGTTGAGTAGTCTTCTCTTGGTATTCCGTAGGTCTTTGGTGATTATATATTTCACCTGTGTTTGTATATGTCTGTTAACCCCGATATCCTAATGAATCCAATCCTCACACCTTTCCATTGGTGAACCATAAGTTTGTTTAATGAATCTGTGACTGCCCTTCTCCGTGGAAATATCTGCCCTGGTATCAATTTTTAGGTAACACCTATAAGTGATATCCTACGATATGTGTCTTTCACTTTCTGACTTACTACAAGTCACGTGATTACCTCTAGACTCATCTACGGTGCTGCAAATGGCATTGTGTCCTTTTTTCCCTTGGCTAATATTCTGTCTTAGCGAGGTCCATTTTCCGCAGTGTGATTCCCTGAGGGCTGAGGATTAGCTGACCTGGGCAGCCTGACCCTGCCGGCAAGCCCTCCCCAGGTGTGCCTGGGTTGAGGTCAATATAAACTGCACTCCAGGCAGCAATAGCCCCTGCAGCTGTGCCTGACTCCATATTCTCTGCCCCGTCAGCAGTCTCGGGGCTGTGCTGGTGGGAGGGTGTGAGGGTCCACGGCTTTGTTGGTGGCCCGGTGTGAGTGGGGCTCTGCTGGACTTTCTGCAGGAGTTGCCAGGCTGCCACCTGTAAAGAAGAGGATGTGTCACCCATAACTTCCACTGGAATTTCTCTCCGGGCTGAGGAAGGAAACAAAGGAGTGAGGGCCGGGACAGGAGGGGTATCTCAGGCAGGGAAATGGAAAGCTTCCAGAAGAGCGCCCGGGGCCAGGAGCATCCTGGCTGGCCTGCAGGCAGCAAGTTGGCCTGCGTGCTGTCGCTGGTGTGGCTCCACGGCCCTTCCTCTAGGCTTTCAAGCCCTTGTACATATTCAGGTGTTTTACATGGGAAGGGTGGGAACAGTTCAGTAGCAGCTGGCCTGGGGCTCAGCTCACGTTTACTCACAGAGGTCTCGGCATGGTCCCCCAGCTTTGCAGTGAGGACGCTCCTTGCATGGGGGGACGGGGCTGTTGGTTGTATGGAAGATGATTCCCCACCACTGACCAATTTCAGAATTGTTTACTGCTGGAACAAGTGCCTTGGTAGTGTTTTCCTCTGTATAACTGTTTGGTTTAGGTTTTTTTTTCTTTCTTGGTTCAAGTTAGATTTTATTCCTCGTTTATGTATTTATAGATATAAGCATGGGAATAATTCATTCATATAAATACATCTGTGTGAATGGAAGAACTTTCTTCTGTTTTATTTTCAAAAATTTTGAAATTTAATTTTATTTATTTCTTTATACAGCAGGTTACTATTAGTTATATATTTTATGCATATACATGTATACAGGTCCATCCCAATCTCCCAACTCATCCCACCACCACCACCCCATGGCTTCCCCCACTTGGTGTCCATACGTTTGTTCTCTACCTCTGTGTCTCTATTTCTGTCCTGCATACCAGTTCATCTGTACCATTTTTCTAGGTTCCACCTATATGCATTAATATACAATATTTGTTTTTCTCTTTCTGACTTACTTCACTCTGTATGACAGTCTCTAGATCCATCGACTTCTCTACAAATGACCCAGTTTCATTCCTTTTTATGGCTGAGCAATATTCCATTTTATATATGTACCACATCTTTATCCATTCGTCTTTCTGTGGGCATTTAGGTTGCTTCCATTACCTGGCTATTGTAAATTGTGCTGCAATGAACATTGTGGTGAATGTGTCTTTTTGATTTATGGTTTTCTCTGGGTATATGCCCAAAAGTTGGATTGCAGGCTCCTATGGTAATTCTCTTCTTAGTTATTTAAAGGAACCTCCATACTGCTCTCCATAGTGAGTGTATCAATTTACCTTCCCACCAATAGTGGAAGAGGGTTCCTTTTGTCCACACCATCCCCGGAATTTGTTGTTTGTAGATTTGCTGATGATGCCGATTCTAACAGGTGTGAGGTCATACCTCATTGTCGTTTGGATTTGCATTTCTCTAATAATTAGTGATGTTGAGCAGCTTTTCATGTGCATCTTGGCCATCTCTGTGACTTCTTTAAAGAAACGTCTATATAGATCTTCTGCCCATTTTTGTACTGGGTTGTTTGTTTTATTAATATTAAGCTGCGTGAGCTGTTTATATATATTGGAGATTAAACCTTTGTCCATTGATTCGTTTGCGAACGTTTTCGCCCATTCTGAGGCTTGCCTTTTTCCATTCCCGTTTTTTTAACCAAAAAAGAAAGAAAGCAAAAGAAGCAGAACACTAATGTGCGTGAAATATGCCTCTTGAAACAGTCGTTTTGAAATATGGACGTCTTTTGCATCTTTTGGTCGGTATATGACCCCAGGATTTGTTTTCAGGGCAGGTGTCATTTACAGGCCTGCAAGGATTTTGAATATCCACTGACCATTAGCGCTGGGATTATAGCTGCTGTTGTGTGAAACGGCCACAAGGTGGCAGCAGTTCTCGCTTACCAAATCTGGTTACTAGGGCCACAGAGCCTCAATGGAAGTCCTGTTCTAGATTGGAATTTAGAATGGAATGTGCCAGGAGAAAGCCCCTCAAGTTTGTCTCACTACTTCTTGTTCGTGTTTTTAATTTAATTTTTTATTTTTTATTACAGCAAGTTTGATGACAACGTTTGGCTTCTTGTAGGTGTGCAAGATGTGGTTCTTTTACACATATACATAGGTCTGTTCTTCCTGGGACCCTTTTCCCATGTACGTTATGACAGAATGTTGAGTAGTCTTCTCTTGGTATTCCGTAGGTCTTTGGTGATTATATATTTCACCTGTGTTTGTATATGTCTGTTAACCCCGATATCCTAATGAATCCAATCCTCACACCTTTCCATTGGTGAACCATAAGTTTGTTTAATGAATCTGTGACTGCCCTTCTCCGTGGAAATATCTGCCCTGGTATCAATTTTTAGGTAACACCTATAAGTGATATCCGACGATATGTGTCTTTCACTTTCTGACTTACTACAAGTCACGTGATTACCTCTAGACTCATCTACGGTGCTGCAAATGGCATTGTGTCCTTTTTTCCCTTGGCTAATATTCTGTCTTAGCGAGGTCCATTTTCTGCAGTGTGATTCCCTGAGGGCTGAGGATTAGCTGACCTGGGCAGCCTGACCCTGCCGGCAAGCCCTCCCCAGGTGTGCCTGGGTTGAGGTCAATATAAACTGCACTCCAGGCAGCAATAGCCCCTGCAGCTGTGCCTGACTCCATATTCTCTGCCCCGTCAGCAGTCTCGGGGCTGTGCTGGTGGGAGGGTGTGAGGGTCCACGGCTTTTTTGGTGGCCCGGTGTGAGTGGGGCTCTGCTGGACTTTCTGCAGGAGTTGCCAGGCTGCCACCTGTAAAGAAGAGGATGTGTCACCCATAACTTCCACTGGAATTTCTATCCGGGCTGAGGAAGGAAAAAAAGGAGTGGGGGCCGGGACAGGAGGGGTATCTCAGGCAGGGAAATGGAAAGCTTCCAGAAGAGAGCCCGGGGCCAGGACCATCCTGGCTGGCCTGCAGGCAGCAAGTTGGCCTGCGTGCTGTCGCTGGTGTGGCTCCACGGCCCTTCCTCTAGGCTTTCAAGCCCTTGTACATATTCAGGTGTTTTACCTGGGAAGGGTGGGAACAGTTCAGTAGCAGCTGGCCTGGGGCTCAGCTCACGTTTACTCACAGAGGCCTCGGCATGGTCCCCCAGCTTTGCAGTGAGGACGCTCCTTGCATGGGGGGACGGGGCTGTTGGTTGTATGGAAGATGATTCCCCACCACTGACCAATTTCAGAATTGTTTACTGCTGGAACAAGTGCCTTGGTAGTGTTTTCCTCTGTATAACTGTTTGGTTTAGGTTTTTTTTTCTTTCTTGGTTCAAGTTAGATTTTATTCCTCGTTTATGTATTTATAGATATAAGCATGGGAATAATTCATTCATATAAATACATCTGTGTGAATGGAAGAACTTTCTTCTGTTTTATTTTTAAAAATTTTGAAATTTAATTTTATTTATTTCTTTATACAGCAGGTTACTATTAGTTATATATTTTATGCATATACATGAATACAGGTCCATCCCAATCTCCCAACTCATCCCACCACCACCACCCCATGGATTCCCCCACTTGGTGTCCATACGTTTGTTCTCTACCTCTGTGTCTCTATTTCTGTCCTGCATACCAGTTCATCTGTACCATTTTTCTAGGTTCCACATATATGCATTAATATACAATATTTGTTTTTCTCTTTCTGACTTACTTCACTCTGTATGACAGTCTCTAGATCCATCGACTTCTCTACAAATGACCCAGTTTCATTCCTTTTTATGGCTGAGAAATATTCCATTTTATATATGTACCACATCTTTATCCATTCGTCTTTCTGTGGGCATTTAGGTTGCTTCCATTACCTGGCTATTGTAAATTGTGCTGCAATGAACATTGTGGTGAATGTGTCTTTTTGATTTATGGTTTTCTCTGGGTATATGCCCAAAAGTTGGATTGCAGGCTCCTATGGTAATTCTCTTTTTAGTTATTTAAAGGAACCTCCATACTGCTCTCCATAGTGAGTGTATCAGTTTACCTTCCCACCAATAGTGGAAGAGGGTTCCTTTTGTCCACACCATCCCCGGAATTTGTTGTTTGTAGATTTGCTGATGATGCCGATTCTAACAGGTGTGAGGTCATACCTCATTGTCGTTTGGATTTGCATTTCTCTAATAATTAGTGATGTTGAGCAGCTTTTCATGTGCATCTTGGCCATCTCTGTGACTTCTTTAAAGAAACGTCTATATAGATCTTCTGCCCATTTTTGTACTGGGTTGTTTGTTTTATTAATATTAAGCTGCATGAGCTGTTTATATATATTGGAGATTAAACCTTTGTCCATTGATTCGTTTGCGAACGTTTTCGCCCATTCTGAGGCTTGCCTTTTTCCATTCCCGTTTTTTTAACCAAAAAAGAAAGAAAGCAAAAGAAGCAGAACACTAATGTGCGTGAAATATGCCTCTTGAAACAGTCGTTTTGAAATATGGACGTCTTTTGCATCTTTTGGTCGGTATATGACCCCAGGATTTGTTTTCAGGGCAGGTGTCATTTACAGGCCTGCAACGATTTTGAATATCCACTGACCATTAGCGCTGGGATTAAAGCTGCTGTTGTGTGAAACGGCCACAAGGTGGCAGCAGTTCTCGCTTACCAAATCTGGTTACTAGGGCCACAGAGCCTCAATGGAAGTCCTGTTCTAGATTGGAATTTAGAATGGAATGTGCCAGGAGAAAGCCCCTCAAGTTTGTCTCACTACTTCTTGTTCGTGTTTTTAATTTAATTTTTTATTTTTTATTACAGCAAGTTTGATGACAACGTTTGGCTTCTTGTAGGTGTGCAAGATGTGGTTCTTTTACACATATACATAGGTCTGTTCTTCCTGGGACCCTTTTCCCATGTACGTTATGACAGAATGTTGAGTAGTCTTCTCTTGGTATTCCGTAGGTCTTTGGTGATTATATATTTCACCTGTGTTTGTATATGTCTGTTAACCCCGATATCCTAATGAATCCAATCCTCACACCTTTCCATTGGTGAACCATAAGTTTGTTTAATGAATCTGTGACTGCCCTTCTCCGTGGAAATATCTGCCCTGGTATCAATTTTTAGGTAACACCTATAAGTGATATCCGACGATATGTGTCTTTCACTTTCTGACTTACTACAAGTCACGTGATTACCTCTAGACTCATCTACGGTGCTGCAAATGGCATTGTGTCCTTTTTTCCCTTGGCTAATATTCTGTCTTAGCGAGGTCCATTTTCTGCAGTGTGATTCCCTGAGGGCTGAGGATTAGCTGACCTGGGCAGCCTGACCCTGCCGGCAAGCCCTCCCCAGGTGTGCCTGAGTTGAGGTCAATATAAACTGCACTCCAGGCAGCAATAGCCCCTGCAGCTGTGCCTGACTCCATATTCTCTGCCCCGTCAGCAGTCTCGGGGCTGTGCTGGTGGGAGGGTGTGAGGGTCCACGGCTTTGTTGGTGGCCCGGTGTGAGTGGGGCTCTGCTGGACTTTCTGCAGGAGTTGCCAGGCTGCCACCTGTAAAGAAGAGGATGTGTCACCCATAACTTCCACTGGAATTTCTCTCCGGGCTGAGGAAGGAAACAAAGGAGTGGGGGCCGGGACAGGAGGGGTATCTCAGGCAGGGAAATGGAAAGCTTCCAGAAGAGCGCCCGGGGCCAGGAGCATCCTGGCTGGCCTGCAGGCAGCAAGTTGGCCTGCGTGCTGTCGCTGGTGTGGCTCCACGGCCCTTCCTCTAGGCTTTCAAGCCCTTGTACATATTCAGGTGTTTTACATGGGAAGGGTGGGAACAGTTCAGTAGCAGCTGGCCTGGGGCTCAGCTCACGTTTACTCACAGAGGCCTCGGCATGGTCCCCCAGCTTTGCAGTGAGGACGCTCCTTGCATGGGGGGACGGGGCTGTTGGTTGTATGGAAGATGATTCCCCACCACTGACCAATTTCAGAATTGTTTACTGCTGGAACAAGTGCCTTGGTAGTGTTTTCCTCTGTATAACTGTTTGGTTTAGGTTTTTTTTTCTTTCTTGGTTCAAGTTAGATTTTATTCCTCGTTTATGTATTTATAGATATAAGCATGGGAATAATTCATTCATATAAATACATCTGTGTGAATGGAAGAACTTTCTTCTGTTTTATTTTTAAAAATTTTGAAATTTAATTTTATTTATTTCTTTATACAGCAGGTTACTATTAGTTATATATTTTATGCATATACATGAATACAGGTCCATCCCAATCTCCCAACTCATCCCACCACCACCACCCCATGGATTCCCCCACTTGGTGTCCATACGTTTGTTCTCTACCTCTGTGTCTCTATTTCTGTCCTGCATACCAGTTCATCTGTACCATTTTTCTAGGTTCCACATATATGCATTAATATACAATATTTGTTTTTCTCTTTCTGACTTACTTCACTCTGTATGACAGTCTCTAGATCCATCGACTTCTCTACAAATGACCCAGTTTCATTCCTTTTTATGGCTGAGAAATATTCCATTTTATATATGTACCACATCTTTATCCATTCGTCTTTCTGTGGGCATTTAGGTTGCTTCCATTACCTGGCTATTGTAAATTGTGCTGCAATGAACATTGTGGTGAATGTGTCTTTTTGATTTATGGTTTTCTCTGGGTATATGCCCAAAAGTTGGATTGCAGGCTCCTATGGTAATTCTCTTTTTAGTTATTTAAAGGAACCTCCATACTGCTCTCCATAGTGAGTGTATCAGTTTACCTTCCCACCAATAGTGGAAGAGGGTTCCTTTTGTCCACACCATCCCCGGAATTTGTTGTTTGTAGATTTGCTGATGATGCCGATTCTAACAGGTGTGAGGTCATACCTCATTGTCGTTTGGATTTGCATTTCTCTAATAATTAGTGATGTTGAGCAGCTTTTCATGTGCATCTTGGCCATCTCTGTGACTTCTTTAAAGAAACGTCTATATAGATCTTCTGCCCATTTTTGTACTGGGTTGTTTGTTTTATTAATATTAAGCTGCATGAGCTGTTTATATATATTGGAGATTAAACCTTTGTCCATTGATTCGTTTGCGAACGTTTTCGCCCATTCTGAGGCTTGCCTTTTTCCATTCCCGTTTTTTTAACCAAAAAAGAAAGAAATCAAAAGAAGCAGAACACTAATGTGCGTGAAATATGCCTCTTGAAACAGTCGTTTTGAAATATGGACGTCTTTTGCATCTTTTGGTCGGTATATGACCCCAGGATTTGTTTTCAGGGCAGGTGTCATTTACAGGCCTGCAACGATTTTGAATATCCACTGACCATTAGCGCTGGGATTAAAGCTGCTGTTGTGTGAAACGGCCACAAGGTGGCAGCAGTTCTCGCTTACCAAATCTGGTTACTAGGGCCACAGAGCCTCAATGGAAGTCCTGTTCTAGATTGGAATTTAGAATGGAATGTGCCAGGAGAAAGCCCCTCAAGTTTGTCTCACTACTTCTTGTTCGTGTTTTTAATTTAATTTTTTATTTTTTATTACAGCAAGTTTGATGACAACGTTTGGCTTGTTGTAGGTGTGCAAGATGTGGTTCTTTTACACATATACATAGGTCTGTTCTTCCTGGGACCCTTTTCCCATGTACGTTATGACAGAATGTTGAGTAGTCTTCTCTTGGTATTCCGTAGGTCTTTGGTGATTATATATTTCACCTGTGTTTGTATATGTCTGTTAACCCCGATATCCTAATGAATCCAATCCTCACACCTTTCCATTGGTGAACCATAAGTTTGTTTAATGAATCTGTGACTGCCCTTCTCCGTGGAAATATCTGCCCTGGTATCAATTTTTAGGTAACACCTATAAGTGATATCCTACGATATGTGTCTTTCACTTTCTGACTTACTACAAGTCACGTGATTACCTCTAGACTCATCTACGGTGCTGCAAATGGCATTGTGTCCTTTTTTCCCTTGGCTAATATTCTGTCTTAGCGAGGTCCATTTTCTGCAGTGTGATTCCCTGAGGGCTGAGGATTAGCTGACCTGGGCAGCCTGACCCTGCCGGCAAGCCCTCCCCAGGTGTGCCTGAGTTGAGGTCAATATAAACTGCACTCCAGGCAGCAATAGCCCCTGCAGCTGTGCCTGACTCCATATTCTCTGCCCCGTCAGCAGTCTCGGGGCTGTGCTGGTGGGAGGGTGTGAGGGTCCACGGCTTTGTTGGTGGCCCGGTGTGAGTGGGGCTCTGCTGGACTTTCTGCAGGAGTTGCCAGGCTGCCACCTGTAAAGAAGAGGATGTGTCACCCATAACTTCCACTGGAATTTCTCTCCGGGCTGAGGAAGGAAACAAAGGAGTGGGGGCCGGGACAGGAGGGGTATCTCAGGCAGGGAAATGGAAAGCTTCCAGAAGAGCGCCCGGGGCCAGGAGCATCCTGGCTGGCCTGCAGGCAGCAAGTTGGCCTGCGTGCTGTCGCTGGTGTGGCTCCACGGCCCTTCCTCTAGGCTTTCAAGCCCTTGTACATATTCAGGTGTTTTACATGGGAAGGGTGGGAACAGTTCAGTAGCAGCTGGCCTGGGGCTCAGCTCACGTTTACTCACAGAGGCCTCGGCATGGTCCCCCAGCTTTGCAGTGAGGACGCTCCTTGCATGGGGGGACGGGGCTGTTGGTTGTATGGAAGATGATTCCCCACCACTGACCAATTTCAGAATTATTTACTGCTGGAACAAGTGCCTTGGTAGTGTTTTCCTCTGTATAACTGTTTGGTTTAGGTTTTTTTTTTCTTTCTTGGTTCAAGTTAGATTTTATTCCTCGTTTATGTATTTATAGATATAAGCATGGGAATAATTCATTCATATAAATACATCTGTGTGAATGGAAGAACTTTCTTCTGTTTTATTTTCAAAAATTTTGAAATTTAATTTTATTTATTTCTTTATACAGCAGGTTACTATTAGTTATATATTTTATGCATATACATGTATACAGGTCCATCCCAATCTCCCAACTCATCTCACCACCACAACCCCATGGCTTCCCCCACTTGGTGTCCATACGTTTGTTCTCTACCTCTGTGTCTCTATTTCTGTCCTGCATACCAGTTCATCTGTACCATTTTTCTAGGTTCCACCTATATGCATTAATATACAATATTTGTTTTTCTCTTTCTGACTTAGTTCACTCTGTATGACAGGCTCTAGATCCATCGACTTCTCTACAAATGACCCAGTTTCATTCCTTTTTATGGCTGAGCAATATTCCATTTTATATATGTACCACATCTTTATCCATTCGTCTTTCTGTGGGCATTTAGGTTGCTTCCATTACCTGGCTATTGTAAATTGTGCTGCAATGAACATTGTGGTGAATGTGTCTTTTTGATTTATGGTTTTCTCTGGGTATATGCCCAAAAGTTGGATTGCAGGCTCCTATGGTAATTCTCTTTTTAGTTATTTAAAGGAACCTCCATACTGCTCTCCATAGTGAGTGTATCAATTTACCTTCCCACCAATAGTGGAAGAGGGTTCCTTTTGTCCACACCATCCCCGGAATTTGTTGTTTGTAGATTTGCTGATGATGCCGATTCTAACAGGTGTGAGGTCATACCTCATTGTCGTTTGGATTTGCATTTCTCTAATAATTAGTGATGTTGAGCAGCTTTTCATGTGCATCTTGGCCATCTCTGTGACTTCTTTAAAGAAACGTCTATATAGATCTTCTGCCCATTTTTGTACTGGGTTGTTTGTTTTATTAATATTAAGCTGCGTGAGCTGTTTATATATATTGGAGATTAAACCTTTGTCCATTGATTCGTTTGCGAACGTTTTCGCCCATTCTGAGGCTTGCCTTTTTCCATTCCCGTTTTTTTAACCAAAAAAGAAAGAAAGCAAAAGAAGCAGAACACTAATGTGCGTGAAATATGCCTCTTGAAACAGTCGTTTTGAAATATGGACGTCTTTTGCATCTTTTGGTCGGTATATGACCCCAGGATTTGTTTTCAGGGCAGGTGTCATTTACAGGCCTGCAACGATTTTGAATATCCACTGACCATTAGCGCTGGGATTAAAGCTGCTGTTGTGTGAAACGGCCACAAGGTGGCAGCAGTTCTCGCTTACCAAATCTGGTTACTAGGGCCACAGAGCCTCAATGGAAGTCCTGTTCTAGATTGGAATTTAGAATGGAATGTGCCAGGAGAAAGCCCCTCAAGTTTGTCTCACTACTTCTTGTTCGTGTTTTTAATTTAATTTTTTATTTTTTATTACAGCAAGTTTGATGACAACGTTTGGCTTCTTGTAGGTGTGCAAGATGTGGTTCTTTTACACATATACATAGGTCTGTTCTTCCTGGGACCCTTTTCCCATGTACGTTATGACAGAATGTTGAGTAGTCTTCTCTTGGTATTCCGTAGGTCTTTGGTGATTATATATTTCACCTGTGTTTGTATATGTCTGTTAACCCCGATATCCTAATGAATCCAATCCTCACACCTTTCCATTGGTGAACCATAAGTTTGTTTAATGAATCTGTGACTGCCCTTCTCCGTGGAAATATCTGCCCTGGTATCAATTTTTAGGTAACACCTATAAGTGATATCCGACGATATGTGTCTTTCACTTTCTGACTTACTACAAGTCACGTGATTACCTCTAGACTCATCTACGGTGCTGCAAATGGCATTGTGTCCTTTTTTCCCTTGGCTAATATTCTGTCTTAGCGAGGTCCATTTTCTGCAGTGTGATTCCCTGAGGGCTGAGGATTAGCTGACCTGGGCAGCCTGACCCTGCCGGCAAGCCCTCCCCAGGTGTGCCTGGGTTGAGGTCAATATAAACAGCACTCCAGGCAGCAATAGCCCCTGCAGCTGTGCCTGACTCCATATTCTCTGCCCCGTCAGCAGTCTCGGGGCTGTGCTGGTGGGAGGGTGTGAGGGTCCACGGCTTTTTTGGTGGCCCGGTGTGAGTGGGGCTCTGCTGGACTTTCTGCAGGAGTTGCCAGGCTGCCACCTGTAAAGAAGAGGATGTGTCACCCATAACTTCCACTGGAATTTCTATCCGGGCTGAGGAAGGAAAAAAAGGAGTGGGGGCCGGGACAGGAGGGGTATCTCAGGCAGGGAAATGGAAAGCTTCCAGAAGAGCGCCCGGGGCCAGGAGCATCCTGGCTGGCCTGCAGGCAGCAAGTTGGCCTGCGTGCTGTCGCTGGTGTGGCTCCACGGCCCTTCCTCTAGGCTTTCAAGCCCTTGTACATATTCAGGTGTTTTACCTGGGAAGGGTGGGAACAGTTCAGTAGCAGCTGGCCTGGGGCTCAGCTCACGTTTACTCACAGAGGCCTCGGCATGGTCCCCCAGCTTTGCAGTGAGGACGCTCCTTGCATGGGGGGACGGGGCTGTTGGTTGTATGGAAGATGATTCCCCACCACTGACCAATTTCAGAATTGTTTACTGCTGGAACAAGTGCCTTGGTAGTGTTTTCCTCTGTATAACTGTTTGGTTTAGGTTTTTTTTTCTTTCTTGGTTCAAGTTAGATTTTATTCCTCGTTTATGTATTTATAGATATAAGCATGGGAATAATTCATTCATATAAATACATCTGTGTGAATGGAAGAACTTTCTTCTGTTTTATTTTTAAAAATTTTGAAATTTAATTTTATTTATTTCTTTATACAGCAGGTTACTATTAGTTATATATTTTATGCATATACATGAATACAGGTCCATCCCAATCTCCCAACTCATCCCACCACCACCACCCCATGGATTCCCCCACTTGGTGTCCATACGTTTGTTCTCTACCTCTGTGTCTCTATTTCTGTCCTGCATACCAGTTCATCTGTACCATTTTTCTAGGTTCCACATATATGCATTAATATACAATATTTGTTTTTCTCTTTCTGACTTACTTCACTCTGTATGACAGTCTCTAGATCCATCGACTTCTCTACAAATGACCCAGTTTCATTCCTTTTTATGGCTGAGAAATATTCCATTTTATATATGTACCACATCTTTATCCATTCGTCTTTCTGTGGGCATTTAGGTTGCTTCCATTACCTGGCTATTGTAAATTGTGCTGCAATGAACATTGTGGTGAATGTGTCTTTTTGATTTATGGTTTTCTCTGGGTATATGCCCAAAAGTTGGATTGCAGGCTCCTATGGTAATTCTCTTTTTAGTTATTTAAAGGAACCTCCATACTGCTCTCCATAGTGAGTGTATCAGTTTACCTTCCCACCAATAGTGGAAGAGGGTTCCTTTTGTCCACACCATCCCCGGAATTTGTTGTTTGTAGATTTGCTGATGATGCCGATTCTAACAGGTGTGAGGTCATACCTCATTGTCGTTTGGATTTGCATTTCTCTAATAATTAGTGATGTTGAGCAGCTTTTCATGTGCATCTTGGCCATCTCTGTGACTTCTTTAAAGAAACGTCTATATAGATCTTCTGCCCATTTTTGTACTGGGTTGTTTGTTTTATTAATATTAAGCTGCGTGAGCTGTTTATATATATTGGAGATTAAACCTTTGTCCATTGATTCGTTTGCGAACGTTTTCGCCCATTCTGAGGCTTGCCTTTTTCCATTCCCGTTTTTTTAACCAAAAAAGAAAGAAAGCAAAAGAAGCAGAACACTAATGTGCGTGAAATATGCCTCTTGAAACAGTCGTTTTGAAATATGGACGTCTTTTGCATCTTTTGGTCGGTATATGACCCCAGGATTTGTTTTCAGGGCAGGTGTCATTTACAGGCCTGCAACGATTTTGAATATCCACTGACCATTAGCGCTGGGATTAAAGCTGCTGTTGTGTGAAACGGCCACAAGGTGGCAGCAGTTCTCGCTTACCAAATCTGGTTACTAGGGCCACAGAGCCTCAATGGAAGTCCTGTTCTAGATTGGAATTTAGAATGGAATGTGCCAGGAGAAAGCCCCTCAAGTTTGTCTCACTACTTCTTGTTCGTGTTTTTAATTTAATTTTTTATTTTTTATTACAGCAAGTTTGATGACAACGTTTGGCTTCTTGTAGGTGTGCAAGATGTGGTTCTTTTACACATATACATAGGTCTGTTCTTCCTGGGACCCTTTTCCCATGTACGTTATGACAGAATGTTGAGTAGTCTTCTCTTGGTATTCCGTAGGTCTTTGGTGATTATATATTTCACCTGTGTTTGTATATGTCTGTTAACCCCGATATCCTAATGAATCCAATCCTCACACCTTTCCATTGGTGAACCATAAGTTTGTTTAATGAATCTGTGACTGCCCTTCTCCGTGGAAATATCTGCCCTGGTATCAATTTTTAGGTAACACCTATAAGTGATATCCGACGATATGTGTCTTTCACTTTCTGACTTACTACAAGTCACGTGATTACCTCTAGACTCATCTACGGTGCTGCAAATGGCATTGTGTCCTTTTTTCCCTTGGCTAATATTCTGTCTTAGCGAGGTCCATTTTCTGCAGTGTGATTCCCTGAGGGCTGAGGATTAGCTGACCTGGGCAGCCTGACCCTGCCGGCAAGCCCTCCCCAGGTGTGCCTGGGTTGAGGTCAATATAAACAGCACTCCAGGCAGCAATAGCCCCTGCAGCTGTGCCTGACTCCATATTCTCTGCCCCGTCAGCAGTCTCGGGGCTGTGCTGGTGGGAGGGTGTGAGGGTCCACGGCTTTTTTGGTGGCCCGGTGTGAGTGGGGCTCTGCTGGACTTTCTGCAGGAGTTGCCAGGCTGCCACCTGTAAAGAAGAGGATGTGTCACCCATAACTTCCACTGGAATTTCTATCCGGGCTGAGGAAGGAAAAAAAGGAGTGGGGGCCGGGACAGGAGGGGTATCTCAGGCAGGGAAATGGAAAGCTTCCAGAAGAGAGCCCGGGGCCAGGACCATCCTGGCTGGCCTGCAGGCAGCAAGTTGGCCTGCGTGCTGTCGCTGGTGTGGCTCCACGGCCCTTCCTCTAGGCTTTCAAGCCCTTGTACATATTCAGGTGTTTTACCTGGGAAGGGTGGGAACAGTTCAGTAGCAGCTGGCCTGGGGCTCAGCTCACGTTTACTCACAGAGGCCTCGGCATGGTCCCCCAGCTTTGCAGTGAGGACGCTCCTTGCATGGGGGGACGGGGCTGTTGGTTGTATGGAAGATGATTCCCCACCACTGACCAATTTCAGAATTGTTTACTGCTGGAACAAGTGCCTTGGTAGTGTTTTCCTCTGTATAACTGTTTGGTTTAGGTTTTTTTTTCTTTCTTGGTTCAAGTTAGATTTTATTCCTCGTTTATGTATTTATAGATATAAGCATGGGAATAATTCATTCATATAAATACATCTGTGTGAATGGAAGAACTTTCTTCTGTTTTATTTTTAAAAATTTTGAAATTTAATTTTATTTATTTCTTTATACAGCAGGTTACTATTAGTTATATATTTTATGCATATACATGAATACAGGTCCATCCCAATCTCCCAACTCATCCCACCACCACCACCCCATGGATTCCCCCACTTGGTGTCCATACGTTTGTTCTCTACCTCTGTGTCTCTATTTCTGTCCTGCATACCAGTTCATCTGTACCATTTTTCTAGGTTCCACATATATGCATTAATATACAATATTTGTTTTTCTCTTTCTGACTTACTTCACTCTGTATGACAGTCTCTAGATCCATCGACTTCTCTACAAATGACCCAGTTTCATTCCTTTTTATGGCTGAGAAATATTCCATTTTATATATGTACCACATCTTTATCCATTCGTCTTTCTGTGGGCATTTAGGTTGCTTCCATTACCTGGCTATTGTAAATTGTGCTGCAATGAACATTGTGGTGAATGTGTCTTTTTGATTTATGGTTTTCTCTGGGTATATGCCCAAAAGTTGGATTGCAGGCTCCTATGGTAATTCTCTTTTTAGTTATTTAAAGGAACCTCCATACTGCTCTCCATAGTGAGTGTATCAGTTTACCTTCCCACCAATAGTGGAAGAGGGTTCCTTTTGTCCACACCATCCCCGGAATTTGTTGTTTGTAGATTTGCTGATGATGCCGATTCTAACAGGTGTGAGGTCATACCTCATTGTCGTTTGGATTTGCATTTCTCTAATAATTAGTGATGTTGAGCAGCTTTTCATGTGCATCTTGGCCATCTCTGTGACTTCTTTAAAGAAACGTCTATATAGATCTTCTGCCCATTTTTGTACTGGGTTGTTTGTTTTATTAATATTAAGCTGCATGAGCTGTTTATATATATTGGAGATTAAACCTTTGTCCATTGATTCGTTTGCGAACGTTTTCGCCCATTCTGAGGCTTGCCTTTTTCCATTCCCGTTTTTTTAACCAAAAAAGAAAGAAAGCAAAAGAAGCAGAACACTAATGTGCGTGAAATATGCCTCTTGAAACAGTCGTTTTGAAATATGGACGTCTTTTGCATCTTTTGGTCGGTATATGACCCCAGGATTTGTTTTCAGGGCAGGTGTCATTTACAGGCCTGCAACGATTTTGAATATCCACTGACCATTAGCGCTGGGATTAAAGCTGCTGTTGTGTGAAACGGCCACAAGGTGGCAGCAGTTCTCGCTTACCAAATCTGGTTACTAGGGCCACAGAGCCTCAATGGAAGTCCTGTTCTAGATTGGAATTTAGAATGGAATGTGCCAGGAGAAAGCCCCTCAAGTTTGTCTCACTACTTCTTGTTCGTGTTTTTAATTTAATTTTTTATTTTTTATTACAGCAAGTTTGATGACAACGTTTGGCTTGTTGTAGGTGTGCAAGATGTGGTTCTTTTACACATATACATAGGTCTGTTCTTCCTGGGACCCTTTTCCCATGTACGTTATGACAGAATGTTGAGTAGTCTTCTCTTGGTATTCCGTAGGTCTTTGGTGATTATATATTTCACCTGTGTTTGTATATGTCTGTTAACCCCGATATCCTAATGAATCCAATCCTCACACCTTTCCATTGGTGAACCATAAGTTTGTTTAATGAATCTGTGACTGCCCTTCTCCGTGGAAATATCTGCCCTGGTATCAATTTTTAGGTAACACCTATAAGTGATATCCTACGATATGTGTCTTTCACTTTCTGACTTACTACAAGTCACGTGATTACCTCTAGACTCATCTACGGTGCTGCAAATGGCATTGTGTCCTTTTTTCCCTTGGCTAATATTCTGTCTTAGCGAGGTCCTTTTTCTGCAATGTGATTCCCTGAGGGCTGAGGATTAGCTGACCTGGGCAGCCTGACCCTGCCGGCAAGCCCTCCCCAGGTGTGCCTGGGTTGAGGTCAATATAAACTGCACTCCAGGCAGCAATAGCCCCTGCAGCTGTGCCTGACTCCATATTCTCTGCCCCGTCAGCAGTCTCGGGGCTGTGCTGGTGGGAGGGTGTGAGGGTCCACGGCTTTGTTGGTGGCCCGGTGTGAGTGGGGCTCTGCTGGACTTTCTGCAGGAGTTGCCAGGCTGCCACCTGTAAAGAAGAGGATGTGTCACCCATAACTTCCACTGGAATTTCTCTCCGGGCTGAGGAAGGAAACAAAGGAGTGGGGGCCGGGACAGGAGGGGTATCTCAGGCAGGGAAATGGAAAGCTTCCAGAAGAGCGCCCGGGGCCAGGAGCATCCTGGCTGGCCTGCAGGCAGCAAGTTGGCCTGCGTGCTGTCGCTGGTGTGGCTCCACGGCCCTTCCTCTAGGCTTTCAAGCCCTTGTACATATTCAGGTGTTTTACATGGGAAGGGTGGGAACAGTTCAGTAGCAGCTGGCCTGGGGCTCAGCTCACGTTTACTCACAGAGGCCTCGGCATGGTCCCCCAGCTTTGCAGTGAGGACGCTCCTTGCATGGGGGGACGGGGCTGTTGGTTGTATGGAAGATGATTCCCCACCACTGACCAATTTCAGAATTATTTACTGCTGGAACAGGTGCCTTGGTAGTGTTTTCCTCTGTATAACTGTTTGGTTTAGGTTTTTTTTTTCTTTCTTGGTTCAAGTTAGATTTTATTCCTCGTTTATGTATTTATAGATATAAGCATGGGAATAATTCATTCATATAAATACATCTGTGTGAATGGAAGAACTTTCTTCTGTTTTATTTTCAAAAATTTTGAAATTTAATTTTATTTATTTCTTTATACAGCAGGTTACTATTAGTTATATATTTTATGCATATACATGTATACAGGTCCATCCCAATCTCCCAACTCATCTCACCACCACCACCCCATGGCTTCCCCCACTTGGTGTCCATACGTTTGTTCTCTACCTCTGTGTCTCTATTTCTGTCCTGCATACCAGTTCATCTGTACCATTTTTCTAGGTTCCACCTATATGCATTAATATACAATATTTGTTTTTCTCTTTCTGACTTAGTTCACTCTGTATGACAGGCTCTAGATCCATCGACTTCTCTACAAATGACCCAGTTTCATTCCTTTTTATGGCTGAGCAATATTCCATTTTATATATGTACCACATCTTTATCCATTCGTCTTTCTGTGGGCATTTAGGTTGCTTCCATTACCTGGCTATTGTAAATTGTGCTGCAATGAACATTGTGGTGAATGTGTCTTTTTGATTTATGGTTTTCTCTGGGTATATGCCCAAAAGTTGGATTGCAGGCTCCTATGGTAATTCTCTTTTTAGTTATTTAAAGGAACCTCCATACTGCTCTCCATAGTGAGTGTATCAATTTACCTTCCCACCAATAGTGGAAGAGGGTTCCTTTTGTCCACACCATCCCCGGAATTTGTTGTTTGTAGATTTGCTGATGATGCCGATTCTAACAGGTGTGAGGTCATACCTCATTGTCGTTTGGATTTGCATTTCTCTAATAATTAGTGATGTTGAGCAGCTTTTCATGTGCATCTTGGCCATCTCTGTGACTTCTTTAAAGAAACGTCTATATAGATCTTCTGCCCATTTTTGTACTGGGTTGTTTGTTTTATTAATATTAAGCTGCGTGAGCTGTTTATATATATTGGAGATTAAACCTTTGTCCATTGATTCGTTTGCGAACGTTTTCGCCCATTCTGAGGCTTGCCTTTTTCCATTCCCGTTTTTTTAACCAAAAAAGAAAGAAAGCAAAAGAAGCAGAACACTAATGTGCGTGAAATATGCCTCTTGAAACAGTCGTTTTGAAATATGGACGTCTTTTGCATCTTTTGGTCGGTATATGACCCCAGGATTTGTTTTCAGGGCAGGTGTCATTTACAGGCCTGCAAGGATTTTGAATATCCACTGACCATTAGCGCTGGGATTATAGCTGCTGTTGTGTGAAACGGCCACAAGGTGGCAGCAGTTCTCGCTTACCAAATCTGGTTACTAGGGCCACAGAGCCTCAATGGAAGTCCTGTTCTAGATTGGAATTTAGAATGGAATGTGCCAGGAGAAAGCCCCTCAAGTTTGTCTCACTACTTCTTGTTCGTGTTTTTAATTTAATTTTTTATTTTTTATTACAGCAAGTTTGATGACAACGTTTGGCTTCTTGTAGGTGTGCAAGATGTGGTTCTTTTACACATATACATAGGTCTGTTCTTCCTGGGACCCTTTTCCCATGTACGTTATGACAGAATGTTGAGTAGTCTTCTCTTGGTATTCCGTAGGTCTTTGGTGATTATATATTTCACCTGTGTTTGTATATGTCTGTTAACCCCGATATCCTAATGAATCCAATCCTCACACCTTTCCATTGGTGAACCATAAGTTTGTTTAATGAATCTGTGACTGCCCTTCTCCGTGGAAATATCTGCCCTGGTATCAATTTTTAGGTAACACCTATAAGTGATATCCGACGATATGTGTCTTTCACTTTCTGACTTACTACAAGTCACGTGATTACCTCTAGACTCATCTACGGTGCTGCAAATGGCATTGTGTCCTTTTTTCCCTTGGCTAATATTCTGTCTTAGCGAGGTCCATTTTCTGCAGTGTGATTCCCTGAGGGCTGAGGATTAGCTGACCTGGGCAGCCTGACCCTGCCGGCAAGCCCTCCCCAGGTGTGCCTGGGTTGAGGTCAATATAAACTGCACTCCAGGCAGCAATAGCCCCTGCAGCTGTGCCTGACTCCATATTCTCTGCCCCGTCAGCAGTCTCGGGGCTGTGCTGGTGGGAGGGTGTGAGGGTCCACGGCTTTTTTGGTGGCCCGGTGTGAGTGGGGCTCTGCTGGACTTTCTGCAGGAGTTGCCAGGCTGCCACCTGTAAAGAAGAGGATGTGTCACCCATAACTTCCACTGGAATTTCTATCCGGGCTGAGGAAGGAAAAAAAGGAGTGGGGGCCGGGACAGGAGGGGTATCTCAGGCAGGGAAATGGAAAGCTTCCAGAAGAGAGCCCGGGGCCAGGACCATCCTGGCTGGCCTGCAGGCAGCAAGTTGGCCTGCGTGCTGTCGCTGGTGTGGCTCCACGGCCCTTCCTCTAGGCTTTCAAGCCCTTGTACATATTCAGGTGTTTTACCTGGGAAGGGTGGGAACAGTTCAGTAGCAGCTGGCCTGGGGCTCAGCTCACGTTTACTCACAGAGGCCTCGGCATGGTCCCCCAGCTTTGCAGTGAGGACGCTCCTTGCATGGGGGGACGGGGCTGTTGGTTGTATGGAAGATGATTCCCCACCACTGACCAATTTCAGAATTGTTTACTGCTGGAACAAGTGCCTTGGTAGTGTTTTCCTCTGTATAACTGTTTGGTTTAGGTTTTTTTTTCTTTCTTGGTTCAAGTTAGATTTTATTCCTCGTTTATGTATTTATAGATATAAGCATGGGAATAATTCATTCATATAAATACATCTGTGTGAATGGAAGAACTTTCTTCTGTTTTATTTTTAAAAATTTTGAAATTTAATTTTATTTATTTCTTTATACAGCAGGTTACTATTAGTTATATATTTTATGCATATACATGAATACAGGTCCATCCCAATCTCCCAACTCATCCCACCACCACCACCCCATGGATTCCCCCACTTGGTGTCCATACGTTTGTTCTCTACCTCTGTGTCTCTATTTCTGTCCTGCATACCAGTTCATCTGTACCATTTTTCTAGGTTCCACATATATGCATTAATATACAATATTTGTTTTTCTCTTTCTGACTTACTTCACTCTGTATGACAGTCTCTAGATCCATCGACTTCTCTACAAATGACCCAGTTTCATTCCTTTTTATGGCTGAGAAATATTCCATTTTATATATGTACCACATCTTTATCCATTCGTCTTTCTGTGGGCATTTAGGTTGCTTCCATTACCTGGCTATTGTAAATTGTGCTGCAATGAACATTGTGGTGAATGTGTCTTTTTGATTTATGGTTTTCTCTGGGTATATGCCCAAAAGTTGGATTGCAGGCTCCTATGGTAATTCTCTTTTTAGTTATTTAAAGGAACCTCCATACTGCTCTCCATAGTGAGTGTATCAGTTTACCTTCCCACCAATAGTGGAAGAGGGTTCCTTTTGTCCACACCATCCCCGGAATTTGTTGTTTGTAGATTTGCTGATGATGCCGATTCTAACAGGTGTGAGGTCATACCTCATTGTCGTTTGGATTTGCATTTCTCTAATAATTAGTGATGTTGAGCAGCTTTTCATGTGCATCTTGGCCATCTCTGTGACTTCTTTAAAGAAACGTCTATATAGATCTTCTGCCCATTTTTGTACTGGGTTGTTTGTTTTATTAATATTAAGCTGCATGAGCTGTTTATATATATTGGAGATTAAACCTTTGTCCATTGATTCGTTTGCGAACGTTTTCGCCCATTCTGAGGCTTGCCTTTTTCCATTCCCGTTTTTTTAACCAAAAAAGAAAGAAAGCAAAAGAAGCAGAACACTAATGTGCGTGAAATATGCCTCTTGAAACAGTCGTTTTGAAATATGGACGTCTTTTGCATCTTTTGGTCGGTATATGACCCCAGGATTTGTTTTCAGGGCAGGTGTCATTTACAGGCCTGCAACGATTTTGAATATCCACTGACCATTAGCGCTGGGATTAAAGCTGCTGTTGTGTGAAACGGCCACAAGGTGGCAGCAGTTCTCGCTTACCAAATCTGGTTACTAGGGCCACAGAGCCTCAATGGAAGTCCTGTTCTAGATTGGAATTTAGAATGGAATGTGCCAGGAGAAAGCCCCTCAATTTGTCTCACTACTTCTTGTTCGTGTTTTTAATTTTATTTTTTATTTTTTATTACAGCAAGTTTGATGACAACGTTTGGCTTGTTGTAGGTGTGCAAGATGTGGTTCTTTTACACATATACATAGGTCTGTTCTTCCTGGGACCCTTTTCCCATGTACGTTATGACAGAATGTTGAGTAGTCTTCTCTTGGTATTCCGTAGGTCTTTGGTGATTATATATTTCACCTGTGTTTGTATATGTCTGTTAACCCCGATATCCTAATGAATCCAATCCTCACACCTTTCCATTGGTGAACCATAAGTTTGTTTAATGAATCTGTGACTGCCCTTCTCCGTGGAAATATCTGCCCTGGTATCAATTTTTAGGTAACACCTATAAGTGATATCCTACGATATGTGTCTTTCACTTTCTGACTTACTACAAGTCACGTGATTACCTCTAGACTCATCTACGGTGCTGCAAATGGCATTGTGTCCTTTTTTCCCTTGGCTAATATTCTGTCTTAGCGAGGTCCATTTTCTGCAGTGTGATTCCCTGAGGGCTGAGGATTAGCTGACCTGGGCAGCCTGACCCTGCCGGCAAGCCCTCCCCAGGTGTGCCTGGGTTGAGGTCAATATAAACTGCACTCCAGGCAGCAATAGCCCCTGCAGCTGTGCCTGACTCCATATTCTCTGCCCCGTCAGCAGTCTCGGGGCTGTGCTGGTGGGAGGGTGTGAGGGTCCACGGCTTTTTTGGTGGCCCGGTGTGAGTGGGGCTCTGTTGGACTTTCTGCAGGAGTTGCCAGGCTGCAACCTGTAAAGAAGAGAATGTGTCACCCATAACTTCCACTGGAATTTCTCTCCGGGCTGAGGAAGGAAAAAAAGGAGTGGGGGCCGGGACAGGAGGGGTATCTCAGGCAGGGAAATGGAAAGCTTCCAGAAGAGCGCCCGGGGCCAGGAGCATCCTGGCTGGCCTGCAGGCAGCAAGTTGGCCTGCGTGCTGTCGCTGGTGTGGCTCCACGGCCCTTCCTCTAGCCTTTCAAGCCCTTGTACATATTCAGGTGTTTTACCTGGGAAGGGTGGGAACAGTTCAGTAGCAGCTGGCCTGGGGCTCAGCTCACGTTTACTCACAGAGGCCTCGGCATGGTCCCCCAGCTTTGCAGTGAGGACGCTCCTTGCATGGGGGGATGGGGCTGTTGGTTGTATGGAAGATGATTCCCCACCACTGACCAATTTCAGAATTGTTTACTGGTGGAACAAGTGCCTAGGTAGTGTTTTCCTCTGTATAACTGTTTGGTTTAGGTTTTTTTTTTCTTTCTTGGTTCAAGTTAGATTTTATTCCTCGTTTATGTATTTATAGATATAAGCATGGGAATAATTCATTCATATAAATACATCTGTGTGAATGGAAGAACTTTCTTCTGTTTTATTTTCAAAAATTTTGAAATTTAATTTTATTTATTTCTTTATACAGCAGGTTACTATTAGTTATATATTTTATGCATATACATGTATACAGGTCCATCCCAATCTCCCAACTCATCCCACCACCACCACCCCATGGCTTCCCCCACTTGGTGTCCATACGTTTGTTCTCTACCTCTGTGTCTCTATTTCTGTCCTGCATACCAGTTCATCTGTACCATTTTTCTAGGTTCCACCTATATGCATTAATATACAATATTTGTTTTTCTCTTTCTGACTTACTTCACTCTGTATGACAGTCTCTAGATCCATCGACTTCTCTACAAATGACCCAGTTTCATTCCTTTTTATGGCTGAGCAATATTCCATTTTATATATGTACCACATCTTTATCCATTCGTCTTTCTGTGGGCATTTAGGTTGCTTCCATTACCTGGCTATTGTAAATTGTGCTGCAATGAACATTGTGGTGAATGTGTCTTTTTGATTTATGGTTTTCTCTGGGTATATGCCCAAAAGTTGGATTGCAGGCTCCTATGGTAATTCTCTTTTTAGTTATTTAAAGGAACCTCCATACTGCTCTCCATAGTGAGTGTATCAATTTACCTTCCCACCAATAGTGGAAGAGGGTTCCTTTTGTCCACACCATCCCCGGAATTTGTTGTTTGTAGATTTGCTGATGATGCCGATTCTAACAGGTGTGAGGTCATACCTCATTGTCGTTTGGATTTGCATTTCTCTAATAATTAGTGATGTTGAGCAGCTTTTCATGTGCGTCTTGGCCATCTCTGTGACTTCTTTAAAGAAACGTCTATATAGATCTTCTGCCCATTTTTGTACTGGGTTGTTTGTTTTATTAATATTAAGCTGCATGAGCTGTTTATATATATTGGAGATTAAACCTTTGTCCATTGATTCGTTTGCGAACGTTTTCGCCCATTCTGAGGCTTGCCTTTTTCCATTCCCGTTTTTTTAACCAAAAAAGAAAGAAAGCAAAAGAAGCAGAACACTAATGTGCGTGAAATATGCCTCTTGAAACAGTCGTTTTGAAATATGGACGTCTTTTGAATTTTTTGGTCGGTATATGACCCCAGGATTTGTTTTCAGGGCAGGTGTCATTTACAGGCCTGCAACGATTTTGAATATCCACTGACCATTAGCGCTGGGATTAAAGCTGCTGTTGTGTGAAACGGCCACAAGGTGGCAGCAGTTCTCGCTTACCAAATCTGGTTACTAGGGCCACAGAGCCTCAATGGAAGTCCTGTTCTAGATTGGAATTTAGAATGGAATGTGCCAGGAGAAAGCCCCTCAAGTTTGTCTCACTACTTCTTGTTCGTGTTTTTAATTTAATTTTTTTATTTTTTATTACAGCAAGTTTGATGACAACGTTTGGCTTGTTGTAGGTGTGCAAGATGTGGTTCTTTTACACATATACATAGGTCTGTTCTTCCTGGGACCCTTTTGCCATGTACGTTATGACAGAATGTTGAGTAGTCTTCTCTTGGTATTCCGTAGGTCTTTGGTGATTATATATTTCACCTGTGTTTGTATATGTCTGTTAACCCCGATATCCTAATGAATCCAATCCTCACACCTTTCCATTGGTGAACCATAAGTTTGTTTAATGAATCTGTGACTGCCCTTCTCCGTGGAAATATCTGCCCTGGTATCAATTTTTAGGTAACACCTATAAGTGATATCCTACGATATGTGTCTTTCACTTTCTGACTTACTACAAGTCACGTGATTACCTCTAGACTCATCTACGGTGCTGCAAATGGCATTGTGTCCTTTTTTCCCTTGGCTAATATTCTGTCTTAGCGAGGTCCATTTTCTGCAGTGTGATTCCCTGAGGGCTGAGGATTAGCTGACCTGGGCAGCCTGACCCTGCCGGCAAGCCCTCCCCAGGTGTGCCTGGGTTGAGGTCAATATAAACTGCACTCCAGGCAGCAATAGCCCCTGCAGCTGTGCCTGACTCCATATTCTCTGCCCCATCAGCAGTCTCGGGGCTGTGCTGGTGGGAGGGTGTGAGGGTCCACGGCTTTTTTGGTGGCCCGGTGTGAGTGGGGCTCTGCTGGACTTTCTGCAGGAGTTGCCAGGCTGCCACCTGTAAAGAAGAGGATGTGTCACCCATAACTTCCACTGGAATTTCTATCCGGGCTGAGGAAGGAAAAAAAGGAGTGGGGGCCGGGACAGGAGGGGTATCTCAGGCAGGGAAATGGAAAGCTTCCAGAAGAGAGCCCGGGGCCAGGACCATCCTGGCTGGCCTGCAGGCAGCAAGTTGGCCTGCGTGCTGTCGCTGGTGTGGCTCCACGGCCCTTCCTCTAGGCTTTCAAGCCCTTGTACATATTCAGGTGTTTTACCTGGGAAGGGTGGGAACAGTTCAGTAGCAGCTGGCCTGGGGCTCAGCTCACGTTTACTCACAGAGGCCTCGGCATGGTCCCCCAGCTTTGCAGTGAGGACGCTCCTTGCATGGGGGGATGGGGCTGTTGGTTGTATGGAAGATGATTCCCCACCACTGACCAATTTCAGAATTGTTTACTGCTGGAACAAGTGCCTTGGTAGTGTTTTCCTCTGTATAACTGTTTGGTTTAGGTTTTTTTTTCTTTCTTGGTTCAAGTTAGATTTTATTCCTCGTTTATGTATTTATAGATATAAGCATGGGAATAATTCATTCATATAAATACATCTGTGTGAATGGAAGAACTTTCTTCTGTTTTATTTTTAAAAATTTTGAAATTTAATTTTATTTATTTCTTTATACAGCAGGTTACTATTAGTTATATATTTTATGCATATACATGAATACAGGTCCATCCCAATCTCCCAACTCATCCCACCACCACCACCCCATGGCTTCCCCCACTTGGTGTCCATACGTTTGTTCTCTACCTCTGTGTCTCTATTTCTGTCCTGCATACCAGTTCATCTGTACCATTTTTCTAGGTTCCACATATATGCATTAATATACAATATTTGTTTTTCTCTTTCTGACTTAGTTCACTCTGTATGACAGTCTCTAGATCCATCGACTTCTCTACAAATGACCCAGTTTTATTCCTTTTTATGGCTGAGAAATATTCCATTTTATATATGTACCACATCTTTATCCATTCGTCTTTCTGTGGGCATTTAGGTTGCTTCCATTACCTGGCTATTGTAAATTGTGCTGCAATGAACATTGTGGTGAATGTGTCTTTTTGATTTATGGTTTTCTCTGGGTATATGCCCAAAAGTTGGATTGCAGGCTCCTATGGTAATTCTCTTTTTAGTTATTTAAAGGAACCTCCATACTGCTCTCCATAGTGAGTGTATCAGTTTACCTTCCCACCAATAGTGGAAGAGGGTTCCTTTTGTCCACACCATCCCCGGAATTTTTTGTTTGTAGATTTGCTGATGATGCCGATTCTAACAGGTGTGAGGTCATACCTCATTGTCGTTTGGATTTGCATTTCTCTAATAATTAGTGATGTTGAGCAGCTTTTCATGTGCATCTTGGCCATCTCTGTGACTTCTTTAAAGAAACGTCTATATAGATCTTCTGCCCATTTTTGTACTGGGTTGTTTGTTTTATTAATATTCAGCTGCGTGAGCTGTTTATATATATTGGAGATTAAACCTTTGTCCATTGATTCGTTTGCGAACGTTTTCGCCCATTCTGAGGCTTGCCTTTTTCCATTCCCGTTTTTTTAACCAAAAAAGAAAGAAAGCAAAAGAAGCAGAACACTAATGTGCGTGAAATATGCCTCTTGAAACAGTCGTTTTGAAATATGGACGTCTTTTGCATCTTTTGGTCGGTATATGACCCCAGGATTTGTTTTCAGGGCAGGTGTCATTTACAGGCCTGCAACGATTTTGAATATCCACTGACCATTAGCGCTGGGATTAAAGCTGCTGTTGTGTGAAACGGCCACAAGGTGGCAGCAGTTCTCGCTTACCAAATCTGGTTACTAGGGCCACAGAGCCTCAATGGAAGTCCTGTTCTAGATTGGAATTTAGAATGGAATGTGCCAGGAGAAAGCCCCTCAATTTGTCTCACTACTTCTTGTTCGTGTTTTTAATTTAATTTTTTATTTTTTATTACAGCAAGTTTGATGACAACGTTTGGCTTCTTGTAGGTGTGCAAGATGTGGTTCTTTTACACATATACATAGGTCTGTTCTTCCTGGGACCCTTTTCCCATGTACGTTATGACAGAATGTTGAGTAGTCTTCTCTTGGTATTCCGTAGGTCTTTGGTGATTATATATTTCACCTGTGTTTGTATATGTCTGTTAACCCCGATATCCTAATGAATCCAATCCTCACACCTTTCCATTGGTGAACCATAAGTTTGTTTAATGAATCTGTGACTGCCCTTCTCCGTGGAAATATCTGCCCTGGTATCAATTTTTAGGTAACACCTATAAGTGATATCCTACGATATGTGTCTTTCACTTTCTGACTTACTACAAGTCACGTGATTACCTCTAGACTCATCTACGGTGCTGCAAATGGCATTGTGTCCTTTTTTCCCTTGGCTAATATTCTGTCTTAGCGAGGTCCATTTTCTGCAGTGTGATTCCCTGAGGGCTGAGGATTAGCTGACCTGGGCAGCCTGACCCTGCCGGCAAGCCCTCCCCAGGTGTGCCTGGGTTGAGGTCAATATAAACTGCACTCCAGGCAGCAATAGCCCCTGCAGCTGTGCCTGACTCCATATTCTCTGCCCCGTCAGCAGTCTCGGGGCTGTGCTGGTGGGAGGGTGTGAGGGTCCACGGCTTTGTTGGTGGCCCGGTGTGAGTGGGGCTCTGCTGGACTTTCTGCAGGAGTTGCCAGGCTGCCACCTGTAAAGAAGAGGATGTGTCACCCATAACTTCCACTGGAATTTCTCTCCGGGCTGAGGAAGGAAACAAAGGAGTGGGGGCCGGGACAGGAGGGGTATCTGAGGCAGGGAAATGGAAAGCTTCCAGAAGAGCGCCCGGGGCCAGGAGCATCCTGGCTGGCCTGCAGGCAGCAAGTTGGCCTGCGTGCTGTCGCTGGTGTGGCTCCACGGCCCTTCCTCTAGCCTTTCAAGCCCTTGTACATATTCAGGTGTTTTACTTGGGAAGGGTGGGAACAGTTCAGTAGCAGCTGGCCTGGGGCTCAGCTCACGTTTACTCACAGAGGCCTCGGCATGGTCCCCCAGCTTTGCAGTGAGGACGCTCCTTGCATGGGGGGATGGGGCTGTTGGTTGTATGGAAGATTATTCCCCACCACTGACCAATTTCAGAATTGTTTACTGGTGGAACAAGTGCCTTGGTAGTGTTTTCCTCTGTATAACTGTTTGGTTTAGGTTTTTTTTTTCTTTCTTGGTTCAAGTTAGATTTTATTCCTCGTTTATGTATTTATAGATATAAGCATGGGAATAATTCATTCATATAAATACATCTGTGTGAATGGAAGAACTTTCTTCTGTTTTATTTTCAAAAATTTTGAAATTTAATTTTATTTATTTATTTATACAGCAGGTTACTATTAGTTATATATTTTATGCATATACATGTATACAGGTCCATCCCAATCTCCCAACTCATCCCACCACCACCACCCCATGGCTTCCCCCACTTGGTGTCCATACGTTTGTTCTCTACCTCTGTGTCTCTATTTCTGTCCTGCATACCAGTTCATCTGTACCATTTTTCTAGGTTCCACCTATATGCATTAATATACAATATTTGTTTTTCTCTTTCTGACTTAGTTCACTCTGTATGACAGTCTCTAGATCCATCGACTTCTCTACAAATGACCCAGTTTCATTCCTTTTTATGGCTGAGCAATATTCCATTTTATATATGTACCACATCTTTATCCATTCGTCTTTCTGTGGGCATTTAGGTTGCTTCCATTACCTGGCTATTGTAAATTGTGCTGCAATGAACATTGTGGTGAATGTGTCTTTTTGATTTATGGTTTTCTCTGGGTATATGCCCAAAAGTTGGATTGCAGGCTCCTATGGTAATTCTCTTTTTAGTTATTTAAAGGAACCTCCATACTGCTCTCCATAGTGAGTGTATCAATTTACCTTCCCACCAATAGTGGAAGAGGGTTCCTTTTGTCCACACCATCCCCGGAATTTGTTGTTTGTAGATTTGCTGATGATGCCGATTCTAACAGGTGTGAGGTCATACCTCATTGTCGTTTGGATTTGCATTTCTCTAATAATTAGTGATGTTGAGCAGCTTTTCATGTGCATCTTGGCCATCTCTGTGACTTCTTTAAAGAAACGTCTATATAGATCTTCTGCCCATTTTTGTACTGGGTTGTTTGTTTTATTAATATTAAGCTGCGTGAGCTGTTTATATATATATTGGAGATTAAACCTTTGTCCATTGATTCGTTTGTGAACGTTTTCGCCCATTCTGAGGCTTGCCTTTTTCCATTCCCGTTTTTTTAACCAAAAAAAGAAAGAAAGCAAAAGAAGCAGAACACTAATGTGCATGAAATATGCCTCTTGAAACAGTCGTTTTGAAATATGGACGTCTTTTGAATTTTTTGGTCGGTATATGACCCCAGGATTTGTTTTCAGGGCAGGTGTCATTTACAGGCCTGCAACGATTTTGAATATCCACTGACCATTAGCGCTGGGATTAAAGCTGCTGTTGTGTGAAACGGCCACAAGGTGGCAGCAGTTCTCGCTTACCAAATCTGGTTACTAGGGCCACAGAGCCTCAATGGAAGTCCTGTTCTAGATTGGAATTTAGAATGGAATGTGCCAGGAGAAAGCCCCTCAAGTTTGTCTCACTACTTCTTGTTCGTGTTTTTAATTTAATTTTTTATTTTTTATTACAGCAAGTTTGATGACAACGTTTGGCTTCTTGTAGGTGTGCAAGATGTGGTTCTTTTACACATATACATAGGTCTGTTCTTCCTGGGACCCTTTTCCCATGTACGTTATGACAGAATGTTGAGTAGTCTTCTCTTGGTATTCCGTAGGTCTTTGGTGATTATATATTTCACCTGTGTTTGTATATGTCTGTTAACCCCGATATCCTAATGAATCCAATCCTCACACCTTTCCATTGGTGAACCATAAGTTTGTTTAATGAATCTGTGACTGCCCTTCTCCGTGGAAATATCTGCCCTGGTATCAATTTTTAGGTAACACCTATAAGTGATATCCTACGATATGTCTTTCACTTTCTGACTTACTACAAGTCACGTGATTACCTCTAGACTCATCTACGGTGCTGCAAATGGCATTGTGTCCTTTTTTCCCTTGGCTAATATTCTGTCTTAGCGAGGTCCATTTTCTGCAGTGTGATTCCCTGAGGGCTGAGGATTAGCTGACCTGGGCAGCCTGACCCTGCCGGCAAGCCCTCCCCAGGTGTGCCTGGGTTGAGGTCAATATAAACTGCACTCCAGGCAGCAATAGCCCCTGCAGCTGTGCCTGACTCCATATTCTCTGCCCCGTCAGCAGTCTCGGGGCTGTGCTGGTGGGAGGGTGTGAGGGTCCACGGCTTTGTTGGTGGCCCGGTGTGAGTGGGGCTCTGCAGGACTTTCTGCAGGAGTTGCCAGGCTGCCACCTGTAAAGAAGAGGATGTGTCACCCATAACTTCCACTGGAATTTCTCTCCGGGCTGAGGAAGGAAACAAAGGAGTGGGGGCCGGGACAGGAGGGGTATCTCAGGCAGGGAAATGGAAAGCTTCCAGAAGAGCGCCCGGGGCCAGGAGCATCCTGGCTGGCCTGCAGGCAGCAAGTTGGCCTGCGTGCTGTCGCTGGTGTGGCTCCACGGCCCTTCCTCTAGGCTTTCAAGCCCTTGTACATATTCAGGTGTTTTACCTGGGAAGGGTGGGAACAGTTCAGTAGCAGCTGGCCTGGGGCTCAGCTCACGTTTACTCACAGAGGCCTCGGCATGGTCCCCCAGCTTTGCAGTGAGGACGCTCCTTGCATGGGGGGACGGGGCTGTTGGTTGTATGGAAGATGATTCCCCACCACTGACCAATTTCAGAATTGTTTACTGCTGGAACAAGTGCCTTGGTAGTGTTTTCCTCTGTATAACTGTTTGGTTTAGCTTTTTTTTTTTTCTTGGTTCAAGTTAGATTTTATTCCTCGTTTATGTATTTATAGATATAAGCATGGGAATAATTCATTCATATAAATACATCTGTGTGAATGGAAGAACTTTCTTCTGTTTTATTTTTAAAAATTTTGAAATTTAATTTTATTTATTTCTTTATACAGCAGGTCACTATTAGTTATATATTTTATGCATATACATGTATACAGGTCCATCCCAATCTCCCAACTCATCCCACCACCACCACCCCATGGCTTCCCCCACTTGGTGTCCATACGTTTGTTCTCTACCTCTGTGTCTCTATTTCTGTCCTGCATACCAGTTCATCTGTACCATTTTTCTAGGTTCCGCATATATGCATTAATATTCAATATTTGTTTTTCTCTTTCTGACTTAGTTCACTCTGTATGACAGTCTCTAGATCCATCGACTTCTCTACAAATGACCCAGTTTCATTCCTTTTTATGGCTGAGCAATATTCCATTTTATATATGTACCACATCATTATCCATTCGTCTTTCTGTGGGCATTTATGTTGCTTCCATTACCTGGCTATTGTAAATTGTGCTGCAATGAACATTGTGGTGAATGTGTCTTTTTGATTTATGGTTTTCTCTGGGTATATGCCCAAAAGTTGGATTGCAGGCTCCTATGGTAATTCTCTTTTTAGTTATTTAAAGGAACCTCCATACTGTTCTCCATAGTGAGTGTATCAATTTACCTTCCCACCAATAGTGGAAGAGGGTTCCTTTTGTCCACACCATCCCCGGAATTTGTTGTTTGTAGATTTGCTGATGATGCGGATTCTAACAGGTGTGAGGTCATACCTCATTGTCGTTTGGATTTGCATTTCTCTAATAATTAGTGATGTTGAGCAGCTTTTCATGTGCGTCTTGGCCATCTCTGTGACTTCTTTAAAGAAACGTCTATATAGATCTTCTGCCCATTTTTGTACTGGGTTGTTTGTTTTATTAATATTAAGCTGCGTGAGCTGTTTATATATATATTGGAGATTAAACCTTTGTCCATTGATTCGTTTGCGAACGTTTTCGCCCATTCTGAGGCTTGCCTTTTTCCATTCCCGTTTCTTTAACCAAAAAAGAAAGAAAGCAAAAGAAGCAGAACACTAATGTGCGTGAAATATGCCTCTTGAAACAGTCGTTTTGAAATATGGACGTCTTTTGAATTTTTTGGTCGGTATATGACCCCAGGATTTGTTTTCAGGGCAGGTGTCATTTACAGGCCTGCAACGATTTTGAATATCCACTGACCATTAGCGCTGGGATTAAAGCTGCTGTTGTGTGAAACGGCCACAAGGTGGCAGCAGTTCTCGCTTACCAAATCTGGTTACTAGGGCCACAGAGCCTCAATGGAAGTCCTGTTCTAGATTGGAATTTAGAATGGAATGTGCCAGGAGAAAGCCCCTCAAGTTTGTCTCACTACTTCTTGTTCGTGTTTTTAATTTAATTTTTTATTTTTTATTACAGCAAGTTTGATGACAACGTTTGGCTTCTTGTAGGTGTGCAAGATGTGGTTCTTTTACACATATACATAGGTCTGTTCTTCCTGGGACCCTTTTCCCATGTACGTTATGACAGAATGTTGAGTAGTCTTCTCTTGGTATTCCGTAGGTCTTTGGTGATTATATATTTCACCTGTGTTTGTATATGTCTGTTAACCCCGATATCCTAATGAATCCAATCCTCACACCTTTCCATTGGTGAACCATAAGTTTGTTTAATGAATCTGTGACTGCCCTTCTCCGTGGAAATATCTGCCCTGGTATCAATTTTTAGGTAACACCTATAAGTGATATCCTACGATATGTGTCTTTCACTTTCTGACTTACTACAAGTCACGTGATTACCTCTAGACTCATCTACGGTGCTGCAAATGGCATTGTGTCCTTTTTTCCCTTGGCTAATATTCTGTCTTAGCGAGGTCCATTTTCTGCAGTGTGATTCCCTGAGGGCTGAGGATTAGCTGACCTGGGCAGCCTGACCCTGCCGGCAAGCCCTCCCCAGGTGTGCCTGGGTTGAGGTCAATATAAACTGCACTCCAGGCAGCAATAGCCCCTGCAGCTGTGCCTGACTCCATATTCTCTGCCCCGTCAGCAGTCTCGGGGCTGTGCTGGTGGGAGGGTGTGAGGGTCCACGGCTTTGTTGGTGGCCCGGTGTGAGTGGGGCTCTGCTGGACTTTCTGCAGGAGTTGCCAGGCTGCCACCTGTAAAGAAGAGGATGTGTCACCCATAACTTCCACTGGAATTTCTCTCCGGGCTGAGGAAGGAAAAAAAGGAGTGGGGGCCGGGACAGGAGGGGTATCTGAGGCAGGGAAATGGAAAGCTTCCAGAAGAGCGCCCGGGGCCAGGAGCATCCTGGCTGGCCTGCAGGCAGCAAGTTGGCCTGCGTGCTGTCGCTGGTGTGGCTCCACGGCCCTTCCTCTAGCCTTTCAAGCCCTTGTACATATTCAGGTGTTTTACTTGGGAAGGGTGGGAACAGTTCAGTAGCAGCTGGCCTGGGGCTCAGCTCACGTTTACTCACAGAGGCCTCGGCATGGTCCCCCAGCTTTGCAGTGAGGACGCTCCTTGCATGGGGGGATGGGGCTGTTGGTTGTATGGAAGATTATTCCCCACCACTGACCAATTTCAGAATTGTTTACTGGTGGAACAAGTGCCTTGGTAGTGTTTTCCTCTGTATAACTGTTTGGTTTAGGTTTTTTTTTTCTTTCTTGGTTCAAGTTAGATTTTATTCCTCGTTTATGTATTTATAGATATAAGCATGGGAATAATTCATTCATATAAATACATCTGTGTGAATGGAAGAACTTTCTTCTGTTTTATTTTCAAAAATTTTGAAATTTAATTTTATTTATTTATTTATACAGCAGGTTACTATTAGTTATATATTTTATGCATATACATGTATACAGGTCCATCCCAATCTCCCAACTCATCCCACCACCACCACCCCATGGCTTCCCCCACTTGGTGTCCATACGTTTGTTCTCTACCTCTGTGTCTCTATTTCTGTCCTGCATACCAGTTCATCTGTACCATTTTTCTAGGTTCCACCTATATGCATTAATATACAATATTTGTTTTTCTCTTTCTGACTTACTTCACTCTGTATGACAGTCTCTAGATCCATCGACTTCTCTACAAATGACCCAGTTTCATTCCTTTTTATGGCTGAGCAATATTCCATTTTATATATGTACCACATCTTTATCCATTCGTCTTTCTGTGGGCATTTAGGTTGCTTCCATTACCTGGCTATTGTAAATTGTGCTGCAATGAACATTGTGGTGAATGTGTCTTTTTGATTTATGGTTTTCTCTGGGTATATGCCCAAAAGTTGGATTGCAGGCTCCTATGGTAATTCTCTTTTTAGTTATTTAAAGGAACCTCCATACTGCTCTCCATAGTGAGTGTATCAATTTACCTTCCCACCAATAGTGGAAGAGGGTTCCTTTTGTCCACACCATCCCCGGAATTTGTTGTTTGTAGATTTGCTGATGATGCCGATTCTAACAGGTGTGAGGTCATACCTCATTGTCGTTTGGATTTGCATTTCTCTAATAATTAGTGATGTTGAGCAGCTTTTCATGTGCATCTTGGCCATCTCTGTGACTTCTTTAAAGAAACGTCTATATAGATCTTCTGCCCATTTTTGTACTGGGTTGTTTGTTTTATTAATATTAAGCTGCGTGAGCTGTTTATATATATATTGGAGATTAAACCTTTGTCCATTGATTCGTTTGTGAACGTTTTCGCCCATTCTGAGGCTTGCCTTTTTCCATTCCCGTTTTTTTAACCAAAAAAGAAAGAAAGCAAAAGAAGCAGAACACTTATGTGCATGAAATATGCCTCTTGAAACAGTCGTTTTGAAATATGGACGTCTTTTGAATTTTTTGGTCGGTATATGACCCCAGGATTTGTTTTCAGGGCAGGTGTCATTTACAGGCCTGCAACGATTTTGAATATCCACTGACCATTAGCGCTGGGATTAAAGCTGCTGTTGTGTGAAACGGCCACAAGGTGGCAGCAGTTCTCGCTTACCAAATCTGGTTACTAGGGCCACAGAGCCTCAATGGAAGTCCTGTTCTAGATTGGAATTTAGAATGGAATGTGCCAGGAGAAAGCCCCTCAAGTTTGTCTCACTACTTCTTGTTCGTGTTTTTAATTTAATTTTTTATTTTTTATTACAGCAAGTTTGATGACAACGTTTGGCTTCTTGTAGGTGTGCAAGATGTGGTTCTTTTACACATATACATAGGTCTGTTCTTCCTGGGACCCTTTTCCCATGTACGTTATGACAGAATGTTGAGTAGTCTTCTCTTGGTATTCCGTAGGTCTTTGGTGATTATATATTTCACCTGTGTTTGTATATGTCTGTTAACCCCGATATCCTAATGAATCCAATCCTCACACCTTTCCATTGGTGAACCATAAGTTTGTTTAATGAATCTGTGACTGCCCTTCTCCGTGGAAATATCTGCCCTGGTATCAATTTTTAGGTAACACCTATAAGTGATATCCTACGATATGTCTTTCACTTTCTGACTTACTACAAGTCACGTGATTACCTCTAGACTCATCTACGGTGCTGCAAATGGCATTGTGTCCTTTTTTCCCTTGGCTAATATTCTGTCTTAGCGAGGTCCATTTTCTGCAGTGTGATTCCCTGAGGGCTGAGGATTAGCTGACCTGGGCAGCCTGACCCTGCCGGCAAGCCCTCCCCAGGTGTGCCTGGGTTGAGGTCAATATAAACTGCACTCCAGGCAGCAATAGCCCCTGCAGCTGTGCCTGACTCCATATTCTCTGCCCCGTCAGCAGTCTCGGGGCTGTGCTGGTGGGAGGGTGTGAGGGTCCACGGCTTTGTTGGTGGCCCGGTGTGAGTGGGGCTCTGCAGGACTTTCTGCAGGAGTTGCCAGGCTGCCACCTGTAAAGAAGAGGATGTGTCACCCATAACTTCCACTGGAATTTCTCTCCGGGCTGAGGAAGGAAACAAAGGAGTGGGGGCCGGGACAGGAGGGGTATCTCAGGCAGGGAAATGGAAAGCTTCCAGAAGAGCGCCCGGGGCCAGGAGCATCCTGGCTGGCCTGCAGGCAGCAAGTTGGCCTGCGTGCTGTCGCTGGTGTGGCTCCACGGCCCTTCCTCTAGCCTTTCAAGCCCTTGTACATATTCAGGTGTTTTACCTGGGAAGGGTGGGAACAGTTCAGTAGCAGCTGGCCTGGGGCTCAGCTCACGTTTACTCACAGAGGCCTCGGCATGGTCCCCCAGCTTTGCAGTGAGGACGCTCCTTGCATGGGGGGACGGGGCTGTTGGTTGTATGGAAGATGATTCCCCACCACTGACCAATTTCAGAATTGTTTACTGCTGGAACAAGTGCCTTGGTAGTGTTTTCCTCTGTATAACTGTTTGGTTTAGCTTTTTTTTTTTCTTGGTTCAAGTTAGATTTTATTCCTCGTTTATGTATTTATAGATATAAGCATGGGAATAATTCATTCATATAAATACATCTGTGTGAATGGAAGAACTTTCTTCTGTTTTATTTTTAAAAATTTTGAAATTTAATTTTATTTATTTCTTTATACAGCAGGTCACTATTAGTTATATATTTTATGCATATACATGTATACAGGTCCATCCCAATCTCCCAACTCATCCCACCACCACCACCCCATGGCTTCCCCCACTTGGTGTCCATACGTTTGTTCTCTACCTCTGTGTCTCTATTTCTGTCCTGCATACCAGTTCATCTGTACCATTTTTCTAGGATCCGCATATATGCATTAATATACAATATTTGTTTTTCTCTTTCTGACTTAGTTCACTCTGTATGACAGTCTCTAGATCCATCGACTTCTCTACAAATGACCCAGTTTCATACCTTTTTATGGCTGAGCAATATTCCATTTTATATATGTACCACATCATTATCCATTCGTCTTTCTGTGGGCATTTATGTTGCTTCCATTACCTGGCTATTGTAAATTGTGCTGCAATGAACATTGTGGTGAATGTGTCTTTTTGATTTATGGTTTTCTCTGGGTATATACCCAAAAGTTGGATTGCAGGCTCCTATGGTAATTCTCTTTTTAGTTATTTAAAGGAACCTCCATACTGTTCTCCATAGTGAGTGTATCAATTTACCTTCCCACCAATAGTGGAAGAGGGTTCCTTTTGTCCACACCATCCCCGGAATTTGTTGTTTGTAGATTTGCTGATGATGCCGATTCTAACAGGTGTGAGGTCATACCTCATTGTCGTTTGGATTTGCATTTCTCTAATAATTAGTGATGTTGAGCAGCTTTTCATGTGCGTCTTGGCCATCTCTGTGACTTCTTTAAAGAAACGTCTATATAGATCTTCTGCCCATTTTTGTACTGGGTTGTTTGTTTTATTAATATTAAGCTGCGTGAGCTGTTTATATATATATTGGAGATTAAACCTTTGTCCATTGATTCGTTTGCGAACGTTTTCGCCCATTCTGAGGCTTGCCTTTTTCCATTCCCGTTTCTTTAACCAAAAAAGAAAGAAAGCAAAAGAAGCAGAACACTAATGTGCGTGAAATATGCCTCTTGAAACAGTCGTTTTGAAATATGGACGTCTTTTGAATTTTTTGGTCGGTATATGACCCCAGGATTTGTTTTCAGGGCAGGTGTCATTTACAGGCCTGCAACGATTTTGAATATCCACTGACCATTAGCGCTGGGATTAAAGCTGCTGTTGTGTGAAACGGCCACAAGGTGGCAGCAGTTCTCGCTTACCAAATCTGGTTACTAGGGCCACAGAGCCTCAATGGAAGTCCTGTTCTAGATTGGAATTTAGAATGGAATGTGCCAGGAGAAAGCCCCTCAAGTTTGTCTCACTACTTCTTGTTCGTGTTTTTAATTTAATTTTTTATTTTTTATTACAGCAAGTTTGATGACAACGTTTGGCTTCTTGTAGGTGTGCAAGATGTGGTTCTTTTACACATATACATAGGTCTGTTCTTCCTGGGACCCTTTTCCCATGTACGTTATGACAGAATGTTGAGTAGTCTTCTCTTGGTATTCCGTAGGTCTTTGGTGATTATATATTTCACCTGTGTTTGTATATGTCTGTTAACCCCGATATCCTAATGAATCCAATCCTCACACCTTTCCATTGGTGAACCATAAGTTTGTTTAATGAATCTGTGACTGCCCTTCTCCGTGGAAATATCTGCCCTGGTATCAATTTTTAGGTAACACCTATAAGTGATATCCTACGATATGTGTCTTTCACTTTCTGACTTACTACAAGTCACGTGATTACCTCTAGACTCATCTACGGTGCTGCAAATGGCATTGTGTCCTTTTTTCCCTTGGCTAATATTCTGTCTTAGCGAGGTCCATTTTCTGCAGTGTGATTCCCTGAGGGCTGAGGATTAGCTGACCTGGGCAGCCTGACCCTGCCGGCAAGCCCTCCCCAGGTGTGCCTGGGTTGAGGTCAATATAAACTGCACTCCAGGCAGCAATAGCCCCTGCAGCTGTGCCTGACTCCATATTCTCTGCCCCGTCAGCAGTCTCGGGGCTGTGCTGGTGGGAGGGTGTGAGGGTCCACGGCTTTGTTGGTGGCCCGGTGTGAGTGGGGCTCTGCTGGACTTTCTGCAGGAGTTGCCAGGCTGCCACCTGTAAAGAAGAGGATGTGTCACCCATAACTTCCACTGGAAGATCTCTCCGGGCTGAGGAAGGAAACAAAGGAGTGTGGGCCGGGACAGGAGGGGTATCTCAGGCAGGGAAATGGAAAGCTTCCAGAAGAGCGCCCGGGGCCAGGAGCATCCTGGCTGGCCTGCAGGCAGCAAGTTGGCCTGCGTGCTGTCGCTGGTGTGGCTCCACGGCCCTTCCTCTAGGCTTTCAAGCCCTTGTACATATTCAGGTGTTTTACCTGGGAAGGGTGGGAACAGTTCAGTAGCAGCTGGCCTGGGGCTCAGCTCACGTTTACTCACAGAGGCCTCAGCATGGTCCCCCAACTTTGCAGTGAGGACGCTCCTTGCATGGGGGGACCGGGCTGTTGGTTGTATGGAAGATGATTCCCCACCACTGACCAATTTCAGAATTGTTTACTGCTGGAACAAGTGCCTTGGTAGTGTTTTCCTCTGTATAACTGTTTGGTTTAGGTTTTTTTTTCTTTCTTGGTTCAAGTTAGATTTTATTCCTCGTTTATGTATTTATAGATATAAGCATGGGAATAATTCATTCATATAAATACATCTGTGTGAATGGAAGAACTTTCTTCTGTTTTATTTTTAAAAATTTTGAAATTTAATTTTATTTATTTCTTTATACAGCAGGTTACTATTAGTTATATATTTTATGCATATACATGTATACAGGTCCATCCCAATCTCCCAACTCATCCCACCACCACCACCCCATGGCTTCCCCCACTTGGTGTCCATACGTTTGTTCTCTACCTCTGTGTCTCTATTTCTGTCCTGCATACCAGTTCATCTGTACCATTTTTCTAGGTTCCACCTATATGCATTAATATACAATATTTGTTTTTCTCTTTCTGACTTAGTTCACTCTGTATGACAGTCTCTAGATCCATCGACTTCTCTACAAATGACCCAGTTTCATTCCTTTTTATGGCTGAGCAATATTCCATTTTATATATGTACCACATCTTTATCCATTCGTCTTTCTGTGGGCATTTCGGTTGCTTCCATTACCTGGCTATTGTAAATTGTGCTGCAATGAACATTGTGGTGAATGTGTCTTTTTGATTTATGGTTTTCTCTGGGTATATGCCCAAAAGTTGGATTGCAGGCTCCTATGGTAATTCTCTTTTTAGTTATTTAAAGGAACCTCCATACTGCTCTCCATAGTGAGTGTATCAATTTACCTTCCCACCAATAGTGGAAGAGGGTTCCTTTTGTCCACACCATCCCCGGAATTTGTTGTTTGTAGATTTGCTGATGATGCCGATTCTAACAGGTGTGAGGTCATACCTCATTGTCGTTTGGATTTGCATTTCTCTAATAATTAGTGATGTTGAGCAGCTTTTCATGTGCGTCTTGGCCATCTCTGTGACTTCTTTAAAGAAACGTCTATATAGATCTTCTGCCCATTTTTGTACTGGGTTGTTTGTTTTATTAATATTAAGCTGCGTGAGCTGTTTATATATATTGGAGATTAAACCTTTGTCCATTGATTCGTTTGCAAACGTTTTCGCCCATTCTGAGGCTTGCCTTTTTCCATTCCCGTTTTTTTAACCAAAAAAGAAAGAAAGCAAAAGAAGCAGAACACTAATGTGCGTGAAATATGCCTCTTGAAACAGTCGTTTTGAAATATGGACGTCTTTTGCATCTTTTGGTCGGTATATGACCCCAGGATTTGTTTTCAGGGCAGGTGTCATTTACAGGCCTGCAACGATTTTGAATATCCACTGACCATTAGCGCTGGGATTAAAGCTGCTGTTGTGTGAAACGGCCACAAGGTGGCAGCAGTTCTCGCTTACCAAATCTGGTTACTAGGGCCACAGAGCCTCAATGGAAGTCCTGTTCTAGATTGGAATTTAGAATGGAATGTGCCAGGAGAAAGCCCCTCAAGTTTGTCTCACTACTTCTTGTTCGTGTTTTTAATTTAATTTTTTATTTTTTATTACAGCAAGTTTGATGACAATGTTTGGCTTGTTGTAGGTGTGCAAGATGTGGTTCTTTTACACATATACATAGGTCTGTTCTTCCTGGGACCCTTTTCCCATGTACGTTATGACAGAATGTTGAGTAGTCTTCTCTTGGTATTCCGTAGGTCTTTGGTGATTATATATTTCACCTGTGTTTGTATATGTCTGTTAACCCCGATATCCTAATGAATCCAATCCTCACACCTTTCCATTGGTGAACCATAAGTTTGTTTAATGAATCTGTGACTGCCCTTCTCCGTGGAAATATCTGCCCTGGTATCAATTTTTAGGTAACACCTATAAGTGATATCCTACGATATGTGTCTTTCACTTTCTGACTTACTACAAGTCACGTGATTACCTCTAGACTCATCTACGGTGCTGCAAATGGCATTGTGTCCTTTTTTCCCTTGGCTAATATTCTGTCTTAGCGAGGTCCATTTTCTGCAGTGTGATTCCCTGAGGGCTGAGGATTAGCTGACCTGGGCAGCCTGACCCTGCCGGCAAGCCCTCCCCAGGTGTGCCTGGGTTGAGGTCAATATAAACTGCACTCCAGGCAGCAATAGCCCCTGCAGCTGTGCCTGACTCCATATTCTCTGCCCCGTCAGCAGTCTCGGGGCTGTGCTGGTGGGAGGGTGTGAGGGTCCACGGCTTTGTTGGTGGCCCGGTGTGAGTGGGGCTCTGCTGGACTTTCTGCAGGAGTTGCCAGGCTGCCACCTGTAAAGAAGAGGATGTGTCACCCATAACTTCCACTGGAATTTCTCTCCGGGCTGAGGAAGGAAAAAACGGAGTGGGGGCCGGGACAGGAGGGGTATCTCAGGCAGGGAAATGGAAAGCTTCCAGAAGAGCGCCCGGGGCCAGGACCATCCTGGCTGGCCTGCAGGCAGCAAGTTGGCCTGCGTGCTGTCACTGGTGTGGCTCCACGGCCCTTCCTCTAGGCTTTCAAGCCCTTGTACATATTCAGGTGTTTTACCTGGGAAGGGTGGGAACAGTTCAGTAGCAGCTGGCCTGGGGCTCAGCTCACGTTTACTCACAGAGGCCTCGGCATGGTCCCCCAGCTTTGGAGTGAGGACGCTCCTTGCTTGGGGGGATGGGGCTGTTGGTTGTATGGAAGATTATTCCCCACCACTGACCAATTTCAGAATTGTTTACTGCTGGAACAAGTGCCTTGGTAGTGTTTTCCTCTGTATAACTGTTTGGTTTAGGTTTTTTTTTTCTTTCTTGGTTCAAGTTAGATTTTATTCCTCGTTTATGTATTTATAGATATAAGCATGGGAATAATTCATTCATATAAATACATCTGTGTGAATGGAAGAACTTTCTTCTGTTTTATTTTCAAAAATTTTGAAATTTAATTTTATTTATTTCTTTATACAGCAGGTTACTATTAGTTATATATTTTATGCATATACATGTATACAGGTCCATCCCAATCTCCCAACTCATCCCACCACCACCACCCCATGGCTTCCCCCACTTGGTGTCCATACGTTTGTTCTCTACCTCTGTGTCTCTATTTCTGTCCTGCATACCAGTTCATCTGTACCATTTTTCTAGGTTCCACCTATATGCATTAATATACAATATTTGTTTTTCTCTTTCTGACTTAGTTCACTCTGTATGACAGGCTCTAGATCCATCGACTTCTCTACAAATGACCCAGTTTCATTCCTTTTTATGGCTGAGCAATATTCCATTTTATATATGTACCACATCTTTATCCATTCGTCTTTCTGTGGGCATTTAGGTTGCTTCCATTACCTGGCTATTGTAAATTGTGCTGCAATGAACATTGTGGTGAATGTGTCTTTTTGATTTATGGTTTTCTCTGGGTATATGCCCAAAAGTTGGATTGCAGGCTCCTATGGTAATTCTCTTTTTAGTTATTTAAAGGAACCTCCATACTGCTCTCCATAGTGAGTGTATCAATTTACCTTCCCACCAATAGTGGAAGAGGGTTCCTTTTGTCCACACCATCCCCGGAATTTGTTGTTTGTAGATTTTCTGATGATGCCGATTCTAACAGGTGTGAGGTCATACCTCATTGTCGTTTGGATTTGCATTTCTCTAATAATTAGTGATGTTGAGCAGCTTTTCATGTGCGTCTTGGCCATCTCTGTGACTTCTTTAAAGAAACGTCTATATAGATCTTCTGCCCATTTTTGTACTGGGTTGTTTGTTTTATTAATATTAAGCTGCGTGAGCTGTTTATATATATTGGAGATTAAACCTTTGTCCATTGATTCGTTTGCGAACGTTTTCGCCCATTCTGAGGCTTGCCTTTTTCCATTCCCGTTTTTTTAACCAAAAAAGAAAGAAAGCAAAAGAAGCAGAACACTAATGTGCGTGAAATATGCCTCTTGAAACAGTCGTTTTGAAATATGGACGTCTTTTGCATCTTTTGGTCGGTATATGACCCCAGGATTTGTTTTCAGGGCAGGTGTCATTTACAGGCCTGCAACGATTTTGAATATCCACTGACCATTAGCGCTGGGATTAAAGCTGCTGTTGTGTGAAACGGCCACAAGGTGGCAGCAGTTCTCGCTTACCAAATCTGGTTACTAGGGCCACAGAGCCTCAATGGAAGTCCTGTTCTAGATTGGAATTTAGAATGGAATGTGCCAGGAGAAAGCCCCTCAAGTTTGTCTCACTACTTCTTGTTCGTGTTTTTAATTTAATTTTTTATTTTTTATTACAGCAAGTTTGATGACAACGTTTGGCTTGTTGTAGGTGTGCAAGATGTGGTTCTTTTACACATATACATAGGTCTGTTCTTCCTGGGACCCTTTTCCCATGTACGTTATGACAGAATGTTGAGTAGTCTTCTCTTGGTATTCCGTAGGTCTTTGGTGATTATATATTTCACCTGTGTTTGTATATGTCTGTTAACCCCGATATCCTAATGAATCCAATCCTCACACCTTTCCATTGGTGAACCATAAGTTTGTTTAATGAATCTGTGACTGCCCTTCTCCGTGGAAATATCTGCCCTGGTATCAATTTTTAGGTAACACCTATAAGTGATATCCTACGATATGTGTCTTTCACTTTCTGACTTACTACAAGTCACGTGATTACCTCTAGACTCATCTACGGTGCTGCAAATGGCATTGTGTCCTTTTTTCCCTTGGCTAATATTCTGTCTTAGCGAGGTCCATTTTCTGCAGTGTGATTCCCTGAGGGCTGAGGATTAGCTGACCTGGGCAGCCTGACCCTGCCGGCAAGCCCTCCCCAGGTGTGCCTGGGTTGAGGTCAATATAAACTGCACTCCAGGCAGCAATAGCCCCTGCAGCTGTGCCTGACTCCATATTCTCTGCCCCGTCAGCAGTCTCGGGGCTGTGCTGGTGGGAGGGTGTGAGGGTCCACGGCTTTGTTGGTGGCCCGGTGTGAGTGGGGCTCTGTTGGACTTTCTGCAGGAGTTGCCAGGCTGCCACCTGTAAAGAAGAGGATGTGTCACCCATAACTTCCACTGGAATTTCTCTCCGGGCTGAGGAAGGAAAAAAAGGAGTGGGGGCCGGGACAGGAGGGGTATCTCAGGCAGGGAAATGGAAAGCTTCCAGAAGAGCGCCCGGGGCCAGGAGCATCCTGGCTGGCCTGCAGGCAGCAAGTTGGCCTGCGTGCTGTCGCTGGTGTGGCTCCACGGCCCTTCCTCTAGCCTTTCAAGCCCTTGTACATATTCAGGTGTTTTACCTGGGAAGGGTGGGAACAGTTCAGTAGCAGCTGGCCTGGGGCTCAGCTCACGTTTACTCACAGAGGCCTCGGCATGGTCCCCCAGCTTTGCAGTGAGGACGCTCCTTGCATGGGGGGATGGGGCTTTTGGTTGTATGGAAGATGATTCCCCACCACTGACCAATTTCAGAATTGTTTACTGGTGGAACAAGTGCCTTGGTAGTGTTTTCCTCTGTATAACTGTTTGGTTTAGGTTTTTTTTTTCTTTCTTGGTTCAAGTTAGATTTTATTCCTCGTTTATGTATTTATAGATATAAGCATGGGAATAATTCATTCATATAAATACATCTGTGTGAATGGAAGAACTTTCTTCTGTTTTATTTTCAAAAATTTTGAAATTTAATTTTATTTATTTATTTATACAGCAGGTTACTATTAGTTATATATTTTATGCATATACATGTATACAGGTCCATCCCAATCTCCCAACTCATCCCACCACCACCACCCCATGGCTTCCCCCACTTGGTGTCCATACGTTTGTTCTCTACCTCTGTGTCTCTATTTCTGTCCTGCATACCAGTTCATCTGTACCATTTTTCTAGGTTCCACCTATATGCATTAATATACAATATTTGTTTTTCTCTTTCTGACTTAGTTCACTCTGTATGACAGTCTCTAGATCCATCGACTTCTCTACAAATGACCCAGTTTCATTCCTTTTTATGGCTGAGCAATATTCCATTTTATATATGTACCACATCTTTATCCATTCGTCTTTCTGTGGGCATTTCGGTTGCTTCCATTACCTGGCTATTGTAAATTGTGCTGCAATGAACATTGTGGTGAATGTGTCTTTTTGATTTATGGTTTTCTCTGGGTATATGCCCAAAAGTTGGATTGCAGGCTCCTATGGTAATTCTCTTTTTAGTTATTTAAAGGAACCTCCATACTGCTCTCCATAGTGAGTGTATCAATTTACCTTCCCACCAATAGTGGAAGAGGGTTCCTTTTGTCCACACCATCCCCGGAATTTGTTGTTTGTAGATTTGCTGATGATGCCGATTCTAACAGGTGTGAGGTCATACCTCATTGTCGTTTGGATTTGCATTTCTCTAATAATTAGTGATGTTGAGCAGCTTTTCATGTGCGTCTTGGCCATCTCTGTGACTTCTTTAAAGAAACGTCTATATAGATCTTCTGCCCATTTTTGTACTGGGTTGTTTGTTTTATTAATATTAAGCTGCGTGAGCTGTTTATATATATTGGAGATTAAACCTTTGTCCATTGATTCGTTTGCGAACGTTTTCGCCCATTCTGAGGCTTGCCTTTTTCCATTCCCGTTTTTTTAACCAAAAAAGAAAGAAAGCAAAAGAAGCAGAACACTAATGTGCGTGAAATATGCCTCTTGAAACAGTCGTTTTGAAATATGGACGTCTTTTGCATCTTTTGGTCGGTATATGACCCCAGGATTTGTTTTCAGGGCAGGTGTCATTTACAGGCCTGCAACGATTTTGAATATCCACTGACCATTAGCGCTGGGATTAAAGCTGCTGTTGTGTGAAACGGCCACAAGGTGGCAGCAGTTCTCGCTTACCAAATCTGGTTACTAGGGCCACAGAGCCTCAATGGAAGTCCTGTTCTAGATTGGAATTTAGAATGGAATGTGCCAGGAGAAAGCCCCTCAAGTTTGTCTCACTACTTCTTGTTCGTGTTTTTAATTTAATTTTTTATTTTTTATTACAGCAAGTTTGATGACAACGTTTGGCTTGTTGTAGGTGTGCAAGATGTGGTTCTTTTACACATATACATAGGTCTGTTCTTCCTGGGACCCTTTTCCCATGTACGTTATGACAGAATGTTGAGTAGTCTTCTCTTGGTATTCCGTAGGTCTTTGGTGATTATATATTTCACCTGTGTTTGTATATGTCTGTTAACCCCGATATCCTAATGAATCCAATCCTCACACCTTTCCATTGGTGAACCATAAGTTTGTTTAATGAATCTGTGACTGCCCTTCTCCGTGGAAATATCTGCCCTGGTATCAATTTTTAGGTAACACCTATAAGTGATATCCTACGATATGTGTCTTTCACTTTCTGACTTACTACAAGTCACGTGATTACCTCTAGACTCATCTACGGTGCTGCAAATGGCATTGTGTCCTTTTTTCCCTTGGCTAATATTCTGTCTTAGCGAGGTCCATTTTCTGCAGTGTGATTCCCTGAGGGCTGAGGATTAGCTGACCTGGGCAGCCTGACCCTGCCGGCAAGCCCTCCCCAGGTGTGCCTGGGTTGAGGTAAATATAAACTGCACTCCAGGCAGCAATAGCCCCTGCAGCTGTGCCTGACTCCATATTCTCTGCCCGGTCAGCAGTCTCGGGGCTGTGCTGGTGGGAGGGTGTGAGGGTCCACGGCTTTGTTGGTGGCCCGGTGTGAGTGGGGCTCTGTTGGACTTTCTGCAGGAGTTGCCAGGCTGCCACCTGTAAAGAAGAGGATGTGTCACCCATAACTTCCACTGGAATTTCTCTCCGGGCTGAGGAAGGAAAAAAAGGAGTGGGGGCCGGGACAGGAGGGGTATCTCAGGCAGGGAAATGGAAAGCTTCCAGAAGAGCGCCCGGGGCCAGGAGCATCCTGGCTGGCCTGCAGGCAGCAAGTTGGCCTGCGTGCTGTCACTGGTGTGGCTCCACGGCCCTTCCTCTAGGCTTTCAAGCCCTTGTACATATTCAGGTGTTTTACCTGGGAAGGGTGGGAACAGTTCAGTAGCAGCTGGCCTGGGGCTCAGCTCACGTTTACTCACAGAGGCCTCGGCATGGTCCCCCAGCTTTGCAGTGAGGACGCTCCTTGCATGGGGGGACGGGGCTGTTGGTTGTATGGAAGATGATTCCCCACCACTGACCAATTTCAGAATTGTTTACTGCTGGAACAAGTGCCTTGGTAGTGTTTTCCTCTGTATAACTGTTTGGTTTAGGTTTTTTTTTCTTTCTTGGTTCAAGTTAGATTTTATTCCTCGTTTATGTATTTATAGATATAAGCATGGGAATAATTCATTCATATAAATACATCTGTGTGAATGGAAGAACTTTCTTCTGTTTTATTTTTAAAAATTTTGAAATTTAATTTTATTTATTTCTTTATACAGCAGGTTACTATTAGTTATATATTTTATGCATATACATGAATACAGGTCCATCCCAATCTCCCAACTCATCCCACCACCACCACCCCATGGATTCCCCCACTTGGTGTCCATACGTTTGTTCTCTACCTCTGTGTCTCTATTTCTGTCCTGCATACCAGTTCATCTGTACCATTTTTCTAGGTTCCACCTATATGCATTAATATACAATATTTGTTTTTCTCTTTCTGACTTACCTCACTCTGTATGACAGTCTCTAGATCCATCGACTTCTCTACAAATGACCCAGTTTTATTCCTTTTTATGGCTGAGAAATATTCCATTTTATATATGTACCACATCTTTATCCATTCGTCTTTCTGTGGGCATTTAGGTTGCTTCCATTACCTGGCTATTGTAAATTGTGCTGCAATGAACATTGTGGTGAATGTGTCTTTTTGATTTATGGTTTTCTCTGGGTATATGCCCAAAAGTTGGATTGCAGGCTCCAATGGTAATTCTCTTTTTAGTTATTTAAAGGAACCTCCATACTGCTCTCCATAGTGAGTGTGTCAATTTACCTAACCACCAATAGTGGAAGAGGGTTCCTTTTGTCCACACCATCCCCGGAATTTGTTGTTTGTAGATTTGCTGATGATGCCGATTCTAACAGGTGTGAGGTCATACCTCATTGTCGTTTGGATTTGCATTTCTCTAATAATTAGTGATGTTGAGCAGCTTTTCATGTGCGTCTTGGCCATCTCTGTGACTTCTTTAAAGAAACGTCTATATAGATCTTCTGCCCATTTTTGTACTGGGTTGTTTGTTTTATTAATATTAAGCTGCATGAGCTGTTTATATATATTGGAGATTAAACCTTTGTCCATTGATTCGTTTGCGAACGTTTTCGCCCATTCTGAGGCTTGCCTTTTTCCATTCCCATTTTTTTAACCAAAAAAGAAAGAAAGCAAAAGAAGCAGAACACTAATGTGCGTGAAATATGCCTCTTGAAACAGTCGTTTTGAAATATGGACGTCTTTTGCATTTTTTGGTCGGTATATGACCCCAGGATTTGTTTTCAGGGCAGGTGTCATTTACAGGCCTGCAACGATTTTGAATATCCACTGACCATTAGCGCTGGGATTAAAGCTGCTGTTGTGTGAAACGGCCACAAGGTGGCAGCAGTTCTCGCTTACCAAATCTGGTTACTAGGGCCACAGAGCCTCAATGGAAGTCCTGTTCTAGATTGGAATTTAGAATGGAATGTGCCAGGAGAAAGCCCCTCAAGTTTGTCTCACTACTTCTTGTTCGTGTTTTTAATTTAATTTTTTATTTTTTATTACAGCAAGTTTGATGACAACGTTTGGCTTCTTGTAGGTGTGCAAGATGTGGTTCTTTTACACATATACATAGGTCTGTTCTTCCTGGGACCCTTTTCCCATGTACGTTATGACAGAATGTTGAGTAGTCTTCTCTTGGTATTCCGTAGGTCTTTGGTGATTATATATTTCACCTGTGTTTGTATATGTCTGTTAACCCCGATATCCTAATGAATCCAATCCTCACACCTTTCCATTGGTGAACCATAAGTTTGTTTAATGAATCTGTGACTGCCCTTCTCCGTGGAAATATCTGCCCTGGTATCAATTTTTAGGTAACACCTATAAGTGATATCCTACGATATGTGTCTTTCACTTTCTGACTTACTACAAGTCACGTGATTACCTCTAGACTCATCTACGGTGCTGCAAATGGCATTGTGTCCTTTTTTCCCTTGGCTAATATTCTGTCTTAGCGAGGTCCATTTTCTGCAGTGTGATTCCCTGAGGGCTGAGGATTAGCTGACCTGGGCAGCCTGACCCTGCCGGCAAGCCCTCCCCAGGTGTGCCTGGGTTGAGGTCAATATAAACTGCACTCCAGGCAGCAATAGCCCCTGCAGCTGTGCCTGACTCCATATTCTCTGCCCCGTCAGCAGTCTTGGGGCTGTGCTGGTGGGAGGGTGTGAGGGTCCACGGCTTTGTTGGTGGCCCGGTGTGAGTGGGGCTCTGCTGGACTTTCTGCAGGAGTTGCCAGGCTGCCACCTGTAAAGAAGAGGATGTGTCACCCATAACTTCCACTGGAATTTCTCTCCGGGCTGAGGAAGGAAAAAAAGGAGTGGGTGTCGGGACAGGAGGGGTATCTCAGGCAGGGAAATGGAAAGCTTCCAGAAGAGCGCCCGGGGCCAGGACCATCCTGGCTGGCCTGCAGGCAGCAAGTTGGCCTGCGTGCTGTCGCTGGTGTGGCTCCACGGCCCTTCCTCTAGGCTTTCAAGCCCTTGTACATATTCAGGTGTTTTACCTGGGAAGGGTGGGAACAGTTCAGTAGCAGCTGGCCTGGGGCTCAGCTCACGTTTACTCACAGAGGCCTCGGCATGGTCCCCCAGCTTTGCAGTGAGGACGCTCCTTGCATGGGGGGACGGGGCTGTTGGTTGTATGGAAGATGATTCCCCACCACTGACCAATTTCAGAATTGTTTACTGCTGGAACAAGTGCCTTGGTAGTGTTTTCCTCTGTATAACTGTTTGGTTTAGGTTTTTTTTTTCTTTCTTGGTTCAAGTTAGATTTTATTCCTCGTTTATGTATTTATAGATATAAGCATGGGAATAATTCATTCATATAAATACATCTGTGTGAATGGTAGAACTTTCTTCTGTTTTATTTTTAAAAATTTTGAAATTTAATTTTATTTATTTCTTTATACAGCAGGTTACTATTAGTTATATATTTTATGCATATACATGTATACAGGTCCATCCCAATCTCCCAACTCATCCCACCACCACCACCCCATGGCTTCCCCCACTTGGTGTCCATACGTTTGTTCTCTACCTCTGTGTCTCTATTTCTGTCCTGCATACCAGTTCATCTGTACCATTTTTCTAGGTTCCACCTATATGCATTAATATACAATATTTGTTTTTCTCTTTCTGACTTAGTTCACTCTGTATGACAGTCTCTAGATCCATCGACTTCTCTACAAATGACCCAGTTTCATTCCTTTTTATGGCTGAGCAATATTCCATTTTATATATGTACCACATCTTTATCCATTCGTCTTTCTGTGGGCATTTAGGTTGCTTCCATTACCTGGCTATTGTAAATTGTGCTGCAATGAACATTGTGGTGAATGTGTCTTTTTGATTTATGGTTTTCTCTGGGTATATGCCCAAAAGTTGGATTGCAGGCTCCTATGGTAATTCTCTTCTTAGTTATTTAAAGGAACCTCCATACTGCTCTCCATAGTGAGTGTATCAATTTACCTTCCCACCAATAGTGGAAGAGGGTTCCTTTTGTCCACACCATCCCCGGAATTTGTTGTTTGTAGATTTGCTGATGATGCCGATTCTAACAGGTGTGAGGTCATACCTCATTGTCGTTTGGATTTGCATTTCTCTAATAATTAGTGATGTTGAGCAGCTTTTCATGTGCGTCTTGGCCATCTCTGTGACTTCTTTAAAGAAATGTCTATATAGATCTTCTGCCCATTTTTGTACTGGGTTGTTTGTTTTATTAATATTAAGCTGCGTGAGCTGTTTATATATATTGGAGATTAAACCTTTGTCCATTGATTCGTTTGCAAACGTTTTCGCCCATTCTGAGGCTTGCCTTTTTCCATTCCCGTTTTTTTAACCAAAAAAGAAAGAAAGCAAAAGAAGCAGAACACTAATGTGCGTGAAATATGCCTCTTGAAACAGTCGTTTTGAAATATGGACGTCTTTTGCATCTTTTGGTCGGTATATGACCCCAGGATTTGTTTTCAGGGCAGGTGTCATTTACAGGCCTGCAACGATTTTGAATATCCACTGACCATTAGCGCTGGGATTAAAGCTGCTGTTGTGTGAAACGGCCACAAGGTGGCAGCAGTTCTCGCTTACCAAATCTGGTTACTAGGGCCACAGAGCCTCAATGGAAGTCCTGTTCTAGATTGGAATTTAGAATGGAATGTGCCAGGAGAAAGCCCCTCAAGTTTGTCTCACTACTTCTTGTTCGTGTTTTTAATTTAATTTTTTATTTTTTATTACAGCAAGTTTGATGACAACGTTTGGCTTGTTGTAGGTGTGCAAGATGTGGTTCTTTTACACATATACATAGGTCTGTTCTTCCTGGGACCCTTTTCCCATGTACGTTATGACAGAATGTTGAGTAGTCTTCTCTTGGTATTCCGTAGGTCTTTGGTGATTATATATTTCACCTGTGTTTGTATATGTCTGTTAACCCCGATATCCTAATGAATCCAATCCTCACACCTTTCCATTGGTGAACCATAAGTTTGTTTAATGAATCTGTGACTGCCCTTCTCCGTGGAAATATCTGCCCTGGTATCAATTTTTAGGTAACACCTATAAGTGATATCCTACGATATGTGTCTTTCACTTTCTGACTTACTACAAGTCACGTGATTACCTCTAGACTCATCTACGGTGCTGCAAATGGCATTGTGTCCTTTTTTCCCTTGGCTAATATTCTGTCTTAGGGAGGTCCATTTTCTGCAGTGTGATTCCCTGAGGGCTGAGGATTAGCTGACCTGGGCAGCCTGACCCTGCCGGCAAGCCCTCCCCAGGTGTGCCTGGGTTGAGGTCAATATAAACTGCACTCCAGGCAGCAATAGCCCCTGCAGCTGTGCCTGACTCCATATTCTCTGCCCCGTCAGCAGTCTCGGGGCTGTGCTGGTGGGAGGGTGTGAGGGTCCACGGCTTTGTTGGTGGCCCGGTGTGAGTGGGAATCTGCTGGACTTTCTGCAGGAGTTGCCAGGCTGCCACCTGTAAAGAAGAGGATGTGTCACCCATAACTTCCACTGGAATTTCTCTCCGGGCTGAGGAAGGAAAAAAAGGAGTGGGGGCCGGGACAGGAGGGGTATCTCAGGCAGGGAAATGGAAAGCTTCCAGAAGAGCGCCCGGGGCCAGGACCATCCTGGCTGGCCTGCCGGCAGCAAGTTGGCCTGCGTGCTGTCGCTGGTGTGGCTCCACGGCCCTTCCTCTAGGCTTTCAAGCCCTTGTACATATTCAGGTGTTTTACATGGGAAGGGTGGGAACAGTTCAGTAGCAGCTGGCCTGGGGCTCAGCTCACGTTTACTCACAGAGGCCTCGGCATGGTCCCCCAGCTTTGCAGTGAGGACGCTCCTTGCATGGGGGGACGGGGCTGTTGGTTGTATGGAAGATGATTCCCCACCACTGACCAATTTCAGAATTGTTTACTGCTGGAACAAGTGCCTTGGTAGTGTTTTCCTCTGTATAACTGTTTGGTTTAGGTTTTTTTTTTCTTTCTTGGTTCAAGTTAGATTTTATTCCTCGTTTATGTATTTATAGATATAAGCATGGGAATAATTCATTCATATAAATACATCTGTGTGAATGGAAGAACTTTCTTCTGTTTTATTTTCAAAAATTTTGAAATTTAATTTTATTTATTTCTTTATACAGCAGGTTACTATTAGTTATATATTTTATGCATATACATGTATACAGGTCCATCCCAATCTCCCAACTCATCCCACCACCACCACCCCATGGCTTCCCCCACTTGGTGTCCATACGTTTGTTCTCTACCTCTGTGTCTCTATTTCTGTCCTGCATACCAGTTCATCTGTACCATTTTTCTAGGTTCCACCTATATGCATTAATATACAATATTTGTTTTTCTCTTTCTGACTTAGTTCACTCTGTATGACAGTCTCTAGATCCATCGACTTCTCTACAAATGACCCAGTTTCATTCCTTTTTATGGCTGAGCAATATTCCATTTTATATATGTACCACATCTTTATCCATTCGTCTTTCTGTGGGCATTTAGGTTGCTTCCATTACCTGGCTATTGTAAATTGTGCTGCAATGAACATTGTGGTGAATGTGTCTTTTTGATTTATGGTTTTCTCTGGGTATATGCCCAAAAGTTGGATTGCAGGCTCCTATGGTAATTCTCTTTTTAGTTATTTAAAGGAACCTCCATACTGCTCTCCATAGTGAGTGTATCAATTTACCTTCCCACCAATAGTGGAAGAGGGTTCCTTTTGTCCACACCATCCCCGGAATTTGTTGTTTGTAGATTTTCTGATGATGCCGATTCTAACAGGTGTGAGGTCATACCTCATTGTCGTTTGGATTTGCATTTCTCTAATAATTAGTGATGTTGAGCAGCTTTTCATGTGTGTCTTGGCCATCTCTGTGACTTCTTTAAAGAAACGTCTATATAGATCTTCTGCCCATTTTTGTACTGTGTTGTTTTATTAATATTAAGCTGCGTGAGCTGTTTATATATATTGGAGATTAAACCTTTGTCCATTGATTCGTTTGCGAACGTTTTCGCCCATTCTGAGGCTTGCCTTTTTCCATTCCCGTTTTTTTAACCAAAAAAGAAAGAAAGCAAAAGAAGCAGAACACTAATGTGCGTGAAATATGCCTCTTGAAACAGTCGTTTTGAAATATGGACGTCTTTTGCATTTTTTGGTCGGTATATGACCCCAGGATTTGTTTTCAGGGCAGGTGTCATTTACAGGCCTGCAACGATTTTGAATATCCACTGACCATTAGCGCTGGGATTAAAGCTGCTGTTGTGTGAAACGGCCACAAGGTGGCAGCAGTTCTCGCTTACCAAATCTGGTTACTAGGGCCACAGAGCCTCAATGGAAGTCCTGTTCTAGATTGGAATTTAGAATGGAATGTGCCAGGAGAAAGCCCCTCAAGTTTGTCTCACTACTTCTTGTTCGTGTTTTTAATTTAATTTTTTATTTTTTATTACAGCAAGTTTGATGGCAACGTTTGGCTTCTTGTAGGTGTGCAAGATGTGGTTCTTTTACACATATACATAGGTCTGTTCTTCCTGGGACCCTTTTCCCATGTACGTTATGACAGAATGTTGAGTAGTCTTCTCTTGGTATTCCGTAGGTCTTTGGTGATTATATATTTCACCTGTGTTTGTATATGTCTGTTAACCCCGATATCCTAATGAATCCAATCCTCACACCTTTCCATTGGTGAACCATAAGTTTGTTTAATGAATCTGTGACTGCCCTTCTCCGTGGAAATATCTGCCCTGGTATCAATTTTTAGGTAACACCTATAAGTGATATCCTACGATATGTGTCTTTCACTTTCTGACTTACTACAAGTCACGTGATTACCTCTAGACTCATCTACGGTGCTGCAAATGGCATTGTGTCCTTTTTTCCCTTGGCTAATATTCTGTCTTAGCGAGGTCCATTTTCTGCAGTGTGATTCCCTGAGGGCTGAGGATTAGCTGACCTGGGCAGCCTGACCCTGCCGGCAAGCCCTCCCCAGGTGTGCCTGGGTTGAGGTCAATATAAACTGCACTCCAGGCAGCAATAGCCCCTGCAGCTGTGCCTGACTCCATATTCTCTGCCCCGTCAGCAGTCTCGGGGCTGTGCTGGTGGGAGGGTGTGAGGGTCCACGGCTTTGTTGGTGGCCCGGTGTGAGTGGGAATCTGCTGGACTTTCTGCAGGAGTTGCCAGGCTGCCACCTGTAAAGAAGAGGATGTGTCACCCATAACTTCCACTGGAATTTCTCTCCGGGCTGAGGAAGGAAAAAAAGGAGTGGGGGCCGGGACAGGAGGGGTATCTCAGGCAGGGAAATGGAAAGCTTCCAGAAGAGCGCCCGGGGCCAGGACCATCCTGGCTGGCCTGCCGGCAGCAAGTTGGCCTGCGTGCTGTCGCTGGTGTGGCTCCACGGCCCTTCCTCTAGGCTTTCAAGCCCTTGTACATATTCAGGTGTTTTACATGGGAAGGGTGGGAACAGTTCAGTAGCAGCTGGCCTGGGGCTCAGCTCACGTTTACTCACAGAGGCCTCGGCATGGTCCCCCAGCTTTGCAGTGAGGACGCTCCTTGCATGGGGGGACGGGGCTGTTGGTTGTATGGAAGATGATTCCCCACCACTGACCAATTTCAGAATTGTTTACTGCTGGAACAAGTGCCTTGGTAGTGTTTTCCTCTGTATAACTGTTTGGTTTAGGTTTTTTTTTTCTTTCTTGGTTCAAGTTAGATTTTATTCCTCGTTTATGTATTTATAGATATAAGCATGGGAATAATTCATTCATATAAATACATCTGTGTGAATGGAAGAACTTTCTTCTGTTTTATTTTCAAAAATTTTGAAATTTAATTTTATTTATTTCTTTATACAGCAGGTTACTATTAGTTATATATTTTATGCATATACATGTATACAGGTCCATCCCAATCTCCCAACTCATCCCACCACCACCACCCCATGGCTTCCCCCACTTGGTGTCCATACGTTTGTTCTCTACCTCTGTGTCTCTATTTCTGTCCTGCATACCAGTTCATCTGTACCATTTTTCTAGGTTCCACCTATATGCATTAATATACAATATTTGTTTTTCTCTTTCTGACTTAGTTCACTCTGTATGACAGTCTCTAGATCCATCGACTTCTCTACAAATGACCCAGTTTCATTCCTTTTTATGGCTGAGCAATATTCCATTTTATATATGTACCACATCTTTATCCATTCGTCTTTCTGTGGGCATTTAGGTTGCTTCCATTACCTGGCTATTGTAAATTGTGCTGCAATGAACATTGTGGTGAATGTGTCTTTTTGATTTATGGTTTTCTCTGGGTATATGCCCAAAAGTTGGATTGCAGGCTCCTATGGTAATTCTCTTTTTAGTTATTTAAAGGAACCTCCATACTGCTCTCCATAGTGAGTGTATCAATTTACCTTCCCACCAATAGTGGAAGAGGGTTCCTTTTGTCCACACCATCCCCGGAATTTGTTGTTTGTAGATTTTCTGATGATGCCGATTCTAACAGGTGTGAGGTCATACCTCATTGTCGTTTGGATTTGCATTTCTCTAATAATTAGTGATGTTGAGCAGCTTTTCATGTGTGTCTTGGCCATCTCTGTGACTTCTTTAAAGAAACGTCTATATAGATCTTCTGCCCATTTTTGTACTGTGTTGTTTTATTAATATTAAGCTGCGTGAGCTGTTTATATATATTGGAGATTAAACCTTTGTCCATTGATTCGTTTGCGAACGTTTTCGCCCATTCTGAGGCTTGCCTTTTTCCATTCCCGTTTTTTTAACCAAAAAAGAAAGAAAGCAAAAGAAGCAGAACACTAATGTGCGTGAAATATGCCTCTTGAAACAGTCGTTTTGAAATATGGACGTCTTTTGCATTTTTTGGTCCATATATGACCCCAGGATTTGTTTTCAGGGCAGGTGTCATTTACAGGCCTGCAACGATTTTGAATATCCACTGACCATTAGCGCTGGGATTAAAGCTGCTGTTGTGTGAAACGGCCACAAGGTGGCAGCAGTTCTCGCTTACCAAATCTGGTTACTAGGGCCACAGAGCCTCAATGGAAGTCCTGTTCTAGATTGGAATTTAGAATGGAATGTGCCAGGAGAAAGCCCCTCAAGTTTGTCTCACTACTTCTTGTTCGTGTTTTTAATTTAATTTTTTATTTTTTATTACAGCAAGTTTGATGGCAACGTTTGGCTTCTTGTAGGTGTGCAAGATGTGGTTCTTTTACACATATACATAGGTCTGTTCTTCCTGGGACCCTTTTCCCATGTACGTTATGACAGAATGTTGAGTAGTCTTCTCTTGGTATTCCGTAGGTCTTTGGTGATTATATATTTCACCTGTGTTTGTATATGTCTGTTAACCCCGATATCCTAATGAATCCAATCCTCACACCTTTCCATTGGTGAACCATAAGTTTGTTTAATGAATCTGTGACTGCCCTTCTCCGTGGAAATATCTGCCCTGGTATCAATTTTTAGGTAACACCTATAAGTGATATCCTACGATATGTGTCTTTCACTTTCTGACTTACTACAAGTCACGTGATTACCTCTAGACTCATCTACGGTGCTGCAAATGGCATTGTGTCCTTTTTTCCCTTGGCTAATATTCTGTCTTAGCGAGGTCCATTTTCTGCAGTGTGATTCCCTGAGGGCTGAGGATTAGCTGACCTGGGCAGCCTGACCCTGCCGGCAAGCCCTCCCCAGGTGTGCCTGGGTTGAGGTCAATATAAACTGCACTCCAGGCAGCAATAGCCCCTGCAGCTGTGCCTGACTCCATATTCTCTGCCCCGTCAGCAGTCTCGGGGCTGTGCTGGTGGGAGGGTGTGAGGGTCCACGGCTTTGTTGGTGGCCCGGTGTGAGTGGGGCTCTGCTGGACTTTCTGCAGGAGTTGCCAGGCTGCCACCTGTAAAGAAGAGGATGTGTCACCCATAACTTCCACTGGAATTTCTCTCCGGGCTGAGGAAGGAAAAAAAGGAGTGGGGGCCGGGACAGGAAGGGTATCTCAGGCAGGGAAATGGAAAGCTTCCAGAAGAGAGCCCGGGGCCAGGACCATCCTGGCTGGCCTGCAGGCAGCAAGTTGGCCTGCGTGCTGTCGCTGGTGTGGCTCCACGGCCCTTCCTCTAGGCTTTCAAGCCCTTGTACATATTCAGGTGTTTTACCTGGGAAGGGTGGGAACAGTTCAGTAGCAGCTGGCCTGGGGCTCAGCTCACGTTTACTCACAGAGGCCTCGGCATGGTCCCCCAGCTTTGCAGTGAGGACGCTCCTTGCATGGGGGGATGGGGCTGTTGGTTGTATGGAAGATGATTCCCCACCACTGACCAATTTCAGAATTGTTTACTGCTGGAACAAGTGCCTTGGTAGTGTTTTCCTCTGGATAACTGTTTGGTTTAGGTTTTTTTTTCTTTCTTGGTTCAAGTTAGATTTTATTCCTCGTTTATGTATTTATAGATATAAGCATGGGAATAATTCATTCATATAAATACATCTGTGTGAATGGAAGAACTTTCTTCTGTTTTATTTTTAAAAATTTTGAAATTTAATTTTATTTATTTCTTTATACAGCAGGTTACTATTAGTTATATATTTTATGCATATACATGTATACAGGTCCATCCCAATCTCCCAACTCATCCCACCACCACCACCCCATGGCTTCCCCCACTTGGTGTCCATACGTTTGTTCTCTACCTCTGTGTCTCTATTTCTGTCCTGCATACCAGTTCATCTGTACCATTTTTCTAGGTTCCACCTATATGCATTAATATACAATATTTGTTTTTCTCTTTCTGACTTAGTTCACTCTGTATGACAGTCTCTAGATCCATCGACTTCTCTACAAATGACCCAGTTTCATTCCTTTTTATGGCTGAGCAATATTCCATTTTATATATGTACCACATCTTTATCCTTTCGTCTTTCTGTGGGCATTTAGGTTGCTTCCATTACCTGGCTATTGTAAATTGTGCTGCAATGAACATTGTGGTGAATGTGTCTTTTTGATTTATGGTTTTCTCTGGGTATATGCCCAAAAGTTGGATTGCAGGCTCCTATGGTAATTCTCTTTTTAGTTATTTAAAGGAACCTCCATACTGCTCTCCATAGTGAGTGTATCAATTTACCTTCCCACCAATAGTGGAAGAGGGTTCCTTTTGTCCACACCATCCCCGGAATTTGTTGTTTGTAGATTTTCTGATGATGCCGATTCTAACAGGTGTGAGGTCATACCTCATTGTCGTTTGGATTTGCATTTCTCTAATAATTAGTGATGTTGAGCAGCTTTTCATGTGCGTCTTGGCCATCTCTGTGACTTCTTTAAAGAAACGTCTATATAGATCTTCTGCCCATTTTTGTACTGTGTTGTTTTATTAATATTAAGCTGCGTGAGCTGTTTATATATATTGGAGATTAAACCTTTGTCCATTGATTCGTTTGCGAACGTTTTCGCCCATTCTGAGGCTTGCCTTTTTCCATTCCCGTTTTTTTAACCAAAAAAGAAAGAAAGCAAAAGAAGCAGAACACTAATGTGCGTGAAATATGCCTCTTGAAACAGTCGTTTTGAAATATGGACGTCTTTTGCATTTTTTGGTCCATATATGACCCCAGGATTTGTTTTCAGGGCAGGTGTCATTTACAGGCCTGCAACGATTTTGAATATCCACTGACCATTAGCGCTGGGATTAAAGCTGCTGTTGTGTGAAACGGCCACAAGGTGGCAGCAGTTCTCGCTTACCAAATCTGGTTACTAGGGCCACAGAGCCTCAATGGAAGTCCTGTTCTAGATTGGAATTTAGAATGGAATGTGCCAGGAGAAAGCCCCTCAAGTTTGTCTCACTACTTCTTGTTCGTGTTTTTAATTTAATTTTTTATTTTTTATTACAGCAAGTTTGATGGCAACGTTTGGCTTCTTGTAGGTGTGCAAGATGTGGTTCTTTTACACATATACATAGGTCTGTTCTTCCTGGGACCCTTTTCCCATGTACGTTATGACAGAATGTTGAGTAGTCTTCTCTTGGTATTCCGTAGGTCTTTGGTGATTATATATTTCACCTGTGTTTGTATATGTCTGTTAACCCCGATATCCTAATGAATCCAATCCTCACACCTTTCCATTGGTGAACCATAAGTTTGTTTAATGAATCTGTGACTGCCCTTCTCCGTGGAAATATCTGCCCTGGTATCAATTTTTAGGTAACACCTATAAGTGATATCCTACGATATGTGTCTTTCACTTTCTGACTTACTACAAGTCACGTGATTACCTCTAGACTCATCTACGGTGCTGCAAATGGCATTGTGTCCTTTTTTCCCTTGGCTAATATTCTGTCTTAGCGAGGTCCATTTTCTGCAGTGTGATTCCCTGAGGGCTGAGGATTAGCTGACCTGGGCAGCCTGACCCTGCCGGCAAGCCCTCCCCAGGTGTGCCTGGGTTGAGGTCAATATAAACTGCACTCCAGGCAGCAATAGCCCCTGCAGCTGTGCCTGACTCCATATTCTCTGCCCCGTCAGCAGTCTCGGGGCTGTGCTGGTGGGAGGGTGTGAGGGTCCACGGCTTTGTTGGTGGCCCGGTGTGAGTGGGAATCTGCTGGACTTTCTGCAGGAGTTGCCAGGCTGCCACCTGTAAAGAAGAGGATGTGTCACCCATAACTTCCACTGGAATTTCTCTCCGGGCTGAGGAAGGAAAAAAAGGAGTGGGGGCCGGGACAGGAGGGGTATCTCAGGCAGGGAAATGGAAAGCTTCCAGAAGAGCGCCCGGGGCCAGGACCATCCTGGCTGGCCTGCCGGCAGCAAGTTGGCCTGCGTGCTGTCGCTGGTGTGGCTCCACGGCCCTTCCTCTAGGCTTTCAAGCCCTTGTACATATTCAGGTGTTTTACATGGGAAGGGTGGGAACAGTTCAGTAGCAGCTGGCCTGGGGCTCAGCTCACGTTTACTCACAGAGGCCTCGGCATGGTCCCCCAGCTTTGCAGTGAGGACGCTCCTTGCATGGGGGGACGGGGCTGTTGGTTGTATGGAAGATGATTCCCCACCACTGACCAATTTCAGAATTGTTTACTGCTGGAACAAGTGCCTTGGTAGTGTTTTCCTCTGTATAACTGTTTGGTTTAGGTTTTTTTTTTTCTTTCTTGGTTCAAGTTAGATTTTATTCCTCGTTTATGTATTTATAGATATAAGCATGGGAATAATTCATTCATATAAATACATCTGTGTGAATGGAAGAACTTTCTTCTGTTTTATTTTCAAAAATTTTGAAATTTAATTTTATTTATTTCTTTATACAGCAGGTTACTATTAGTTATATATTTTATGCATATACATGTATACAGGTCCATCCCAATCTCCCAACTCATCCCACCACCACCACCCCATGGCTTCCCCCACTTGGTGTCCATACGTTTGTTCTCTACCTCTGTGTCTCTATTTCTGTCCTGCATACCAGTTCATCTGTACCATTTTTCTAGGTTCCACCTATATGCATTAATATACAATATTTGTTTTTCTCTTTCTGACTTAGTTCACTCTGTATGACAGTCTCTAGATCCATCGACTTCTCTACAAATGACCCAGTTTCATTCCTTTTTATGGCTGAGCAATATTCCATTTTATATATGTACCACATCTTTATCCATTCGTCTTTCTGTGGGCATTTAGGTTGCTTCCATTACCTGGCTATTGTAAATTGTGCTGCAATGAACATTGTGGTGAATGTGTCTTTTTGATTTATGGTTTTCTCTGGGTATATGCCCAAAAGTTGGATTGCAGGCTCCTATGGTAATTCTCTTTTTAGTTATTTAAAGGAACCTCCATACTGCTCTCCATAGTGAGTGTATCAATTTACCTTCCCACCAATAGTGGAAGAGGGTTCCTTTTGTCCACACCATCCCCGGAATTTGTTGTTTGTAGATTTTCTGATGATGCCGATTCTAACAGGTGTGAGGTCATACCTCATTGTCGTTTGGATTTGCATTTCTCTAATAATTAGTGATGTTGAGCAGCTTTTCATGTGTGTCTTGGCCATCTCTGTGACTTCTTTAAAGAAACGTCTATATAGATCTTCTGCCCATTTTTGTACTGTGTTGTTTTATTAATATTAAGCTGCGTGAGCTGTTTATATATATTGGAGATTAAACCTTTGTCCATTGATTCGTTTGCGAACGTTTTCGCCCATTCTGAGGCTTGCCTTTTTCCATTCCCGTTTTTTTAACCAAAAAAGAAAGAAAGCAAAAGAAGCAGAACACTAATGTGCGTGAAATATGCCTCTTGAAACAGTCGTTTTGAAATATGGACGTCTTTTGCATTTTTTGGTCCATATATGACCCCAGGATTTGTTTTCAGGGCAGGTGTCATTTACAGGCCTGCAACGATTTTGAATATCCACTGACCATTAGCGCTGGGATTAAAGCTGCTGTTGTGTGAAACGGCCACAAGGTGGCAGCAGTTCTCGCTTACCAAATCTGGTTACTAGGGCCACAGAGCCTCAATGGAAGTCCTGTTCTAGATTGGAATTTAGAATGGAATGTGCCAGGAGAAAGCCCCTCAAGTTTGTCTCACTACTTCTTGTTCGTGTTTTTAATTTAATTTTTTATTTTTTATTACAGCAAGTTTGATGGCAACGTTTGGCTTCTTGTAGGTGTGCAAGATGTGGTTCTTTTACACATATACATAGGTCTGTTCTTCCTGGGACCCTTTTCCCATGTACGTTATGACAGAATGTTGAGTAGTCTTCTCTTGGTATTCCGTAGGTCTTTGGTGATTATATATTTCACCTGTGTTTGTATATGTCTGTTAACCCCGATATCCTAATGAATCCAATCCTCACACCTTTCCATTGGTGAACCATAAGTTTGTTTAATGAATCTGTGACTGCCCTTCTCCGTGGAAATATCTGCCCTGGTATCAATTTTTAGGTAACACCTATAAGTGATATCCTACGATATGTGTCTTTCACTTTCTGACTTACTACAAGTCACGTGATTACCTCTAGACTCATCTACGGTGCTGCAAATGGCATTGTGTCCTTTTTTCCCTTGGCTAATATTCTGTCTTAGCGAGGTCCATTTTCTGCAGTGTGATTCCCTGAGGGCTGAGGATTAGCTGACCTGGGCAGCCTGACCCTGCCGGCAAGCCCTCCCCAGGTGTGCCTGGGTTGAGGTCAATATAAACTGCACTCCAGGCAGCAATAGCCCCTGCAGCTGTGCCTGACTCCATATTCTCTGCCCCGTCAGCAGTCTCGGGGCTGTGCTGGTGGGAGGGTGTGAGGGTCCACGGCTTTGTTGGTGGCCCGGTGTGAGTGGGGCTCTGCTGGACTTTCTGCAGGAGTTGCCAGGCTGCCACCTGTAAAGAAGAGGATGTGTCACCCATAACTTCCACTGGAATTTCTCTCCGGGCTGAGGAAGGAAAAAAAGGAGTGGGGGCCGGGACAGGAAGGGTATCTCAGGCAGGGAAATGGAAAGCTTCCAGAAGAGAGCCCGGGGCCAGGACCATCCTGGCTGGCCTGCAGGCAGCAAGTTGGCCTGCGTGCTGTCGCTGGTGTGGCTCCACGGCCCTTCCTCTAGGCTTTCAAGCCCTTGTACATATTCAGGTGTTTTACCTGGGAAGGGTGGGAACAGTTCAGTAGCAGCTGGCCTGGGGCTCAGCTCACGTTTACTCACAGAGGCCTCGGCATGGTCCCCCAGCTTTGCAGTGAGGACGCTCCTTGCATGGGGGGATGGGGCTGTTGGTTGTATGGAAGATGATTCCCCACCACTGACCAATTTCAGAATTGTTTACTGCTGGAACAAGTGCCTTGGTAGTGTTTTCCTCTGGATAACTGTTTGGTTTAGGTTTTTTTTTCTTTCTTGGTTCAAGTTAGATTTTATTCCTCGTTTATGTATTTATAGATATAAGCATGGGAATAATTCATTCATATAAATACATCTGTGTGAATGGAAGAACTTTCTTCTGTTTTATTTTTAAAAATTTTGAAATTTAATTTTATTTATTTCTTTATACAGCAGGTTACTATTAGTTATATATTTTATGCATATACATGTATACAGGTCCATCCCAATCTCCCAACTCATCCCACCACCACCACCCCATGGCTTCCCCCACTTGGTGTCCATACGTTTGTTCTCTACCTCTGTGTCTCTATTTCTGTCCTGCATACCAGTTCATCTGTACCATTTTTCTAGGTTCCACCTATATGCATTAATATACAATATTTGTTTTTCTCTTTCTGACTTAGTTCACTCTGTATGACAGTCTCTAGATCCATCGACTTCTCTACAAATGACCCAGTTTCATTCCTTTTTATGGCTGAGCAATATTCCATTTTATATATGTACCACATCTTTATCCTTTCGTCTTTCTGTGGGCATTTAGGTTGCTTCCATTACCTGGCTATTGTAAATTGTGCTGCAATGAACATTGTGGTGAATGTGTCTTTTTGATTTATGGTTTTCTCTGGGTATATGCCCAAAAGTTGGATTGCAGGCTCCTATGGTAATTCTCTTTTTAGTTATTTAAAGGAACCTCCATACTGCTCTCCATAGTGAGTGTATCAATTTACCTTCCCACCAATAGTGGAAGAGGGTTCCTTTTGTCCACACCATCCCCGGAATTTGTTGTTTGTAGATTTTCTGATGATGCCGATTCTAACAGGTGTGAGGTCATACCTCATTGTCGTTTGGATTTGCATTTCTCTAATAATTAGTGATGTTGAGCAGCTTTTCATGTGCGTCTTGGCCATCTCTGTGACTTCTTTAAAGAAACGTCTATATAGATCTTCTGCCCATTTTTGTACTGTGTTGTTTTATTAATATTAAGCTGCGTGAGCTGTTTATATATATTGGAGATTAAACCTTTGTCCATTGATTCGTTTGCGAACGTTTTCGCCCATTCTGAGGCTTGCCTTTTTCCATTCCCGTTTTTTTAACCAAAAAAGAAAGAAAGCAAAAGAAGCAGAACACTAATGTGCGTGAAATATGCCTCTTGAAACAGTCGTTTTGAAATATGGACGTCTTTTGCATTTTTTGGTCGGTATATGACCCCAGGATTTGTTTTCAGGGCAGGTGTCATTTACAGGCCTGCAACGATTTTGAATATCCACTGACCATTAGCGCTGGGATTAAAGCTGCTGTTGTGTGAAACGGCCACAAGGTGGCAGCAGTTCTCGCTTACCAAATCTGGTTACTAGGGCCACAGAGCCTCAATGGAAGTCCTGTTCTAGATTGGAATTTAGAATGGAATGTGCCAGGAGAAAGCCCCTCAAGTTTGTCTCACTACTTCTTGTTCGTGTTTTTAATTTAATTTTTTATTTTTTATTACAGCAAGTTTGATGGCAACGTTTGGCTTCTTGTAGGTGTGCAAGATGTGGTTCTTTTACACATATACATAGGTCTGTTCTTCCTGGGACCCTTTTCCCATGTACGTTATGACAGAATGTTGAGTAGTCTTCTCTTGGTATTCCGTAGGTCTTTGGTGATTATATATTTCACCTGTGTTTGTATATGTCTGTTAACCCCGATATCCTAATGAATCCAATCCTCACACCTTTCCATTGGTGAACCATAAGTTTGTTTAATGAATCTGTGACTGCCCTTCTCCGTGGAAATATCTGCCCTGGTATCAATTTTTAGGTAACACCTATAAGTGATATCCTACGATATGTGTCTTTCACTTTCTGACTTACTACAAGTCACGTGATTACCTCTAGACTCATCTACGGTGCTGCAAATGGCATTGTGTCCTTTTTTCCCTTGGCTAATATTCTGTCTTAGCGAGGTCCATTTTCTGCAGTGTGATTCCCTGAGGGCTGAGGATTAGCTGACCTGGGCAGCCTGACCCTGCCGGCAAGCCCTCCCCAGGTGTGCCTGGGTTGAGGTCAATATAAACTGCACTCCAGGCAGCAATAGCCCCTGCAGCTGTGCCTGACTCCATATTCTCTGCCCCGTCAGCAGTCTCGGGGCTGTGCTGGTGGGAGGGTGTGAGGGTCCACGGCTTTGTTGGTGGCCCGGTGTGAGTGGGGCTCTGCTGGACTTTCTGCAGGAGTTGCCAGGCTGCCACCTGTAAAGAAGAGGATGTGTCACCCATAACTTCCACTGGAATTTCTCTCCGGGCTGAGGAAGGAAAAAAAGGAGTGGGGGCCGGGACAGGAAGGGTATCTCAGGCAGGGAAATGGAAAGCTTCCAGAAGAGAGCCCGGGGCCAGGACCATCCTGGCTGGCCTGCAGGCAGCAAGTTGGCCTGCGTGCTGTCGCTGGTGTGGCTCCACGGCCCTTCCTCTAGGCTTTCAAGCCCTTGTACATATTCAGGTGTTTTACCTGGGAAGGGTGGGAACAGTTCAGTAGCAGCTGGCCTGGGGCTCAGCTCACGTTTACTCACAGAGGCCTCGGCATGGTCCCCCAGCTTTGCAGTGAGGACGCTCCTTGCATGGGGGGACGGGGCTGTTGGTTGTATGGAAGATGATTCCCCACCACTGACCAATTTCAGAATTGTTTACTGCTGGAACAAGTGCCTTGGTAGTGTTTTCCTCTGTATAACTGTTTGGTTTAGGTTTTTTTTTTCTTTCTTGGTTCAAGTTAGATTTTATTCCTCGTTTATGTATTTATAGATATAAGCATGGGAATAATTCATTCATATAAATACATCTGTGTGAATGGAAGAACTTTCTTCTGTTTTATTTTTAAAAATTTTGAAATTTAATTTTATTTATTTCTTTATACAGCAGGTTACTATTAGTTATATATTTTATGCATATACATGTATACAGGTCCATCCCAATCTCCCAACTCATCCCACCACCACCACCCCATGGCTTCCCCCACTTGGTGTCCATACGTTTGTTCTCTACCTCTGTGTCTCTATTTCTGTCCTGCATACCAGTTCATCTGTACCATTTTTCTAGGTTCCACCTATATGCATTAATATACAATATTTGTTTTTCTCTTTCTGACTTAGTTCACTCTGTATGACAGTCTCTAGATCCATCGACTTCTCTACAAATGACCCAGTTTCATTCCTTTTTATGGCTGAGCAATATTCCATTTTATATATGTACCACATCTTTATCCATTCGTCTTTCTGTGGGCATTTAGGTTGCTTCCATTACCTGGCTATTGTAAATTGTGCTGCAATGAGCATTGTGGTGAATGTGTCTTTTTGATTTATGGTTTTCTCTGGGTATATGCCCAAAAGTTGGATTGCAGGCTCCTATGGTAATTCTCTTTTTAGTTATTTAAAGGAACCTCCATACTGCTCTCCATAGTGAGTGTATCAATTTACCTTCCCACCAATAGTGGAAGAGGGTTCCTTTTGTCCACACCATCCCCGGAATTTGTTGTTTGTAGATTTTCTGATGATGCCGATTCTAACAGGTGTGAGGTCATACCTCATTGTCGTTTGGATTTGCATTTCTCTAATAATTAGTGATGTTGAGCAGCTTTTCATGTGCGTCTTGGCCATCTCTGTGACTTCTTTAAAGAAACGTCTATATAGATCTTCTGCCCATTTTTGTACTGTGTTGTTTTATTAATATTAAGCTGCGTGAGCTGTTTATATATATTGGAGATTAAACCTTTGTCCATTGATTCGTTTGCGAACGTTTTCGCCCATTCTGAGGCTTGCCTTTTTCCATTCCCGTTTTTTTAACCAAAAAAGAAAGAAAGCAAAAGAAGCAGAACACTAATGTGCGTGAAATATGCCTCTTGAAACAGTCGTTTTGAAATATGGACGTCTTTTGCATTTTTTTGGTCCATATATGACCCCAGGATTTGTTTTCAGGGCAGGTGTCATTTACAGGCCTGCAACGATTTTGAATATCCACTGACCATTAGCGCTGGGATTAAAGCTGCTGTTGTGTGAAACGGCCACAAGGTGGCAGCAGTTCTCGCTTACCAAATCTGGTTACTAGGGCCACAGAGCCTCAATGGAAGTCCTGTTCTAGATTGGAATTTAGAATGGAATGTGCCAGGAGAAAGCCCCTCAAGTTTGTCTCACTACTTCTTGTTCGTGTTTTTAATTTAATTTTTTATTTTTTATTACAGCAAGTTTGATGGCAACGTTTGGCTTCTTGTAGGTGTGCAAGATGTGGTTCTTTTACACATATACATAGGTCTGTTCTTCCTGGGACCCTTTTCCCATGTACGTTATGACAGAATGTTGAGTAGTCTTCTCTTGGTATTCCGTAGGTCTTTGGTGATTATATATTTCACCTGTGTTTGTATATGTCTGTTAACCCCGATATCCTAATGAATCCAATCCTCACACCTTTCCATTGGTGAACCATAAGTTTGTTTAATGAATCTGTGACTGCCCTTCTCCGTGGAAATATCTGCCCTGGTATCAATTTTTAGGTAACACCTATAAGTGATATCCTACGATATGTGTCTTTCACTTTCTGACTTACTACAAGTCACGTGATTACCTCTAGACTCATCTACGGTGCTGCAAATGGCATTGTGTCCTTTTTTCCCTTGGCTAATATTCTGTCTTAGCGAGGTCCATTTTCTGCAGTGTGATTCCCTGAGGGCTGAGGATTAGCTGACCTGGGCAGCCTGACCCTGCCGGCAAGCCCTCCCCAGGTGTGCCTGGGTTGAGGTCAATATAAACTGCACTCCAGGCAGCAATAGCCCCTGCAGCTGTGCCTGACTCCATATTCTCTGCCCCGTCAGCAGTCTCGGGGCTGTGCTGGTGGGAGGGTGTGAGGGTCCACGGCTTTGTTGGTGGCCCGGTGTGAGTGGGGCTCTGCTGGACTTTCTGCAGGAGTTGCCAGGCTGCCACCTGTAAAGAAGAGGATGTGTCACCCATAACTTCCACTGGAATTTCTCTCCGGGCTGAGGAAGGAAAAAAAGGAGTGGGTGTCGGGACAGGAGGAGGGGTATCTCAGGCAGGGAAATGGAAAGCTTCCAGAAGAGCGCCCGGGGCCAGGACCATCCTGGCTGGCCTGCAGGCAGCAAGTTGGCCTGCGTGCTGTCGCTGGTGTGGCTCCACGGCCCTTCCTCTAGGCTTTCAAGCCCTTGTACATATTCAGGTGTTTTACCTGGGAAGGGTGGGAACAGTTCAGTAGCAGCTGGCCTGGGGCTCAGCTCACGTTTACTCACAGAGGCCTCGGCATGGTCCCCCAGCTTTGCAGTGAGGACGCTCCTTGCATGGGGGGACGGGGCTGTTGGTTGTATGGAAGATGATTCCCCACCACTGACCAATTTCAGAATTGTTTACTGCTGGAACAAGTGCCTTGGTATGTTTTCCTCTGTATAACTGTTTGGTTTAGGTTTTTTTTTTCTTTCTTGGTTCAAGTTAGATTTTATTCCTCGTTTATGTATTTATAGATATAAGCATGGGAATAATTCATTCATATAAATACATCTGTGTGAATGGAAGAACTTTCTTCTGTTTTATTTTTAAAAATTTTGAAATTTAATTTTATTTATTTCTTTATACAGCAGGTTACTATTAGTTATATATTTTATGCATATACATGTATACAGGTCCATCCCAATCTCCCAACTCATCCCACCACCACCACCCCATGGCTTCCCCCACTTGGTGTCCATACGTTTGTTCTCTACCTCTGTGTCTCTATTTCTGTCCTGCATACCAGTTCATCTGTACCATTTTTCTAGGTTCCACCTATATGCATTAATATACAATATTTGTTTTTCTCTTTCTGACTTAGTTCACTCTGTATGACAGTCTCTAGATCCATCGACTTCTCTACAAATGACCCAGTTTCATTCCTTTTTATGGCTGAGCAATATTCCATTTTATATATGTACCACATCTTTATCCATTCGTCTTTCTGTGGGCATTTAGGTTGCTTCCATTACCTGGCTATTGTAAATTGTGCTGCAATGAACATTGTGGTGAATGTGTCTTTTTGATTTATGGTTTTCTCTGGGTATATGCCCAAAAGTTGGATTGCAGGCTCCTATGGTAATTCTCTTCTTAGTTATTTAAAGGAACCTCCATACTGCTCTCCATAGTGAGTGTATCAATTTACCTTCCCACCAATAGTGGAAGAGGGTTCCTTTTGTCCACACCATCCCCGGAATTTGTTGTTTGTAGATTTTCTGATGATGCCGATTCTAACAGGTGTGAGGTCATACCTCATTGTCGTTTGGATTTGCATTTCTCTAATAATTAGTGATGTTGAGCAGCTTTTCATGTGCGTCTTGGCCATCTCTGTGACTTCTTTAAAGAAACGTCTATATAGATCTTCTGCCCATTTTTGTACTGGGTTGTTTGTTTTATTAATATTAAGCTGCGTGAGCTGTTTATATATATTGGAGATTAAACCTTTGTCCATTGATTCGTTTGCGAACGTTTTCGCCCATTCTGAGGCTTGCCTTTTTCCATTCCCGTTTTTTTAACCAAAAAAGAAAGAAAGCAAAAGAAGCACAACACTAATGTGCGTGAAATATGCCTCTTGAAACAGTCGTTTTGAAATATGGACGTCTTTTGCATTTTTTGGTCCATATATGACCCCAGGATTTGTTTTCAGGGCAGGTGTCATTTACAGGCCTGCAACGATTTTGAATATCCACTGACCATTAGCGCTGGGATTAAAGCTGCTGTTGTGTGAAACGGCCACAAGGTGGCAGCAGTTCTCGCTTACCAAATCTGGTTACTAGGGCCACAGAGCCTCAATGGAAGTCCTGTTCTAGATTGGAATTTAGAATGGAATGTGCCAGGAGAAAGCCCCTCAAGTTTGTCTCACTACTTCTTGTTCGTGTTTTTAATTTAATTTTTTATTTTTTATTACAGCAAGTTTGATGACAACGTTTGGCTTCTTGTAGGTGTGCAAGATGTGGTTCTTTTACACATATACATAGGTCTGTTCTTCCTGGGACCCTTTTCCCATGTACGTTATGACAGAATGTTGAGTAGTCTTCTCTTGGTATTCCGTAGGTCTTTGGTGATTATATATTTCACCTGTGTTTGTATATGTCTGTTAACCCCGATATCCTAATGAATCCAATCCTCACACCTTTCCATTGGTGAACCATAAGTTTGTTTAATGAATCTGTGACTGCCCTTCTCCGTGGAAATATCTGCCCTGGTATCAATTTTTAGGTAACACCTATAAGTGATATCCTACGATATGTGTCTTTCACTTTCTGACTTACTACAAGTCACGTGATTACCTCTAGACTCATCTACGGTGCTTCAAATGGCATTGTGTCCTTTTTTCCCTTGGCTAATATTCTGTCTTAGCGAGGTCCATTTTCTGCAGTGTGATTCCCTGAGGGCTGAGGATTAGCTGACCTGGGCAGCATGACCCTGCCGGCAAGCCCTCCCCAGGTGTGCCTGGGTTGAGGTCAATATAAACTGCACTCCAGGCAGCAATAGCCCCTGCAGCTGTGACTGACTCCATATTCTCTGCCCCGTCAGCAGTCTCGGGGCTGTGCTGGTGGGAGGGTGTGAGGGTCCACGGCTTTGTTGGTGGCCCGGTGTGAGTGGGGCTCTGCTGGACTTTCTGCAGGAGTTGCCAGGCTGCCACCTGTAAAGAAGAGGATGTGTCACCCATAACTTCCACTGGAATTTCTCTCCGGGCTGAGGAAGGAAAAAAAGGAGTGGGGGCCGGGACAGGAGGGGTATCTCAGGCAGGGAAATGGAAAGCTTCCAGAAGAGCGCCCGGGGCCAGGACCATCCTGGCTGGCCTGCAGGCAGCAAGTTGGCCTGCGTGCTGTCGCTGGTGTGGCTCCACGGCCCTTCCTCTAGGCTTTCACGCCCTTGTACATATTCAGGTGTTTTACATGGGAAGGGTGGGAACAGTTCAGTAGCAGCTGGCCTGGGGCTCAGCTCACGTTTACTCACAGAGGCCTCAGCATGGTTCCCCAGCTTTGCAGTGAGGACGCTCCTTGCTTGGGGGAACGGGGCTGTTGGTTGTATGGAAGATTATTCCCCACCACTGACCAATTTCAGAATTGTTTACTGCTGGAACAAGTGCCTTGGTAGTGTTTTCCTCTGTATAACTGTTTGGTTTAGGTTTTTTTTTCTTTCTTGGTTCAAGTTAGATTTTATTCCTCGTTTATGTATTTATAGATATAAGCATGGGAATAATTCATTCATATAAATACATCTGTGTGAATGGAAGAACTTTCTTCTGTTTTATTTTCAAAAATTTTGAAATTTAATTTTATTTATTTCTTTATACAGCAGGTTACTATTAGTTATATATTTTATGCATATACATGTATACAGGTCCATCCCAATCTCCCAACTCATCCCACCACCACCACCCCATGGCTTCCCCCACTTGGTGTCCATACGTTTGTTCTCTACCTCTGTGTCTCTATTTCTGTCCTGCATACCAGTTCATCTGTACCATTTTTCTAGGTTCCACCTATATGCATTAATATACAATATTTGTTTTTCTCTTTCTGACTTAGTTCACTCTGTATGACAGGCTCTAGATCCATCGACTTCTCTACAAATGACCCAGTTTCATTCCTTTTTATGGCTGAGCAATATTCCATTTTATATATGTACCACATCTTTATCCATTCGTCTTTCTGTGGGCATTTAGGTTGCTTCCATTACCTGGCTATTGTAAATTGTGCTGCAATGAACATTGTGGTGAATGTGTCTTTTTGATTTATGGTTTTCTCTGGGTATATGCCCAAAAGTTGGATTGCAGGCTCCTATGGTAATTCTCTTTTTAGTTATTTAAAGGAACCTCCATACTGCTCTCCATAGTGAGTGTATCAATTTACCTTCCCACCAATAGTGGAAGAGGGTTCCTTTTGTCCACACCATCCCCGGAATTTGTTGTTTGTAGATTTGCTGATGATGCCGATTCTAACAGGTGTGAGGTCATACCTCATTGTCGTTTGGATTTGCATTTCTCTAATAATTAGTGATGTTGAGCAGCTTTTCATGTGCGTCTTGGCCATCTCTGTGACTTCTTTAAAGAAACGTCTATATAGATCTTCTGCCCATTTTTGTACTGTGTTGTTTTATTAATATTAAGCTGCGTGAGCTGTTTATATATATTGGAGATTAAACCTTTGTCCATTGATTCGTTTGCGAACGTTTTCGCCCATTCTGAGGCTTGCCTTTTTCCATTCCCGTTTTTTTAACCAAAAAAGAAAGAAAGCAAAAGAAGCAGAACACTAATGTGCGTGAAATATGCCTCTTGAAACAGTCGTTTTGAAATATGGACGTCTTTTGCATTTTTTGGTCCATATATGACCCCAGGATTTGTTTTCAGGGCAGGTGTCATTTACAGGCCTGCAACGATTTTGAATATCCACTGACCATTAGCGCTGGGATTAAAGCTGCTGTTGTGTGAAACGGCCACAAGGTGGCAGCAGTTCTCGCTTACCAAATCTGGTTACTAGGGCCACAGAGCCTCAATGGAAGTCCTGTTCTAGATTGGAATTTAGAATGGAATGTGCCAGGAGAAAGCCCCTCAAGTTTGTCTCACTACTTCTTGTTCGTGTTTTTAATTTAATTTTTTATTTTTTATTACAGCAAGTTTGATGGCAACGTTTGGCTTCTTGTAGGTGTGCAAGATGTGGTTCTTTTACACATATACATAGGTCTGTTCTTCCTGGGACCCTTTTCCCATGTACGTTATGACAGAATGTTGAGTAGTCTTCTCTTGGTATTCCGTAGGTCTTTGGTGATTATATATTTCACCTGTGTTTGTATATGTCTGTTAACCCCGATATCCTAATGAATCCAATCCTCACACCTTTCCATTGGTGAACCATAAGTTTGTTTAATGAATCTGTGACTGCCCTTCTCCGTGGAAATATCTGCCCTGGTATCAATTTTTAGGTAACACCTATAAGTGATATCCTACGATATGTGTCTTTCACTTTCTGACTTACTACAAGTCACGTGATTACCTCTAGACTCATCTACGGTGCTGCAAATGGCATTGTGTCCTTTTTTCCCTTGGCTAATATTCTGTCTTAGCGAGGTCCATTTTCTGCAGTGTGATTCCCTGAGGGCTGAGGATTAGCTGACCTGGGCAGCCTGACCCTGCCGGCAAGCCCTCCCCAGGTGTGCCTGGGTTGAGGTCAATATAAACTGCACTCCAGGCAGCAATAGCCCCTGCAGCTGTGCCTGACTCCATATTCTCTGCCCCGTCAGCAGTCTCGGGGCTGTGCTGGTGGGAGGGTGTGAGGGTCCACGGCTTTGTTGGTGGCCCGGTGTGAGTGGGGCTCTGCTGGACTTTCTGCAGGAGTTGCCAGGCTGCCACCTGTAAAGAAGAGGATGTGTCACCCATAACTTCCACTGGAATTTCTCTCCGGGCTGAGGAAGGAAAAAAAGGAGTGGGGGCCGGGACAGGAAGGGTATCTCAGGCAGGGAAATGGAAAGCTTCCAGAAGAGAGCCCGGGGCCAGGACCATCCTGGCTGGCCTGCAGGCAGCAAGTTGGCCTGCGTGCTGTCGCTGGTGTGGCTCCACGGCCCTTCCTCTAGGCTTTCAAGCCCTTGTACATATTCAGGTGTTTTACCTGGGAAGGGTGGGAACAGTTCAGTAGCAGCTGGCCTGGGGCTCAGCTCACGTTTACTCACAGAGGCCTCGGCATGGTCCCCCAGCTTTGCAGTGAGGACGCTCCTTGCATGGGGGGACGGGGCTGTTGGTTGTATGGAAGATGATTCCCCACCACTGACCAATTTCAGAATTGTTTACTGCTGGAACAAGTGCCTTGGTAGTGTTTTCCTCTGTATAACTGTTTGGTTTAGGTTTTTTTTTTCTTTCTTGGTTCAAGTTAGATTTTATTCCTCGTTTATGTATTTATAGATATAAGCATGGGAATAATTCATTCATATAAATACATCTGTGTGAATGGAAGAACTTTCTTCTGTTTTATTTTTAAAAATGTTGAAATTTAATTTTATTTATTTCTTTATACAGCAGGTTACTATTAGTTATATATTTTATGCATATACATGTATACAGGTCCATCCCAATCTCCCAACTCATCCCACCACCACCACCCCATGGCTTCCCCCACTTGGTGTCCATACGTTTGTTCTCTACCTCTGTGTCTCTATTTCTGTCCTGCATACCAGTTCATCTGTACCATTTTTCTAGGTTCCACCTATATGCATTAATATACAATATTTGTTTTTCTCTTTCTGACTTAGTTCACTCTGTATGACAGTCTCTAGATCCATCGACTTCTCTACAAATGACCCAGTTTCATTCCTTTTTATGGCTGAGCAATATTCCATTTTATATATGTACCACATCTTTATCCATTCGTCTTTCTGTGGGCATTTAGGTTGCTTCCATTACCTGGCTATTGTAAATTGTGCTGCAATGAGCATTGTGGTGAATGTGTCTTTTTGATTTATGGTTTTCTCTGGGTATATGCCCAAAAGTTGGATTGCAGGCTCCTATGGTAATTCTCTTTTTAGTTATTTAAAGGAACCTCCATACTGCTCTCCATAGTGAGTGTATCAATTTACCTTCCCACCAATAGTGGAAGAGGGTTCCTTTTGTCCACACCATCCCCGGAATTTGTTGTTTGTAGATTTTCTGATGATGCCGATTCTAACAGGTGTGAGGTCATACCTCATTGTCGTTTGGATTTGCATTTCTCTAATAATTAGTGATGTTGAGCAGCTTTTCATGTGCGTCTTGGCCATCTCTGTGACTTCTTTAAAGAAACGTCTATATAGATCTTCTGCCCATTTTTGTACTGTGTTGTTTTATTAATATTAAGCTGCGTGAGCTGTTTATATATATTGGAGATTAAACCTTTGTCCATTGATTCGTTTGCGAACGTTTTCGCCCATTCTGAGGCTTGCCTTTTTCCATTCCCGTTTTTTTAACCAAAAAAGAAAGAAAGCAAAAGAAGCAGAACACTAATGTGCGTGAAATATGCCTCTTGAAACAGTCGTTTTGAAATATGGACGTCTTTTGCATTTTTTTGGTCCATATATGACCCCAGGATTTGTTTTCAGGGCAGGTGTCATTTACAGGCCTGCAACGATTTTGAATATCCACTGACCATTAGCGCTGGGATTAAAGCTGCTGTTGTGTGAAACGGCCACAAGGTGGCAGCAGTTCTCGCTTACCAAATCTGGTTACTAGGGCCACAGAGCCTCAATGGAAGTCCTGTTCTAGATTGGAATTTAGAATGGAATGTGCCAGGAGAAAGCCCCTCAAGTTTGTCTCACTACTTCTTGTTCGTGTTTTTAATTTAATTTTTTATTTTTTATTACAGCAAGTTTGATGGCAACGTTTGGCTTCTTGTAGGTGTGCAAGATGTGGTTCTTTTACACATATACATAGGTCTGTTCTTCCTGGGACCCTTTTCCCATGTACGTTATGACAGAATGTTGAGTAGTCTTCTCTTGGTATTCCGTAGGTCTTTGGTGATTATATATTTCACCTGTGTTTGTATATGTCTGTTAACCCCGATATCCTAATGAATCCAATCCTCACACCTTTCCATTGGTGAACCATAAGTTTGTTTAATGAATCTGTGACTGCCCTTCTCCGTGGAAATATCTGCCCTGGTATCAATTTTTAGGTAACACCTATAAGTGATATTCTACGATATGTGTCTTTCACTTTCTGACTTACTACAAGTCACGTGATTACCTCTAGACTCATCTACGGTGCTGCAAATGGCATTGTGTCCTTTTTTCCCTTGGCTAATATTCTGTCTTAGCGAGGTCCATTTTCTGCAGTGTGATTCCCTGAGGGCTGAGGATTAGCTGACCTGGGCAGCCTGACCCTGCCGGCAAGCCCTCCCCAGGTGTGCCTGGGTTGAGGTCAATATAAACTGCACTCCAGGCAGCAATAGCCCCTGCAGCTGTGCCTGACTCCATATTCTCTGCCCCGTCAGCAGTCTCGGGGCTGTGCTGGTGGGAGGGTGTGAGGGTCCACGGCTTTGTTGGTGGCCCGGTGTGAGTGGGGCTCTGCTGGACTTTCTGCAGGAGTTGCCAGGCTGCCACCTGTAAAGAAGAGGATGTGTCACCCATAACTTCCACTGGAATTTCTCTCCGGGCTGAGGAAGGAAAAAAAGGAGTGGGTGTCGGGACAGGAGGAGGGGTATCTCAGGCAGGGAAATGGAAAGCTTCCAGAAGAGCGCCCGGGGCCAGGACCATCCTGGCTGGCCTGCAGGCAGCAAGTTGGCCTGCGTGCTGTCGCTGGTGTGGCTCCACGGCCCTTCCTCTAGGCTTTCAAGCCCTTGTACATATTCAGGTGTTTTACCTGGGAAGGGTGGGAACAGTTCAGTAGCAGCTGGCCTGGGGCTCAGCTCACGTTTACTCACAGAGGCCTCGGCATGGTCCCCCAGCTTTGCAGTGAGGACGCTCCTTGCATGGGGGGACGGGGCTGTTGGTTGTATGGAAGATGATTCCCCACCACTGACCAATTTCAGAATTGTTTACTGCTGGAACAAGTGCCTTGGTATGTTTTCCTCTGTATAACTGTTTGGTTTAGGTTTTTTTTTTCTTTCTTGGTTCAAGTTAGATTTTATTCCTCGTTTATGTATTTATAGATATAAGCATGGGAATAATTCATTCATATAAATACATCTGTGTGAATGGAAGAACTTTCTTCTGTTTTATTTTTAAAAATTTTGAAATTTAATTTTATTTATTTCTTTATACAGCAGGTTACTATTAGTTATATATTTTATGCATATACATGTATACAGGTCCATCCCAATCTCCCAACTCATCCCACCACCACCACCCCATGGCTTCCCCCACTTGGTGTCCATACGTTTGTTCTCTACCTCTGTGTCTCTATTTCTGTCCTGCATACCAGTTCATCTGTACCATTTTTCTAGGTTCCACCTATATGCATTAATATACAATATTTGTTTTTCTCTTTCTGACTTAGTTCACTCTGTATGACAGTCTCTAGATCCATCGACTTCTCTACAAATGACCCAGTTTCATTCCTTTTTATGGCTGAGCAATATTCCATTTTATATATGTACCACATCTTTATCCATTCGTCTTTCTGTGGGCATTTAGGTTGCTTCCATTACCTGGCTATTGTAAATTGTGCTGCAATGAACATTGTGGTGAATGTGTCTTTTTGATTTATGGTTTTCTCTGGGTATATGCCCAAAAGTTGGATTGCAGGCTCCTATGGTAATTCTCTTCTTAGTTATTTAAAGGAACCTCCATACTGCTCTCCATAGTGAGTGTATCAATTTACCTTCCCACCAATAGTGGAAGAGGGTTCCTTTTGTCCACACCATCCCCGGAATTTGTTGTTTGTAGATTTTCTGATGATGCCGATTCTAACAGGTGTGAGGTCATACCTCATTGTCGTTTGGATTTGCATTTCTCTAATAATTAGTGATGTTGAGCAGCTTTTCATGTGCGTCTTGGCCATCTCTGTGACTTCTTTAAAGAAACGTTTATATAGATCTTCTGCCCATTTTTGTACTGGGTTGTTTGTTTTATTAATATTAAGCTGCGTGAGCTGTTTATATATATTGGAGATTAAACCTTTGTCCATTGATTCGTTTGCGAACGTTTTCGCCCATTCTGAGGCTTGCCTTTTTCCATTCCCATTTTTTTAACCAAAAAAGAAAGAAAGCAAAAGAAGCAGAACACTAATGTGCGTGAAATATGCCTCTTGAAACAGTCGTTTTGAAATATGGACGTCTTTTGCATTTTTTGGTCCATATATGACCCCAGGATTTGTTTTCAGGGCAGGTGTCATTTACAGGCCTGCAACGATTTTGAATATCCACTGACCATTAGCGCTGGGATTAAAGCTGCTGTTGTGTGAAACGGCCACAAGGTGGCAGCAGTTCTCGCTTACCAAATCTGGTTACTAGGGCCACAGAGCCTCAATGGAAGTCCTGTTCTAGATTGGAATTTAGAATGGAATGTGCCAGGAGAAAGCCCCTCAAGTTTGTCTCACTACTTCTTGTTCGTGTTTTTAATTTAATTTTTTATTTTTTATTACAGCAAGTTTGATGACAACGTTTGGCTTCTTGTAGGTGTGCAAGATGTGGTTCTTTTACACATATACATAGGTCTGTTCTTCCTGGGACCCTTTTCCCATGTACGTTATGACAGAATGTTGAGTAGTCTTCTCTTGGTATTCCGTAGGTCTTTGGTGATTATATATTTCACCTGTGTTTGTATATGTCTGTTAACCCCGATATCCTAATGAATCCAATCCTCACACCTTTCCATTGGTGAACCATAAGTTTGTTTAATGAATCTGTGACTGCCCTTCTCCGTGGAAATATCTGCCCTGGTATCAATTTTTAGGTAACACCTATAAGTGATATCCTACGATATGTGTCTTTCACTTTCTGACTTACTACAAGTCACGTGATTACCTCTAGACTCATCTACGGTGCTTCAAATGGCATTGTGTCCTTTTTTCCCTTGGCTAATATTCTGTCTTAGCGAGGTCCATTTTCTGCAGTGTGATTCCCTGAGGGCTGAGGATTAGCTGACCTGGGCAGCATGACCCTGCCGGCAAGCCCTCCCCAGGTGTGCCTGGGTTGAGGTCAATATAAACTGCACTCCAGGCAGCAATAGCCCCTGCAGCTGTGACTGACTCCATATTCTCTGCCCCGTCAGCAGTCTCGGGGCTGTGCTGGTGGGAGGGTGTGAGGGTCCACGGCTTTGTTGGTGGCCCGGTGTGAGTGGGGCTCTGCTGGACTTTCTGCAGGAGTTGCCAGGCTGCCACCTGTAAAGAAGAGGATGTGTCACCCATAACTTCCACTGGAATTTCTCTCCGGGCTGAGGAAGGAAAAAAAGGAGTGGGGGCCGGGACAGGAGGGGTATCTCAGGCAGGGAAATGGAAAGCTTCCAGAAGAGCGCCCGGGGCCAGGACCATCCTGGCTGGCCTGCAGGCAGCAAGTTGGCCTGCGTGCTGTCGCTGGTGTGGCTCCACGGCCCTTCCTCTAGGCTTTCACGCCCTTGTACATATTCAGGTGTTTTACATGGGAAGGGTGGGAACAGTTCAGTAGCAGCTGGCCTGGGGCTCAGCTCACGTTTACTCACAGAGGCCTCAGCATGGTTCCCCAGCTTTGCAGTGAGGACGCTCCTTGCTTGGGGGAACGGGGCTGTTGGTTGTATGGAAGATTATTCCCCACCACTGACCAATTTCAGAATTGTTTACTGCTGGAACAAGTGCCTTGGTAGTGTTTTCCTCTGTATAACTGTTTGGTTTAGGTTTTTTTTTCTTTCTTGGTTCAAGTTAGATTTTATTCCTCGTTTATGTATTTATAGATATAAGCATGGGAATAATTCATTCATATAAATACATCTGTGTGAATGGAAGAACTTTCTTCTGTTTTATTTTCAAAAATTTTGAAATTTAATTTTATTTATTTCTTTATACAGCAGGTTACTATTAGTTATATATTTTATGCATATACATGTATACAGGTCCATCCCAATCTCCCAACTCATCCCACCACCACCACCCCATGGCTTCCCCCACTTGGTGTCCATACGTTTGTTCTCTACCTCTGTGTCTCTATTTCTGTCCTGCATACCAGTTCATCTGTACCATTTTTCTAGGTTCCACCTATATGCATTAATATACAATATTTGTTTTTCTCTTTCTGACTTAGTTCACTCTGTATGACAGGCTCTAGATCCATCGACTTCTCTACAAATGACCCAGTTTCATTCCTTTTTATGGCTGAGCAATATTCCATTTTATATATGTACCACATCTTTATCCATTCGTCTTTCTGTGGGCATTTAGGTTGCTTCCATTACCTGGCTATTGTAAATTGTGCTGCAATGAACATTGTGGTGAATGTGTCTTTTTGATTTATGGTTTTCTCTGGGTATATGCCCAAAAGTTGGATTGCAGGCTCCTATGGTAATTCTCTTTTTAGTTATTTAAAGGAACCTCCATACTGCTCTCCATAGTGAGTGTATCAATTTACCTTCCCACCAATAGTGGAAGAGGGTTCCTTTTGTCCACACCATCCCCGGAATTTGTTGTTTGTAGATTTGCTGATGATGCCGATTCTAACAGGTGTGAGGTCATACCTCATTGTCGTTTGGATTTGCATTTCTCTAATAATTAGTGATGTTGAGCAGCTTTTCATGTGCGTCTTGGCCATCTCTGTGACTTCTTTAAAGAAACGTCTATATAGATCTTCTGCCCATTTTTGTACTGGGTTGTTTGTTTTATTAATATTAAGCTGCGTGAGCTGTTTATATATATTGGAGATTAAACCTTTGTCCATTGATTCGTTTGCGAACGTTTTCGCCCATTCTGAGGCTTGCCTTTTTCCATTCCCGTTTTTTTAACCAAAAAAGAAAGAAAGCAAAAGAAGCAGAACACTAATGTGCGTGAAATATGCCTCTTGAAACAGTCGTTTTGAAATATGGACGTCTTTTGCATTTTTTGGTCCATATATGACCCCAGGATTTGTTTTCAGGGCAGGTGTCATTTACAGGCCTGCAACGATTTTGAATATCCACTGACCATTAGCGCTGGGATTAAAGCTGCTGTTGTGTGAAACGGCCACAAGGTGGCAGCAGTTCTCGCTTACCAAATCTGGTTACTAGGGCCACAGAGCCTCAATGGAAGTCCTGTTCTAGATTGGAATTTAGAATGGAATGTGCCAGGAGAAAGCCCCTCAAGTTTGTCTCACTACTTCTTGTTCGTTTTTTTAATTTAATTTTTTATTTTTTATTACAGCAAGTTTGATGACAACGTTTGGCTTGTTGTAGGTGTGCAAGATGTGGTTCTTTTACACATATACATAGGTCTGTTCTTCCTGGGACCCTTTTCCCATGTACGTTATGACAGAATGTTGAGTAGTCTTCTCTTGGTATTCCGTAGGTCTTTGGTGATTATATATTTCACCTGTGTTTGTATATGTCTGTTAACCCCGATATCCTAATGAATCCAATCCTCACACCTTTCCATTGGTGAACCATAAGTTTGTTTAATGAATCTGTGACTGCCCTTCTCCGTGGAAATATCTGCCCTGGTATCAATTTTTAGGTAACACCTATAAGTGATATCCTACGATATGTGTCTTTCACTTTCTGACTTACTACAAGTCACGTGATTACCTCTAGACTCATCTACGGTGCTGCAAATGGCATTGTGTCCTTTTTCCCTTGGCTAATATTCTGTCTTAGCGAGGTCCATTTTCTGCAGTGTGATTCCCTGAGGGCTGAGGATTAGCTGACCTGGGCAGCCTGACCCTGCCGGCAAGCCCTCCCCAGGTGTGCCTGGGTTGAGGTCAATATAAACTGCACTCCAGGCAGCAATAGCCCCTGCAGCTGTGCCTGACTCCATATTCTCTGCCCCGTCAGCAGTCTCGGGGCTGTGCTGGTGGGAGGGTGTGAGGGTCCACGGCTTTGTTGGTGGCCCGGTGTGAGTGGGGCTCTGTTGGACTTTCTGCAGGAGTTGCCAGGCTGCCACCTGTAAAGAAGAGGATGTGTCACCCATAACTTCCACTGGAATTTCTCTCCGGGCTGAGGAAGGAAAAAAAGGAGTGGGTGTCGGGACAGGAGGGGTATCTCAGGCAGGGAAATGGAAAGCTTCCAGAAGAGCGCCCGGGGCCAGGACCATCCTGGCTGGCCTGCAGGCAGCAAGTTGGCCTGCGTGCTGTCGCTGGTGTGGCTCCACGGCCCTTCCTCTAGGCTTTCAAGCCCTTGTACATATTCAGGTGTTTTACCTGGGAAGGGTGGGAACAGTTCAGTAGCAGCTGGCCTGGGGCTCAGCTCACGTTTACTCACAGAGGCCTCGGCATGGTCCCCCAGCTTTGCAGTGAGGACGCTCCTTGCATGGGGGGACGGGGCTGTTGGTTGTATGGAAGATGATTCCCCACCACTGACCAATTTCAGAATTGTTTACTGCTGGAACAAGTGCCTTGGTAGTGTTTTCCTCTGTATAACTGTTTGGTTTAGGTTTTTTTTTTCTTTCTTGGTTCAAGTTAGATTTTATTCCTCGTTTATGTATTTATAGATATAAGCATGGGAATAATTCATTCATATAAATACATCTGTGTGAATGGAAGAACTTTCTTCTGTTTTATTTTTAAAAATTTTGAAATTTAATTTTATTTATTTCTTTATACAGCAGGTTACTATTAGTTATATATTTTATGCATATACATGTATACAGGTCCATCCCAATCTCCCAACTCATCCCACCACCACCACCCCATGGCTTCCCCCACTTGGTGTCCATACGTTTGTTCTCTACCTCTGTGTCTCTATTTCTGTCCTGCATACCAGTTCATCTGTACCATTTTTCTAGGTTCCACCTATATGCATTAATATACAATATTTGTTTTTCTCTTTCTGACCTAGTTCACTCTGTATGACAGTCTCTAGATCCATCGACTTCTCTACAAATGACCCAGTTTCATTCCTTTTTATGGCTGAGCAATATTCCATTTTATATATGTACCACATCTTTATCCATTCGTCTTTCTGTGGGCATTTAGGTTGCTTCCATTACCTGGCTATTGTAAATTGTGCTGCAATGAACATTGTGGTGAATGTGTCTTTTTGATTTATGGTTTTCTCTGGGTATATGCCCAAAAGTTGGATTGCAGGCTCCTATGGTAATTCTCTTCTTAGTTATTTAAAGGAACCTCCATACTGCTCTCCATAGTGAGTGTATCAATTTACCTTCCCACCAATAGTGGAAGAGGGTTCCTTTTGTCCACACCATCCCCGGAATTTGTTGTTTGTAGATTTGCTGATGATGCCGATTCTAACAGGTGTGAGGTCATACCTCATTGTCGTTTGGATTTGCATTTCTCTAATAATTAGTGATGTTGAGCAGCTTTTCATGTGCGTCTTGGCCATCTCTGTGACTTCTTTAAAGAAACGTCTATATAGATCTTCTGCCCATTTTTGTACTGGGTTGTTTGTTTTATTAATATTAAGCTGCGTGAGCTGTTTATATATATTGGAGATTAAACCTTTGTCCATTGATTCGTTTGCGAACGTTTTCGCCCATTCTGAGGCTTGCCTTTTTCCATTCCCGTTTTTTTAACCAAAAAAGAAAGAAAGCAAAAGAAGCAGAACACTAATGTGCGTGAAATATGCCTCTTGAAACAGTCGTTTTGAAATATGGACGTCTTTTGCATTTTTTGGTCCGTATATGACCCCAGGATTTGTTTTCAGGGCAGGTGTCATTTACAGGCCTGCAACGATTTTGAATATCCACTGACCATTAGCGCTGGGATTAAAGCTGCTGTTGTGTGAAACGGCCACAAGGTGGCAGCAGTTCTCGCTTACCAAATCTGGTTACTAGGGCCACAGAGCCTCAATGGAAGTCCTGTTCTAGATTGGAATTTAGAATGGAATGTGCCAGGAGAAAGCCCCTCAAGTTTGTCTCACTACTTCTTGTTCGTGTTTTTAATTTAATTTTTTATTTTTTATTACAGCAAGTTTGATGACAACGTTTGGCTTGTTGTAGGTGTGCAAGATGTGGTTCTTTTACACATATACATAGGTCTGTTCTTCCTGGGACCCTTTTCCCATGTACGTTATGACAGAATGTTGAGTAGTCTTCTCTTGGTATTCCGTAGGTCTTTGGTGATTATATATTTCACCTGTGTTTGTATATGTCTGTTAACCCCGATATCCTAATGAATCCAATCCTCACACCTTTCCATTGGTGAACCATAAGTTTGTTTAATGAATCTGTGACTGCCCTTCTCCGTGGAAATATCTGCCCTGGTATCAATTTTTAGGTAACACCTATAAGTGATATCCTACGATATGTGTCTTTCACTTTCTGACTTACTACAAGTCACGTGATTACCTCTAGACTCATCTACGGTGCTGCAAATGGCATTGTGTCCTTTTTCCCTTGGCTAATATTCTGTCTTAGCGAGGTCCATTTTCTGCAGTGTGATTCCCTGAGGGCTGAGGATTAGCTGACCTGGGCAGCCTGACCCTGCCGGCAAGCCCTCCCCAGGTGTGCCTGGGTTGAGGTCAATATAAACTGCACTCCAGGCAGCAATAGCCCCTGCAGCTGTGCCTGACTCCATATTCTCTGCCCCGTCAGCAGTCTCGGGGCTGTGCTGGTGGGAGGGTGTGAGGGTCCACGGCTTTGTTGGTGGCCCGGTGTGAGTGGGGCTCTGTTGGACTTTCTGCAGGAGTTGCCAGGCTGCCACCTGTAAAGAAGAGGATGTGTCACCCATAACTTCCACTGGAATTTCTCTCCGGGCTGAGGAAGGAAAAAAAGGAGTGGGTGTCGGGACAGGAGGGGTATCTCAGGCAGGGAAATGGAAAGCTTCCAGAAGAGCGCCCGGGGCCAGGACCATCCTGGCTGGCCTGCAGGCAGCAAGTTGGCCTGCGTGCTGTCGCTGGTGTGGCTCCACGGCCCTTCCTCTAGGCTTTCAAGCCCTTGTACATATTCAGGTGTTTTACCTGGGAAGGGTGGGAACAGTTCAGTAGCAGCTGGCCTGGGGCTCAGCTCACGTTTACTCACAGAGGCCTCGGCATGGTCCCCCAGCTTTGCAGTGAGGACGCTCCTTGCATGGGGGGACGGGGCTGTTGGTTGTATGGAAGATGATTCCCCACCACTGACCAATTTCAGAATTGTTTACTGCTGGAACAAGTGCCTTGGTAGTGTTTTCCTCTGTATAACTGTTTGGTTTAGGTTTTTTTTTTCTTTCTTGGTTCAAGTTAGATTTTATTCCTCGTTTATGTATTTATAGATATAAGCATGGGAATAATTCATTCATATAAATACATCTGTGTGAATGGAAGAACTTTCTTCTGTTTTATTTTTAAAAATTTTGAAATTTAATTTTATTTATTTCTTTATACAGCAGGTTACTATTAGTTATATATTTTATGCATATACATGTATACAGGTCCATCCCAATCTCCCAACTCATCCCACCACCACCACCCCATGGCTTCCCCCACTTGGTGTCCATACGTTTGTTCTCTACCTCTGTGTCTCTATTTCTGTCCTGCATACCAGTTCATCTGTACCATTTTTCTAGGTTCCACCTATATGCATTAATATACAATATTTGTTTTTCTCTTTCTGACCTAGTTCACTCTGTATGACAGTCTCTAGATCCATCGACTTCTCTACAAATGACCCAGTTTCAGTCCTTTTTATGGCTGAGCAATATTCCATTTTATATATGTACCACATCTTTATCCATTCGTCTTTCTGTGGGCATTTAGGTTGCTTCCATTACCTGGCTATTGTAAATTGTGCTGCAATGAACATTGTGGTGAATGTGTCTTTTTGATTTATGGTTTTCTCTGGGTATATGCCCAAAAGTTGGATTGCAGGCTCCTATGGTAATTCTCTTCTTAGTTATTTAAAGGAACCTCCATACTGCTCTCCATAGTGAGTGTATCAATTTACCTTCCCACCAATAGTGGAAGAGGGTTCCTTTTGTCCACACCATCCCCGGAATTTGTTGTTTGTAGATTTGCTGATGATGCCGATTCTAACAGGTGTGAGGTCATACCTCATTGTCGTTTGGATTTGCATTTCTCTAATAATTAGTGATGTTGAGCAGCTTTTCATGTGCGTCTTGGCCATCTCTGTGACTTCTTTAAAGAAACGTCTATATAGATCTTCTGCCCATTTTTGTACTGGGTTGTTTGTTTTATTAATATTAAGCTGCGTGAGCTGTTTATATATATTGGAGATTAAACCTTTGTCCATTGATTCGTTTGCGAACGTTTTCGCCCATTCTGAGGCTTGCCTTTTTCCATTCCCGTTTTTTTAACCAAAAAAGAAAGAAAGCAAAAGAAGCAGAACACTAATGTGCGTGAAATATGCCTCTTGAAACAGTCGTTTTGAAATATGGACGTCTTTTGCATTTTTTGGTCCGTATATGACCCCAGGATTTGTTTTCAGGGCAGGTGTCATTTACAGGCCTGCAACGATTTTGAATATCCACTGACCATTAGCGCTGGGATTAAAGCTGCTGTTGTGTGAAACGGCCACAAGGTGGCAGCAGTTCTCGCTTACCAAATCTGGTTACTAGGGCCACAGAGCCTCAATGGAAGTCCTGTTCTAGATTGGAATTTAGAATGGAATGTGCCAGGAGAAAGCCCCTCAAGTTTGTCTCACTACTTCTTGTTCGTGTTTTTAATTTAATTTTTTATTTTTTATTACAGCAAGTTTGATGACAACGTTTGGCTTGTTGTAGGTGTGCAAGATGTGGTTCTTTTACACATATACATAGGTCTGTTCTTCCTGGGACCCTTTTCCCATGTACGTTATGACAGAATGTTGAGTAGTCTTCTCTTGGTATTCCGTAGGTCTTTGGTGATTATATATTTCACCTGTGTTTGTATATGTCTGTTAACCCCGATATCCTAATGAATCCAATCCTCACACCTTTCCATTGGTGAACCATAAGTTTGTTTAATGAATCTGTGACTGCCCTTCTCCGTGGAAATATCTGCCCTGGTATCAATTTTTAGGTAACACCTATAAGTGATATCCTACGATATGTGTCTTTCACTTTCTGACTTACTACAAGTCACGTGATTACCTCTAGACTCATCTACGGTGCTGCAAATGGCATTGTGTCCTTTTTCCCTTGGCTAATATTCTGTCTTAGCGAGGTCCATTTTCTGCAGTGTGATTCCCTGAGGGCTGAGGATTAGCTGACCTGGGCAGCCTGACCCTGCCGGCAAGCCCTCCCCAGGTGTGCCTGGGTTGAGGTCAATATAAACTGCACTCCAGGCAGCAATAGCCCCTGCAGCTGTGCCTGACTCCATATTCTCTGCCCCGTCAGCAGTCTCGGGGCTGTGCTGGTGGGAGGGTGTGAGGGTCCACGGCTTTGTTGGTGGCCCGGTGTGAGTGGGGCTCTGTTGGACTTTCTGCAGGAGTTGCCAGGCTGCCACCTGTAAAGAAGAGGATGTGTCACCCATAACTTCCACTGGAATTTCTCTCCGGGCTGAGGAAGGAAAAAAAGGAGTGGGTGTCGGGACAGGAGGGGTATCTCAGGCAGGGAAATGGAAAGCTTCCAGAAGAGCGCCCGGGGCCAGGACCATCCTGGCTGGCCTGCAGGCAGCAAGTTGGCCTGCGTGCTGTCGCTGGTGTGGCTCCACGGCCCTTCCTCTAGGCTTTCAAGCCCTTGTACATATTCAGGTGTTTTACCTGGGAAGGGTGGGAACAGTTCAGTAGCAGCTGGCCTGGGGCTCAGCTCACGTTTACTCACAGAGGCCTCGGCATGGTCCCCCAGCTTTGCAGTGAGGACGCTCCTTGCATGGGGGGACGGGGCTGTTGGTTGTATGGAAGATGATTCCCCACCACTGACCAATTTCAGAATTGTTTACTGCTGGAACAAGTGCCTTGGTAGTGTTTTCCTCTGTATAACTGTTTGGTTTAGGTTTTTTTTTTCTTTCTTGGTTCAAGTTAGATTTTATTCCTCGTTTATGTATTTATAGATATAAGCATGGGAATAATTCATTCATATAAATACATCTGTGTGAATGGAAGAACTTTCTTCTGTTTTATTTTTAAAAATTTTGAAATTTAATTTTATTTATTTCTTTATACAGCAGGTTACTATTAGTTATATATTTTATGCATATACATGTATACAGGTCCATCCCAATCTCCCAACTCATCCCACCACCACCACCCCATGGCTTCCCCCACTTGGTGTCCATACGTTTGTTCTCTACCTCTGTGTCTCTATTTCTGTCCTGCATACCAGTTCATCTGTACCATTTTTCTAGGTTCCACCTATATGCATTAATATACAATATTTGTTTTTCTCTTTCTGACCTAGTTCACTCTGTATGACAGTCTCTAGATCCATCGACTTCTCTACAAATGACCCAGTTTCAGTCCTTTTTATGGCTGAGCAATATTCCATTTTATATATGTACCACATCTTTATCCATTCGTCTTTCTGTGGGCATTTAGGTTGCTTCCATTACCTGGCTATTGTAAATTGTGCTGCAATGAACATTGTGGTGAATGTGTCTTTTTGATTTATGGTTTTCTCTGGGTATATGCCCAAAAGTTGGATTGCAGGCTCCTATGGTAATTCTCTTCTTAGTTATTTAAAGGAACCTCCATACTGCTCTCCATAGTGAGTGTATCAATTTACCTTCCCACCAATAGTGGAAGAGGGTTCCTTTTGTCCACACCATCCCCGGAATTTGTTGTTTGTAGATTTGCTGATGATGCCGATTCTAAGAGGTGTGAGGTCATACCTCATTGTCGTTTGGATTTGCATTTCTCTAATAATTAGTGATGTTGAGCAGCTTTTCATGTGCGTCTTGGCCATCTCTGTGACTTCTTTAAAGAAACGTCTATATAGATCTTCTGCCCATTTTTGTACTGGGTTGTTTGTTTTATTAATATTAAGCTGCGTGAGCTGTTTATATATATTGGAGATTAAACCTTTGTCCATTGATTCGTTTGCGAACGTTTTCGCCCATTCTGAGGCTTGCCTTTTTCCATTCCCGTTTTTTTAACCAAAAAAGAAAGAAAGCAAAAGAAGCAGAACACTAATGTGCGTGAAATATGCCTCTTGAAACAGTCGTTTTGAAATATGGACGTCTTTTGAATTTTTTGGTCGGTATATGACCCCAGGATTTGTTTTCAGGGCAGGTGTCATTTACAGGCCTGCAACGATTTTGAATATCCACTGACCATTAGCGCTGGGATTAAAGCTGCTGTTGTGTGAAACGGCCACAAGGTGGCAGCAGTTCTCGCTTACCAAATCTGGTTACTAGGGCCACAGAGCCTCAATGGAAGTCCTGCTCTAGATTGGAATTTAGAATGGAATGTGCCAGGAGAAAGCCCCTCAAGTTTGTCTCACTACTTCTTGTTCGTGTTTTTAATTTAATTTTTTATTTTTTATTACAGCAAGTTTGATGACAACGTTTGGCTTGTTGTAGGTGTGCAAGATGTGGTTCTTTTACACATATACATAGGTCTCTTCTTCCTGGGACCCTTTTCCCATGTACGTTATGACAGAATGTTGAGTAGTCTTCTCTTGGTATTCCGTAGGTCTTTGGTGATTATATATTTCACCTGTGTTTGTATATGTCTGTTAACCCCGATATCCTAATGAATCCAATCCTCACACCTTTCCATTGGTGAACCATAAGTTTGTTTAATGAATCTGTGACTGCCCTTCTCCGTGGAAATATCTGCCCTGGTATCAATTTTTAGGTAACACCTATAAGTGATATCCTACGATATGTGTCTTTCACTTTCTGACTTACTACAAGTCACGTGATTACCTCTAGACTCATCTACGGTGCTGCAAATGGCATTGTGTCCTTTTTTCCTTTGGCTAATATTCTGTCTTAGCGAGGTCCATTTTCTGCAGTGTGATTCCCTGAGGGCTGAGGATTAGCTGACCTGGGCAGCATGACCCTGCCGGCAAGCCCTCCCCAGGTGTGCCTGGGTTGAGGTCAATATAAACTGCACTCCAGGCAGCAATAGCCCCTGCAGCTGTGCCTGACTCCATATTCTCTGCCCCGTCAGCAGTCTCGGGGCTGTGCTGGTGGGAGGGTGTGAGGGTCCACGGCTTTGTTGGTGGCCCGGTGTGAGTGGGGCTCTGCTGGACTTTCTGCAGGAGTTGCCAGGCTGCCACCTGTAAAGAAGAGGATGTGTCACCCATAACTTCCACTGGAATTTCTCTCCGGGCTGAGGAAGGAAACAAAGGAGTGGGGGCCGGGACAGGAGGGGTATCTCAGGCAGGGAAATGGAAAGCTTCCAGAAGAGCGCCCGGGGCCAGGAGCATCCTGGCTGGCCTGCAGGCAGCAAGTTGGCCTGCGTGCTGTCGCTGGTGTGGCTCCACGGCCCTTCCTCCAGGCTTTCAAGCCCTTGTACATATTCAGGTGTTTTACCTGGGAAGGGTGGGAACAGTTCAGTAGCAGCTGGCCTGGGGCTCAGCTCACGTTTACTCACAGAGGCCTCGGCATGGTCCCCCAGCTTTGCAGTGAGGACGCTCCTTGCATGGGGGGACGGGGCTGTTGGTTGTATGGAAGATGATTCCCCACCACTGACCAATTTCAGAATTGTTTACTGCTGGAACAAGTGCCTTGGTAGTGTTTTCCTCTGTATAACTGTTTGGTTTAGGTTTTTTTTTTCTTTCTTGGTTCAAGTTAGATTTTATTCCTCGTTTATGTATTTATAGATATAAGCATGGGAATAATTCATTCATATAAATACATCTGTGTGAATGGAAGAACTTTCTTCTGTTTTATTTTTAAAAATTTTGAAATTTAATTTTATTTATTTCTTTATACAGCAGGTTACTATTAGTTATATATTTTATGCATATACATGTATACAGGTCGATCCCAATCTCCCAACTCATCCCACCACCACCACCCCATGGCTTCCCCCACTTGGTGTCCATACGTTTGTTCTCTACCTCTGTGTCTCTATTTCTGTCCTGCATACCAGTTCATCTGTACCATTTTTCTAGGTTCCACCTATATGCATTAATATACAATATTTGTTTTTCTCTTTCTGACTTAGTTCACTCTGTATGACAGTCTCTAGATCCATCGACTTCTCTACAAATGACCCAGTTTCATTCCTTTTTATGGCTGAGCAATATTCCATTTTATATATGTACCACATCTTTATCCATTCGTCTTTCTGTGGGCATTTAGGTTGCTTCCATTACCTGGCTATTGTAAATTGTGCTGCAATGAACATTGTGGTGAATGTGTCTTTTTGATTTATGGTTTTCTCTGGGTATATGCCCAAAAGTTGGATTGCAGGCTCCTATGGTAATTCTCTTCTTAGTTATTTAAAGGAACCTCCATACTGCTCTCCATAATGAGTGTATCAATTTACCTTCCCACCAATAGTGGAAGAGGGTTCCTTTTGTCCACACCATCCCCGGAATTTGTTGTTTGTAGATTTTCTGATGATGCCGATTCTAACAGGTGTGAGGTCATACCTCATTGTCGTTTGGATTTGCATTTCTCTAATAATTAGTGATGTTGAGCAGCTTTTCATGTGCGTCTTGGCCATCTCTGTGACTTCTTTAAAGAAACGTCTATATAGATCTTCTGCCCATTTTTGTACTGGGTTGTTTGTTTTATTAATATTAAGCTGCGTGAGCTGTTTATATATATTGGAGATTAAACCTTTGTCCATTGATTCGTTTGCGAACGTTTTCGCCCATTCTGAGGCTTGCCTTTTTCCATTCCCGTTTTTTTAACCAAAAAAGAAAGAAAGCAAAAGAAGCAGAACACTAATGTGCGTGAAATATGCCTCTTGAAACAGTCGTTTTGAAATATGGACGTCTTTTGCATTTTTTGGTCGGTATATGACCCCAGGATTTGTTTTCAGGGCAGCTGTCATTTACAGGCCTGCAACGATTTTGAATATCCACTGACCATTAGCGCTGGGATTAAAGCTGCTGTTGTGTGAAACGGCCACAAGGTGGCAGCAGTTCTCGCTTACCAAATCTGGTTACTAGGGCCACAGAGCCTCAATGGAAGTCCTGTTCTAGATTGGAATTTAGAATGGAATGTGCCAGGAGAAAGCCCCTCAAGTTTGTCTCACTACTTCTTGTTCGTGTTTTTAATTTAATTTTTTATTTTTTATTACAGCAAGTTTGATGACAACGTTTGGCTTGTTGTAGGTGTGCAAGATGTGGTTCTTTTACACATATACATAGGTCTGTTCTTCCTGGGACCCTTTTCCCATGTACGTTATGACAGAATGTTGAGTAGTCTTCTCTTGGTATTCCGTAGGTCTTTGGTGATTATATATTTCACCTGTGTTTGTATATGTCTGTTAACCCCGATATCCTAATGAATCCAATCCTCACACCTTTCCATTGGTGAACCATAAGTTTGTTTAATGAATCTGTGACTGCCCTTCTCCGTGGAAATATCTGCCCTGGTATCAATTTTTAGGTAACACCTATAAGTGATATCCTACGATATGTGTCTTTCACTTTCTGACTTACTACAAGTCACGTGATTACCTCTAGACTCATCTACGGTGCTGCAAATGGCATTGTGTCCTTTTTTCCCTTGGCTAATATTCTGTCTTAGCGAGGTCCATTTTCTGCAGTGTGATTCCCTGAGGGCTGAGGATTAGCTGACCTGGGCAGCCTGACCCTGCCGGCAAGCCCTCCCCAGGTGTGCCTGGGTTGAGGTCAATATAAACTGCACTCCAGGCAGCAATAGCCCCTGCAGCTGTGCCTGACTCCATATTCTCTGCCCCGTCAGCAGTCTCGGGGCTGTGCTGGTGGGAGGGTGTGAGGGTCCACGGCTTTGTTGGTGGCCCGGTGTGAGTGGGGCTCTGCTGGACTTTCTGCAGGAGTTGCCAGGCTGCCACCTGTAAAGAAGAGGATGTGTCACCCATAACTTCCACTGGAATTTCTCTCCGGGCTGAGGAAGGAAAAAAAGGAGTGGGTGTCGGGACAGGATGGGTATCTCAGGCAGGGAAATGGAAAGCTTCCAGAAGAGCGCCCGGGGCCAGGACCATCCTGGCTGGCCTGCAGGCAGCAAGTTGGCCTGCGTGCTGTCGCTGGTGTGGCTCCACGGCCCTACCTCCAGGCTTTCAAGCCCTTGTACATATTCAGGTGTTTTACCTGGGAAGGGTGGGAACAGTTCAGTAGCAGCTGGCCTGGGGCTCAGCTCACGTTTACTCACAGAGGCCTCGGCATGGTCCCCCAGCTTTGCAGTGAGGACGCTCCTTGCATGGGGGGACGGGGCTGTTGGTTGTATGGAAGATGATTCCCCACCACTGACCAATTTCAGAATTGTTTACTGCTGGAACAAGTGCCTTGGTAGTGTTTTCCTCTGTATAACTGTTTGGTTTAGGTTTTTTTTTTCTTTCTTGGTTCAAGTTAGATTTTATTCCTCGTTTATGTATTTATAGATATAAGCATGGGAATAATTCATTCATATAAATACATCTGTGTGAATGGAAGAACTTTCTTCTTTTTTATTTTTAAAAATTTTGAAATTTAATTTTATTTATTTCTTTATACAGCAGGTTACTATTAGTTATATATTTTATGCATATACATGTATACAGGTCCATCCCAATCTCCCAACTCATCCCACCACCACCACCCCATGGCTTCCCCCACTTGGTGTCCATACGTTTGTTCTCTACCTCTGTGTCTCTATTTCTGTCCTGCATACCAGTTCATCTGTACCATTTTTCTAGGTTCCACCTATATGCATTAATATACAATATTTGTTTTTCTCTTTCTGACTTAGTTCACTCTGTATGACAGTCTCTAGATCCATCGACTTCTCTACAAATGACCCAGTTTCATTCCTTTTTATGGCTGAGCAATATTCCATTTTATATATGTACCACATCTTTATCCATTCGTCTTTCTGTGGGCATTTAGGTTGCTTCCATTACCTGGCTATTGTAAATTGTGCTGCAATGAACATTGTGGTGAATGTGTCTTTTTGATTTATGGTTATCTCTGGGTATATGCCCATAAGTGGGATTGCAGGCTCCTATGGTAATTCTCTTTTTAGTTATTTAAAGGAACATCCATACTGCTCTCCATAGTGAGTGTATCAATTTACCTTCCCACCAATAGTGGAAGAGGGTTCCTTTTGTCCACACCATCCCCGGAATTTGTTGTTTGTAGATTTGCTGATGATGCCGATTCTAACAGGTGTGAGGTCATACCTCATTGTCGTTTGGATTTGCATTTCTCTAATAATTAGTGAGGTTGAGCAGCTTTTCATGTGCGTCTTGGCCATCTCTGTGACTTCTTTAAAGAAACGTCTATATAGATCTTCTGCCCATTTTTGTACTGGGTTGTTTGTTTTATTAATATTAAGCTGCGTGAGCTGTTTATATATATTGGAGATTAAACCTTTGTCCATGGATTCGTTTGCGAATGTTTTCGCCCATTCTGAGGGTTGCCTTTTTCCATCCCCGTTTTTTTAACCAAAAAAGAAAGAAAGCAAAAGAAGCAGAACACTAATGTGCGTGAAATATGCCTCTTGAAACTGTCGTTTTGAAATATGGACGTCTTTTGAAATTTTTGGTCGATATATGACCCTAGGATTTGTTTTCAGGGCAGGTGTCATTTACAGGCCTGCAACGATTTTGAATATCCACTGACCATTAGCGCTGGGATTAAAGCTGCTGTTGTGTGAAACGGCCACAAGGTGGCAGCAGTTCTCGCTTACCAAATCTGGTTACTAGGGCCACAGAGCCTCAATGGAAGTCCTGTTCTAGATTGGAATTTAGAATGGAATGTGCCAGGAGAAAGCCCCTCAAGTTTGTCTCACTACTTCTTGTTCGTGTTTTTAATTTAATTTTTTATTTTTTATTACAGCAAGTTTGATGACAACGTTTGGCTTCTTGTAGGTGTGCAAGATGTGGTTCTTTTACACATATACATAGGTCTGTTCTTCCTGGGACCCTTTTCCCATGTACGTTATGACAGAATGTTGAGTAGTCTTCTCTTGGTATTCCGTAGGTCTTTGGTGATTATATATTTCACCTGTGTTTGTATATGTCTGTTAACCCCGATATCCTAATGAATCCAATCCTCACACCTTTCCATTGGTGAACCATAAGTTTGTTTAATGAATCTGTGACTGCCCTTCTCCGTGGAAATATCTGCCCTGGTATCAATTTTTAGGTAACACCTATAAGTGATATCCTACGATATGTGTCTTTCACTTTCTGACTTACTACAAGTCACGTGATTACCTCTAGACTCATCTACGGTGCTGCAAATGGCATTGTGTCCTTTTTTCCCTTGGCTAATATTCTGTCTTAGCGAGGTCCATTTTCTGCAGTGTGATTCCCTGAGGGCTGAGGATTAGCTGACCTGGGCAGCCTGACCCTGCCGGCAAGCCCTCCCCAGGTGTGCCTGGGTTGAGGTCAATATAAACTGCACTCCAGGCAGCAATAGCCCCTGCAGCTGTGCCTGACTCCATATTCTCTGCCCCGTCAGCAGTCTCAGGGCTGTGCTGGTGGGAGGGTGTGAGGGTCCACGGCTTTTTTGGTGGCCCGGTGTGAGTGGGGCTCTGCTGGACTTTCTGCAGGAGTTGCCAGGCTGCCACCTGTAAAGAAGAGGATGTGTCACTCATAACTTCCACTGGAATTTCTCTCCGGGCCGAGGAAGGAAAAAAAGGAGTGGGGGCCGGGACAGGAGGGGTATCTCAGGCAGGGAAATGGAAAGCTTCCAGAAGAGATCCAGGGGCCAGGACCATCCTGGCTGGCCTGCAGGCAGCAAGTTGGCCTGCGTGCTGTCGCTGGTGTGGCTCCACGGCCCTTCCTCTAGGCTTTCAAGCCCTTGTACATATTCAGGTGTTTTACCTGGGAAGGGTGGGAACAGTTCAGTAGCAGCTGGCCTGGGGCTCAGCTCACGTTTACTCACAGAGGCCTCGGCATGGTCCCCCAGCTTTGCAGTGAGGACGCTCCTTGCATGGGGGGACGGGGCTGTTGGTTGTATGGAAGATGATTCCCCACCACTGACCAATTTCAGAATTGTTTACTGCTGGAACAAGTGCCTTGGTAGTGTTTTCCTCTGTATAACTGTTTGGTTTAGGTTTTTTTTTCTTTCTTGGTTCAAGTTAGATTTTATTCCTCGTTTATGTATTTATAGATATAAGCATGGGAATAATTCATTCATATAAATACATCTGTGTGAATGGAAGAACTTTCTTCTGTTTTATTTTTAAAAATTTTGAAATTTAATTTTATTTATTTCTTTATACAGCAGGTTACTATTAGTTATATATTTTATGCATATACATGTATACAGGTCCATCCCAATCTCCCAACTCATCCCACCACCACCACCCCATGGCTTCCCCCACTTGGTGTCCATACGTTTGTTCTCTACCTCTGTGTCTCTATTTCTGTCCTGCATACCAGTTCATCTGTACCATTTTTCTAGGTTCCACATATATGCATTAATATACAATATTTGTTTTTCTCTTTCTGACTTAGTTCACTCTGTATGACAGTCTCTAGATCCATCGACTTCTCTACAAATGACCCAGTTTCATTCCTTTTTATGGCTGAGCAATATTCCATTTTATATATGTACCACATCTTTATCCATTCGTCTTTCTGTGGGCATTTAGGTTGCTTCCATTACCTGGCTATTGTAAATTGTGCTGCAATGAACATTGTGGTGAATGTGTCTTTTTGATTTATGGTTTTCTCTGGGTATATGCCCATAAGTGGGATTGCAGGCTCCTATGGTAATTCTCTTTTTAGTTATTTAAAGGAACATCCATACTGCTCTCCATAGTGAGTGTATCAATTTACCTTCCCACCAATAGTGGAAGAGGGTTCCTTTTGTCCACACCATCCCCGGAATTTGTTGTTTGTAGATTTGCTGATGATGCCGATTCTAACAGGTGTGAGGTCATACCTCATTGTCGTTTGGATTTGCATTTCTCTAATAATTAGTGAGGTTGAGCAGCTTTTCATGTGCGTCTTGGCCATCTCTGTGACTTCTTTAAAGAAACGTCTATATAGATCTTCTGCCCATTTTAGTACTGGGTTGTTTGTTTTATTAATATTAAGCTGCATGAGCTGTTTATATATATTGGAGATTAAACCTTTGTCCATTGCTTCGTTTGCGAACGTTTTCGCCCATTCTGAGGGTTACCTTTTTCCATCCCCGTTTTTTTTTAACCAAAAAAGAAAGAAAGCAAAAGAAGCAGAACACTAATGTGCGTGAAATATGCCTCTTGAAACAGTCGTTTTGAAATATGGACGTCTTTTGAATTTTTTGGTCGGTATATGACCCCAGGATTTGTTTTCAGGGCAGGTGTCATTTACAGGCCTGCAACGATTTTGAATATCCACTGACCATTAGCGCTGGGATTAAAGCTGCTGTTGTGTGAAACGGCCACAAGGTGGCAGCAGTTCTCGCTTACCAAATCTGGTTACTAGGGCCACAGAGCCTCAATGGAAGTCCTGTTCTAGATTGGAATTTAGAATGGAATGTGCCAGGAGAAAGCCCCTCAAGTTTGTCTCACTACTTCTTGTTCGTGTTTTTAATTTAATTTTTTATTTTTTATTACAGCAAGTTTGATGACAACGTTTGGCTTGTTGTAGGTGTGCAAGATGTGGTTCTTTTACACATATACATAGGTCTGTTCTTCCTGGGACCCTTTTCCCATGTACGTTATGACAGAATGTTGAGTAGTCTTCTCTTTGTATTCCGTAGGTCTTTGGTGATTATATATTTCACCTGTGTTTGTATATGTCTGTTAACCCCGATATCCTAATGAATCCAATCCTCACACCTTTCCATTGGTGAACCATAAGTTTGTTTAATGAATCTGTGACTGCCCTTCTCCGTGGAAATATCTGCCCTGGTATCAATTTTTAGGTAACACCTATAAGTGATATCCTACGATATGTGTCTTTCACTTTCTGACTTACTACAAGTCACGTGATTACCTCTAGACTCATCTACGGTGCTGCAAATGGCATTGTGTCCTTTTTTCCCTTGGCTAATATTCTGTCTTAGCGAGGTCCATTTTCCGCAGTGTGATTCCCTGAGGGCTGAGGATTAGCTGACCTGGGCAGCCTGACCCTGCCGGCAAGCCCTCCCCAGGTGTGCCTGGGTTGAGGTCAATATAAACTGCACTCCAGGCAGCAATAGCCCCTGCAGCTGTGCCTGACTCCATATTCTCTGCCCCGTCAGCAGTCTCGGGGCTGTGCTGGTGGGAGGGTGTGAGGGTCCACGGCTTTGTTGGTGGCCCGGTGTGAGTGGGGCTCTGCTGGACTTTCTGCAGGAGTTGCCAGGCTGCCACCTGTAAAGAAGAGGATGTGTCACTCATAACTTCCACTGGAATTTCTCTCCGGGCCGAGGAAGGAAACAAAGGAGTGGGGGCCGGGACAGGAGGGGTATCTCAGGCAGGGAAATGGAAAGCTTCCAGAAGAGCGCCAGGGGCCAGGACCATCCTGGCTGGCCTGCAGGCAGCAAGTTGGCCTGCGTGCTGTCGCTGGTGTGGCTCCACGGCCCTTCCTCTAGGCTTTCAAGCCCTTGTACATATTCAGGTGTTTTACCTGGGAAGGGTGGGAACAGTTCAGTAGCAGCTGGCCTGGGGCTCAGCTGACGTTTACTCACAGAGGCCTCGGCATGGTCCCCCAGCTTTGCAGTGAGGACGCTCCTTGCATGGGGGGACGGGGCTGTTGGTTGTATGGAAGATGATTCCCCACCACTGACCAATTTCAGAATTGTTTACTGCTGGAACAAGTGCCTTGGTAGTGTTTTCCTCTGTATAACTGTTTGGTTTAGGTTTTTTTTTCTTTCTTGGTTCAAGTTAGATTTTATTCCTCGTTTATGTATTTATAGATATAAGCATGGGAATAATTCATTCATATAAATACATCTGTGTGAATGGAAGAACTTTCTTCTGTTTTATTTTTAAAAATGTTGAAATTTTATTTTATTTATTTCTTTATACAGCAGGTTACTATTAGTTATATATTTTATGCATATACATGTATACAGGTCCATCCCAATCTCCCAACTCATCCCACCACCACCACCCCATGGCTTCCCCCACTTGGTGTCCATACGTTTGTTCTCTACCTCTGTGTCTCTATTTCTGTCCTGCATACCAGTTCATCTGTACCATTTTTCTAGGTTCCACATATATGCATTAATATACAATATTTGTTTTTCTCTTTCTGACTTAGTTCACTCTGTATGACAGTCTCTAGATCCATCGACTTCTCTACAAATGACCCAGTTTCATTCCTTTTTATGGCTGAGCAATATTCCATTTTATATATGTACCACATCTTTATCCATTCGTCTTTCTGTGGGCATTTAGGTTGCTTCCATTACCTGGCTATTGTAAATTGTGCTGCAATGAACATTGTGGTGAATGTGTCTTTTTGATTTATGGTTATCTCTGGGTATATGCCATAAGTGGGATTGCAGGCTCCTATGGTAATTCTCTTTTTAGTTATTTAAAGGAACATCCATACTGCTCTCCATAGTGAGTGTATCAATTTACCTTCCCACCAATAGTGGAAGAGGGTTCCTTTTGTCCACACCATCCCCGGAATTTGTTGTTTGTAGATTTGCTGATGATGCCGATTCTAACAGGTGTGAGGTCATACCTCATTGTCGTTTGGATTTGCATTTCTCTAATAATTAGTGAGGTTGAGCAGCTTTTCATGTGCGTCTTGGCCATCTCTGTGACTTCTTTAAAGAAACGTCTATATAGATCTTCTGCCCATTTTTGTACTGGGTTGTTTGTTTTATTAATATTAAGCTGCGTGAGCTGTTTATATATATTGGAGATTAAACCTTTGTCCATGGATTCGTTTGCGAATGTTTTCGCCCATTCTGAGGGTTGCCTTTTTCCATCCCCGTTTTTTTAACCAAAAAAGAAAGAAAGCAAAAGAAGCAGAACACTAATGTGCGTGAAATATGCCTCTTGAAACTGTCGTTTTGAAATATGGACGTCTTTTGAATTTTTTGGTCGATATATGACCCTAGGATTTGTTTTCAGGGCAGGTGTCATTTACAGGCCTGCAACGATTTTGAATATCCACTGACCATTAGCGCTGGGATTAAAGCTGCTGTTGTGTGAAACGGCCACAAGGTGGCAGCAGTTCTCGCTTACCAAATCTGGTTACTAGGGCCACAGAGCCTCAATGGAAGTCCTGTTCTAGATTGGAATTTAGAATGGAATGTGCCAGGAGAAAGCCCCTCAAGTTTGTCTCACTACTTCTTGTTCGTGTTTTTAATTTAATTTTTTATTTTTTATTACAGCAAGTTTGATGACAACGTTTGGCTTCTTGTAGGTGTGCAAGATGTGGTTCTTTTACACATATACATAGGTCTGTTCTTCCTGGGACCCTTTTCCCATGTACGTTATGACAGAATGTTGAGTAGTCTTCTCTTGGTATTCCGTAGGTCTTTGGTGATTATATATTTCACCTGTGTTTGTATATGTCTGTTAACCCCGATATCCTAATGAATCCAATCCTCACACCTTTCCATTGGTGAACCATAAGTTTGTTTAATGAATCTGTGATTGCACTTCTCCGTGGAAATATCTGCCCTGGTATCAATTTTTAGGTAACACCTATAAGTGATATCCTACGATATGTGTCTTTCACTTTCTGACTTACTACAAGTCACGTGATTACCTCTAGACTCATCTACGGTGCTGCAAATGGCATTGTGTCCTTTTTTCCCTTGGCTAATATTCTGTCTTAGCGAGGTCCTTTTTTGCAATGTGATTTGCTGAGGGCTGAGGATTAGCTGACCTGGGCAGCCTGACCCTGCCGGCAAGCCCTCCCCAGGTGTGCCTGGTTTGAGGTCAATATAAACTGCACTCCAGGCAGCAATAGCCCCTGCAGTTTTGCCTGACTCCATATTCTCTGGCCCGTCAGCAGTCTTGGGGCTGTGCTGGTGGGAGGGTGTGAGGGTCCACGGCTTTGTTGGTGGCCCGGTGTGAGTGGGGCTCTGCTGGACTTTCTGCAGGAGTTGCCAGGCTGCCACCTGTAAAGAAGAGGATGTGTCACCCATAACTTCCACTGGAATTTCTCTCTGGGCTGAGGAAGGAAAAAAAGGAGTGGGGGCCGGGACAGGAGGTGTATCTCAGGCAGGGAAATGGAAAGCTTCCAGAAGAGCGCCCGGGGCCAGGACCATCCTGGCTGGCCTGCAGGCAGCAAGTTGGCCTGCGTGCTGTCGCTGGTGTGGCTCCACGGCCCTTCCTCCAGGCTTTCAAGCCCTTGTACATATTCAGGTGTTTTACCTGGGAAGGGTGGGAACAGTTCAGTAGCAGCTGGCCTGGGGCTCAGCTCACGTTTACTCACAGAGGCCTCGGCATGGTCCCCCAGCTTTGCAGTGAGGACGCTCCTTGCATGGGGGGACGGGGCTGTTGTTTGTAAGGAAGATGATTCCCCACCACTGACCAATTTCAGAATTGTTTACTGCTGGAACAAGTGCCTTGGTAGTGTTTTCCTCTGTATAACTGTTTGGTTTAGGATTTATTTTTTTGTTTTTTGGTTCAAGTTAGATTTTATTCCTCTTTTATATATTTATAGATATAAGCATGGGAATAATTCATTCATATAAATACATCTGTGTGAATGGAAGAACTTTCTTCTGTTTTATTTTTAAAAATTTTGAAATTTAATTTTGTTTATTTCTTTATGCAGCAGGTTACTATTAGTTATATATTTTATGCATATACATGTATACATTTCCATCCCAATCTCCCAACTCATCCCACCACCACCACCCCATGGCTTCCCCCACTTGGTGTCCATACGTTTGTTCTCTACCTCTGTGTCTCTATTTCTGTCCTGCATACCAGTTCATCTGTACCATTTTTCTAGGTTCCACCTATATGCATTAATATACAATATTTGTTTTTCTCTTTCTGACTTACTTCACTCTGTATGACAGTCTCTAGATCCATCGACTTCTCTACAAATGACCCAGTTTCATTCCTTTTTATGGCTGAGCAATATTCCATTTTATATATGTACCACATCTTTATCCATTCGTCTTTCTGTGGGCATTTAGGTTGCTTCCATTACCTGGCTATTGTAAATTGTGCTGCAATGAACATTGTGGTGAATGTGTCTTTTTGATTTATGGTTTTCTCTGGGTATATGCCCAAAAGTGGGATTGCAGGCTCCTATGGTAATTCTCTTTTTAGTTATTTAAAGGAACATCCATACTGTTCTCCATAGTGAGTGTATCAATTTACCTTCCCACCAATAGTGTAAGAGGGTTCCTTTTGTCCACACCATCCCCGGAATTTGTTGTTTGTAGATTTGCTGATGATGCCGATTCTAACAGGTGTGAGGTCATACCTCATTGTCGTTTGGATTTGCATTTCTCTAGTAATTAGTGATGTTGAGCAGCTTTTCATGTGCGTCTTGGCCATCTCTGTGACATCTTTGAAGAAACGTCTATATAGATCTTCTGCCCATTTTTGTATTGGGTTGTTTGTTTTATTAATATTAAGCTGCGTGAGCTGTTTATATATATTGGAGATTAAACCTTTGTCCATGGATTCGTTTGCGAATGTTTTCGCCCATTCTGAGGGTTGCCTTTTTCCATCCCCGTTTTTTTAACCAAAAAAGAAAGAAAGCAAAAGAAGCAGAACACTAATGTGCGTGAAATATGCCTCTTGAAACTGTCGTTTTGAAATATGGACGTCTTTTGAATTTTTTGGTCGATATATGACCCTAGGATTTGTTTTCAGGGCAGGTGTCATTTACAGGCCTGCAACGATTTTGAATATCCACTGACCATTAGCGCTGGGATTAAACCTGCTGTTGTGTGAAACGGCCACAAGGTGGCAGCAGTTCTCGCTTACCAAATCTGGTTACTAGGGCCACAGAGCCTCAATGGAAGTCCTGTTCTAGATTGGAATTTAGAATGGAATGTGCCAGGAGAAAGCCCCTCAAGTTTGTCTCACTACTTCTTGTTCGTGTTTTTAATTTAATTTTTTATTTTTTATTACAGCAAGTTTGATGACAACGTTTGGCTTCATGTAGGTGTGCAAGATGTGGTTCTTTTATACATATACATAGGTCTGTTCTTCCTGGGACCCTTTTCCCATGTACGTTATGACAGAATGTTGAGTAGTCTTCTCTTGGTATTCCGTAGGTCTTTGGTGATTATATATTTCACCTGTGTTTGTATATGTCTGTTAACCCCGATATCCTAATGAATCCAATCCTCACACCTTTCCATTGGTGAACCATAAGTTTGTTTAATGAATCTGTGATTGCCCTTCTCCATGAAAATATCTGCCCTGGTATCAATTTTTAGGTAACACCTATAAGTGATATCCTACGATATGTGTCTTTCACTTTCTGACTTACTACAAGTCACGTGATTACCTCTAGACTCATCTACGGTGCTGCAAATGGCATTGTGTCCTTTTTTCCCTTGGCTAATATTCTGTCTTAGCGAGGTCCATTTTCCGCAGTGTGATTCCCTGAGGGCTGAGGATTAGCTGACCTGGGCAGCCTGACCCTGCCGGCAAGCCCTCCCCAGGTGTGCCTGGGTTGAGGTCAATATAAACTGCACTCCAGGCAGCAATAGCCCCTGCAGCTGTGCCTGACTCCATATTCTCTGCCCCGTCAGCAGTCTCGGGGCTGTGCTGGTGGGAGGGTGTGAGGGTCCACGGCTTTGTTGGTGGCCCGGTGTGAGTGGGGCTCTGCTGGACTTTCTGCAGGAGTTGCCAGGCTGCCACCTGTAAAGAAGAGGATGTGTCACCCATAACTTCCACTGGAATTTCTCTCCGGGCTGAGGAAGGAAAAAAAGGAGTGGGGGCCGGGACAGGAGGGGTATCTCAGGCAGGGAAATGGAAAGCTTCCAGAAGAGCGCCCGGGGCCAGGACCATCCTGGCTGGCCTGCAGGCAGCAAGTTGGCCTGCGTGCTGTCGCTGGTGTGGCTCCACGGCCCTTCCTCCAGGCTTTAAAGCCCCTGTACATATTCAGGTGTTTTACCTGGGAAGGGTGGGAACAGTTCAGTAGCAGCTGGCCTGGGGCTCAGCTCACGTTTACTCACAGACGCCTCGGCATGGTCCCCCAGCTTTGCAGTGAGGACGCTCCTTGCATGGGGGGACAGGGCTGTTGGTTGTATGGAAGATGATTCCCCACCACTGACCAATTTCAGAATTGTTTACTGCTGGAACAAGTGCCTAGGTAGTGTTTTCCTCTGTATAACTGTTTGGTTTAGGATTTATTTTTTTGTTTTTTGGTTCAAGTTAGATTTTATTCCTCTTTTATATATTTATAGATATAAGCATGGGAATAATTCATTCATATCAATACATCTGTGTGAATGGAAGAACTTTTTCCTGTTTTATTTTTAAAAATTTTGAAATTTAATTTTGTTTATTTCTTTATGCAGCAGGTTACTATTAGTTATATATTTTATGCATATACATGTATACAGGTCCATCCCAATCTCCCAACTCATCCCACCACCACCACCCCATGGCTTCCCCCACTTGGTGTCCATACGTTTGTTCTCTACCTCTGTGTCTCTATTTCTGTCCTGCATACCAGTTCATCTGTACCATTTTTCTAGGTTCCACCTATATGCATTAATATACAATATTTGTTTTTCTCTTTCTGACTTACTTCACTCTGTATGACAGTCTCTAGATCCATCGACTTCTCTACAAATGACCCAGTTTCATTCCTTTTTATGGCTGAGCAATATTCCATTTTATATATGTACCACATCTTTATCCATTCGTCTTTCTGTGGGCATTTAGGTTGCTTCCATTACCTGGCTATTGTAAATTGTGCTGCAATGAACATTGTGGTGAATGTGTCTTTTTGATTTATGGTTTTCTCTGGGTATATGCCCAAAAGTGGGATTGCAGGCTCCTATGGTAATTCTCTTTTTAGTTATTTAAAGGAACATCCATACTGTTCTCCATAGTGAGTGTATCAATTTACCTTCCCACCAATCGTGGAAGAGGGTTCCTTTTGTCCACACCATCCCCGGAATTTGTTGTTTGTAGATTTGCTGATGATGCCGATTCTAACAGGTGTGAGGTCATACCTCATTGTCGTTTGGATTTGCATTTCTCTAATAGTGATGTTGAGCAGCTTTTCATGTGCGTCTTGGCCATCTCTGTGACTTCTTTAAAGAAACGTCTATATAGATCTTCTGCCCATTTTTGTACTGGGTTGTTTGTTTTATTAATATTAAGCTGCGTGAGCTGTTTATATATATTGGAGATTAAACCTTTGTCCATTGATTCGTTTGCGAACGTTTTCGCCCATTCTGAGGCTTGCCTTTTTCCATTCCCGTTTTTTTAACCAAAAAAGAAAGAAAGCAAAAGAAGCAGAACACTAATGTGCGTGAAATATGCCTCTTGAAACAGTCGTTTTGAAATATGGACGTCTTTTGCATTTTTTGGTCGGTATATGACCCCAGGATTTGTTTTCAGGGCAGGTGTCATTTACAGGCCTGCAACGATTTTGAATATCCACTGACCATTAGCGCTGGGATTAAAGCTGCTGTTGTGTGAAACGGCCACAAGGTGGCAGCAGTTCTCGCTTACCAAATCTGGTTACTAGGGCCACAGAGCCTCAATGGAAGTCCTGTTCTAGATTGGAATTTAGAATGGAATGTGCCAGGAGAAAGCCCCTCAAGTTTGTCTCACTACTTCTTGTTCGTGTTTTTAATTTAATTTTTTATTTTTTATTACAGCAAGTTTGATGACAACGTTTGGCTTGTTGTAGGTGTGCAAGATGTGGTTCTTTTACACATATACATAGGTCTGTTCTTCCTGGGACCCTTTTCCCATGTATGTTATGACAGAATGTTGAGTAGTCTTCTCTTGGTATTCCGTAGGTCTTTGGTGATTATATATTTCACCTGTGTTTGTATATGTCTGTTAACCCCGATATCCTAATGAATCCAATCCTCACACCTTTCCATTGGTGAACCATAAGTTTGTTTAATGAATCTGTGATTGCCCTTCTCCGTGGAAATATCTGCCCTGGTATCAATTTTTAGGTAACACCTATAAGTGATATCCTACGATATGTGTCTTTCACTTTCTGACTTACTACAAGTCACGTGATTACCTCTAGACTCATCTACGGTGCTGCAAATGGCATTGTGTCCTTTTTTCCCTTGGCTAATATTCTGTCTTAGCGAGGTCCTTTTTTGCAATGTGATTTGCTGAGGGCTGAGGATTAGCTGACCTGGGCAGCCTGACCCTGCCGGCAAGCCCTCCCCAGGTGTGCCTGGGTTGAGGTCAATATAAACAGCACTCCAGGCAGCAATAGCCCCTGCAGTTTTGCCTGACTCCATATTCTCTGGCCCGTCAGCAGTCTTGGGGCTGTGCTGGTGGGAGGGTGTGAGGGTCCACGGCTTTGTTGGTGGCCCGGTGTGAGTGGGGCTCTGCTGGACTTTCTGCAGGAGTTGCCAGGCTGCCACCTGTAAAGAAGAGGATGTGTCACCCATAACTTCCACTGGAATTTCTCTCCGGGCTGAGGAAGGAAAAAAAGGAGTGGGGGCCGGGACAGGAGGGGTATCTCAGGCAGGGAAATGGAAAGCTTCCAGAAGAGCGCCCGGGGCCAGGACCATCCTGGCTGGCCTGCAGGCAGCAAGTTGGCCTGCGTGCTGTCGCTGGTGTGGCTCCACGGCCCAGCCTCCAGGCTTTCAAGCCCTTGTACATATTCAGGTGTTTTACCTGGGAAGGGTGGGAACAGTTCAGTAGCAGCTGGCCTGGGGCTCAGCTCACGTTTACTCACAGAGGCCTCGGCATGGTCCCCCAGCTTTGCAGTGAGGACGCTCCTTGCATGGGGGGACGGGGCTGTTGTTTGTAAGGAAGATGATTCCCCACCACTGACCAATTTCAGAATTGTTTACTGCTGGAACAAGTGCCTTGGTAGTGTTTTCCTCTGTATAACTGTTTGGTTTAGGTTTTTTTTTCTTTCTTGGTTCAAGTTAGATTTTATTCCTCGTTTATGTATTTATAGATATAAGCATGGGAATAATTCATTCATATCAATACATCTGTGTGAATGGAAGAACTTTTTCCTGTTTTATTTTTAAAAATTTTGAAATTTAATTTTGTTTATTTCTTTATGCAGCAGGTTACTATTAGTTATATATTTTATGCATATACATGTATACAGGTCCATCCCAATCTCCCAACTCATCCCACCACCACCACCCCATGGCTTCCCCCACTTGGTGTCCATACGTTTGTTCTCTACCTCTGTGTCTCTATTTCTGTCCTGCATACCAGTTCATCTGTACCATTTTTCTAGGTTCCACCTATATGCATTAATATACAATATTTGTTTTTCTCTTTCTGACTTACTTCACTCTGTATGACAGTCTCTAGATCCATCGACTTCTCTACAAATGACCCAGTTTCATTCCTTTTTATGGCTGAGCAATATTCCATTTTATATATGTACCACATCTTTATCCATTCGTCTTTCTGTGGGCATTTAGGTTGCTTCCATTACCTGGCTATTGTAAATTGTGCTGCAATGAACATTGTGGTGAATGTGTCTTTTTGATTTATGGTTTTCTCTGGGTATATGCCCAAAAGTGGGATTGCAGGCTCCTATGGTAATTCTCTTTTTAGTTATTTAAAGGAACATCCATACTGTTCTCCATAGTGAGTGTATCAATTTACCTTCCCACCAATCGTGGAAGAGGGTTCCTTTTGTCCACACCATCCCCGGAATTTGTTGTTTGTAGATTTGCTGATGATGCCGATTCTAACAGGTGTGAGGTCATACCTCATTGTCGTTTGGATTTGCATTTCTCTAATAATTAGTGATGTTGAGCAGCTTTTCATGTGCGTCTTGGCCATCTCTGTGACTTCTTTAAAGAAACGTCTATATAGATCTTCTGCCCATTTTTGTACTGGGTTGTTTGTTTTATTAATATTAAGCTGCGTGAGCTGTTTATATATATTGGAGATTAAACCTTTGTCCATTGATTCGTTTGCGAACGTTTTCGCCCATTCTGAGGCTTGCCTTTTTCCATTCCCGTTTTTTTAACCAAAAAAGAAAGAAAGCAAAAGAAGCAGAACACTAATGTGCGTGAAATATGCCTCTTGAAACAGTCGTTTTGAAATATGGACGTCTTTTGCATTTTTTGGTCGGTATATGACCCCAGGATTTGTTTTCAGGGCAGGTGTCATTTACAGGCCTGCAACGATTTTGAATATCCACTGACCATTAGCGCTGGGATTAAAGCTGCTGTTGTGTGAAACGGCCACAAGGTGGCAGCAGTTCTCGCTTACCAAATCTGGTTACTAGGGCCACAGAGCCTCAATGGAAGTCCTGTTCTAGATTGGAATTTAGAATGGAATGTGCCAGGAGAAAGCCCCTCAAGTTTGTCTCACTACTTCTTGTTCGTGTTTTTAATTTAATTTTTTATTTTTTATTACAGCAAGTTTGATGACAACGTTTGGCTTCTTGTAGGTGTGCAAGATGTGGTTCTTTTACACATATACATAGGTCTGTTCTTCCTGGGACCCTTTTCCCATGTACGTTATGACAGAATGTTGAGTAGTCTTCTCTTGGTATTCCGTAGGTCTTTGGTGATTATATATTTCACCTGTGTTTGTATATGTCTGTTAACCCCGATATCCTAATGAATCCAATCCTCACACCTTTCCATTGGTGAACCATAAGTTTGTTTAATGAATCTGTGATTGCCCTTCTCCGTGAAAATATCTGCCCTGGTATCAATTTTTAGGTAACACCTATAAGTGATATCCTACGATATGTGTCTTTCACTTTCTGACTTACTACAAGTCACGTGATTACCTCTAGACTCATCTACGGTGCTGCAAATGGCATTGTGTCCTTTTTTCCCTTGGCTAATATTCTGTCTTAGCGAGGTCCATTTTCCGCAGTGTGATTCCCTGAGGGCTGAGGATTAGCTGACCTGGGCAGCCTGACCCTGCCGGCAAGCCCTCCCCAGGTGTGCCTGGGTTGAGGTCAATATAAACTGCACTCCAGGCAGCAATAGCCCCTGCAGCTGTGCCTGACTCCATATTCTCTGCCCCGTCAGCAGTCTCGGGGCTGTGCTGGTGGGAGGGTGTGAGGGTCCACGGCTTTGTTGGTGGCCCGGTGTGAGTGGGGCTCTGCTGGACTTTCTGCAGGAGTTGCCAGGCTGCCACCTGTAAAGAAGAGGATGTGTCACCCATAACTTCCACTGGAATTTCTCTCCGGGCTGAGGAAGGAAAAAAAGGAGTGGGGGCCGGGACAGGAGGGGTATCTCAGGCAGGGAAATGGAAAGCTTCCAGAAGAGCGCCCGGGGCCAGGACCATCCTGGCTGGCCTGCAGGCAGCAAGTTGGCCTGCGTGCTGTCGCTGGTGTGGCTCCACGGCCCTTCCTCCAGGCTTTAAAGCCCCTGTACATATTCAGGTGTTTTACCTGGGAAGGGTGGGAACAGTTCAGTAGCAGCTGGCCTGGGGCTCAGCTCACGTTTACTCACAGACGCCTCGGCATGGTCCCCCAGCTTTGCAGTGAGGACGCTCCTTGCATGGGGGGACAGGGCTGTTGGTTGTATGGAAGATGATTCCCCACCACTGACCAATTTCAGAATTGTTTACTGCTGGAACAAGTGCCTAGGTAGTGTTTTCCTCTGTATAACTGTTTGGTTTAGGATTTATTTTTTTGTTTTTTGGTTCAAGTTAGATTTTATTCCTCTTTTATATATTTATAGATATAAGCATGGGAATAATTCATTCATATCAATACATCTGTGTGAATGGAAGAACTTTTTCCTGTTTTATTTTTAAAAATTTTGAAATTTAATTTTGTTTATTTCTTTATGCAGCAGGTTACTATTAGTTATATATTTTATGCATATACATGTATACAGGTCCATCCCAATCTCCCAACTCATCCCACCACCACCACCCCATGGCTTCCCCCACTTGGTGTCCATACGTTTGTTCTCTACCTCTGTGTCTCTATTTCTGTCCTGCATACCAGTTCATCTGTACCATTTTTCTAGGTTCCACCTATATGCATTAATATACAATATTTGTTTTTCTCTTTCTGACTTACTTCACTCTGTATGACAGTCTCTAGATCCATCGACTTCTCTACAAATGACCCAGTTTCATTCCTTTTTATGGCTGAGCAATATTCCATTTTATATATGTACCACATCTTTATCCATTCGTCTTTCTGTGGGCATTTAGGTTGCTTCCATTACCTGGCTATTGTAAATTGTGCTGCAATGAACATTGTGGTGAATGTGTCTTTTTGATTTATGGTTTTCTCTGGGTATATGCCCAAAAGTGGGATTGCAGGCTCCTATGGTAATTCTCTTTTTAGTTATTTAAAGGAACATCCATACTGTTCTCCATAGTGAGTGTATCAATTTACCTTCCCACCAATCGTGGAAGAGGGTTCCTTTTGTCCACACCATCCCCGGAATTTGTTGTTTGTAGATTTGCTGATGATGCCGATTCTAACAGGTGTGAGGTCATACCTCATTGTCGTTTGGATTTGCATTTCTCTAATAATTAGTGATGTTGAGCAGCTTTTCATGTGCGTCTTGGCCATCTCTGTGACTTCTTTAAAGAAACGTCTATATAGATCTTCTGCCCATTTTTGTACTGGGTTGTTTGTTTTATTAATATTAAGCTGCGTGAGCTGTTTATATATATTGGAGATTAAACCTTTGTCCATTGATTCGTTTGCGAACGTTTTCGCCCATTCTGAGGCTTGCCTTTTTCCATTCCCGTTTTTTTAACCAAAAAAGAAAGAAAGCAAAAGAAGCAGAACACTAATGTGCGTGAAATATGCCTCTTGAAACAGTCGTTTTGAAATATGGACGTCTTTTGCATTTTTTGGTCGGTATATGACCCCAGGATTTGTTTTCAGGGCAGGTGTCATTTACAGGCCTGCAACGATTTTGAATATCCACTGACCATTAGCGCTGGGATTAAAGCTGCTGTTGTGTGAAACGGCCACAAGGTGGCAGCAGTTCTCGCTTACCAAATCTGGTTACTAGGGCCACAGAGCCTCAATGGAAGTCCTGTTCTAGATTGGAATTTAGAATGGAATGTGCCAGGAGAAAGCCCCTCAAGTTTGTCTCACTACTTCTTGTTCGTGTTTTTAATTTAATTTTTTATTTTTTATTACAGCAAGTTTGATGACAACGTTTGGCTTGTTGTAGGTGTGCAAGATGTGGTTCTTTTACACATATACATAGGTCTGTTCTTCCTGGGACCCTTTTCCCATGTACGTTATGACAGAATGTTGAGTAGTCTTCTCTTGGTATTCCGTAGGTCTTTGGTGATTATATATTTCACCTGTGTTTGTATATGTCTCTTAACCTCGATATCCTAATGAATCCAATCCTCACACCTTTCCATTGGTGAACCATAAGTTTGTTTAATGAATCTGTGACTGCCCTTCTCCGTGGAAATATCTGTCCTGGTATCAATTTTTAGGTAACACCTATAAGTGATATCCTACGATATGTGTCTTTCACTTTCTGACTTACTACAAGTCACGTGATTACCTCTAGACTCATCTACGGTGCTGCAAATGGCATTGTGTCCTTTTTTCCCTTGGCTAATATTCTGTCTTAGCGAGGTCCATTTTCTGCAATGTGATTCCCTGGGGGCTGAGGATTAGCTGACCTGGGCAGCCTGACCCTGCCGGCAAGCCCTCCCCAGGTGTGCCTGGTTTGAGGTCAATATAAACAGCACTCCAGGCAGCAATAGCCCCTGCAGCTGTGCCTGACTCCATATTCTCTGCCCCGTCAGCAGTCTCGGGGCTGTGCTGGTGGGAGGGTGTGAGGGTCCACGGCTTTGTTGGTGGCCCGGTGTGAGTGGGGCTCTGCTGGACTTTCTGCAGGAGTTGCCAGGCTGCCACCTGTAAAGAAGAGGATGTGTCACCCATAACTTCCACTGGAATTTCTCTCCGGGCCGAGGAAGGAAACAAAGGAGTGGGGGCCGGGACAGGAGGGGTATCTCAGACAGGGAAATGGAAAGCTTCCAGAAGAGCGCCCGGGGCCAGGACCATCCTGGCTGGCCTGCAGGCAGCAAGTTGGCCTGCGTGCTGTCGCTGGTGTGGCTCCACGGCCCAGCCTCCAGGCTTTCAAGCCCTTGTACATATTCAGGTGTTTTACCTGGGAAGGGTGGGAACAGTTCAGTAGCAGCTGGCCTGGGGCTCAGCTCACGTTTACTCACAGAGGCCTCGGCATGGTCCCCCAGCTTTGCAGTGAGGACGCTCCTTGCATGGGGGGACGGGGCTGTTGGTTGTATGGAAGATGATTCCCCACCACTGACCAATTTCAGAATTGTTTACTGCTGGAGCAAGTGCCTTGGTAGTGTTTTCCTCTGTATAACTGTTTGGTTTAGGGTTTTTTTTTCTTTCTTGGTTCAAGTTAGATTTTATTCCTCGTTTATGTATTTATAGATATAAGCATGGGAATAATTCATTCATATAAATACATCTGTGTGAATGGAAGAACTTTTTCCTGTTTTATTTTTAAAAATTTTGAAATTTAATTTTGTTTATTTCTTTATGCAGCAGGTTACTATTAGTTATATATTTTATGCATATACATGTATACATGTCCATCCCAATCTCCCAACTCATCCCACCACCACCACCCCATGGCTTCCCCCACTTGGTGTCCATACGTTTGTTCTCTACCTCTGTGTCTCTATTTCTGTCCTGCATACCAGTTCATCTGTACCATTTTTCTAGGTTCCACCTATATGCATTAATATACAATATTTGTTTTTCTCTTTCTGACTTACTTCACTCTGTATGACAGTCTCTAGATCCATCGACTTCTCTACAAATGACCCAGTTTCATTCCTTTTTATGGCTGAGCAATATTCCATTTTATATATGTACCACATCTTTATCCATTCGTCTTTCTGTGGGCATTTAGGTTGCTTCCATTACCTGGCTATTGTAAATTGTGCTGCAATGAACATTGTGGTGAATGTGTCTTTTTGATTTATGGTTTTCTCTGGGTATATGCCCAAAAGTGGGATTGCAGGCTCCTATGGTAATTCTCTTTTTAGTTATTTAAAGGAACCTCCATACTGCTCTCCATAGTGAGTGTATCAATTTACCTTCCCACCAATAGTGGAAGAGGGTTCCTTTTGTCCACACCATCCCCGGAATTTGTTGTTTGTAGATTTGCTGATGATGCCGATTCTAACAGGTGTGAGGTCATACCTCATTGTCGTTTGGATTTGCATTTCTCTAATAATTAGTGATGTTGAGCAGCTTTTCATGTGCGTCTTGGCCATCTCTGTGACTTCTTTAAAGAAACGTCTATATAGATCTTCTGCCCATTTTTGTACTGGGTTGTTTGTTTTATTAATATTAAGCTGCGTGAGCTGTTTATATATATTGGAGATTAAACCTTTGTCCATTGATTCGTTTGCGAACGTTTTCGCCCATTCTGAGGCTTGCCTTTTTCCATTCCCGTTTTTTTAACCAAAAAAGAAAGAAAGCAAAAGAAGCAGAACACTAATGTGCGTGAAATATGCCTCTTGAAACAGTCGTTTTGAAATATGGACGTCTTTTGCATTTTTTGGTCGGTATATGACCCCAGGATTTGTTTTCAGGGCAGGTGTCATTTACAGGCCTGCAACGATTTTGAATATCCACTGACCATTAGCGCTGGGATTAAAGCTGCTGTTGTGTGAAACGGCCACAAGGTGGCAGCAGTTCTCGCTTACCAAATCTGGTTACTAGGGCCACAGAGCCTCAATGGAAGTCCTGTTCTAGATTGGAATTTAGAATGGAATGTGCCAGGAGAAAGCCCCTCAAGTTTGTCTCACTACTTCTTGTTCGTGTTTTTAATTTAATTTTTTATTTTTTATTACAGCAAGTTTGATGACAACGTTTGGCTTCTTGTAGGTGTGCAAGATGTGGTTCTTTTACACATATACATAGGTCTGTTCTTCCTGGGACCCTTTCCCATGTACGTTATGACAGAATGTTGAGTAGTCTTCTCTTGGTATTCCGTAGGTCTTTGGTGATTATATATTTCACCTGTGTTTGTATATGTCTGTTAACCCCGATATCCTAATGAATCCAATCCTCACACCTTTCCATTGGTGAACCATAAGTTTGTTTAATGAATCTGTGATTGCCCTTCTCCGTGGAAATATCTGCCCTGGTATCAATTTTTAGGTAACACCTATAAGTGATATCCTACGATATGTGTCTTTCACTTTCTGACTTACTACAAGTCACGTGATTACCTCTAGACTCATCTACGGTGCTGCAAATGGCATTGTGTCCTTTTTTCCCTTGGCTAATATTCTGTCTTAGCGAGGTCCATTTTCTGCAATGTGATTCCCTGGGGGCTGAGGATTAGCTGACCTGGGCAGCCTGACCCTGCCGGCAAGCCCTCCCCAGGTGTGCCTGGGTTGAGGTCAATATAAACAGCACTCCAGGCAGCAATAGCCCCTGCAGCTGTGCCTGACTCCATATTCTCTGCCCCGTCAGCAGTCTCGGGGCTGTGCTGGTGGGAGGGTGTGAGGGTCCACGGCTTTGTTGGTGGCCCGGTGTGAGTGGGGCTCTGCTGGACTTTCTGCAGGAGTTGCCAGGCTGCCACCTGTAAAGAAGAGGATGTGTCACCCATAACTTCCACTGGAATTTCTCTCCGGGCCGAGGAAGGAAACAAAGGAGTGGGGGCCGGGACAGGAGGGGTATCTCAGACAGGGAAATGGAAAGCTTCCAGAAGAGCGCCCGGGGCCAGGACCATCCTGGCTGGCCTGCAGGCAGCAAGTTGGCCTGCGTGCTGTCGCTGGTGTGGCTCCACGGCCCAGCCTCCAGGCTTTCAAGCCCTTGTACATATTCAGGTGTTTTACCTGGGAAGGGTGGGAACAGTTCAGTAGCAGCTGGCCTGGGGCTCAGCTCACGTTTACTCACAGAGGCCTCGGCATGGTCCCCCAGCTTTGCAGTGAGGACGCTCCTTGCATGGGGGGACGGGGCTGTTGGTTGTATGGAAGATGATTCCCCACCACTGACCAATTTCAGAATTGTTTACTGCTGGAGCAAGTGCCTTGGTAGTGTTTTCCTCTGTATAACTGTTTGGTTTAGGGTTTTTTTTTCTTTCTTGGTTCAAGTTAGATTTTATTCCTCGTTTATGTATTTATAGATATAAGCATGGGAATAATTCATTCATATAAATACATCTGTGTGAATGGAAGAACTTTTTCCTGTTTTATTTTTAAAAATTTTGAAATTTAATTTTGTTTATTTCTTTATGCAGCAGGTTACTATTAGTTATATATTTTATGCATATACATGTATACATGTCCATCCCAATCTCCCAACTCATCCCACCACCACCACCCCATGGCTTCCCCCACTTGGTGTCCATACGTTTGTTCTCTACCTCTGTGTCTCTATTTCTGTCCTGCATACCAGTTCATCTGTACCATTTTTCTAGGTTCCACCTATATGCATTAATATACAATATTTGTTTTTCTCTTTCTGACTTACTTCACTCTGTATGACAGTCTCTAGATCCATCGACTTCTCTACAAATGACCCAGTTTCATTCCTTTTTATGGCTGAGCAATATTCCATTTTATATATGTACCACATCTTTATCCATTCGTCTTTCTGTGGGCATTTAGGTTGCTTCCATTACCTGGCTATTGTAAATTGTGCTGCAATGAACATTGTGGTGAATGTGTCTTTTTGATTTATGGTTTTCTCTGGGTATATGCCCAAAAGTGGGATTGCAGGCTCCTATGGTAATTCTCTTTTTAGTTATTTAAAGGAACCTCCATACTGCTCTCCATAGTGAGTGTATCAATTTACCTTCCCACCAATAGTGGAAGAGGGTTCCTTTTGTCCACACCATCCCCGGAATTTGTTGTTTGTAGATTTGCTGATGATGCCGATTCTAACAGGTGTGAGGTCATACCTCATTGTCGTTTGGATTTGCATTTCTCTAATAATTAGTGATGTTGAGCAGCTTTTCATGTGCGTCTTGGCCATCTCTGTGACTTCTTTAAAGAAACGTCTATATAGATCTTCTGCCCATTTTTGTACTGGGTTGTTTGTTTTATTAATATTAAGCTGCGTGAGCTGTTTATATATATTGGAGATTAAACCTTTGTCCATTGATTCGTTTGCGAACGTTTTCGCCCATTCTGAGGCTTGCCTTTTTCCATTCCCGTTTTTTTAACCAAAAAAGAAAGAAAGCAAAAGAAGCAGAACACTAATGTGCGTGAAATATGCCTCTTGAAACAGTCGTTTTGAAATATGGACGTCTTTTGCATTTTTTGGTCGGTATATGACCCCAGGATTTGTTTTCAGGGCAGGTGTCATTTACAGGCCTGCAACGATTTTGAATATCCACTGACCATTAGCGCTGGGATTAAAGCTGCTGTTGTGTGAAACGGCCACAAGGTGGCAGCAGTTCTCGCTTACCAAATCTGGTTACTAGGGCCACAGAGCCTCAATGGAAGTCCTGTTCTAGATTGGAATTTAGAATGGAATGTGCCAGGAGAAAGCCCCTCAAGTTTGTCTCACTACTTCTTGTTCGTGTTTTTAATTTAATTTTTTATTTTTTATTACAGCAAGTTTGATGACAACGTTTGGCTTCTTGTAGGTGTGCAAGATGTGGTTCTTTTACACATATACATAGGTCTGTTCTTCCTGGGACCCTTTCCCATGTACGTTATGACAGAATGTTGAGTAGTCTTCTCTTGGTATTCCGTAGGTCTTTGGTGATTATATATTTCACCTGTGTTTGTATATGTCTGTTAACCCCGATATCCTAATGAATCCAATCCTCACACCTTTCCATTGGTGAACCATAAGTTTCTTTAATGAATCTGTGATTGCCCTTCTCCATGGAAATATCTGCCCTGGTATCAATTTTTAGGTAACACCTATAAGTGATATCTTACGATATGTGTCTTTCACTTTCTGACTTACTACAAGTCACGTGATTACCTCTAGACTCATCTACGGTGCTGCAAATGGCATTGTGTCCTTTTTTCCCTTGGCTAATATTCTGTCTTAGCGAGGTCCATTTTCTGCAATGTGATTCCCTGGGGGCTGAGGATTAGCTGACCTGGGCAGCCTGACCCTGCCGGCAAGCCCTCCCCAGGTGTGCCTGGTTTGAGGTCAATATAAACAGCACTCCAGGCAGCAATAGCCCCTGCAGCTGTGCCTGACTCCATATTCTCTGCCCCGTCAGCAGTCTCGGGGCTGTGCTGGTGGGAGGGTGTGAGGGTCCACGGCTTTGTTGGTGGCCCGGTGTGAGTGGGGCTCTGCTGGACTTTCTGCAGGAGTTGCCAGGCTGCCACCTGTAAAGAAGAGGATGTGTCACCCATAACTTCCACTGGAATTTCTCTCCGGGCCGAGGAAGGAAACAAAGGAGTGGGGGCCGGGACAGGAGGGGTATCTCAGACAGGGAAATGGAAAGCTTCCAGAAGAGCGCCCGGGGCCAGGACCATCCTGGCTGGCCTGCAGGCAGCAAGTTGGCCTGCGTGCTGTCGCTGGTGTGGCTCCACGGCCCAGCCTCCAGGCTTTCAAGCCCTTGTACATATTCAGGTGTTTTACCTGGGAAGGGTGGGAACAGTTCAGTAGCAGCTGGCCTGGGGCTCAGCTCACGTTTACTCACAGAGGCCTCGGCATGGTCCCCCAGCTTTGCAGTGAGGACGCTCCTTGCATGGGGGGACGGGGCTGTTGGTTGTATGGAAGATGATTCCCCACCACTGACCAATTTCAGAATTGTTTACTGCTGGAGCAAGTGCCTTGGTAGTGTTTTCCTCTGTATAACTGTTTGGTTTAGGGTTTTTTTTTTCTTTCTTGGTTCAAGTTAGATTTTATTCCTCGTTTATGTATTTATAGATATAAGCATGGGAATAATTCATTCATATAAATACATCTGTGTGAATGGAAGAACTTTTTCCTGTTTTATTTTTAAAAATTTTGAAATTTAATTTTGTTTATTTCTTTATGCAGCAGGTTACTATTAGTTATATATTTTATGCATATACATGTATACATGTCCATCCCAATCTCCCAACTCATCCCACCACCACCACCCCATGGCTTCCCCCACTTGGTGTCCATACGTTTGTTCTCTACCTCTGTGTCTCTATTTCTGTCCTGCATACCAGTTCATCTGTACCATTTTTCTAGGTTCCACCTATATGCATTAATATACAATATTTGTTTTTCTCTTTCTGACTTACTTCACTCTGTATGACAGTCTCTAGATCCATCGACTTCTCTACAAATGACCCAGTTTCATTCCTTTTTATGGCTGAGCAATATTCCATTTTATATATGTACCACATCTTTATCCATTCGTCTTTCTGTGGGCATTTAGGTTGCTTCCATTACCTGGCTATTGTAAATTGTGCTGCAATGAACATTGTGGTGAATGTGTCTTTTTGATTTATGGTTTTCTCTGGGTATATGCCCAAAAGTGGGATTGCAGGCTCCTATGGTAATTCTCTTTTTAGTTATTTAAAGGAACCTCCATACTGCTCTCCATAGTGAGTGTATCAATTTACCTTCCCACCAATAGTGGAAGAGGGTTCCTTTTGTCCACACCATCCCCGGAATTTGTTGTTTGTAGATTTGCTGATGATGCCGATTCTAACAGGTGTGAGGTCATACCTCATTGTCGTTTGGATTTGCATTTCTCTAATAATTAGTGATGTTGAGCAGCTTTTCATGTGCGTCTTGGCCATCTCTGTGACTTCTTTAAAGAAACGTCTATATAGATCTTCTGCCCATTTTTGTACTGGGTTGTTTGTTTTATTAATATTAAGCTGCGTGAGCTGTTTATATATATTGGAGATTAAACCTTTGTCCATTGATTCGTTTGCGAACGTTTTCGCCCATTCTGAGGCTTGCCTTTTTCCATTCCCGTTTTTTTAACCAAAAAAGAAAGAAAGCAAAAGAAGCAGAACACTAATGTGCGTGAAATATGCCTCTTGAAACAGTCGTTTTGAAATATGGACGTCTTTTGCATATTTTGGTCGGTATATGACCCCAGGATTTGTTTTCAGGGCAGGTGTCATTTACAGGCCTGCAACGATTTTGAATATCCACTGACCATTAGCGCTGGGATTAAAGCTGCTGTTGTGTGAAACGGCCACAAGGTGGCAGCAGTTCTCGCTTACCAAATCTGGTTACTAGGGCCACAGAGCCTCAATGGAAGTCCTGTTCTAGATTGGAATTTAGAATGGAATGTGCCAGGAGAAAGCCCCTCAAGTTTGTCTCACTACTTCTTGTTCGTGTTTTTAATTTAATTTTTTATTTTTTATTACAGCAAGTTTGATGACAACGTTTGGCTTCTTGTAGGTGTGCAAGATGTGGTTCTTTTACACATATACATAGGTCTGTTCTTCCTGGGACCCTTTCCCATGTACGTTATGACAGAATGTTGAGTAGTCTTCTCTTGGTATTCCGTAGGTCTTTGGTGATTATATATTTCACCTGTGTTTGTATATGTCTGTTAACCCCGATATCCTAATGAATCCAATCCTCACACCTTTCCATTGGTGAACCATAAGTTTCTTTAATGAATCTGTGATTGCCCTTCTCCGTGGAAATATCTGCCCTGGTATCAATTTTTAGGTAACACCTATAAGTGATATCCTACGATATGTGTCTTTCACTTTCTGACTTACTACAAGTCACGTGATTACCTCTAGACTCATCTACGGTGCTGCAAATGGCATTGTGTCCTTTTTTCCCTTGGCTAATATTCTGTCTTAGCGAGGTCCTTTTTCTGCAATGTGATTCCCTGAGGGCTGAGGATTAGCTGACCTGGGCAGCCTGACCCTGCCGGCAAGCCCTCCCCAGGTGTGCCTGGGTTGAGGTCAATATAAACAGCACTCCAGGCAGCAATAGCCCCTGCAGTTGTGCCTGACTCCATATTCTCTGCCCCGTCAGCAGTCTTGGGGCTGTGCTGGTGGGAGGGTGTGAGGGTCCACGGCTTTGTTGGTGGCCCGGTGTGAGTGGGGCTCTGCTGGACTTTCTGCAGGAGTTGCCAGGCTGCCACCTGTAAAGAAGAGGATGTGTCACCCATAACTTCCACTGGAATTTCTCTCCGGGCTGAGGAAGGAAAAAAAAGAGTGGGGGCCGGGACAGGAGGGGTATCTCAGGCAGGGAAATGGAAAGCTTCCAGAAGAGCGCCCGGGGCCAGGACCATCCTGGCTGGCCTGCAGGCAGCAAGTTGGCCTGCGTGCTGTCGCTGGTGTGGCTCCACGGCCCAGCCTCCAGGCTTTCAAGCCCTTGTACATATTCAGGTGTTTTACCTGGGAAGGGTGGGAACAGTTCAGTAGCAGCTGGCCTGGGGCTCAGCTCACGTTTACTCACAGAGGCCTCGGCATGGTCCCCCAGCTTTGCAGTGAGGACGCTCCTTGCATGGGGGGACGGGGCTGTTGGTTGTATGGAAGATGATTCCCCACCACTGACCAATTTCAGAATTGTTTACTGCTGGAACAAGTGCCTAGGTAGTGTTTTCCTCTGTATAACTGTTTGGTTTAGGATTTATTTTTTTGTTTTTTGGTTCAAGTTAGATTTTATTCCTCTTTTATATATTTATAGATATAAGCATGGGAATAATTCATTCATATAAATACATCTGTGTGAATGGAAGAACTTTTTCCTGTTTTATTTTTAAAAATTTTGAAATTTAATTTTGTTTATTTCTTTATGCAGCAGGTTACTATTAGTTATATATTTTATGCATATACATGTATACATGTCCATCCCAATCTCCCAACTCATCCCACCACCACCACCCCATGGCTTCCCCCACTTGGTGTCCATACGTTTGTTCTCTACCTCTGTGTCTCTATTTCTGTCCTGCATACCAGTTCATCTGTACCATTTTTCTAGGTTCCACCTATATGCATTAATATACAATATTTGTTTTTCTCTTTCTGACTTACTTCACTCTGTATGACAGTCTCTAGATCCATCGACTTCTCTACAAATGACCCAGTTTCATTCCTTTTTATGGCTGAGCAATATTCCATTTTATATATGTACCACATCTTTATCCATTCGTCTTTCTGTGGGCATTTAGGTTGCTTCCATTACCTGGCTATTGTAAATTGTGCTGCAATGAACATTGTGGTGAATGTGTCTTTTTGATTTATGGTTTTCTCTGGGTATATGCCCAAAAGTGGGATTGCAGGCTCCTATGGTAATTCTCTTTTTAGTTATTTAAAGGAACCTCCATACTGCTCTCCATAGTGAGTGTATCAATTTACCTTCCCACCAATAGTGGAAGAGGGTTCCTTTTGTCCACACCATCCCCGGAATTTGTTGTTTGTAGATTTGCTGATGATGCCGATTCTAACAGGTGTGAGGTCATACCTCATTGTCGTTTGGATTTGCATTTCTCTAATAATTAGTGATGTTGAGCAGCTTTTCATGTGCGTCTTGGCCATCTCTGTGACTTCTTTAAAGAAACGTCTATATAGATCTTCTGCCCATTTTTGTACTGGGTTGTTTGTTTTATTAATATTAAGCTGCGTGAGCTGTTTATATATATTGGAGATTAAACCTTTGTCCATTGATTCGTTTGCGAACGTTTTCGCCCATTCTGAGGCTTGCCTTTTTCCATTCCCGTTTTTTTAACCAAAAAAGAAAGAAAGCAAAAGAAGCAGAACACTAATGTGCGTGAAATATGCCTCTTGAAACAGTCGTTTTGAAATATGGACGTCTTTTGCATTTTTTGGTCGGTATATGACCCCAGGATTTGTTTTCAGGGCAGGTGTCATTTACAGGCCTGCAACGATTTTGAATATCCACTGACCATTAGCGCTGGGATTAAAGCTGCTGTTGTGTGAAACGGCCACAAGGTGGCAGCAGTTCTCGCTTACCAAATCTGGTTACTAGGGCCACAGAGCCTCAATGGAAGTCCTGTTCTAGATTGGAATTTAGAATGGAATGTGCCAGGAGAAAGCCCCTCAAGTTTGTCTCACTACTTCTTGTTCGTGTTTTTAATTTAATTTTTTATTTTTTATTACAGCAAGTTTGATGACAACGTTTGGCTTGTTGTAGGTGTGCAAGATGTGGTTCTTTTACACATATACATAGGTCTGTTCTTCCTGGGACCCTTTTCCCATGTACGTTATGACAGAATGTTGAGTAGTCTTCTCTTGGTATTCCGTAGGTCTTTGGTGATTATATATTTCACCTGTGTTTGTATATGTCTGTTAACCCCGATATCCTAATGAATCCAATTCTCACACCTTTCCATTGGTGAACCATAAGTTTGTTTAATGAATCTGTGACTGCCCTTCTCCGTGGAAATATCTGTCCTGGTATCAATTTTTAGGTAACACCTATAAGTGATATCCTACGATATGTGTCTTTCACTTTCTGACTTACTACAAGTCACGTGATTACCTCTAGACTCATCTACGGTGCTGCAAATGGCATTGTGTCCTTTTTTCCCTTGGCTAATATTCTGTCTTAGCGAGGTCCATTTTCTGCAATGTGATTCCCTGGGGGCTGAGGATTAGCTGACCTGGGCAGCCTGACCCTGCCGGCAAGCCCTCCCCAGGTGTGCCTGGTTTGAGGTCAATATAAACAGCACTCCAGGCAGCAATAGCCCCTGCAGCTGTGCCTGACTCCATATTCTCTGCCCCGTCAGCAGTCTCGGGGCTGTGCTGGTGGGAGGGTGTGAGGGTCCACGGCTTTGTTGGTGGCCCGGTGTGAGTGGGGCTCTGCTGGACTTTCTGCAGGAGTTGCCAGGCTGCCACCTGTAAAGAAGAGGATGTGTCACCCATAACTTCCACTGGAATTTCTCTCCGGGCCGAGGAAGGAAACAAAGGAGTGGGGGCCGGGACAGGAGGGGTATCTCAGACAGGGAAATGGAAAGCTTCCAGAAGAGCGCCCGGGGCCAGGACCATCCTGGCTGGCCTGCAGGCAGCAAGTTGGCCTGCGTGCTGTCGCTGGTGTGGCTCCACGGCCCAGCCTCCAGGCTTTCAAGCCCTTGTACATATTCAGGTGTTTTACCTGGGAAGGGTGGGAACAGTTCAGTAGCAGCTGGCCTGGGGCTCAGCTCACGTTTACTCACAGAGGCCTCGGCATGGTCCCCCAGCTTTGCAGTGAGGACGCTCCTTGCATGGGGGGACGGGGCTGTTGGTTGTATGGAAGATGATTCCCCACCACTGACCAATTTCAGAATTGTTTACTGCTGGAGCAAGTGCCTTGGTAGTGTTTTCCTCTGTATAACTGTTTGGTTTAGGGTTTTTTTTTCTTTCTTGGTTCAAGTTAGATTTTATTCCTCGTTTATGTATTTATAGATATAAGCATGGGAATAATTCATTCATATAAATACATCTGTGTGAATGGAAGAACTTTTTCCTGTTTTATTTTTAAAAATTTTGAAATTTAATTTTGTTTATTTCTTTATGCAGCAGGTTACTATTAGTTATATATTTTATGCATATACATGTATACATGTCCATTCCAATCTCCCAAATCATCCCACCACCACCACCCCATGGCTTCCCCCACTTGGTGTCCATACGTTTGTTCTCTACCTCTGTGTCTCTATTTCTGTCCTGCATACCAGTTCATCTGTACCATTTTTCTAGGTTCCACCTATATGCATTAATATACAATATTTGTTTTTCTCTTTCTGACTTACTTCACTCTGTATGACAGTCTCTAGATCCATCGACTTCTCTACAAATGACCCAGTTTCATTCCTTTTTATGGCTGAGCAATATTCCATTTTATATATGTACCACATCTTTATCCATTCGTCTTTCTGTGGGCATTTAGGTTGCTTCCATTACCTGGCTATTGTAAATTGTGCTGCAATGAACATTGTGGTGAATGTGTCTTTTTGATTTATGGTTTTCTCTGGGTATATGCCCAAAAGTGGGATTGCAGGCTCCTATGGTAATTCTCTTTTTAGTTATTTAAAGGAACCTCCATACTGCTCTCCATAGTGAGTGTATCAATTTACCTTCCCACCAATAGTGGAAGAGGGTTCCTTTTGTCCACACCATCCCCGGAATTTGTTGTTTGTAGATTTGCTGATGATGCCGATTCTAACAGGTGTGAGGTCATACCTCATTGTCGTTTGGATTTGCATTTCTCTAATAATTAGTGATGTTGAGCAGCTTTTCATGTGCGTCTTGGCCATCTCTGTGACTTCTTTAAAGAAACGTCTATATAGATCTTCTGCCCATTTTTGTACTGGGTTGTTTGTTTTATTAATATTAAGCTGCGTGAGCTGTTTATATATATTGGAGATTAAACCTTTGTCCATTGATTCGTTTGCGAACGTTTTCGCCCATTCTGAGGCTTGCCTTTTTCCATTCCCGTTTTTTTAACCAAAAAAGAAAGAAAGCAAAAGAAGCAGAACACTAATGTGCGTGAAATATGCCTCTTGAAACAGTCGTTTTGAAATATGGACGTCTTTTGCATATTTTGGTCGGTATATGACCCCAGGATTTGTTTTCAGGGCAGGTGTCATTTACAGGCCTGCAACGATTTTGAATATCCACTGACCATTAGCGCTGGGATTAAAGCTGCTGTTGTGTGAAACGGCCACAAGGTGGCAGCAGTTCTCGCTTACCAAATCTGGTTACTAGGGCCACAGAGCCTCAATGGAAGTCCTGTTCTAGATTGGAATTTAGAATGGAATGTGCCAGGAGAAAGCCCCTCAAGTTTGTCTCACTACTTCTTGTTCGTGTTTTTAATTTAATTTTTTATTTTTTATTACAGCAAGTTTGATGACAACGTTTGGCTTCTTGTAGGTGTGCAAGATGTGGTTCTTTTACACATATACATAGGTCTGTTCTTCCTGGGACCCTTTCCCATGTACGTTATGACAGAATGTTGAGTAGTCTTCTCTTGGTATTCCGTAGGTCTTTGGTGATTATATATTTCACCTGTGTTTGTATATGTCTGTTAACCCCGATATCCTAATGAATCCAATCCTCACACCTTTCCATTGGTGAACCATAAGTTTCTTTAATGAATCTGTGATTGCCCTTCTCCGTGGAAATATCTGCCCTGGTATCAATTTTTAGGTAACACCTATAAGTGATATCCTACGATATGTGTCTTTCACTTTCTGACTTACTACAAGTCACGTGATTACCTCTAGACTCATCTACGGTGCTGCAAATGGCATTGTGTCCTTTTTTCCCTTGGCTAATATTCTGTCTTAGCGAGGTCCTTTTTCTGCAATGTGATTCCCTGAGGGCTGAGGATTAGCTGACCTGGGCAGCCTGACCCTGCCGGCAAGCCCTCCCCAGGTGTGCCTGGGTTGAGGTCAATATAAACAGCACTCCAGGCAGCAATAGCCCCTGCAGTTGTGCCTGACTCCATATTCTCTGCCCCGTCAGCAGTCTTGGGGCTGTGCTGGTGGGAGGGTGTGAGGGTCCACGGCTTTGTTGGTGGCCCGGTGTGAGTGGGGCTCTGCTGGACTTTCTGCAGGAGTTGCCAGGCTGCCACCTGTAAAGAAGAGGATGTGTCACCCATAACTTCCACTGGAATTTCTCTCCGGGCTGAGGAAGGAAAAAAAAGAGTGGGGGCCGGGACAGGAGGGGTATCTCAGGCAGGGAAATGGAAAGCTTCCAGAAGAGCGCCCGGGGCCAGGACCATCCTGGCTGGCCTGCAGGCAGCAAGTTGGCCTGCGTGCTGTCGCTGGTGTGGCTCCACGGCCCAGCCTCCAGGCTTTCAAGCCCTTGTACATATTCAGGTGTTTTACCTGGGAAGGGTGGGAACAGTTCAGTAGCAGCTGGCCTGGGGCTCAGCTCACGTTTACTCACAGAGGCCTCGGCATGGTCCCCCAGCTTTGCAGTGAGGACGCTCCTTGCATGGGGGGACGGGGCTGTTGGTTGTATGGAAGATGATTCCCCACCACTGACTAATTTCAGAATTGTTTACTGCTGGAACAAGTGCCTAGGTAGTGTTTTCCTCTGTATAACTGTTTGGTTTAGGATTTATTTTTTTGTTTTTTGGTTCAAGTTAGATTTTATTCCTCTTTTATATATTTATAGATATAAGCATGGGAATAATTCATTCATATAAATACATCTGTGTGAATGGAAGAACTTTTTCCTGTTTTATTTTTAAAAATTTTGAAATTTAATTTTGTTTATTTCTTTATGCAGCAGGTTACTATTAGTTATATATTTTATGCATATACATGTATACATGTCCATCCCAATCTCCCAACTCATCCCACCACCAACACCCCATGGCTTCCCCCACTTGGTGTCCATACGTTTGTTCTCTACCTCTGTGTCTCTATTTCTGTCCTGCATACCAGTTCATCTGTACCATTTTTCTAGGTTCCACCTATATGCATTAATATACAATATTTGTTTTTCTCTTTCTGACTTACTTCACTCTGTATGACAGTCTCTAGATCCATCGACTTCTCTACAAATGACCCAGTTTCATTCCTTTTTATGGCTGAGCAATATTCCATTTTATATATGTACCACATCTTTATCCATTCGTCTTTCTGTGGGCATTTAGGTTGCTTCCATTACCTGGCTATTGTAAATTGTGCTGCAATGAACATTGTGGTGAATGTGTCTTTTTGATTTATGGTTTTCTCTGGGTATATGCCCAAAAGTGGGATTGCAGGCTCCTATGGTAATTCTCTTTTTAGTTATTTAAAGGAACCTCCATACTGCTCTCCATAGTGAGTGTATCAATTTACCTTCCCACCAATAGTGGAAGAGGGTTCCTTTTGTCCACACCATCCCCGGAATTTGTTGTTTGTAGATTTGCTGATGATGCCGATTCTAACAGGTGTGAGGTCATACCTCATTGTCGTTTGGATTTGCATTTCTCTAATAATTAGTGATGTTGAGCAGCTTTTCATGTGCGTCTTGGCCATCTCTGTGACTTCTTTAAAGAAACGTCTATATAGATCTTCTGCCCATTTTTGTACTGGGTTGTTTGTTTTATTAATATTAAGCTGCGTGAGCTGTTTATATATATTGGAGATTAAACCTTTGTCCATTGATTCGTTTGCGAACGTTTTCGCCCATTCTGAGGCTTGCCTTTTTCCATTCCCGTTTTTTTAACCAAAAAAGAAAGAAAGCAAAAGAAGCAGAACACTAATGTGCGTGAAATATGCCTCTTGAAACAGTCGTTTTGAAATATGGACGTCTTTTGCATTTTTTGGTCGGTATATGACCCCAGGATTTGTTTTCAGGGCAGGTGTCATTTACAGGCCTGCAACGATTTTGAATATCCACTGACCATTAGCGCTGGGATTAAAGCTGCTGTTGTGTGAAACGGCCACAAGGTGGCAGCAGTTCTCGCTTACCAAATCTGGTTACTAGGGCCACAGAGCCTCAATGGAAGTCCTGTTCTAGATTGGAATTTAGAATGGAATGTGCCAGGAGAAAGCCCCTCAAGTTTGTCTCACTACTTCTTGTTCGTGTTTTTAATTTAATTTTTTATTTTTTATTACAGCAAGTTTGATGACAACGTTTGGCTTGTTGTAGGTGTGCAAGATGTGGTTCTTTTACACATATACATAGGTCTGTTCTTCCTGGGACCCTTTTCCCATGTACGTTATGACAGAATGTTGAGTAGTCTTCTCTTGGTATTCCGTAGGTCTTTGGTGATTATATATTTCACCTGTGTTTGTATATGTCTCTTAACCCCGATATCCTAATGAATCCAATTCTCACACCTTTCCATTGGTGAACCATAAGTTTGTTTAATGAATCTGTGACTGCCCTTCTCCGTGGAAATATCTGTCCTGGTATCAATTTTTAGGTAACACCTATAAGTGATATCCTACGATATGTGTCTTTCACTTTCTGACTTACTACAAGTCACGTGATTACCTCTAGACTCATCTACGGTGCTGCAAATGGCATTGTGTCCTTTTTTCCCTTGGCTAATATTCTGTCTTAGCGAGGTCCATTTTCTGCAATGTGATTCCCTGGGGGCTGAGGATTAGCTGACCTGGGCAGCCTGACCCTGCCGGCAAGCCCTCCCCAGGTGTGCCTGGTTTGAGGTCAATATAAACAGCACTCCAGGCAGCAATAGCCACTGCAGCTGTGCCTGACTCCATATTCTCTGCCCCGTCAGCAGTCTCGGGGCTGTGCTGGTGGGAGGGTGTGAGGGTCCACGGCTTTGTTGGTGGCCCGGTGTGAGTGGGGCTCTGCTGGACTTTCTGCAGGAGTTGCCAGGCTGCCACCTGTAAAGAAGAGGATGTGTCACCCATAACTTCCACTGGAATTTCTCTCCGGGCCGAGGAAGGAAACAAAGGAGTGGGGGCCGGGACAGGAGGGGTATCTCAGACAGGGAAATGGAAAGCTTCCAGAAGAGCGCCCGGGGCCAGGACCATCCTGGCTGGCCTGCAGGCAGCAAGTTGGCCTGCGTGCTGTCGCTGGTGTGGCTCCACGGCCCAGCCTCCAGGCTTTCAAGCCCTTGTACATATTCAGGTGTTTTACCTGGGAAGGGTGGGAACAGTTCAGTAGCAGCTGGCCTGGGGCTCAGCTCACGTTTACTCACAGAGGCCTCGGCATGGTCCCCCAGCTTTGCAGTGAGGACGCTCCTTGCATGGGGGGACGGGGCTGTTGGTTGTATGGAAGATGATTCCCCACCACTGACCAATTTCAGAATTGTTTACTGCTGGAGCAAGTGCCTTGGTAGTGTTTTCCTCTGTATAACTGTTTGGTTTAGGGTTTTTTTTTCTTTCTTGGTTCAAGTTAGATTTTATTCCTCGTTTATGTATTTATAGATATAAGCATGGGAATAATTCATTCATATAAATACATCTGTGTGAATGGAAGAACTTTCTTCTGTTTTATTTTTAAAAATTTTGAAATTTAATTTTATTTATTTCTTTATACAGCAGGTTACTATTAGTTATATATTTTATGCATATACATGTATACAGGTCCATCCCAATCTCCCAACTCATCCCACCACCACCACCCCATGGCTTCCCCCACTTGGTGTCCATACGTTTGTTCTCTACCTCTGTGTCTCTATTTCTGTCCTGCATACCAGTTCATCTGTACCATTTTTCTAGGTTCCACCTATATGCATTAATATACAATATTTGTTTTTCTCTTTCTGACTTACTTCACTCTGTATGACAGTCTCTAGATCCATCGACTTCTACAAATGAACCAGTTTCATTCCTATTTATGGCTGAGTAATATTCCATTTTATATATGTACCACATCTTTATCCATTCGTCTGTCTGTGGGCATTTAGGTTGCTTCCATTACCTGGCTATTGCAAATTGTGCTGCAATGAACATTGTGGTGAATGTGTCTTTTTGATTTATGGTTTTCTCTGGGTTTATGCCCAGAAGTGGGATTGCTGGATCCTATGGAAATTCTCTTTTAGTTTTTTAAAGGAACCTCCATACTGTTCTCCATAGTGACTGTATCAATTTACCTTCCCACCAATAGTGGAAGAGGGTTCCTTTTGTCCACACCCTCCCCAGAATTTGTTGTTTGTAGATTTTCTGATGATGCCGATTCTAACAGGTGTGAGGTCATACCTCATTGTCGTTTGGATTTGCATTTCTCTAATAATTAGTGATGTTGAGCAGCTTTTCATGTGCGTCTTGGCCATCTCTGTGACATCTTTGAAGAAACGTCTATTAAGATCTTCTGCCCATTTTTGTATTGGGTTGTTTGTTTTATTAATATTAAGCTGCGTGAGCTGTTTATATATATTGGAGATTAAACCTTTGTCCATTGATTCGTTTGCAAATGTTTTCGCCCATTCTGAGGGTTGCCTTTTTCCATCCCCGTTTTTTTAACCAAAAAAGAAAGAAAGCAAAAGAAGCAGAACACTAATGTGCGTGAAATATGCCTCTTTAAACTGTCGTTTTGAAATATGGACGTCTTTTGAATTTTTTGGTCGATATATGACCCTAGGATTTGTTTTCAGGGCAGGTGTCATTTACAGGCCTGCAACGATTTTGAATATCCACTGACCATTAGCGCTGGGATTAAAGCTGCTGTTGTGTGAAACGGCCACAAGGTGGCAGCAGTTCTCGCTTACCAAATCTGGTTACTAGGGCCACAGAGCCTCAATGGAAGTCCTGTTCTAGATTGGAATTTAGAATGGAATGTGCCAGGAGAAAGCCCCTAAAGTTTGTCTCACTACTTCTTGTTCGTGTTTTTAATTTAATTTTTTATTTTTTATTACAGCAAGTTTGATGACAACGTTTGGCTTCTTGTAGGTGTGCAAGATGTGGTTCTTTTACACATATACATAGGTCTGTTCTTCCTGGGACCCTTTCCCATGTACGTTATGACAGAATGTTGAGTAGTCTTCTCTTGGTATTCCGTAGGTCTTTGGTGATTATATATTTCACCTGTGTTTGTATATGTCTGTTAACCCCGATATCCTAATGAATCCAATCCTCACACCTTTCCATTGGTGAACCATAAGTTTCTTTAATGAATCTGTGATTGCCCTTCTCCGTGGAAATATCTGCCCTGGTATCAATTTTTAGGTAACACCTATAAGTGATATCCTACGATATGTGTCTTTCACTTTCTGACTTACTACAAGTCACGTGATTACCTCTAGACTCATCTACGGTGCTGCAAATGGCATTGTGTCCTTTTTTCCCTTGGCTAATATTCTGTCTTAGCGAGGTCCTTTTTCTGCAATGTGATTCCCTGAGGGCTGAGGATTAGCTGACCTGGGCAGCCTGACCCTGCCGGCAAGCCCTCCCCAGGTGTGCCTGGGTTGAGGTCAATATAAACTGCACTCCAGGCAGCAATAGCCCCTGCAGCTGTGCCTGACTCCATATTCTCTGCCCCGTCAGCAGTCTCGGGGCTGTGCTGGTGGGAGGGTGTGAGGGTCCACGGCTTTGTTGGTGGCCCGGTGTGAGTGGGGCTCTGCTGGACTTTCTGCAGGAGTTGCCAGGCTGCCACCTGTAAAGAAGAGGATGTGTCACTCATAACTTCCACTGGAATTTCTCTCCGGGCCGAGGAAGGAAAAAAAGGAGTGGGGGCCGGGACAGGAGGGGTATCTCAGGCAGGGAAATGGAAAGCTTCCAGAAGAGCGCCAGGGGCCAGGACCATCCTGGCTGGCCTGCAGGCAGCAAGTTGGCCTGCGTGCTGTCGCTGGTGTGGCTCCACGGCCCTTCCTCTAGGCTTTCAAGCCCTTGTACATATTCAGGTGTTTTACCTGGGAAGGGTGGGAACAGTTCAGTAGCAGCTGGCCTGGGGCTCAGCTCACGTTTACTCACAGAGGCCTCGGCATGGTCCCCCAGCTTTGCAGTGAGGACGCTCCTTGCATGGGGGGACGGGGCTGTTGGTTGTATGGAAGATGATTCCCCACCACTGACCAATTTCAGAATTGTTTACTGCTGGAACAAGTGCCTTGGTAGTGTTTTCCTCTGTATAACTGTTTGGTTTAGGTTTTTTTTTCTTTCTTGGTTCAAGTTAGATTTTATTCCTCGTTTATGTATTTATAGATATAAGCATGGGAATAATTCATTCATATAAATACATCTGTGTGAATGGAAGAACTTTCTTCTGTTTTATTTTTAAAAATTTTGAAATTTAATTTTATTTATTTCTTTATACAGCAGGTTACTATTAGTTATATATTTTATGCATATACATGTATACAGGTCCATCCCAATCTCCCAACTCATCCCACCACCACCACCCCATGGCTTCCCCCACTTGGTGTCCATACGTTTGTTCTCTACCTCTGTGTCTCTATTTCTGTCCTGCATACCAGTTCATCTGTACCATTTTTCTAGGTTCCACCTATATGCATTAATATACAATATTTGTTTTTCTCTTTCTGACTTACTTCACTCTGTATGACAGTCTCTAGATCCATCGACTTCTCTACAAATGACCCAGTTTCATTCCTTTTTATGGCTGAGCAATATTCCATTTTATATATGTACCACATCTTTATCCATTCGTCTTTCTGTGGGCATTTAGGTTGCTTCCATTACCTGGCTATTGTAAATTGTGCTGCAATGAACATTGTGGTGAATGTGTCTTTTTGATTTATGGTTTTCTCTGGGTATATGCCCATAAGTGGGATTGCAGGCTCCTATGGTAATTCTCTTTTTAGTTATTTAAAGGAACATCCATACTGCTCTCCATAGTGAGTGTATCAATTTACCTTCCCACCAATAGTGGAAGAGGGTTCCTTTTGTCCACACCATCCCCGGAATTTGTTGTTTGTAGATTTGCTGATGATGCCGATTCTAACAGGTGTGAGGTCATACCTCATTGTCGTTTGGATTTGCATTTCTCTAATAATTAGTGAGGTTGAGCAGCTTTTCATGTGCGTCTTGGCCATCTCTGTGACTTCTTTAAAGAAACGTCTATATAGATCTTCTGCCCATTTTAGTACTGGGTTGTTTGTTTTATTAATATTAAGCTGCATGAGCTGTTTATATATATTGGAGATTAAACCTTTGTCCATTGCTTCGTTTGCGAACGTTTTCGCCCATTCTGAGGGTTACCTTTTTCCATCCCCGTTTTTTTTTAACCAAAAAAGAAAGAAAGCAAAAGAAGCAGAACACTAATGTGCGTGAAATATGCCTCTTGAAACAGTCGTTTTGAAATATGGACGTCTTTTGAATTTTTTGGTCGGTATATGACCCCAGGATTTGTTTTCAGGGCAGGTGTCATTTACAGGCCTGCAACGATTTTGAATATCCACTGACCATTAGCGCTGGGATTAAAGCTGCTGTTGTGTGAAACGGCCACAAGGTGGCAGCAGTTCTCGCTTACCAAATCTGGTTACTAGGGCCACAGAGCCTCAATGGAAGTCCTGTTTTAGATTGGAATTTAGAATGGAATGTGCCAGGAGAAAGCCCCTCAAGTTTGTCTCACTACTTCTTGTTCGTGTTTTTAATTTAATTTTTTATTTTTTATTACAGCAAGTTTGATGACAACGTTTGGCTTGTTGTAGGTGTGCAAGATGTGGTTCTTTTACACATATACATAGGTCTGTTCTTCCTGGGACCCTTTTCCCATGTACGTTATGACAGAATGTTGAGTAGTCTTCTCTTTGTATTCCGTAGGTCTTTGGTGATTATATATTTCACCTGTGTTTGTATATGTCTGTTAACCCCGATATCCTAATGAATCCAATCCTCACACCTTTCCATTGGTGAACCATAAGTTTGTTTAATGAATCTGTGACTGCCCTTCTCCGTGGAAATATCTGCCCTGGTATCAATTTTTAGGTAACACCTATAAGTGATATCCTATGATATGTGTCTTTCACTTTCTGACTTACTACAAGTCACGTGATTACCTCTAGACTCATCTACGGTGCTGCAAATGGCATTGTGTCCTTTTTTCCCTTGGCTAATATTCTGTCTTAGCGAGGTCCACTTTCCGCAGTGTGATTCCCTGAGGGCTGAGGATTAGCTGACCTGGGCAGCCTGACCCTGCCGGCAAGCCCTCCCCAGGTGTGCCTGGGTTGAGGTCAATATAAACTGCACTCCAGGCAGCAATAGCCCCTGCAGCTGTGCCTGACTCCATATTCTCTGCCCCGTCAGCAGTCTCGGGGCTGTGCTGGTGGGAGGGTGTGAGGGTCCACGGCTTTGTTGGTGGCCCGGTGTGAGTGGGGCTCTGCTGGACTTTCTGCAGGAGTTGCCAGGCTGCCACCTGTAAAGAAGAGGATGTGTCACTCATAACTTCCACTGGAATTTCTCTCTGGGCCGAGGAAGGAAACAAAGGAGTGGGGGCCGGGACAGGAGGGGTATCTCAGGCAGGGAAATGGAAAGCTTCCAGAAGAGCGCCAGGGGCCAGGACCATCCTGGCTGGCCTGCAGGCAGCAAGTTGGCCTGCGTGCTGTCGCTGGTGTGGCTCCACGGCCCTTCCTCTAGGCTTTCAAGCCCTTGTACATATTCAGGTGTTTTACCTGGGAAGGGTGGGAACAGTTCAGTAGCAGCTGGCCTGGGGCTCAGCTGACGTTTACTCACAGAGGCCTCGGCATGGTTCCCCAGCTTTGCAGTGAGGACGCTCCTTGCATGGGGGGACGGGGCTGTTGGTTGTATGGAAGATGATTCCCCACCACTGACCAATTTCAGAATTGTTTACTGCTGGAACAAGTGCCTTGGTAGTGTTTTCCTCTGTATAACTGTTTGGTTTAGGTTTTTTTTTCTTTCTTGGTTCAAGTTAGATTTTATTCCTCGTTTATGTATTTATAGATATAAGCATGGGAATAATTCATTCATATAAATACATCTGTGTGAATGGAAGAACTTTCTTCTGTTTTATTTTTAAAAATGTTGAAATTTAATTTTATTTATTTCTTTATACCGCAGGTTACTATTAGTTATATATTTTATGCATATACATGTATACAGGTCCATCCCAATCTCCCAACTCATCCCACCACCACCACCCCATGGCTTCCCCCACTTGGTGTCCATACGTTTGTTCTCTACCTCTGTGTCTCTATTTCTGTCCTGCATACCAGTTCATCTGTACCATTTTTCTAGGTTCCACATATATGCATTAATATACAATATTTGTTTTTCTCTTTCTGACTTAGTTCACTCTGTATGACAGTCTCTAGATCCATCGACTTCTCTACAAATGACCCAGTTTCATTCCTTTTTATGGCTGAGCAATATTCCATTTTATATATGTACCACATCTTTATCCATTCGTCTTTCTGTGGGCATTTAGGTTGCTTCCATTACCTGGCTATTGTAAATTGTGCTGCAATGAACATTGTGGTGAATGTGTCTTTTTGATTTATGGTTATCTCTGGGTATATGCCCATAAGTGGGATTGCAGGCTCCTATGGTAATTCTCTTTTTAGTTATTTAAAGGAACATCCATACTGCTCTCCATAGTGAGTGTATCAATTTACCTTCCCACCAATAGTGGAAGAGGGTTCCTTTTGTCCACACCATCCCCGGAATTTGTTGTTTGTAGATTTGCTGATGATGCCGATTCTAACAGGTGTGAGGTCATACCTCATTGTCGTTTGGATTTGCATTTCTCTAATAATTAGTGATGTTGAGCAGCTTTTCATGTGCGTCTTGGCCATCTCTGTGACTTCTTTAAAGAAACGTCTATATAGATCTTCTGCCCATTTTTGTACTGGGTTGTTTGTTTTATTAATATTAAGCTGCATGAGCTGTTTATATATATTGGAGATTAAACCTTTGTCCATTGATTCGTTTGCGAACGTTTTCGCCCATTCTGAGGGTTACCTTTTTCCATCCCCGTTTTTTTTAACCAAAAAAGAAAGAAAGCAAAAGAAGCAGAACACTAATGTGCGTGAAATATGCCTCTTGAAACATTCGTTTTGAAATATGGACGTCTTTTGAATTTTTTGGTCGGTATATGACCCCAGGATTTGTTTTCAGGGCAGGTGTCATTTACAGGCCTGCAACGATTTTGAATATCCACTGACCATTAGCGCTGGGATTAAAGCTGCTGTTGTGTGAAACAGCCACAAGGTGGCAGCAGTTCTCGCTTACCAAATCTGGTTACTAGGGCCACAGAGCCTCAATGGAAGTCCTGTTCTAGATTGGAATTTAGAATGGAATGTGCCAGGAGAAAGCCCCTCAAGTTTGTCTCACTACTTCTTGTTCGTGTTTTTAATTTAATTTTTTATTTTTTATTACAGCAAGTTTGATGACAACGTTTGGCTTGTTGTAGGTGTGCAAGATGTGGTTCTTTTACACATATACATAGGTCTGTTCTTCCTGGGACCCTTTTGCCATGTACGTTATGACAGAATGTTGAGTAGTCTTCTCTTGGTATTCCGTAGGTCTTTGGTGATTATATATTTCACCTGTGTTTGTATATGTCTGTTAACCCCGATATCCTAATGAATCCAATTCTCACACCTTTCCATTGGTGAACCATAAGTTTGTTTAATGAATCTGTGACTGCCCTTCTCCGTGGAAATATCTGTCCTGGTATCAATTTTTAGGTAACACCTATAAGTGATATCCTACGATATGTGTCTTTCACTTTCTGACTTACTACAAGTCACGTGATTACCTCTAGACTCATCTACGGTGCTGCAAATGGCATTGTGTCCTTTTTTCCCTTGGCTAATATTCTGTCTTAGCGAGGTCCATTTTCTGCAATGTGATTCCCTGGGGGCTGAGGATTAGCTGACCTGGGCAGCCTGACCCTGCCGGCAAGCCCTCCCCAGGTGTGCCTGGGTTGAGGTCAATATAAACAGCACTCCAGGCAGCAATAGCCCCTGCAGCTGTGCCTGACTCCATATTCTCTGCCCCGTCAGCAGTCTCGGGGCTGTGCTGGTGGGAGGGTGTGAGGGTCCACGGCTTTGTTGGTGGCCCGGTTTGAGTGGGGCTCTGCTGGACTTTCTGCAGGAGTTGCCAGGCTGCCACCTGTAAAGAAGAGGATGTGTCACCCATAACTTCCACTGGAATTTCTCTCCGGGCCGAGGAAGGAAAAAAAGGAGTGGGGGCCGGGACAGGAGGGGTATCTCAGGCAGGGAAATGGAAAGCTTCCAGAAGAGCGCCCGGGGCCAGGACCATCCTGGCTGGCCTGCAGGCAGCAAGTTGGCCTGCGTGCTGCCGCTGGTGTGGCTCCACGGCCCTTCCTCTAGGCTTTCAAGCCCTTGTACATATTCAGGTGTTTTACCTGGGAAGGGTGGGAACAGTTCAGTAGCAGCTGGCCTGGGGCTCAGCTCACGTTTACTCACAGAGGCCTCGGCATGGTCCCCCAGCTTTGCAGTGAGGACGCTCCTTGCATGGGGGGACGGGGCTGTTGTTTGTATGGAAGATGATTCCCCACCACTGACCAATTTCAGAATTGTTTACTGCTGGAACAAGTGCCTTGGTAGTGTTTTCCTCTGTATAACTGTTTGGTTTAGGTTTTTTTTTCTTTCTTGGTTCAAGTTAGATTTTATTCCTCGTTTATGTATTTATAGATATAAGCATGGGAATAATTCATTCATATCAATACATCTGTGTGAATGGAAGAACTTTTTCCTGTTTTATTTTTAAAAATTTTGAAATTTAATTTTGTTTATTTCTTTATGCAGCAGGTTACTATTAGTTATATATTTTATGCATATACATGTATACAGGTCCATCCCAATCTCCCAACTCATCCCACCACCACCACCCCATGGCTTCCCCCACTTGGTGTCCATACGTTTGTTCTCTACCTCTGTGTCTCTATTTCTGTCCTGCATACCAGTTCATCTGTACCATTTTTCTAGGTTCCACCTATATGCATTAATATACAATATTTGTTTTTCTCTTTCTGACTTACTTCACTCTGTATGACAGTCTCTAGATCCATCGACTTCTCTACAAATGACCCAGTTTCATTCCTTTTTATGGCTGAGCAATATTCCATTTTATATATGTACCACATCTTTATCCATTCGTCTTTCTGTGGGCATTTAGGTTGCTTCCATTACCTGGCTATTGTAAATTGTGCTGCAATGAACATTGTGGTGAATGTGTCTTTTTGATTTATGGTTTTCTCTGGGTATATGCCCAAAAGTGGGATTGCAGGCTCCTATGGTAATTCTCTTTTTAGTTATTTAAAGGAACATCCATACTGTTCTCCATAGTGAGTGTATCAATTTACCTTCCCACCAATCGTGGAAGAGGGTTCCTTTTGTCCACACCATCCCCGGAATTTGTTGTTTGTAGATTTGCTGATGATGCCGATTCTAACAGGTGTGAGGTCATACCTCATTGTCGTTTGGATTTGCATTTCTCTAATAATTAGTGATGTTGAGCAGCTTTTCATGTGCGTCTTGGCCATCTCTGTGACTTCTTTAAAGAAACGTCTATATAGATCTTCTGCCCATTTTTGTACTGGGTTGTTTGTTTTATTAATATTAAGCTGCGTGAGCTGTTTATATATATTGGAGATTAAACCTTTGTCCATTGATTCGTTTGCGAACGTTTTCGCCCATTCTGAGGCTTGCCTTTTTCCATTCCCGTTTTTTTAACCAAAAAAGAAAGAAAGCAAAAGAAGCAGAACACTAATGTGCGTGAAATATGCCTCTTGAAACAGTCGTTTTGAAATATGGACGTCTTTTGCATTTTTTGGTCGGTATATGACCCCAGGATTTGTTTTCAGGGCAGGTGTCATTTACAGGCCTGCAACGATTTTGAATATCCACTGACCATTAGCGCTGGGATTAAAGCTGCTGTTGTGTGAAACGGCCACAAGGTGGCAGCAGTTCTCGCTTACCAAATCTGGTTACTAGGGCCACAGAGCCTCAATGGAAGTCCTGTTCTAGATTGGAATTTAGAATGGAATGTGCCAGGAGAAAGCCCCTCAAGTTTGTCTCACTACTTCTTGTTCGTGTTTTTAATTTAATTTTTTATTTTTTATTACAGCAAGTTTGATGACAACGTTTGGCTTCTTGTAGGTGTGCAAGATGTGGTTCTTTTACACATATACATAGGTCTGTTCTTCCTGGGACCCTTTTCCCATGTACGTTATGACAGAATGTTGAGTAGTCTTCTCTTGGTATTCCGTAGGTCTTTGGTGATTATATATTTCACCTGTGTTTGTATATGTCTGTTAACCCCGATATCCTAATGAATCCAATCCTCACACCTTTCCATTGGTGAACCATAAGTTTGTTTAATGAATCTGTGATTGCCCTTCTCCGTGAAAATATCTGCCCTGGTATCAATTTTTAGGTAACACCTATAAGTGATATCCTACGATATGTGTCTTTCACTTTCTGACTTACTACAAGTCACGTGATTACCTCTAGACTCATCTACGGTGCTGCAAATGGCATTGTGTCCTTTTTTCCCTTGGCTAATATTCTGTCTTAGCGAGGTCCATTTTCCGCAGTGTGATTCCCTGAGGGCTGAGGATTAGCTGACCTGGGCAGCCTGACCCTGCCGGCAAGCCCTCCCCAGGTGTGCCTGGGTTGAGGTCAATATAAACTGCACTCCAGGCAGCAATAGCCCCTGCAGCTGTGCCTGACTCCATATTCTCTGCCCCGTCAGCAGTCTCGGGGCTGTGCTGGTGGGAGGGTGTGAGGGTCCACGGCTTTGTTGGTGGCCCGGTGTGAGTGGGGCTCTGCTGGACTTTCTGCAGGAGTTGCCAGGCTGCCACCTGTAAAGAAGAGGATGTGTCACCCATAACTTCCACTGGAATTTCTCTCCGGGCTGAGGAAGGAAAAAAAGGAGTGGGGGCCGGGACAGGAGGGGTATCTCAGGCAGGGAAATGGAAAGCTTCCAGAAGAGCGCCCGGGGCCAGGACCATCCTGGCTGGCCTGCAGGCAGCAAGTTGGCCTGCGTGCTGTCGCTGGTGTGGCTCCACGGCCCTTCCTCCAGGCTTTAAAGCCCCTGTACATATTCAGGTGTTTTACCTGGGAAGGGTGGGAACAGTTCAGTAGCAGCTGGCCTGGGGCTCAGCTCACGTTTACTCACAGACGCCTCGGCATGGTCCCCCAGCTTTGCAGTGAGGACGCTCCTTGCATGGGGGGACAGGGCTGTTGGTTGTATGGAAGATGATTCCCCACCACTGACCAATTTCAGAATTGTTTACTGCTGGAACAAGTGCCTAGGTAGTGTTTTCCTCTGTATAACTGTTTGGTTTAGGATTTATTTTTTTGTTTTTTGGTTCAAGTTAGATTTTATTCCTCTTTTATATATTTATAGATATAAGCATGGGAATAATTCATTCATATCAATACATCTGTGTGAATGGAAGAACTTTTTCCTGTTTTATTTTTAAAAATTTTGAAATTTAATTTTGTTTATTTCTTTATGCAGCAGGTTACTATTAGTTATATATTTTATGCATATACATGTATACAGGTCCATCCCAATCTCCCAACTCATCCCACCACCACCACCCCATGGCTTCCCCCACTTGGTGTCCATACGTTTGTTCTCTACCTCTGTGTCTCTATTTCTGTCCTGCATACCAGTTCATCTGTACCATTTTTCTAGGTTCCACCTATATGCATTAATATACAATATTTGTTTTTCTCTTTCTGACTTACTTCACTCTGTATGACAGTCTCTAGATCCATCGACTTCTCTACAAATGACCCAGTTTCATTCCTTTTTATGGCTGAGCAATATTCCATTTTATATATGTACCACATCTTTATCCATTCGTCTTTCTGTGGGCATTTAGGTTGCTTCCATTACCTGGCTATTGTAAATTGTGCTGCAATGAACATTGTGGTGAATGTGTCTTTTTGATTTATGGTTTTCTCTGGGTATATGCCCAAAAGTGGGATTGCAGGCTCCTATGGTAATTCTCTTTTTAGTTATTTAAAGGAACATCCATACTGTTCTCCATAGTGAGTGTATCAATTTACCTTCCCACCAATCGTGGAAGAGGGTTCCTTTTGTCCACACCATCCCCGGAATTTGTTGTTTGTAGATTTGCTGATGATGCCGATTCTAACAGGTGTGAGGTCATACCTCATTGTCGTTTGGATTTGCATTTCTCTAATAATTAGTGATGTTGAGCAGCTTTTCATGTGCGTCTTGGCCATCTCTGTGACTTCTTTAAAGAAACGTCTATATAGATCTTCTGCCCATTTTTGTACTGGGTTGTTTGTTTTATTAATATTAAGCTGCGTGAGCTGTTTATATATATTGGAGATTAAACCTTTGTCCATTGATTCGTTTGCGAACGTTTTCGCCCATTCTGAGGCTTGCCTTTTTCCATTCCCGTTTTTTTAACCAAAAAAGAAAGAAAGCAAAAGAAGCAGAACACTAATGTGCGTGAAATATGCCTCTTGAAACAGTCGTTTTGAAATATGGACGTCTTTTGCATTTTTTGGTCGGTATATGACCCCAGGATTTGTTTTCAGGGCAGGTGTCATTTACAGGCCTGCAACGATTTTGAATATCCACTGACCATTAGCGCTGGGATTAAAGCTGCTGTTGTGTGAAACGGCCACAAGGTGGCAGCAGTTCTCGCTTACCAAATCTGGTTACTAGGGCCACAGAGCCTCAATGGAAGTCCTGTTCTAGATTGGAATTTAGAATGGAATGTGCCAGGAGAAAGCCCCTCAAGTTTGTCTCACTACTTCTTGTTCGTGTTTTTAATTTAATTTTTTATTTTTTATTACAGCAAGTTTGATGACAACGTTTGGCTTCTTGTAGGTGTGCAAGATGTGGTTCTTTTACACATATACATAGGTCTGTTCTTCCTGGGACCCTTTTCCCATGTATGTTATGACGGAATGTTGAGTAGTCTTCTCTTGGTATTCCGTAGGTCTTTGGTGATTATATATTTCACCTGTGTTTGTATATGTCTGTTAACCCCGATATCCTAATGAATCCAATCCTCACACCTTTCCATTGGTGAACCATAAGTTTGTTTAATGAATCTGTGATTGCCCTTCTCCGTGGAAATATCTGCCCTGGTATCAATTTTTAGGTAACACCTATAAGTGATATCCTACGATATGTGTCTTTCACTTTCTGACTTACTACAAGTCACGTGATTACCTCTAGACTCATCTACGGTGCTGCAAATGGCATTGTGTCCTTTTTTCCCTTGGCTAATATTCTGTCTTAGCGAGGTCCATTTTCTGCAATGTGATTCCCTGGGGGCTGAGGATTAGCTGACCTGGGCAGCCTGACCCTGCCGGCAAGCCCTCCCCAGGTGTGCCTGGTTTGAGGTCAATATAAACAGCACTCCAGGCAGCAATAGCCCATGCAGCTGTGCCTGACTCCATATTCTCTGCCCCGTCAGCAGTCTCGGGGCTGTGCTGGTGGGAGGGTGTGAGGGTCCACGGCTTTGTTGGTGGCCCGGTGTGAGTGGGGCTCTGCTGGACTTTCTGCAGGAGTTGCCAGGCTGCCACCTGTAAAGAAGAGGATGTGTCACCCATAACTTCCACTGGAATTTCTCTCCGGGCCGAGGAAGGAAACAAAGGAGTGGGGGCCGGGACAGGAGGGGTATCTCAGGCAGGGAAATGGAAAGCTTCCAGAAGAGCGCCCGGGGCCAGGACCATCCTGGCTGGCCTGCAGGCAGCAAGTTGGCCTGCGTGCTGTCGCTGGTGTGGCTCCACGGCCCTTCCTCCAGGCTTTCAAGCCCTTGTACATATTCAGGTGTTTTACCTGGGAAGGGTGGGAACAGTTCAGTAGCAGCTGGCCTGGGGCTCAGCTGACGTTTACTCACAGAGGCCTCGGCATGGTCCCCCAGCTTTGCAGTGAGGACGCTCCTTGCATGGGGGGACGGGGCTGTTGGTTGTATTGAAGATGATTCCCCACCACTGACCAATTTCAGAATTGTTTACTGCTGGAACAAGTGCCTTGGTAGTGTTTTCCTCTGTATAACTGTTTGGTTTAGGTTTTTTTTCTTTCTTGGTTCAAGTTAGATTTTATTCCTCGTTTATGTATTTATAGATATAAGCATGGGAATAATTCATTCATATAAATACATCTGTGTGAATGGAAGAACTTTCTTCTGTTTTATTTTTAAAAATTTTGAAATTTAATTTTGTTTATTTCTTTATGCAGCAGGTTACTATTAGTTATATATTTTATGCATATACATGTATACAGGTCCATCCCAATCTCCCAACTCATCCCACCACCACCACCCCATGGCTTCCCCCACTTGGTGTCCATACGTTTGTTCTCTACCTCTGTGTCTCTATTTCTGTCCTGCATACCAGTTCATCTGTACCATTTTTCTAGATTCCACCTATATGCATTAATATACAATATTTGTTTTTCTCTTTCTGACTTACTTCACTCTGTATGACAGTCTCTAGATCCATCGACTTCTCTACAAATGACCCAGTTTCATTCCTTTTTATGGCTGAGCAATATTCCATTTTATATATGTACCACATCTTTATCCATTCGTCTTTCTGTGGGCATTTAGGTTGCTTCCATTACCTGGCTATTGTAAATTGTGCTGCAATGAACATTGTGGTGAATGTGTCTTTTTGATTTATGGTTTTCTCTGGGTATATGCCCAAAAGTGGGATTGCAGGCTCCTATGGTAATTCTCTTTTTAGTTATTTAAAGGAACATCCATACTGTTCTCCATAGTGAGTGTATCAATTTACCTTCCCACCAATAGTGGAAGAGGGTTCCTTTTGTCCACACCATCCCCGGAATTTGTTGTTTGTAGATTTGCTGATGATGCCGATTCTAACAGGTGTGAGGTCATACCTCATTGTCGTTTGGATTTGCATTTCTCTAATAATTAGTGATGTTGAGCAGCTTTTCATGTGCGTCTTGCCATCTCTGTGACTTCTTTAAAGAAACGTCTATATAGATCTTCTGCCCATTTTTGTACTGGGTTGTTTGTTTTATTAATATTAAGCTGCGTGAGCTGTTTATATATATTGGAGATTAAACCTTTGTCCATTGATTCGTTTGCGAACGTTTTCGCCCATTCTGAGGCTTGCCTTTTTCCATTCCCGATTTTTAACCAAAAAAGAAAGAAAGCAAAAGAAGCAGAACACTAATGTGCGTGAAATATGCCTCTTGAAACAGTCGTTTTGAAATATGGACGTCTTTTGCATTTTTTGGTCGGTATATGACCCCAGGATTTGTTTTCAGGGCAGGTGTCATTTACAGGCCTGCAACGATTTTGAATATCCACTGACCATTAGCGCTGGGATTAAAGCTGCTGTTGTGTGAAACGGCCACAAGGTGGCAGCAGTTCTCGCTTACCAAATCTGGTTACTAGGGCCACAGAGCCTCAATGGAAGTCCTGTTCTAGATTGGAATTTAGAATGGAATGTGCCAGGAGAAAGCCCCTCAAGTTTGTCTCACTACTTCTTGTTCGTGTTTTTAATTTAATTTTTTATTTTTTATTACAGCAAGTTTGATGACAACGTTTGGCTTCTTGTAGGTGTGCAAGATGTGGTTCTTTTACACATATACATAGGTCTGTTTTTCCTGGGACCCTTTTCCCATGTATGTTATGACAGAATGTTGAGTAGTCTTCTCTTGGTATTCCGTAGGTCTTTGGTGATTATATATTTCACCTGTGTTTGTATATGTCTGTTAACCCCGATATCCTAATGAATCCAATCCTCACACCTTTCCATTGGTGAACCATAAGTTTGTTTAATGAATCTGTGATTGCCCTTCTCCGTGGAAATATCTGCCCTGGTATCAATTTTTAGGTAACACCTATAAGTGATATCCTACGATATGTGTCTTTCACTTTCTGACTTACTACAAGTCACGTGATTACCTCTAGACTCATCTACGGTGCTGCAAATGGCATTGTGTCCTTTTTTCCCTTGGCTAATATTCTGTCTTAGCGAGGTCCATTTTCTGCAATGTGATTCCCTGGGGGCTGAGGATTAGCTGACCTGGGCAGCCTGACCCTGCCGGCAAGCCCTCCCCAGGTGTGCCTGGTTTGAGGTCAATATAAACAGCACTCCAGGCAGCAATAGCCCCTGCAGCTGTGCCTGACTCCATATTCTCTGCCCCGTCAGCAGTCTCGGGGCTGTGCTGGTGGGAGGGTGTGAGGGTCCACGGCTTTGTTGGTGGCCCGGTGTGAGTGGGGCTCTGCTGGACTTTCTGCAGGAGTTGCCAGGCTGCCACCTGTAAAGAAGAGGATGTGTCACCCATAACTTCCACTGGAATTTCTCTCCGGGCCGAGGAAGGAAACAAAGGAGTGGGGGCCGGGACAGGAGGGGTATCTCAGGCAGGGAAATGGAAAGCTTCCAGAAGAGCGCCCGGGGCCAGGACCATCCTGGCTGGCCTGCAGGCAGCAAGTTGGCCTGCGTGCTGTCGCTGGTGTGGCTCCACGGCCCTTCCTCCAGGCTTTCAAGCCCTTGTACATATTCAGGTGTTTTACCTGGGAAGGGTGGGAACAGTTCAGTAGCAGCTGGCCTGGGGCTCAGCTGACGTTTACTCACAGAGGCCTCGGCATGGTCCCCCAGCTTTGCAGTGAGGACGCTCCTTGCATGGGGGGACGGGGCTGTTGGTTGTATGGAAGATGATTCCCCACCACTGACCAATTTCAGAATTGTTTACTGCTGGAACAAGTGCCTTGGTAGTGTTTTCCTCTGTATAACTGTTTGGTTTAGGTTTTTTTTCTTTCTTGGTTCAAGTTAGATTTTATTCCTCGTTTATGTATTTATAGATATAAGCATGGGAATAATTCATTCATATAAATACATCTGTGTGAATGGAAGAACTTTCTTCTGTTTTATTTTTAAAAATTTTGAAATTTAATTTTGTTTATTTCTTTATGCAGCAGGTTACTATTAGTTATATATTTTATGCATATACATGTATACAGGTCCATCCCAATCTCCCAACTCATCCCACCACCACCACCCCATGGCTTCCCCCACTTGGTGTCCATACGTTTGTTCTCTACCTCTGTGTCTCTATTTCTGTCCTGCATACCAGTTCATCTGTACCATTTTTCTAGGTTCCACCTATATGCATTAATATACAATATTTGTTTTTCTCTTTCTGACTTACTTCACTCTGTATGACAGTCTCTAGATCCATCGACTTCTCTACAAATGACCCAGTTTCATTCCTTTTTATGGCTGAGCAATATTCCATTTTATATATGTACCACATCTTTATCCATTCGTCTTTCTGTGGGCATTTAGGTTGCTTCCATTACCTGGCTATTGTAAATTGTGCTGCAATGAACATTGTGGTGAATGTGTCTTTTTGATTTATGGTTTTCTCTGGGTATATGCCCAAAAGTGGGATTGCAGGCTCCTATGGTAATTCTCTTTTTAGTTATTTAAAGGAACATCCATACTGTTCTCCATAGTGAGTGTATCAATTTACCTTCCCACCAATAGTGGAAGAGGGTTCCTTTTGTCCACACCATCCCCGGAATTTGTTGTTTGTAGATTTGCTGATGATGCCGATTCTAACAGGTGTGAGGTCATACCTCATTGTCGTTTGGATTTGCATTTCTCTAATAATTAGTGATGTTGAGCAGCTTTTCATGTGCGTCTTGGCCATCTCTGTGACTTCTTTAAAGAAACGTCTATATAGATCTTCTGCCCATTTTTGTACTGGGTTGTTTGTTTTATTAATATTAAGCTGCGTGAGCTGTTTATATATATTGGAGATTAAACCTTTGTCCATTGATTCGTTTGCGAACGTTTTCGCCCATTCTGAGGCTTGCCTTTTTCCATTCCCGATTTTTAACCAAAAAAGAAAGAAAGCAAAAGAAGCAGAACACTAATGTGCGTGAAATATGCCTCTTGAAACAGTCGTTTTGAAATATGGACGTCTTTTGAATTTTTTGGTCGGTATATGACCCCAGGATTTGTTTTCAGGGCAGGTGTCATTTACAGGCCTGCAACGATTTTGAATATCCACTGACCATTAGCGCTGGGATTAAAGCTGCTGTTGTGTGAAACGGCCACAAGGTGGCAGCAGTTCTCGCTTACCAAATCTGGTTACTAGGGCCACAGAGCCTCAATGGAAGTCCTGTTCTAGATTGGAATTTAGAATGGAATGTGCCAGGAGAAAGCCCCTCAAGTTTGTCTCACTACTTCTTGTTCGTGTTTTTAATTTAATTTTTTATTTTTTATTACAGCAAGTTTGATGACAACGTTTGGCTTCTTGTAGGTGTGCAAGATGTGGTTCTTTTACACATATACATAGGTCTGTTCTTCCTGGGACCCTTTCCCATGTACGTTATGACAGAATGTTGAGTAGTCTTCTCTTGGTATTCCGTAGGTCTTTGGTGATTATATATTTCACCTGTGTTTGTATATGTCTGTTAACCCCGATATCCTAATGAATCCAATCCTCACACCTTTCCATTGGTGAACCATAAGTTTGTTTAATGAATCTGTGATTGCCCTTCTCCGTGGAAATATCTGCCCTGGTATCAATTTTTAGGTAACACCTATAAGTGATATCCTACGATATGTGTCTTTCACTTTCTGACTTACTACAAGTCACGTGATTACCTCTAGACTCATCTACGGTGCTGCAAATGGCATTGTGTCCTTTTTTCCCTTGGCTAATATTCTGTCTTAGCGAGGTCCATTTTCTGCAATGTGATTCCCTGGGGGCTGAGGATTAGCTGACCTGGGCAGCCTGACCCTGCCGGCAAGCCCTCCCCAGGTGTGCCTGGTTTGAGGTCAATATAAACAGCACTCCAGGCAGCAATAGCCCCTGCAGCTGTGCCTGACTCCATATTCTCTGCCCCGTCAGCAGTCTCGGGGCTGTGCTGGTGGGAGGGTGTGAGGGTCCACGGCTTTGTTGGTGGCCCGGTGTGAGTGGGGCTCTGCTGGACTTTCTGCAGGAGTTGCCAGGCTGCCACCTGTAAAGAAGAGGATGTGTCACCCATAACTTCCACTGGAATTTCTCTCCGGGCCGAGGAAGGAAACAAAGGAGTGGGGGCCGGGACAGGAGGGGTATCTCAGGCAGGGAAATGGAAAGCTTCCAGAAGAGCGCCCGGGGCCAGGACCATCCTGGCTGGCCTGCAGGCAGCAAGTTGGCCTGCGTGCTGTCGCTGGTGTGGCTCCACGGCCCTTCCTCCAGGCTTTCAAGCCCTTGTACATATTCAGGTGTTTTACCTGGGAAGGGTGGGAACAGTTCAGTAGCAGCTGGCCTGGGGCTCAGCTGACGTTTACTCACAGAGGCCTCGGCATGGTCCCCCAGCTTTGCAGTGAGGACGCTCCTTGCATGGGGGGACGGGGCTGTTGGTTGTATGGAAGATGATTCCCCACCACTGACCAATTTCAGAATTGTTTACTGCTGGAACAAGTGCCTTGGTAGTGTTTTCCTCTGTATAACTGTTTGGTTTAGGTTTTTTTTCTTTCTTGGTTCAAGTTAGATTTTATTCCTCGTTTATGTATTTATAGATATAAGCATGGGAATAATTCATTCATATAAATACATCTGTGTGAATGGAAGAACTTTCTTCTGTTTTATTTTTAAAAATTTTGAAATTTAATTTTGTTTATTTCTTTATGCAGCAGGTTACTATTAGTTATATATTTTATGCATATACATGTATACAGGTCCATCCCAATCTCCCAACTCATCCCACCACCACCACCCCATGGCTTCCCCCACTTGGTGTCCATACGTTTGTTCTCTACCTCTGTGTCTCTATTTCTGTCCTGCATACCAGTTCATCTGTACCATTTTTCTAGGTTCCACCTATATGCATTAATATACAATATTTGTTTTTCTCTTTCTGACTTACTTCACTCTGTATGACAGTCTCTAGATCCATCGACTTCTCTACAAATGACCCAGTTTCATTCCTTTTTATGGCTGAGCAATATTCCATTTTATATATGTACCACATCTTTATCCATTCGTCTTTCTGTGGGCATTTAGGTTGCTTCCATTACCTGGCTATTGTAAATTGTGCTGCAATGAACATTGTGGTGAATGTGTCTTTTTGATTTATGGTTTTCTCTGGGTATATGCCCAAAAGTGGGATTTCAGGCTCCTATGGTAATTCTCTTTTTAGTTATTTAAAGGAACATCCATACTGTTCTCCATAGTGAGTGTATCAATTTACCTTCCCACCAATAGTGGAAGAGGGTTCCTTTTGTCCACACCATCCCCGGAATTTGTTGTTTGTAGATTTGCTGATGATGCCGATTCTAACAGGTGTGAGGTCATACCTCATTGTCGTTTGGATTTGCATTTCTCTAATAATTAGTGATGTTGAGCAGCTTTTCATGTGCGTCTTGGCCATCTCTGTGACTTCTTTAAAGAAACGTCTATATAGATCTTCTGCCCATTTTTGTACTGGGTTGTTTGTTTTATTAATATTAAGCTGCGTGAGCTGTTTATATATATTGGAGATTAAACCTTTGTCCATTGATTCGTTTGCGAACGTTTTCGCCCATTCTGAGGCTTGCCTTTTTCCATTCCCGTTTTTTTAACCAAAAAAGAAAGAAAGCAAAAGAAGCAGAACACTAATGTGCGTGAAATATGCCTCTTGAAACAGTCGTTTTGAAATATGGACGTCTTTTGCATTTTTTGGTCGGTATATGACCCCAGGATTTGTTTTCAGGGCAGGTGTCATTTACAGGCCTGCAACGATTTTGAATATCCACTGACCATTAGCGCTGGGATTAAAGCTGCTGTTGTGTGAAACGGCCACAAGGTGGCAGCAGTTCTCGCTTACCAAATCTGGTTACTAGGGCCACAGAGCCTCAATGGAAGTCCTGTTCTAGATTGGAATTTAGAATGGAATGTGCCAGGAGAAAGCCCCTCAAGTTTGTCTCACTACTTCTTGTTCGTGTTTTTAATTTAATTTTTTATTTTTTATTACAGCAAGTTTGATGACAACGTTTGGCTTGTTGTAGGTGTGCAAGATGTGGTTCTTTTACACATATACATAGGTCTGTTCTTCCTGGGACCCTTTTCCCATGTACGTTATGACAGAATGTTGAGTAGTCTTCTCTTGGTATTCCGTAGGTCTTTGGTGATTATATATTTCACCTGTGTTTGTATATGTCTCTTAACCTCGATATCCTAATGAATCCAATTCTCACACCTTTCCATTGGTGAACCATAAGTTTGTTTAATGAATCTGTGACTGCCCTTCTCCGTGGAAATATCTGTCCTGGTATCAATTTTTAGGTAACACCTATAAGTGATATCCTACGATATGTGTCTTTCACTTTCTGACTTACTACAAGTCACGTGATTACCTCTAGACTCATCTACGGTGCTGCAAATGGCATTGTGTCATTTTTTCCCTTGGCTAATATTCTGTCTTAGCGAGGTCCATTTTCTGCAATGTGATTCCCTGGGGGCTGAGGATTAGCTGACCTGGGCAGCCTGACCCTGCCGGCAAGCCCTCCCCAGGTGTGCCTGGTTTGAGGTCAATATAAACAGCACTCCAGGCAGCAATAGCCCCTGCAGCTGTGCCTGACTCCATATTCTCTGCCCCGTCAGCAGTCTCGGGGCTGTGCTGGTGGGAGGGTGTGAGGGTCCACGGCTTTGTTGGTGGCCCAGTGTGAGTGGGGCTCTGCTGGACTTTCTGCAGGAGTTGCCAGGCTGCCACCTGTAAAGAAGAGGATGTGTCACCCATAACTTCCACTGGAATTTCTCTCCGGGCCGAGGAAGGAAACAAAGGAGTGGGGGCCGGGACAGGAGGGGTATCTCAGACAGGGAAATGGAAAGCTTCCAGAAGAGCGCCCGGGGCCAGGACCATCCTGGCTGGCCTGCAGGCAGCAAGTTGGCCTGCGTGCTGTCGCTGGTGTGGCTCCACGGCCCAGCCTCCAGGCTTTCAAGCCCTTGTACATATTCAGGTGTTTTACCTGGGAAGGGTGGGAACAGTTCAGTAGCAGCTGGCCTGGGGCTCAGCTCACGTTTACTCACAGAGGCCTCGGCATGGTCCCCCAGCTTTGCAGTGAGGACGCTCCTTGCATGGGGGGACGGGGCTGTTGGTTGTATGGAAGATGATTCCCCACCACTGACCAATTTCAGAATTGTTTACTGCTGGAGCAAGTGCCTTGGTAGTGTTTTCCTCTGTATAACTGTTTGGTTTAGGGTTTTTTTTTCTTTCTTGGTTCAAGTTAGATTTTATTCCTCGTTTATGTATTTATAGATATAAGCATGGGAATAATTCATTCATATAAATACATCTGTGTGAATGGAAGAACTTTTTCCTGTTTTATTTTTAAAAATTTTGAAATTTAATTTTGTTTATTTCTTTATGCAGCAGGTTACTATTAGTTATATATTTTATGCATATACATGTATACATGTCCATCCCAATCTCCCAACTCATCCCACCACCACCACCCCATGGCTTCCCCCACTTGGTGTCCATACGTTTGTTCTCTACCTCTGTGTCTCTATTTCTGTCCTGCATACCAGTTCATCTGTACCATTTTTCTAGGTTCCACCTATATGCATTAATATACAATATTTGTTTTTCTCTTTCTGACTTACTTCACTCTGTATGACAGTCTCTAGATCCATCGACTTCTCTACAAATGACCCAGTTTCATTCCTTTTTATGGCTGAGCAATATTCCATTTTATATATGTACCACATCTTTATCCATTCATCTTTCTGTGGGCATTTAGGTTGCTTCCATTACCTGGCTATTGTAAATTGTGCTGCAATGAACATTGTGGTGAATGTGTCTTTTTGATTTATGGTTTTCTCTGGGTATATGCCCAAAAGTGGGATTGCAGGCTCCTATGGTAATTCTCTTTTTAGTTATTTAAAGGAACCTCCATACTGCTCTCCATAGTGAGTGTATCAATTTACCTTCCCACCAATAGTGGAAGAGGGTTCCTTTTGTCCACACCATCCCCGGAATTTGTTGTTTGTAGATTTGCTGATGATGCCGATTCTAACAGGTGTGAGGTCATACCTCATTGTCGTTTGGATTTGCATTTCTCTAATAATTAGTGATGTTGAGCAGCTTTTCATGTGCGTCTTGGCCATCTCTGTGACTTCTTTAAAGAAACGTCTATATAGATCTTCTGCCCATTTTTGTACTGGGTTGTTTGTTTTATTAATATTAAGCTGCGTGAGCTGTTTATATATATTGGAGATTAAACCTTTGTCCATTGATTCGTTTGCGAACGTTTTCGCCCATTCTGAGGCTTGCCTTTTTCCATTCCCGTTTTTTTAACCAAAAAAGAAAGAAAGCAAAAGAAGCAGAACACTAATGTGCGTGAAATATGCCTCTTGAAACAGTCGTTTTGAAATATGGACGTCTTTTGCATTTTTTGGTCGGTATATGACCCCAGGATTTGTTTTCAGGGCAGGTGTCATTTACAGGCCTGCAACGATTTTGAATATCCACTGACCATTAGCGCTGGGATTAAAGCTGCTGTTGTGTGAAACGGCCACAAGGTGGCAGCAGTTCTCGCTTACCAAATCTGGTTACTAGGGCCACAGAGCCTCAATGGAAGTCCTGTTCTAGATTGGAATTTAGAATGGAATGTGCCAGGAGAAAGCCCCTCAAGTTTGTCTCACTACTTCTTGTTCGTGTTTTTAATTTAATTTTTTATTTTTTATTACAGCAAGTTTGATGACAACGTTAGGCTTCTTGTAGGTGTGCAAGATGTGGTTCTTTTACACATATACATAGGTCTGTTCTTCCTGGGACCCTTTCCCATGTACGTTATGACAGAATGTTGAGTAGTCTTCTCTTGGTATTCCGTAGGTCTTTGGTGATTATATATTTCACCTGTGTTTGTATATGTCTGTTAACCCCGATATCCTAATGAATCCAATCCTCACACCTTTCCATTGGTGAACCATAAGTTTCTTTAATGAATCTGTGATTGCCCTTCTCCGTGGAAATATCTGCCCTGGTATCAATTTTTAGGTAACACCTATAAGTGATATCCTACGATATGTGTCTTTCACTTTCTGACTTACTACAAGTCACGTGATTACCTCTAGACTCATCTACGGTGCTGCAAATGGCATTGTGTCCTTTTTTCCCTTGGCTAATATTCTGTCTTAGCGAGGTCCTTTTTCTGCAATGTGATTCCCTGAGGGCTGAGGATTAGCTGACCTGGGCAGCCTGACCCTGCCGGCAAGCCCTCCCCAGGTGTGCCTGGGTTGAGGTCAATATAAACAGCACTCCAGGCAGCAATAGCCCCTGCAGTTGTGCCTGACTCCATATTCTCTGCCCCGTCAGCAGTCTTGGGGCTGTGCTGGTGGGAGGGTGTGAGGGTCCACGGCTTTGTTGGTGGCCCGGTGTGAGTGGGGCTCTGCTGGACCTTCTGCAGGAGTTGCCAGGCTGCCACCTGTAAAGAAGAGGATGTGTCACCCATAACTTCCACTGGAATTTCTCTCCGGGCTGAGGAAGGAAAAAAAAGAGTGGGTGCCGGGACAGGAGGGGTATCTCAGGCAGGGAAATGGAAAGCTTCCAGAAGAGCGCCCGGGGCCAGGACCATCCTGGCTGGCCTGCAGGCAGCAAGTTGGCCTGCGTGCTGTCGCTGGTGTGGCTCCACGGCCCAGCCTCCAGGCTTTCAAGCCCTTGTACATATTCAGGTGTTTTACCTGGGAAGGGTGGGAACAGTTCAGTAGCAGCTGGCCTGGGGCTCAGCTCACGTTTACTCACAGAGGCCTCGGCATGGTCCCCCAGCTTTGCAGTGAGGATGCTCCTTGCATGGGGGGACGGGGCTGTTGGTTGTATGGAAGATGATTCCCCACCACTGACCAATTTCAGAATTGTTTACTGCTGGAACAAGTGCCTAGGTAGTGTTTTCCTCTGTATAACTGTTTGGTTTAGGATTTATTTTTTTGTTTTTTGGTTCAAGTTAGATTTTATTCCTCTTTTATATATTTATAGATATAAGCATGGGAATAATTCATTCATATAAATACATCTGTGTGAATGGAAGAACTTTTTCCTGTTTTATTTTTAAAAATTTTGAAATTTAATTTTGTTTATTTCTTTATGCAGCAGGTTACTATTAGTTATATATTTTATGCATATACATGTATACATGTCCATCCCAATCTCCCAACTCATCCCACCACCACCACCCCATGGCTTCCCCCACTTGGTGTCCATACGTTTGTTCTCTACCTCTGTGTCTCTATTTCTGTCCTGCATACCAGTTCATCTGTACCATTTTTCTAGGTTCCACCTATATGCATTAATATACAATATTTGTTTTTCTCTTTCTGACTTACTTCACTCTGTATGACAGTCTCTAGATCCATCGACTTCTCTACAAATGACCCAGTTTCATTCCTTTTTATGGCTGAGCAATATTCCATTTTATATATGTACCACATCTTTATCCATTCGTCTTTCTGTGGGCATTTAGGTTGCTTCCATTACCTGGCTATTGTAAATTGTGCTGCAATGAACATTGTGGTGAATGTGTCTTTTTGATTTATGGTTTTCTCTGGGTATATGCCCAAAAGTGGGATTGCAGGCTCCTATGGTAATTCTCTTTTTAGTTATTTAAAGGAACATCCATACTGTTCTCCATAGTGAGTGTATCAATTTACCTTCCCACCAATCGTGGAAGAGGGTTCCTTTTGTCCACACCATCCCCGGAATTTGTTGTTTGTAGATTTGCTGATGATGCCGATTCTAACAGGTGTGAGGTCATACCTCATTGTCGTTTGGATTTGCATTTCTCTAATAATTAGTGATGTTGAGCAGCTTTTCATGTGCGTCTTGGCCATCTCTGTGACTTCTTTAAAGAAACGTCTATATAGATCTTCTGCCCATTTTTGTACTGGGTTGTTTGTTTTATTAATATTAAGCTGCGTGAGCTGTTTATATATATTGGAGATTAAACCTTTGTCCATTGATTCGTTTGCGAACGTTTTCGCCCATTCTGAGGCTTGCCTTTTTCCATTCCCGTTTTTTTAACCAAAAAAGAAAGAAAGCAAAAGAAGCAGAACACTAATGTGCGTGAAATATGCCTCTTGAAACAGTCGTTTTGAAATATGGACGTCTTTTGCATTTTTTGGTCGGTATATGACCCCAGGATTTGTTTTCAGGGCAGGTGTCATTTACAGGCCTGCAACGATTTTGAATATCCACTGACCATTAGCGCTGGGATTAAAGCTGCTGTTGTGTGAAACGGCCACAAGGTGGCAGCAGTTCTCGCTTACCAAATCTGGTTACTAGGGCCACAGAGCCTCAATGGAAGTCCTGTTCTAGATTGGAATTTAGAATGGAATGTGCCAGGAGAAAGCCCCTCAAGTTTGTCTCACTACTTCTTGTTCGTGTTTTTAATTTAATTTTTTATTTTTTATTACAGCAAGTTTGATGACAACGTTTGGCTTGTTGTAGGTGTGCAAGATGTGGTTCTTTTACACATATACATAGGTCTGTTCTTCCTGGGACCCTTTTCCCATGTACGTTATGACAGAATGTTGAGTAGTCTTCTCTTGGTATTCCGTAGGTCTTTGGTGATTATATATTTCACCTGTGTTTGTATATGTCTCTTAACCCCGATATCCTAATGAATCCAATTCTCACACCTTTCCATTGGTGAACCATAAGTTTGTTTAATGAATCTGTGACTGCCCTTCTCCGTGGAAATATCTGTCCTGGTATCAATTTTTAGGTAACACCTATAAGTGATATCCTACGATATGTGTCTTTCACTTTCTGACTTACTACAAGTCACGTGATTACCTCTAGACTCATCTACGGTGCTGCAAATGGCATTGTGTCCTTTTTTCCCTTGGCTAATATTCTGTCTTAGCGAGGTCCATTTTCTGCAATGTGATTCCCTGGGGGCTGAGGATTAGCTGACCTGGGCAGCCTGACCCTGCCGGCAAGCCCTCCCCAGGTGTGCCTGGTTTGAGGTCAATATAAACAGCACTCCAGGCAGCAATAGCCCCTGCAGCTGTGCCTGACTCCATATTCTCTGCCCCGTCAGCAGTCTCGGGGCTGTGCTGGTGGGAGGGTGTGAGGGTCCACGGCTTGTTGGTGGCCCGGTGTGAGTGGGGCTCTGCTGGACTTTCTGCAGGAGTTGCCAGGCTGCCACCTGTAAAGAAGAGGATGTGTCACCCATAACTTCCACTGGAATTTCTCTCCGGGCCGAGGAAGGAAACAAAGGAGTGGGGGCCGGGACAGGAGGGGTATCTCAGACAGGGAAATGGAAAGCTTCCAGAAGAGCGCCCGGGGCCAGGACCATCCTGGCTGGCCTGCAGGCAGCAAGTTGGCCTGCGTGCTGTCGCTGGTGTGGCTCCACGGCCCAGCCTCCAGGCTTTCAAGCCCTTGTACATATTCAGGTGTTTTACCTGGGAAGGGTGGGAACAGTTCAGTAGCAGCTGGCCTGGGGCTCAGCTCACGTTTACTCACAGAGGCCTCGGCATGGTCCCCCAGCTTTGCAGTGAGGACGCTCCTTGCATGGGGGGACGGGGCTGTTGGTTGTATGGAAGATGATTCCCCACCACTGACCAATTTCAGAATTGTTTACTGCTGGAGCAAGTGCCTTGGTAGTGTTTTCCTCTGTATAACTGTTTGGTTTAGGGTTTTTTTTTCTTTCTTGGTTCAAGTTAGATTTTATTCCTCGTTTATGTATTTATAGATATAAGCATGGGAATAATTCATTCATATAAATACATCTGTGTGAATGGAAGAACTTTTTCCTGTTTTATTTTTAAAAATTTTGAAATTTAATTTTGTTTATTTCTTTATGCAGCAGGTTACTATTAGTTATATATTTTATGCATATACATGTATACATGTCCATCCCAATCTCCCAACTCATCCCACCACCACCACCCCATGGCTTCCCCCACTTGGTGTCCATACGTTTGTTCTCTACCTCTGTGTCTCTATTTCTGTCCTGCATACCAGTTCATCTGTACCATTTTTCTAGGTTCCACCTATATGCATTAATATACAATATTTGTTTTTCTCTTTCTGACTTACTTCACTCTGTATGACAGTCTCTAGATCCATCGACTTCTCTACAAATGACCCAGTTTCATTCCTTTTTATGGCTGAGCAATATTCCATTTTATATATGTACCACATCTTTATCCATTCATCTTTCTGTGGGCATTTAGGTTGCTTCCATTACCTGGCTATTGTAAATTGTGCTGCAATGAACATTGTGGTGAATGTGTCTTTTTGATTTATGGTTTTCTCTGGGTATATGCCCAAAAGTGGGATTGCAGGCTCCTATGGTAATTCTCTTTTTAGTTATTTAAAGGAACCTCCATACTGCTCTCCATAGTGAGTGTATCAATTTACCTTCCCACCAATAGTGGAAGAGGGTTCCTTTTGTCCACACCATCCCCGGAATTTGTTGTTTGTAGATTTGCTGATGATGCCGATTCTAACAGGTGTGAGGTCATACCTCATTGTCGTTTGGATTTGCATTTCTCTAATAATTAGTGATGTTGAGCAGCTTTTCATGTGCGTCTTGGCCATCTCTGTGACTTCTTTAAAGAAACGTCTATATAGATCTTCTGCCCATTTTTGTACTGGGTTGTTTGTTTTATTAATATTAAGCTGCGTGAGCTGTTTATATATATTGGAGATTAAACCTTTGTCCATTGATTCGTTTGCGAACGTTTTCGCCCATTCTGAGGCTTGCCTTTTTCCATTCCCGTTTTTTTAACCAAAAAAGAAAGAAAGCAAAAGAAGCAGAACACTAATGTGCGTGAAATATGCCTCTTGAAACAGTCGTTTTGAAATATGGACGTCTTTTGCATTTTTTGGTCGGTATATGACCCCAGGATTTGTTTTCAGGGCAGGTGTCATTTACAGGCCTGCAACGATTTTGAATATCCACTGACCATTAGCGCTGGGATTAAAGCTGCTGTTGTGTGAAACGGCCACAAGGTGGCAGCAGTTCTCGCTTACCAAATCTGGTTACTAGGGCCACAGAGCCTCAATGGAAGTCCTGTTCTAGATTGGAATTTAGAATGGAATGTGCCAGGAGAAAGCCCCTCAAGTTTGTCTCACTACTTCTTGTTCGTGTTTTTAATTTAATTTTTTATTTTTTATTACAGCAAGTTTGATGACAACGTTTGGCTTCTTGTAGGTGTGCAAGATGTGGTTCTTTTACACATATACATAGGTCTGTTCTTCCTGGGACCCTTTTCCCATGTACGTTATGACAGAATGTTGAGTAGTCTTCTCTTGGTATTCCGTAGGTCTTTGGTGATTATATATTTCACCTGTGTTTGTATATGTCTCTTAACCCCGATATCCTAATGAATCCAATTCTCACACCTTTCCATTGGTGAACCATAAGTTTGTTTAATGAATCTGTGACTGCCCTTCTCCGTGGAAATATCTGTCCTGGTATCAATTTTTAGGTAACACCTATAAGTGATATCCTACGATATGTGTCTTTCACTTTCTGACTTACTACAAGTCACGTGATTACCTCTAGACTCATCTACGGTGCTGCAAATGGCATTGTGTCCTTTTTTCCCTTGGCTAATATTCTGTCTTAGCGAGGTCCATTTTCTGCAATGTGATTCCCTGGGGGCTGAGGATTAGCTGACCTGGGCAGCCTGACCCTGCCGGCAAGCCCTCCCCAGGTGTGCCTGGTTTGAGGTCAATATAAACAGCACTCCAGGCAGCAATAGCCCCTGCAGCTGTGCCTGACTCCATATTCTCTGCCCCGTCAGCAGTCTCGGGGCTGTGCTGGTGGGAGGGTGTGAGGGTCCACGGCTTTGTTGGTGGCCCGGTGTGAGTGGGGCTCTGCTGGACTTTCTGCAGGAGTTGCCAGGCTGCCACCTGTAAAGAAGAGGATGTGTCACCCATAACTTCCACTGGAATTTCTCTCCGGGCCGAGGAAGGAAACAAAGGAGTGGGGGCCGGGACAGGAGGGGTATCTCAGACAGGGAAATGGAAAGCTTCCAGAAGAGCGCCCGGGGCCAGGACCATCCTGGCTGGCCTGCAGGCAGCAAGTTGGCCTGCGTGCTGTCGCTGGTGTGGCTCCACGGCCCAGCCTCCAGGCTTTCAAGCCCTTGTACATATTCAGGTGTTTTACCTGGGAAGGGTGGGAACAGTTCAGTAGCAGCTGGCCTGGGGCTCAGCTCACGTTTACTCACAGAGGCCTCGGCATGGTCCCCCAGCTTTGCAGTGAGGACGCTCCTTGCATGGGGGGACGGGGCTGTTGGTTGTATGGAAGATGATTCCCCACCACTGACCAATTTCAGAATTGTTTACTGCTGGAGCAAGTGCCTTGGTAGTGTTTTCCTCTGTATAACTGTTTGGTTTAGGGTTTTTTTTTTCTTTCTTGGTTCAAGTTAGATTTTATTCCTCGTTTATGTATTTATAGATATAAGCATGGGAATAATTCATTCATATAAATACATCTGTGTGAATGGAAGAACTTTCTTCTGTTTTATTTTTAAAAATTTTGAAATTTAATTTTATTTATTTCTTTATACAGCAGGTTACTATTAGTTATATATTTTATGCATATACATGTATACAGGTCCATCCCAATCTCCCAACTCATCCCACCACCACCACCCCATGGCTTCCCCCACTTGGTGTCCATACGTTTGTTCTCTACCTCTGTGTCTCTATTTCTGTCCTGCATACCAGTTCATCTGTACCATTTTTCTAGGTTCTACCTATATGCATTAATATACAATATTTGTTTTTCTCTTTCTGACTTACTTCACTCTGTATGACAGTCTCTAGATCCATCGACTTCTACAAATGAACCAGTTTCATTCCTATTTATGGCTGAGTAATATTCCATTTTATATATGTACCACATCTTTATCCATTCGTCTGTCTGTGGGCATTTAGGTTGCTTCCATTACCTGGCTATTGCAAATTGTGCTGCAATGAACATTGTGGTGAATGTGTCTTTTTGATTTATGGTTTTCTCTGGGTTTATGCCCAGAAGTGGGATTGCTGGATCCTATGGAAATTCTCTTTTTAGTTTTTTAAAGGAACCTCCATACTGTTCTCCATAGTGACTGTATCAATTTACCTTCCCACCAATAGTGGAAGAGGGTTCCTTTTGTCCACACCCTCCCCAGAATTTGTTGTTTGTAGATTTTCTGATGATGCCGATTCTAACAGGTGTGAGGTCATACCTCATTGTCGTTTGGATTTGCATTTCTCTAATAATTAGTGATGTTGAGCAGCTTTTCATGTGCGTCTTGGCCATCTCTGTGACATCTTTGAAGAAACGTCTATTAAGATCTTCTGCCCATTTTTGTATTGGGTTGTTTGTTTTATTAATATTAAGCTGCGTGAGCTGTTTATATATATTGGAGATTAAACCTTTGTCCATTGATTCGTTTGCAAATGTTTTCGCCCATTCTGAGGGTTGCCTTTTTCCATCCCCTTTTTTTTAACCAAAAAAGAAAGAAAGCAAAAGAAGCAGAACACTAATGTGCGTGAAATATGCCTCTTTAAACTGTCGTTTTGAAATATGGACGTCTTTTGAATTTTTTGGTCGATATATGACCCTAGGATTTGTTTTCAGGGCAGGTGTCATTTACAGGCCTGCAACGATTTTGAATATCCACTGACCATTAGCGCTGTGATTAAAGCTGCTGTTGTGTGAAACGGCCACAAGGTGGCAGCAGTTCTCGCTTACCAAATCTGGTTACTAGGGCCACAGAGCCTCAATTGAAGTCCTGTTCTAGATTGGAATTTAGAATGGAATGTGCCAGGAGAAAGCCCCTCAAGTTTGTCTCACTACTTCTTGTTCGTGTTTTTAATTTAATTTTTTATTTTTTATTACAGCAAGTTTGATGACAACGTTTGGCTTCTTGTAGGTGTGCAAGATGTGGTTCTTTTACACATATACATAGGTCTGTTCTTCCTGGGACCCTTTCCCATGTACGTTATGACAGAATGTTGAGTAGTCTTCTCTTGGTATTCCGTAGGTCTTTGGTGATTATATATTTCACCTGTGTTTGTATATGTCTGTTAACCCCGATATCCTAATGAATCCAATCCTCACACCTTTCCATTGGTGAACCATAAGTTTCTTTAATGAATCTGTGATTGCCCTTCTCCGTGGAAATATCTGCCCTGGTATCAATTTTTAGGTAACACCTATAAGTGATATCCTACGATATGTGTCTTTCACTTTCTGACTTACTACAAGTCACGTGATTACCTCTAGACTCATCTACGGTGCTGCAAATGGCATTGTGTCCTTTTTTCCCTTGGCTAATATTCTGTCTTAGCGAGGTCCTTTTTCTGCAATGTGATTCCCTGAGGGCTGAGGATTAGCTGACCTGGGCAGCCTGACCCTGCCGGCAAGCCCTCCCCAGGTGTGCCTGGGTTGAGGTCAATATAAGCAGCACTCCAGGCAGCAATAGCCCCTGCAGTTGTGCCTGACTCCATATTCTCTGCCCCGTCAGCAGTCTTGGGGCTGTGCTGGTGGGAGGGTGTGAGGGTCCACGGCTTTGTTGGTGGCCCGGTGTGAGTGGGGCTCTGCTGGACTTTCTGCAGGAGTTGCCAGGCTGCCACCTGTAAAGAAGAGGATGTGTCACCCATAACTTCCACTGGAATTTCTCTCCGGGCTGAGGAAGGAAAAAAAAGAGTGGGGGCCGGGACAGGAGGGGTATCTCAGGCAGGGAAATGGAAAGCTTCCAGAAGAGCGCCCGGGGCCAGGACCATCCTGGCTGGCCTGCAGGCAGCAAGTTGGCCTGCGTGCTGTCGCTGGTGTGGCTCCACGGCCCAGCCTCCAGGCTTTCAAGCCCTTGTACATATTCAGGTGTTTTACCTGGGAAGGGTGGGAACAGTTCAGTAGCAGCTGGCCTGGGGCTCAGCTCACGTTTACTCACAGAGGCCTCGGCATGGTCCCCCAGCTTTGCAGTGAGGACGCTCCTTGCATGGGGGGACGGGGCTGTTGGTTGTATGGAAGATGATTCCCCACCACTGACCAATTTCAGAATTGTTTACTGCTGGAACAAGTGCCTAGGTAGTGTTTTCCTCTGTATAACTGTTTGTTTTAGGATTTATTTTTTTGTTTTTTGGTTCAAGTTAGATTTTATTCCTCTTTTATATATTTATAGATATAAGCATGGGAATAATTCATTCATATAAATACATCTGTGTGAATGGAAGAACTTTTTCCTGTTTTATTTTTAAAAATTTTGAAATTTAATTTTGTTTATTTCTTTATGCAGCAGGTTACTATTAGTTATATATTTTATGCATATACATGTATACATGTCCATCCCAATCTCCCAACTCATCCCACCACCACCACCCCATGGCTTCCCCCACTTGGTGTCCATACGTTTGTTCTCTACCTCTGTGTCTCTATTTCTGTCCTGCATACCAGTTCATCTGTACCATTTTTCTAGGTTCCACCTATATGCATTAATATACAATATTTGTTTTTCTCTTTCTGACTTACTTCACTCTGTATGACAGTCTCTAGATCCATCGACTTCTCTACAAATGACCCAGTTTCATTCCTTTTTATGGCTGAGCAATATTCCATTTTATATATGTACCACATCTTTATCCATTCGTCTTTCTGTGGGCATTTAGGTTGCTTCCATTACCTGGCTATTGTAAATTGTGCTGCAATGAACATTGTGGTGAATGTGTCTTTTTGATTTATGGTTTTCTCTGGGTATATGCCCAAAAGTGGGATTGCAGGCTCCTATGGTAATTCTCTTTTTAGTTATTTAAAGGAACATCCATACTGTTCTCCATAGTGAGTGTATCAATTTACCTTCCCACCAATAGTGGAAGAGGGTTCCTTTTGTCCACACCATCCCCGGAATTTGTTGTTTGTAGATTTGCTGATGATGCCGATTCTAACAGGTGTGAGGTCATACCTCATTGTCGTTTGGATTTGCATTTCTCTAATAATTAGTGATGTTGAGCAGCTTTTCATGTGGGTCTTGGCCATCTCTGTGACTTCTTTAAAGAAACGTCTATATAGATCTTCTGCCCATTTTTGTACTGGGTTGTTTGTTTTATTAATATTAAGCTGCGTGAGCTGTTTATATATATTGGAGATTAAACCTTTGTCCATTGATTCGTTTGCGAACGTTTTCGCCCATTCTGAGGCTTGCCTTTTTCCATTCCCGTTTTTTTAACCAAAAAAGAAAGAAAGCAAAAGAAGCAGAACACTAATGTGCGTGAAATATGCCTCTTGAAACTGTCGTTTTGAAATATGGACGTCTTTTGAATTTTTGGGTCGGTATATGACCCCAGGATTTGTTTTCAGGGCAGGTGTCATTTACAGGCCTGCAACGATTTTGAATATCCACTGACCATTAGCGCTGGGATTAAAGCTGCTCTTGTGTGAAACGGCCACAAGGTGGCAGCAGTTCTCGCTTACCAAATCTGGTTACTAGGGCCACAGAGCCTCAATGGAAGTCCTGTTCTAGATTGGAATTTAGAATGGAATGTGCCAGGAGAAAGCCCCTCAAGTTTGTCTCACTACTTCTTGTTCGTGTTTTTAATTTAATTTTTTATTTTTTATTACAGCAAGTTTGATGACAACGTTTGGCTTCTTGTAGGTGTGCAAGATGTGGTTCTTTTACACATATACATAGGTCTGTTCTTCCTGGGACCCTTTCCCATGTACGTTATGACAGAATGTTGAGTAGTCTTCTCTTGGTATTCCGTAGGTCTTTGGTGATTATATATTTCACCTGTGTTTGTATATGTCTGTTAACCCCGATATCCTAATGAATCCAATCCTCACACCTTTCCATTGGTGAACCATAAGTTTCTTTAATGAATCTGTGATTGCCCTTCTCCGTGGAAATATCTGCCCTGGTATCAATTTTTAGGTAACACCTATAAGTGATATCCTACGATATGTGTCTTTCACTTTCTGACTTACTACAAGTCACGTGATTACCTCTACACTCATCTACGGTGCTGCAAATGGCATTGTGTCCTTTTTTCCCTTGGCTAATATTCTGTCTTAGCGAGGTCCATTTTCTGCAGTGTGATTCCCTGAGGGCTGAGCATTAGCTGACCTGGGCAGCCTGACCCTGCCGGCAAGCCCTCCGCAGGTGTGCCTGGTTTGAGGTCAATATAAACAGCACTCCAGGCAGCAGTAGCCCCTGCAGCTGTGCCTGGCTCCATATTCTCTGCCCCGTCAGCAGGCTCGGGGCTGTGTTGGTGGGAGGGTGTGAGGGTCCACGGCTTTGTTGGTGGCCCGGTGTGAGTGGGGCTCTGCTGGACTTTCTGCAGGAGTTGCCAGGCTGCCACCTGTAAAGAAGAGGATGTGTCACCCATAACTTCCACTGGAATTTCTCTCCGGGCTGAGGAAGGAAACAAAGGAGTGGGGGCCAGGACAGGAGGGGTGTCTCAGGCAGGGAAATGGAAAGCTTCCAGAAGAGCGCCCCGGGCCGGAACCATCCTGGCTGGCCTGCAGGCAGCAAGTTGGCCTGCGTGCTGTCGCTGGTGTGGCTCCACGGCCCTTCCTCTAGGCTTTCAAGCCCTTGTACATATTCAGGTGTTTTACCTGGGAAGGGTGGGAACAGTTCAGTAGCAGCTGGCCTGGGGCTCAGCTCACGTTTACTCACAGAGGCCTCGGCATGGTCCCCCAGGTTTGCAATGAGGATGCTCCTTGCATTGGGGGGCGGGGCTACTGACTGTATGGGAGATGATTCCCCACGTCTGCCCAATTTCAGAATTGTTTACCGCTGGAGCAAGTGCCTTGGTAGGGTTTTCCTCTGTATAACTGTTTGGTTTAGGTTTTTTTTTCTTTTTTGGTTCAAGTTAGATTTAATTCCTCTTTTATATATTTATAGATATAAGCATGGGAATAATTCATTCATATCAATACATCTGTGTGAATGGAAGAACTTTTTCCTGTTTTATTTTTTAAAATTTTGAAATTTAATTTTATTTATTTCTTTATACAGCAGGTTAGTATTAGTTATATATTTTATGCATATACATGTATATAGGTCCATCCCAATCTCCCAACTCATCCCACCACCACCACCCCATGGCTTCCCTCACTTGGTGTCCATACGTTTGTTCTCTACCTCTGTGTCTCTATTTCTGCCCTGCAAACCAGTTCATCTGTACCATTTTTCTAGGTTCCACCTATATGCATTAATATACAATATTTGTTTTTCTCTTTCTGACTTACTTCACTCTGTATGACAGTCGCTAGATCCATCGACTTCTACAAATGAACCAGTTTCATTCCTTTTTATGGCTGAGTAATATTCCATTTTATATATGTACCACATCTTTATCCATTCGTCTGTCTGTTGGCATTTAGGTTGCTTCCATTACCTGGCTATTGTAAATAGTGCTGCAATGAACATTGTGGTGAATGTGTCTTTTTGATTTAAGGTTTTCTCTGGGTATATGCCCAGAAGTGGGATTGCTGGATCCTAAGGTAATTCTCTTTTGGTTTTTTAAAGGAACTTCCATACTGTTCTCCATAGTGACTGTATCAATTTACCTTCCCACCAATAGTGGAAGAGGGTTCCTTTTGTCCACACCCTCCCCAGAATTTGTTGTTTGTAGATTTTCTGATGATGCCGATTCTAAGAGGTGTGAGGTCATACCTCATTGTCGTTTGGATTTGCATTTCTCTAATAATTAGTGATGTTGAGCAGATTTTCATGTGCGTCTTGGCCATCTCTGTGACATCTTTGAAGAAACGTCTATTTAGATCTTCTGCCCATTTTTGTATTGGGTTGTTTGTTTTATTAATATTAAGCTGCGTGAGCTGTTTATATATATTGGAGATTAAACCTTTGTCCATTGATTCGTTTACGAATGTTTTCGCCCATTCTGAGGGTTGCCTTTTTCCATCCCCGTTTTTTTAACCAAAAAAGAAAGAAAGCAAAAGAAGCAGAACACTAATGTGCGTGAAATATGCCTGTTGAAACAGTCGTTTTGAAATATGGACGTGTTTTGAATTTTTTGGTCGATATATGACCCTAGGATTTGTTTTCAGGGCAGGTGTCATTTACAGACCTGCAACGATTTTCAATATCCACTGACCATTAGCGCTGGGATTAAACCTGCTGTTGTGTGAAATGGCCACAAGGTGGCAGCAGTTCTCGCTTACCAAATCTGGTTACTAGGGCCACAGAGCCTCAATGGAAGTCCTGTTCTAGATTGGAATTTAGAATGGAATGTGCCAGGAGAAAGCCCCTCAAGTTTGTCTCACTACTTCTTGTTCGTGTTTTTAATTTTTTATTTTTTATTACAGCAAGTTTGATGACAACGTTTGGCTTCTTGTAGGTGTGCAAGATGTGGTTCTTTTACACATATACATAGGTCTGTTCTTCCTGGGACCCTTTTCCAATGTACGTTATGACAGAATGTTGAGTAGTCTTCTCTTGGTATTCCGTAGGTCTTTGGTGATTATATATTTCACCTGTGTTTGTATATGTCTGTTAACCCCGATATCCTAATGAATCCAATCCTCACACCTTTCCATTGGTGAACCATAAGTTTGTTTAATGAATCTGTGATTGCCCTTCTCCGTGGAAATATCTGCCCTGGTATCAATTTTTAGGTAACACCTATAAGTGATATCCTACGATATGTGTCTTTCACTTTCTGACTTACTACAAGTCACGTGATTACCTCTAGACTCATCTACGGTGCTGCAAATGGCATTGTGTCCTTTTTTCCCTTGGCTAATATTCTGTCTTAGCGAGGTCCATTTTCTGCAGTTTGATTCCCTGAGGGCTGAGGATTAGCTGACCTGGGCAGCCTGACCCTGCCGGCAAGCCCTCCCCAGGTGTGCCTGGGTTGAGGTCAATATAAACTGCACTCCAGGCAGCAATAGCCCCTGCAGCTGTGCCTGACTCCATATTCTCTGCCCCGTCAGCAGTCTCGGGGCTGTGCTGGTGGGAGGGTGTGAGGGTCCACGGCTTTGTTGGTGGCCCGGTGTGAGTGGGGCTCTGCTGGACTTTCTGCAGGAGTTGCCAGGCTGCCACCTGTAAAGAAGAGGATGTGTCACCCATAACTTCCACTGGAATTTCTCTCCGGGCCGAGGAAGGAAACAAAGGAGTGGCGGCCGGGACAGGAGGGGTATCTCAGGCAGGGAAATGGAAAGCTTCCAGAAGAGAGCCCGGGGCCAGGACCATCCTGGCTGGCCTGCAGGCAGCAAGTTGGCCTGCGTGCTGTCGCTGGTGTGGCTCCACGGCCCTTCCTCTAGGCTTTCAAGTCCTTGTACATATTCAGGTGTTTTACCTGGGAAGGGTGGGAACAGTTCAGTAGCAGCTGGCCTGGGGCTCAGCTCACGTTTATTCACAGAGGCCTCGGCATGGTCACCCAGCTTTGCAGTGAGGACGCTCCTTGCATGGGGGGACGGGGCTGTTGGTTGTATGGAAGATGATTCCCCACCACTGACCAATTTCAGAATTGTTTACTGCTGGAACAAGTGCCTTGGTAGTGTTTTCCTCTGTATAACTGTTTGGTTTAGTTTTTTTTTTCTTTCTTGGTTCAAGTTAGATTTTATTCCTCGTTTATGTATTTATAGATATAAGCATGGGAATAATTCATTCATATAAATACATCTGTGTGAATGGAAGAACTTTCTTCTGTTTTATTTTTAAAAATTTTGAAACTTAATTTTATTTATTTCTTTATACAGCAGGTTACTATTAGTTATATATTTTATGCATATACATGTATACAGGTCCATCCCAATCTCCCAACTCATCCCACCACCACCACCCCATGGCTTCCCCCACTTGGTGTCCATACGTTTGTTCTCTACCTCTGTGTCTCTATTTCTGTCCTGCATACCAGTTCATCTGTACCATTTTTCTAGGTTCCACCTATATGCATTAATATACAATATTTGTTTTTCTCTTTCTGACTTACTTCACTCTGTATGACACTCTCTAGATCCATCGACTTCTCTACAAATGACCCAGTTTCATTCCTTTTTATGGCTGAGCAATATTCCATTTTATATATGTACCACATCTTTATCCATTCGTCTTTCTGTGGGCATTTAGGTTGCTTCCATTACCTGGCTATTGTAAATTGTGCTGCAATGAACATTGTGGTGAATGTGTCTTTTTGATTTATGGTTTTCTCTGGGTATATGCCCAAAAGTGGGATTGCAGGCTCCTATGGTAATTCTCTTTTTAGTTATTTAAAGGAACCTCCATACTGCTCTCCATAGTGAGTGTATCAATTTACCTTCCCACCAATAGTGGAAGAGGGTTCCTTTTGTCCACACCATCCCTGGAATTTGTTGTTTGTAGATTTGCTGATGCTGCCGATTCTAACAGGTGTGAGGTCATACCTCATTGTCGTTTGGATTTGCATTTCTCTAATAATTAGTGATGTTGAGCAGCTTTTCATGTGCGTCTTGGCCATCTCTGTGACTTCTTTAAAGAAACGTCTATATAGATCTTCTGCCCATTTTTGTACTGGGTTGTTTGTTTTATTAATATTAAGCTGCGTGAGCTGTTTATATATATTGGAGATTAAACCTTTGTCCATTGATTCGTTTGCAAACGTTTTCGCCCATTCTGAGGCTTGCCTTTTTCCATTCCCGTTTTTTTAACCAAAAAAGAAAGAAAGCAAAAGAAGCAGAACACTAATGTGCGTGAAATATGCCTCTTGAAACAGTCGTTTTGAAATATGGACGTCTTTTGCATTTTTTGGTCGGTATATGACCCCAGGATTTGTTTTCAGGGCAGGTGTCATTTACAGGCCTGCAACGATTTTGAATATCCACTGACCATTAGCGCTGGGATTAAAGCTGCTGTTGTGTGAAACGGCCACAAGGTGGCAGCAGTTCTCGCTTACCAAATCTGGTTACTAGGGCCACAGAGCCTCAATGGAAGTCCTGTTCTAGATTGGAATTTAGAATGGAATGTGCCAGGAGAAAGCCCCTCAAGTTTGTCTCACTACTTCTTGTTCGTGTTTTTAATTTAATTTTTTATTTTTTATTACAGCAAGTTTGATGACAACGTTTGGCTTGTTGTAGGTGTGCAAGATGTGGTTCTTTTACACATATACATAGGTCTGTTCTTCCTGGGACCCTTTTCCCATGTACGTTATGACAGAATGTTGAGTAGTCTTCTCTTGGTATTCCGTAGGTCTTTGGTGATTATATATTTCACCTGTGTTTGTATATGTCTGTTAACCCCGATATCCAAATGAATCCAATCCTCACACCTTTCCATTGGTGAACCATAAGTTTGTTTAATGAATCTGTGACTGCCCTTCTCCGTGGAAATATCTGCCCTGGTATCAATTTTTAGGTAACACCTATAAGTGATATCCTACGATATGTGTCTTTCACTTTCTGACTTACTACAAGTCACGTGATTACCTCTAGACTCATCTACGGTGCTGCAAATGGCATTGTGTCCTTTTTTCCCTTGGCTAATATTCTGTCTTAGCGAGGTCCATTTTCTGCAGTGTGATTCCCTGAGGGCTGAGGATTAGCTGACCTGGGCAGCCTGACCCTGCCGGCAAGCCCTCCCCAGGTGTGCCTGGGTTGAGGTCAATATAAACTGCACTCCAGGCAGCAATAGCCCCTGCAGCTGTGCCTGACTCCATATTCTCTGCCCCGTCAGCAGTCTCGGGGCTGTGCTGGTGGGAGGGTGTGAGGGTCCACGGCTTTTTTGGTGGCCCGGTGTGAGTGGGGCTCTGCTGGACTTTCTGCAGGAGTTGCCAGGCTGCCACCTGTAAAGAAGAGGATGTGTCACCCATAACTTCCACTGGAATTTCTATCCGGGCTGAGGAAGGAAAAAAAGGAGTGGGGGCCGGGACAGGAGGGGTATCTCAGGCAGGGAAATGGAAAGCTTCCAGAAGAGAGCCCGGGGCCAGGACCATCCTGGCTGGCCTGCAGGCAGCAAGTTGGCCTGCGTGCTGTCGCTGGTGTGGCTCCACGGCCCTTCCTCTAGGCTTTCAAGCCCTTGTACATATTCAGGTGTTTTACCTGGGAAGGGTGGGAACAGTTCAGTAGCAGCTGGCCTGGGGCTCAGCTCACGTTTACTCACAGAGGCCTCGGCATGGTCCCCCAGCTTTGCAGTGAGGACGCTCCTTGCATGGGGGGACGGGGCTGTTGGTTGTATGGAAGATGATTCCCCACCACTGACCAATTTCAGAATTGTTTACTGCTGGAACAAGTGCCTTGGTAGTGTTTTCCTCTGTATAACTGTTTGGTTTAGGTTTTTTTTTCTTTCTTGGTTCAAGTTAGATTTTATTCCTCGTTTATGTATTTATAGATATAAGCATGGGAATAATTCATTCATATAAATACATCTGTGTGAATGGAAGAACTTTCTTCTGTTTTATTTTTAAAAATTTTGAAATTTAATTTTATTTATTTCTTTATACAGCAGGTTACTATTAGTTATATATTTTATGCATATACATGAATACAGGTCCATCCCAATCTCCCAACTCATCCCACCACCACCACCCCATGGCTTCCCCCACTTGGTGTCCATACGTTTGTTCTCTACCTCTGTGTCTCTATTTCTGTCCTGCATACCAGTTCATCTGTACCATTTTTCTAGGTTCCACATATATGCATTAATATACAATATTTGTTTTTCTCTTTCTGACTTAGTTCACTCTGTATGACAGTCTCTAGATCCATCGACTTCTCTACAAATGACCCAGTTTCATTCCTTTTTATGGCTGAGAAATATTCCATTTTATATATGTACCACATCTTTATCCATTCGTCTTTCTGTGGGCATTTAGGTTGCTTCCATTACCTGGCTATTGTAAATTGTGCTGCAATGAACATTGTGGTGAATGTGTCTTTTTGATTTATGGTTTTCTCTGGGTATATGCCCAAAAGTTGGATTGTAGGCTCCTATGGTAATTCTCTTTTTAGTTATTTAAAGGAACCTCCATACTGCTCTCCATAGTGAGTGTATCAATTTACCTTCCCACCAATAGTGGAAGAGGGTTCCTTTTGTCCACACCATCCCCGGAATTTGTTTTTTGTAGATTTTCTGATGATGCCGATTCTAACAGGTGTGAGGTCATACCTCATTGTCGTTTGGATTTGCATTTCTCTAATAATTAGTGATGTTGAGCAGCTTTTCATGTGCATCTTGGCCATCTCTGTGACTTCTTTAAAGAAACGTCTATATAGATCTTCTGCCCATTTTTGTACTGGGTTGTTTGTTTTATTAATATTAAGCTGCATGAGCTGTTTATATATATTGGAGATTAAACCTTTGTCCATTGATTCGTTTGCGAACGTTTTCGCCCATTCTGAGGCTTGCCTTTTTCCATTCCCGTTTTTTTAACCAAAAAAGAAAGAAAGCAAAAGAAGCAGAACACTAATGTGCGTGAAATATGCCTCTTGAAACAGTCGTTTTGAAATATGGACGTCTTTTGCATCTTTTGGTCGGTATATGACCCCAGGATTTGTTTTCAGGGCAGGTGTCATTTACAGGCCTGCAACGATTTTGAATATCCACTGACCATTAGCGCTGGGATTAAAGCTGCTGTTGTGTGAAACGGCCACAAGGTGGCAGCAGTTCTCGCTTACCAAATCTGGTTACTAGGGCCACAGAGCCTCAATGGAAGTCCTGTTCTAGATTGGAATTTAGAATGGAATGTGCCAGGAGAAAGCCCCTCAAGTTTGTCTCACTACTTCTTGTTCGTGTTTTTAATTTAATTTTTTATTTTTTATTACAGCAAGTTTGATGACAACGTTTGGCTTGTTGTAGGTGTGCAAGATGTGGTTCTTTTACACATATACATAGGTCTGTTCTTCCTGGGACCCTTTTCCCATGTACGTTATGACAGAATGTTGAGTAGTCTTCTCTTGGTATTCCGTAGGTCTTTGGTGATTATATATTTCACCTGTGTTTGTATATGTCTGTTAACCCCGATATCCAAATGAATCCAATCCTCACACCTTTCCATTGGTGAACCATAAGTTTGTTTAATGAATCTGTGACTGCCCTTCTCCGTGGAAATATCTGCCCTGGTATCAATTTTTAGGTAACACCTATAAGTGATATCCTACGATATGTGTCTTTCACTTTCTGACTTACTACAAGTCACGTGATTACCTCTAGACTCATCTACGGTGCTGCAAATGGCATTGTGTCCTTTTTTCCCTTGGCTAATATTCTGTCTTAGCGAGGTCCATTTTCTGCAGTGTGATTCCCTGAGGGCTGAGGATTAGCTGACCTGGGCAGCCTGACCCTGCCGGCAAGCCCTCCCCAGGTGTGCCTGGGTTGAGGTCAATATAAACTGCACTCCAGGCAGCAATAGCCCCTGCAGCTGTGCCTGACTCCATATTCTCTGCCCCGTCAGCAGTCTCGGGGCTGTGCTGGTGGGAGGGTGTGAGGGTCCACGGCTTTGTTGGTGGCCCGGTGTGAGTGGGGCTCTGTTGGACTTTCTGCAGGAGTTGCCAGGCTGCCACCTGTAAAGAAGAGGATGTGTCACCCATAACTTCCACTGGAATTTCTATCCGGGCTGAGGAAGGAAAAAAAGGAGTGGGGGCCGGGACAGGAGGGGTATCTCAGGCAGGGAAATGGAAAGCTTCCAGAAGAGCGCCCGGGGCCAGGACCATCCTGGCTGGCCTGCAGGCAGCAAGTTGGCCTGCGTGCTGTCGCTGGTGTGGCTCCACGGCCCTTCCTCTAGCCTTTCAAACCCTTGTACATATTCAGGTGTTTTACCTGGGAAGGGTGGGAACAGTTCAGTAGCAGCTGGCCTGGGGCTCAGCTCACGTTTACTCACAGAGGCCTCGGCATGGTCCCCCAGCTTTGCAGTGAGGACGCTCCTTGCATGGGGGGACGGTGCTGTTGGTTGTATGGAAGATTATTCCCCACCACTGACCAATTTCAGAATTGTTTACTGCTGGAACAAGTGCCTTGGTAGTGTTTTCCTCTGTATAACTGTTTGGTTTAGGTTTTTTTTTTCTTTCTTGTTTCAAGTTAGATTTTATTCCTCGTTTATGTATTTATAGATATAAGCATGGGAATAATTCATTCATATAAATACATCTGTGTGAATGGAAGAACTTTCTTCTGTTTTATTTTCAAAAATTTTGAAATTTAATTTTATTTATTTCTTTATACAGCAGGTTACTATTAGTTATATATTTTATGCATATACATGTATACAGGTCCATCCCAATCTCCCAACTCATCCCACCACCACCACCCCATGGCTTCCCCCACTTGGTGTCCATACGTTTGTTCTCTACCTCTGTGTCTCTATTTCTGTCCTGCATACCAGTTCATCTGTACCATTTTTCTAGGTTCCACCTATATGCATTAATATACAATATTTGTTTTTCTCTTTCTGACTTACTTCACTCTGTATGACACTCTCTAGATCCATCGACTTCTCTACAAATGACCCAGTTTCATTCCTTTTTATGGCTGAGCAATATTCCATTTTATATATGTACCACATCTTTATCCATTCGTCTTTCTGTGGGCATTTAGGTTGCTTCCATTACCTGGCTATTGTAAATTGTGCTGCAATGAACATTGTGGTGAATGTGTCTTTTTGATTTATGGTTTTCTCTGGGTATATGCCCAAAAGTTGGATTGCAAGCTCCTATGGTAATTCTCTTTTTAGTTATTTAAAGGAACATCCATACTGCTCTCCATAGTGAGTGTATCAATTTACCTTCCCACCAATAGTGGAAGAGGGTTCCTTTTGTCCACACCATCCCCGGAATTTGTTGTTTGTAGATTTGCTGATGCTGCCGATTCTAACAGGTGTGAGGTCATACCTCATTGTCGTTTGGATTTGCATTTCTCTAATAATTAGTGATGTTGAGCAGCTTTTCATGTGCGTCTTGGCCATCTCTGTGACTTCTTTAAAGAAACGTCTATATAGATCTTCTGCCCATTTTTGTACTGGGTTGTTTGTTTTATTAATATTAAGCTGCATGAGCTGTTTATATATATTGGAGATTAAACCTTTGTCCATTGATTCGTTTGCGAACGTTTTCGCCCATTCTGAGGCTTGCCTTTTTCCATTCCCGTTTTTTTAACCAAAAAAGAAAGAAAGCAAAAGAAGCAGAACACTAATGTGCGTGAAATATGCCTCTTGAAACAGTCGTTTTGAAATATGGACGTCTTTTGCATTTTTTGGTCGGTATATGACCCCAGGATTTGTTTTCAGGGCAGGTGTCATTTACAGGCCTGCAACGATTTTGAATATCCACTGACCATTAGCGCTGGGATTAAAGCTGCTGTTGTGTGAAACGGCCACAAGGTGGCAGCAGTTCTCGCTTACCAAATCTGGTTACTAGGGCCACAGAGCCTCAATGGAAGTCCTGTTCTAGATTGGAATTTAGAATGGAATGTGCCAGGAGAAAGCCCCTCAAGTTTGTCTCACTACTTCTTGTTCGTGTTTTTAATTTAATTTTTTATTTTTTATTACAGCAAGTTTGATGACAACGTTTGGCTTCTTGTAGGTGTGCAAGATGTGGTTCTTTTACACATATACATAGGTCTGTTCTTCCTGGGACCCTTTCCCATGTACGTTATGACAGAATGTTGAGTAGTCTTCTCTTGGTATTCCGTAGGTCTTTGGTGATTATATATTTCACCTGTGTTTGTATATGTCTGTTAACCCCGATATCCTAATGAATCCAATCCTCACACCTTTCCATTGGTGAACCATAAGTTTGTTTAATGAATCTGTGACTGCCCTTCTCCGTGGAAATATCTGCCCTGGTATCAATTTTTAGGTAACACCTATAAGTGATATCCTACGATATGTGTCTTTCACTTTCTGACTTACTACAAGTCACGTGATTACCTCTAGACTCATCTACGGTGCTGCAAATGGCATTGTGTCCTTTTTTCCCTTGGCTAATATTCTGTCTTAGCGAGGTCCATTTTCTGCAGTGTGATTCCCTGAGGGCTGAGGATTAGCTGACCTGGGCAGCCTGACCCTGCCGGCAAGCCCTCCCCAGGTGTGCCTGGGTTGAGGTCAATATAAACTGCACTCCAGGCAGCAATAGCCCCTGCAGCTGTGCCTGACTCCATATTCTCTGCCCCGTCAGCAGTCTCGGGGCTGTGCTGGTGGGAGGGTGTGAGGGTCCACGGCTTTTTTGGTGGCCCGGTGTGAGTGGGGCTCTGCTGGACTTTCTGCAGGAGTTGCCAGGCTGCCACCTGTAAAGAAGAGGATGTGTCACCCATAACTTCCACTGGAATTTCTATCCGGGCTGAGGAAGGAAAAAAAGGAGTGGGGGCCGGGACAGGAGGGGTATCTCAGGCAGGGAAATGGAAAGCTTCCAGAAGAGAGCCCGGGGCCAGGACCATCCTGGCTGGCCTGCAGGCAGCAAGTTGGCCTGCGTGCTGTCGCTGGTGTGGCTCCACGGCCCTTCCTCTAGCCTTTCAAGCCCTTGTACATATTCAGGTGTTTTACCTGGGAAGGGTGGGAACAGTTCAGTAGCAGCTGGCCTGGGGCTCAGCTCACGTTTACTCACAGAGGCCTCGGCATGGTCCCCCAGCTTTGCAGTGAGGACGCTCCTTGCATGGGGGGACGGGGCTGTTGGTTGTATGGAAGATGATTCCCCACCACTGACCAATTTCAGAATTGTTTACTGCTGGAACAAGTGCCTTGGTAGTGTTTTCCTCTGTATAACTGTTTGGTTTAGGTTTTTTTTTCTTTCTTGGTTCAAGTTAGATTTTATTCCTCGTTTATGTATTTATAGATATAAGCATGGGAATAATTCATTCATATAAATACATCTGTGTGAATGGAAGAACTTTCTTCTGTTTTATTTTTAAAAATTTTGAAATTTAATTTTATTTATTTCTTTATACAGCAGGTTACTATTAGTTATATATTTTATGCATATACATGAATACAGGTCCATCCCAATCTCCCAACTCATCCCACCACCACCACCCCATGGCTTCCCCCACTTGGTGTCCATACGTTTGTTCTCTACCTCTGTGTCTCTATTTCTGTCCTGCATACCAGTTCATCTGTACCATTTTTCTAGGTTCCACATATATGCATTAATATACAATATTTGTTTTTCTCTTTCTGACTTAGTTCACTCTGTATGACAGTCTCTAGATCCATCGACTTCTCTACAAATGACCCAGTTTCATTCCTTTTTATGGCTGAGAAATATTCCATTTTATATATGTACCACATCTTTATCCATTCGTCTTTCTGTGGGCATTTAGGTTGCTTCCATTACCTGGCTATTGTAAATTGTGCTGCAATGAACATTGTGGTGAATGTGTCTTTTTGATTTATGGTTTTCTCTGGGTATATGCCCAAAAGTTGGATTGTAGGCTCCTATGGTAATTCTCTTTTTAGTTATTTAAAGGAACCTCCATACTGCTCTCCATAGTGAGTGTATCAATTTACCTTCCCACCAATAGTGGAAGAGGGTTCCTTTTGTCCACACCATCCCCGGAATTTGTTGTTTGTAGATTTGCTGATGATGCCGATTCTAACAGGTGTGAGGTCATACCTCATTGTCGTTTGGATTTGCATTTCTCTAATAATTAGTGATGTTGAGCAGCTTTTCATGTGCATCTTGGCCATCTCTGTGACTTCTTTAAAGAAACGTCTATATAGATCTTCTGCCCATTTTTGTACTGGGTTGTTTGTTTTATTAATATTAAGCTGCATGAGCTGTTTATATATATTGGAGATTAAACCTTTGTCCATTGATTCGTTTGCGAACGTTTTCGCCCATTCTGAGGCTTGCCTTTTTCCATTCCCGTTTTTTTAACCAAAAAAGAAAGAAAGCAAAAGAAGCAGAACACTAATGTGCGTGAAATATGCCTCTTGAAACAGTCGTTTTGAAATATGGACGTCTTTTGCATCTTTTGGTCGGTATATGACCCCAGGATTTGTTTTCAGGGCAGGTGTCATTTACAGGCCTGCAACGATTTTGAATATCCACTGACCATTAGCGCTGGGATTAAAGCTGCTGTTGTGTGAAACGGCCACAAGGTGGCAGCAGTTCTCGCTTACCAAATCTGGTTATTAGGGCCACAGAGCCTCAATGGAAGTCCTGTTCTAGATTGGAATTTAGAATGGAATGTGCCAGGAGAAAGCCCCTCAAGTTTGTCTCACTACTTCTTGTTCGTGTTTTTAATTTAATTTTTTATTTTTTATTACAGCAAGTTTGATGACAACGTTTGGCTTGTTGTAGGTGTGCAAGATGTGGTTCTTTTACACATATACATAGGTCTGTTCTTCCTGGGACCCTTTTCCCATGTACGTTATGACAGAATGTTGAGTAGTCTTCTCTTGGTATTCCGTAGGTCTTTGGTGATTATATATTTCACCTGTGTTTGTATATGTCTGTTAACCCCGATATCCTAATGAATCCAATCCTCACACCTTTCCATTGGTGAACCATCAGTTTGTTTAATGAATCTGTGACTGCCCTTCTCCGTGGAAATATCTGCCCTGGTATCAATTTTTAGGTAACACCTATAAGTGATATCCTACGATATGTGTCTTTCACTTTCTGACTTACTACAAGTCACGTGATTACCTCTAGACTCATCTACGGTGCTGCAAATGGCATTGTGTCCTTTTTTCCCTTGGCTAATATTCTGTCTTAGCGAGGTCCATTTTCTGCAGTGTGATTCCCTGAGGGCTGAGGATTAGCTGACCTGGGCAGCCTGACCCTGCCGGCAAGCCCTCCCCAGGTGTGCCTGGGTTGAGGTCAATATAAACTGCACTCCAGGCAGCAATAGCCCCTGCAGCTGTGCCTGACTCCATATTCTCTGCCCCGTCAGCAGTCTCGGGGCTGTGCTGGTGGGAGGGTGTGAGGGTCCACGGCTTTGTTGGTGGCCCGGTGTGAGTGGGGCTCTGTTGGACTTTCTGCAGGAGTTGCCAGGCTGCCACCTGTAAAGAAGAGGATGTGTCACCCATAACTTCCAATGGAATTTCTATCCGGGCTGAGGAAGGAAAAAAAGGAGTGGGGGCCGGGACAGGAGGGGTATCTCAGGCAGGGAAATGGAAAGCTTCCAGAAGAGCGCCCGGGGCCAGGACCATCCTGGCTGGCCTGCAGGCAGCAAGTTGGCCTGCGTGCTGTCGCTGGTGTGGCTCCACGGCCCTTCCTCTAGCCTTTCAAACCCTTGTACATATTCAGGTGTTTTACCTGGGAAGGGTGGGAACAGTTCAGTAGCAGCTGGCCTGGGGCTCAGCTCACGTTTACTCACAGAGGCCTCGGCATGGTCCCCCAGCTTTGCAGTGAGGACGCTCCTTGCATGGGGGGACGGTGCTGTTGGTTGTATGGAAGATGATTCCCCACCACTGACCAATTTCAGAATTGTTTACTGCTGGAACAAGTGCCTTGGTAGTGTTTTCCTCTGTATAACTGTTTGGTTTAGGTTTTTTTTTTCTTTCTTGGTTCAAGTTAGATTTTATTCCTCGTTTATGTATTTATAGATATAAGCATGGGAATAATTCATTCATATAAATACATCTGTGTGAATGGAAGAACTTTCTTCTGTTTTATTTTCAAAAATTTTGAAATTTAATTTTATTTATTTCTTTATACAGCAGGTTACTATTAGTTATATATTTTATGCATATACATGTATACAGGTCCATCCCAATCTCCCAACTCATCCCACCACCACCACCCCATGGCTTCCCCCACTTGGTGTCCATACGTTTGTTCTCTACCTCTGTGTCTCTATTTCTGTCCTGCATACCAGTTCATCTGTACCATTTTTCTAGGTTCCACCTATATGCATTAATATACAATATTTGTTTTTCTCTTTCTTTCTTACTTCACTCTGTATGACACTCTCTAGATCCATCGACTTCTCTACAAATGACCCAGTTTCATTCCTTTTTATGGCTGAGCAATATTCCATTTTATATATGTACCACATCTTTATCCATTCGTCTTTCTGTGGGCATTTAGGTTGCTTCCATTACCTGGCTATTGTAAATTGTGCTGCAATGAACATTGTGGTGAATGTGTCTTTTTGATTTATGGTTTTCTCTGGGTATATGCCCAAAAGTTGGATTGCAAGCTCCTATGGTAATTCTCTTTTTAGTTATTTAAAGGAACATCCATACTGCTCTCCATAGTGAGTGTATCAATTTACCTTCCCACCAATAGTGGAAGAGGGTTCCTTTTGTCCACACCATCCCCGGAATTTGTTGTTTGTAGATTTGCTGATGCTGCCGATTCTAACAGGTGTGAGGTCATACCTCATTGTCGTTTGGATTTGCATTTCTCTAATAATTAGTGATGTTGAGCAGCTTTTCATGTGCGTCTTGGCCATCTCTGTGACTTCTTTAAAGAAACGTCTATATAGATCTTCTGCCCATTTTTGTACTGGGTTGTTTGTTTTATTAATATTAAGCTGCATGAGCTGTTTATATATATTGGAGATTAAACCTTTGTCCATTGATTCGTTTGCGAACGTTTTCGCCCATTCTGAGGCTTGCCTTTTTCCATTCCCGTTTTTTTAACCAAAAAAGAAAGAAAGCAAAAGAAGCAGAACACTAATGTGCGTGAAATATGCCTCTTGAAACAGTCGTTTTGAAATATGGACGTCTTTTGCATTTTTTGGTCGGTATATGACCCCAGGATTTGTTTTCAGGGCAGGTGTCATTTACAGGCCTGCAACGATTTTGAATATCCACTGACCATTAGCGCTGGGATTAAAGCTGCTGTTGTGTGAAACGGCCACAAGGTGGCAGCAGTTCTCGCTTACCAAATCTGGTTACTAGGGCCACAGAGCCTCAATGGAAGTCCTGTTCTAGATTGGAATTTAGAATGGAATGTGCCAGGAGAAAGCCCCTCAAGTTTGTCTCACTACTTCTTGTTCGTGTTTTTAATTTAATTTTTTATTTTTTATTACAGCAAGTTTGATGACAACGTTTGGCTTCTTGTAGGTGTGCAAGATGTGGTTCTTTTACACATATACATAGGTCTGTTCTTCCTGGGACCCTTTTCCCATGTACGTTATGACAGAATGTTGAGTAGTCTTCTCTTGGTATTCCGTAGGTCTTTGGTGATTATATATTTCACCTGTGTTTGTATATGTCTGTTAACCCCGATATCCTAATGAATCCAATCCTCACACCTTTCCATTGGTGAACCATCAGTTTGTTTAATGAATCTGTGACTGCCCTTCTCCGTGGAAATATCTGCCCTGGTATCAATTTTTAGGTAACACCTATAAGTGATATCCTACGATATGTGTCTTTCACTTTCTGACTTACTACAAGTCACGTGATTACCTCTAGACTCATCTACGGTGCTGCAAATGGCATTGTGTCCTTTTTTCCCTTGGCTAATATTCTGTCTTAGCGAGGTCCATTTTCTGCAGTGTGATTCCCTGAGGGCTGAGGATTAGCTGACCTGGGCAGCCTGACCCTGCCGGCAAGCCCTCCCCAGGTGTGCCTGGGTTGAGGTCAATATAAACTGCACTCCAGGCAGCAATAGCCCCTGCAGCTGTGCCTGACTCCATATTCTCTGCCCCGTCAGCAGTCTCGGGGCTGTGCTGGTGGGAGGGTGTGAGGGTCCACGGCTTTTTTGGTGGCCCGGTGTGAGTGGGGCTCTGCTGGACTTTCTGCAGGAGTTGCCAGGCTGCCACCTGTAAAGAAGAGGATGTGTCACCCATAACTTCCACTGGAATTTCTATCCGGGCTGAGGAAGGAAAAAAAGGAGTGGGGGCCGGGACAGGAGGGGTATCTCAGGCAGGGAAATGGAAAGCTTCCAGAAGAGAGCCCGGGGCCAGGACCATCCTGGCTGGCCTGCAGGCAGCAAGTTGGCCTGCGTGCTGTCGCTGGTGTGGCTCCACGGCCCTTCCTCTAGCCTTTCAAGCCCTTGTACATATTCAGGTGTTTTACCTGGGAAGGGTGGGAACAGTTCAGTAGCAGCTGGCCTGGGGCTCAGCTCACGTTTACTCACAGAGGCCTTGGCATGGTCCCCCAGATTTGCAGTGAGGACGCTCCTTGCATGGGGGGACGGGGCTGTTGGTTGTATGGAAGATGATTCCCCACCACTGACCAATTTCAGAATTGTTTACTGCTGGAACAAGTGCCTTGGTAGTGTTTTCCTCTGTATAACTGTTTGGTTTAGGTTTTTTTTTCTTTCTTGGTTCAAGTTAGATTTTATTCCTCGTTTATGTATTTATAGATATAAGCATGGGAATAATTCATTCATATAAATACATCTGTGTGAATGGAAGAACTTTCTTCTGTTTTATTTTTAAAAATTTTGAAATTTAATTTTATTTATTTCTTTATACAGCAGGTTACTATTAGTTATATATTTTATGCATATACATGAATACAGGTCCATCCCAATCTCCCAACTCATCCCACCACCACCACCCCATGGCTTCCCCCACTTGGTGTCCATACGTTTGTTCTCTACCTCTGTGTCTCTATTTCTGTCCTGCATACCAGTTCATCTGTACCATTTTTCTAGGTTCCACATATATGCATTAATATACAATATTTGTTTTTCTCTTTCTGACTTACTTCACTCTGTATGACAGTCTCTAGATCCATCGACTTCTCTACAAATGACCCAGTTTCATTCCTTTTTATGGCTGAGAAATATTCCATTTTATATATGTACCACATCTTTATCCATTCGTCTTTCTGTGGGCATTTAGGTTGCTTCCATTACCTGGCTATTGTAAATTGTGCTGCAATGAACATTGTGGTGAATGTGTCTTTTTGATTTATGGTTTTCTCTGGGTATATGCCCAAAAGTTGGATTGTAGGCTCCTATGGTAATTCTCTTTTTAGTTATTTAAAGGAACCTCCATACTGCTCTCCATAGTGAGTGTATCAATTTACCTTCCCACCAATAGTGGAAGAGGGTTCCTTTTGTCCACACCATCCCCGGAATTTGTTGTTTGTAGATTTGCTGATGATGCCGATTCTAACAGGTGTGAGGTCATACCTCATTGTCGTTTGGATTTGCATTTCTCTAATAATTAGTGATGTTGAGCAGCTTTTCATGTGCATCTTGGCCATCTCTGTGACTTCTTTAAAGAAACGTCTATATAGATCTTCTGCCCATTTTTGTACTGGGTTGTTTGTTTTATTAATATTAAGCTGCATGAGCTGTTTATATATATTGGAGATTAAACCTTTGTCCATTGATTCGTTTGCGAACGTTTTCGCCCATTCTGAGGCTTGCCTTTTTCCATTCCCGTTTTTTTAACCAAAAAAGAAAGAAAGCAAAAGAAGCAGAACACTAATGTGCGTGAAATATGCCTCTTGAAACAGTCGTTTTGAAATATGGACGTCTTTTGCATCTTTTGGTCGGTATATGACCCCAGGATTTGTTTTCAGGGCAGGTGTCATTTACAGGCCTGCAACGATTTTGAATATCCACTGACCATTAGCGCTGGGATTAAAGCTGCTGTTGTGTGAAACGGCCACAAGGTGGCAGCAGTTCTCGCTTACCAAATCTGGTTATTAGGGCCACAGAGCCTCAATGGAAGTCCTGTTCTAGATTGGAATTTAGAATGGAATGTGCCAGGAGAAAGCCCCTCAAGTTTGTCTCACTACTTCTTGTTCGTGTTTTTAATTTAATTTTTTATTTTTTATTACAGCAAGTTTGATGACAACGTTTGGCTTCTTGTAGGTGTGCAAGATGTGGTTCTTTTACACATATACATAGGTCTGTTCTTCCTGGGACCCTTTTCCCATGTACGTTATGACAGAATGTTGAGTAGTCTTCTCTTGGTATTCCGTAGGTCTTTGGTGATTATATATTTCACCTGTGTTTGTATATGTCTGTTAACCCCGATATCCTAATGAATCCAATCCTCACACCTTTCCATTGGTGAACCATAAGTTTGTTTAATGAATCTGTGACTGCCCTTCTCCGTGGAAATATATGCCCTGGTATCAATTTTTAGGTAACACCTATAAGTGATATCCTACGATATGTGTCTTTCACTTTCTGACTTACTACAAGTCACGTGATTACCTCTAGACTCATCTACGGTGCTGCAAATGGCATTGTGTCCTTTTTTCCCTTGGCTAATATTCTGTCTTAGCGAGGTCCATTTTCTGCAGTGTGATTCCCTGAGGGCTGAGGATTAGCTGACCTGGGCAGCCTGACCCTGCCGGCAAGCCCTCCCCAGGTGTGCCTGGGTTGAGGTCAATATAAACTGCACTCCAGGCAGCAATAGCCCCTGCAGCTGTGCCTGACTCCATATTCTCTGCCCCGTCAGCAGTCTCGGGGCTGTGCTGGTGGGAGGGTGTGAGGGTCCACGGCTTTTTTGGTGGCCCGGTGTGAGTGGGGCTCTGCTGGACTTTCTGCAGGAGTTGCCAGGCTGCCACCTGTAAAGAAGAGGATGTGTCACCCATAACTTCCACTGGAATTTCTATCCGGGCTGAGGAAGGAAAAAAAGGAGTGGGGGCCGGGACAGGAGGGGTATCTCAGGCAGGGAAATGGAAAGCTTCCAGAAGAGAGCCCGGGGCCAGGACCATCCTGGCTGGCCTGCAGGCAGCAAGTTGGCCTGCGTGCTGTCGCTGGTGTGGCTCCACGGCCCTTCCTCTAGGCTTTCAAGCCCTTGTACATATTCAGGTGTTTTACCTGGGAAGGGTGGGAACAGTTCAGTAGCAGCTGGCCTGGGGCTCAGCTCACGTTTACTCACAGAGGCCTCGGCATGGTCCCCCAGCTTTGCAGTGAGGACGCTCCTTGCATGGGGGGACGGTGCTGTTGGTTGTATGGAAGATTATTCCCCACCACTGACCAATTTCAGAATTGTTTACTGCTGGAACAAGTGCCTTGGTAGTGTTTTCCTCTGTATAACTGTTTGGTTTAGGTTTTTTTTTTCTTTCTTGGTTCAAGTTAGATTTTATTCCTCGTTTATGTATTTATAGATATAAGCATGGGAATAATTCATTCATATAAATACATCTGTGTGAATGGAAGAACTTTCTTCTGTTTTATTTTCAAAAATTTTGAAATTTAATTTTATTTATTTCTTTATACAGCAGGTTACTATTAGTTATATATTTTATGCATATACATGTATACAGGTCCATCCCAATCTCCCAACTCATCCCACCACCACCACCCCATGGCTTCCCCCACTTGGTGTCCATACGTTTGTTCTCTACCTCTGTGTCTCTATTTCTGTCCTGCATACCAGTTCATCTGTACCATTTTTCTAGGTTCCACCTATATGCATTAATATACAATATTTGTTTTTCTCTTTCTGACTTACTTCACTCTGTATGACAGTCTCTAGATCCATCGACTTCTCTACAAATGACCCAGTTTCATTCCTTTTTATGGCTGAGCAATATTCCATTTTATATATGTACCACATCTTTATCCATTCGTCTTTCTGTGGGCATTTAGGTTGCTTCCATTACCTGGCTATTGTAAATTGTGCTGCAATGAACATTGTGGTGAATGTGTCTTTTTGATTTATGGTTTTCTCTGGGTATATGCCCAAAAGTTGGATTGCAAGCTCCTATGGTAATTCTCTTTTTAGTTATTTAAAGGAACATCCATACTGCTCTCCATAGTGAGTGTATCAATTTACCTTCCCACCAATAGTGGAAGAGGGTTCCTTTTGTCCACACCATCCCCGGAATTTGTTGTTTGTAGATTTGCTGATGCTGCCGATTCTAACAGGTGTGAGGTCATACCTCATTGTCGTTTGGATTTGCATTTCTCTAATAATTAGTGATGTTGAGCAGCTTTTCATGTGCATCTTGGCCATCTCTGTGACTTCTTTAAAGAAACGTCTATATAGATCTTCTGCCCATTTTTGTACTGGGTTGTTTGTTTTATTAATATTAAGCTGCGTGAGCTGTTTATATATATATTGGAGATTAAACCTTTGTCCATTGATTCGTTTGTGAACGTTTTCGCCCATTCTGAGGCTTGCCTTTTTCCATTCCCGTTTTTTTAACCAAAAAAGAAAGAAAGCAAAAGAAGCAGAACACTAATGTGCGTGAAATATGCCTCTTGAAACAGTCGTTTTGAAATATGGACGTCTTTTGAATTTTTTGGTCGGTATATGACCCCAGGATTTGTTTTCAGGGCAGGTGTCATTTACAGGCCTGCAACGATTTTGAATATCCACTGACCATTAGCGCTGGGATTAAAGCTGCTGTTGTGTGAAACGGCCACAAGGTGGCAGCAGTTCTCGCTTACCAAATCTGGTTACTAGGGCCACAGAGGCTCAAAGGAAGTCCTGTTCTAGATTGGAATTTAGAATGGAATGTGCCAGGAGAAAGCCCCTCAAGTTTGTCTCACTACTTCTTGTTCGTGTTTTTAATTTAATTTTTTATTTTTTATTACAGCAAGTTTGATGACAACGTTTGGCTTCTTGTAGGTGTGCAAGATGTGGTTCTTTTACACATATACATAGGTCTGTTCTTCCTGGGACCCTTTTCCCATGTACGTTATGACAGAATGTTGAGTAGTCTTCTCTTGGTATTCCGTAGGTCTTTGGTGATTATATATTTCACCTGTGTTTGTATATGTCTGTTAACCCCGATATCCTAATGAATCCAATCCTCACACCTTTCCATTGGTGAACCATAAGTTTGTTTAATGAATCTGTGACTGCCCTTCTCCGTGGAAATATCTGCCCTGGTATCAATTTTTAGGTAACACCTATAAGTGATATCCTACGATATGTGTCTTTCACTTTCTGACTTACTACAAGTCACGTGATTACCTCTAGACTCATCTACGGTGCTGCAAATGGCATTGTGTCCTTTTTTCCCTTGGCTAATATTCTGTCTTAGCGAGGTCCATTTTCTGCAGTGTGATTCCCTGAGGGCTGAGGATTAGCTGACCTGGGCAGCCTGACCCTGCCGGCAAGCCCTCCCCAGGTGTGCCTGGGTTGAGGTCAATATAAACTGCACTCCAGGCAGCAATAGCCCCTGCAGCTGTGCCTGACTCCATATTCTCTGCCCCGTCAGCAGTCTCGGGGCTGTTCTGGTGGGAGGGTGTGAGGGTCAACGGCTTTGTTGGTGGCCCGGTGTGAGTGGGGCTCTGCTGGACTTTCTGCAGGAGTTGCCAGGCTGCCACCTGTAAAGAAGAGGATGTGTCACCCATAACTTCCACTGGAATTTCTCTCCGGGCTGAGGAAGGAAACAAAGGAGTGGGGGCCGGGACAGGAGGGGTATCTCAGGCAGGGAAATGGAAAGCTTCCAGAAGAGCGCCCGGGGCCAGGAGCATCCTGGCTGGCCTGCAGGCAGCAAGTTGGCCTGCGTGCTGTCGCTGGTGTGGCTCCACGGCCCTTCCTCTAGGCTTTCAAGCCCTTGTACATATTCAGGTGTTTTACATGGGAAGGGTGGGAACAGTTCAGTAGCAGCTGGCCTGGGGCTCAGCTCACGTTTACTCACAGAGGCCTCGGCATGGTCCCCCAGCTTTGCAGTGAGGACGCTCCTTGCATGGGGGGACGGGGCTGTTGGTTGTATGGAAGATGATTCCCCACCACTGACCAATTTCAGAATTGTTTACTGCTGGAACAAGTGCCTTGGTAGTGTTTTCCTCTGTATAACTGTTTGGTTTAGGTTTTTTTTTTCTTTCTTGGTTCAAGTTAGATTTTATTCCTCGTTTATGTATTTATAGATATAAGCATGGGAATAATTCATTCATATAAATACATCTGTGTGAATGGAAGAACTTTCTTCTGTTTTATTTTCAAAAATTTTGAAATTTAATTTTATTTATTTCTTTATACAGCAGGTTACTATTAGTTATATATTTTATGCATATACATGTATACAGGTCCATCCCAATCTCCCAACTCATCCCACCACCACAACCCCATGGCTTCCCCCACTTGGTGTCCATACGTTTGTTCTCTACCTCTGTGTCTCTATTTCTGTCCTGCATACCAGTTCATCTGTACCATTTTTCTAGGTTCCACCTATATGCATTAATATACAATATTTGTTTTTCTCTTTCTGACTTAGTTCACTCTGTATGACAGGCTCTAGATCCATCGACTTCTCTACAAATGACCCAGTTTCATTCCTTTTTATGGCTGAGCAATATTCCATTTTATATATGTACCACATCTTTATCCATTCGTCTTTCTGTGGGCATTTAGGTTGCTTCCATTACCTGGCTATTGTAAATTGTGCTGCAATGAACATTGTGGTGAATGTGTCTTTTTGATTTATGGTTTTCTCTGGGTATATGCCCAAAAGTTGGATTGCAGGCTCCTATGGTAATTCTCTTTTTAGTTATTTAAAGGAACCTCCATACTGCTCTCCATAGTGAGTGTATCAATTTACCTTCCCACCAATAGTGGAAGAGGGTTCCTTTTGTCCACACCATCCCCGGAATTTGTTGTTTGTAGATTTGCTGATGATGCCGATTCTAACAGGTGTGAGGTCATACCTCATTGTCGTTTGGATTTGCATTTCTCTAATAATTAGTGATGTTGAGCAGCTTTTCATGTGCATCTTGGCCATCTCTGTGACTTCTTTAAGGAAACGTCTATATAGATCTTCTGCCCATTTTTGTACTGGGTTGTTTGTTTTATTAATATTAAGCTGCATGAGCTGTTTATATATATTGGAGATTAAACCTTTGTCCATTGATTCGTTTGCGAACGTTTTCGCCCATTCTGAGGCTTGCCTTTTTCCATTCCCGTTTTTTTAACCAAAAAAGAAAGAAAGCAAAAGAAGCAGAACACTAATGTGCGTGAAATATGCCTCTTGAAACAGTCGTTTTGAAATATGGACGTCTTTTGCATTTTTTGGTCGGTATATGACCCCAGGATTTGTTTTCAGGGCAGGTGTCATTTACAGGCCTGCAACGATTTTGAATATCCACTGACCATTAGCGCTGGGATTAAAGCTGCTGTTGTGTGAAACGGCCACAAGGTGGCAGCAGTTCTCGCTTACCAAATCTGGTTACTAGGGCCACAGAGCCTCAATGGAAGTCCTGTTCTAGATTGGAATTTAGAATGGAATGTGCCAGGAGAAAGCCCCTCAAGTTTGTCTCAATACTTCTTGTTCGTGTTTTTAATTTAATTTTTTATTTTTTATTACAGCAAGTTTGATGACAACGTTTGGCTTGTTGTAGGTGTGCAAGATGTGGTTCTTTTACACATATACATAGGTCTGTTCTTCCTGGGACCCTTTTCCCATGTACGTTATGACAGAATGTTGAGTAGTCTTCTCTTGGTATTCCGTAGGTCTTTGGTGATTATATATTTCACCTGTGTTTGTATATGTCTGTTAACCCCGATATCCTAATGAATCCAATCCTCACACCTTTCCATTGGTGAAACATAAGTTTGTTTAATGAATCTGTGACTGCCCTTCTCCGTGGAAATATCTGCCCTGGTATCAATTTTTAGGTAACACCTATAAGTGATATCCTATGATATGTGTCTTTCACTTTCTGACTTACTACAAGTCACGTGATTACCTCTAGACTCATCTACGGTGCTGCAAATGGCATTGTGTCCTCTTTTTCCCTTGGCTAATATTCTGTCTTAGCGAGGTCCTTTTTCTGCAGTGTGATTCCCTGAGGGCTGAGGATTAGCTGACCTGGGCAGCCTGACCCTGCCGGCAAGCCCTCCCCAGGTGTGCCTGGGTTGAGGTCAATATAAACAGCACTCCAGGCAGCAATAGCCCCTGCAGTTGTGCCTGACTCCATATTCTCTGCCCCGTCAGCAGTCTTGGGGCTGTCCTGGTGGGAGGGTGTGAGGGTCCACGGCTTTGTTGGTGGCCCGGTGTGAGTGGGGCTCTGCTGGATTTTCTGCAGGAGTTGCCAGGCTGCCACCTGTAAAGAAGAGGATGTGTCACCCATAACTTCCACTGGAATTTCTCTCCGGGTTGAGGAAGGAAAAAAAGGAGTGGGGGCCGGGACAGGAGGGGTATCTCAGGCAGGGAAATGGAAAGCTTCCAGAAGAGCGCCCGGGGCCAGGACCATCCTGGCTGGCCTGCAGGCAGCAAGTTGGCCTGCGTGCTGTCGCTGGTGTGGCTCCACGGCCCTTCCTCCAGGCTTTCAAGCCCTTGTACATATTCAGGTGTTTTACCTGGGAAGGGTGGGAACAGTTCAGTAGCAGCTGGCCTGGGGCTCAGCTCACGTTTACTCACAGAGGCCTCGGCATGGTCCCCCAGGTTTGCAGTGAGGACGCTCCTTGCATGGGGGGACGGGGCTGTTGTTTGTAAGGAAGATGATTCCCCACCACTGACCAATTTCAGAATTGTTTACTGCTGGAACAAGTGCCTAGGTAGTGTTTTCCTCTGTATAACTGTTTGGTTTAGGATTTATTTTTTTGTTTTTTGGTTCAAGTTAGATTTTATTCCTCGTTTATGTATTTATAGATATAAGCATGGGAATAATTCATTCATATAAATACATCTGTGTGAATGGAAGAACTTTCTTCTGTTTTATTTTTAAAAATTTTGAAATTTAATTTTGTTTATTTCTTTATGCAGCAGGTTACTATTAGTTATATATTTTATGCATATACATGTATACATTTCCATCCCAATCTCCCAACTCATCCCACAACCACCACCCCATGGCTTCCCCCACTTGGTGTCCATACGTTTGTTCTCTACCTCTGTGTCTCTATTTCTGTCCTGCATACCAGTTCATCTGTACCATTTTTCTAGGTTCCACCTATATGCATTAATATACAATATTTGTTTTTCTCTTTCTGACTTACTTCACTCTGTATGACAGTCTCTAGATCCATCGACTTCTCTACAAATGACCCAGTTTCATTCCTTTTTATGGCTGAGCAATATTCCATTTTATATATGTACCACATCTTTATCCATTCGTCTTTCTGTGGGCATTTAGGTTGCTTCCATTACCTGGCTATTGTAAATTGTGCTGCAATGAACATTGTGGTGAATGTGTCTTTTTGATTTATGGTTTTCTCTGGGTATATGCCCACAAGTGGGATTGCAGGCTCCTATGGTAATTCTCTTTTTAGTTATTTAAAGGAACATCCATACTGTTCTCCATAGTGAGTGTATCAATTTACCTTCCGACCAATAGTGTAAGAGGGTTCCTTTTGTCCACACCATCCCCGGAATTTGTTGTTTGTAGATTTGCTGATGATGCCGATTCTAACAGGTGTGAGGTCATACCTCATTGTCGTTTGGATTTGCATTTCTCTAGTAATTAGTGATGTTGAGCAGCTTTTCATGTGCGTCTTGGCCATCTCTGTGACATCTTTGAAGAAACGTCTATATAGATCTTCTGCCCATTTTTGTATTGGGTTGTTTGTTTTATTAATATTAAGCTGCGTGAGCTGTTTATATATATTGGAGATTAAACCTTTGTCCATTGATTCGTTTGCGAATGTTTTCGCCCATTCTGAGGGTTGCCTTTTTCCATCCCCGTTTTTTTAACCAAAAAAGAAAGAAAGCAAAAGAAGCAGAACACTAATGTGCGTGAAATATGCCTCTTGAAACTGTCGTTTTGAAATATGGACGTCTTTTGAATTTTTTGGTCGATATATGACCCTAGGATTTGTTTTCAGGGCAGGTGTCATTTACAGGCCTGCAACGATTTTGAATATCCACTGACCATTAGCGCTGGGATTAAAGCTGCTGTTGTGTGAAACGGCCACAAGGTGGCAGCAGTTCTCGCTTACCAAATCTGGTTACTAGGGCCACAGAGCCTCAATGGAAGTCCTGTTCTAGATTGGAATTTAGAATGGAATGTGCCAGGAGAAAGCCCCTCAAGTTTGTCTCACTACTTCTTGTTCGTGTTTTTAATTTAATTTTTTATTTTTTATTACAGCAAGTTTGATGACAACGTTTGGCTTGTTGTAGGTGTGCAAGATGTGGTTCTTTTACACATATACATAGGTCTGTTCTTCCTGGGACCCTTTTCCCATGTACGTTATGACAGAATGTTGAGTAGTCTTCTCTTGGTATTCCGTAGGTCTTTGGTGATTATATATTTCACCTGTGTTTGTATATGTCTGTTAACCCCGATATCCTAATGAATCCAATCCTCACACCTTTCCATTGGTGAACCATAAGTTTGTTTAATGAATCTGTGATTGCCCTTCTCCGTGAAAATATCTGCCCTGGTACCAATTTTTAGGTAACACCTATAAGTGATATCCTACGATATGTGTCTTTCACTTTCTGACTTACTACAAGTCACGTGATTACCTCTAGACTCATCTACCGTGCTGCAAATGGCATTGTGTCCTTTTTTCCCTTGGCTAATATTCTGTCTTAGCGAGGTCCATTTTCCGCAGTGTGATTCCCTGAGGGCTGAGGATTAGCTGACCTGGGCAGCCTGACCCTGCCGGCAAGCCCTCCCCAGGTGTGCCTGGGTTGAGGTCAATATAAACTGCACTCCAGGCAGCAATAGCCCCTGCAGCTGTGCCTGACTCCATATTCTCTGCCCCGTCAGCAGTCTCGGGGCTGTGCTGGTGGGAGGGTGTGAGGGTCCACGGCTTTGTTGGTGGCCCGGTGTGAGTGGGGCTCTGCTGGACTTTCTGCAGGAGTTGCCAGGCTGCCACCTGTAAAGAAGAGGATGTGTCACCCATAACTTCCACTGGAATTTCTCTCCGGGCTGATGAAGGAAAATAAGGAGTGGGGGCCGGGACAGGAGGGGTATCTCAGGCAGGGAAATGGAAAGCTTCCAGAAGAGCGCCCGGGGCCAGGACCATCCTGGCTGGCCTGCAGGCAGCAAGTTGGCCTGCGTGCTGTCGCTGGTGTGGCTCCACGGCCCTTCCTCCAGGCTTTCAAGCCCCTGTACATATTCAGGTGTTTTACCTGGGAAGGGTGGGAACAGTTCAGTAGCAGCTGGCCTGGGGCTCAGCTCACGTTTACTCACAGAGGCCTCGGCATGGTCCCCCAGCTTTGCAGTGAGGACGCTCCTTGCATGGGGGGACGGGGCTGTTGGTTGTATGGAAGATGATTCCCCACCACTGACCAATTTCAGAATTGTTTACTGCTGGAACAAGTGCCTAGGTAGTGTTTTCCTCTGTATAACTGTTTGGTTTAGGATTTATTTTTTTGTTTTTTGGTTCAAGTTAGATTTTATTCCTCTTTTATATATTTATAGATATAAGCATGGGAATAATTCATTCATATCAATACATCTGTGTGAATGGAAGAACTTTTTCCTGTTTTATTTTTAAAAATTTTGAAATTTAATTTTGTTTATTTCTTTATGCAGCAGGTTACTATTAGTTATATATTTTATGCATATACATGTATACAGGTCCATCCCAATCTCCCAACTCATCCCACCACCACCACCCCATGGCTTCCCCCACTTGGTGTCCATACGTTTGTTCTCTACCTCTGTGTCTCTATTTCTGTCCTGCATACCAGTTCATCTGTACCATTTTTCTAGGTTCCACCTATATGCATTAATATACAATATTTGTTTTTCTCTTTCTGACTTACTTCACTCTGTATGACAGTCTCTAGATCCATCGACTTCTCTACAAATGACCCAGTTTCATTCCTTTTTATGGCTGAGCAATATTCCATTTTATATATGTACCACATCTTTATCCATTCGTCTTTCTGTGGGCATTTAGGTTGCTTCCATTACCTGGCTATTGTAAATTGTGCTGCAATGAACATTGTGGTGAATGTGTCTTTTTGATTTATGGTTTTCTCTGGGTATATGCCCAAAAGTGGGATTGCAGGCTCCTATGGTAATTCTCTTTTAGTTATTTAAAGGAACATCCATACTGTTCTCCATAGTGAGTGTATGAATTTACCTTCCCACCAATCGTGGAAGAGGGTTCCTTTTGTCCACACCATCCCCGGAATTTGTTGTTTGTAGATTTGCTGATGATGCCGATTCTAACAGGTGTGAGGTCATATCTCATTGTCGTTTGGATTTGCATTTCTCTAATAATTAGTGATGTTGAGCAGCTTTTCATGTGCGTCTTGGCCATCTCTGTGACTTCTTTAAAGAAACGTCTATATAGATCTTCTGCCCATTTTTGTACTGGGTTGTTTGTTTTATTAATATTAAGCTGCGTGGGCTGTTTATATATATTGGAGATTAAACCTTTGTCCATTGATTCGTTTGCGAACGTTTTCGCCCATTCTGAGGCTTGCCTTTTTCCATTCCCGTTTTTTTAACCAAAAAAGAAAGAAAGCAAAAGAAGCAGAACACTAATGTGCGTGAAATATGCCTCTTGAAACAGTCGTTTTGAAATATGGACGTCTTTTGCATTTTTTGGTCGGTATATGACCCCAGGATTTGTTTTCAGGGCAGGTGTCATTTACAGGCCTGCAACGATTTTGAATATCCACTGACCATTAGCGCTGGGATTAAAGCTGCTGTTGTGTGAAACGGCCACAAGGTGGCAGCAGTTCTCGCTTACCAAATCTGGTTACTAGGGCCACAGAGCCTCAATGGAAGTCCTGTTCTAGATTGGAATTTAGAATGGAATGTGCCAGGAGAAAGCCCCTCAAGTTTGTCTCACTACTTCTTGTTCGTGTTTTTAATTTAATTTTTTATTTTTTATTACAGCAAGTTTGATGACAACCTTTGGCTTCTTGTAGGTGTGCAAGATGTGGTTCTTTTACACATATACATAGGTCTGTTCTTCCTGGGACCCTTTTCCCATGTACGTTATGACAGAATGTTGAGTAGTCTTCTCTTGGTATTCCGTAGGTTTTTGGTGATTATATATTTCACCTGTGTTTGTATATGTCTGTTAACCCCGATATCCTAATGAATCCAATCCTCACACCTTTCCATTGGTGAACCATAAGTTTGTTTAATGAATCTGTGATTGCCCTTCTCCGTGGAAATATCTGCCCTGGTATCAATTTTTAGGTAACACCTATAAGTGATATCCTACGATATGTGTCTTTCACTTTCTGACTTACTACAAGTCACGTGATTACCTCTAGACTCATCTACGGTGCTGCAAATGGCATTGTGTCCTTTTTTCCCTTGGCTAATATTCTGTCTTAGCGAGGTCCATTTTCTGCAATGTGATTCCCTGGGGGCTGAGGATTAGCTGACCTGGGCAGCCTGACCCTGCCGGCAAGCCCTCCCCAGGTGTGCCTGGTTTGAGGTCAATATAAACAGCACTCCAGGCAGCAATAGCCCCTGCAGCTGTGCCTGACTCCATATTCTCTGCCCCGTCAGCAGTCTCGGGGCTGTGCTGGTGGGAGGGTGTGAGGGTCCACGGCTTTGTTGGTGGCCCGGTGTGAGTGGGGCTCTGCTGGACTTTCTGCAGGAGTTGCCAGGCTGCCACCTGTAAAGAAGAGGATGTGTCACCCATAACTTCCACTGGAATTTCTCTCCGGGCCGAGGAAGGAAACAAAGGAGTGGGGGCCGGGACAGGAGGGGTATCTCAGGCAGGGAAATGGAAAGCTTCCAGAAGAGCGCCCGGGGCCAGGACCATCCTGGCTGGCCTGCAGGCAGCAAGTTGGCCTGCGTGCTGTCGCTGGTGTGGCTCCACGGCCCTTCCTCCAGGCTTTCAAGCCCTTGTACATATTCAGGTGTTTTACCTGGGAAGGGTGGGAACAGTTTAGTAGCAGCTGGCCTGGGGCTCAGCTGACGTTTACTCACAGAGGCCTCGGCATGGTCCCCCAGCTTTGCAGTGAGGACGCTCCTTGCATGGGGGGACGGGGCTGTTGGTTGTATGGAAGATGATTCCCCACCACTGACCAATTTCAGAATTGTTTACTGCTGGAACAAGTGCCTTGGTAGTGTTTTCCTCTGTATAACTGTTTGGTTTAGGTTTTTTTTCTTTCTTGGTTCAAGTTAGATTTTATTCCTCGTTTATGTATTTATAGATATAAGCATGGGAATAATTCATTCATATAAATACATCTGTGTGAATGGAAGAACTTTCTTCTGTTTTATTTTTAAAAATTTTGAAATTTAATTTTGTTTATTTCCTTATGCAGCAGGTTACTATTAGTTATATATTTTATGCATATACATGTATACAGGTCCATCCCAATCTCCCATCTCATCCCACCACCACCACCCCATGGCTTCCCCCACTTGGTGTCCATACGTTTGTTCTCTACCTCTGTGTCTCTATTTCTGTCCTGCATACCAGTTCATCTGTACCATTTTTCTAGGTTCCACCTATATGCATTAATATACAATATTTGTTTTTCTCTTTCTGACTTACTTCACTCTGTATGACAGTCTCTAGATCCATCGACTTCTCTACAAATGACCCAGTTTCATTCCTTTTTATGGCTGAGCAATATTCCATTTTATATATGTACCACATCTTTATCCATTCGTCTTTCTGTGGGCATTTAGGTTGCTTCCATTACCTGGCTATTGTAAATTGTGCTGCAATGAACATTGTGGTGAATGTGTCTTTTTGATTTATGGTTTTCTCTGGGTATATGCCCAAAAGTGGGATTGCAGGCTCCTATGGTAATTCTCTTTTTAGTTATTTAAAGGAACATCCATACTGTTCTCCATAGTGAGTGTATCAATTTACCTTCCCACCAATAGTGTAAGAGGGTTCCTTTTGTCCACACCATCCCCGGAATTTGTTGTTTGTAGATTTGCTGATGATGCCGATTCTAACAGGTGTGAGGTCATACCTCATTGTCGTTTGGATTTGCATTTCTCTAGTAATTAGTGATGTTGAGCAGCTTTTCATGTGCGTCTTGGCCATCTCTGTGACATCTTTGAAGAAACGTCTATATAGATCTTCTGCCCATTTTTGTATTGGGTTGTTTGTTTTATTAATATTAAGCTGCGTGAGCTGTTTATATATATTGGAGATTAAACCTTTGTCCATTGATTCGTTTGCGAATGTTTTCACCCATTCTGAGGGTTGCCTTTTTCCATCCCCGTTTTTTTAACCAAAAAAGAAAGAAAGCAAAAGAAGCAGAACACTAATGTGCGTGAAATATGCCTCTTGAAACTGTCGTTTTGAAATATGGACCTCTTTTGAATTTTTTGGTCGATATATGACCCTAGGATTTGTTTTCAGGGCAGGTGTCATTTACAGGCCTGCAACGATTTTGAATATCCACTGACCATTAGCGCTGGGATTAAAGCTGCTGTTGTGTGAAACGGCCACAAGGTGGCAGCAGTTCTCGCTTACCAAATCTGGTTACTAGGGCCACAGAGCCTCAATGGAAGTCCTGTTCTAGATTGGAATTTAGAATGGAATGTGCCAGGAGAAAGCCCCTCAAGTTTGTCTCACTACTTCTTGTTCGTGTTTTTAATTTAATTTTTTATTTTTTATTACAGCAAGTTTGATGACAACGTTTGGCTTGTTGTAGGTGTGCAAGATGTGGTTCTTTTACACATATACATAGGTCTGTTCTTCCTGGGACCCTTTTCCCATGTACGTTATGACAGAATGTTGAGTAGTCTTCTCTTGGTATTCCGTAGGTCTTTGGTGATTATATATTTCACCTGTGTTTGTATATGTCTGTTAACCCCGATATCCTAATGAATCCAATCCTCACACCTTTCCATTGGTGAACCATAAGTTTGTTTAATGAATCTGTGATTGCCCTTCTCCGTGAAAATATCTGCCCTGGTACCAATTTTTAGGTAACACCTATAAGTGATATCCTACGATATGTGTCTTTCACTTTCTGACTTACTACAAGTCACGTGATTACCTCTAGACTCATCTACCGTGCTGCAAATGGCATTGTGTCCTTTTTTCCCTTGGCTAATATTCTGTCTTAGCGAGGTCCATTTTCCGCAGTGTGATTCCCTGAGGGCTGAGGATTAGCTGACCTGGGCAGCCTGACCCTGCCGGCAAGCCCTCCCCAGGTGTGCCTGGGTTGAGGTCAATATAAACTGCACTCCAGGCAGCAATAGCCCCTGCAGCTGTGCCTGACTCCATATTCTCTGCCCCGTCAGCAGTCTCGGGGCTGTGCTGGTGGGAGGGTGTGAGGGTCCACGGCTTTGTTGGTGGCCCGGTGTGAGTGGGGCTCTGCTGGACTTTCTGCAGGAGTTGCCAGGCTGCCACCTGTAAAGAAGAGGATGTGTCACCCATAACTTCCACTGGAATTTCTCTCCGGGCTGATGAAGGAAAATAAGGAGTGGGGGCCGGGACAGGAGGGGTATCTCAGGCAGGGAAATGGAAAGCTTCCAGAAGAGCGCCCGGGGCCAGGACCATCCTGGCTGGCCTGCAGGCAGCAAGTTGGCCTGCGTGCTGTCGCTGGTGTGGCTCCACGGCCCTTCCTCCAGGCTTTCAAGCCCCTGTACATATTCAGGTGTTTTACCTGGGAAGGGTGGGAACAGTTCAGTAGCAGCTGGCCTGGGGCTCAGCTCACGTTTACTCACAGAGGCCTCGGCATGGTCCCCCAGCTTTGCAGTGAGGACGCTCCTTGCATGGGGGGACGGGGCTGTTGGTTGTATGGAAGATGATTCCCCACCACTGACCAATTTCAGAATTGTTTACTGCTGGAACAAGTGCCTAGGTAGTGTTTTCCTCTGTATAACTGTTTGGTTTAGGATTTATTTTTTTGTTTTTTGGTTCAAGTTAGATTTTATTCCTCTTTTATATATTTATAGATATAAGCATGGGAATAATTCATTCATATCAATACATCTGTGTGAATGGAAGAACTTTTTCCTGTTTTATTTTTTAAAATTTTGAAATTTAATTTTGTTTATTTCTTTATGCAGCAGGTTACTATTAGTTATATATTTTATGCATATACATGTATACAGGTCCATCCCAATCTCCCAACTCATCCCACCACCACCACCCCATGGCTTCCCCCACTTGGTGTCCATACGTTTGTTCTCTACCTCTGTGTCTCTATTTCTGTCCTGCATACCAGTTCATCTGTACCATTTTTCTAGGTTCCACCTATATGCATTAATATACAATATTTGTTTTTCTCTTTCTGACTTACTTCACTCTGTATGACAGTCTCTAGATCCATCGACTTCTCTACAAATGACCCAGTTTCATTCCTTTTTATGGCTGAGCAATATTCCATTTTATATATGTACCACATCTTTATCCATTCGTCTTTCTGTGGGCATTTAGGTTGCTTCCATTACCTGGCTATTGTAAATTGTGCTGCAATGAACATTGTGGTGAATGTGTCTTTTTGATTTATGGTTTTCTCTGGGTATATGCCCAAAAGTGGGATTGCAGGCTCCTATGGTAATTCTCTTTTAGTTATTTAAAGGAACATCCATACTGTTCTCCATAGTGAGTGTATGAATTTACCTTCCCACCAATCGTGGAAGAGGGTTCCTTTTGTCCACACCATCCCCGGAATTTGTTGTTTGTAGATTTGCTGATGATGCCGATTCTAACAGGTGTGAGGTCATATCTCATTGTCGTTTGGATTTGCATTTCTCTAATAATTAGTGATGTTGAGCAGCTTTTCATGTGCGTCTTGGCCATCTCTGTGACTTCTTTAAAGAAACGTCTATATAGATCTTCTGCCCATTTTTGTACTGGGTTGTTTGTTTTATTAATATTAAGCTGCGTGGGCTGTTTATATATATTGGAGATTAAACCTTTGTCCATTGATTCGTTTGCGAACGTTTTCGCCCATTCTGAGGCTTGCCTTTTTCCATTCCCGTTTTTTTAACCAAAAAAGAAAGAAAGCAAAAGAAGCAGAACACTAATGTGCGTGAAATATGCCTCTTGAAACAGTCGTTTTGAAATATGGACGTCTTTTGCATTTTTTGGTCGGTATATGACCCCAGGATTTGTTTTCAGGGCAGGTGTCATTTACAGGCCTGCAACGATTTTGAATATCCACTGACCATTAGCGCTGGGATTAAAGCTGCTGTTGTGTGAAACGGCCACAAGGTGGCAGCAGTTCTCGCTTACCAAATCTGGTTACTAGGGCCACAGAGCCTCAATGGAAGTCCTGTTCTAGATTGGAATTTAGAATGGAATGTGCCAGGAGAAAGCCCCTCAAGTTTGTCTCACTACTTCTTGTTCGTGTTTTTAATTTAATTTTTTATTTTTTATTACAGCAAGTTTGATGACAACCTTTGGCTTCTTGTAGGTGTGCAAGATGTGGTTCTTTTACACATATACATAGGTCTGTTCTTCCTGGGACCCTTTTCCCATGTACGTTATGACAGAATGTTGAGTAGTCTTCTCTTGGTATTCCGTAGGTCTTTGGTGATTATATATTTCACCTGTGTTTGTATATGTCTGTTAACCCCGATATCCTAATGAATCCAATCCTCACACCTTTCCATTGGTGAACCATAAGTTTGTTTAATGAATCTGTGATTGCCCTTCTCCGTGGAAATATCTGCCCTGGTATCAATTTTTAGGTAACACCTATAAGTGATATCCTACGATATGTGTCTTTCACTTTCTGACTTACTACAAGTCACGTGATTACCTCTAGACTCATCTACCGTGCTGCAAATGGCATTGTGTCCTTTTTTCCCTTGGCTAATATTCTGTCTTAGCGAGGTCCATTTTCCGCAGTGTGATTCCCTGAGGGCTGAGGATTAGCTGACCTGGGCAGCCTGACCCTGCCGGCAAGCCCTCCCCAGGTGTGCCTGGGTTGAGGTCAATATAAACTGCACTCCAGGCAGCAATAGCCCCTGCAGCTGTGCCTGACTCCATATTCTCTGCCCCGTCAGCAGTCTCGGGGCTGTGCTGGTGGGAGGGTGTGAGGGTCCACGGCTTTGTTGGTGGCCCGGTGTGAGTGGGGCTCTGCTGGACTTTCTGCAGGAGTTGCCAGGCTGCCACCTGTAAAGAAGAGGATGTGTCACCCATAACTTCCACTGGAATTTCTCTCCGGGCTGATGAAGGAAAATAAGGAGTGGGGGCCGGGACAGGAGGGGTATCTCAGGCAGGGAAATGGAAAGCTTCCAGAAGAGCGCCCGGGGCCAGGACCATCCTGGCTGGCCTGCAGGCAGCAAGTTGGCCTGCGTGCTGTCGCTGGTGTGGCTCCACGGCCCTTCCTCCAGGCTTTCAAGCCCCTGTACATATTCAGGTGTTTTACCTGGGAAGGGTGGGAACAGTTCAGTAGCAGCTGGCCTGGGGCTCAGCTCACGTTTACTCACAGAGGCCTCGGCATGGTCCCCCAGCTTTGCAGTGAGGACGCTCCTTGCATGGGGGGACGGGGCTGTTGGTTGTATGGAAGATGATTCCCCACCACTGACCAATTTCAGAATTGTTTACTGCTGGAACAAGTGCCTAGGTAGTGTTTTCCTCTGTATAACTGTTTGGTTTAGGATTTATTTTTTTGTTTTTTGGTTCAAGTTAGATTTTATTCCTCTTTTATATATTTATAGATATAAGCATGGGAATAATTCATTCATATCAATACATCTGTGTGAATGGAAGAACTTTTTCCTGTTTTATTTTTTAAAATTTTGAAATTTAATTTTGTTTATTTCTTTATGCAGCAGGTTACTATTAGTTATATATTTTATGCATATACATGTATACAGGTCCATCCCAATCTCCCAACTCATCCCACCACCACCACCCCATGGCTTCCCCCACTTGGTGTCCATACGTTTGTTCTCTACCTCTGTGTCTCTATTTCTGTCCTGCATACCAGTTCATCTGTACCATTTTTCTAGGTTCCACCTATATGCATTAATATACAATATTTGTTTTTCTCTTTCTGACTTACTTCACTCTGTATGACAGTCTCTAGATCCATCGACTTCTCTACAAATGACCCAGTTTCATTCCTTTTTATGGCTGAGCAATATTCCATTTTATATATGTACCACATCTTTATCCATTCGTCTTTCTGTGGGCATTTAGGTTGCTTCCATTACCTGGCTATTGTAAATTGTGCTGCAATGAACATTGTGGTGAATGTGTCTTTTTGATTTATGGTTTTCTCTGGGTATATGCCCAAAAGTGGGATTGCAGGCTCCTATGTTAATTCTCTTTTAGTTATTTAAAGGAACATCCATACTGTTCTCCATAGTGAGTGTATGAATTTACCTTCCCACCAATCGTGGAAGAGGGTTCCTTTTGTCCACACCATCCCCGGAATTTGTTGTTTGTAGATTTGCTGATGATGCCGATTCTAACAGGTGTGAGGTCATATCTCATTGTCGTTTGGATTTGCATTTCTCTAATAATTAGTGATGTTGAGCAGCTTTTCATGTGCGTCTTGGCCATCTCTGTGACTTCTTTAAAGAAACGTCTATATAGATCTTCTGCCCATTTTTGTACTGGGTTGTTTGTTTTATTAATATTAAGCTGCGTGGGCTGTTTATATATATTGGAGATTAAACCTTTGTCCATTGATTCGTTTGCGAACGTTTTCGCCCATTCTGAGGCTTGCCTTTTTCCATTCCCGTTTTTTTAACCAAAAAAGAAAGAAAGCAAAAGAAGCAGAACACTAATGTGCGTGAAATATGCCTCTTGAAACAGTCGTTTTGAAATATGGACGTCTTTTGCATTTTTTGGTCGGTATATGACCCCAGGATTTGTTTTCAGGGCAGGTGTCATTTACAGGCCTGCAACGATTTTGAATATCCACTGACCATTAGCGCTGGGATTAAAGCTGCTGTTGTGTGAAACGGCCACAAGGTGGCAGCAGTTCTCGCTTACCAAATCTGGTTACTAGGGCCACAGAGCCTCAATGGAAGTCCTGTTCTAGATTGGAATTTAGAATGGAATGTGCCAGGAGAAAGCCCCTCAAGTTTGTCTCACTACTTCTTGTTCGTGTTTTTAATTTAATTTTTTATTTTTTATTACAGCAAGTTTGATGACAACCTTTGGCTTCTTGTAGGTGTGCAAGATGTGGTTCTTTTACACATATACATAGGTCTGTTCTTCCTGGGACCCTTTTCCCATGTACGTTATGACAGAATGTTGAGTAGTCTTCTCTTGGTATTCCGTAGGTCTTTGGTGATTATATATTTCACCTGTGTTTGTATATGTCTGTTAACCCCGATATCCTAATGAATCCAATCCTCACACCTTTCCATTGGTGAACCATAAGTTTGTTTAATGAATCTGTGATTGCCCTTCTCCGTGGAAATATCTGCCCTGGTATCAATTTTTAGGTAACACCTATAAGTGATATCCTACGATATGTGTCTTTCACTTTCTGACTTACTACAAGTCACGTGATTACCTCTAGACTCATCTACCGTGCTGCAAATGGCATTGTGTCCTTTTTTCCCTTGGCTAATATTCTGTCTTAGCGAGGTCCATTTTCCGCAGTGTGATTCCCTGAGGGCTGAGGATTAGCTGACCTGGGCAGCCTGACCCTGCCGGCAAGCCCTCCCCAGGTGTGCCTGGGTTGAGGTCAATATAAACTGCACTCCAGGCAGCAATAGCCCCTGCAGCTGTGCCTGACTCCATATTCTCTGCCCCGTCAGCAGTCTCGGGGCTGTGCTGGTGGGAGGGTGTGAGGGTCCACGGCTTTGTTGGTGGCCCGGTGTGAGTGGGGCTCTGCTGGACTTTCTGCAGGAGTTGCCAGGCTGCCACCTGTAAAGAAGAGGATGTGTCACCCATAACTTCCACTGGAATTTCTCTCCGGGCTGATGAAGGAAAATAAGGAGTGGGGGCCGGGACAGGAGGGGTATCTCAGGCAGGGAAATGGAAAGCTTCCAGAAGAGCGCCCGGGGCCAGGACCATCCTGGCTGGCCTGCAGGCAGCAAGTTGGCCTGCGTGCTGTCGCTGGTGTGGCTCCACGGCCCTTCCTCCAGGCTTTCAAGCCCCTGTACATATTCAGGTGTTTTACCTGGGAAGGGTGGGAACAGTTCAGTAGCAGCTGGCCTGGGGCTCAGCTCACGTTTACTCACAGAGGCCTCGGCATGGTCCCCCAGCTTTGCAGTGAGGACGCTCCTTGCATGGGGGGACGGGGCTGTTGGTTGTATGGAAGATGATTCCCCACCACTGACCAATTTCAGAATTGTTTACTGCTGGAACAAGTGCCTAGGTAGTGTTTTCCTCTGTATAACTGTTTGGTTTAGGATTTATTTTTTTGTTTTTTGGTTCAAGTTAGATTTTATTCCTCTTTTATATATTTATAGATATAAGCATGGGAATAATTCATTCATATCAATACATCTGTGTGAATGGAAGAACTTTTTCCTGTTTTATTTTTTAAAATTTTGAAATTTAATTTTGTTTATTTCTTTATGCAGCAGGTTACTATTAGTTATATATTTTATGCATATACATGTATACAGGTCCATCCCAATCTCCCAACTCATCCCACCACCACCACCCCATGGCTTCCCCCACTTGGTGTCCATACGTTTGTTCTCTACCTCTGTGTCTCTATTTCTGTCCTGCATACCAGTTCATCTGTACCATTTTTCTAGGTTCCACCTATATGCATTAATATACAATATTTGTTTTTCTCTTTCTGACTTACTTCACTCTGTATGACAGTCTCTAGATCCATCGACTTCTCTACAAATGACCCAGTTTCATTCCTTTTTATGGCTGAGCAATATTCCATTTTATATATGTACCACATCTTTATCCATTCGTCTTTCTGTGGGCATTTAGGTTGCTTCCATTACCTGGCTATTGTAAATTGTGCTGCAATGAACATTGTGGTGAATGTGTCTTTTTGATTTATGGTTTTCTCTGGGTATATGCCCAAAAGTGGGATTGCAGGCTCCTATGGTAATTCTCTTTTAGTTATTTAAAGGAACATCCATACTGTTCTCCATAGTGAGTGTATGAATTTACCTTCCCACCAATCGTGGAAGAGGGTTCCTTTTGTCCACACCATCCCCGGAATTTGTTGTTTGTAGATTTGCTGATGATGCCGATTCTAACAGGTGTGAGGTCATATCTCATTGTCGTTTGGATTTGCATTTCTCTAATAATTAGTGATGTTGAGCAGCTTTTCATGTGCGTCTTGGCCATCTCTGTGACTTCTTTAAAGAAACGTCTATATAGATCTTCTGCCCATTTTTGTACTGGGTTGTTTGTTTTATTAATATTAAGCTGCGTGGGCTGTTTATATATATTGGAGATTAAACCTTTGTCCATTGATTCGTTTGCGAACGTTTTCGCCCATTCTGAGGCTTGCCTTTTTCCATTCCCGTTTTTTTAACCAAAAAAGAAAGAAAGCAAAAGAAGCAGAACACTAATGTGCGTGAAATATGCCTCTTGAAACAGTCGTTTTGAAATATGGACGTCTTTTGCATTTTTTGGTCGGTATATGACCCCAGGATTTGTTTTCAGGGCAGGTGTCATTTACAGGCCTGCAACGATTTTGAATATCCACTGACCATTAGCGCTGGGATTAAAGCTGCTGTTGTGTGAAACGGCCACAAGGTGGCAGCAGTTCTCGCTTACCAAATCTGGTTACTAGGGCCACAGAGCCTCAATGGAAGTCCTGTTCTAGATTGGAATTTAGAATGGAATGTGCCAGGAGAAAGCCCCTCAAGTTTGTCTCACTACTTCTTGTTCGTGTTTTTAATTTAATTTTTTATTTTTTATTACAGCAAGTTTGATGACAACCTTTGGCTTCTTGTAGGTGTGCAAGATGTGGTTCTTTTACACATATACATAGGTCTGTTCTTCCTGGGACCCTTTTCCCATGTACGTTATGACAGAATGTTGAGTAGTCTTCTCTTGGTATTCCGTAGGTCTTTGGTGATTATATATTTCACCTGTGTTTGTATATGTCTGTTAACCCCGATATCCTAATGAATCCAATCCTCACACCTTTCCATTGGTGAACCATAAGTTTGTTTAATGAATCTGTGATTGCCCTTCTCCGTGGAAATATCTGCCCTGGTATCAATTTTTAGGTAACACCTATAAGTGATATCCTACGATATGTGTCTTTCACTTTCTGACTTACTACAAGTCACGTGATTACCTCTAGACTCATCTACGGTGCTGCAAATGGCATTGTGTCCTTTTTTCCCTTGGCTAATATTCTGTCTTAGCGAGGTCCATTTTCTGCAATGTGATTCCCTGGGGGCTGAGGATTAGCTGACCTGGGCAGCCTGACCCTGCCGGCAAGCCCTCCCCAGGTGTGCCTGGTTTGAGGTCAATATAAACAGCACTCCAGGCAGCAATAGCCCCTGCAGCTGTGCCTGACTCCATATTCTCTGCCCCGTCAGCAGTCTCGGGGCTGTGCTGGTGGGAGGGTGTGAGGGTCCACGGCTTTGTTGGTGGCCCGGTGTGAGTGGGGCTCTGCTGGACTTTCTGCAGGAGTTGCCAGGCTGCCACCTGTAAAGAAGAGGATGTGTCACCCATAACTTCCACTGGAATTTCTCTCCGGGCCGAGGAAGGAAACAAAGGAGTGGGGGCCGGGACAGGAGGGGTATCTCAGGCAGGGAAATGGAAAGCTTCCAGAAGAGCGCCCGGGGCCAGGACCATCCTGGCTGGCCTGCAGGCAGCAAGTTGGCCTGCGTGCTGTCGCTGGTGTGGCTCCACGGCCCTTCCTCCAGGCTTTCAAGCCCTTGTACATATTCAGGTGTTTTACCTGGGAAGGGTGGGAACAGTTTAGTAGCAGCTGGCCTGGGGCTCAGCTGACGTTTACTCACAGAGGCCTCGGCATGGTCCCCCAGCTTTGCAGTGAGGACGCTCCTTGCATGGGGGGACGGGGCTGTTGGTTGTATGGAAGATGATTCCCCACCACTGACCAATTTCAGAATTGTTTACTGCTGGAACAAGTGCCTTGGTAGTGTTTTCCTCTGTATAACTGTTTGGTTTAGGTTTTTTTTCTTTCTTGGTTCAAGTTAGATTTTATTCCTCGTTTATGTATTTATAGATATAAGCATGGGAATAATTCATTCATATAAATACATCTGTGTGAATGGAAGAACTTTCTTCTGTTTTATTTTTAAAAATTTTGAAATTTAATTTTGTTTATTTCCTTATGCAGCAGGTTACTATTAGTTATATATTTTATGCATATACATGTATACAGGTCCATCCCAATCTCCCATCTCATCCCACCACCACCACCCCATGGCTTCCCCCACTTGGTGTCCATACGTTTGTTCTCTACCTCTGTGTCTCTATTTCTGTCCTGCATACCAGTTCATCTGTACCATTTTTCTAGGTTCCACCTATATGCATTAATATACAATATTTGTTTTTCTCTTTCTGACTTACTTCACTCTGTATGACAGTCTCTAGATCCATCGACTTCTCTACAAATGACCCAGTTTCATTCCTTTTTATGGCTGAGCAATATTCCATTTTATATATGTACCACATCTTTATCCATTCGTCTTTCTGTGGGCATTTAGGTTGCTTCCATTACCTGGCTATTGTAAATTGTGCTGCAATGAACATTGTGGTGAATGTGTCTTTTTGATTTATGGTTTTCTCTGGGTATATGCCCAAAAGTGGGATTGCAGGCTCCTATGGTAATTCTCTTTTTAGTTATTTAAAGGAACATCCATACTGTTCTCCATAGTGAGTGTATCAATTTACCTTCCCACCAATAGTGTAAGAGGGTTCCTTTTGTCCACACCATCCCCGGAATTTGTTGTTTGTAGATTTGCTGATGATGCCGATTCTAACAGGTGTGAGGTCATACCTCATTGTCGTTTGGATTTGCATTTCTCTAGTAATTAGTGATGTTGAGCAGCTTTTCATGTGCGTCTTGGCCATCTCTGTGACATCTTTGAAGAAACGTCTATATAGATCTTCTGCCCATTTTTGTATTGGGTTGTTTGTTTTATTAATATTAAGCTGCGTGAGCTGTTTATATATATTGGAGATTAAACCTTTGTCCATTGATTCGTTTGCGAATGTTTTCACCCATTCTGAGGGTTGCCTTTTTCCATCCCCGTTTTTTTAACCAAAAAAGAAAGAAAGCAAAAGAAGCAGAACACTAATGTGCATGAAATATGCCTCTTGAAACTGTCGTTTTGAAATATGGACGTCTTTTGAATTTTTTGGTCGATATATGACCCTAGGATTTGTTTTCAGGGCAGGTGTCATTTACAGGCCTGCAACGATTTTGAATATCCACTGACCATTAGCGCTGGGATTAAAGCTGCTGTTGTGTGAAACGGCCACAAGGTGGCAGCAGTTCTCGCTTACCAAATCTGGTTACTAGGGCCACAGAGCCTCAATGGAAGTCCTGTTCTAGATTGGAATTTAGAATGGAATGTGCCAGGAGAAAGCCACTCAAGTTTGTCTCACTACTTCTTGTTCGTGTTTTTAATTTAATTTTTTATTTTTTATTACAGCAAGTTTGATGACAACCTTTGGCTTCTTGTAGGTGTGCAAGATGTGGTTCTTTTACACATATACATAGGTCTGTTCTTCCTGGGACCCTTTTCCCATGTACGTTATGACAGAATGTTGAGTAGTCTTCTCTTGGTATTCCGTAGGTCTTTGGTGATTATATATTTCACCTGTGTTTGTATATGTCTGTTAACCCCGATATCCTAATGAATCCAATCCTCACACCTTTCCATTGGTGAACCATAAGTTTGTTTAATGAATCTGTGATTGCCCTTCTCCGTGAAAATATCTGCCCTGGTATCAATTTTTAGGTAACACCTATAAGTGATATCCTACGATATGTGTCTTTCACTTTCTGACTTACTACAAGTCACGTGATTACCTCTAGACTCATCTACGGTGCTGCAAATGGCATTGTGTCCTTTTTTCCCTTGGCTAATATTCTGTCTTAGCGAGGTCCATTTTCTGCAATGTGATTCCCTGGGGGCTGAGGATTAGCTGACCTGGGCAGCCTGACCCTGCCGGCAAGCCCTCCCCAGGTGTGCCTGGTTTGAGGTCAATATAAACAGCACTCCAGGCAGCAATAGCCCCTGCAGCTGTGCCTGACTCCATATTCTCTGCCCCGTCAGCAGTCTCGGGGCTGTGCTGGTGGGAGGGTGTGAGGGTCCACGGCTTTGTTGGTGGCCCGGTGTGAGTGGGGCTCTGCTGGACTTTCTGCAGGAGTTGCCAGGCTGCCACCTGTAAAGAAGAGGATGTGTCACCCATAACTTCCACTGGAATTTCTCTCCGGGCCGAGGAAGGAAACAAAGGAGTGGGGGCCGGGACAGGAGGGGTATCTCAGGCAGGGAAATGGAAAGCTTCCAGAAGAGCGCCCGGGGCCAGGACCATCCTGGCTGGCCTGCAGGCAGCAAGTTGGCCTGCGTGCTGTCGCTGGTGTGGCTCCACGGCCCTTCCTCCAGGCTTTCAAGCCCTTGTACATATTCAGGTGTTTTACCTGGGAAGGGTGGGAACAGTTTAGTAGCAGCTGGCCTGGGGCTCAGCTGACGTTTACTCACAGAGGCCTCGGCATGGTCCCCCAGCTTTGCAGTGAGGACGCTCCTTGCATGGGGGGACGGGGCTGTTGGTTGTATGGAAGATGATTCCCCACCACTGACCAATTTCAGAATTGTTTACTGCTGGAACAAGTGCCTTGGTAGTGTTTTCCTCTGTATAACTGTTTGGTTTAGGTTTTTTTTCTTTCTTGGTTCAAGTTAGATTTTATTCCTCGTTTATGTATTTATAGATATAAGCATGGGAATAATTCATTCATATAAATACATCTGTGTGAATGGAAGAACTTTCTTCTGTTTTATTTTTAAAAATTTTGAAATTTAATTTTGTTTATTTCTTTATGCAGCAGGTTACTATTAGTTATATATTTTATGCATATACATGTATACAGGTCCATCCCAATCTCCCATCTCATCCCACCACCGCCACCCCATGGCTTCCCCCACTTGGTGTCCATACGTTTGTTCTCTACCTCTGTGTCTCTATTTCTGTCCTGCATACCAGTTCATCTGTACCATTTTTCTAGGTTCCACCTATATGCATTAGTATACAATATTTGTTTTTCTCTTTCTGACTTACTTCACTCTGTATGACAGTCTCTAGATCCATCGACTTCTCTACAAATGACCCAGTTTCATTCCTTTTTATGGCTGAGCAATATTCCATTTTATATATGTACCACATCTTTATCCATTCGTCTTTCTGTGGGCATTTAGGTTGCTTCCATTACCTGGCTATTGTAAATTGTGCTGCAATGAACATTGTGGTGAATGTGTCTTTTTGATTTATGGTTTTCTCTGGGTATATGCCCAAAAGTGGGATTGCAGGCTCCTATGGTAATTCTCTTTTTAGTTATTTAAAGGAACATCCATACTGTTCTCCATAGTGAGTGTATCAATTTACCTTCCCACCAATAGTGTAAGAGGGTTCCTTTTGTCCACACCATCCCCGGAATTTGTTGTTTGTAGATTTGCTGATGATGCCGATTCTAACAGGTGTGAGGTCATACCTCATTGTCGTTTGGATTTGCATTTCTCTAGTAATTAGTGATGTTGAGCAGCTTTTCATGTGCGTCTTGGCCATCTCTGTGACATCTTTGAAGAAACGTCTATATAGATCTTCTGCCCATTTTTGTATTGGGTTGTTTGTTTTATTAATATTAAGCTGCGTGAGCTGTTTATATATATTGGAGATTAAACCTTTGTCCATTGATTCGTTTGCGAATGTTTTCACCCATTCTGAGGGTTGCCTTTTTCCATCCCCGTTTTTTTAACCAAAAAAGAAAGAAAGCAAAAGAAGCAGAACACTAATGTGCGTGAAATATGCCTCTTGAAACTGTCGTTTTGAAATATGGACGTCTTTTGAATTTTTTGGTCGATATATGACCCTAGGATTTGTTTTCAGGGCAGGTGTCATTTACAGGCCTGCAACGATTTTGAATATCCACTGACCATTAGCGCTGGGATTAAAGCTGCTGTTGTGTGAAACGGCCACAAGGTGGCAGCAGTTCTCGCTTACCAAATCTGGTTACTAGGGCCACAGAGCCTCAATGGAAGTCCTGTTCTAGATTGGAATTTAGAATGGAATGTGCCAGGAGAAAGCCACTCAAGTTTGTCTCACTACTTCTTGTTCGTGTTTTTAATTTAATTTTTTATTTTTTATTACAGCAAGTTTGATGACAACCTTTGGCTTCTTGTAGGTGTGCAAGATGTGGTTCTTTTACACATATACATAGGTCTGTTCTTCCTGGGACCCTTTTCCCATGTACGTTATGACAGAATGTTGAGTAGTCTTCTCTTGGTATTCCGTAGGTCTTTGGTGATTATATATTTCACCTGTGTTTGTATATGTCTGTTAACCCCGATATCCTAATGAATCCAATCCTCACACCTTTCCATTGGTGAACCATAAGTTTGTTTAATGAATCTGTGATTGCCCTTCTCCGTGAAAATATCTGCCCTGGTATCAATTTTTAGGTAACACCTATAAGTGATATCCTACGATATGTGTCTTTCACTTTCTGACTTACTACAAGTCACGTGATTACCTCTAGACTCATCTACGGTGCTGCAAATGGCATTGTGTCCTTTTTTCCCTTGGCTAATATTCTGTCTTAGCGAGGTCCATTTTCCGCAGTGTGATTCCCTGAGGGCTGAGGATTAGCTGACCTGGGCAGCCTGACCCTGCCGGCAAGCCCTCCCCAGGTGTGCCTGGGTTGAGGTCAATATAAACTGCACTCCAGGCAGCAATAGCCCCTGCAGCTGTGCCTGACTCCATATTCTCTGCCCCGTCAGCAGTCTCGGGGCTGTGCTGGTGGGAGGGTGTGAGGGTCCACGGCTTTGTTGGTGGCCCGGTGTGAGTGGGGCTCTGCTGGACTTTCTGCAGGAGTTGCCAGGCTGCCACCTGTAAAGAAGAGGATGTGTCACCCATAACTTCCACTGGAATTTCTCTCCGGGCTGAGGAAGGAAAAAAAGGAGTGGGGGCCGGGACAGGAGGGGTATCTCAGGCAGGGAAATGGAAAGCTTCCAGAAGAGCGCCCGGGGCCAGGACCATCCTGGCTGGCCTGCAGGCAGCAAGTTGGCCTGCGTGCTGTCGCTGGTGTGGCTCCACGGCCCTTCCTCCAGGCTTTCAAGCCCCTGTACATATTCAGGTGTTTTACCTGGGAAGGGTGGGAACAGTTCAGTAGCAGCTGGCCTGGGGCTCAGCTGACGTTTACTCACAGAGGCCTCGGCATGGTCCCCCAGCTTTGCAGTGAGGACGCTCCTTGCATGGGGGGACGGGGCTGTTGGTTGTATGGAAGATGATTCCCCACCACTGACCAATTTCAGAATTGTTTACTGCTGGAACAAGTGCCTAGGTAGTGTTTTCCTCTGTATAACTGTTTGGTTTAGGATTTATTTTTTTGTTTTTTGGTTCAAGTTAGATTTTATTCCTCTTTTATATATTTATAGATATAAGCATGGGAATAATTCATTCATATCAATACATCTGTGTGAATGGAAGAACTTTTTCCTGTTTTATTTTTAAAAATTTTGAAATTTAATTTTGTTTATTTCTTTATGCAGCAGGTTACTATTAGTTATATATTTTATGCATATACATGTATACAGGTCCATCCCAATCTCCCAACTCATCCCACCACCACCACCCCATGGCTTCCCCCACTTGGTGTCCATACGTTTGTTCTCTACCTCTGTGTCTCTATTTCTGTCCTGCATACCAGTTCATCTGTACCATTTTTCTAGGTTCCACCTATATGCATTAATATACAATATTTGTTTTTCTCTTTCTGACTTACTTCACTCTGTATGACAGTCTCTAGATCCATCGACTTCTCTACAAATGACCCAGTTTCATTCCTTTTTATGGCTGAGCAATATTCCATTTTATATATGTACCACATCTTTATCCATTCGTCTTTCTGTGGGCATTTAGGTTGCTTCCATTACCTGGCTATTGTAAATTGTGCTGCAATGAACATTGTGGTGAATGTGTCTTTTTGATTTATGGTTTTCTCTGGGTATATGCCCAAAAGTGGGATTGCAGGCTCCTATGGTAATTCTCTTTTTAGTTATTTAAAGGAACATCCATACTGTTCTCCATAGTGAGTGTATGAATTTACCTTCCCACCAATCGTGGAAGAGGGTTCCTTTTGTCCACACCATCCCCGGAATTTGTTGTTTGTAGATTTGCTGATGATGCCGATTCTAACAGGTGTGAGGTCATACCTCATTGTCGTTTGGATTTGCATTTCTCTAATAATTAGTGATGTTGAGCAGCTTTTCATGTGCGTCTTGGCCATCTCTGTGACTTCTTTAAAGAAACGTCTATATAGATCTTCTGCCCATTTTTGTACTGGGTTGTTTGTTTTATTAATATTAAGCTGCGTGAGCTGTTTATATATATTGGAGATTAAACCTTTGTCCATTGATTCGTTTGCGAACGTTTTCGCCCATTCTGAGGCTTGCCTTTTTCCATTCCCGTTTTTTTAACCAAAAAAGAAAGAAAGCAAAAGAAGCAGAACACTAATGTGCGTGAAATATGCCTCTTGAAACAGTCGTTTTGAAATATGGACGTCTTTTGCATTTTTTGGTCGGTATATGACCCCAGGATTTGTTTTCAGGGCAGGTGTCATTTACAGGCCTGCAACGATTTTGAATATCCACTGACCATTAGCGCTGGGATTAAAGCTGCTGTTGTGTGAAACGGCCACAAGGTGGCAGCAGTTCTCGCTTACCAAATCTGGTTACTAGGGCCACAGAGCCTCAATGGAAGTCCTGTTCTAGATTGGAATTTAGAATGGAATGTGCCAGGAGAAAGCCCCTCAAGTTTGTCTCACTACTTCTTGTTCGTGTTTTTAATTTAATTTTTTATTTTTTATTACAGCAAGTTTGATGACAACGTTTGGCTTCTTGTAGGTGTGCAAGATGTGGTTCTTTTACACATATACATAGGTCTGTTCTTCCTGGGACCCTTTTCCCATGTACGTTATGACAGAATGTTGAGTAGTCTTCTCTTGGTATTCCGTAGGTCTTTGGTGATTATATATTTCACCTGTGTTTGTATATGTCTGTTAACCCCGATATCCTAATGAATCCAATCCTCACACCTTTCCATTGGTGAACCATAAGTTTGTTTAATGAATCTGTGATTGCCCTTCTCCGTGGAAATATCTGCCCTGGTATCAATTTTTAGGTAACACCTATAAGTGATATCCTACGATATGTGTCTTTCACTTTCTGACTTACTACAAGTCACGTGATTACCTCTAGACTCATCTACGGTGCTGCAAATGGCATTGTGTCCTTTTTTCCCTTGGCTAATATTCTGTCTTAGCGAGGTCCTTTTTCTGCAATGTGATTCCCTGGGGGCTGAGGATTAGCTGACCTGGGCAGCCTGACCCTGCCGGCAAGCCCTCCCCAGGTGTGCCTGGTTTGAGGTCAATATAAACAGCACTCCAGGCAGCAATAGCCCCTGCAGCTGTGCCTGACTCCATATTCTCTGCCCCGTCAGCAGTCTCGGGGCTGTGCTGGTGGGAGGGTGTGAGGGTCCACGGCTTTGTTGGTGGCCCGGTGTGAGTGGGGCTCTGCTGGACTTTCTGCAGGAGTTGCCAGGCTGCCACCTGTAAAGAAGAGGATGTGTCCCCCATAACTTCCACTGGAATTTCTCTCCGGGCCGAGGAAGGAAACAAAGGAGTGGGGGCCGGGACAGGAGGGGTATCTCAGGCAGGGAAATGGAAAGCTTCCAGAAGAGCGCCCGGGGCCAGGACCATCCTGGCTGGCCTGCAGGCAGCAAGTTGGTCTGCGTGCTGTCGCTGGTGTGGCTCCACGGCCCTTCCTCCAGGCTTTCAAGCCCTTGTACATATTCAGGTGTTTTACCTGGGAAGGGTGGGAACAGTTCAGTAGCAGCTGGCCTGGGGCTCAGCTGACGTTTACTCACAGAGGCCTCGGCATGGTCCCCCAGCTTTGCAGTGAGGACGCTCCTTGCATGGGGGGACGGGGCTGTTGGTTGTATGGAAGATGATTCCCCACCACTGACCAATTTCAGAATTGTTTACTGCTGGAACAAGTGCCTTGGTAGTGTTTTCCTCTGTATAACTGTTTGGTTTAGGTTTTTTTTCTTTCTTGGTTCAAGTTAGATTTTATTCCTCGTTTATGTATTTATAGATATAAGCATGGGAATAATTCATTCATATAAATACATCTGTGTGAATGGAAGAACTTTCTTCTGTTTTATTTTTAAAAATTTTGAAATTTAATTTTGTTTATTTCTTTATGCAGCAGGTTACTATTAGTTATATATTTTATGCATATACATGTATACAGGTCCATCCCAATCTCCCATCTCATCCCACCACCACCACCCCATGGCTTCCCCCACTTGGTGACCATACGTTTGTTCTCTACCTCTGTGTCTCTATTTCTGTCCTGCATACCAGTTCATCTGTACCATTTTTCTAGGTTCCACCTATATGCATTAATATACAATATTTGTTTTTCTCTTTCTGACTTACTTCACTCTGTATGACAGTCTCTAGATCCATCGACTTCTCTACAAATGACCCAGTTTCATTCCTTTTTATGGCTGAGCAATATTCCATTTTATATATGTACCACATCTTTATCCATTCGTCTTTCTGTGGGCATTTAGGTTGCTTCCATTACCTGGCTATTGTAAATTGTGCTGCAATGAACATTGTGGTGAATGTGTCTTTTTGATTTATGGTTTTCTCTGGGTATATGCCCAAAAGTGGGATTGCAGGCTCCTATGGTAATTCTCTTTTTAGTTATTTAAAGGAACATCCATACTGTTCTCCATAGTGAGTGTATCAATTTACCTTCCCACCAATCGTGGAAGAGGGTTCCTTTTGTCCACACCATCCCCGGAATTTGTTGTTTGTAGATTTGCTGATGATGCCGATTCTAACAGGTGTGAGGTCATACCTCATTGTCGTTTGGATTTGCATTTCTCTAATAATTAGTGATGTTGAGCAGCTTTTCATGTGCGTCTTGGCCATCTCTGTGACTTCTTTAAAGAAACGTCTATATAGATCTTCTGCCCATTTTTGTACTGGGTTGTTTGTTTTATTAATATTAAGCTGCATGAGCTGTTTATATATATTGGAGATTAAACCTTTGTCCATTGATTCGTTTGCGAACGTTTTCGCCCATTCTGAGGCTTGCCTTTTTCCATTCCCGTTTTTTTAACCAAAAAAGAAAGAAAGCAAAAGAAGCAGAACACTAATGTGCGTGAAATATGCCTCTTGAAACAGTCGTTTTGAAATATGGACGTCTTTTGCATTTTTTGGTCGGTATATGACCCCAGGATTTGTTTTCAGGGCAGGTGTCATTTACAGGCCTGCAACGATTTTGAATATCCACTGACCATTAGCGCTGGGATTAAAGCTGCTGTTGTGTGAAACGGCCACAAGGTGGCAGCAGTTCTCGCTTACCAAATCTGGTTACTAGGGCCACAGAGCCTCAATGGAAGTCCTGTTCTAGATTGGAATTTAGAATGGAATGTGCCAGGAGAAAGCCCCTCAAGTTTGTCTCACTACTTCTTGTTCGTGTTTTTAATTTAATTTTTTATTTTTTATTACAGCAAGTTTGATGACAACCTTTGGCTTCTTGTAGGTGTGCAAGATGTGGTTCTTTTACACATATACATAGGTCTGTTCTTCCTGGGACCCTTTTCCCATGTACGTTATGACAGAATGTTGAGTAGTCTTCTCTTGGTATTCCGTAGGTCTTTGGTGATTATATATTTCACCTGTGTTTGTATATGTCTGTTAACCCCGATATCCTAATGAATCCAATCCTCACACCTTTCCATTGGTGAACCATAAGTTTGTTTAATGAATCTGTGACTGCCCTTCTCCGTGGAAATATCTGCCCTGGTATCAATTTTTAGGTAACACCTATAAGTGATATCCTATGATATGTGTCTTTCACTTTCTGACTTACTACAAGTCACGTGATTACCTCTAGACTCATCTACGGTGCTGCAAATGGCATTGTGTCCTTTTTTCCCTTGGCTAATATTCTGTCTTAGCGAGGTCCTTTTTCTGCAATGTGATTCCCTGGGGGCTGAGGATTAGCTGACCTGGGCAGCCTGACCCTGCCGGCAAGCCCTCCCCAGGTGTGCCTGGTTTGAGGTCAATATAAACAGCACTCCAGGCAGCAATAGCCCCTGCAGCTGTGCCTGACTCCATATTCTCTGCCCCGTCAGCAGTCTCGGGGCTGTGCTGGTGGGAGGGTGTGAGGGTCCACGGCTTTGTTGGTGGCCCGGTGTGAGTGGGGCTCTGCTGGACTTTCTGCAGGAGTTGCCAGGCTGCCACCTGTAAAGAAGAGGATGTGTCACCCATAACTTCCACTGGAATTTCTCTCCGGGCCGAGGAAGGAAACAAAGGAGTGGGGGCCGGGACAGGAGGGGTATCTCAGGCAGGGAAATGGAAAGCTTCCAGAAGAGCGCCCGGGGCCAGGACCATCCTGGCTGGCCTGCAGGCAGCAAGTTGGCCTGCGTGCTGTCGCTGGTGTGGCTCCACGGCCCTTCCTCTAGGCTTTCAAGCCCTTGTACATATTCAGGTGTTTTACCTGGGAAGGGTGGGAACAGTTCAGTAGCAGCTGGCCTGGGGCTCAGCTGACGTTTACTCACAGAGGCCTCGGCATGGTCCCCCAGCTTTGCAGTGAGGACGCTCCTTGCATGGGGGGACGGGGCTGTTGGTTGTATGGAAGATGATTCCCCACCACTGACCAATTTCAGAATTGTTTACTGCTGGAACAAGTGCCTAGGTAGTGTTTTCCTCTGTATAACTGTTTGGTTTAGGATTTATTTTTTTGTTTTTTGGTTCAAGTTAGATTTTATTCCTCTTTTATATATTTATAGATATAAGCATGGGAATAATTCATTCATATAAATACATCTGTGTGAATGGAAGAACTTTTTCCTGTTTTATTTTTAAAAATTTTGAAATTTAATTTTATTTATTTCTTTATGCAGCAGGTTACTATTAGTTATATATTTTATGCATATACATGTATACAGGTCCATCCCAATCTCCCAACTCATCCCACCACCACCACCCCATGGCTTCCCCCACTTGGTGTCCATACGTTTGTTCTCTACCTCTGTGTCTCTATTTCTGTCCTGCATACCAGTTCATCTGTACCATTTTTCTAGGTTCCACCTATATGCATTAATATACAATATTTGTTTTTCTCTTTCTGACTTACTTCACTCTGTATGACAGTCTCTAGATCCATCGACTTCTACAAATGAACCAGTTTCATTCCTATTTATGGCTGAGTAATATTCCAATTTATATATGTACCACATCTTTATCCATTCGTCTGTCTGTGGGCATTTAGGTTGCTTCCATTACCTGGCTATTGCAAATTGTGCTGCAATGAACATTGTGGTGAATGTGTCTTTTTGATTTATGGTTTTCTCTGGGTTTATGCCCAGAAGTGGGATTGCTGGATCCTATGGAAATTCTCTTTTTAGTTTTTTAAAGGAACCTCCATACTGTTCTCCATAGTGACTGTATCAATTTACCTTCCCACCAATAGTGGAAGAGGGTTCCTTTTGTCCACACCCTCCCCAGAATTTGTTGTTTGTAGATTTTCTGATGATGCCGATTCTAACAGGTGTGAGGTCATACCTCATTGTCGTTTGGATTTGCATTTCTCTAATAAATAGTGATGTTGAGCAGCTTTTCATGTGCGTCTTGGCCATCTCTGTGACATCTTTGAAGAAACGTCTATTATGATCTTCTGCCCATTTTTGTATTGGGTTGTTTGTTTTATTAATATTAAGCTGCGTGAGCTGTTTATATATATTGGAGATTAAACCTTTGTCCATTGATTCGTTTGCAAATGTTTTCGCCCATTCTGAGGGTTGCCTTTTTCCATCCCCGTTTTTTTAACCAAAAAAGAAAGAAAGCAAAAGAAGCAGAACACTAATGTGCGTGAAATATGCCTCTTTAAACTGTCGTTTTGAAATATGGACGTCTTTTGAATTTTTTGGTCGATATATGACCCTAGGATTTGTTTTCAGGGCAGGTGTCATTTACAGGCCTGCAACGATTTTGAATATCCACTGACCATTAGCGCTGGGATTAAAGCTGCTGTTGTGTGAAACGGCCACAAGGTGGCAGGAGTTCTCGCTTACCAAATATGGTTACTAGGGCCACAGAGCCTCAATGGAAGTCCTGTTCTAGATTGGAATTTAGAATGGAATGTGCCAGGAGAAAGCCCCTCAAGTTTGTCTCACTACTTCTTGTTCGTGTTTTTAATTTAATTTTTTATTTTTTATTACAGCAAGTTTGATAACAATGTTTGGCTTCTTGTAGGTGTGCAAGATGTGGTTCTTTTACACATATACATAGGTCTGTTCTTCCTGGGACCCTTTCCCATGTACGTTATGACAGAATGTTGAGTAGTCTTCTCTTGGTATTCCGTAGGTCTTTGGAGATTATATATTTCACCTGTGTTTGTATATGTCTGTTAACCCCGATATCCTAATGAATCCAATCCTCACACCTTTCCATTGGTGAACCATAAGTTTCTTTAATGAATCTGTGATTGCCCTTCTCCGTGGAAATATCTGCCCTGGTATCAATTTTTAGGTAACACCTATAAGTGATATCCTACGATATGTGTCTTTCACTTTCTGACTTACTACAAGTCACGTGATTACCTCTAGACTCATCTACGGTGCTGCAAATGGCATTGTGTCCTTTTTTCCCTTGGCTAATATTCTGTCTTAGCGAGGTCCTTTTTCTGCAATGTGATTCCCTGAGGGCTGAGGATTAGCTGACCTGGGCAGCCTGACCCTGCCGGCAAGCCCTCCCCAGGTGTGCCTGGGTTGAGGTCAATATAAACAGCACTCCAGGCAGCAACAGCCCCTGCAGTTGTGCCTGACTCCATATTCTCTGCCCCGTCAGCAGTCTTGGGGCTGTGCTGGTGGGAGGGTGTGAGGGTCCACGGCTTTGTTGGTGGCCCGGTGTGAGTGGGGCTCTGCTGGACTTTCTGCAGGAGTTGCCAGGCTTCCACCTGTAAAGAAGAGGATGTGTCACCCATAACTTCCACTGGAATTTCTCTCCGGGCTGAGGAAGGAAAAAAAAGAGTGGGGGCCGGGACAGGAGGGGTATCTCAGGCAGGGAAATGGAAAGCTTCCAGAAGAGCGCCCGGGGCCAGGACCATCCTGGCTGGCCTGCAGGCAGCAAGTTGGCCTGCGTGCTGTCGCTGGTGTGGCTCCACGGCCCTTCCTCTAGGCTTTCAAGCCCTTGTACATATTCAGGTGTTTTACCTGGGAAGGGTGGGAACAGTTCAGTAGCAGCTGGCCTGGGGCTCAGCTGACGTTTACTCACAGAGGCCTCGGCATGGTCCCCCAGCTTTGCAGTGAGGACGCACCTTGCATGGGGGGACGGGGCTGTTGGTTGTATGGAAGATGATTCCCCACCACTGACCAATTTCAGAATTGTTTACTGCTGGAACAAGTGCCTAGGTAGTGTTTTCCTCTGTATAACTGTTTGGTTTAGGATTTATTTTTTTGTTTTTTGGTTCAAGTTAGATTTTATTCCTCTTTTATATATTTATAGATATAAGCATGGGAATAATTCATTCATATAAATACATCTGTGTGAATGGAAGAACTTTTTCCTGTTTTATTTTTAAAAATTTTGAAATTTAATTTTATTTATTTCTTTATGCAGCAGGTTACTATTAGTTATATATTTTATGCATATACATGTATACAGGTCCATCCCAATCTCCCAACTCATCCCACCACCACCACCCCATGGCTTCCCCCACTTGGTGTCCATGCGTTTGTTCTCTACCTCTGTGTCTCTATTTCTGTCCTGCATACCAGTTCATCTGTACCATTTTTCTAGGTTCCACCTATATGCATTAATATACAATATTTGTTTTTCTCTTTCTGACTTACTTCACTCTGTATGACAGTCTCTAGATCCATCGACTTCTACAAATGAACCAGTTTCATTCCTATTTATGGCTGAGTAATATTCCAATTTATATATGTACCACATCTTTATCCATTCGTCTGTCTGTGGGCATTTAGGTTGCTTCCATTACCTGGCTATTGCAAATTGTGCTGCAATGAACATTGTGGTGAATGTGTCTTTTTGATTTATGGTTTTCTCTGGGTTTATGCCCAGAAGTGGGATTGCTGGATCCTATGGAAATTCTCTTTTTAGTTTTTTAAAGGAACCTCCATACTGTTCTCCATAGTGACTGTATCAATTTACCTTCCCACCAATAGTGGAAGAGGGTTCCTTTTGTCCACACCCTCCCCAGAATTTGTTGTTTGTAGATTTTCTGATGATGCCGATTCTAACAGGTGTGAGGTCATACCTCATTGTCGTTTGGATTTGCATTTCTCTAATAAATAGTGATGTTGAGCAGCTTTTCATGTGCGTCTTGGCCATCTCTGTGACATCTTTGAAGAAACGTCTATTATGATCTTCTGCCCATTTTTGTATTGGGTTGTTTGTTTTATTAATATTAAGCTGCGTGAGCTGTTTATATATATTGGAGATTAAACCTTTGTCCATTGATTCGTTTGCAAATGTTTTCGCCCATTCTGAGGGTTGCCTTTTTCCATCCCCGTTTTTTTAACCAAAAAAGAAAGAAAGCAAAAGAAGCAGAACACTAATGTGCGTGAAATATGCCTCTTTAAACTGTCGTTTTGAAATATGGACGTCTTTTGAATTTTTTGGTCGATATATGACCCTAGGATTTGTTTTCAGGGCAGGTGTCATTTACAGGCCTGCAACGATTTTGAATATCCACTGACCATTAGCGCTGGGATTAAAGCTGCTGTTGTGTGAAACGGCCACAAGGTGGCAGGAGTTCTCGCTTACCAAATATGGTTACTAGGGCCACAGAGCCTCAATGGAAGTCCTGTTCTAGATTGGAATTTAGAATGGAATGTGCCAGGAGAAAGCCCCTCAAGTTTGTCTCACTACTTCTTGTTCGTGTTTTTAATTTAATTTTTTATTTTTTATTACAGCAAGTTTGATAACAATGTTTGGCTTCTTGTAGGTGTGCAAGATGTGGTTCTTTTACACATATACATAGGTCTGTTCTTCCTGGGACCCTTTCCCATGTACGTTATGACAGAATGTTGAGTAGTCTTCTCTTGGTATTCCGTAGGTCTTTGGAGATTATATATTTCACCTGTGTTTGTATATGTCTGTTAACCCCGATATCCTAATGAATCCAATCCTCACACCTTTCCATTGGTGAACCATAAGTTTCTTTAATGAATCTGTGATTGCCCTTCTCCGTGGAAATATCTGCCCTGGTATCAATTTTTAGGTAACACCTATAAGTGATATCCTACGATATGTGTCTTTCACTTTCTGACTTACTACAAGTCACGTGATTACCTCTAGACTCATCTACGGTGCTGCAAATGGCATTGTGTCCTTTTTTCCCTTGGCTAATATTCTGTCTTAGCGAGGTCCTTTTTCTGCAATGTGATTCCCTGAGGGCTGAGGATTAGCTGACCTGGGCAGCCTGACCCTGCCGGCAAGCCCTCCCCAGGTGTGCCTGGGTTGAGGTCAATATAAACAGCACTCCAGGCAGCAACAGCCCCTGCAGTTGTGCCTGACTCCATATTCTCTGCCCCGTCAGCAGTCTTGGGGCTGTGCTGGTGGGAGGGTGTGAGGGTCCACGGCTTTGTTGGTGGCCCGGTGTGAGTGGGGCTCTGCTGGACTTTCTGCAGGAGTTGCCAGGCTTCCACCTGTAAAGAAGAGGATGTGTCACCCATAACTTCCACTGGAATTTCTCTCCGGGCTGAGGAAGGAAAAAAAAGAGTGGGGGCCGGGACAGGAGGGGTATCTCAGGCAGGGAAATGGAAAGCTTCCAGAAGAGCGCCCGGGGCCAGGACCATCCTGGCTGGCCTGCAGGCAGCAAGTTGGCCTGCGTGCTGTCGCTGGTGTGGCTCCACGGCCCTTCCTCTAGGCTTTCAAGCCCTTGTACATATTCAGGTGTTTTACCTGGGAAGGGTGGGAACAGTTCAGTAGCAGCTGGCCTGGGGCTCAGCTGACGTTTACTCACAGAGGCCTCGGCATGGTCCCCCAGCTTTGCAGTGAGGACGCACCTTGCATGGGGGGACGGGGCTGTTGGTTGTATGGAAGATGATTCCCCACCACTGACCAATTTCAGAATTGTTTACTGCTGGAACAAGTGCCTAGGTAGTGTTTTCCTCTGTATAACTGTTTGGTTTAGGATTTATTTTTTTGTTTTTTGGTTCAAGTTAGATTTTATTCCTCTTTTATATATTTATAGATATAAGCATGGGAATAATTCATTCATATAAATACATCTGTGTGAATGGAAGAACTTTTTCCTGTTTTATTTTTAAAAATTTTGAAATTTAATTTTATTTATTTCTTTATGCAGCAGGTTACTATTAGTTATATATTTTATGCATATACATGTATACAGGTCCATCCCAATCTCCCAACTCATCCCACCACCACCACCCCATGGCTTCCCCCACTTGGTGTCCATGCGTTTGTTCTCTACCTCTGTGTCTCTATTTCTGTCCTGCATACCAGTTCATCTGTACCATTTTTCTAGGTTCCACCTATATGCATTAATATACAATATTTGTTTTTCTCTTTCTGACTGACTTCACTCTGTATGACAGTCTCTAGATCCATCGACTTCTACAAATGAACCAGTTTCATTCCTATTTATGGCTGAGTAATATTCCAATTTATATATGTACCACATCTTTATCCATTCGTCTGTCTGTGGGCATTTAGGTTGCTTCCATTACCTGGCTATTGCAAATTGTGCTGCAATGAACATTGTGGTGAATGTGTCTTTTTGATTTATGGTTTTCTCTGGGTTTATGCCCAGAAGTGGGATTGCTGGATCCTATGGAAATTCTCTTTTTAGTTTTTTAAAGGAACCTCCATACTGTTCTCCATAGTGACTGTATCAATTTACCTTCCCACCAATAGTGGAAGAGGGTTCCTTTTGTCCACACCCTCCCCAGAATTTGTTGTTTGTAGATTTTCTGATGATGCCGATTCTAACAGGTGTGAGGTCATACCTCATTGTCGTTTGGATTTGCATTTCTCTAATAATTAGTGATGTTGAGCAGCTTTTCATGTGCGTCTTGGCCATCTCTGTGACATCTTTGAAGAAACGTCTATTATGATCTTCTGCCCATTTTTGTATTGGGTTGTTTGTTTTATTAATATTAAGCTGCGTGAGCTGTTTATATATATTGGAGATTAAACCTTTGTCCATTGATTCGTTTGCAAATGTTTTCGCCCATTCTGAGGGTTGCCTTTTTCCATCCCCGTTTTTTTAACCAAAAAAGAAAGAAAGCAAAAGAAGCAGAACACTAATGTGCGTGAAATATGCCTCTTTAAACTGTCGTTTTGAAATATGGACGTCTTTTGAATTTTTTGGTCGATATATGACCCTAGGATTTGTTTTCAGGGCAGGTGTCATTTACAGGCCTGCAACGATTTTGAATATCCACTGACCATTAGCGCTGTGATTAAAGCTGCTGTTGTGTGAAACGGCCACAAGGTGGCAGCAGTTCTCGCTTACCAAATATGGTTACTAGGGCCACAGAGCCTCAATGGAAGTCCTGTTCTAGATTGGAATTTAGAATGGAATGTGCCAGGAGAAAGCCCCTCAAGTTTGTCTCACTACTTCTTGTTCGTGTTTTTAATTTAATTTTTTATTTTTTATTACAGCAAGTTTGATAACAACGTTTGGCTTCTTGTACGTGTGCAAGATGTGGTTCTTTTACACATATACATAGGTCTGTTCTTCCTGGGACCCTTTCCCATGTACGTTATGACAGAATGTTGAGTAGTCTTCTCTTGGTATTCCGTAGGTCTTTGGTGATTATATATTTCACCTGTGTTTGTATATGTCTGTTAACCCCGATATCCTAATGAATCCAATCCTCACACCTTTCCATTGGTGAACCATAAGTTTCTTTAATGAATCTGTGATTGCCCTTCTCCGTGGAAATATCTGCCCTGGTATCAATTTTTAGGTAACACCTATAAGTGATATCCTACGATATGTGTCTTTCACTTTCTGACTTACTACAAGTCACGTGATTACCTCTAGACTCATCTACGGTGCTGCAAATGGCATTGTGTCCTTTTTTCCCTTGGCTAATATTCTGTCTTAGCGAGGTCCTTTTTCTGCAATGTGATTCCCTGAGGGCTGAGGATTAGCTGACCTGGGCAGCCTGACCCTGCCGGCAAGCCCTCCCCAGGTGTGCCTGGGTTGAGGTCAATATAAACAGCACTCCAGGCAGCAACAGCCCCTGCAGTTGTGCCTGACTCCATATTCTCTGCCCCGTCAGCAGTCTTGGGGCTGTGCTGGTGGGAGGGTGTGAGGGTCCACGGCTTTGTTGGTGGCCCGGTGTGAGTGGGGCTCTGCTGGACTTTCTGCAGGAGTTGCCAGGCTTCCACCTGTAAAGAAGAGGATGTGTCACCCATAACTTCCACTGGAATTTCTCTCCGGGCTGAGGAAGGAAAAAAAAGAGTGGGGGCCGGGACAGGAGGGGTATCTCAGGCAGGGAAATGGAAAGCTTCCAGAAGAGCGCCCGGGGCCAGGACCATCCTGGCTGGCCTGCAGGCAGCAAGTTGGCCTGCGTGCTGTCGCTGGTGTGGCTCCACGGCCCAGCCTCCAGGCTTTCAAGCCCTTGTACATATTCAGGTGTTTTACCTGGGAAGGGTGGGAACAGTTCAGTAGCAGCTGGCCTGGGGCTCAGCTCACGTTTACTCACAGAGGCCTCGGCATGGTCCCCCAGCTTTGCAGTGAGGACGCTCCTTGCATGGGGGGACGGGGCTGTTGGTTGTATGGAAGATGATTCCCCACCACTGACCAATTTCAGAATTGTTTACTGCTGGAACAAGTGCCTAGGTAGTGTTTTCCTCTGTATAACTGTTTGGTTTAGGATTTATTTTTTTGTTTTTTGGTTCAAGTTAGATTTTATTCCTCTTTTATATATTTATAGATATAAGCATGGGAATAATTCATTCATATAAATACATCTGTGTGAATGGAAGAACTTTTTCCTGTTTTATTTTTTAAAATTTTGAAATTTAATTTTGTTTATTTCTTTATGCAGCAGGTTACTATTAGTTATATATTTTATGCATATACATGTATACATGTCCATCCCAATCTCCCAACTCATCCCACCACCACCACCCCATGGCTTCCCCCACTTGGTGTCCATACGTTTGTTCTCTACCTCTGTGTCTCTATTTCTGTCCTGCATACCAATTCATCTGTACCATTTTTCTAGGTTCCACCTATATGCATTAATATACAATATTTGTTTTTCTCTTTCTGACTTACTTCACTCTGTATGACAGTCTCTAGATCCATCGACTTCTCTACAAATGACCCAGTTTCATTCCTTTTTATGGCTGAGAAATATTCCATTTTATATATGTACCACATCTTTATCCATTCGTCTTTCTGTGGGCATTTAGGTTGCTTCCATTACCTGGCTATTGTAAATTGTGCTGCAATGAACATTGTGGTGAATGTGTCTTTTTGATTTATGGTTTTCTCTGGGTATATGCCCAAAAGTGGGATTGCAGGCTCCTGTGGTAATTCTCTTTTTAGTTATTTAAAGGAACATCCATACTGTTCTCCATAGTGAGTGTATCAATTTACCTTCCCACCAATAGTGGAAGAGGGTTCCTTTTGTCCACACCATCCCCGTAATTTGTTGTTTGTAGATTTGCTGATGATGCCGATTCTAACAGGTGTGAGGTCATACCTCATTGTCGTTTGGATTTGCATTTCTCTAATAATTAGTGATGTTGAGCAGCTTTTCATGTGCGTCTTGGCCATCTCTGTGACTTCTTTAAAGAAACGTCTATATAGATCTTCTGCCCATTTTTGTACTGGGTTGTTTGTTTTATTAATATTAAGCTGCGTGAGCTGTTTATATATATTGGAGATTAAACCTTTGTCCATTGATTCGTTTGCGAACGTTTTCGCCCATTCTGAGGCTTGCCTTTTTCCATTCCCGATTTTTAACCAAAAAAGAAAGAAAGCAAAAGAAGCAGAACACTAATGTGCGTGAAATATGGCTCTTGAAACAGTCGTTTTGAAATATGGACGTCTTTTGCATTTTTTGGTCGGTATATGACCCCAGGATTTGTTTTCAGGGCAGGTGTCATTTACAGGCCTGCAACGATTTTGAATATCCACTGACCATTAGCGCTGGGATTAAAGCTGCTGTTGTGTGAAACGGCCACAAGGTGGCAGCAGTTCTCGCTTACCAAATCTGGTTACTAGGGCCACAGAGCCTCAATGGAAGTCCTGTTCTAGATTGGAATTTAGAATGGAATGTGCCAGGAGAAAGCCCCTCAAGTTTGTCTCACTACTTCTTGTTCGTGTTTTTAATTTAATTTTTTATTTTTTATTACAGCAAGTTTGATGACAACGTTTGGCTTGTTGTAGGTGTGCAAGATGTGGTTCTTTTACACATATACATAGGTCTGTTCTTCCTGGGACCCTTTTCCCATGTACGTTATGACAGAATGTTGAGTAGTCTTCTCTTGGTATTCCGTAGGTCTTTGGTGATTATATATTTCACCTGTGTTTGTATATGTCTGTTAACCCCGATATCCTAATGAATCCAATCCTCACACCTTTCCATTGGTGAACCATAAGTTTCTTTAATGAATCTGTGATTGCCCTTCTCCGTGGAAATATCTGCCCTGGTATCAATTTTTAGGTAACACCTATAAGTGATATCCTACGATATGTGTCTTTCACTTTCTGACTTACTACAAGTCACGTGATTACCTCTAGACTCATCTACGGTGCTGCAAATGGCATTGTGTCCTTTTTTCCCCTGGCTAATATTCTGTCTTAGCGAGGTCCTTTTTCTGCAATGTGATTCCCTGAGGGCTGAGGATTAGCTGACCTGGGCAGCCTGACCCTGCCGGCAAGCCCTCCCCAGGTGTGCCTGGGTTGAGGTCAATATAAACAGCACTCCAGGCAGCAATAGCCCCTGCAGTTGTGCCTGACTCCATATTCTCTGCCCCGTCAGCAGTCTCGGGGCTGTGCTGGTGGGAGGGTGTGAGGGTCCACGGCTTTGTTGGTGGCCCGGTGTGAGTGGGGCTCTGCTGGACTTTCTGCAGGAGTTGCCAGGCTTCCACCTGTAAAGAAGAGGATGTGTCACCCATAACTTCCACTGGAATTTCTCTCCGGGCTGAGGAAGGAAAAAAAAGAGTGGGGGCCGGGACAGGAGGGGTATCTCAGGCAGGGAAATGGAAAGCTTCCAGAAGAGCGCCCGGGGCCAGGACCATCCTGGCTGGCCTGCAGGCAGCAAGTTGGCCTGCGTGCTGTCGCTGGTGTGGCTCCACGGCCCAGCCTCCAGGCTTTCAAGCCCTTGTACATATTCAGGTGTTTTACCTGGGAAGGGTGGGAACAGTTCAGTAGCAGCTGGCCTGGGGCTCAGCTCACGTTTACTCACAGAGGCCTCGGCATGGTCCCCCAGCTTTGCAGTGAGGACGCTCCTTGCATGGGGGGACGGGGCTGTTGGTTGTATGGAAGATGATTCCCCACCACTGACCAATTTCAGAATTGTTTACTGCTGGAACAAGTGCCTAGGTAGTGTTTTCCTCTGTATAACTGTTTGGTTTAGGATTTATTTTTTTGTTTTTTGGTTCAAGTTAGATTTTATTCCTCTTTTATATATTTATAGATATAAGCATGGGAATAATTCATTCATATAAATACATCTGTGTGAATGGAAGAACTTTTTCCTGTTTTATTTTTAAAAATTTTGAAATTTAATTTTGTTTATTTCTTTATGCAGCAGGTTACTATTAGTTATATATTTTATGCATATACATGTATACATGTCCATCCCAATCTCCCAACTCATCCCACCACCACCACCCCATGGCTTCCCCCACTTGGTGTCCATACGTTTGTTCTCTACCTCTGTGTCTCTATTTCTGTCCTGCATACCAGTTCATCTGTACCATTTTTCTAGGTTCCACCTATATGCATTAATATACAATATTTGTTTTTCTCTTTCTGACTTACTTCACTCTGTATGACAGTCTCTAGATCCATCGACTTCTCTACAAATGACCCAGTTTCATTCCTTTTTATGGCTGAGCAATATTCCATTTTATATATGTACCACATCTTTATCCATTCGTCTTTCTGTGGGCATTTAGGTTGCTTCCATTACCTGGCTATTGTAAATTGTGCTGCAATGAATATTGTGGTGAATGTGTCTTTTTGATTTATGGTTTTCTCTGGGTATATGCCCAAAAGTGGGATTGCAGGCTCCTATGGTAATTCTCTTTTTAGTTATTTAAAGGAACATCCATACTGTTCTCCATAGTGAGTGTATCAATTTACCTTCCCACCAATAGTGGAAGAGGGTTCCTTTTGTCCACACCATCCCCGGAATTTGTTGTTTGTAGATTTGCTGATGATGCCGATTCTAACAGGTGTGAGGTCATACCTCATTGTCGTTTGGATTTGCATTTCTCTAATAATTAGTGATGTTGAGCAGCTTTTCATGTGCGTCTTGGCCATCTCTGTGACTTCTTTAAAGAAACGTCTATATAGATCTTCTGCCCATTTTTGTACTGGGTTGTTTGTTTTATTAATATTAAGCTGCGTGAGCTGTTTATATATATTGGAGATTAAACCTTTGTCCATTGATTCGTTTGCGAACGTTTTCGCCCATTCTGAGGCTTGCCTTTTTCCATTCCCGATTTTTAACCAAAAAAGAAAGAAAGCAAAAGAAGCAGAACACTAATGTGCGTGAAATATGGCTCTTGAAACAGTCGTTTTGAAATATGGACGTCTTTTGCATTTTTTGGTCGGTATATGACCCCAGGATTTGTTTTCAGGGCAGGTGTCATTTACAGGCCTGCAACGATTTTGAATATCCACTGACCATTAGCGCTGGGATTAAAGCTGCTGTTGTGTGAAACGGCCACAAGGTGGCAGCAGTTCTCGCTTACCAAATCTGGTTACTAGGGCCACAGAGCCTCAATGGATGTCCTGTTCTAGATTGGAATTTAGAATGGAATGTGCCAGGAGAAAGCCCCTCAAGTTTGTCTCACTACTTCTTGTTCGTGTTTTTAATTTAATTTTTTATTTTTTATTACAGCAAGTTTGATGACAACGTTTGGCTTCTTGTAGGTGTGCAAGATGTGGTTCTTTTACACATATACATAGGTCTGTTCTTCCTGGGACCCTTTTCCCATGTACGTTATGACAGAATGTTGAGTAGTCTTCTCTTGGTATTCCGTAGGTCTTTGGTGATTATATATTTCACCTGTGTTTGTATATGTCTGTTAACCCCGATATCCTAATGAATCGAATCCTCACACCTTTCCATTGGTGAACCATAAGTTTGTTTAATGAATCTGTGATTGCCCTTCTCCGTGGAAATATCTGCCCTGGTATCAATTTTTAGGTAACACCTATAAGTGATATCCTACGATATGTGTCTTTCACTTTCTGACTTACTACAAGTCACGTGATTACCTCTACACTCATCTACGGTGCTGCAAATGGCATTGTGTCCTTTTTTCCCTTGGCTAATATTCTGTCTTAGCGAGGTCCTTTTTCTGCAATGTGATTCCCTGAGGGCTGAGGATTAGCTGACCTGGGCAGCCTGACCCTGCCGGCAAGCCCTCCGCAGGTGTGCCTGGTTTGAGGTCAATATAAACAGCACTCCAGGCAGCAGTAGCCCCTGCAGCTGTGCCTGGCTCCATATTCTCTGCCCCGTCAGCAGTCTCGGGGCTGTGCTGGTGGGAGGGTGTGAGGGTCGACGGCTTTGTTGGTGGCCCGGTGTGAGTGGGGCTCTGCTGGACTTTCTGCAGGAGTTGCCAGGCTGCCACCTGTAAAGAAGAGGATGTGTCACCCATAACTTCCACTGGAATTTCTCTCCGGGCTGAGTAAGGAAACAAAGGAGTGGGGGCCAGGTCAGGAGGGGTGTCTCAGGCAGGGAAATGGAAAGCTTCCAGAAGAGCGCCCGGGGCCAGGACCATCCTGGCTGGCCTGCAGGCAGCAAGTTGGCCTGCGAGCTGTCGCTGGTGTGGCTCCACGGCCCTTCCTCTAGGCTTTCAAGCCCTTGTACATATTCAGGTGTTTTACCTGGGAAGGGTGGGAACAGTTCAGTAGCAGCTGGCCTGGGGCTCAGCTCACGTTTACTCACAGAGGCCTCGGCATGGTCCCCCAGTTTGCAATGAGGATGCTCCTTGCATGGGGGGGCGGGGCTGCTGACTGTATGGGAGATGATTCCCCACGTCTGCCCAATTTCAGAATTGTTTACCGCTGGAGCAAGTGCCTTGGTAGGGTTTTCCTCTGTATAACTGTTTGGTTTAGGTTTTTTTTTCTTTTTTGGTTCAAGTTAGATTTAATTCCTCTTTTATATATTTATAGATATAAGCATGGGAATAATTCATTCATATCAATATATCTGTGTGAATGGAAGAACTTTTTCCTGTTTTATTTTTTAAAATTTTGAAATTTAATTTTATTTATTTCTTTATACAGCAGGTTACTATTAGTTATATATTTTATGCATATACATGTATATAGGTCCATCCCAATCTCCCAACTCATCCCACCACCACCACCCCATGGCTTCCCCCACTTGGTGTCCATACGTTTGTTCTCTACCTCTGTGTCTCTATTTCTGCCCTGCAAACCAGTTCATCTGTACCATTTTCCTAGGTTCCACCTATATGCATTAATATACAATATTTGTTTTTCTCTTTCTGACTTACTTCACTCTGTATGACAGTCTCTAGATCCATCGACTTCTACAAATGTACCAGTTTCATTCCTTTTTATGGCTGAGTAATATTCCATTTTATATATGTACCACATCTTTATCCATTCGTCTGTCTGTGGGCATTTAGGTTACTTCCATTACCTGGCTATTGTAAATAGTGCTGCAATGAACATTGTGGTGAATGTGTCTTTTTGATTTAAGGTTTTCTCTGGGTATATGCCCAGAAGTGGGATTGCTGGATCCTAAGGTAATTCTCTTTTGGTTTTTTAAAGGAACTTCCATACTGTTCTCCATAGTGACTGTATCAATTTACCTTCCCACCAATAGTGGAAGAGGGTTCCTTTTGTCCACACCCTCCCCAGAATTTGTTGTTTGTAGATTTTCTGATGATGCCGATTCTAAGAGGTGTGAGGTCATACCTCATTGTCGTTTGGATTTGCATTTCTCTAATAATTAGTGATGTTGAGCAGCTTTTCATGTGCGTCTTGGCCATCTCTGTGACATCTTTGAAGAAACGTCTATTTAGATCTTCTGCCCATTTTTGTATTGGGTTGTTTGTTTTATTAATATTAAGCTGCGTGAGCTGTTTATACATATTGGAGATTAAACCTTTGTCCATTGATTCGTTTACGAATGTTTTCGCCCATTCTGAGGGTTGCCTTTTTCCATCCCCGTTTTTTTAACCAAAAAAGAAAGAAAGCAAAAGAAGCAGAACACTAATGTGCGTGAAATATGCCTGTTGAAACAGTCGTTTTGAAATATGGACGTGTTTTGAATTTTTTGGTCGATATATGACCCTAGGATTTGTTTTCAGGGCAGGTGTCATTTACAGGCCTGCAACGATTTTGAATATCCACTGACCATTAGCGCTGGGATTAAAGCTGCTGTTGTGTGAAACGGCCACAAGGTGGCAGCAGTTCTCGCTTACCAAATCTGGTTACTAGGGCCACAGAGCCTCAATGGAAGTCCTGTTCTAGATTGGAATTTAGAATGGAATGTGCCAGGAGAAAGCCCCTCAAGTTTGTCTCTCTACTTCTTGTTCGTGTTTTTAATTTTTTATTTTTTATTACAGCAAGTTTGATGACAACGTTTGGCTTCTTGTAGGTGTGCAAGATGTGGTTCTTTTACACATATACATAGGTCTGTTCTTCCTGGGACCCTTTTCCCATGTACGTTATGACAGAATGTTGAGTAGTCTTCTCTTGGTATTCCGTAGGTCTTTGGTGATTATATATTTCACCTGTGTTTGTATATGTCTGTTAACCCCGATATCCTAATGAATTCAATCCTCACACCTTTCCATTGGTGAACCATAAGTTTGTTTAATGAATCTGTGACTGCCCTTCTCCGTGGAAATATCTGCCCTGGTATCAATTTTTAGGTAACACCTATAAGTGATATCCTACGATATGTGTCTTTCACTTTCTGACTTACTACAAGTCACGTGATTACCTCTAGACTCATCTACGGTGCTGCAAATGGCATTGTGTCCTTTTTTCCCTTGGCTAATATTCTGTCTTAGCGAGGTCCATTTTCTGCAGTGTGATTCCCTGAGGGCTGAGGATTAGCTGACCTGGGCAGCCTGACCCTGCCGGCAAGCCCTCCCCAGGTGTGCCTGGGTTGAAGTCAATATAAACTGCACTCCAGGCAGCAATAGCCCCTGCAGCTGTGCCTGACTCCATATTCTCTGCCCCGTCAGCAGTCTCGGGGCTGTGCTGGTGGGAGGGTGTGAGGGTCCACGGCTTTGTTGGTGGCCCGGTGTGAGTGGGGCTCTGCTGGACTTTCTGCAGGAGTTGCCAGGCTGCCACCTGTAAAGAAGAGGATGTGTCACCCATAACTTCCACTGGAATTTCTCTCCGGGCTGAGGAAGGAAACAAAGGAGTGGGGGCCGGGACAGGAGGGGTATCTCAGGCAGGGAAATGGAAAGCTTCCAGAAGAGCGCCCGGGCCCAGGAGCATCCTGGCTGGCCTGCAGGCAGCAAGTTGGCCTGCGTGCTGTCGCTGGTGTGGCTCCACGGCCCTTCCTCTAGGCTTTCAAGCCCTTGTACATATTCAGGTGTTTTACCTGGGAAGGGTGGGAACAGTTCAGTAGCAGCTGGCCTGGGGCTCAGCTCACGTTTACTCACAGAGGCCTCGGCATGGTCCCCCAGCTTTGCAGTGAGGACGCTCCTTGCATGGGGGGACGGGGCTGTTGGTGGTATGGAAGATGATTCCCCACCACTGACCAATTTCAGAATTGTTTACTGCTGGAACAAGTGCCTTGATAGTGTTTTCCTCTGTATAACTGTTTGGTTTAGGTTTTTTTTTCTTTCTTGGTTCAAGTTAGATTTTATTCCTCGTTTATGTATTTATAGATATAAGCATGGGAATAATTCATTCATATAAATACATCTGTGTGAATGGAAGAACTTTCTTCTGTTTTATTTTCAAAAATCTTGAAATTTAATTTTATTTATTTCTTTATACAGCAGGTTACTATTAGTTATATATTTTATGCATATACATGTATACAGGTCCATCCCAATCTCCCATCTCATCCCACCACCACCACCCCATGGCTTCCCCCACTTGGTGTCCATACGTTTGTTCTCTACCTCTGTGTCTCTATTTCTGTCCTGCATACCAGTTCATCTGTACCATTTTTCTAGGTTCCACCTATATGCATTAATATACAATATTTGTTTTTCTCTTTCTGACTTACTTCACTCTGTATGACACTCTCTAGATCCATCGACTTCTCTACAAATGACCCAGTTTCATTCCTTTTTATGGCTGAGCAATATTCCATTTTATATATGTACCACATCTTTATCCATTCGTCTTTCTGTGGGCATTTAGGTTGCTTCCATTACCTGGCTATTGTAAATTGTGCTGCAATGAACATTGTGGTGAATGTGTCTTTTTGATTTATGGTTTTCTCTGGGTATAGGCCCAAAAGTGGGATTGCAGGCTCCTATGGTAATTCTCTTTTTAGTTATTTAAAGGAACATCCATACTGCTCTCCATAGTGAGTGTATCAATTTACCTTCCCACCAATAGTGGAAGAGGGTTCCTTTTGTCCACACCATCCCCGGAATTTGTTGTTTGTAGATTTGCTGATGATGCCGATTCTAACAGGTGTGAGGTCATACCTCATTGTCGTTTGGATTTGCATTTCTCTAATAATTAGTGATGTTGAGCAGCTTTTCATGTGCGTCTTGGCCATCTCTGTGACTTCTTTAAAGAAACGTCTATATAGATCTTCTGCCCATTTTTGTACTGGGTTGTTTGTTTTATTAATATTAAGCTGCATGAGCTGTTTATATATATTGGAGATTAAACCTTTGTCCATTGATTCGTTTGCGAACGTTTTCGCCCATTCTGAGGCTTGCCTTTTTCCATTCCCGTTTTTTTAACCAAAAAAGAAAGAAAGCAAAAGAAGCAGAACACTAATGTGCGTGAAATATGCCTCTTGAAACAGTCGTTTTGAAATATGGACGTCTTTTGCATTTTTTGGTCGGTATATGACCCCAGGATTTGTTTTCAGGGCAGGTGTCATTTACAGGCCTGCAACGATTTTGAATATCCACTGACCATTAGCGCTGGGATTAAAGCTGCTGTTGTGTGAAACGGCCACAAGGTGGCAGCAGTTCTCGCTTACCAAATCTGGTTACTAGGGCCACAGAGCCTCAATGGAAGTCCTGTTCTAGATTGGAATTTAGAATGGAATGTGCCAGGAGAAAGCCCCTCAAGTTTGTCTCACTACTTCTTGTTCGTGTTTTTAATTTAATTTTTTATTTTTTATTACAGCAAGTTTGATGACAACGTTTGGCTTCTTGTAGGTGTGCAAGATGTGGTTCTTTTACACATATACATAGGTCTGTTCTTCCTGGGACCCTTTTCCCATGTACGTTATGACAGAATGTTGAGTAGTCCTCTCTTGGTATTCCGTAGGTCTTTGGTGATTATATATTTCACCTGTGTTTGTATATGTCTGTTAACCCCGATATCCTAATGAATCCAATCCTCACACCTTTCCATTGGTGAACCATAAGTTTGTTTAATGAATCTGTGACTGCCCTTCTCCGTGGAAATATCTGCCCTGGTATCAATTTTTAGGTAACACCTATAAGAGATATCCTACGATATGTGTCTTTCACTTTCTGACTTACTACAAGTCACGTGATTACCTCTAGACTCATCTACGGTGCTGCAAATGGCATTGTGTCCTTTTTTCCCCTGGCTAATATTCTGTCTTAGCGAGGTCCATTTTCTGCAGTGTGATTCCCTGAGGGCTGAGGATTAGCTGACCTGGGCAGCCTGACCCTGCCGGCAAGCCCTCCCCAGGTGTGCCTGGGTTGAGGTCAATATAAACTGCACTCCAGGCAGCAATAGCCCCTGCAGCTGTGCCTGACTCCATATTCTCTGCCCCGTCAGCAGTCTCGGGGCTGTGCTGGTGGGAGGGTGTGAGGGTCCACGGCTTTGTTGGTGGCCCGGTGTGAGTGGGGCTCTGCTGGACTTTCTGCAGGAGTTGCCAGGCTGCCACCTGTAAAGAAGAGGATGTGTCACCCATAACTTCCACTGGAATTTCTATCCGGGCTGAGGAAGGAAAAAAAGGAGTGGGGGCCGGGACAGGAGGGGTATCTCAGGCAGGGAAATGGAAAGCTTCCAGAAGAGAGCCCGGGGCGAGGACCATCCTGGCTGGCCTGCAGGCAGCAAGTTGGCCTGCGTGCTGTCGCTGGTGTGGCTCCACGGCCCTTCCTCTAGGCTTTCAAGCCCTTGTACATATTCAGGTGTTTTACCTGGGAAGGGTGGGAACAGTTCAGTAGCAGCTGGCCTGGGGCTCAGCTCACGTTTACTCACAGAGGCCTCGGCATGGTCCCCCAGCTTTGCAGTGAGGACGCTCCTTGCATGGGGGGACGGGGCTGTTGGTTGTATGGAAGATGATTCCCCACCACTGACCAATTTCAGAATTGTTTACTGCTGGAACAAGTGCCTTGGTAGTGTTTTCCTCTGTATAACTGTTTGGTTTAGGTTTTTTTTTCTTTCTTGGTTCAAGTTAGATTTTATTCCTCGTTTATGTATTTATAGATATAAGCATGGGAATAATTCATTCATATAAATACATATGTGTGAATGGAAGAACTTTCTTCTGTTTTATTTTCAAAAATTTTGAAATTTAATTTTATTTATTTCTTTATACAGCAGGTTACTATTAGTTATATATTTTATGCATATACATGAATACAGGTCCATCCCAATCTCCCAACTCATCCCACCACCACCACCCCATGGCTTACCCCACTTGGTGTCCATACGTTTGTTCTCTACCTCTGTGTCTCTATTTCTGTCCTGCATACCAGTTCATCTGTACCATTTTTCTAGGTTCCACATATATGCATTAATATACAATATTTGTTTTTCTCTTTCTGACTTAGTTCACTCTGTATGACAGTCTCTAGATCCATCGACTTCTCTACAAATGACCCAGTTTCATTCCTTTTTATGGCTGAGAAATATTCCATTTTATATATGTACCACATCTTTATCCATTCGTCTTTCTGTGGGCATTTAGTTTGCTTCCATTACCTGGCTATTGTAAATTGTGCTGCAATGAACATTGTGGTGAATGTGTCTTTTTGATTTATGGTTTTCTCTGGGTATATGCCCAAAAGTTGGATTGTAGGCTCCTATGGTAATTCTCTTTTTAGTTATTTAAAGGAACCTCCATACTGCTCTCCATAGTGAGTGTATCAATTTACCTTCCCACCAATAGTGGAAGAGGGTTCCTTTTGTCCACACCATCCCCGGAATTTGTTGTTTGTAGATTTGCTGATGATGCCGATTCTAACAGGTGTGAGGTCATACCTCATTGTCGTTTGGATTTGCATTTCTCTAATAATTAGTGATGTTGAGCAGCTTTTCATGTGCATCTTGGCCATCTCTGTGACTTCTTTAAAGAAACGTCTATATAGATCTTCTGCCCATTTTTGTACTGGGTTGTTTGTTTTATTAATATTAAGCTGCATGAGCTGTTTATATATATTGGAGATTAAACCTTTGTCCATTGATTCGTTTGCGAACGTTTTCGCCCATTCTGAGGCTTGCCTTTTTCCATTCCCGTTTTTTTAACCAAAAAAGAAAGAAAGCAAAAGAAGCAGAACACTAATGTGCGTGAAATATGCCTGTTGAAACAGTCGTTTTGAAATATGGACGTGTTTTGAATTTTTTGGTCGATATATGACCCTAGGATTTGTTTTCAGGGCAGGTGTCATTTACAGGCCTGCAACGATTTTGAATATCCACTGACCATTAGCGCTGGGATTAAAGCTGCTGTTGTGTGAAACGGCCACAAGGTGGCAGCAGTTCTCGCTTACCAAATCTGGTTACTAGGGCCACAGAGCCTCAATGGAAGTCCTGTTCTAGATTGGAATTTAGAATGGAATGTGCCAGGAGAAAGCCCCTCAAGTTTGTCTCTCTACTTCTTGTTCGTGTTTTTAATTTTTTATTTTTTATTACAGCAAGTTTGATGACAACGTTTGGCTTCTTGTAGGTGTGCAAGATGTGGTTCTTTTACACATATACATAGGTCTGTTCTTCCTGGGACCCTTTTCCCATGTACGTTATGACAGAATGTTGAGTAGTCTTCTCTTGGTATTCCGTAGGTCTTTGGTGATTATATATTTCACCTGTGTTTGTATATGTCTGTTAACCCCGATATCCTAATGAATCCAATCCTCACACCTTTCCATTGGTGAACCATAAGTTTGTTTAATGAATCTGTGACTGCCCTTCTCCGTGGAAATATCTGCCCTGGTATCAATTTTTAGGTAACACCTATAAGTGATATCCTACGATATGTGTCTTTCACTTTCTGACTTACTACAAGTCACGTGATTACCTCTAGACTCATCTACGGTGCTGCAAATGGCATTGTGTCCTTTTTTCCCTTGGCTAATATTCTGTCTTAGCGAGGTCCATTTTCTGCAGTGTGATTCCCTGAGGGCTAGGATTAGCTGACCTGGGCAGCCTGACCCTGCCGGCAAGCCCTCCCCAGGTGTGCCTAGGTTGAAGTCAATATAAACTGCACTCCAGGCAGCAATAGCCCCTGCAGCTGTGCCTGACTCCATATTCTCTGCCCCGTCAGCAGTCTCGGGGCTGTGCTGGTGGGAGGGTGTGAGGGTCCACGGCTTTTTTGGTGGCCCTGTGTGAGTGGGGCTCTGCTGGACTTTCTGCATGAGTTGCCAGGCTGCCACCTGTAAAGAAGAGGATGTGTCACCCATAACTTCCACTGGAATTTCTATCCGGGCTGAGGAAGGAAAAAAAGGAGTGGGGGCCGGGACAGGAGGGGTATCTCAGGCAGGGAAATGGAAAGCTTCCAGAAGAGAGCCCGGGCCCAGGAGCATCCTGGCTGGCCTGCAGGCAGCAAGTTGGCCTGCGTGCTGTCGCTGGTGTGGCTCCACGGCCCTTCCTCTAGGCTTTCAAGCCCTTGTACATATTCAGGTGTTTTACCTGGGAAGGGTGGGAACAGTTCAGTAGCAGCTGGCCTGGGGCTCAGCTCACGTTTACTCACAGAGGCCTCGGCATGGTCCCCCAGCTTTGCAGTGAGGACGCTCCTTGCATGGGGGGATGGGGCTGTTGGTTTTATGGAAGATGATTCCCCACCACTGACCAATTTCAGAATTGTTTACTGCTGGAACAAGTGCCTTGGTAGTGTTTTCCTCTGTATAACTGTTTGGTTTAGGTTTTTTTTTCTTTCTTGGTTCAAGTTAGATTTTATTCCTCGTTTATGTATTTATAGATATAAGCATGGGAATAATTCATTCATATAAATACATCTGTGTGAATGGAAGAACTTTCTTCTGTTTTATTTTCAAAAATTTTGAAATTTAATTTTATTTATTTCTTTATACAGCAGGTTACTATTAGTTATATATTTTATGCATATACATGAATACAGGTCCATCCCAATCTCCCAACTCATCCCACCACCACCACCCCATGGCTTCCCCCACTTGGTGTCCATACGTTTGTTCTCTACCTCTGTGTCTCTATTTCTGTCCTGCATACCAGTTCATCTGTACCATTTTTCTAGGTTCCACATATATGCATTAATATACAATATTTGTTTTTCTCTTTCTGACTTAGTTCACTCTGTATGACAGTCTCTAGATCCATCGACTTCTCTACAAATGACCCAGTTTCATTCCTTTTTATGGCTGAGAAATATTCCATTTTATATATGTACCACATCTTTATCCATTCGTCTTTCTGTGGGCATTTAGGTTGCTTCCATTACCTGGCTATTGTAAATTGTGCTGCAATGAACATTGTGGTGAATGTGTCTTTTTGATTTATGGTTTTCTCTGGGTATATGCCCAAAAGTTGGATTGTAGGCTCCTATGGTAATTCTCTTTTTAGTTATTTAAAGGAACCTCCATACTGCTCTCCATAGTGAGTGTATCAATTTACCTTCCCACCAATAGTGGAAGAGGGTTCCTTTTGTCCACACCATCCCCGGAATTTGTTGTTTGTAGATTTGCTGATGATGCCGATTCTAACAGGTGTGAGGTCATACCTCATTGTCGTTTGGATTTGCATTTCTCTAATAATTAGTGATGTTGAGCAGCTTTTCATGTGCATCTTGGCCATCTCTGTGACTTCTTTAAAGAAACGTCTATATAGATCTTCTGCCCATTTTTGTACTGGGTTGTTTGTTTTATTAATATTAAGCTGCATGAGCTGTTTATATATATTGGAGATTAAACCTTTGTCCATTGATTCGTTTGCGAACGTTTTCGCCCATTCTGAGGCTTGCCTTTTTCCATTCCCGTTTTTTTAACCAAAAAAGAAAGAAAGCAAAAGAAGCAGAACACTAATGTGCGTGAAATATGCCTCTTGAAACAGTCGTTTTGAAATATGGACGTCTTTTGCATCTTTTGGTCGGTATATGACCCCAGGATTTGTTTTCAGGGCAGGTGTCATTTACAGGCCTGCAATGATTTTGAATATCCACTGACCATTAGCGCTGGGATTAAAGCTGCTGTTGTGTGAAACGGCCACAAGGTGGCAGCAGTTCTCGCTTACCAAATCTGGTTATTAGGGCCACAGAGCCTCAATGGAAGTCCTGTTCTAGATTGGAATTTAGAATGGAATGTGCCAGGAGAAAGCCCCTCAAGTTTGTCTCACTACTTCTTGTTCGTGTTTTTAATTTTATTTTTTATTTTTTATTACAGCAAGTTTGATGACAACGTTTGGCTTGTTGTAGGTGTGCAAGATGTGGTTCTTTTACACATATACATAGGTCTGTTCTTCCTGGGACCCTTTTCCCATGTACGTTATGACAGAATGTTGAGTAGTCTTCTCTTGGTATTCCGTAGGTCTTTGGTGATTATATATTTCACCTGTGTTTGTATATGTCTGTTAACCCCGATATCCTAATGAATCCAATCCTCACACCTTTCCATTGGTGAACCATAAGTTTGTTTAATGAATCTGTGACTGCCCTTCTCCGTGGAAATATCTGCCCTGGTATCAATTTTTAGGTAACACCTATAAGTGATATCCTACGATATGTGTCTTTCACTTTCTGACTTACTACAAGTCACGTGATTACCTCTAGACTCATCTACGGTGCTGCAAATGGCATTGTGTCCTTTTTTCCCTTGGCTAATATTCTGTCTTAGCGAGGTCCATTTTCTGCAGTGTGATTCCCTGAGGGCTGAGGATTAGCTGACCTGGGCAGCCTGACCCTGCCGGCAAGCCCTCCCCAGGTGTGCCTGGGTTGAGGTCAATATAAACTGCACTCCAGGCAGCAATAGCCCCTGCAGCTGTGCCTGACTCCATATTCTCTGCCCCGTCAGCAGTCTCGGGGCTGTGCTGGTGGGAGGGTGTGAGGGTCCACGGCTTTGTTGGTGGCCCGGTGTGAGTGGGGCTCTGTTGGACTTTCTGCAGGAGTTGCCAGGCTGCCACCTGTAAAGAAGAGGATGTGTCACCCATAAATTCCACTGGAATTTCTCTCCGGGCTGAGGAAGGAAAAAAAGGAGTGGGGGCCAGGACAGGAGGGGTATCTCAGGCAGGGAAATGGAAAGCTTCTAGAAGAGCGCCCGGGGCCAGGACCATCCTGGCTGGCCTGCAGGCAGCAAGTTGGCCTGCGTGCTGTCGCTGGTGTGGCTCCACGGCCCTTCCTCTAGGCTTTCAAGCCCTTGTACATATTCAGGTGTTTTACCTGGGAAGGGTGGGAACAGTTCAGTAGCAGCTGGCCTGGGGCTCATCTCACGTTTACTCACAGAGGCCTCGGCATGGTCCCCCAGCTTTGCAGTGAGGACGCTCCTTGCATGGGGGGATGGTGCTGTTGGTTGTATGGAAGATGATTCCCCACCACTGACCAATTTCAGAATTGTTTACTGCTGGAACAAGTGCCTTGGTAGTGTTTTCCTCTGTATAACTGTTTGGTTTAGGTTTTTTTTTTCTTTCTTGGTTCAAGTTAGATTTTATTCCTCGTTTATGTATTTATAGATATAAGCATGGGAATAATTCATTCATATAAATACATCTGTGTGAATGGAAGAACTTTCTTCTGTTTTATTTTCAAAAATTTTGAAATTTAATTTTATTTATTTCTTTATACAGCAGGTTACTATTAGTTATATATTTTATGCATATACATGTATACAGGTCCATCCCAATCTCCCAACTCATCCCACCACCACCACCCCATGGCTTCCCCCACTTGGTGTCCATACGTTTGTTCTCTACCTCTGTGTCTCTATTTCTGTCCTGCATACCAGTTCATCTGTACCATTTTTCTAGGTTCCACCTATATGCATTAATATACAATATTTGTTTTTCTCTTTCTGACTTACTTCACTCTGTATGACACTCTCTAGATCCATCGACTTCTCTACAAATGACCCAGTTTCATTCCTTTTTATGGCTGAGCAATATTCCATTTTATATATGTACCACATCTTTATCCATTCGTCTTTCTGTGGGCATTTAGGTTGCTTCCATTACCTGGCTATTGTAAATTGTGCTGCAATGAACATTGTGGTGAATGTGTCTTTTTGATTTATGGTTTTCTCTGGGTATATGCCCAAAAGTTGGATTGCAAGCTCCTATGGTAATTCTCTTTTTAGTTATTTAAAGGAACATCCATACTGCTCTCCATAGTGAGTGTATCAATTTACCTTCCCACCAATAGTGGAAGAGGGTTCCTTTTGTCCACACCATCCCCGGAATTTGTTGTTTGTAGATTTGCTGATGATGCCGATTCTAACAGGTGTGAGGTCATACCTCATTGTCGTTTGGATTTGCATTTCTCTAATAATTAGTGATGTTGAGCAGCTTTTCATGTGCATCTTGGCCATCTCTGTGACTTCTTTAAAGAAACGTCTATATAGATCTTCTGCCCATTTTTGTACTGGGTTGTTTGTTTTATTAATATTAAGCTGCGTGAGCTGTTTATATATATATTGGAGATTAAACCTTTGTCCATTGATTCGTTTGTGAACGTTTTCGCCCATTCTGAGGCTTGCCTTTTTCCATTCCCGTTTTTTTAACCAAAAAAGAAAGAAAGCAAAAGAAGCAGAACACTAATGTGCGTGAAATATGCCTCTTGAAACAGTCGTTTTGAAATATGGACGTCTTTTGAATTTTTTGGTCGGTATATGACCCCAGGATTTGTTTTCAGGGCAGGTGTCATTTACAGGCCTGCAACGATTTTGAATATCCACTGACCATTAGCGCTGGGATTAAAGCTGCTGTTGTGTGAAACGGCCACAAGGTGGCAGCAGTTCTCGCTTACCAAATCTGGTTACTAGGGCCACAGAGCCTCAATGGAAGTCCTGTTCTAGATTGGAATTTAGAATGGAATGTGCCAGGAGAAAGCCCCTCAAGTTTGTCTCACTACTTCTTGTTCGTGTTTTTAATTTAATTTTTTATTTTTTATTACAGCAAGTTTGATGACAACGTTTGGCTTCTTGTAGGTGTGCAAGATGTGGTTCTTTTACACATATACATAGGTCTGTTCTTCCTGGGACCCTTTTCCCATGTACGTTATGACAGAATGTTGAGTAGTCTTCTCTTGGTATTCCGTAGGTCTTTGGTGATTATATATTTCACCTGTGTTTGTATATGTCTGTTAACCCCGATATCCTAATGAATCCAATCCTCACACCTTTCCATTGGTGAACCATAAGTTTGTTTAATGAATCTGTGACTGCCCTTCTCCGTGGAAATATCTGCCCTGGTATCAATTTTTAGGTAACACCTATAAGTGATATCCTACGATATGTGTCTTTCACTTTCTGACTTACTACAAGTCACGTGATTACCTCTAGACTCATCTACGGTGCTGCAAATGGCATTGTGTCCTTTTTTCCCTTGGCTAATATTCTGTCTTAGCGAGGTCCATTTTCTGCAGTGTGATTCCCTGAGGGCTGAGGATTAGCTGACCTGGGCAGCCTGACCCTGCCGGCAAGCCCTCCCCAGGTGTGCCTGGGTTGAGGTCAATATAAACTGCACTCCAGGCAGCAATAGCCCCTGCAGCTGTGCCTGACTCCATATTCTCTGCCCCGTCAGCAGTCTCGGGGCTGTGCTGGTGGGAGGGTGTGAGGGTCCACGGCTTTGTTGGTGGCCCGGTGTGAGTGGGGCTCTGCTGGACTTTCTGCAGGAGTTGCCAGGCTGCCACCTGTAAAGAAGAGGATGTGTCACCCATAACTTCCACTGGAATTTCTCTCCGGGCTGAGGAAGGAAACAAAGGAGTGGGGGCCGGGACAGGAGGGGTATCTCAGGCAGGGAAATGGAAAGCTTCCAGAAGAGCGCCCGGGGCCAGGAGCATCCTGGCTGGCCTGCAGGCAGCAAGTTGGCCTGCGTGCTGTCGCTGGTGTGGCTCCACGGCCCTTCCTCTAGGCTTTCAAGCCCTTGTACATATTCAGGTGTTTTACATGGGAAGGGTGGGAACAGTTCAGTAGCAGCTGGCCTGGGGCTCAGCTCACGTTTACTCACAGAGGTCTCGGCATGGTCCCCCAGCTTTGCAGTGAGGACGCTCCTTGCATGGGGGGACGGGGCTGTTGGTTGTATGGAAGATGATTCCCCACCACTGACCAATTTCAGAATTGTTTACTGCTGGAACAAGTGCCTTGGTAGTGTTTTCCTCTGTATAACTGTTTGGTTTAGGTTTTTTTTTCTTTCTTGGTTCAAGTTAGATTTTATTCCTCGTTTATGTATTTATAGATATAAGCATGGGAATAATTCATTCATATAAATACATCTGTGTGAATGGAAGAACTTTCTTCTGTTTTATTTTCAAAAATTTTGAAATTTAATTTTATTTATTTCTTTATACAGCAGGTTACTATTAGTTATATATTTTATGCATATACATGTATACAGGTCCATCCCAATCTCCCAACTCATCCCACCACCACCACCCCATGGCTTCCCCCACTTGGTGTCCATACGTTTGTTCTCTACCTCTGTGTCTCTATTTCTGTCCTGCATACCAGTTCATCTGTACCATTTTTCTAGGTTCCACCTATATGCATTAATATACAATATTTGTTTTTCTCTTTCTGACTTACTTCACTCTGTATGACAGTCTCTAGATCCATCGACTTCTCTACAAATGACCCAGTTTCATTCCTTTTTATGGCTGAGCAATATTCCATTTTATATATGTACCACATCTTTATCCATTCGTCTTTCTGTGGGCATTTAGGTTGCTTCCATTACCTGGCTATTGTAAATTGTGCTGCAATGAACATTGTGGTGAATGTGTCTTTTTGATTTATGGTTTTCTCTGGGTATATGCCCAAAAGTTGGATTGCAGGCTCCTATGGTAATTCTCTTTTTAGTTATTTAAAGGAACCTCCATACTGCTCTCCATAGTGAGTGTATCAATTTACCTTCCCACCAATAGTGGAAGAGGGTTCCTTTTGTCCACACCATCCCCGGAATTTGTTGTTTGTAGATTTGCTGATGATGCCGATTCTAACAGGTGTGAGGTCATACCTCATTGTCGTTTGGATTTGCATTTCTCTAATAATTAGTGATGTTGAGCAGCTTTTCATGTGCATCTTGGCCATCTCTGTGACTTCTTTAAAGAAACGTCTATATAGATCTTCTGCCCATTTTTGTACTGGGTTGTTTGTTTTATTAATATTAAGCTGCGTGAGCTGTTTATATATATTGGAGATTAAACCTTTGTCCATTGATTCGTTTGCGAACGTTTTCGCCCATTCTGAGGCTTGCCTTTTTCCATTCCCGTTTTTTTAACCAAAAAAGAAAGAAAGCAAAAGAAGCAGAACACTAATGTGCGTGAAATATGCCTCTTGAAACAGTCGTTTTGAAATATGGACGTCTTTTGCATCTTTTGGTCGGTATATGACCCCAGGATTTGTTTTCAGGGCAGGTGTCATTTACAGGCCTGCAAGGATTTTGAATATCCACTGACCATTAGCGCTGGGATTATAGCTGCTGTTGTGTGAAACGGCCACAAGGTGGCAGCAGTTCTCGCTTACCAAATCTGGTTACTAGGGCCACAGAGCCTCAATGGAAGTCCTGTTCTAGATTGGAATTTAGAATGGAATGTGCCAGGAGAAAGCCCCTCAAGTTTGTCTCACTACTTCTTGTTCGTGTTTTTAATTTAATTTTTTATTTTTTATTACAGCAAGTTTGATGACAACGTTTGGCTTCTTGTAGGTGTGCAAGATGTGGTTCTTTTACACATATACATAGGTCTGTTCTTCCTGGGACCCTTTTCCCATGTACGTTATGACAGAATGTTGAGTAGTCTTCTCTTGGTATTCCGTAGGTCTTTGGTGATTATATATTTCACCTGTGTTTGTATATGTCTGTTAACCCCGATATCCTAATGAATCCAATCCTCACACCTTTCCATTGGTGAACCATAAGTTTGTTTAATGAATCTGTGACTGCCCTTCTCCGTGGAAATATCTGCCCTGGTATCAATTTTTAGGTAACACCTATAAGTGATATCCGACGATATGTGTCTTTCACTTTCTGACTTACTACAAGTCACGTGATTACCTCTAGACTCATCTACGGTGCTGCAAATGGCATTGTGTCCTTTTTTCCCTTGGCTAATATTCTGTCTTAGCGAGGTCCATTTTCTGCAGTGTGATTCCCTGAGGGCTGAGGATTAGCTGACCTGGGCAGCCTGACCCTGCCGGCAAGCCCTCCCCAGGTGTGCCTGGGTTGAGGTCAATATAAACTGCACTCCAGGCAGCAATAGCCCCTGCAGCTGTGCCTGACTCCATATTCTCTGCCCCGTCAGCAGTCTCGGGGCTGTGCTGGTGGGAGGGTGTGAGGGTCCACGGCTTTTTTGGTGGCCCGGTGTGAGTGGGGCTCTGCTGGACTTTCTGCAGGAGTTGCCAGGCTGCCACCTGTAAAGAAGAGGATGTGTCACCCATAACTTCCACTGGAATTTCTATCCGGGCTGAGGAAGGAAAAAAAGGAGTGGGGGCCGGGACAGGAGGGGTATCTCAGGCAGGGAAATGGAAAGCTTCCAGAAGAGAGCCCGGGGCCAGGACCATCCTGGCTGGCCTGCAGGCAGCAAGTTGGCCTGCGTGCTGTCGCTGGTGTGGCTCCACGGCCCTTCCTCTAGGCTTTCAAGCCCTTGTACATATTCAGGTGTTTTACCTGGGAAGGGTGGGAACAGTTCAGTAGCAGCTGGCCTGGGGCTCAGCTCACGTTTACTCACAGAGGCCTCGGCATGGTCCCCCAGCTTTGCAGTGAGGACGCTCCTTGCATGGGGGGACGGGGCTGTTGGTTGTATGGAAGATGATTCCCCACCACTGACCAATTTCAGAATTGTTTACTGCTGGAACAAGTGCCTTGGTAGTGTTTTCCTCTGTATAACTGTTTGGTTTAGGTTTTTTTTTCTTTCTTGGTTCAAGTTAGATTTTATTCCTCGTTTATGTATTTATAGATATAAGCATGGGAATAATTCATTCATATAAATACATCTGTGTGAATGGAAGAACTTTCTTCTGTTTTATTTTTAAAAATTTTGAAATTTAATTTTATTTATTTCTTTATACAGCAGGTTACTATTAGTTATATATTTTATGCATATACATGAATACAGGTCCATCCCAATCTCCCAACTCATCCCACCACCACCACCCCATGGATTCCCCCACTTGGTGTCCATACGTTTGTTCTCTACCTCTGTGTCTCTATTTCTGTCCTGCATACCAGTTCATCTGTACCATTTTTCTAGGTTCCACATATATGCATTAATATACAATATTTGTTTTTCTCTTTCTGACTTACTTCACTCTGTATGACAGTCTCTAGATCCATCGACTTCTCTACAAATGACCCAGTTTCATTCCTTTTTATGGCTGAGAAATATTCCATTTTATATATGTACCACATCTTTATCCATTCGTCTTTCTGTGGGCATTTAGGTTGCTTCCATTACCTGGCTATTGTAAATTGTGCTGCAATGAACATTGTGGTGAATGTGTCTTTTTGATTTATGGTTTTCTCTGGGTATATGCCCAAAAGTTGGATTGTAGGCTCCTATGGTAATTCTCTTTTTAGTTATTTAAAGGAACCTCCATACTGCTCTCCATAGTGAGTGTATCAATTTACCTTCCCACCAATAGTGGAAGAGGGTTCCTTTTGTCCACACCATCCCCGGAATTTGTTGTTTGTAGATTTGCTGATGATGCCGATTCTAACAGGTGTGAGGTCATACCTCATTGTCGTTTGGATTTGCATTTCTCTAATAATTAGTGATGTTGAGCAGCTTTTCATGTGCATCTTGGCCATCTCTGTGACTTCTTTAAAGAAACGTCTATATAGATCTTCTGCCCATTTTTGTACTGGGTTGTTTGTTTTATTAATATTAAGCTGCATGAGCTGTTTATATATATTGGAGATTAAACCTTTGTCCATTGATTCGTTTGCGAACGTTTTCGCCCATTCTGAGGCTTGCCTTTTTCCATTCCCGTTTTTTTAACCAAAAAAGAAAGAAAGCAAAAGAAGCAGAACACTAATGTGCGTGAAATATGCCTCTTGAAACAGTCGTTTTGAAATATGGACGTCTTTTGCATCTTTTGGTCGGTATATGACCCCAGGATTTGTTTTCAGGGCAGGTGTCATTTACAGGCCTGCAATGATTTTGAATATCCACTGACCATTAGCGCTGGGATTAAAGCTGCTGTTGTGTGAAACGGCCACAAGGTGGCAGCAGTTCTCGCTTACCAAATCTGGTTATTAGGGCCACAGAGCCTCAATGGAAGTCCTGTTCTAGATTGGAATTTAGAATGGAATGTGCCAGGAGAAAGCCCCTCAAGTTTGTCTCACTACTTCTTGTTCGTGTTTTTAATTTTATTTTTTATTTTTTATTACAGCAAGTTTGATGACAACGTTTGGCTTGTTGTAGGTGTGCAAGATGTGGTTCTTTTACACATATACATAGGTCTGTTCTTCCTGGGACCCTTTTCCCATGTACGTTATGACAGAATGTTGAGTAGTCTTCTCTTGGTATTCCGTAGGTCTTTGGTGATTATATATTTCACCTGTGTTTGTATATGTCTGTTAACCCCGATATCCTAATGAATCCAATCCTCACACCTTTCCATTGGTGAACCATAAGTTTGTTTAATGAATCTGTGACTGCCCTTCTCCGTGGAAATATCTGCCCTGGTATCAATTTTTAGGTAACACCTATAAGTGATATCCTACGATATGTGTCTTTCACTTTCTGACTTACTACAAGTCACGTGATTACCTCTAGACTCATCTTCGGTGCTGCAAATGGCATTGTGTCCTTTTTTCCCTTGGCTAATATTCTGTCTTAGCGAGGTCCATTTTCTGCAGTGTGATTCCCTGAGGGCTGAGGATTAGCTGACCTGGGCAGCCTGACCCTGCCGGCAAGCCCTCCCCAGGTGTGCCTGGGTTGAGGTCAATATAAACTGCACTCCAGGCAGCAATAGCCCCTGCAGCTGTGCCTGACTCCATATTCTCTGCCCCGTCAGCAGTCTCGGGGCTGTGCTGGTGGGAGGGTGTGAGGGTCCACGGCTTTGTTGGTGGCCCGGTGTGAGTGGGGCTCTGTTGGACTTTCTGCAGGAGTTGCCAGGCTGCCACCTGTAAAGAAGAGGATGTGTCACCCATAAATTCCACTGGAATTTCTCTCCGGGCTGAGGAAGGAAAAAAAGGAGTGGGGGCCAGGACAGGAGGGGTATCTCAGGCAGGGAAATGGAAAGCTTCTAGAAGAGCGCCCGGGGCCAGGACCATCCTGGCTGGCCTGCAGGCAGCAAGTTGGCCTGCGTGCTGTCGCTGGTGTGGCTCCACGGCCCTTCCTCTAGGCTTTCAAGCCCTTGTACATATTCAGGTGTTTTACCTGGGAAGGGTGGGAACAGTTCAGTAGCAGCTGGCCTGGGGCTCAGCTCACGTTTACTCACAGAGGCCTCGGCATGGTCCCCCAGCTTTGCAGTGAGGACGCTCCTTGCATGGGGGGATGGTGCTGTTGGTTGTATGGAAGATGATTCCCCACCACTGACCAATTTCAGAATTGTTTACTGCTGGAACAAGTGCCTTGGTAGTGTTTTCCTCTGTATAACTGTTTGGTTTAGGTTTTTTTTTTCTTTCTTGGTTCAAGTTAGATTTTATTCCTCGTTTATGTATTTATAGATATAAGCATGGGAATAATTCATTCATATAAATACATCTGTGTGAATGGAAGAACTTTCTTCTGTTTTATTTTCAAAAATTTTGAAATTTAATTTTATTTATTTCTTTATACAGCAGGTTACTATTAGTTATATATTTTATGCATATACATGTATACAGGTCCATCCCAATCTCCCAACTCATCCCACCACCACCACCCCATGGCTTCCCCCACTTGGTGTCCATACGTTTGTTCTCTACCTCTGTGTCTCTATTTCTGTCCTGCATACCAGTTCATCTGTACCATTTTTCTAGGTTCCACCTATATGCATTAATATACAATATTTGTTTTTCTCTTTCTGACTTACTTCACTCTGTATGACACTCTCTAGATCCATCGACTTCTCTACAAATGACCCAGTTTCATTCCTTTTTATGGCTGAGCAATATTCCATTTTATATATGTACCACATCTTTATCCATTCGTCTTTCTGTGGGCATTTAGGTTGCTTCCATTACCTGGCTATTGTAAATTGTGCTGCAATGAACATTGTGGTGAATGTGTCTTTTTGATTTATGGTTTTCTCTGGGTATATGCCCAAAAGTTGGATTGCAAGCTCCTATGGTAATTCTCTTTTTAGTTATTTAAAGGAACATCCATACTGCTCTCCATAGTGAGTGTATCAATTTACCTTCCCACCAATAGTGGAAGAGGGTTCCTTTTGTCCACACCATCCCCGGAATTTGTTGTTTGTAGATTTGCTGATGATGCCGATTCTAACAGGTGTGAGGTCATACCTCATTGTCGTTTGGATTTGCATTTCTCTAATAATTAGTGATGTTGAGCAGCTTTTCATGTGCATCTTGGCCATCTCTGTGACTTCTTTAAAGAAACGTCTATATAGATCTTCTGCCCATTTTTGTACTGGGTTGTTTGTTTTATTAATATTAAGCTGCGTGAGCTGTTTATATATATATTGGAGATTAAACCTTTGTCCATTGATTCGTTTGTGAACGTTTTCGCCCATTCTGAGGCTTGCCTTTTTCCATTCCCGTTTTTTTAACCAAAAAAGAAAGAAAGCAAAAGAAGCAGAACACTAATGTGCGTGAAATATGCCTCTTGAAACAGTCGTTTTGAAATATGGACGTCTTTTGAATTTTTTGGTCGGTATATGACCCCAGGATTTGTTTTCAGGGCAGGTGTCATTTACAGGCCTGCAACGATTTTGAATATCCACTGACCATTAGCGCTGGGATTAAAGCTGCTGTTGTGTGAAACGGCCACAAGGTGGCAGCAGTTCTCGCTTACCAAATCTGGTTACTAGGGCCACAGAGCCTCAATGGAAGTCCTGTTCTAGATTGGAATTTAGAATGGAATGTGCCAGGAGAAAGCCCCTCAAGTTTGTCTCACTACTTCTTGTTCGTGTTTTTAATTTAATTTTTTATTTTTTATTACAGCAAGTTTGATGACAACGTTTGGCTTCTTGTAGGTGTGCAAGATGTGGTTCTTTTACACATATACATAGGTCTGTTCTTCCTGGGACCCTTTTCCCATGTACGTTATGACAGAATGTTGAGTAGTCTTCTCTTGGTATTCCGTAGGTCTTTGGTGATTATATATTTCACCTGTGTTTGTATATGTCTGTTAACCCCGATATCCTAATGAATCCAATCCTCACACCTTTCCATTGGTGAACCATAAGTTTGTTTAATGAATCTGTGACTGCCCTTCTCCGTGGAAATATCTGCCCTGGTATCAATTTTTAGGTAACACCTATAAGTGATATCCTACGATATGTGTCTTTCACTTTCTGACTTACTACAAGTCACGTGATTACCTCTAGACTCATCTACGGTGCTGCAAATGGCATTGTGTCCTTTTTTCCCTTGGCTAATATTCTGTCTTAGCGAGGTCCATTTTCTGCAGTGTGATTCCCTGAGGGCTGAGGATTAGCTGACCTGGGCAGCCTGACCCTGCCGGCAAGCCCTCCCCAGGTGTGCCTGGGTTGAGGTCAATATAAACTGCACTCCAGGCAGCAATAGCCCCTGCAGCTGTGCCTGACTCCATATTCTCTGCCCCGTCAGCAGTCTCGGGGCTGTGCTGGTGGGAGGGTGTGAGGGTCCACGGCTTTGTTGGTGGCCCGGTGTGAGTGGGGCTCTGCTGGACTTTCTGCAGGAGTTGCCAGGCTGCCACCTGTAAAGAAGAGGATGTGTCACCCATAACTTCCACTGGAATTTCTCTCCGGGCTGAGGAAGGAAACAAAGGAGTGGGGGCCGGGACAGGAGGGGTATCTCAGGCAGGGAAATGGAAAGCTTCCAGAAGAGCGCCCGGGGCCAGGAGCATCCTGGCTGGCCTGCAGGCAGCAAGTTGGCCTGCGTGCTGTCGCTGGTGTGGCTCCACGGCCCTTCCTCTAGGCTTTCAAGCCCTTGTACATATTCAGGTGTTTTACATGGGAAGGGTGGGAACAGTTCAGTAGCAGCTGGCCTGGGGCTCAGCTCACGTTTACTCACAGAGGTCTCGGCATGGTCCCCCAGCTTTGCAGTGAGGACGCTCCTTGCATGGGGGGACGGGGCTGTTGGTTGTATGGAAGATGATTCCCCACCACTGACCAATTTCAGAATTGTTTACTGCTGGAACAAGTGCCTTGGTAGTGTTTTCCTCTGTATAACTGTTTGGTTTAGGTTTTTTTTTCTTTCTTGGTTCAAGTTAGATTTTATTCCTCGTTTATGTATTTATAGATATAAGCATGGGAATAATTCATTCATATAAATACATCTGTGTGAATGGAAGAACTTTCTTCTGTTTTATTTTCAAAAATTTTGAAATTTAATTTTATTTATTTCTTTATACAGCAGGTTACTATTAGTTATATATTTTATGCATATACATGTATACAGGTCCATCCCAATCTCCCAACTCATCCCACCACCACCACCCCATGGCTTCCCCCACTTGGTGTCCATACGTTTGTTCTCTACCTCTGTGTCTCTATTTCTGTCCTGCATACCAGTTCATCTGTACCATTTTTCTAGGTTCCACCTATATGCATTAATATACAATATTTGTTTTTCTCTTTCTGACTTACTTCACTCTGTATGACAGTCTCTAGATCCATCGACTTCTCTACAAATGACCCAGTTTCATTCCTTTTTATGGCTGAGCAATATTCCATTTTATATATGTACCACATCTTTATCCATTCGTCTTTCTGTGGGCATTTAGGTTGCTTCCATTACCTGGCTATTGTAAATTGTGCTGCAATGAACATTGTGGTGAATGTGTCTTTTTGATTTATGGTTTTCTCTGGGTATATGCCCAAAAGTTGGATTGCAGGCTCCTATGGTAATTCTCTTTTTAGTTATTTAAAGGAACCTCCATACTGCTCTCCAT